>NW_027361773.1:12502500-13715000 GCF_039654945.1 Dendrobates tinctorius
TAATTTGTCCATGTGTAATGCGTGCTTTTAACGCCTCTCACTCGTCCGTATTCCTCGCCAGTGTGACCCCAGCCTGAGTGTGAAACATCACACTGCATTTGGATGTCACCCAAGTGCAGTTTGATACCCGCAGACAACAACAATGAAGGAGATGGAGAAATGTCTTTCTCCACCTCCTCCGCACCTGTGCTCCGATCCTCTCATGCGAGACGATAGGAGCACAGTAGCATGACACTCGGTTCCTGCTCACAGCAGAGCCACTAGAACTTTCTCATCTTTATGTATCTTCACTATATGACATCTGGCTTTTTGGTGTATGTTCATGTTCACACATTGCATAAATACCGTGTTTTTTGTTTTCCACTGGATCCGCAGTTTTCATGAAATCAGACCCACTTTGCTTGGACATTTAGGCTATGCGCACACGTTGCGAACTTTTAGCATTTTTGCTGCATTTTTTCTCCGTGAAAATGCTGCAAAAACGATTGCACAGCACAACCCATTGTATTCAATGGCATTCCACACATGCTATGCTAATGCTGCATATTTTTCGGCGGCGGAATCGCATCGCTGAAAAATACGCAGCATGCTTATTCTTTTTGCGGAATCGCGGGGATTCCGCACACATAGGAATGCATTGTTCCACTTACTTTCCGCATGTGGCTAAGCACACCATGTGCAAAGTAAGCGGAAAATGTGCAGATGGTATCCAGGGTCTGGAGGAGAGGAGATTCTCCTCCAGGCGGTACCATATCCCTGTTAAAAAAAAAGAATTAAAATAAAAAATCATGATATTCTCACTTTCCGGTGTCCCTTCCCAGGCCTCAGCGATGCTCCCGGGATGTCCCGTTCCCAGTGATACTTTGCGACAATGACCTGTGATGACACAAGGCATCACTGGGAACGAGACTTGCCGGGAGCATTGCAGAGGCCTGGGAACGCTGCGGGGGACGTCGGAAGGTGAGAATATCACAAGAAGATCACAAGTTTTTATTTTTGTTATTATTTTTAACATATCTTTTACTACTGACGCTGCATAGGCAGCCTCAATAGTAAAAAGTTGGACACACTTGTCAAACACTGTGTTTGACGAGTGTGACCAACCTGTCAGTCAGTTTTCCAAGCGATGCTACAGATCGCTTGTAAAACGCTAGCCTTCTGCAAGCTAATTACGCTTGCAAAATGCTAGTTTTTTGCGGGAATTCAGCATGCGGATTTCCCGCAAATTTCCCGCCACAGGGAGTTGCGGAATTTCCGCATGTGTGCCCATAGCCTTAAAGAGCAGAATTTCTGAGCAAAAAAGCAACAGAAAAAACACAGCATTTTTGCTACGTGTGAACATGACCTAAATGTCCAAGCAAAGTATACGTGATTCCATTAACCCCTTCATGACCGGTTGCATTTTCGGTTTTGCGTTTATGTTTTTTGCTCCCCTTATTCCCAGAGCCATAACTTTTTATTTTTCCATCAATATGGTCATGTGAGGGCTTGTTTTTTTGCGGGACGAGTTGTACTTTTGAATTACACCAATGGTTTTACCATGTTTTGTACTAGAAAACAGGAAAAAAATTCCAAGTGCGGTGAAATTGCAAAAAAAGTGCAATTCTCACTTGTTTATTTATTTTTTATTTTTTATTTTTTTACTAGGTTCACTTAATGCTAAAACTGACCTGCCATTATGATTCTCCAGGTTATTACGAGTTCATAGACACCAAACATGTCTAGGTTCTTTTTATCTAAGTGGTGAAAAAAAATTCCAAAGTTTGTTAAAAAAAAAAATTGAGCCATTTTCCAATATCCATGGCGTTTTCATTTTTCGTGATCTTGGCTTACTTTTTCCGCGCCGAACTGACATTTTTAATGACACCATTTTGATGCAGATACAATCTTTTTATTTCCCGTTATTGCATTTTAATGCAATGGCACGGCGACCAAAACACCGTAATTCTGGCATTTTGACTTTTTTCTCACTACGCCATTTAGTGATCAGGTTAATCCTTTTTTTTATTGATAGATCGGGCAATTTTCAAAGCGATGATATCACAACTGGTTCAGGACCCAACAAGAGGGGGGGCACTGCTAGACCTAATATTAACCAACAGGCCAGACCGCATATCAAATGTAAGGGTTGAGGGTCACTTGGGTAATAGTGATCACAAATTAATACGTTTTCATGTATCCTTTAATAAGATGTGTAGTAGAGGGGTTACAAGGACACTAAACTTCAGGAAGGCAAATTTCCAACGGATGAGAGATGATCTTGGTGCAATTAACTGGGACGATATCCTGAGACATAAAAATACACAAAGAAAATGGGAGACGTTTATTAGCATCCTGAATAGGACCTGTGCACAATATATACCATATGGGAATAAACATGCTAGAAATAGGAGGAAAACACTATGGCTAAATAGAGCTGTAAGGGGCGCAATAAGAGATAAAAATAAAGCATTTAGAGAATTAAAGCAAGTAGGTAGTGATGAGGCATTAACTAAATACAGAAGATTAAATAAATTCTGTAAAAAGCAAATCAAGACAGCAAAGATTGAAACAGAGACTCATTGCCAGAGAAAGTAAAAATAATCCTAAAATATTCTTTAACTACATAGATAGTAAGAAACTAAAAAATGATAGTGTTGGCCCCCTTAAAAATAGTCTGGGTGAAATGGTGGATGAGGAAAAAGCCAATATGCTAAATGACTTTTTTCAACAGTATTTACACAAGAAAATCCCATGACGGATAACATGATCAGGGATAAAAATTCTCCGTTAAATGTCACCTGCTTAACCCAGCAGGAAGTACGGCGGCGTCTAAAAATCACTAAAATTGACAAATCCCCGGGCCCGGATGGGATACACCCCCGAGTACTGCAGGAATTAAGCACAGTCATTGATTGACCATTATTTTTAATCTTTAAAGATTCCATAATAACAGGGTCTGCACCACAGGACTGGCGTATTGCAAATGTGGTGCCAATATTCAAAAAGGGGACAAAAACTGAACTTGGAAATTATAGGCCAGTAAGTTTAACTTCAACTGTGGGTAAAATCCTGGAAGGTTTTCTAAGAGATACTATACTGGAGTATCTGAAGAAGAATAACCTTATGACCCAATATCAACATGGGTTTACAAGGGACCGTTCCTGTCAGACTAATCTGATAAGCTTTTATGAAGAGGTAAGTTCCGGACTGGACCAAGGGAATGCAGTGGACGTGGTGTACATGGACTTTTCAAAAGCTTTTGATACGGTGCCACACAAAATGTTGATACATAAAATGAGAACAATGGGGATAGGGGAAAATATGTGTAGCTGGGTTAAGAGCTGGCTCAGGGATAGGAACAAAGGGTGGTTATTAATGGAGCACACTCGGACTGGGTCACGGTTAGTAGTGGGGTACCACAGGGGTCAGTTTTGGGCCCGCTTCTTTTTAACATATTTATTAATGACCTTGTAGGGGGCATAGAGAGTAGAATTTCAATATTTGCAGATGACACTAAACTCTGCAGGGTAATCAATACAGAGGAGGACAATTTTATATTACAGGAGGATTTATGTAAACTAGAAGCTTGGGCTGATAAATGGCAAATGAGCTTTAATGGGGATAAATGTAAGGTCATGTACTTGGGTAGAATGAACAAGATGTATAATTATGTGCTTAATTGTAAAATACTGGGCAAAATAGTCACTGAAAAAGACCTGGGTGTATGGGTGGACGACAAACTCACATTTAGCGGCCAGTGTCAGTTAGCTGCTGCAAAGGCAAATAAAATAATGGGATGCATTAAAAGAGGCATAGATGCTCATGAGGAGAACATAATTTTACCTCTATATAAGTCACTAGTGCGACCATACTTAGAATACTGTGTACAGTTCTGGTCTCCGGTGTATAAGAAAGACATAGCTGAACTGGAGCGGGTGCAGAGAAGAGCGACCAAGGTTATTAGGGAACTAGGGGGTCTGCAATACCAAGACAGATTATTACACTTGGGGTTATTTAGTTTGGAGAATCGAAGGCTTAGGGGTGATCTTATTACAATGTATAAATATATGCGGGGACAATACCAAGACCTTTCTAATGATCTTTTTACTCTTAGACCTGTGACGGGGACAAGGGGGCATCCTCTACGTCTGGAGGAAAGAAGGTTTAAGCATACTCACAGACGCGGATTCTTTACTGTAAGAGCAGTGAGACTATGGAACTCTCTGCCATGTGATGTTGTAATGAGTGATTCCCTACTAAAATTTAAGAAGGGACTGGATGCCTTTCTTGAAAAGTATAATATTACAGGGTATATACACTAGTTTCCTTAATATTGCGTTGATCCAGGGAGCTAGTCTGATTGCCGTATGTGGAGTCGGGAAGGAATTTTTTTCCCCAATGTGAAGCTTACTGTTTGGGTTTTTTTTGCCTTCCTCTGGATCAACGTGTTAGGGCAAGTTAGGATAGAATATAGGTTGAACTAGATGGACTTAAAGTCTCCCTTCAACCTTAATAACTATGTTACTATGTTACTATTACAGTGTGCTTCATTCTGGTGGGTAGCATTTAAAAATGCCAGTAAATTTCTGTCAAAATGTACTATATACAGTAAAAACACAATAAGAGGATTTCACTAGCAATGCATTACAGTTTAATAAGGATTGGTGCATGTCGCGCCGCTGCCTGCCTCGCGCACCACCCGGAAACACCACCGCACTTGCCCTTATCAGGCCGCCTCTTCCGCCTGGCGTTGCCTGATTGTCACTTGTGTTTAGCGAGTGATCCTGGCCCCACGCCTGCCTGCCTTCTCTGTCCTTCCTGCCGCGCTACCCTGCTTCCTACCTTCATCCGTCCTGACTAATTTGCTCCTTTGTGTCTCTCCCAGTGCTTGCCTTCTCGTGTCCACTTCCAGCCTGAGTTCCTGTGGCTCACCTACCCTCCAGCCTGTGTCTCCATCCAGCCCGTGTCTCTTTGTTCCAGCCGTGCCTGCCTGTGTCTTCAAGCCCATGTCTCCGTCCCCTCCGTCTGCCGTGGTTCCTGCCTTGCAAGTCCGTCCATCTGCCACTCTAGTCTCCTGCTGTGTCTCCTCTGTCCTCCTCGGGTACCGGCTGCCGCGGTAATAGTTTCCCCTGGGCCTGTCCCTAACGCTCCCTGTATAGGGGGTGGTCCACCTGGCCCGCTCGCCCAGGGGAGGTTCGTTGCCGCGGTCCTGTGGGTTCACCCTTGGGAATCATCACAGCGCAAACTGAGTCGGTGCACTTAGCTTACTGTAAAAAGCAGGAGCTTTTCTCGACGTATACTGAAATGTTACCATGGGAGACTATTCATCATGTGGAGGCTAAAATTGTGTTGTTTGAGTCTATGTCTTGCACCTGTATAAAGTGCTGCAGAGTGGTAGACACGAGACGCAACTGAGCTGCTGTCCGGTTGCGCTCTGGAACTCTACAGACAAGGGGTGTCTCTGACCCAGTGTGCTGTAGGGGGTGGGATGCTTCACACTCATTTGTAGGCAGCAGGCCTCCACTGCCTTCAGACTTCCATACTCAGGAGCCGCAGCACACAATGCATGGGACATCATGTTCTTTGCATCAGTCAAACTTTTTCTAAACAGGCCAAGTTCATTAGGTGGATACAGGTGGGAAAAGGCACAGCAACTTAGACTTCTTTACTCCTTAGCATAACTCCTCTTCTGTTCTGCCACATGTTCATTCTGGAGTACCCCCAAGCGCGCTGACATTTGTTGCCCATTCCAGCAGTGCACCCGGGACTAGCCACCTTTCCCCCATGTAACTCCATGTCCACCAACCTCGTGATGTCGGACGACCAGGCCCACTCCATGGTACCAGGCCCGAACCCTAGGTTTCGGACATTGTTGGAATTTCCATCAGGGATCTCCATTTTCACCACCAACTGCCCTGAACGTTTGGCCCATTCAGCCCTTAGCAACCCACCCCACCTGTACCTGAACTGTTCTCCACACTTCACTGGCTGACATTGGACTCTTTCTAACCAGGAAGTGGGGGAGCTGCTGGAGTGGAAAGGACTCACTGTATAGAGAGCCACCAGAGAAGAACTAAGACTGGAAGAGGGTGCGATGCGCCAGAAGTGATAGGCGGGATGTATTCTGTTGTTGTGGTGGGGCAGGCTGAGGAGGACGAAGGGTGGTGCAAATTGTAGTCAAGTAAGAAGCCCATGCTTACCACTGATTGGCTCAGAGCCAGGCTGTTGCCTCCTGTAATCCTGCCAGACTAAGATGCCACAAAGCCAGTAAAGTATGCAGGTGATTTGCGCATGTGCAGTAGTAAACCGCCAGAAAAAAAAAATCATATACAGTGCTCTTTTCTTCTGGACACTATGGATGGCAGAGAAAAGCACCGGGTTTTTACAAACTGTCCATGAATTATACGTTTCTTTACAATAGATACCTCAGCATCCATCCTGACCGTGCAAACTATTGGCTGCAACCTTCTAAGCGTATGTGCCCGATAGTGGTCTCACAATGATCTGCGGTGAACTCACTGACTTTTTCTCACGGTGCTGAGGTCACCACAGTACAGCTCGCAGCCTCAGTGACCCGTGGTAACCTCGATGAGGTCAACGCTGCTCACTGATGCTGTGTTTGCAGCAGCTCATTCCTCAGTGGTTCTCAGCCTGGACGCTCGCATCTTGGCACCGTCCAGGTTGAAGACTGTTTATCCCAAGTCATGGATTACGGTGTGCGACAGAACAAGGGACAGGGGAGGGATACAATTTTTTTTTATATTTGTTTTATGACAGGATACCATGGTTTTAGCGATGAGCGAATATACTCGTTGCTCGGGAGACCTCCGAGTATTTTGGCGTGCTCGGAGATTTAGTTTCTGTCGCATCAGCTGCTTGACTTGCGGCTGCTGGACATTTTGAATACATGTGAGGAATGCCTGTTTGTTAGAGAATTCCCACATGTATTCAGAATGTCCAGCAGCCGCAAATCATGCAACTGCGTCGACAAACACTAATTCTCCGAGCATGCCAAAATACTCGGAAATCACCCGAGCAACGAGTATACTCGCTCATCACTACATGGCTTCAATAGAATGGGCGTTAGATGAGTATAACTGTGTTTGTTATTTTTAAATGAAAAAGGAAAAGTACATTTTGATTTTATTTCTAATAAAGGACTTCATTCTGGCTGTGTGTATAGTTACAATATAACTAAAGGATTAGTAATGGATAGGTGTCTTATAGACGCCTCACTATTAGGCCTGTTTCACACATCCGTTTGTGTCCATCAGTCAAAATCCGCTGTTTTGCAAAAAAAAACGGATCCGCCATTTTTTTTGGCGGATCCGTTTTTTTCCCATTGAGTTGCATTACCGGTGGATCTTGACAGATGGCCATCTGTTGGATCCGTTTTTTTGCGGATCCGCCAGAATTTTGACGTCCGCCGACATGCCCGAACGGACCATGCAACGTTTTTTCGGGCGGCCGGATCCGCATTTCTCACTGCGCATGCCCGAAAGACTTCACTCAGCCACAAATTTAACCCTAAACTCTGTTCTGGCGGCTGAAAAATTCGCTCTCTCTCCTCCCCCCCCACCCCAGGCAGCGGTTCCTTTAAAATTCTTCCTTTGACGGATCCGTTAAAATAACGGTCTGGTGCCAAACGTTGTGGTCAGTACAGGAGCGGATCCGTTATCCACCATTTTAGCGGATTTTGACTGATCAAAAAAACTGATGTGTGAAACAGGCCTTACTGACCCGTGGACTTGATGTCACCAGACAATACAAAGGTGTCATCAATCCTACAAATATAAACCCCACTTGCCACCACCACAGGGCAAGTAGGAAGAGCCGGGCAAAGCACCAGAATTGGCTGGTATTCAAAAATACAGGAAAACCCTTTTTTTTATTATTTCTTTATTTATTTATAGCGCAGGCGGCGGCTGATGAATACACATATCAATCACCGCCTGCTCTCGCTGTTTCCAGCTGAATACAGCTCTCAGCATTTTCCCCTGCAGGGGACAGTGATGCAAGCTGTCTTCAGCACCCAGGCCAAGGAAGAGCGCGAACAGTACCGCTGATTCCCAGGCACCAGTACGTGTGACACGGATGTGTACCAGATATATCAGGACATGTGAAAGAGCTTTAAGCCAAATCCAGAAATGGGTGAAAATGCATAAGTGGTGCAGGTGTTTGTATTAGGTTACGTGCCCACGATCAGGAATTTTCGCTGCGTCCAAAACGCTGTGTTGTACACAAAACGCATGTGTCTTGGAACTATGCGGATTTACAGCATCTAATGACAGTCTATTGGGGAAAATAAGCAAATAAGAAAATGATATGCATTGCTGAGGCTCGGAAACTCACACCACAGGCATTAAAAAGAAGCACAGTGGGCATGGGATTTCTATACATCCCATCTATTGTGCTTGTAATGTATAATGCAGCGTTTTGGAGACAGCGAAAATACACTGCATCCAAAATGCTGCTATCCTTAATCGTGGGCATGTAACCTTATACTTTTCCTCTTAGGCCGGGATCACACATGCGAGGAATACAGCCGAGTCTCGCATGTTAATACCCGGCGCTGCCGTCGGCACGCGGATCAGAGCGTGCGGCTGCATAGCAATACATGTAGCTGAACGCTCCTGAGTGCCAGCGGCAGTACCAGGTATTAACGTGCGAGACTCGGCTGTATTCCTCGCATGTGTGATCCCAGCCTTATTGTTCCACTCCTAGTTTTGGCTAACAAATACTAATCTAAAATACTGACCAAATACTGAACGTGTGAACGTGGCCTTTGATGTTGCAGATTTTCTGCGCCATTTCTGCACCCATTAAGTAAAATAGGTTACTTGCATTTTTTCGAAAACTCAACAAAAACTCATCTTGGGAACATATGTTTACCTGAACAAGTACTTACAGCTCATTCATATGAGTGTATCAGGCTGCGTGCACACATTCAATATTTGGTCAGGATTTTACATCAGTATATGCAAGCCAAAACAGGAGTGGGTGATAAATACAGAAGTGGTGACGTGTTTCTATTAAACTTCTCCTCTGATTGTTCTGCTCCTGGTTTTCAGTCTTCGCAACAGAAATTTCCACAATACAATGTACTGGATGCTGTAAATCCACATTGCTCAATGAACAGATGCAAATTTAACTGCGTGATTGAGTGCAATGAAAATATGCTGCGTCCAAAGCGTTGCTATTTCCGGACCGTGGGCACGTACCCTTAAAAACAGACCGAGTATCCGTGTGAAAAAAGTTGCAGCATATACTTGTCTTTTCCATCTTTCAGATGAGATTCATCTATACAAGTCTATGGCTGTGCCAAAATATTTGCATCCCATACGGATACATTGCCATTATTAACTTTATTTGAACATGTACATTTTAAAATGTTGATGTAAAAATACAGATGTCGCATGAAAGTAAAATACAGACACACATGACAATATGGATGAAAATTAGACAATTTATCATACGCTTGTCTGACCCCGGCGTCAGTCTCATGTAAGGATATGTTCACAAGTTGCATTTTTTCAGAATTTTCTTTTGTGTTTTTTTATGCAACTTAAAAGCTGGGTTTTTTTTACAGTTTCACCAAAGCTATGAGATTTCCGAAATCTCATGCACACAATTACTTTTTTTTCCCTTACTGAATTGGAAAGCTGCTGCTTTTTTGAAAACTGCAGCATGTGAATTCTTTCAGTGTTTTTTCACCATAGAAAGCAATGACAAAGTGCAATAACGCTGCAAAAAAAGCAACCATGCATTTTTACGACTCTTTCGGTGAATGAAACTAAGTTTATTAAAAATGTAATGTAGACAAATAATACATATAATATGCACCAAAAACTTTGCAAAAAAAAAAACTTTTTGTGAGTTTGTTTTTTTTTAAGCTAAGAGACCACGTTTTGGCTGCAGAAATAAATGAAACAAAAAAAGCAACAAAGAACCGTATGAAAATTAGCCTACATGTTCTTAATTCCTGCTGAATAAATGTTTTATTTTTAAGGCCCAGGTCACTTTAAGTACTTTAGCCCTCCTACTTGCCACACCCAGAATGCTTTAACTTGGGCCACAAGCTGGGTGTTTTAGCTTGGAGTACGCACAAGGTGGTTTCTCTGTTTGTGGTGCAGTCTGGTTCTTTATAGATTTAGAACATGGTGAGTTAGCTGGTTACTAGATGTTTGTGTATTAGTCTGACTATTTTCATGACTCAGTTGATAATTTATCCTACTTGTATATATCAAGCTGTAGCCCCCCCTTATATTGGAGCAAAGCACGACATGTTCTCTGTGGTGTCTACTGTTACTCCAAGCCTTTATAGTTGTCTTGATGGAGGTGTTTTCCATTAGCGGATTCAAGAAACGGTAGTACATGTCTTCTAGGGTAGTTTGTGGAGAACCCACTGCTGGCTCTGTATTTATTGGTATAATGAATGCTACACTCTTTATACAAGACCCCAAAGGTATCTGTCCATGGATGGATCTAGTGGTTGTTCATGGTGGGGGCTCTCAATATTGCAGTTGACTAATAGATGTTTTCATGTAATAGAGGGAGTGCATCTCTATACATATTGGCCAAGCAGGAGTGCAGATGGGCAATGCCTGCTGGGAGCTTTACTGTCTAGAGCATGGAATCCAGCCAGATGGGATTATCCCTAAGGAGAGTAACCCTGCAGATGCATCTTTTGGGACTTTCTTCTTTGAAACTGGAGCAGGAAAACATGTGCCGCGAGCTGTCCTTGTTGACTTGGAACCAAGTGTTATCGGTAAGATGCGTGCGGGTTTAAAATTGCATCTATGTTCTACCATTCATAACTTCATGCTTCAATGGGGAGAAAACGATATAATTTTTTTTTTTTTCTACCTATTCACTTGTAAAATGCAGCTAAAGCGCTACTATAAAACCACTTACCTTCACTCTACTTAAAACTCCCTTTAGGTGAAATCCGAACTGGACCATACCGCACACTGTTTCATCCAGAGCAGCTCATTACTGGCAAGGAAGACGCTGCCAATAATTATGCCAGAGGTCACTACACCATCGGAAAGGAGATTGTTGACGGTGTTTTGGATAGATTACGTAAAATGGTAAGTTATTGATATTTGTATCAAGACTTGGGCTTTGTCGTAATGAAATGAGCAACAAAATTGTCAAGTTTCAGGAAAAAAAATACCAGCAACAAAAAAAGCAATGTCTGGTTCTGAAATTCTGCTTCAGATGACCTGACATTTCTGTGGACATCTCTGTTTAGGAAAGGAGTGTATTTCCCATCAAATTCCAATTTTGGACACTTGTCACATGCCATGGTTTTTCGAACCCTAAAACCTTCCTCCTTTTTTCAAGAGCAACTAAACATTGGAAAAAAGCGCTCCTCTCCCACTCTTCTAATTAGTGGTTGTCCAGATTCTGAGACGCCACTGATTGCTCAGGAACGCATTTACTCGCTCAATGTCCTGTATTGAATTGGTACTCTATGTTCACTTACCCCTCCTTACTGATATGTGCACATCTGTGGGGGGGGGGGGAGGTCTACTGAGTGACTGGTCTCAGAACCAGATCTGAAGAGAAATAAGGGACAACAGTGCATAACAGACAGCTGAAATACTATTTACCTGCACATTACCTGTATATGTACAGGTAAATGGTGTGGTGTTCTTTTGTTTGTCCTCCAAGGGACTGTCAGCACAGTGACTGTAGGAAAAAAAAGTACAGGTGCTTGGTGCATCATTGGGCTGCCAATCTATTAACTGCACCTTCCCACCTGCTTCTTTTCGATCTACCTCCCTCTATGAAGCCGGAGCTGTCAAGCAAGTGAGAAAGTGCATCATGGTGGGACCCGTCATTTAGATACACCATGTGTCTATACTTGCTTTCAACAGACATCCAGTGCTGACTCGCTTATATAAGGTACCATAAGTCTGTAACCTACCCACCAACTAGTTTTACATCTGATGGCTCTGGCTGTATACAGCTAGTGTTATAGAGGTTGAGGAGTTGTTAACAAGCAGATGGTAAGATGCAATTGTTTAACCATGCCAAGAGTGCATCAAGCACCTGTTTGTTTTGAACTGTCATTCTGTGCTGACCTTTTTTATAAAGTGTTTCTACCAAACAAATGTCTGCTTTAAAAAAAACACTAATTTCAGCTTTTCTTTCTTTTTTTATTTTTTCTCTCCAGTCGGACCAGTGCAGTGGCCTGCAAGGGTTTCTGATCTTTCACAGTTTTGGAGGTGGTACTGGTTCTGGTTTCACTTCTTTGCTGATGGAGCGTCTTTCTGTCGATTATGGAAAGAAGTCCAAGCTTGAGTTCTCAGTTTATCCTGCTCCACAAATTTCTACTGCAGTGGTGGAGCCTTACAATTCAATTCTGACGACCCATACGACTCTCGAGCACTCAGACTGTGCCTTCATGGTAGATAATGAGGCTATTTATGATATATGTAACCGTAACTTGGACATTGAGCGTCCTACTTATACCAACCTGAACCGACTAATAGGCCAGATCGTTTCCTCTATTACTGCCTCTCTGAGGTTTGATGGTGCATTGAATGTTGACTTGACAGAGTTCCAGACTAACTTGGTGCCTTATCCTAGAATACATTTCCCTCTAGTCACTTACTCCCCCATAATATCAGCAGAGAAGGCTTACCACGAACAGCTGTCTGTGCCAGAGATTACTAATGCGTGCTTTGAATACTCAAATCAGATGGTGAAATGTGACCCCCGGCGTGGTAAATACATGGCTTGCTGCTTGTTGTACAGGGGTGATGTGGTGCCCAAGGATGTGAATGCCGCCATTGCAGCTATTAAAACAAGGAAGTCAATCCAATTTGTGGACTGGTGTCCTACTGGCTTTAAAGTGGGTATTAATTACCAGCCTCCCACTGTGGTCCCAGGAGGAGACTTGGCCAAAGTGCAACGTGCTGTCTGTATGCTGAGTAATACTACAGCAATTGCAGAAGCCTGGGCTAGATTAGACCATAAATTTGATCTCATGTATTCTAAGAGGGCTTTTGTACACTGGTACGTGGGCGAGGGGATGGAAGAAGGGGAGTTCTCTGAAGCAAGAGAGGATATGGCTGCTCTAGAAAAGGATTATGAAGAAGTGGGGACAGATTCTAGAGATGATGGCGATGAGGAGGATGATGAATACTAACACTTTATAGGCTTTGAAATACTGTATATTGCAAACAAGGTGAATGGAATTGACTCGCTTACTAGGTATTCCATTGTTTTAAAGTCAGAAAAGTAGTATTGGGATTTATAAACTTTGCCTTATAGTCTGTATATAGCTCTATGTAAGGTATAAAAAAAGTTGATGATAAAAATAATGAATACTGGTTTTGTGTCTTGTCAAAATATTTTAAAGGGTTTGAAATGTGTCTGAGCCTCTCTGCAAGTTGCCCTAATACATTACAGGCTCTTCCATGTGTGCTTGCGGATTAAAAGAATTGGAGAGGTGACTAGCTGTGCCGCAATCCTTGTTTTGATTCTTAACCCATTAACAACCACTGATATGCATTAGAAATGGTGGTTCCCCCCCCCCCTCAAATCAGCTTAAAAACTGCAATGAGGAATAAGTAGTTGGGCAAGAGCTGGCATCTAAGTAGCTGAAAGGGGGTTAAAGAAACCTAACCTTTATTTGACACAATTGGCCCCCTGTGTAATTGCAGGTGCTGATATTTGCTGTGGTACCCAAAGGTCATCTGATGACCTTGGGGTATGGTGGCCTGTTAGACGCAGCTATAAGAAGCAGGCTGAAAAACAGGCACTGATGGGTCTCAGGCACTGCAGTAACCAAGTACTGCAATGCATGAGACCAGTGATCAAAGTAGAAAAAAAATTCAGGTCCCCAATGGGGACTAGGTGAAAAATGCTAAAGCACATATCCCAATAAACTGTTCTGCCACTAAAAATGGTGTTTGCATTAAAGCAAATATAAACAAAGTACACAATTGGAATGACCCAAACTAGAAAATGGTCATGTTTATTCCATATGGAGAACACTAAAAAAAAAAAAATTAAAATAAAAAAAAGGAAAAAGTAAAGTGCTTTTTCTTCACGCTGATTCATAGAATTGAATAATAAAGTCATGGGCGCAAAAAAGAATAAATGAGCTCCCACCCACTACAGAGCCCTAATATAGCTCATTCAGCAAAAAGGTTAAAACTCTCAGAATTTGGCAATGAACACAATAATTTGTAAATTTTTTTTTTTTTCTTTTTTCAAGAGTAGCGCAGCAAAACCTTGCTGAAAAATATCATGATTATGCTGATCCTAAGATTATTTATTCTTATCACTTACCTCACTGTGAACCTTGCAAAAAAAAATATAAAAATAACTAAATTGCTTTCTTTTTTCATTCTGTATCTGAATAAATGGTAAAGTTTACCATAAAATGGTACAAAAAAAATCTCTTGTCACAAAAGCCCTTGCACAGCTCTGTTCACTAAAAAATAAAGTTGGGTCTCAAAATATGGTGAGTTTCTTAAAAAAAAAAAAAAAAAAAAAAAAAAAAACTTTTGGCATGTGATCGTAGTAAATCAGACTATAAATGTGGTATCCCTGCAATCACATTGACCTGAAGAGGGGAAAAAAAAAATCCATCTCGTCACTAATGGCACATGACGTGCACACAAAAAAAAAACTATTGTGCTGCTATTTGTTCATTCTGCCTCCTAACCATCGGAATAAGGCTTGGCTCACGTTTATCTTGAGCTCTCCGCTGAGTGCCTACATAAAGGTTTGTGTAAATTCCAAATACTGCGATGCAGACACAACACCTGATGGAAACGCTGACTATGAGGCTATGTTCCCACGAAGAACTTCTGGTATGTTTTTGATGTTGCAGAATTTCTTAACGTCTGCACCTATTTAACCCCTTCACCCCCAAGGGTGGTTTGCACGTTCATGACCGGGCCAATTTTTACAATTCTGACCACTGTACCTTTATGAGGTCATAACTCTGGAACGCTTCCATGGATCCCGGTGATTCTGACATTGTTTTCTCGTGACATATTGTACTTCATGTTAGTGGTAAAATTTCATTCAAATAACTTGCGTTTATTTGTGAAAAAAAAAAAACGGAAATTTGGCAAAAATTTTGAAAATTTCGCAATTTTCCAACTTTGAATTTTTATGCCCTTAAATCACAGAGATACGGCACACAAACTTGATAACTAACACTTCCCACATGTTTACTTTACATCAGCACAATTTTGGAACCAAAATTTTTTTTTTGTTAGGAAGTTATAAGGGTTAAAAGTTGACCAGCGATTTCTCATTTTTACAACACCATTTTATTTTTAGGACCACATCACATGTGAAGCCACTTTGAGGGGTCTATATGATAGAAAATACCCAAAAGTGACACCATTCTAAAAACTGCACCCCTTAAGGTGCTCAAAACCACATTCAAGAAGTTTATTAACCCTTTAGGTGTGTCACAGGAATTTTTTTTCATATTTAAAAAAAAAAAATGAACATCTAACTTTTTTTTCACAAAAAAATACTTCAGGTTCAGTTTTTTTTAATTTTACCAAGGGTAACAGGAGAAATTGGACTGCAAAAGTTATTGTGCAATTTGTCCTGAGTACGCTGATACCTGATTTGTGGGGGGGAACGACTGTTTCGGCACATGGCAGAGCTCAGAATGGAAGGAGCGCCGTTTGACTTTTTCAATGCAAAATTGGCTGGAATTCAGATCGGACGCCATGTCACGTTTGGAGAGGCCCTGATGTACCTAAACAGTGGAAACCCCCTACAAGTGACCCCATTTTGGAAACTAGACCCCCCCCCAAGGAACTTATCTAGATATGTGGTGAGAACTTTGAACCCACAAGGGCTTTACAGAAGTTTATAACGTACAGCGGTACAATTAAAAAATCATATTTTTTCCACAAAAATGATCTTTTCACCCTCAATTCTTATTTTTCCAAGGGTAACAGGACCCTAAAAGTTATTGTGCAATTTGTCCTGGGTACGCTGATACCCCACATGTGGGGGTAAACCACTATTTGGGAGCATGGCAGAGCTCAGAAGGGAAGCAGCGCCATTTGACGTTTTTGGCTGGAATTGAGATCGGACACCATGTCGCGATTGGAAAACCCCTGATGTACCTAAACAGTGGAAACCCCCCACAAATGACACCATTTTGTAAACTAGACCCCCCAAGGAACTTATCTAGATGTGTGGTGAGCACTTTGACCCCCCCAGTGCTTCACAGAAGTTTATAACGCCCGGGCGTGAAAATAAAAAATTCGTATTTTTTCCACAAACATGATCTTTTAGTCACCATTTTTTTTTTATTTTCCCAAGGGTAACAGGAGAAATTGAACCCCAAATGTTGTTGTCCAATTTGTCCTGAGTACGCTGACACCCCATATGTGGGAGAAAACTACTGTATGGACACACGTCAGGGCTCGGAAGGGAAGTAGTGACGTTTTGGAATGCAGACATTGATGGAATGGTCTGCGGGTGTCATGTTGCCTTTGGAGAGCCCCTAATGTACCTAAACAGTGGAAACCCCCCACAAATGACCCCATTTTGAAAACTAGACCCCCTAAGGAACTTATCTAGATGTGAGGTGAGCACTTTGAACCCCCAAGGGCTTCACAGAAGTTTATAATGCCAGGGCATGAAAATAAAAAAATCGTATTTTTTCCACAAACATGATCAATTAGTCCCCAATTTTTTTATTTTCCCAAGGGTAACAGGAGAAATTGAACCCCAAAAGTTGTTGTCCAATTTGTCCTGAGTACGCTGACACCCCATATGTGGGAGAAAACTACTGTATGGACACACGTCAGGGCTCGGAAGGGAAGTAGTGACGTTTTGGAATGCAGACTTTGATGGAATGGTCTGCGGGTGTCATGTTGCCTTTGGAGAGCCCCTAATGTACCAAAACAGTGGAAACACCCACAAATGACCCCATTTTGGAAACGAGAACCCCTAAGGAACTTATCTAGATGTGTGGTGAGCACTTTGAACCCCCAAGGGCTTCACAGAAGTTTATAATGCCCGGGCATGAAAATAAAAAAATCGTATTTTTTCCACAAACATGATCAATTAGTCCCCAATTTTTTCATTTTCCCATGGGTAACAGGAGAAATTGGACCCCAAAAGTTGTTGTCCAATTTGTCATGAGTACACTGACACCCCATATGTGGGAGAAAACTACTGTATGGACACACGTCGGGGCTCGGAAGGGAAGCAGTGACGTTTTGGAATGCAGACTTTGATGGATTGGTCTGCGGGTGTCATGTGCGTTTGGAGAGCCCCTGATGTACCTAAACTATTGAAACTCCCCACAAGTGACCCCATTTTGGACACTAGACCCCCCCCCCCACGGAACTTATCTAGATGTGTGGTGAGCACTTTGAACGCTCGGACGTGAAAATAAAAAAATCATTTTTTTCCACAAAAATGATATTTTTGCCCCCAATTTTTTATTTTCCTAAGGATAACAGGAGAAATTGGACCCCAAAAATTGTTTTGCAATTTGTCCTGAGTAGGCTGATACCCTACATGTGGGAGTAAAACACTGTTTGGGTGCATGGCAGAGCTTGGAAGGGAAGGAGCACCATATGACTTTTTCAACTCAGAATTGGCTGGAATTGAGATCAGACACAATGTTGCATTTGGAGAGCCCCTGATGTGCCCAAACAGTGGAAACCCCCAATTCTAACTCCAACCCGAATCCCAACACACCCCTAACCCTAATCTCAGCCCTAACCCTAACCCTAGCCCTAACCCAAGCCCTAACCCTAGCCCTAACCCTAGCCCTAGCCCTAACCCTAGCCCTAACCCTAACCCTAACCCTAACCCTAGCCCTAACCCTAACCCTAATGGAAAAATGGAAATAAATACTTTTTTTTTATTTTATTATTTTTCCCTAACTAAGGGGGTGATAACGGAGGGTTTGATTTACTATTTATGGCGGTTTTTATGTTTGGCAGCTGTCGCACGCTAAAAGACGCTTTTTATTGTAAAAATAGTTTTTGCATCACCACATAATGAGAGCTATAATTTTTCCGTATTTTGACCCACCGAGTCATGTGAGGTCTTATTTTTTGCGGGACAAGTTGACGTTTTTATCGGTACCATTTTCGTGCACGTGACATTTTTTGATTGCTTTTTATTCTGATTTTTGGGACGCAGAATGAACAAAAACCAGCGTTTCATGAATTTCTTTTGGGGGAGTGCGTTTACACCGTTCCGCGTGCGGTAAAATTGATAAAGTGGTTTTATTCTTCGGGTCAGTACGGTTACAGCGATACCTCATTTAGGTCGTTTTTTTATGTTTTGTCGGTTTTATGCAATGAAAACTATTTTAAATAAAAAATAATTATTTTTGCATCGCTTTATTCTGCGAGCTATAACTTTTTTATTTTTTCACTGATGATGCTGTGTGGTGGCTCGTTTTTTGCGGGACAAGATGACGTTTTCAGCGGTACCATGGATATTTATATGCGTTTTTATGATCGCGCGTTATTACACTTTTTGTTTGGCGGTATGATAATAAATCAAAATCATTATTTTTTGCTTCGTTTTTTATTTTTATTTTTTAAGGGGTTCGCTAAAGGGGTTAACTAATGGGACAGTTTTATAGGGCGGGTCGTTACGGACGCACGATACCTAATATGTGTACTTTTATTGTTTTTTTTTTTTATTTTCAAAAAATGAATTTATTGGGGAATATTTTTTTTTTTTTTTTTACTAATTTATTTAGCGATATTTTTAAAATTATTTTTACACTTTTTTTTTATTTTTTTTTACTTTATTACATAGTCCCAGGTGGGACATCACTGTCCTGTGACAGATCGCTGCAGCTTCCTGCAGGCCCCCATCGCCATCTTGGATTCGGGGGCCTGCAGGAAAGGAGCCCCCCGCAGCACCGCTGCACATTGCGCTGCCGTGGGGGGCTCAGGGAAGCACGGAGGGAGCCCCCTCCCTGCCGATGCTTCCCTTTAACTCCCGGTACACCGCGATCGTGTTTGATCGCGGTGTGCAAGGGGTTAACGTGTCGGGACACATTGTGCCGGGTGTCAGCTGTGATAATCAGCTGACACCCGGCCGCGATCAGCGGCGCTCACCACGTGGGCGCCGCTGATCGCGGTAGACGTACTATCCCGTCCATGGGCATAGGGGCCCGGGTCCCATGGACGGGATAGTACGTCTGATGTCAGAAAGGGGTTAAATTCAGTTCGTTGTGTTTGTGCGTCCCCTTTTTTTTTTTTTTTTTTTTTTATATAAAATCTTATCATGCGTAGGTATGGATTACATGCGCTTCCACTTCGGAAACGTGCTAAAGAAAACCTTGTCGGATTTTTTTTCTAGTGACATTTCAGTTCAGCACCAAATGAAAGTCTATGGCTGAAGTCACACTACCGTAGAATATGACCAAGTGCTATGCGAGAAAACCTCTCATAGCACTCAGCCCAGTGTTAATCTATGGGTTAGCTCACATCAGCGTTTTATCTTCTCAGTCGTATTTGTCGTGCATGTAAAATCACAGCGTGCTGCAATTGTTGCAAAGACTTACAAATGCAAGTTTATGGGTGTGAGAATAAATTGCACAGCACTCGGACCATGCAAGTGCTGTTCGTGGGTTTTTTTTTCACGCACCGATGTTAGAATGTGTAGAATATGAAATATAGTCAGTAACATGTACAACTAGTGCAGTGTGTAGCTTACTGTACATGTATTCAATAAAATTTTTTGAAAAAAAGCATGGTTTCCTGCATAATTTTTGTAACCAGCAGAGGGTACGCCGATGGCTGGGGGCAAATGTTTATAGCTTGTGAAGGGTGTAAATCCTATCGAGCTTCCCAGGCTATTATCAGCTTACAACTGTATATTTAGCCTTTACTGGTTATTACAATGGGGGACCCTTAAAAAAGATGTGGGGTCCTCCTACAATTTACTAACCAGCAAAGGCTATGCAGACAGCTGTAAGAAGTGAAGGAAGATCCGGCACTGAAGACTTCATAAAATCCACAGGAAACTTTATTCACATTTTATGCAGACAGCTGCGGACTGATACTCTTCCCCCTCGGGCTATTTATATCTATTGCCCCTTCCTAAGATGTGACAATTCTGTCACTTGGCCTTGATCTTCCCACTTGACCTGTAGCGGTGGCAAGTGGGTTAATAGTTGGGAGGAGTTGATGTAACCTTTTGATGTCACCTGACAATACAGTCCCTAGGCTAGTAATGGAGAGGTGTCAATCAGATGCCACCATTACTATCCACATGGTCATTTGTATGAAAACAGACATCCAGAATAAAGTCCTTTTAAATGAAAGAATGACAGACTCCTTTTAATCTTAATTATACCATACTTTGACTGACACCTTTTTGTTATCTGCAAAAGTGTTATATATTAAAAAAAAAGCAATATTCCTCACCTTTAGGCCAGTTTCGCACGTCGGTGGCTCCGGTATGTGTAGTGACAGTTTCTTCATGTACTGGAGACACTGACACATGTAGACACATTAAAATGAATGTGTCTCTGCACATGTCAGCGTGTCTTCACGGACAAACGGTCCGTGAGAAAAACATGGAGACATGTCAGTGTTCGTGGGAGCACATGGTCCGCAAAAATATTGAACACGTGCACACGGAAAACAGTTCACACTGTCCTCCGTGCTCACGGATGGCCGCTGGGGAAGAAGCACTACTGTAAGTGCTGTTCCAGCTAACTGGTGCTGAACGTGGCTGTCATTCTCTCCTGCTCTGCCAGCAATAGCGAGCAGAATGAATGAAAACCCGACATGGGGTCCCGCTCAGTTTATGAACTAACCAGCTGAAACTTACAGCTGGGCGCTGCAGTCCTCAGCTGTGAGGTTGGTTGTCAAAAATGGGGGACCCCACACCAGTTTTTTTTAAATAAAAAAAAACCAGCGTGGGGGACTCCCTCTATTCTTGAGAACCAACCTTGATGAAGCTGAGGGCTGCAGCCCCCAGCTGTAAGTTTCATCTGGGTGGTTCATAAACTGAGGTGGACCCCACGCTGGGCTTTCTATGAAGTATTCCCAGTACTGAGTTACACTGGAGTTCCTTCTTTCTGATGTTATCCACACTCCACTCGCATGGCAGACAGCCGTAGCCTTCTATCTCTCTTGGCTCACCCGTCACTGTTGTGCCTCCGAGGATTATGGGGGAATAAGGCATTTACAGCTTCCTATTCCTCTGGTTTCTGGTGCAGGACCGTTAGTATCCATACACCCTTGGAGACCAGGCTCGAGATCATGCTCTATCACTGGGACTGAGCTCTCCACTTTCCTCAGTCTCCCCAGCTCTTTTCCTCCACGTCTGCACACGATGGCCTCCTCACACTAACTGACTCACTCCTTCCTGGCCCCCAGAGACAGCTCCTCCCCTCAGTTCTGGGTTCAGAGCTCCCTCTGCTGACCCGGAGTGGGAACTGTGTTGCATGCAGTGATTAACTGCCAGAGAGACCCTTCATTGCTTCCAGGCATGACATCACTCTCCCTGGAGGAAGGCAATGCCACTGTCGCGACCATACTCCTGGGGGCGCCACACACTCGCTGTCCGTTAGCTTCTGCTGCGTGCATGGTTGGTGGTTGTTATTTGAGAAGGTGTTGGTGGAGCACCTGCCAGGGCAGTGGGGATACTTGGTACAGGGCAGCTTCTTAAAGGGATGTCACGGCAGCTGTGACCCTGGGAGTCCAATAAAAGGGGATATTTACAAGGGATAAAGTTTGTAATAAGTGTTCGTGAGGCCACCTGTGGTTTCTGGTCAGAGGTGACCAGCGCTGCAGAGCAGAACCTCTGGGACTGATGGTGATGCAGCAGAGTTGGTATAGCTCTCCACAGGCAGAACTTTGTCCCAGGGCAATTGTAATAGAAGAGATGTGGTACTTGGCAAGGAATGTAACAGGGCTGAGTAGGTGTTCAGTGATGATAGATGTAGCAGAGTTGGATAGATGACACAGGAATAATTAGAGTACACTGCTGGGTGCAGTTCCAAAGCTTTACTCACAGTTCTGGCTGCAGCACAGATGCCCGCTTGATGCCGTGTCCTACAGGTGAGGAGTCCAGCAAACTCCCAGGTAGATCGGGATACACCTTTTCAGGACTCCTCTGTGTGTGCCTTTCCTGCCTGTCTTACTGTGTGGGTTTCTCGCCTCTCCTACCCAAACACCTCACAGTCAGTGTCACAGGCCAGCAGCCGCGGACCTTGTCTGATAACATTCTCTGTGTTCCCTTGCTCCTCTATGGCTGCCTTTCCGGCGAAGATAACTGTGGCTTGTGCTGAGACACCTACAGGTGCCTCTGCCTCCGGCTTGCTAGTTGAGTCTGATGATCTCTCCACTAGGCTAGGGGGCCGGTAGCCCACTACAACCTGGTCTCTCCACTACTAGATTGGGCCCCACGGGTGGCATCCGCACTCCCCGTGCCCCTGAGACCCCTTCTACTCCCCTCTGGGAGCTTCTGTCTCTTTCCTTCTGCAGCTCCTCCTGAGAGGGAGCTGCTTCACCACACGTCTGTTACTTTCACTTTCTCATGTTCTGCCTCACTCTGCACTGTTCTTCCCGCTCTCCTTCTGTTACACCACACCCACCCTCAACACCCTTTCCTACCCAGCAGGGCTGCCAGTGAGAAGGAACAGAACCCTGCTGTGTGATATGTGCTGGGATGTAGGTGTTGGAGTCCTGTGGGGTTCTCCCTCCTTACCTGAGAGTGGGATACCACACCTCTGGGTGAGGTGCAGTACCTCTGCGGCAACTGAACCCTCAGGGGTGCCACATTTGTATTTATCTGAGACTGTTGCTAGTGTTTGAGAGTGTGATAATTCCCTTTCTTCTGTGACTTTGTTTTAACCCCATCCTCCACTCCCCAGTGTTTACCTCTGTTTATTTGTGTATATTTGAATGATTGGTAGTATCCTTTCATCCCTGTTTGTATTACCTTGTTAGTCTGGTTTGGTGTATTATGGTATATTACTACTCCCCTCTTCCCTGGGTGGGGGGAAGGTAGAGACTGAGGGTGGATTCAGGGTTGCGGATCGCACTAAATATAAAATATAAGGAAGTGCGATTGCAACCCGGGGTTCACCCTGCAGAGATGGAAAACTGCTGCTCAGTAATGGCGGAGCACAACTAAACATCGGTGGTTAACCGCTGACCCGGTGTGTACAGGGGCTAACTCTGTTACCTTACAGAGCCGCTGGAATAAGTGCCAGAGCCTGTTTATCCTCACAGGACACGGTAGGGGAGCGCTAGGGCAAAGACACAGGACTCTGCCCCAAGGACACAGGGTTATAGTCCCTCTAGCCACACTAGCGTTCGGCACCACAACAGCGATGCCTGGACAGACTCTTATAGAATGCTGTGCCCTGTTAACAATCACAGGGTGCAGCTGATAGTTGCTTACCGCACAAGTGCGTACAGCGCAGCTCTGGTGGACACCACTAACCAGCCTAGGCTTAGGACTGGAAAGCGCATAAGACGTGAACGGCGCCACTCTAATGGATGCTGCTGTACATGCGGTAGCGAGGTGCCCAGAGTAGGATGGCACCGTATGGCGCTGAGTGAGGTGCTGTGAGATGTAGCACAGTGGCGCAAGACAAAGCCACTAATAGCCACTGACTCCAAGCCCTAAACCCTACAAACATGCGTATCCAAGGGAGGGGTATTATAATGCATCAGTCACCAGATTCATGCATCCATCATCACTCACACAAATAGCATAAAGAGTCTATACTAGCACATGGCTGAGCGGCCATGCAAACCTTTTATAGCAGCGTTCTTCCGGGATCTTCCTGATGGTCCAATCCGAGCTGCTTGAGGACCTGAGCATGTGACTTCCGACCTCCAATGAGAGGTCATCCCGCGGGCATGTTCAGTAGACCGACAGAAGGACTTAGTCCGGGGAGCTGCTTGCTGCTGACCAGTGCAGGCTGCTACAGTTGACCCTGAGATGGCAGCAGCAACTGAACCAACAGCATTGGCCTGATCAGGACGCCGGGAATGACGTCTTTGCTGAGCAGCCTCTTCTGCGGCCGGGACTGAATGGGAGACCGCAGAAGGCAAGGCTCGGGGTTTCTCCTGTGCAGAGGCAGGAACCTGATGCCTAACACATGGCCACTTCATCTTCACCATCAGAAGTAATGCAGAGAACAGGGTGAGCTAGGGCACCCCTAGCATTAGGGACAGGGAAAGAGCCCCTGGTCCTGGGACACCTGACAAGAGTCGTGACATTAGCTCTGACCGAAACCAATTTGTGATCTATTATGGATCCTATCACTGCTTTGACAGGGCAACTGCAACAGCTCAGCCTGGAGGTGGCAGATCTACACACTGTTGTTTTGCAGCACCCTAGCGCATAAGGTTTGGGGACCGTGACTCCCAGGCCACCCTTAGTGGAGCCCAAAATCGCTTTGCTTGACAGGTTTTCTGGGGGCGTGACAAGTTTGTTATTTTCAGGTAGGCCTGTAAACTATACTTCAGGTTATGTCCTTGTTCCTCAGGAACCAAGAAGCAATGGGTGGGGATAATAATCTAGCTCTTTCAGAGTGACCCCCAAGCATGTGCATTCTCTCTCCCATCTGACTCCCAGTGGCTCCAAACGGTGGAGGAATTTTTTCTGGCACTGGGACCGCAGCTCCCTTGCTGAGTCCACGCTACGTCAGCTTCAACAGTGAGACCGGCCCGCGGAGGAGTATTGCTCTGAGTTTCGGAGGTGGCCCACTGACTCTAAGCGGAATGACCATGCACTCCGTAGCCAGTTCTGTGAAGGGATATCTGTAAGGGTGAAGGATGCCTTAGCCCTGTATGAGACTACAGTTTCCCTTGGGGGGCATGTCTCTGGCTAGCCGAGTGGATCGTCGTCTTTGCCAGAGGCATAAAGAGACTCCCCAATGTGCAGAGGTCTGGGGCCAAGGAAAACCTGATCTGAATCATCTGAGGAACCTATGCAGTTGGGTGGAGTAACTCATTCTAGAAAGCAGTCTGTTGTTCAGTGCAAAGGAGTATTATGTTTTTACCTTGGTAGAAAGGGCCATTTCATTGGCACATGTCCTTCTCTATCTCACTGTAAACAGTTGCTGGAAAACTAAGGAGTCCAGGTTGCGGGGAGGTTAGCAACCCGGGTGTACATATGTCCTCCGTGGGCAGAACACAATTATTTTGCCTGATTAAATCCATCTGGGCAAATATAAAGTGGTTGTTTCTAAATTTCTGGACAGTGGAGCGGGGTTTTACTTGATTGATGCTAGATTCGTCGAGGTCCAAGGCCTCAAACCACATACTTTTCAGACCTATAACTACTGTATAATCTCCATGGGCTCCGCACCCCTATGACAGGGGTATTTTGCTCAAGTTATCCGAGAGTTACATCTACAGGTAGGGGTGATACACTCATTAGGTATTGACTGTTATGTGCTAGAGTGCCTGCCCTCTCCTGTGGTTCTTGGACTTCCTTGGCTCTCTCTGCAAAACCCTGTGGTAAGTTGGCAAACTCAGGTGTTGGTAAAGTGGAGTGAGTATTGTCAAGGACACTGCTTGGGCACCTGGCTTGCAAGGTTGGATACCCAGTCTGTGCCTAAATACCTGTCTGACTTTGGGGATGCGTTTTCAAAGCAGAGGTGCCAGGGGCCAAGCTGCCAAAGAGCAGACTATATAATACCTCTGGTACAGAGAGGCAGGCCATGAAAGACTAAATCATGGAAGGTTGGGCAAAGGGTCATATCAGACCATTTTCATCCCCCATTGCTACTGGGTTTTTCTTTGTAAAGAAGAAAGACGGGGGAGTTATGCTCATGCCTAAATTTCCGCGAACTCAGTCAGATCACGGCCAAGGTTCTTTATCCACTCCCTCTCATCCCAAACCTCTTTAATCAGATTGTAGGAGCAAAATTATTTTCTAAACTGGATTTCAGGGGGGTGTATAATCTCATTCGTATTAGTGGAAAACAGCTTTCATTATGCCTGAAGGACACTATGAGAACCTTGTGATGCCATTTCGGTTGACTAATGCTCCTGCTGTGTTTCAGCACTTTGGAAATTACATGTTTAGTCACCTGGTAGGTAGATTTGTGGTAATGTACATGTGCATCTCACAAAATTAGAATATCATCAAAAAGTTAATTTATTTACGTTCTTCAGTACAAAAAGTGAAACTCATATTAGAGTCATTACAAGCAGAATGTTCTATTTCAAGTGTTTATTTCTGTTAATGTTGATGATTATGGTTTACAGCCAATGAAAACCCAAAAGTCATCTCAGCAAATTAGAATACTTTATAACAAGAGTTGGAAAAAATGATGTTAAAATCCAAAATGTTGGCCTACTGAAATCTATGTTCAGTAAGTGCACTCAATATTTGGTCGGGGCTCCTTTAGCACCAATTATTGCATCAATGCAGCGTGGCATGGAGGCGATCAGCCTGTGGCACTGCTGAGGTGTTATTGAAGCCCAGGTTGCTTTGATAGCTTAGCTCATCTGTATTGTTGGGTCTGGTGCCTCTCATCTTCTTTTTGACAATACAAGATTCTCTATGGTCAGATGAGTTTGCACGCCAATCAAGCACAGTGATACTGTTGTTTTTAAAACAGGATTTGGTACTTTTGCACTTGTCAGTGCAAAGTGTGAGATCTGGTTTGGCTGTGTGAGAGGCGTCTGACCAATATCCAAGAAGTATCGTTTCTGCTTGCGGAGAATGACATGCTAAGCATGCCGAGATGAGGAGACTTAAAGCCAAAATGCTTCTCTGGGAAATATGAAAATTGTCTCTTCAGAGAGGAAGAGTACTAGAACTCTAGTGCCACCTATCTCACACTTTGCACTGACGAGGGGCAGTACCCCGAAACACAGTGTCTGCAAATTGAGATTCTGTTTTTGGCTTTTATCCTAAGTCATGTAACAAGGCTCGTTAAAGGGTCGACATTGACTTTTAGGATTGCTACTTCCAATAGGTGGCACTAGAGTTCTAGTCCTCTTCCTCTCTAAAGAGACAATTTGCATATTTCCCAGAGGAGCATTACGGCTTTACGTCTCCTCATCTCAGCATGCTTAGCATGTCATTCTCCGCAAGAAGAAATGATACTTCTTGGATATCAGTCATCCACATAGAAATCCTTCTCTATAAAGAGTCTGGTGTCTGTTCCGTACTCTGCGTCAACCTCTTGAGCCGTGCATCTCAGCCCATAGATGGCAACTGCAGGAGAAGGACTATTTCCGAAAATATGTAACTTCTTATAATACTCCGTAACCTTCTTGAAAGGCTCTTTATCTTTGAACCACAGGAATCTCAAGAAATTTGTGTTCTTTAACAAAGAAGCAATGGAACATCTGTTGGATGTTGTCATGGCACCGCCAGACTCAGGGCCTGCTGTCCCGGCCTCGGCCAGTAGGAGGCGCCGGACTATCACATCACCGTCAGACTCGGGGCCTGCTGTTCCGGCCTCGACCACTAGGAGGCGCCGGACTGTCCTATCACCGTCTGACCCGTGGCCTGCAGTCTCGGCCTTGGTCTCTGGGAGGCGTTGTGCTTCAACCCCGAGTGGTGGCGGCGATAGTCATGAGGCTCCTGCGCAGGCGTCCGCTGGACGCAGGCTTCGCTCCTCGGTCAGTCATGAAGGGGCTGGTGCATTACCATCCAGCCTGGTCCTGGGGGCGGTCCGGATGACATCATCAGGCCACGGGCCTGTAAGGGATGACCTGATCCCTCAAATACCTTGGGACTGCTCTTGCAGGCCGCCGGATATATTCTTGGTTCCCCTGCGTGTTACTGTGTGAATTGCTGTTGACTGACTCTGACTTTTGCCTGGACTTCTGACTCTGCTTCTGCCTAACGATTCTGTACCTCTGCTGCCCTCCTGGTTTATGACTCTTACTTCGGCCTGGATTCTGACTCTGCTTCTGCCTAACGATTCTGTACCTCTGCGACTCTCCTGGTTTATGACTCTGGCTTCGGCCTGGAATCTGACTCTGCTACTGTCTACTGTTTTTGTACCGTTGCTGCCTGACTGGTTTAGTCTCGGATATCATTGCCTCTGTGTCCTGTATTGGAACACCTTTCTGGCGACTGTCCTGCTCTGGTCATTGCTCCTATTCAGACAGTGCCTCCTGGGCTCTGCTATAAATCCAGATCCCTGTATTGGGGTAAAGGGTATCAGTGTTTCTCGGGGTGCTGTCTGGCTGCAGTCCAGACCGCAGGCAGACGTCACATTATATCCGGCCCAAAAAATAAAACGGCTTTTTGTGTCTATACTTAACACAGATAAAAGCAGTTTTCCTCACCTTTTTTTTTTTCCTTCCTCCTGACTGAGCTGATTCTTGGTCCAAACACCTGTTACATTGCACAGCCTGGGAAGTCACTCTCAGGCTCAAGCATGCTGCAGCCTGGAAGCTTCAAGAAAAATGCTGGCTGTTGGAAATCCACATTCCTGGACCATCACCCCCTGGACAGCGCTGGGGGTCAGGTATTGCCCGCAAATGCGGCCAAACTGTTGTTACCAGTTTCCCTTTCTTTTGCTAAGAAACATCTGTGTGTGAAGGCTTATGTGGATTGTGGTGCTGCCGTCAACCTTATGGATTTTTTATTTGCTAAGAGCCTTGGTGTACCTCTGTCAAGGCTTAAAGCGCCTATTCAGACTACTGCGATTAATGGTACATCTATATTCCAAGGAGGCGTGGAATTCGTTACTGCCGAAATTTCTATGTCAGTGGGGACATTACATAACGAACAAATGTCATTTTTTGTTATATACAATTTATCAGATCCAGTTGTGTTAGGCATGCCATGGTTGCACCAACATAATCCGGTTATTGACTGGCGCATAGGTGACGTTGTGCGCTGGAGTCCATGGTGTCAGAGTAACTGTATGTCTTTTTCAGTAAACCAGATTAAAATTATGCGTTTAGGGATTATGAAGATGTTTTCTCTATAGTGGAGTCGGAGAAACTACCTCCTCACAGAGAATACGATTGTCCTATTGAATTGGTCCCTGGTGCCCGTCTCCCTAAGGGGAGAATATTCAACCTCTCTGGTCCTGAGCGTGTAGCCATGAAGGAATACATAGCAGACAGCCTTCGAAAAGGCTTCATTAGACCTTCCACCTCACCTGTAGGAGCTGGGTTTTTCTTTGTAGAGAAAAAAGATGGTGGACTCAGACCATGCATTGACTACCGTGAGCTGAACGCCATAACCGTAAAAAATCAATACCCGCTGCCACTCATTCCTGATCTGTTTAATCAGTTACTGGGAGCTCGCTGGTTTACTAAGCTTGACCTCCGGGGGGCATATAACCTGGTCCGCATAAGAGATGGGGACGAATGGAAAACGGCCTTTAATACACCCCTTGGCCATTTTGAGTACCTGGTAATGCCCTTCGGACTCAGTAACGCTCCTGCAGTATTCCAGCACTTCGTCAATGATATTTTCAGAGATATTTGTGGGGTGTATGTCGTCGTATATCTGGACGACATTTTGATTTATTCTGCCGACCCTGTGACTCATGCTCAACACGTCCGTTCAGTACTGCAAAGACTACGCGAAAACTCTTTGTTCGCGAAATTTGAAAAATGTGGTTTTTTTTGCCGAAGAGGTGCAGTTCTTAGGATACATGGTCTCAGGCAAGGGGTTCCGCATGGATCCCGCCAAGATTCAACCCATTAAGGATTGGGTACAACCCAAATCGCTGAAGGCACTCCAGCGATTTTTGGGATTTGCGAATTATTATCGCAAATTCATCAGGGGATTCTCAGAGATTGCCAAGCCACTCACGGACCTTACCCGGAAAGGGGCGGACGTGACTAATTGGAATCCTGAGGCAACCAGGGCTTTTTCCACACTAAAAGAGTGCTTCGTGGCCAACCCGGTGTTGATTCAACCAAACTTGAAGATTGTGAGCCCTCGCGGGCAGGGTCCTCTCTCCTCCTGTACCAGTTATGACTTGTATTGTTTAAGATTATTGTACTTGTTTTTATGTATACCCCTCCTCACATGTAAAGCGCCATGGAATAAATGGCGCTATAACAATAAATAATAATAATAATAATAATAATAATAACTTGGACCACCCGTTTATTGTGGAAGTAGATGCCTCCGAAGTCGGAGTGGGAGCAGTGCTCTCACAAGGCTCTGCATCCCTCACTCAGCTTCGTCCATGTGCCTTTTTCTCCCGCAAATTCTCTGCCACGGAGAGAAACTATGACATCGGCAACCGAGAATTATTGGCAATTAAGTGGGCCTTCGAGGAATGGCGCCACTTCCTCGAAGGCGCCAAACACAAAGTTACTGTTATTACCGATCACAAAAACCTAACCTACCTAGAGTCGGCTAAAAGACTAAACCCTAGGCAGGCCAGGTGGGCCTTGTTTTTCTCCAGGTTCGATTTTTTTTTAATCACCTTTCGCCCCGGAACCAAAAATGTGAGGGCAGATGCCCTCTCCCGCAGCTTTTGTCACACACACACCGAGGACTATGAACCAGCTCCCATATTGGCTAATGGCATTATCGTGTCGGCAGTATCTCTGGACCTTCTGGAGGAGATCCGTAGGTCATCAGAACAAGTTCCTGACACTACGCCCCCAAAAAAATTATTCGTCCCAGCTACCTTTTGCTTACGAGTGTTAAAAGAATCTCACGACTCCGTCCTGGCAGGCCACCCTGGTCTCAATAATACCACTAGGCTGGTAACCAGGAACTTTTGGTGGCCAACGGTGGCCAAGGACTGTAAGGAGTACGTCTCAGCGTGTGAAGTCTGTGCCCGCGCCAAGTCCCCCCATAACCGTCCTGCCGGCTGGCTTCAGCCCTTGCCCACCCCTGAAAGTCCATGGACCCACATCTCCATGGACTTCATTACAGACCTGCCACCCTCCGAGGGGAAAACTTGTATTTGGGTGGTGTTGGACAGGTTCAGTAAACAGTCTCACTTTGTTCCCCTGTCCGGCTTACCCAACTCTGAAACCTTAAGTAAGTTGTTAATTCTTCACGTTGTACGTTTGCACGGCGTTCCGGCAAATATCGTATCCGACAGGGGTACCCAGTTCGTCTCGAAGTTCTGGAGGGCGTTCTGTAGACGTATTGGTGTTGAGTTGTCTTTTTCCTCGGCATACCATCCCGAGACGAATGGTCAAACTGAGCGTGCCAACCAAACGCTGGAGCAATACCTCCGCTGCTATGTCTCAGCACGTCAGTCAGATTGGGTGGAACATTTGCCATTGGCAGAGTTCGCTCTCAATAATAGATACCAAGACTCCATCAAAACCACCCCCTTCTTCTGTAACCTCGGTCTACATCCGCGCTTTGGATCATTTTCGGCCAAGATGTCGGAAATCCCAGGGGTTGAGCAAAATATACATCGTCTAAAGACTATTTGGTCCGAAGTAAACTCTAATTTAAAAGGGGCTCAAATTAGACAGACTTCGGCAGCCAATAGACGACGATCCCAGGGGCCGCACCTGGGAGTTGGTGACAAGGTTTGGCTCTCTACAAGAAACATCAAACTTAAGGTACCGTCGGCCAAACTGGGTCCCAGGTTCATCGGCCCATATGAAATATTAGAGGTAATTAACCCAGTAGCGTTTCGGTTAAAGCTCCCGCAGTCTTTTAAAATTCCTAATGTTTTTCATAAGTCCCTCCTCAAGGTATACCGCTCCCCAATTCATCCCATCCGGTCCCCTCCTCCTCCAGTTTTGGTCAAGGGCGCCTTGGAGTATGAGGTCCAGGGCATATTTGATTCCCATCTAGTGATAAACTCGGTACAATATTTGGTGCATTGGAAGGGCTACGGCCCAGAGGAGAGGTCCTGGGTCCCCGCTAGTGACATTCGTGCAAAGCGGTTGATTAGCAGGTTTCACCTCCTCCACCCTGACAAACCGGGTTTTGAGGGTCCGGAGGCCCCTCTTAGAGGGGGGGGTACTGTCACGGCACCGCCAGACTCGGGGCCTGCTGTCCCGGCCTCGGCCAGTAGGAGGCGCCGGACTATCACATCACCGTCAGACTCGGGGCCTGCTGTTCCGGCCTCGACCACTAGGAGGCACCGGACTGTCCTATCACCGTCTGACCCGTGGCCTGCAGTCTCGGCCTTGGTCTCTGGGAGGCGTTGTGCTTCAACCCCGAGTGGTGGCGGCGATAGTCATGAGGCTCCTGCGCAGGCGTCCGCTGGACGCAGGCTTCGCTCCTCGGTCAGTCATGAAGGGGCTGGTGCATTACCATCCAGCCTGGTCCTGGGGGCGGTCCGGATGACATCATCAGGCCACGGGCCTGTAAGGGATGACCTGATCCCTCAAATACCTTGGGACTGCTCTTGCAGGCCGCCGGATATATTCTTGGTTCCCCTGCGTGTTACTGTGTGAATTGCTGTTGACTGACTCTGACTTTTGCCTGGACTTCTGACTCTGCTTCTGCCTAACGATTCTGTACCTCTGCTGCCCTCCTGGTTTATGACTCTTACTTCGGCCTGGATTCTGACGCTGCTTCTGCCTAACGACTTTGTACCTCTGCTGCCCTCCTGGTTTATGACTCTTCGGCCTGGATTCTGACGCTGCTTCTGCCTAACGATTCTGTACCTCTGCGACTCTCCTGGTTTATGACTCTGACTTCGGCCTGGATTCTGACTCTGCTTCTGCCTAACGATTCTGTACCTCTGCGACTCTCCTGGTTTATGACTCTGGCTTCGGCCTGGAATCTGACTCTGCTACTGTCTACTGTTTTTGTACCGTTGCTGCCTGACTGGTTTAGTCTCGGATATCATTGCCTCTGTGTCCTGTATTGGAACACCTTTCTGGCGACTGTCCTGCTCTGGTCATTGCTCCTATTCAGACAGTGCCTCCTGGGCTCTGCTATAAATCCAGATCCCTGTATTGGGGTAAAGGGTATCAGTGTTTCTCGGGGTGCTGTCTGGCTGCAGTCCAGACCGCAGGCAGACGTCACAGATGTCTGCTGTGAATGCAACAGAGTCTCTATGAAAACGGAGTTTGTTGATCAGATCCGGGCCTGATAACAAGAAATCATTCAATGAAACACCTTCATACTTGGCATTCGAATCAAATACTACTCTGATCTGACCTGGCTTCTTTGGGTGATACTCCAAAGAGAGGCAGGTATCAGCGCTCTTCAGAGTCTTGAAGTGTAGGTGCTAACTCTGCAAGACCGTTCTCAAATATTTTCTCTATGAAGGTAAAGAAATGATCTTTCATCTCTGGTTTATTAAGGAAGCTGTGCCTGAGGGAGAAAAATCATTTGTAAACTTGTTCTCTGCTATTAGGCAAGCATTGTCTTTGAGGCTTGAAGGGTAGAGGTGCAATCCAGCTCTTCATTTTGTCCTGTTCCATTCCTTGCTCCATCATCTCTAGGAATAGTCTATCTTCAAATGGCATTGCTGTAAGATTATCTTCTTTTGCCTTGCGGAAGACCATACACCCAAGGTGATCTTGGTCGCAATTCTGGATGCAATCATCGTAGGCATGACATGCTAAGATACTTGGTGTTGAAGTGCTCTGTGGCAATCCCTTTATGAAGTAGTGATTTTCACATGGATGAAGGAGTGATGGACATCCATTCTCGAGTGTACTGATAAACATGTTGCTGACCATTGTCGGTTTGTGTGCACCTCCTAAATAGACGTCTCCTACAATGACCCACCAAAGGTCGAGTGTCTGGGCATATGGAGAATTGTGGGAGCCATTGTTCTGTTGCCTAACCTTGTGGACTCGTAGAATATCTCTACCAAGTAGCAAAACTATTTGAGCCTCTGGGTCAAGGCTGGGAATCAGGCGTTCCATACGCTTCAGATGAGGATGATGCAATGCCACTTCAGGAGTAGGTATCTCTGACCTATTGTCAGGAATCTGGTTACATTCCAATATGATTGGTAAGGGCAGACACATTTGGTCATCTATAGCCTCAACTACGTAGCCTGTTGCTCTCCTACCAGCTATCCCTACAATCCTGACGCAAGTTTTTAAAGCGTAGGGGGCAATGGGTACTCTGACGTTGAGGCTATGTGCAAACGTCCGGAATTCCTGAGTATTTTATGCATTTTTGCCGCGTTGTTTTGTCGCAAAAATGTTGTGTAAACGCTATGAAAACGCGGAAAATAAGCAACCCATTGTATTCTATGGCATTACGCACATGCTGTGCTAATGCTGCGTTTTTTTCCACGGCAAAATCGCATCGCGGCAAAATACACAGCATGCTCATTCTTTGTGCGGAATCACGGGAATTCCGCACACATAGGAATGCATTGTTCCTCTTACTTTCCACATGTGGCTATGCCCACCATGCGGAAAATGTGCTGATGGTACGCAGGGTCTGGAGGAGGGGATAATCTCCTCCAGGCTCTGGGTACCATATCCCTGTAAAAAATAGAATTCAAATTAAAAAATTGTGTGATTCTCACCTTCCGACGAGACCGCTACGTCATCAAAGGTCATTGTCGCAAGGCATCGCTGGGAACGGGAGTTGCCGGGAGCATCCCTGAGGCCTGGTGACGCTGTGAGGGACGCCGGAAGGTGAGAATAACAAGATTTATTTATTTTTTTTATTTTTAACTTTATATCTTTTTACTACTGATGCTGCATAGGCAGCCTCAATAGTAAAAAGTTGGTCACACTAGTCAAACACTATATTTGACAAGTGTGACCACCTGTCAATCAGTTTTTCAAGCGATGCTACAGATCGCTTGGAAAATGCTAGCATTCTGCAAGCTAATTACGCTTGAAAAACGCTAGTTAAAACGCGGGAAATACGAGAGAATTACGCATGCAGATTTCTCGCGTATTTCCCGTGGCACGGAATTGCGGAATTCCCACGGAAATTCTGGATGTGTGCACATAGCCTCAAGCTATCAAAGAAGCCAGACTTGGCTAATGACCTGTTTCTCTAATCATCTAAAATCGCGTATACTTTGATGGATTTGTCCTTTTTGTCTGCTGGGTAGAAGGAAATTTTAAAGCAGGACTTGCCTCCTATAAGATTTCCACAAACTTCTGTACACATAGAAGTAATTGCTGGAGCGTCAGTATTTCAGTCCCTCAGCTCCCCGTTATGCTCTTGGACTTGATGGTGGTCCAGGGTGTAGAGCTGAGTTATGTTCGGTGCTGTCACATTCGGCACACTTTGCACTAACTTCACAGTCACTAGCGAAGTGGGATGTCGAAGAGCAGCATTTGTAGCAGATGTGGTTCTCCTTAAGGAAAGTCTTCTGTTCTTTCAATGACTTTTCTCTGAAAGCTCTGCAATTAAGGAATGTGGCTTCTTATGTAAGGGACCCTGTATGCTTGGGTCATTGGATTTGTCTTCTCCTTGATGGAAGCTGAACTCTTTCTGAACTGAACCTGTGGAGTAAATGTTAGTTTTGTGGACCTCTACAGTTGTTCTACGAGGTTTACTAACAGAGTTATTGGCCCATGACAGTGTGCAATCAAAGCTAAGATCATTTCTAATTTACCTATAAAACACAGGACTGTAAGACATAGATAGTGACTTACCAACTATGCTAAGAGCAGGCTGTTTACAAGGAACATGCAGAAAAATGAGTGGTATGTGTTCTTCTCAGAAGCATACAGGAACAATGGCTGCTGCTCCTTTCACAGTGTCGCAATAAGACCACAATGCAACAGAAACAAACCCACAATGCTCTAGCAACTTACCATAATACATTGCAAAGTGAACTAGAATGTATACATTAGATCGCCAGCAAATGGTGCCGTTACCTTACAATATAAAAATATAGGATGTCTTTAATAACTGAGAGTCAAAAAAATATCTAAACTTTAGATAGCAATTATACTGCTAGGACAGAACACTAACAGATGTGATATAACTGCCTGCCAACTTATAGTGAAAGGAGTTAACCCTTTCACGACATATCACATAAACTTACATGATTTATCCAGCCAATATGTGCCTTTAATTGCTGGCCGTGGTGCAGAGCTCAGCCCACGGATGTTAACTTGTTGAATTCTGTTGTCAATCTCTTACAGCAGTATTTACCATGCACCGGCAGTGAGGTGCGACGTTCCACGCTCCCATGGGTGCGCCCGTCATGTGATTGAGGGGCGCTGATGGGTTGTCATGACAGCCGGTGGTCTGCTGATGTCATTACAATCCTCTGAAAGCCTGTAGCTTGCATTCATAGGATGTTGTGATTTTCCTTATACATATGCACTGTTATGTGTAGCATGAGTGATCAGACGATCGCAGCTTCAATTTCCCAAAGGGGACTATTAAATACAGTAAAAAGTAAAAAAGAAAAAAAGTTTTTAAAAATATGAAAAACATAAGAAAATACAAGTTGAAATCATCCCCCATTTGCCTCAATAAAGTAAAATAGAAATCACATTTGACATCGCTGTGTTCATAAAAGTCCAATCAATCAAAATATAAAATAAAATTTATGTGATCGTAAACGGCGTTGTGATGGGGCAGTAGTGGGAAAACAGGGGATGAGGAACCTGGGCCCCTGAACTGCCCCTCAGGCTAAGGGGTTGCCCTGACTTTCTTTAACTTGGTGGTACACTTGATGGTAGTGAGGCCCAAATCACCGACCTGTCCCTATTCCCTGTTTAGCCCTGAGCTAAACCCCCAACCCCCTCCCCAGGAGGTGAGACAGGGAAAAAAGTGAACTGCACAAATAAAACAAAAGGAAAGATAAGACAGACACCTCGGGGTTAAATCAACTAAAAACCAAAACTTAGCTTTATCTGCTGCAATGCACTACACAGTAGAGTTAAGCACCAAAGCAAGGTAATAGCTGAAGCTCCACTGCACTCAGCCAGCTCCTGACTCCAGCATGGTTGGTCTCCAAAGAGGAAGAGTATCACCAACAGTTAGCTGCAGCACCTGGTGACCTTTTAAAGGAAGGGGGAGTGGTCACCACCTGCATAGCAAACAGACCATCTATACAATTACACCAGCGGCCACCAGGGGGAAAAACTGATATTAACCCTAAAAGGCCTAAAAGGAAAAAAGGTTTAATATGCAAAGCAAAATCTGCCATAGATCCAAAAATGGATTGTGACAGTACCCCCCCTTACAATGAGGGGCCTCTGGACCCTAAACACCACACCTCACCAGAAAACAACCTATGGTGAGGACACCTTGATCCACCAGAGTCCACCCTGGCAGTCACCTGACTCTCAGGTTTATGGCAAACTCGGACTGATGGAAGTGACAATAACGTATGCTCCAGAGGTGCCACAAATCTCCAGAGTGCCGACCTGGGGAACGAGTTGTATATGGGCTTTACTGGGGGTAACTCCAGCTGGTAAGTCCCTGGGCAGAGAATGGCCAACAACCAATACAGCCCGATCACCCGAGAATTCCAGACCCCAGCAGCACACTTCCACTGGATGTTTTTGGTGGACACCTACACATACTCGTTCACACACAGGTCCGGACCTGGATGTTTATTGCCACACACACGTTCGCCACAAGACGGTGAACTCTTCAAGGAACTGACAACAGAGGCGTCCCTGTTATGAATGGGTCACCGAGGAGAAAAAAGCACAACAAGCTAAGTCACAGAAAACCATAGAGGTTGGTAACTATGCAGATTGTAGATCCCTGATCTTACAACACAACTAGCAGTAGCCGTGGAGCGTGCCTATGATGTTCCTAGATGCCTCGTCATGGCCGGAGGACTAAATAAGCCTAAAGCAAGAAAAGGGAAAACTAACTGCCCCAGAGCAGAACCCAAAGGAATAGATAGCCCCCACACATGTATTGACGGTGAAACAAGATGAAGGCACAAACACAGGCAGGAAAATAGGCTGAGCAAATGATGGGGCCCAAACTAACTAGACAGTAAAGGAAAGACACTGTCTGCAACCTGCAAAAAACCCTACAAAAATCATGTCCAACACTTCTGATAGCAAAATTAACCCTGAAGTCACTAGACTTCTCCCACTATATCAGCACTCTGAAATATTCTGAAAAAGAGCAAAAAGAGACCGAACTAGTAAGGGACAAAAAGCCAATTGGCAAAATACTGAGAAATAAGAGTGGTAATTTAGCACAGCCCCCAGCAGGGGCTGGCTGACCACACCAAAAAACTGAATAGACCAACAAAATCAAGTGTGAACATTAGCAGAAAAACTTAGCTTTAGATGACTGGAACAGAGCTGAAAACCAAGAGCTGACAAGCCAGAAGGAATCACCAGCAGCTGAATAGGGCGTCGGCTGTCTTAAATCCAATCTGAGACTCCTGAGATCCAGTTGTCATCCTCATTCTCAGGTGGCCGATTTCCACCGATCAAATCAGCCTCTCTACCTCCTGTTACCACCAGAGGGAGTCTGGAAGGAGAACTCACAACTGGTGAACCAGAGAATGAACTCACAACACGTCCCCCTGTGTCGTCACACTCACACCCCCACAATGCACAGAAGGAACCACCACCCTCCTCTGACCCATTCTCCTAAGAGGACTCCGACACTCAGGGTTAGCATGTGGTGAGGGTTGAGACTTGCCCCTACTCCCTGGCAGCATCTCTGCTGCCCCCACTGCAGAAGAAGGTGGATGGTTGTAGAATGACGGTAGAGGCAGTAGCCCCTGGGCAGCAGCCCTCACACGACTGGCCGCAGCTGGCTACTTCCCTGGACCGCCAATCTATGACCGGGTTGTGTTTTTTCAACCAAGGGAAGCCTAAAACGATGGGTGTTGGCATTCCCCCCAAGACGTAGCATGACAGGGACTCTTCATGATGAGTCCCTATACGCAGATGTATATTATCCATGACGGGCCAACCTCCCCTGGCTAAGTGGGTCAGAGTCAATGGCCTGGATGCTTAGGGGCTTGGCTAGTGTTCTACACCTCAGGCCATGGGTCTGGACAACGTGAGAATCCACCAGATTGACTCCTGCTCCACTGTCTACAAGCACCGGTATACCCTCAGTTACCCCGCCGACCACCACTTCCGCAGACAGGGTACACTGAGGGGAAGAAACTGAGGAAATATCCACTCCCTGGTCACCTCCCTCCACCCGACCAGGGGGATGCGGCTTTTTAGATGGAACAGGTATTTTGGCGCAAGCTGGGCAGACTCCAATGAAATGACCAGTCTGCCCACAGTAAAAACATGCCCCCTCACCACGGCGAACCGCAGGCAACCCCGTTTGGGAACCAACTACTCCCACCTGCATGGGTTCCTCCAACTGTTCAGGTTTGTCCTCTTCCCTAGCAAGGAGTATGGGGGGCACATTTGGTGTATGCCTCTCCCTGAGGCATCTATCCACCCGGATGGCAAGGGACATGGCGGCCTCTATCGACCTGGGGGTGACGTACTGCACCAGAGTATCCTGCAACTTTGGGGACAGACCCTGCACAAAATGACTCCTAAGGGCAGGGTCATTCCACTATGTGTCAGTGACCCACCTCCTAAACTCTGAGGATTACTCCGCAGAAGGCCGGCCCCCCTGCTTGATCTTAAGGAGTCGGGTTTCAGCCAGGGAGACACCATCAGGATCTCCATACACCAGCGCCAGAGCCGCAAAAAACCCGTTCACCGACTGTAAGGATGGCGAATCAGTCGGCAGGGTGAAGACCCAGGATTGGGGATCACCCTTGAGAAGGGAGACAATACTCCCCACATGCTGTTCCTCACTCCCTGATGAACGGGGGCAGAGCCTGAAGTATAATTTACAGGACTCCTGAAAAACCAGAAATTTGGGTTCTGGTTGAGCCTGCACCTGAGCCGAGACCCAGAACCCCACCAACTGATGCAGTTGCTGCATCACCTCACCACGCAGCACCTTAAGCTCATCGATGAGGGTCTGAGGCAGTTGGGCAAAGGCCTGCATTTGCAGAAAAAAATGTGTCGGTTGGTGATAATATCATGGGGCAATAGTGGGAAAACAGGGGCCGAGGAACCTGGGCCTCTGAACTGCCCCTCAGGCTAAGGGAGTGCCCTGACTTTCCTTAACTTGGGGGTTCACTTGATGGTAGTGAGGCCCAAGTCACCGACCTGTCCCTAACTCCTGTTTAGCCCTGAGCTAAACCCCCAACCCCCTCCCCAGGAGGTGAGACAGGGAAAAAAGTGAGCTGCACAAATAAAACTAAAGGAAAGATAAGACAGACTCTATGGGGTCACGGTCAGGCGAGTTTGCTGGGCAAGCAAGCACAGTGATACTCTTGTTTTTAAACCAGGTGTTGGTACTTTTGGCAGTATGAACAGGTGCCAAATCCTGCTGGAGAATGAAATTTTCATCTCCAAAAAGCTTGTCGGCAGAGGGAAGTAGCTGTATATAGCTAGAGATCCCATGAATCCAATCAGACATCCCTATTCTCAGGGCTTCCAAGCTTTCATTTTCTTATTTTGGGAAAGTTTATTCTTCCATTTTCTTTCGTAGCTGTAAAAGGGGATATGCTATATGTGGCTTTTTCCCCTCCCATATATATATATATACGATAGAGGTCATTAATCACTTTATTTTCCTTTGGTGTTATATATATTGGTGGAGAGTGTAGAAGATAGAGATGAGCGAACCTTTCAAGGTTCGGTTCGTTTCTCCTCAGCAAACGTCCCGATGTTTGAACGGTTTGACGAACACACCTGAACTCCATTGCCTTCAATGGGAGGCAAAACCAAATGTGCAGGTAACACGTTCATCAGTGCCAAAAAGCTGCCAAAACAGGTGAGATTAGAGGCAGACAACAGGAAAAGTGGCATCAATTGACAGATCAATTGTGCTATAAATAAATAATAAAAAAAAAATTGATGTGGATTCCTGTCACTGGTGTGTCAGATGCAACTGATAGTCGTGCTACATCTATCTGACTGTTGGACCCAGCGGCAACCTCCCTCCGGTTCTAATTGACACACCTGGGCGGCCTTGGTGTTTATAAACTCCCAGCCTGCTTCAGGGAGTTGCCAGTGATATTCACTTTTTCCCTTGTGAAGGCTTGGAGCTGTAGCTGTTGGCTAACTTCAATTCTGCTGCTCTTGGTGGACGTTTGGTGTGATCTATCTGGAGACTGCTGCAGCTAATTGCCTCTCTCCTTGTTTGTCTACCTTGTTGTCTTTAGTTATCAGTGGGGACTGACCAGTGCTCATTTCCCCCTCCCTATGCAGGGCCTAGCTCTAGGGATACACAGGGCCTAGCTCTAAAGATATACAGGGCTTAGGTTTAATGTTCGGTGATTGATGTGGAACCAATTTAGGGACGGTAGGGTAGGCAGGGTGCTTTAAGATCTGCCTAAAGGTCTCCACTCCCTCATTCCCTGGTGTTTGTGCTTCCTTCACCTAATCCCTTCGTGTTGCGCTTAGTTTTTTCCACACTGTGCATGACAGTTCCCTTGTATTTTTGATAACTTGCCAGGCAAAACTGACTGCTGCAAGCTTCAACCCTCAGCTGTCAGTGTTAACAAGGCTGGTTATCAAGAAAAAAAGGGGTTCCCACTCTGTTTTTTTAAATTATTAAAACAAATACATTTATAAATAAATCTCCCCCTTTTTTGACAACCAGCCAAGCTAAAGCTGACAGCCAGGGGCTGGAATTCTCAGGCTGGTAAGGGGCCATGGATATTGGCACCCATGCCTAAAAATAGCAGCCCGCAGCTCTCCCAGAAAAGGCGCATCTATTAAATGCGCCAATTCTGATGCTTTGCCTGGCTCTTCCCACTTGCCCTGTGGCGGTGGCAAGAGGTGTTCATATTTGTGGGGTGGTTGACACTTCTGTATGAGACACCTGTTCATTACTAATCCTGCAGTTGATAATAATAATAATAATAATAATTTTATTTCTATAGCGCCAACATATTCCGCAGCACTTTACATTTTGGAGGGGACTTGTACAGACAATAAAAGACATTACAGAATAACAATAATCACAGAACTCAACAGATACCAAGAGGAGTGAGGGCCCTGCTCGCAAGCTTACAATCTATGAGGAAATAGGGGAGACACGAAAGGTGGATTGTAACAATTGCTTTCATTGTAGGTTTCAGCTATCAATGTAATAAATAGGCTGTTCATGTAATGCTGCATGAACCTGTAACCAAGCAATACATGTAAAAGTACAGACACAGAGTGCTATTGAATGCATAAAGGGTGTGAGAACAGATGATACAAGGGTCCTGATTTTGAAGGAAAGTTTGAATGAGCAACACAGGGATAGTTAGATATATATGTTGAGGCGATAGGCTAGTCTGAAGAAATCCTTTTTAAGGGCACACTTAAAATTGTGGGTATTGGGAATTAATCAAATTGTTCTAGGACTCTAGGTAGTGCATTCCCAAGAATTAGCGCAGCACGCAAATAGCCTTGGAGATCGGAATGGAAGGTTCGGATTATTGAGGATGTTACTCTTAGGTCATTAAAAGAACAGAAAGCACAGGTAGGGTGGTATACTGAGACAAAGGGAGGAGATGTAGGGTGGTGCCTTCCTGTGGGGCGCTTTGTGGATGAGAGTGATAAGTTTATATTGAACTCTGGAGTGGATGGGTAACCAGTGCAATGACTGAGACAGGGTAGAGGCATCAGTGTAATGGTTTGTTAGGAATATAATCCTGGCTGCAGCATTCAAGGCAGATTGGAGATGGGAGCGTTTAGTATGAGGTAGACCGAGTAGTAGAGAGTTACAATAGTCCAGACGAGAATGAGTAAGAAGTAAAGTAAGAGTTTATGCAGTGTCAAAAGTAAGAAAAGGTTGAATTCAAAAAAATTTTTTGAGATGTAATTTTATTGTATGGTATCGTTATATTGTAATTAAACATACAGCCAGAATAACATCTTTTAATTGAAAGAATGACACAAACTCCTTTAATGAATCTAAATTAACCCATACTCACATCACCCATTCCACTGAAGCAATGGTCTCCTGTAAGTAAACAAAAATAAAAAACAACCATATCCCTCACCTGTCCGTCATTCTGTCTCACGCCATAATCCATTTCAACCTGGACAACAATCCAGGCTGAGAACCACTGAGGAATGAGTGACTAGCGGTGATGTCATCGAAGTTTCCGATGGTCACTGAGGCTGCATTCCTAGCCGGGACCCTGAACTGCAGTGACCTCGGTGAGATCACCGCTAACACAGTGTCACTACTAGTCACTGAAGCTGAGCCTTGCTGAAGCTGACAGCTGAGGGTTGCAGCCTGCATCTGTCAGTTTTAACTTGCTGGTTAACAAAAATACAGGGGAAACCCACATCATTTTTTGGGGGGTACCCCATTTTAATAACCAGAAAAAGCTAAGTGTACAGTTGTGAGCTGATATTAATAGCCTGGGAACCTCTATGAATATTGTCTCTTTCAGAGAATATTAACATCAGCCCCCAGCCGTTGGCTTTACCTCAGCTGTTTTTTTTATTTTTTTTATTTATTAACAATTACCGTAAAATACACAGTAAAGGGAAACTTCAGAAAGCTTAAAATGTCCCTCAAAGTTTCATGTGTTTTCCAAGCATCGCAGCTGCTGGGAGACCCGGTGGCTTTGAACTCTGGTAACTTGAAAGGCCACCAGGTGTCATGGTAGCTCTAGTGCCAGACTGTTGAATTCCGGAGTGATGAGTCCTAGACTCACGGCTGTTCATCAGTCCAGCACTGGCACTTGCAAAGCAAGAGAAACAGCTGCTATGAGCTCAGGGGACCTAACTGTTCTTGTCGACAATTAAAAAAGTATTAAAAAAAGTGTGGGGATCCTCTCTGACTGAAGACATCAGCTCTCAGCCACCCCAGAAATGGCGCATCCATAGGATGTGCCAAATCTGGCACACAGACTCACTCTTCCCGCTTGCCCTGGTGCAGTTGCAAGTGAAGTGATGATTGGGGGGTTGATTTCACCTTTGTATAGTCAGGTGATATCAAGCCCAGAGGTTAGTAATGGAGGGTCATCTATTCTTACGCAACACACACTGTTCAGTGTCTCTGCTGGATGGCAGGCTATATAGTCGCATCATACAACAATGCAGCCTGCCATCTACATGTACCAGAGTTAGATGCAGAATAAATGGATTATTATCCTTGGCAGACGGGAAACGAATATTGTGGTTTATTATTTTAATAATGTTACAGGAGTCAGTGTTTTCTGTGGGCTGGGTGATGATGTGACTATGGTTTAATTTAGGTTCATTAAAGGAATCTGTGTCACTCTTTCAATTAAAGGACTTTATTCTAGGTGTGTGTTTATTTAAAATATAACTATAAGATTAGTAATGAAGAGGTGTCTGTCCATTACTAACCCATGGGCTTGATGTCACCTGAAAATACAAAGGTGACATCAATCCCACAAATATGAACCCCACTTACCACTGCCACAGGGCAAGTGGGAAGAGCCAGCAAAGCGCTAGAATTGGTGCAACTAATAGATACGCCTTTCTGGTGCTGCGGGCTGTTATTTTTGGACTGGGGGGTAATATCCATGGCTCCTTACGAGCCTGAGAATACCAGCCCCAGCTGTATTTATTTAAATAATTAAAAAAATACGTTGTGGGGAGACCCTTCTATTCTTGATAACCAGCCTTGCTGAAGCTGAGGGATGCAGCTGTCAGTTTTGCCTGCCTGGCTATCAAAAATACAGGGGAACCTCACATCATTTTTTTTTTTTAATTTATTTATACTGCAGGCATGGCTGATGACTACTCTCATCAGTCACCATCTGTTCTCATTGTTAACAGTTGAATATAAAGCCCCCATTACACATAGCGATATCGCTAGTAATATCGCTGTAACGTCACCGATTTTGTGATGTAGCAGTGATATTGCTAGCGATATCGCTATGTGTGATACTTACCTCTGACCGGCCCCCCGCTGCTCATCGCTGGTCGCGCGAGAATGTCCTGGACCGTTTCTCGTCGACCACTTCCTCTGACGTGCCCAATGCGGGCTTACACACTCCTGGTTTGCACTGTTTCCTACATAGTCCTTTTTACAGAGGTTTTTCTCTGTTCATGTTTGTTATTTCTTTGGTTAAGATATTTTTCTTCCCAAACTTTTACCACTTTTTATCGTTTTGACCATTAGGACCAGGCAGCTCGGCCATCTTACATTATATCTATAGATGAAGAATATTGTATTGGTTATGAGTGGTGGACCTAAATATCGCTTCTCTGAATGTGAAAGGATTTAACACACTTCAAAAACATCCGTAAATCCTTCACCATCTTCACAAGAAAAAGGTACATATTGTATGTTTCCAGGAGACACACTTTACGACGAACTATGCTCCTACAATTAGACACAAATATTACATATTTTGGCACTTTGCTCATAACCCTGAATCTCGCTCAAAAGGAGTTGCTATAGCGATTCACAAATTGTTAATGCATCAGGTCATCAACTGTAACTGTAGATAAGGAAGCAAGGTATATTATCTTTGTGCTAAGGCCCCGTTACACATAACGATGTCCCAGCGATCCCACCAACGATCTGACATGGATGGGATCGCTGGGACATCGTTAGGCTTGATCGATGGTGAGTTGTCACATAGACAGCCCCTCCAGTGATCAGGACCAGCGAGCAAGCTGGTTTCCAATGTAAACATTGGGTATCTAAGAGCCGCGCGGCTCTTAGATACCCGATGTTTACATTAGAAACCAGCGTCCAGCGTCGCTGATCGCTGGTCTCTTGCTGCCACACACAGTGATGCGCGCTGGCCAGCGGGAGACCAAAAAATGGCCAGGACGATTAAGTGCGATCAGCGATACCCGGCAGGGGGGCCGGTCGCTGATCCCCATCACACACAGCGATGCAGATGTGACGTTGTGCACACTGCATGCCGGTGCGCCACTGGAAAAGGGGAGCGTGGAGTGTCTGTCACCGGCCGGGACAGCACTCCTGAAGAGCCGAGGTATTAACCCACATTTATCTGGTAAACATCATTCAATCTGACTTCACATCAAGACACATAGCACTCTTTACTGGTCCACTGGAGTCCAGACATTCGCTCAGATTACGCCTTAAGGTAATAACTACCTAACTTGGAGCAATCCAATTCATTTGTGTGTTTTTTTTCAGGTTACTGCAAGCTAAAGGGGTTCATTATTAAGCGCAAATTTTAATTATTTATTTATATTTTATTGATCACATTGGTGGTGTGTGTTCCTAATTTGCAACAAGTGTTCCTCTCTCTTTTCTACAGTTACTAGCGCCACCTACAGTCTATGCTAGATTTATCAGAGATGTTTGACTTGAACTTTGGCCAATTTTTTTCAGATTGGAAGGGAATCTTAACTCCAGGAACAGTGGAGAGTTTTGCCGGGTTAACATCCTCAATATGACTGTATTGCCTAGACTTTTGTATTTACTACAAACTATCCCGATATATATCCCATACTCCTTCTGGATGAGGGTCCAACGTAAATTCAGCCAATTTGTTTGGTTGGCAAGACACCCAAGGATACATAGTACTGTTTTGGTGCTTCCAAAGGATTTCATAGAATCATAGAATCGTAGAGTTGGAAGGGACCTCCTGGGCCATCTGGTCCAACCCCCTGCTCAAAGCAGGATTTGCTAAATCATCCCAGTCAGATGTCTGTCCAGCCTCTATTTGAAGACTTCCATTGGAGGAGAACTCACCACTTCTCGTGGCAGCCTGTTCCACTCATTGATCACTCTAACTGTCAAAAAGTTTTTTCTAATATCTATGTCTCCTCCCATTCAGTTTCATCCCATTGCTTCTAGTCTTTCCTTGTGCAAATGAGAATAAAAATGATCCTTCTACAATGTGACAGCCCTTTAGATATTTGTAGACAGCTATTAAGTCTCCTCTCAGTCTTCTCTTTTGCAAACTAAACATTCCCAAATCCTGCAACCTTTCCTCATAAGACAGGGTTTGCAGACCGGTCACCATTCTGGTCGCTCTTTTCTGAACTTGCTCCAGTTTGCTGATGTCTTTTTTAAAATGTGGTGCCCAAAACTGGACACAATATTCCAGATGAGGTCTGACCAAAGAGGAGTAGAGGGAAATAATTACTTCACGTGATCTAAACTGTATGCTTCTGTTAATACATCCTAGAATTGCATTTGCCTTTTTTGCTGCTGCATCACACTGCTGACTCACATTCAGTCTGTGATCTATTAGTATACCGAAGTCTTTTTCACATGTGCTGTTGCTTAGCCCTATTCCTCCCATTCTGTATATGCTTTTTTCATTTGTATTGCCCAGATGTAGTACTTTGCATTTTTCCCTGTTAAAAACCATTTTGTTAGTTGCTGCCCACTGCTCCAGTTTATTTCTATCTTTTTGAATGCTCTCTCTCTCTTCTCTAGTATTAGCTATCCCTCCTAGCTTTGTGTCATCAGCAAGTTTAATCAGTTTACCCTCAATTTCTTCATCTAAATCGTTGATAAAGATGTTGAACAATACAGGGCCCAGGACAGAGCCCTGTGGTACCCCACTTGAGACATTTTTCCAACTGGATGTGCAGCCATTTACGACCACTCTTTGGGTCCGATCACTAAGCCAGTTATGAATCCACCTAACAGTTGCCTTGTCCATTCCATACTTAGTCATTTTTTCAATAAGGATTGTATGAGATACTTTGTCAAATGCTTTGCTGAAGTCAAGATATACTATATCTACAGCATTTCCTTGATCCACCCAATCAGTGATTCCATCATAGAAGGAAATTAAGTTAGTCTGACATGACTTATTCGTTACAAACCCATGCTGACTCTGTTTAATCACTTCATTCTTATCCAGGTACTGACATACATGTTGTTTAATAATTTGTTCAAAGATCTTTCCTGGTATAGAAGTCAGACTCACCGGCCTATAGTTGCCTGGGTCCACCTTCTTCCCCTTTTTGAAGATAGGAACAACATTTGCTCTTCTCCAGCCTTCTGGGACTTCTCCTGTTCTCCAAGAATTTTCAAAGATTATGGAGAGGGGTTCAAAAATTTCTTCTGCTATCTCCTTCAGTACTCTGGGGTGTAATTCATCTGGACCTGGAGACTTGAATTCTTTTAGGTTAGCTAAGTGTTTCTTCACAATCTCTCTTTTTATAGATATCCTGGATTCTTCTATTCCCTTAATAGGACAGTGAAGAACAGTTGATGTTACATTTCCTTTCTGAGAGAAAACAGATGCAAAATAGGAAATTAAAAGTTCGTCCTTCTTAACATCTTGTCTTACCATTTCATCATTTTCATCCTGTAAAAATCCTATAGCATCTTTGACTTTTCTTTTACTTTTGACATATCCTCAAAATCCTTTATTATTGCTTTTGACATCTCTTGCAAGCCTCAATTCATTGTCAGCTTTAGATCATCTGATTTGTGCCCTGCAGGTTCTGCAGACAGCATTATATTCTTCTTTAGATATGCCTCCCTCTTTCCATTTTATAAACATTTTTTTCTTCCTTTTTAGCATGTGCTTAAGTTGTGTGTTCATCCATCCTGGCTTCCTTAAATGCTTCCTATTCTTCGCTCTTTTCGGAATTGTCAACAATTGTGCTTTGAGAATTTCATTTTTCAAGATTTCCCATCCTTCCTGGACATTTTTGTCTTTAAGGATATCCAGCCATTGGATCCCTCCAATTCTCTTTCTGAATCCCTTAACATCTGCCTTTCTGAAATCTAACCTTGACGTCTGAGTCTTCACAGGTCTTCCTCCTCTAGTTATCCAAAACTCTAAAATAGCATGGTCGCTACCTCCTAGGGTCCCAGCCACTTTTACCTCCTCAACCATTTCCTCCCTGTTTATAAGGATTAGATCCAAGGTAGCAGTTCCCCTTGTTTTCTCCCCTACCTTTTGGAAGATAAAGTTGTCAGCAAGAGTGGATAAGAATTTCCTTGACCTGTTAGTTTTTCCTGAGAGAGATTCCCAAGAAATGTCTGGATAGTTGAAATCTCCCATGACAACTATTTCATATTTTTTGGAGAACTTGGCCATTTGATGCATAAAGAGTTCATCCATATCTTCAGCTTGCACAGGTGGCCTGTAGTAAATGCCTACAATGGTGTCCTTTCCATTGTTCTGTCCTTGTATTCTTACCCAAACAGTTTCCACACAAAGGGAGGAATAGGGCTAAGTGACAGCACATGTGAAAAAGACTTGGGTATACTAATAGATCACAGACTGAATATGAGTCAACAGTGTGATGCAGCAGCAAAAAAGGCAAATGCAATTCTAGGATGTATTAACAGAAGCATACAGTCTAGATCACGTGAAGTCATTATTTCCCTCTACTCCTCTTTGGTCAGACCTCATCTGGAATATTGTGTCCAGTTTTGGGCACCACATTTTAAAAAAGACATCAACAAACTGGAGCAAGTTCAGAAAAGAGCGACCAGAATGGTGACCGGTCTGCAAACCCTGTCTTATGAGGAAAGGTTGCAGGATTTGGGAATGTTTAGTTTGCAAAAGAGAAGACTGAGAGGAGACTTAATAGCTGTCTACAAATATCTAAAGGGCTGTCACATTGTAGAAGGATCAACTTTATTCTCATTTGCACAAGGAAAGACTAGAAGCAATGGGATGAAACTGAATGGGAGGAGACACAGATTAGATATTAGAAAAAACTTTTTGACAGTTAGAGTGATCAATGAGTGGAACAAGCTGCCACGAGAAGTGGTGAGTTCTCCTTCAATGGAAGTCTTCAAACAGAGGCTGGACAGACATCTGACTGGGTTGATTTAGCGAATCCTGCTTTGAGCAGGGGGTTGGACCAGATGGCCCAGGAGGTCCCTTCCAACTCTACGGTTCTATGATTCTATGAACTCCCAGTCTCTGAAGCTTCAATCTCTGTGCAGATATACGCGTTTCTAACATACAATGCGACACCTTCTCCTCGTTTATCAAGTCTGTTTCTTGCAAATAAGTTGTATCCTTCTAGTCTTGTAATCCAATCATGTGTATTGTCCCACCAAGTTTCAGTGATTCCAATGACATCATATTTCTTTTCCTGTGTTAGTGGTTCCAATTCTCCTTGTTTGTTGCCCATGCTTTGTGCATTAGTATAGGAACATTTTAGTTTATGATTGGTTTCTCTTTCTCCAATATTTTTATTAATTAGATTCTTTTGTCTTTGTTCTTCCTTTCCACTTCTAATAGCAGAGTTCTCAATAGCATTTGTCAGGTTTATGGCTTTTTCTGGTCTTTTGCTTCCCTTCCCATGTTGTTCTAGTTTAAAGCTCTCCTTACAAATGTAGCAAGGCGACTTCCAAATACATGTTTTCCAGTCTACGTAAGGTGCACCCCATCTCTAGCAAGTAGTCCATCGTATAGGTAATTCACTCCGTGATCCAGAAATACAAATTGTTGCTGACGGCACCATCGACGTAGCCAGTTGTTCACCTGCAGAATCTTATTCCACCTCCTTGTTCCATCGCCATCCACTGGGAGGATGGAAGAGAAGACCACCTGCACTCCCAGTTCCTTCACTTTCTTGCATAAGTTTTCAAAGTCTCTGCAGATGGTTTCCAGGTCATTTCTTGTGGTGTCATTTGTCCCCACATGTAGTAGCAGGAATGGGTAGTCATCTGTAGGTCTGAAGAGTCCTGATATCCTGTCAGACACATCTATAATTTTTGCACCTGTAAGACAGCACATTTCTCTTGAAGTTATATCCGGTCTGCAGATAGCGGCCTCTGTTCCTCTCAACAGGGAATCCCCCATGACCACCACTCTCCGTTTCTTCTTCACAACATTTTTCTTTCTCCATCCAGGAGGACTCTGAAGGCGTACAAGGTTGCTGTTTGTGGGCAAAGTCTTATCCTGATGTATTTCTTCATTGTTTTCCTGCGTGAGAACCTGGTACTGGTTCCTGAGAAGTATAGGTGCTGACTGCCTCCTGATCCTCCTGCTTCTCTGGGTCACATGTTTCCATTCCTCGGTTTCTTCAGGTGCACTTCGAATTTCTTCTCTTTCTGTAACATGAAGAGATAATTCTGCTCTGTCTAAAAACTCTTCACCTTCCTTAATGATCTTCAACGTAGCTAACCTCTCTTCGAGATTTTGCAACTTTTCCTCCAACAGGGACACAAGCTTGCATTTGTGGCATGTGAAGTTTGGCTTTTCCACTGGTAAGTCTGTGAACATGTAGCAAGAAATGCAGCTCTCCAAATGGCTCCTGGCCTCTTCCATATTGAGATTTCTTAAAAACGATGAAAGATGAGCCAAAATTTTCCGATTTCCTCTTTTCGGCTGCAACGGCCAAAACCCAGTGATCGTTGAGCTCGCGGAGACTCTTCACTTATCCCAGAAGGCACTGGGAATATGCAAATGATTTCCTCAGGACTCTTCCCCTGGTTTTCCGATTTCCTCTTTTCAGCTGCAACGGCCAAAACCCAGTGATCGTTGAGCTTGCGGAGACTCTTCACTTATCCCAGAAGGCACTGGGAATATGCAAATGATCTCCTCAGGACTCTTCCCCTGATTTGAAGGGTATAGGTTTGCCGGACTGTCGAAAATACTATCTTGCGTCTGCCCATGCAAGAATCTTAGATATTCTGCACTGCCGAAAGTATAAACTGTGGGTATGTATGGCCTATGAGTTTTGTCATACATCAGTTTCCACTCTACCATAGACTTAGCCTATTTTGACCCCCCCAAAAAAATCTCTATTCCATTTAGTCTCAGGCAAACACTCAAAACTATTCTCATTCCCAGTATAAAGGGAATTCTAATTGACCCATTAGGAACTTTATTCCCAAAAACAGGTAACCCAAAATTCCCATTCGGTGTCTCCTCAAGTCTTTTTATGGGTAGCTCCAAGAGAAACCCCTTGCATCTTTATCATGTGGCCCCTGAGGGTGTATTGCTTCCCCTCTCAGCTATTTTAGGAGATCGTCCACAGAAAGCAAGATATTCTTTTGAATATATTCAACTAGGGCATTTTTTTTTATCTACATTTGCCAATCATTTAGAATAAGTGCACCCCCTTTCTTTGTTTGAATCCCTATGTATTGCTCCCACTAACCCTGTACATGCAATCTCTGATATCTATAAGCTTCTATTGGTTAGTGATCCAGATATGCTTCCACCTTTTTGTAAGGCGTGGGAAAGGGAGCACCATCAATCCTTTACAAGAGAACAATGGTATAAATATTTCCATCTCTCTCATAAATCTAATATAGCCACTAAAGCTCAGGAAACTAGTTATAAAATAGTATCTAGATATTATCGTGTTCCTTCGGTCTTGCATAAATGGTTCCTGGGAGTATCCAACTTGTGCTGGCAATGTAGGGCTCATGTGGGTTTGATGTTGCAAATATGGTGGGTGTGCCCAGCCTTGGCAGCTTTCTGGGGGAGTGTTCTTAAAGTGATTAAAGAAATGATCGAGGCGTCAATCCCTAAAAGCCCGGAAGCAATTCTACTATTTATGTTTCCCATGCATAAGAATGCTTTCAAGAAATTGTTATAGAGGCACCTTCTTCAGGCTTATAAGGTGGTAATTCCATGACACTGGAAGTCTTTAGATGCGCCTCCGCTAGAGGAATGGTTTGGGGAGGTGGCTACAGTTCACCGGATGGAATCCCTGATAGCCCATACGCAAGAGGCAGCTAACAAAGTGTCTGCAAAATGATTTCATTGGGAATCCTTCTTATCCTAACCAATGTACCAAAATATGCTAAGATAATTTCTACCTTATCCTTTTACTATATTTGATATGCCGGTATCATAGTACATACTCCGTCTGCCTTAGTGATTTTCCCTATAAACATTTCTTCTCTTTTCTCTTCTCCTTCTTGTTATTTAGTTTAACAGGTTGTCATTTGTCTTTTTCAAACTACTGTTGATACCGTGTGGAGTTGTGTGTTTCATGTAACTAAACAATTCTCAATTTCAGTACCTAATATGCCATATGGTGTGTTCGTATGAACCTGTTGATATGATTGTTTTTGTTGTGTATTATAAAAACAATAAAAAATTTTGAATGAGAAAAAAACATCTCCAAAATGTCCCCTATTCAATATATGTAGGACCAGGGTACTTTATCAAAAGCTGTGTCTGCACCCAAGCTCACTAACATGGTGACTGGTTGTATGTTCCTGCCATGACTTTTCTAATGTTTTTAACACAGCATCTACCTTGAGTAAAACCTGTTTGAGGTTCCCTCAGTACGGTGGGGAGCAGCATATGCAATCTAATTGTTAATTTTTTGGAGGAGAACCATGGGAGATTCAGTATATCGATCAGAATTTTCATCCCTTTGTAAGATAAAATAATAGAGTGTGGTTAGGATGGTCACTATTTAAGTTATGAGATTTTTATAATATTCCTCCGGGAATCCTTCCAGACTCAGTGTTTTACTACTTGAAGCCGAGGCTATAACCTCTTCCTCCAGAATCTCAAAGTCAAGTGATGCGTTTTGGTCTATTGTGAGCATTCGTAAATTAATTGAGTTTAAAAATAAATTTATTTTATGGGTGCTTGTAGGGGTGGCCCTATATAAATCTTTGTAACTTTTTCTAAATCTATGTCCAGTCTATGTATCTAAACGCCTACATGGATACACCTGATGTTGGCATAAAATATAATGTGGATTTGACCTTACCTGTTCAATAGAACAACAGAATATAAGTAGCTTACACTAAAGTAATACAATTATATGCTTCTCAACTCTTTATTCCTGCTTACAGTAGTTGCTGACTCGCTACACATTTAAATAAGTTGGTCTATGTTGGCACTGTTAACAATTCACTTTTTTGGTTGACCGTGCCTAAAGTTTCCTCTTCCCGACACTGTTATGGAAGGCCTGGAATCCATCAATGCTGTGTAAGTTAGTGACTCCCAAGATTGAGCTGTGGCTGCAAGTTCTGTGATGTTGCTACCAGCTTCTGATTCTGCAAAGAAAAAAAATATATATATTTTCTGCTCTTAAACTGAAAGCATGAGTCTTTGTGATCCCATGAAAAGCAAAGTCTTGCAGTAGCAATATACAAAGAATCCATTGTAGCTCCATCTGTAAGATAAATAGTAAGAGCTAACTTCGGCCCTGCCCTATATTTGGTGCAGGGAATTATAGATTTCAAAACTGTATCATATCCTGCTATAAAAACCCAAGCCCTTATACAGCTTGGTTGACAGAAAAATAAACTTGCGGCTCCTGGAAGAGGTTAATACACGCTGGCCATATTCTAGAATACCTGATGTGTTAAAATCGGGCCACCATCTAATAACGTTATAAACCATTTAATAGATATGTAACATATGGCAGAATTATGGCTCTTTTTAAGACAAATGTAGTGCATTTTTATCTTGTGGAACCTGTCACGAGGTCAAAAGTAGCCAATTCTTCTGTTATTCAATTCCCGCTGCTTCCCTTAGTATTCCAGTATTTTTCTTTTTTGTTTAAATCTAACATTTTGGATCTTGATAAATGATCTTTTATTTAGTGCAAATTTTTATGGTCTTTGCCAAGAGAGCGTTGCTTACAGGATTTTCCATGGGAACATCTTACACTCGTCCCTGGTAAAGACCATAAAAATGAGTACCAAATGAAGAGGCCGATATCTCTCAAACTGTAAGGTAGGTAAAAGAAAACTCAGTGGAGCAAAAAATTGGTCCCTTTTACCTGGTGACACGTCCACTTGATTCTATGTTGTGCTCTGTTTTTCTATCTTAATTAATATGTCAGATGTAGGAAGTTCTGAGCATGCTAAAAGGTAAAATGGTGGATATAATGACAAACAGCCTTTTGTGTTTTCTATGATTTTTTTTTTTTTGCTGATGCCCTTTGAGTGGTCTTGGAAAAGCACGATCCACTCTATTGCAGCCTAAATCTTAAAAGTATCCTCCATATAAAGAGTTGACGACTCAGTGAACCAAACTTTGGCTTCCATTTTCAGTAATCGGTTAATTTGACAGGCTTTCTTTTAAGTATACAAACAAAACAAACAAAAAAAAACAATGGAACTAGTAAACTGGAATAAATTTCTTATGTTCATTACCATCTTTACTGGGCAGTCGGATGCATCTAGTTGAATAGTCGAGGCCTTCCAAGACTTGATTTTTTCTTTCTCTGCAGCGTTTTGAAAATTCTCCTTTAAATTTCTTACATGTATCTTCAGTAACAAATCTGGGAAACGGACACAACTATTAGCATTTTCCTTTCATTCCTGATTATAATTATTATTAGCCTACTGTGCACGTAATATACTAAACTATACGATAAGATTTATTTTTGCATCTGGTTATCTAGAAATATAAGCAAAGAGATACAGGAAAAAGGGACTAACGACGTAATCGATAATATGGAGAATATAGCAAATGTCTAATATAAACAATTCCTCACCCAATAAAAATTAACCTTTACTAATATCATTAAAAAGGAAGCTATCATAGAAACTTTCTCTGACAAGGTAAAAGTACATATAGTGGCATACACAAATAAATGACCTGTCATTATGCCACATAGAGAGACTGAACTAAAATAAAGAGGGGTCAGATAGGGGGTGGCAAAAAGGGAGGGGACAAGCTAATATGCTTACCCTGAATATTATACCTTTTCTGTCACCCTACTTAACCACGGAGGTTGGTACCCTAGATAAAGCCCGTAAATGATGGCTTCCAGCTCAACGTCATCTTACCCTAGTAAACCTTAGACAGTCCTGTAAACTACGACCCCTAACAGATGCAAGGGAGACAGAGATTCCAAAATCCTAACTGAAGCAGTGAGTTAGAAACAAGATATAGATAATATAATGACTATAACAAAAATGATAAATGTTCTGCTTTCATGTGTATATTCTCAAAACAAACATTTTTGGAGCTGCACAAAGGGTATGATACGTTCAATATAATAAAATAAACTGTCTGTGCATATAATAAAGGTACTACTCATGCTTAATACCACTTGTAGGGATATACCTTAAGAGGCTACATCAAGTATTGAATGTATAATCCAAATATAACAAGGCATAATTGGGGAGACCCCACAAAGTTACCAGTATACTGTATCCTCGTAACTAGAAATGTCTTTATATAGACCTGAATAAATACCCCAACCTGTAACTTTTCTTCCCAGTTTCTGTCAATTCTTCTCTGAATGAGTTAATGTCCTTAGTATCACTGCACTGGGAAAAGATAGAAAAAAATGTTTCTATAGATAGTCTATTATTATTAAATAATGATTCATGGACAAGTTCAGAGCTAGAGCATTTGTGACTAAATGTAATGTGAGGATAACCCTCTTCCTTCATAGTATTTATTTATGTTACTCATTTATATAGCGCCATTAATTCCACAGCGCTTTACAGACATTATTGGCACTGTCCCCGATGGGGCTCACAATCTAAATTCCCTATCAATATGTCTTTGGAATGTGGGAGGAAACCGGAAAACCCGGAAAAAACTCAAACGGGGTGCACACACAAACGCCATGCAGATGTTGTCCTTGGTGGGATTTGAACCCAGGACCCCAGCGCTGCAAGGCTGCAGTGCTAACCACTGAGCCACCGTGCCACCCTAGGGCTGATCTTGCATTGATGTGCTATGATTCTTTGCCTCTTCCCTCACTCCATTCATTTAATCAATCATACTGCTTTAGCCTTTATTCAAACGTCAATATTTTTGATCAGTATTTCATCAGTATTTAAATGCCAAAACCAGGAGTGTCTCCAAAACAAGGAACAAGTGTCAATCTTTCAATTAGTTTTTCTCTGTATGTTCCACTCCTGGTTTTATTCAGAGAGAAAGAGGACTTAAACTCTAGTGCCACATATTGGAAGTAGCAATCCTACAGTTCAAGTCTTCTTCCTCTCTGAAGAGACAACTAATGAAATGCATATTTAATTTCCTAGAGGAGCATGCATGACATTTAAGTCTCCTGATACTGGCTTGCCAGACCTGGCTTGTCACTCTCCCCAAGGAGAAACCATACCCCTTAGACTCCTGGTTTTGGTATGAAAACAGTGATGAAATACTGATCAAATATACTGACACGTGAATAAGCCCTCGGTGAAAACAGGGCTTCAGTACCAAGGAATGACATCTACATAATGGAGTTATTTTCAGGCTCTGTACACCGTGTTCTTCCAGTAGCCTTGAGCCTGCTAACAGCGAATCAGTTGGGTACTAGACCTCACTAATCTTAATGACCTTTGCCAATAAAAATATCATAGTTCTGGATAACTCCTTTAAAACAGCTCTACTAGCTTGAATCAGACTTTCCAAAAGACAACAAGAGTGAGCAGAAGTGAGCATGGTTTTTGAGATAGTTCATACCTGGTTTTGGATGACTTCTTTGCAGAAGTACTGCATGGGTGACTCATTCTCTTGCCATTCATTGAAGTCAGATAGAGGGTTGTTGCTCATGATAAGTACAGCTTTGTCCTGATTTATCTTAGATGCTCCATACATTATCTCCAGTGTTCTTCTGAAATCTTGAATCTGATCCAGAAATTTTGAAGATAGTATCTTAGCAAGCAATGAACACTATGATAAATAAAAATTACATAATTACATCTGGTTTGGAAGCTCAATGGGGTATGATTGTTGCTGGTGGTGGTGTGTCACACAGAGTTGTGGTTTGTTTCTATAATGAAATCTATGATGTATATATGATCCTGAAGGCCTCCATAAACATTAGATGGCTGTCGGCAGAATGATGGTTTGGCAAATCATTCTGTCAGTAGCAATCTCTGCTGGCACTCCCATACACAGTATCTCTCGTTTGGCCGAGCGCTCTCGCGTTCTCTATGAGACAATACGATTGACAGTCCAAAATTGAACATGACGGTTCGATATTTCCCCTGAAGTATTGTTCAGGGCTCCTACACACATTAGACTATTGGCCAGCAGTAGCCTAATGTGTATGTGGGCTTAAAAGTACAGACAGATGGCGTGGCCAATAGCCGCATGACTGGGAAATAAAATTATACAGCAATTAGCCATTGTGGTGATCAGAGCTTTGGCCACATGTTGCCAGCATTACCTTTTATGATGTTAAAGCACTCTGATAATACACGTGTTTATATGGTGTGTATGTGTGTATATATATATATATATATATATATATATATATATATATAATTTTCCACAAAATAACCATTACCTTTATTGTCCCTTGTGAAATGCTAATTTTTTGCAGTTCCACTTCAGAATCTTCTCGAAGGAGTCTCCAGTAATCTTTTGCACTTTGACCTTCAAATATACAATGTAATTTTATTGTTTGAATTTTTTAACTATATGTTTTGCGTCATGGATTCTCAACTGGATTCTCAACTGGATTCTCAACAATGTTCTCAACTGACCCAACTGCAAAGCAAAGTCAAAGCAGGCCACATTTTTACTAAATTACTATGGGTCGTTTTTCTATTCCAGATTTTTTTTTTTTACAGAAAAATCTTTTGTTTTTCTTAGTAATTGTTTCTGGAACCAGTAGTTTTCTTTTTGTAAGCGTACAATAGAATGGAAATAAATATAATTGTTCTTACCAGGCTTCCTAACAAGCAAAGGTTGCACTGAATTGATTGGAACTGCATAAGAAGGGTCAAGGAATTGTCGAGTCAATTGTTCACCGAGAAACCTAGAAAAAATTAGGTTACTGTAAAGCACATGTCTTGTCTAATATATTCCATTTTAGTTTTGTTTAAAGTGAATGTCATTAGAAAATCACCTATTTGATTAAATTGTTTTTTTGTGGGTTTTTTTGTGTTAAATGTGTTTTTTTTAAAAGCAATGTTTTGTTTTGGACTTTTTTTCAATCTTTTTTTAAAAGTAAAAGAAATCTTGCAATTTTCACAGTAGGGCTCTTAACTTCCAGTTGTTGAAGAAATTCACATGGACATTATCAGCAATGAACAGAGCCACATAATACCTTCTGAACTAAAGCATCATATAAGCATGTGCAAAGGTCATTGTGAAGGGAGGGGAGCAGTGTTATATTGTCTATTGTGATTGGTGACTTTTGTGTTTTTTTAGCTGTGCATAGAGGTGTCACTTGTCATTACACTGTGTTCCAAATTATGCAGTTCGGATTTATCATGTCATAAAGATGTAATTTTTTTGTTTTTCAAAAAGACTTATGAATGATATTGTGTCTCAAGGTTCATGGGATCACTGAAGTCAATCTCAAACATCTGTGATAATTATTTTGTGAGGTGAGCCCAATTAAAGGAAAACTACTTAAGAAGAACGTTCCACATTATTAAGCAAAGCTCAGGTTTCAAAGAATATTTGAAAAAAAAAGGATCTCTCTGATGTTGAAAAGTTACAAATCATTCAATGCCTTGGAATAAGTATGAAAGTATTAGATATTTTGCAAAAACTTATTGTGTATTGTGTCGTATTTGTGGCTGATACAGTCAGGATATATTTTGCCTTTATCTACACATATGAATTTGTGCAGACAAAGGCATAATAAGGAAGGTTTCTGCCGGACAATGCCTTTGGATTAAGAGAGCAGCTGCTAGCATACCTGTTAGCATCCAGGCTCAGCGAGGAAGCCTTGAGGAGTGGACCCTCTGGATTGTGGCACCGAGGGGCCCCTCGGAGAGCAACCAGGTGAAGCCGACCCCTATACAGGGATCGTTAGGAGCAGGCCCAGAGGTTCGAGTACCACGATAGCCGGTACCAAGAGGGGCGGCTCTGAAAGGACTGGAGTAGGACTGAAGGTAAGAACCACGAAACAACAGGATGGTGCAGGACACGGGAGACAGGACTGGTGCAGGACTGCAGGAGAGGTTCATGATACAAAAGGAGACAGGTCCGAAGTAGGACTGCAGGAGAGGACCATGAGACAACTGGATGGAGCAGGACACGGGAGACTGGACTGGAGCAGGGCTGTGGGAGAGGACCACGGAACAACAGGACGGAGCGGGACTCGGGAGACAGGACTGGAACAGGACTACAGAAGAGGACCATAGAACAATGGGATAATAAAATAACTTGGCACTCAACTGAATGATCCTTTATAAATGAAGTAGCCTTCCAAACGGCGGTGGATACCGCATTCAGCCCTGCACACCTGCAACCTGCTTATACATACCCCATAAGGGCCTTTGGCTACCGGTCTCAATACAGACATTTCCCACAGGCAAACTGCTTCGACAATTCAGTGAAAACCCCCCCCTTTTTTGCCCTATGGAACATATTGTTTCCAATTGATTTACCAGCACAGCACACTGAAAGGATAGCTGGAAGCTCACCATACACCTGTACCATATTTTGAAGCAGGTATTCACTAAAAATACTTTGCTCGTGGACATACGTTGGTTCATTCCACCGTGATAGCAGTCGGACTGGCGAAGGCCAATGTAGGCCGAAACATCTTTTGTAGGACTGCACACAAATGAAAACTTCATTTATAAAGGATCATTCAGTTGAGTGCCAAGTTATTTTATTATTTGCTTGGGTCTGGGTAACCAACTTGTGCACCTTATGGTAGTGCCACGCTATGCTTGACATAGAACAATGGGAGACAGGACTGGAGTAGGACTGCATGATGGAGCACGATGGAGCACAGGCAGCAGGACAGGGCAGGGACTGCAGATACACAAGCAGAGGAGGAGAGTGTGAGCACAGAGACAAGAACATGGGCCTACAGTGTATTGAGCACAAAGATCAGGCGCCTCCATGACAGGAGGGCAGCCTAAAATATGCAGAAAACGTCTCCCATTGGTCTGACAGTGCTTCCGGATCAGGGCACCACCGGAGCTCAAGGAGGAGAGGAAAGACGTGGACGCAGCCTACGGTGCATGTGCAAAGCATGCAGTGATGCTGTCGGCCACGGACCAACAGGAGCTGAACGCCGCGGCTGTCAGGTGGTGAGAGGCTGCAGTGCTGGAGCGGGGAGGTAAGTATGAACGGGCATGACAGTGGACTTGACAATACCATTACAAAGCAACAAACAGGTATTTGAAGCTGGAGCCTCTGGAATCATGTGAACCTCAAGGTATAGGATCCTCCAGTGGCTTACAGTTGTGCATAAACCTACTATTCGGCCACCCCTAAACAGTTCTCTCAGGCACACATGCAGATTAATTTTTAAACAGCTTTGTTTACTAATGAGTGCCATTCATGGTCCAGATTGATGGAGTAGTGTATGGTCACCATGTCCCAACAAGCGTGCAAAGTCAGCAAGGAGGTGGCATAGTCATGTTTTAGGCTGGAAACAAAGGGAGTGAGCTAGGGTTACTGAAGTTGTGAAAGTGACCTTGGCAAAGTACTGGCCACTTTCTTCAATGTGACAAATATAAAATTCATGCCAGACATAGCAAAATCATCTTGATGTATGACAATGCACCATCTCATGCTGCAAACGATACCTCTGAGTCATTGGCTGCTATGGGCATAAATGGAAAGAAACTCATGGTTTGGCCATCATCCTTCCCTGACCTCAACCCTATACAGAATCTTTGGAGTATCCTCAAGCTAAAGATTTATGAGGGTAGGAGGCAGTTCACATCAAAACAGCATCTCTGGGATGCCATTCTGACATCCTGTAAAGAAATTCAAGCAGAAACTATCCAAAAATTAACAAGTTCAATGGAAGCAAGAACTGTAAGGGTATGTTTCCATGGTCAGTAAACGCTGCGGATTGGACGCTGCGTACAGTCGCAGCGTCCAATCCGCAGCGGCCAGATTTACAGCATAGTGGATGGGATCTGGCGCCCCTGCGTAACTGGACATGCAGCGCGTGTGTAGTATGCAGTGATTCCGCATGGTTCGATGAACACATGCGCAATCACAGCGAGTACAAAAGTCTTCAGCGCTTTGGACGGAGCTGCGTTCAAAGCGCTGCCAATACTGAGCATGGAAACATATCCTGAGGGTAGCATCAAAGAAGTGGTACTATGTTATCATATATTTTGGCCTGTGAACATATTTTTTATTGAAAAATCTTGTGAAAAAATACTGTTATCATTGAATTTATTCAATAAAATTTGACTTCCACACTAGCGATTGATGAGTTGAACATTATACTAACTCATTTACATTGACCTTTTAGGAAAATTAGAGATAAAAAGCATTTGCATAACAATTGTAACGTGGTGAATCCTAGCCTTGATAAGGAATCTGCTGAAAAATTCCTGAAAGTAGAAAAAGTAAGAGTGTAAAAAAAGCCCCAGTGACTAGTGTGAAAATTGCAAGATTACTAATTTTGAATTTTAGTAAAATAATATATCGTGATAAGGAAAAGAAATGTTACCAAAATTTTTAAAAAATACAATACTATGCAAAACTTTTAGGCAGGTGTGGGGAAAAAATGCTACATGGGGAGAATGCATTTAAAATAGTTAATAGTTTATTTTTATCAATTTACAGAATGCAAAGTGAATGAATAAAATAGAGAAATCTAAATCAAATTTGGTGTGCCCAACCTCTACCTTCAAAACCGGATCAATTCTTTTAAGTTCACTTGCACACAATTTTTGAAATAACTCGTCAGGAAGGATGTTCCAATCATTTTGGAGCACTAACTGTAGATCTCCTGTGGATGTAGGTTTGCGTATTTCTTTATATCTCATCCTGTAATGTCACACATAGTGTTAGACTTTGGTGCCTAGGGCCCACACTAACTGTTACGTGTTCTCTCCATTAAAGTTGAATGTTGACTGTAAAATACACGTAGCTTATGCAGAGCTACTTTGATCACAACATAACTTTGATGGCTTGCATTTAATGTTTTTTTTGTGTGAAAATTTATATCTTAATGATTGTTGAAGGTCTGAATGCTGAGGCCCGCATTGATCTGTAAAAGAATGAGTGTTTTTATCTCCGAATGGACACTTAACCCTATTTTAAAACTGAGCAGCAGGCCAGATGTGTGATCTCTGCTATGTTCATCTTCTATGGGGCTGCCAGAAAAAGCCAAATTCAGCATTTGGCAGCCACATAGAGAATGAATGGGGCAGTGGAAAAGCACGCTGCTCCATTATAATGGGAATAAAATTCTCAATTCTACAAAATATTGTTAATGACCACTATTCAGTTCAATGTCTCCTATTCTGGCCCCTAATATAATAATGTCCCCCCTCTATGGCCCCCGGAATAGTATAATGTCTTCTCTGGCCCCCATACAGTATAATATTTCCACATTTGCCCCCCTCACTGTATAATGTCCCACTATTTGTCACCCATACTGTATAATTTCCCCCTCTTTAGCCTTTATATGGCATAATGTCTCTCTTATATGGTGCTCTTTAAAAGAAAATTATAAAAAATAAACAAAGAAAAACAAAACTGTCACTGGCACTGACCGGCTCACCTTTACCCCGGGTAATTTTCACCATCTGCGACCTCATTTTTTATGTCCTGACTTAGGGGCCTACAAGGGAATTTCCACATAGACTTGTTAAAGGGAATCTGTCAACTCATTTTTGGCCTATGAGATGAGGCCACCGCCATCAGGGACTTATCTACAGCATTCTGTAATGCTGTAGATAAGATCCCGATGTAACCTGAGAGATAAGAAAAACGAGTCGATTATACTCATCTGGGGTCCTTCCGGTACAATGGGTGTCGCGGTCTGGTCCAGCGCCTCCCATCTTCTAGCGATGACGTCCTCCTTCTTGCTTCTGCCGCAGCTCCTGCGCAGGCGTACTTTATCTGCCCTGATGTCTAAAAGGGTTATCTTCTTACAGCTTTCTCCTGCTTTCTGGGTGTCCACCATTTTCATTTTCATTGTGCTAGGCGGCTGCTTAGAAGAACTCATGGCTGCTGTTTTTTGGCACAAGGTTAGAAGAGGCTGGGTTTTTATATAGTTTGGAAATTTGCATCACATGGCATTTCCTAACAATGATCGCTATAAGCTATAACCCTAACAAGCTAATTAAGGTCTGAAACCTTGGTTAAAGTCATCTGAGCACACAAATCGCCAAGGGTGGCTCATCAATGCATCTGCCCATTTTCCTTTTTAGAATTTTTAAAATGCAAAAAAGGACAATATTTATTTTTTTGCCTAAAATACAAAGAAAATGTGTCATCTTTAACTTTAGCCCTTTTAGGCTAGTTTCACACTTGCTTTTTTTTGCAGCACGTTTTTCCCGCAAAAAAACGCATTGAAAAAACGCATACATAAGCATACAACTGCTGCGTTTTTTTCAAGCATTTTTATGAGCATGCATGAAAAAAACGCAGCGTTTGTATGCGTTTTTAGCGCGTTTTTACCGCGTTTGCGTTTTTTTCCAACATTTTTAGGTGGCCCCTCACACTACCCAAACCATGACTTTACTAACCCTAACCCTGACCCTAACCCTAACCCTAACCCTGACCCTAACCCTAACCCTGACCCTAACCCTTAACCAAATCATACCTAACCCTAACCCTAACCCTAACCCTGACCCTAACCCTGACCCTAACCCTTAACAAAACCATACTTAACCCTAACCCTAACCCTAACCCTGACCCTAACCCTTAACAAAACCATACTTAACCCTAATCCTGACCCTAACCATGACCCTAATCCTTAACAAAACCATACTTAACCCTAATCCTGACCCTAACCCTGACCCTAACCCTGACCCTAACCCTAACCCTAACCCTAACCCTGACCCTAACCCTTAACAAAACCATACTTAACCCTAATCCTGACCCTAACCATGACCCTAATCCTTAACAAAACCATACTTAACCCTAACCCTGACCCAAACCCCAACCCTAACCCTGACCCTGACCATAACCCTAACCCTAAACCCCCTTAACTAACCCTAACTCTAACCCAAACCCCTAAATTCCATGGTTTAAAAAAAAAACGCATATGCAAAAAAACGCATACATGAGCATGCCAGTGCGCACATATGCGCATCCATAGGCTATAATGGCCATTTTTAGCGCAAAACGTGCGCATATGTGCGCATGCGCTTTTTTGCAGGGCCAAAAAATGCAACATGCTGCGTCTGGAAAATCCCAACGCACACCCCAAAAAAACGCAGCGCATGAAAATCGCATACATGCGCTTACCAGCGCGCAGGTATGCGCACCCATGTTAAATATAGGGGAAAAAACGCATGCGCAGGTGTGCGTTTTTTTCCAGCGCTAAAAAACGCAAATGTGAAACCAGCCTTAGAGATCATTTCATCTTCAACTTGCTTAACTGTTCACAATTAATGTAATTTTCACTAGGGGTGCCCAAACTTTTACATGCCACTGTAAGTAACTTGTGTCCTGTTGCTGACCCCCATCTTACGATGGTGTAATGACCTGTGACAATAAATAATCTGTGAGCTCCTACAACACAAGTGGCGGCACCACTGAAGCGCGGCCACCACGGTAGGTGAATATAAGTGGTTTTATTTTCACAGAGGCAAACATTCAGATTGTGATGGGGTTGTGCAGTGGACAACTCCATTAGGCTGTGTGCCCACGTAAGCGTTTTTGAAACGTTTGTCCCAGTCAAGAACGCTTCAAAAACTCATACAAGAAGCATCCCATTCATTTTAAATGAATTCCGCACTTTTTGTGCACATTGATGCGTTTTTTCCGCGCAAAAACACTTAGCGGTAAAAAACGCAACATGCTCAATAATTTTGCGGAAAAGTCTGCGTTTTTAGCTATTTTCTATGAGTCAGAAGACGCGCCTAAAAATACGCATCAAAAACGCGCGTTTTCTGGGAAGGAGTCCGGTTTTGAAGCAGAAATTTTCTGCATACGTGGGCACATAGCCTTAAGCCTCCTACACAGCTGTATCTGTTTCAGTTAATTACTGTGTTTCAACTTAGTTATGAAAATGATGATCATTATCACCTGTTGGCTAAAGCTAGTGACTCAAATACTTGCATATAATCCTACAAAATCCCTGACTTTGTACAAATGTACCTAGAAAAATTGATGCGGTTTTGAAGGCAAAGTTGGGTCCCACTAAATATTGATTTGATTTAGATTTCTATTTTGTTTATTCACTTTGCATTCTGTTAATTGCTGAAAATAAACTTTTAACACTTCTATTGTTTTTAAAGCATTCTTATTTTGCTGAATTTGTTTCATACCTGCCTATAACTTTTGCACAGTACTATACCTGTAACACAAAACCTCGGTTTGCAGAATGCATGTCAATATATTTGCATGCTTTACACAGCTTATTGCAAAATATAGAATAAAAAGTTATTTATTACAAGGAGACCAAAAATAGCTCAATAATTGATTAATATTTGTAATAACTTTTCAAGGGGTTGTCTAGTCCAAATCCATAACTCTGCAGTCACTCTGTGTGACTGCAGACTTATGAATTTCCCCAGCGTATACACTGTGCTGCGGGGATTCGCCAGGCTTCTGAGCCAGGAACGGAGGGTAGATGTGCATTATACAGTATATAATCCCGACCAGTGGGTGCGGCCTCATTCCATACATTTGTATGGAGAGAGGCCGTGCCCTCTAGTCAGCCACGCCCACTAGACGGCCTGTCACTTTTTGGAGCGCAGCCTCACTCCATACAAGTGTATGGAGCAAAGCCACACACACTGGCCGAGAGTATGTATAATTCATATATACCCTCTGGTCCCAAAGCAAATACCGGTGAATCCCTACAGCGCACAGTGCGTGCGCTGGGGAGATTCAGAAGTCTGAAGTCACACAGAGTGACTGCAGACTTATCTATTTGGACCAAACAACCCCTTTCAGATTATTTTTCTCGGACCTAGCAGACTAACTCTTTCTCCCTTTGATATCAACAGAACAATTAGTGAGTAAACTTATGGTGCGTACTTCATTCAGACTTCTCTATTTGTAGATAACTAGAGTTGAGCGACTTTGGTCGGATCGGGTTTCATGAAACAAAATTTGTTTCAGATGAAACTGGTCCGACTAGGGCAAAAAAAGTCGGAGTTTCGTCCGAAACCCGACCCCAATGCAAGTCAATGAGGAATAAAAGTCGGCATTGAGTGGATGAATGTCATCCGCTCAATGCTGACTTTTATTTCCCATTGACTTGCATTGGGGTCGGGTTTCGGACGAAACTCCGACTTTTTTTGCCCTATTCGGACCAGTTTCATCTGAAACAAATTTTGTTTCATGAAACCCGATCCGACCAAAGTCGCTCAACTCTATAGATAACCACTTTCCAAAAGTTGCCTTACTTGGTAAATTTAGGAAGATGAATGTTTTGAAAGCTTTGGAAACATATCTTTAATATTGGCAAAGAAATTTAAATAAGATAGAAGTAAATATTAATTGATACACATTAGATTAAATAAAGAGTGGTTCAAAAATATTTTTTAAAAGCATTTTTTCATCTCAGTGTTTGAAAGCTATTAAGAAAATATATTTCATAATAAAGTTAAGGTCCAGTGCTAAAAATCTAGATTGGAATTGCTACTTCCAGTATACCGACTCTTGTAGTATTAGCAGTAGTAAATCACATAGTTAAGGAGCAAGAGGGAAAAAATTATGAGGTTAGGCAGGAGAAAGATCTTTAATTTGATCTGGATCACTGGCAGCTACAACATAAGTAGCATCAATGTCAAGGGAAATAATAAGACTACGGTAGATTGGTTCTCATATAACAGGCTGTGATATCGACATAAAGTTTTATGGAACTTTAAATTCCATTGGCTTTTAAAATGATGAAGTGTTAGGATGAGAAAACGTTTAGACAAGGCATCCTATAAATCACATTCTTTAGCTTGGACAGATATATAACCCCTACAAAAATCTAATTCACTATTATATACAGTGATAATTTTATTTTGCAGAAGGCATCAAGAAATACTGTAAGTAGTATTGAAAGAAAATCTTCAAAATGTAGGCATGTATTTGAATGACTGTTTGGATTAACATGTGGTCATATTATTACATCCTCAGAGATAATGCTTATAGGGCCTGATTCATCAAGATCGGCGTTGTTCACGCTGGTCTTAATGAGGGTGCATGCTGGAGCCTCTTCCTGAACCTGGTGCATCTGTTGGATGGTGTGTGTCTCCGTGCGCTAAGTCAGAAAACTTTCTCCAGTCTGGTGTAGGGAATGACACAGCTCGTCATGAAGTCCATTTCGGTAGAGCTGGGAGAAACTGGTGTAAAGATACCAAAAGTAGCAAAATTTACGTGCAAGCTTAGTTGTGCCTAAATTTTGTGACTTTTCAAAGCTTTTACTCCAGAATTCTGGTGTGAAAGCGTTGATGAATCCGGCCCACACAGTTATTATAGTAAGAGATGTTAAGTCAAAATCAGCTTTTTTATGTATGGGACATTCACAACGTTTGTGAGTTTTAGATTTACTCACTTTTGCAGAAATAGAACATGAGGTTCTAAAACAGGCCAGTCTTCCACGACTTCATCTCTTCCACTTTGACCTGCACCTTCTTCATCTTCAGTAGTTGAACAAAGTGTTTCCTGTTCTTTTTCCAACATGCTATCCAAAGTATATGATGAATCACTATTTACAACGTCAATACTGAAGATTCCTAGGCCAGAATGTACCAGTCACTGACATACTTCAGGTGCAAATACCCAATCAAATATTGCTAAAATGGCCCCTCTATTAATACTCTTTAAAGGCAGCTTTTTGAAGTACAAGAAAATACCTGCAAAATAACTTAGTTGGCAGCAAATTGAGATTCTGATTTGGCTTTTATTCTAAGTCATATTGCAAGACTCGTTAAAGGGTTGATTGTGACTTGCATTATTGCTCCTTCCAACAGGTGGTGCTCTCTGAAGAGGCAATTTGCATATTAGTTGGCAGCAGAACTTGTATACCCTGGAAGTGTATATACCAATATGTTTGGCTATCGGTTGAACTCCACGGACTTGTGTCTACCTTCCACCTAATAAACTATAAAGTGCTTTTGCCTGGCAGTTTGCAAGCAGCTGTCTGTCCTGATTACCAGTTGTTTTCCATGGGTATTGTTCATGGAATCCTTGGCGGACAACTATTATTATATAATTTGACCATACGGCTAATGCATCCACCATAGGAAAGACTGCTCTTGCTTAGTAACTTCCCACTGTGAGTAATAGAGAAGGGTCCAGTACAGGTTCTTCCACTCCACTGTATATGGACCACATTTGTCTAAAGGACACCATAGCTTTAAAAAACATTTGAAAACGTTTGCTATATTTTAACATGTTAAGATATAGAATTGAAAATCTGCAAAATACTTTTATTTCAGTTCAGTCCCTAAGAGGCTGTCAGCATTTCTCATGAAACTATTTTCATTTACATTTGCCTCTTTGTAAGCATAAGTCTATATAAACATGACTTAAGTAAAAAAAATACCAAGTTCTGGTCTTCGAAATTTACTCTTGGGATTTCAATTCTAATATAAAGCTCTGCATACTTATTTAATTACATGAGCTATAGCTCCAAAGACACTTGAATTGTTAAAAAAGCACATTTTTCAATACTAAAGTATTACCGTAGTGCTGGCAAAACTAAATATAATTGGTTAGCCATATTACAATCTGTTATACGAGGGGCTCTGAGTGCAAGTTTGTAACAATGCAGATTGGTTGTATCTATCCTATATCTATACTAGAGGCTATTTCAATCACATCTATTTATTCTTTATACTGGTTTTATTTGAAAAAATTGAGCAATAAAACTATACTTACTGTCAAGTTCTGAGGCAAATGTAATTGCTGTCTTTATGGCAACACAGTAAGTGAAATACATTTGGCGTTGTGTCTCACTGATATATAAAAAGCGCAGTCTTAAAATATGTCATTGATGGATGGATGTCAGGAACCTGCCAATGTTTGCTCAGAAAGTGCCACGCATACAAAGACATTTGTGCTTTGCCCGGGTTGTGGTTTATTGAACTGTGAAACAAATGCATCAACATAGCAACTTCAGTGAATAGGCTTCCAAAAATCATCTCCACTCTCCAAAGCCATGTGTTAAGGCCACTTTATTTTAAGTCACAGGTAAATATATTAAATCTTCACTCTGTACTTTGCCAGATATATTACAGTTTGATCAATACCCTGTAAGCCTGTTTTATACATGACAAGACGGGAAAAAAACACAATTACAATTAGTGGATCTACTGGTTAAGGGTCATGGGATGGTTTTCATATTCCTGTTTAAAAGGAATGCGTCGTCAGAGAAAGACCTGTCAAGATTTGATGTTAGATTTATTTTTTCCTACTTTCTGAGATTTCTTTTTCATGTTTTCCAAAGCACTTGTTGGAGCAGTTCTATCCAATTTAAGTTTCGGGGATTCATTTGGTGAGGACCAAGAAAATGCACAGACGTGTGATTTCCAAGTACTCCATTCAAGGAATGAAGATCATGTTAATGAATTAGCGCATACCATTTCTTAAATGGTGGCAAATAGTAGAATAAATAGCTGTGTAAGTAAACATACTCTCTGCATCCACCCAACTTACACCCCTCCAGCAGTTTCAGTGAGCTCTCATGAGAATTACAACACCCTATGAGATTTTGGTACATCTGAGAAGGCATATACCCCTTCTTTACTCTAGGATAATCTTTATTACAAAAAAATCTAGAAACATTTCAGTTTTCATACTTGCCATTCATAGCCTAATATTAGGCTCTTAATTCTTGTTCTCTACAGTTAACTTTTCAGTAGTCAACTCATTATCTGTTAGGAACGGCGGAACGCTCTAAATAGAAATAAATAATAAAGTGCGTTCGCCGCTCGGGGTCCACCGTGCAGTAGGTGTTACACCGCTGCTAGGTAATGACAGAGGAGCAATATGGCGGTATGATGCGCACAGGTTCAACTTCACCCGGAGTGCGCAGAGCGGGCTCTGTTCACATACAGAGGTGCCGATATGGCGGTATAATGCGCACGGGTTCAACTTAACCCGGAGTGCGCAGAGCGGGCTCTGTTCACACACAGAGGTGCCACAACAAAAGCATACAAAATGCTGAACCTGTTAGTGACACAGGCCTCAGGTAAATGCACACACGGTATCTGGTCACAGGAGCAGGACCCAAGACAGAGGAGCTGCGTCCCTCTAGACCTACCGTGTGTGGTGCGTCGCTACTGCGAGCACCAAGAAGGGCTGCAACTGCAGCGCGGCGTAGGACACTGCTGCTTGACGACAAAGCCAGAAAGCAAGCGCAATGTCGGACACTAGCGTAGCGGTGCGGTGAGCACAGTGGCTTAAGGCTTGCCTCTGACTGGCGCTGACTGCTAAACTAATTCCCTATCCACATGCGTAATATCAGAGGGAAGGGGTTTTATAATGAGTCAGTCACCAGAATCATACATCCATCACCATTCACACATAGCAAGTATAGTCTATACTAGCGCATGGCGGAACGGCCATGTGCACTTTTTATAGCTGTGCGGGACCTTCCAGATCTCCGAGATGGAACAATGAGATATGAACAGGACCTGGGCACATGACTCCCGATCTCCAATGGGAGATCATCTCGTGAGCATGCCCAGTAGGAATATAGAGGGACTTAGTCTCTGGAACGGTCTGCTGCAAAGTATTCTCCTCTGCAGTAGAAAGACATCAGGAAACCGCAGAATGTGAGGCTCTGGATTCCAGCAGAGCAGACGCAGAAACCCGACACCTAACATTATCATCACAGAAAAAATGACAAAGATCATACTTCTTTATACAGAAAATAACACAGGAACAGGCTCGGACTGAACCACAGGAGAACAGGAGAATCCTCTGGTGGGCCACTATGCAGGAATGGGCCACCACCCATGTGCAGTACTTGGCACAATACACTTGATACACAGGCAAAGATAACAAACCTTATTAATTTAACAAACAATTTAGTTTATTGCTATGAAATTTTGTGAATGAGGATAAAGTCTTATTTACATGTAGCTAAAAAGTGGGGCCCTGTATCTGTTACTGGTGGGCCCTTGGCACCCCAGTCTGACAATGCACAGGAACCACCATTTATAATAGTGACTTGATGATAATAACTTCTCCCTTCCTGTATAATTTTTTAACAAATCAGAGTATGCCTGGAATTCTCTGTTGTGGCAGGGGCAGACTCTGTAGATACTCTCATTTGAGAGAGTCGGGACAATTATTCAACTGACACTATGATCAAAGTCTGATCAGAATTTGATCTGAGGGTGATCAATCCTCGCAGTGTATGGAAATCGGACTGTATTCTGATGTCATCCAGGTGCAGTCATTTACTTGCATGGCCGAAGGTGAGCCGAATATCAGATTAAAACTTGGTCACGTTGCGATTTTTTTTTTAATGTCCCCCGGACAGACTGTTTGAGGAAAAAATCAGACGTGCCTTATAGCATAACATTGGTCTGGGTGTGATCTGATATTTTGTCGTATCGCACTCAGACCGATAATACAGACGCCCTTGTTGACTTCAATGAGTCAGGGTCTGTCTATTGCCTTCTAGAGTCCATGTGACTACTATAATGCAAATCTCTAAATGCTGTTAACACAAACTCAGGCAGGATGGCTGTCACTATAAAAGAAATATACAATTAGAAAATAAAAACATATAGGAAAAATATTTCATTTTAATTAATAAAGATACTACAGTATGTAAATATATAATTTGGTAACTTTCACTCCCATTCAACAGTGTCTCCTTTTGGCAGGGCCGTGAAGTCGTGGTAAGTTTTAGGTGAAATTGTAGTCAGTAAAAATGTTCCAACTCCAAAAAACTCATATGTTAAAGGGGTTTATCACCACTTTTTTCAAACAGATCGATTTGGGCTTCCACACCTGGTACTACCACAGCTCAGCTGTTTGCAGCTCCAGCAGATACCAAATGTAAAAATGAATGGATCTGAACACCACCCCTCCGATGCACTTTTAGGTGGCTGCTTTCAGGTACTGGAGATCAGCTCCTACTGAAATAATTGGCTATGTAATTTAGTCAGATGATTTCAGAGTGTGGAAAAATTGAGTCAGATGCCGTGCCTTGGCTTACCGACGCCACAGTAAGTAGACCACATAAAGTCGCTATGACCACTGGCATGCATTGATGATATCACTGGCAGTTGGATAGGATTTGTTCAAGCAAGCATGAACTTTAGAGCACTTCCTTGACTCCATTTGTTTGCAGGCCAGCTGTGTCGCTTGTTTCCTAGTTCCTGTACATCCTTTGCCACCTGTGCTTTTCTAGTACCTGGTAAAACTATGGCTTAAAGGGGTTCTAGACATATATACAATGTAACCTTCCTGACCTTGTAGCAACATACATAGGACCCAAGTGTGGGTAAACAATTTGCCCAACTTTTATTATATAAACCCTTTAGTGACTAAAGGCCCCGTTACACATAACGATGTCCCAGCGATCCCACCAACTATCCGACATGGATGGGATCGCTGGGACATCGTTAGGCTGATCGCTGGTGAGCTGTCACATAGACAGCCCCTCCAGCGATCAGGACCAGCGAGCAAGCTGATTTCTAATATAAACATCAGCGATCAGCGACGCTGGACGCTGGTTTCTAATGTAAACATCGGGTATCCAGGAGTCGCTGATCGCTGGTCTCTCGCTGCCACACGCGATGCGTGCTGGCCAGTGGAAGACCAGCGATCAAAAAATGGTCCAGGCCGATCGAGAGCGATCAGCGATACCCAGCGGGGGGGCTGATCGCTATTCCCCGTGACACACAGCGATCTCGCTAGCGAGATCGCTGTGTGTGATGGGGCCTTTAGACAATTTTTTCAAATGTGACATGTAACTTTATGTGTCAAAGTGGAATGCACGGAATGAAAAATTATATTTTTACCACCAAAAATGTTGCTAACTTCTGAATAGGTCACTGTAGCCGGCAGACTCTAAGATCATTATTAGCCAAAACTGGAAAACTAAACCCGTAATTAAAATAATTAGGTATAATTATTGGAGATACCCAAAAAACAACATTTAATACTATAATATTAATTACCACCAAATATAATAAATTACACAAGTCCTTATGACAAACTTATATTATACTTTATTGATGTACACTAAAAACACAATTGCGGGCAAAGATAGGGAATTCTAACAGATCTAGCACATCCCACAGCCAGCCCCCATATGGGCTCACCAAGGGTAGGTACAGTGGGGAAAAAAAGTATTTAGTCAGTCAGCAATAGTGCAAGTTCCACCACTTAAAAAGATGAGAGGCGTCTGTAATTTACATCATAGGTAGACCTCAACTATGGGAGACAAACTGAGAAAAAAAAATCCAGAAAATCACATTGTCTGTTTTTTTTTCATTTTATTTGCATATTATGGTGGAAAATAAGTATTTGGTCAGAAACAAGCAATCAAGATTTCTGGCTCTCACAGACCTGTAACTTCTTCTTTAAGAGTCTCCTCTTTCCTCCACTCATTACCTGTAGTAATGGCACCTGTTTAAACTTGTTATCAGTATAAAAAGACACCTGTGCACACCCTCAAACAGTCTGACTCCAAACTCCACTATGGTGAAGACCAAAGAGCTGTCAAAGGACACCAGAAACAAAATTGTAGCCCTGCACCAGGCTGGGAAGACTGAATCTGCAATAGCCAACCAGCTTGGAGTGAAGAAATCAACTGTGGGAGCAATAATTAGAAAATGGAAGACATACAAGACCACTGATAATCTCCCTCGATCTGGTGCTCCACGCAAAATCCCACCCCGTGGGGTCAGAATGATCACAAGAACGGTGAGCAAAAATCCCAGAACCACGCGGGGGGACCTAGTAAATGAACTGCAGAGAGCTGGGACCAATGTAACAAGGCCTACCATAAGTAACACACTATGCCACCATGGACTCAGATCCTGCAGTGCCAGACGTGTCCCACTGCTTAAGCCTGTACATGTCCGGGCCCGTCTGAAGTTTGCTAGAGAGCATTTGGATGATCCAGAGGAGTTTTGGGAGAATGTCCTATGGTCTGATGAAACCAAACTGGAACTGTTTGGTAGAAACACAACTTGTCGTGTTTGGAGGAAAAAGAATACTGAGTTGCATCCATCAAACACCATACCTACTGTAAAGCATGGTGGTGGAAACATCATGCTTTGGGGCTGTTTCTCTGCAAAGGGGCCAGGACGACTGATCCGGGTACATGAAAGAATGGGGCCATGTATCGTGAGATTTTGAGTGCAAACCTCCTTCCATCAGCAAGGGCATTGAAGATGAAACGTGGCTGGGTCTTTCAACATGACAATGATCCAAAGCACACCACCAGGGCAACGAAGGAGTGGCTTCGTAAGAAGCATTTCAAGGTCCTGGAGTGGCCTAGCCAGTCTCCAGATCTCAACCCTATAGAAAACCTTTGGAGGGAGTTGAAAGTCCGTGTTGCCAAGCGAAAAGCCAAAAACATCATTGCTCTAGAGGAGATCTGCATGGAGGAATGGGCCAACATACCAACAACAGTGTGTGGCAACCTTGTGAAGACTTACAGAAAACGTTTGACCTCTGTCATTGCCAACAAAGGATATATCACAAAGTATTGAGATGAAATTTTGTTTCTGACCAAATACTTATTTTCCACCATAATATGCAAATAAAATGAAAAAAAAAAACAGACAATGTGATTTTTCTGGATTTTTTTTTCTCAGTTTGTCTCCCATAGTTGAGGTCTACCTATGATTTAAATTACAGACGCCTCTCATCTTTTTAAGTGGTGGAACTTGCACTATTGCTGACTGACTAAATACTTTTTTTCCCCACTGTATTTGGGCATAACCTTGATATAATTGTTAGGCGTCAGGTTTCTGCGTCTGCTCTGCAGAAATCCAGAGCCTCCCATTCTGCGGTCTCCTGCTGTCTTTCTACAGCAGAGGAGATTGCATTGCGGCAGACCACTCCAGAGACTAAGTCCCTCTGTGCTCCTACAGGGTATGCACACGAGACTATCTCCCATTGTAGATCGGGAGTCATGTGCCCAGGTCCTCTTCCAGATCTCATTGGTCCATCTCGGAGATCTGGAAGGTCCCGCACGGCTATAAAAAGCGCGCATGGCCGTTCCAATATGCGCTAGTATAGACTATACTGCTATGTGTGAATGGTGACGGATGTATGTTTCTGGTGACTGACTTATTATGAAACCCCTTCCCTCTGATATTACGCATGTGGTTAGGGAATTAGTTCAGTAGTCTGAGCCAGTCTGTGGCAAGCCTTAGGCCACTGTGCACACCGCACCTCTGCGCTAGCGTCCGACATTGTGCCTGCTTTGTAGCTGTGTCATCCAGCGGCAGTGTCCTGCGCCGCGCTGCAGTTGCAGCCCTTCTTGGCGTTCGCAGTAGCGACGCCGCACACACGGTAGGTCTAGACGGACGCAGCCCCTCTGTCTTAGTTCCTGTGACCTTATACCGTGTGTGCATTTACCTGAGGCCTGTGACTTTAACAGGCTCAGCCTTTTGTATGTTTTTGTTGCGGCGCCTCTGTGTGTGAACAGAGCCCGCTCTGCGCACTTCGGGTGAAGTTGAACCCGTGCGCATTATACCGCCATATTTCTCGTCTGCCATTACTCAGCAGCGGTTGTAACACCTACTGCGAGGTGGACCCTGAGCGGCGAACGCACTTTATTATTATTTTTATTTAGTGCGTTCCGCCGTTCCTAACAATAATATAAATAAGAGCTGCTTGGGTGTCTGTCATAGTTCATTCTGTCAAGAAGGAGAAGGAAAGCACACCTTGTGTGGATCAATAAGGTAGGAGTGCTGAAAATGATTAAAATACTGCTCACCTATGGAAGATGTGCAGCTGAGGCACATCACTGGTTGAAAGCTCTGTTAGCTGCTGGTCCACCTACAAGATCCCGTCGGGATCCAGATCCAAATAGCAGAAAAAAATAGGTTTTCAGGTGGTGCATAAAGCGTTGCCCAGAGTATTGCCTGATGAAGGAGCAGGTCCTGCTCTGTAACGTGTAGCAATAAATTTTAAATATTTTTAAAAAATATTTTTTGCTTCATGATTGGACACTGACTCTGGGCAGCGCTATATGCACCACTTGAAAACCCAATTTTTTCTGTCATTGTTCATTCTGAAAGACATATTTCACTGTGAAGGTGTTCCATTTTCCTAATCAAAGTGCTTCCTTCCATAAAGATAAGAGCCATTCCTGCAACATGAGGTTTAGTACTTCTCTTTCGCTATTCCTTTTTATTCCATGTAATTGTGCATATTATATTGAGTTTTTTTGCCGTTTTGTGTCACCTTTATATATCTTTAATAAACATTCCTCGCCCCCGGAAGAAGCCAGCGGCGAAACATGCATTGGGGTGTGGGGAGTCCACTCTGCTACACAATTGAGGTATTATGTTTATTTTCTATTGAAACCTATTTTTCTCTCCCCCATTGTTGGGTATATGCCTTTGGCTATAGAGTTCATTACATGGGTTTATATGTACTGGCAGTGAAAGTCTGATTTAAGTGCTATGGTGGTGCAGTGCTTAGGGGATGTTTATATTTGATACAGTGATCTAAGATAACTTTTGATAAGATTTATTATGAGATTTATTCTCCTCCCCCCCTCCCTCTTTTGATTTACACTTAATCTGTTTTGGAACTGTGTTCTCTGCCATCTTTTCATATGCCCCTATTTTTTGTCTAATTGGAATTGAGCATATTGATATACATTTGCATGTGGTACTCCCCTTTGAGGCACTCTGTTATTTTTAATTATGTGATTGGATTTTGATAATTAATATTAATAAAGCTTTAATATTTTATTATGGATCTCTTCATCTTTTCTGGAACTACCAGGTACCAGAATTTGTGTTTATCTTTAATAAACACTGCCTACCTTTCCAGGATAAATACATAAAATTGAATAGCTTTGTTCCCCTTGCTCTGTAAACCACACCACTGAAGCCATATGAGACCTTAAAACGGGTGTCGAATCAGCCTGCTTTAACATTTGGTGGTGGCAATTACTCCAGAGGTAACAAAGTGGATTAAGGATAACAAAGTCAAAGTTTTGGAGTGGCCATCACAAATCCCTGATCTCAATCCTATTGAAAATTTTTGGACAAAGCTGAAAAACCAGGTGCCTTTTTCTCCATTCATGATTAGTGGTTGGGTGAAGCAATTTATTGTCAAACTACTGTTTTCTCTTTTTAAATCATAATGACAACCCAAAACATGACCCTGATCAAAAGTTTACATACCCCATTTCTTAATACTCTGTATTACCCCCTCTAACCTCAATGACAGCTTGAAGTCTTTTGTGGTAGTTGTGGATGAGGTTCTTTATTTTCTCAGATTTTAAAGCTGCCCACTCTTCTTGGCAAAAAAACTCCAGTTCCTGTAAATTCTTGGGCTGTCTAGTATGGACTGCACACTTGAGATCTCCCCAGGAGACTGAGATGGCCATTCCAGAACCTTTACTTTGTGCTGCTGTAGCCAATGACAGATTGACTTGGCCTTGTGTTTTGGATCGTTTTCATGTTGGAACGACAAAGTACGTCCCATGTGCATCAGTATTTGCTGATAATATGCTGCATTCATTTTCCTTCAAGTTGGACCAAGTTTCCTGTGCTTTTGTAGCTCACACATCCCCAAAACATCAGCGATCCACCTCCGTGCTTTATAGTTGGAATGGTGTTCCTTTCATCATAGGCCTTGTTGACCTCTCTACAAATGTAACATTTATGGCTGTGGCCAAAAAGTTAAGTTTTGGTCTCATCACTCCAAATTACCTTGTTCCAGAAGTTTTGAGGCTTGTCTCTGTGCTGTTTTGCATATTGTAGGTGAAATATTTTATGGCATTTGCACAGTAATGGCTTTCTTCTGGTGACTCAACCATGCAGCCCATTTTTGTTCAAGTGCCTCCTTATTGTGCATCTTAAAACAGCCACGCTGCTAGTTTTCACAGAGTCCTGTATTTCAGCTGATATTATTTGTGGGTTTGTCTTTGCATCCTGAACAATTTTCCTGGCAGTTGTGGATGAAATTTTTGTGGGTCTACCAGACCGTGGTTTTGTTTTTATAGAGCCCCAGATTTTCCATTTGTTATTCAGTTTGAATGCTGCTGACTTGCATTATCAATTCCTTGGACATCTTTTTGTATCCCTTTCCTGTTTTAAACAGTTCAACTACCTTTTCCCATAGATTCGTTGACAATTATTTTACTTTCCCCATGACTCACAATCCAGAATTGTCAGTGGCTGGATGAAAGATGCAAGATTCTGTCTGGATCCCAGAAACTCATTCAGCTTTTAAGCACACACACTGATTACAAGCAAACAGGTGACAGGTGAGGATGCTACCTTACTAGCAATTCAAACCTATTGGTGTCAACTTCTCTGCATGCTATAAAGCTAAACTCACCAGGGTATGTAAACTCTTGATCAGGTTCATTTGGATGCTTTGAGTTGTCATTATGATTTAAAAAGAGAAAACACAGTAGTTTGACAATCAATGGCTTCACCCAACCACTAACCATGAGTGGAGAAAAAGTTTTGGTGTTATTATTCATTCTGAAAAAAGAAAACTTTTAAGCACAAGTGTGTGTATATATTTTTTGTGGTGTGACTGGTGGTCACGTGGTTAATGGGAGGTATATGTCACAAGGATGGATGCTCCCTGCGATGCAACCTGGAGTATTTTGTCTTTAGTGCACGTGAGCACTAATACTGTATGTCATTTAGTGCACCTGGGTTCGCGTTGCGGGTAGCTATGAGAGATGGGAGTGTCTGGCTACCCATATTGCCTCACCTCTGGGTGAGGGTGCTCACTGTACCCCTGTTTTTCTTCAGGACCTGCAGGTGTTTCAGGACCTGCAGTGACGTCAAAACCATGTGACTAGCCCATGTGATCCATACCTCACCTGTGTGAGCTAAAAAGATTTATTAAATTTAATAAAATGGTGGTGCTTCTTATAATCCAGGCGTCTTATTGCTTACCGGTCTGTCCCCGGGTTGCTGTCGCCCACTCTGTCCCCGGGGTGCTGTCGCCCACTCTGTCCCCTGGCTGCTGTCGCCCACTCTGTACCTGGTGCTGCTGCCACCGCGCTGGGTCCTCTGGGTGCTGCTGCCGCCGCGCTGGGTCCCTCAGGTGCTGCTGCCACCGCCGCCGCACTGGGTCCCTCAGGTGCTGCTGCCGCCACCGCGCTGTGTCCCCCAGTGCCTGCCGCCGCCACCAGGCTCTGTCCCATGCTGCGTGGGGGGCTCTGCCGTTCCATCCATGCCTGCGCAGTGGCTTGCTTCCTCCTGAGATTTCAGTGCCAAGATCTCCATCTGCGCTTGCGCGGCGGCCATTTTCCAGGAAGCAAGCCACCACCCAGGCATGGATGGAACGGCAGAGCCCCCCACGCAGCACGGGACAGAGCCCGGTGGCGGCGGCAGGCACCAGGGGACACAGCGTGGCGGCGGCAGCAGCACCCAAGGGACCCAGCTCGGCGGCAGCAGCACCCGGAGGACCCAGCGCGGTGGCAGCAAGTAACGGACACCCGCAGCGGCAGCCCAAAAAAGTATGTTTGCATTGTAAGACGCACCCCTATTTTCCCCCAAAATTTTGGGGGAAAAAAGTGCGTCTTACAAAGCGAAAAATACGGTATCTAGATGTGTATTGAGCACCTTGAACCCACAGGTGCTTCACAGAAGTTAATAACGTAGAGCCGTAAAAATAAAAAATCATATTTTTTCCACAAAAAATTATCTTCTCGCCCTCAATTTTTTTCCAAAGGGTAACAGAAGAAATTGGCCCAAAAAGTTGTGCAATTTGTCCTGAGTATGCTGACACCCCATATGTGGGGGTAAACCATTGTTTGGACGCATGACAGAGCTCGAAAGGGAAGGAACGCCATTTTGGAGATCAGATTTTGCTGGAATGCTTTGAGGGTGTCATGTCACATTGTCAGAGCCCCTGAGGTGCCAGAACAACATAAGCCTCCAAAAGTGACTGCAATTTACAATTGTAATTACAATTCTTCTAGTGGTGCAGTGAGCATACTGACACCACAGCTGTTCCTTAGAAAATCATATCACATATATACACAGATGTACAGACATATACATGCAGACACGTACTGTAGAAACCCACATATACTGTACACAGATACACACATACATAAAGAGACATCTATACATATACTGTACATACATACACATATATACACACAGACATAGATACATACATGTACATACACACACAGATATACATATATTGTACATACATACACACATACATACACAGATGCACACACACATACATATACATAAATACACACATTCATATACCATACACACATACACACACAGGTGTGCACACACACATACATATATACACACACAGATACACACACATACATATATTGTACATACATATACACACATACAGTGGGGCAAAAAAGTATTTAGTCAGTCAGCAATAGTGCAAGTTCCACCACTTAAAAAGATGAGAGGCGTCTGTAATTTACATCATAGGTAGACCTCAACTATGGGAGACAAACTGAGAAAAAAAAATCCAGAAAATCACATTGTCTGTTTTTTTTTCATTTTATTTGCATATTATGGTGGAAAATAAGTATTTGGTCAGAAACAAAATTTCATCTCAATACTTTGTGATATATCCTTTGTTGGCAATGACAGAGGTCAAACGTTTTCTGTAAGTCTTCACAAGGTTGCCACACACTGTTGTTGGTATGTTGGCCCATTCCTCCATGCAGATCTCCTCTAGAGCAGTGATGTTTTTGGCTTTTCGCTTGGCAACACGGACTTTCAACTCCCTCCAAAGGTTTTCTATAGGGTTGAGATCTGGAGACTGGCTAGGCCACTCCAGGACCTTGAAATGCTTCTTACGAAGCCACTCCTTCGTTGCCCTGGCGGTGTGCTTTGGATCATTGTCATGTTGAAAGACCCAGCCATGTTTCATCTTCAATGCCCTTGCTGATGGAAGGAGGTTTGCACTCAAAATCTCACGATACATGGCCCCACTCATTCTTTCATGTACCCGGATCAGTCGTCCTGGCCCCTTTGCAGAGAAACAGCCCCAAAGCATGATGTTTCCACCACCATGCTTTACAGTAGGTATGGTGTTTGATGGATGCAACTCAGTATTCTTTTTCCTCCAAACATGACAAGTTGTGTTTCTACCAAACAGTTCCAGTTTGGTTTCATCAGACCATAGGACATTCTCCCAAAACTCCTCTGGATCATCCAAATGCTGTTTAGCAAACTTCAGACGGGCCCGGACATGTACAGGCTTAAGCAGTGGGACACGTCTGGCACTGCAGGATCTGAGTCCATGGTGGCGTAGTGTGTTACTTATGGTAGGCCTTGTAACATTGGTCCCAGCTCTCTGCAGTTCATTCACTAGGTCCCCCCACGTAGTTCTGGGATTTTTGCTCACCGTTCTTGTGATCATTCTAACCCCACGGGGTGGGATTTTGCGTGGAGCACCAGATCGAGGGAGATTATCAGTGGTTTTGTATGTCTTCCATTTTCTAATTATTGCTCCCACAGTTGATTTCTTCACTCCAAGCTGGTTGGCTATTGCAGATTCAGTCTTCCCAGCCTGGTGCAGGGCTACAATTTTGTTTCTGGTGTCCTTTGACAGCTCTTTGGTCTTCACCATAGTGGAGTTTGGAGTCAGACTGTTTGAGGGTGTGCACAGGTGTCTTTTTATACTGATAACAAGTTTAAACAGGTGCCATTACTACAGGTAATGAGTGGAGGAAAGAGGAGACTCTTAAAGAAGAAGTTACAGGTCTGTGAGAGCCTGAAATCTTGATTGCTTGTTTCTGACCAAATACTTATTTTCCACCATAATATGCAAATAAAATGGAAAAAAAAACAGACAATGTGATTTTCTGGATTTTTTTTTCTCAGTTTGTCTCCCATAGTTGAGGTCTACCTATGATGTAAATTACAGACGCCTCTCATCTTTTTAAGTGGTGGAACTTGCACTATTGCTGACTAAATACTTTTTTGCCCCACTGTAGATACATATACATACACAGATGTACACCCACATACATAGATACACACATATACATACACACACAGATACAGACGTATACATATATTGAACATACATACACACAGATGCACACACACATAGATACAAACATACATATACCATAATACAAAAGAAGCGGGCGGCACCGCTGTTACCGTGCTTGGATCCGTGGCTTGCAGCAGGCGGTGAGCTCACATCCAGGGTTCCCGGGTGCTTGACCTCATAGCGATTCAATAGTATTTTCCAAGTAGAAAAAGGTCGCACTCTGCGGGATGATTATAACTGTTTATTGACACTTAATTACATGTCACGTCGGGGATGTGATGGTGAGAGTGTCAAATGGCTGACAACGGCCGTTTCGCGCTACTCGAGCGCTTCCACGGGTCAAAGTGCAGGGGGAAATGATGGATTCTTATGCAAACCATATCATCCAGTCACTCCTCCTACCCCAGCCGCTGTATAAATGACAAATCAAACAAGTGCTCAGTGCAAACATATAAAAAAACACATACAATTCGCCGCCACAGCGGGAACAATGACCTTTACATATAAAGATAAATATTACAAGGACTATAGGATTATTATCCTCATTACTAAATAACCCCTATTGTTAAATTAACCCTTCAGGGTAATATATTCCGAGGGAAACAGCTTTTTTAATATAAATCCAAGAACTACATGCTATTATATCCATAGAAAATGTATGCCTCCATAAATTGTGATCTAATCAAAATATATATGCAATTTTATTGTGGCCCCAACAATTGGAATTAAAGATCACTGGCACCTATCTTTTAACCATTTATGTCATAATGATGACCTTTAATAAATTATATTTTCCTAGTTAAACCGGTATTGAGGCAAATTGTACAGCATAATTCAGATTTAACCAATCAAGAAAATACCTGAATATGTATGTTTTTAACAATATGCGCTACCTAATGCCGACAATTTACATTATATCCTAGACATTATCCTTGATCTATGACCTATAATTATTTACATAAAATTCATACATTATTTAGATCGGTTATCATAAGAAAATGGCCATATCTACTTTATCATTGAAACCTATGGGACCAGTCGCTCGTGTATCCATAATCCATTTGGATTCCCGCTTCAATAATAATCTATGCAAATTCCTCCCTTGTGGGGGTAACATCACTTTTTCAATACCCGCAAAAGAAAGGACACCTGGAGCCATCCCATGTACAGTCCTAAGGCTACTTTCACACTTCAGGTTTTCGGCGTCAGGCGCGATCCGGCGTCATGCCGGAACGCCGGATCCGGCAAATGTTTAGTAAAACCGGATGTGACGGATCCGGTTTTCTGCCGGATCCGTCTTTTTCTTGACAGACAAAACCGGATCCGTCTCATCCGGTCCATCCGTTTTTCTATCCGTTTTTCGACGGATTACGCCGGATCCGGTTTTTAAAATTGACCCTTGTGGCCTTCCGAACGGGATTGGCTACTGGAAAACTATATATAGCATGTTCCTACAGCCCTTCTTTGACAGGTTGTAGAGGAGAAAGTGCAGGTTGGAGAGAAGAGCAAGTTACTGGCGAAGATGGATGTTGTCATTGGAAATATTTTGAAGAATTTGGCGGATTTTATAGCGGAGGCGAATCGTTTGAGGGTGATTGTTCTGGAGAAGGAGAGAGCGAGACAGCAGCGCATCAGGCATCGTAGACGACGTTTGTGGATCCACCCCATCACAGCCAAGAGAATGACGCGTGGGGTCTATTCTACACTCTGCATGGACCTTCGACGAAACCCGGATAAATTTTTTGGATATGTTAGGATGAAAATGGAGAATTTTGATTACTTGGTGGAGCGCATTGCACACCTCATAAGAAAAGCGGACACCTATTGCCGCTTCTCTGTTTCACCCACAGAGCGTCTGATGGTGACTTTAAGGTAAGCCACATTTATTGGATGTGATCGCATCAGAGCACACTTTCACTGCAATCTTGTTGGTGGTAGTTTGTATCTCCAAGTGTTATAGCTCAGTTTTGGTATGTAATGTTGTGATTTAAAACTAATTTATTGTTTTTTAATTCCCCACAGATTTCTTGCAACTGGAGAATCCCTTTCGTCACTGCATTTCCAGTACAGACTCGGGATTTCCACCATATCTGGAATAGTGAAGTACACATGCCGTGCACTGTGGGACTCCTTAGCTGAAGAGTTTTTACCAGAGCCCACAACAGAGAGGTGGATTGAAATTGCTGACAAGTTTCAACAGATATGTCAGTTTCCCAACTGCTTGGGCGCTGTGGACGGGAAACATATCCGCATTGTAAAGCCAGCTGGATCGGGATCGGAATATTTCAATTACAAGAAATATTTTTCAATTGTCCTCATGGCCATCGCTGACGCGGAATACAAATTTATTGCGGTTGATATTGGGGCCTATGGCCGCTCCAATGACTCTCAAGTTTTCAAACTGTCTGCCATGGGGCGTAAACTGTATGGAAACACCTTCCAGTTCCCACCACCTAGACCGCTGCCGCAAACATCTGGTCCACCTATGCCATTTGTCTGTGTAGGGGATGAAGCCTTCCAGCTGTCAGAACACCTTTTGAAACCGTACTCTAGCAGAGGATTGACAAGACCAAAACGCATTTTTAATTACCGCCTCACAAGAGCAAGAAGAATGGTTGAATGTACCTTTGGTATTCTGACAGCCAAATGGCGGGTCCTATTGACTGCGATCAACCTCAAGACAGAAACTGTGGACGAGGTGATCAAAGCGTGCGTGGTACTCCACAATTTTGTTATCTGCAAGGAACCCATTTCCATTGAGGACACCTCTGAAGAAACCACCTTGCAAGATTACCATGACATTACCACTAGAAGTTCTGTGACGGTTTCAGTAATGAGGGACAATTTTGCACTATACTTTATGTCACCTCAAGGCAGAGTACACTGGCAGGATGACAGAGTGTGAAAGATTTGTGCCCAACCAAACTTGTGTACCTTCTGTACCAACAGTATATACCTTTGCCAACCAAAGTTGGCTATCTTGTCATGGTCTCTATTTTTAGCTTTAGGCCACAGGTGTGTACCTGGTTGTGTTTTATGCAAAGTATTTCACCTTTTAACAAAAGTTGTGTACATTGTTAGGAAATCACCAACAATAAACACAACTTTTTAGGTGAAATACTTTGCTTCAAACACAACCAGGAACACAACTGTGGCAAAAAGCTAAAATTTACCCACAGTTATATACCTAGTTTTGAATACCATTTCACCTTTTAAATACCCTGTATTTAACCTTTTTCGCCGCAGAAAGAAATGACAGACAACCAGTGTAAAATAATTTAACTTTTATTGAAAAATGTTTTTTTTAGTAAACTTTTTTAAAATTTTAATAAACTTGTTTAATAAAGCTTTGAAACCATAAAACTGGTCATTTTTATTTAAATACACACATTATAAATCTGTGTAGTGTGTGGTGGAAATACTGCTGTAGGGGCTGCGGGACACTTCGACACTGGGAGTGTGGAGAGAGGACTGGGATCGTGGTGGGGAAGGAACAGTTAGAGGTGAAGGTGTGGAAAAAACTACAGAATGGGTGGACATGTGGGAAGCAGAAGAGGTGGTGGGTGGTGGAGTGGAGGGTTGGGCAGGGACTGTAGGAGCAGATGATGTTGATGGCAAGTTGTATGGGGAAGGAGTTTGGTACGGGGCAGGTTGCTGGAAGTGGGGAGATGTCTGGTACGGGGCAGGTTGCTGGAAGTGGGGAGATGTCTGGTACGGGGCAGGTTGCTGGAAGTGGGGAGATGTCTGGTACGGGGCAGGTTGCTGGAAGTGGGGAGATGTCTGGTACTGGGGAGGTTGCAGGTACTGGGGAGTTTGCAGGTACTGGGGAGGTTGCTGGTACTGGGGAGGTTGCTGGTACTGGGGAGGTTGCTGGTAATGGGGAGGTTGCTGGTACTGGGAAGGTTGCTGGTACTGGGGAGGTTGCTGGTGCTGGGGAGGTTGCTGGTGCTGGGGAGGTGGATGGTGCTGGGGAGGTGGATGGTGCTGGGGAGGTGGATGGTGCTGGGGAGGTGGATGGTGCTGGGGAGGTGGATGGTATGTAATAGGAGGGGGAGGATGGAAAGTGGCTGGAGGGGGTGTAGATGTAATAGGAGGGGGAGGATGGAAAGTGGCTGGAGGGGGTGTAGATGTAATAGGAGGGGAAGGATGGAAAGTGGCTGGAGGGGGTGCAGGTGGAGGAACTACTGTGGTGGGAGGAGGAGGTTGGGAGGTAACTTGCTGGAGAGCAGCGTGGCATGAATGCATTACATGCATCTGCTGGGCAGGAGAGAGCGTTTCCATGCGCTCCACAACAGACCTGAAAAAGGTGTGGTTTGGCGAAGATCTTGCTTCTGAATGCATGGTTTGCAGAAGTGTCTTCACCTCCAGAATGCTGGAGTTGATCTGCTGATAGCCTGCGGAGATTTGCTCTGACAAGACTTTTAGACAGTTCTGGAAAGATGCATTCAGATGCATGAACTCTGGCGCATAAGTCCTTTCCTGACCCCTCTGCCGCTGCCGCCCAGTACCCGCAGGTGTACTAGAGGTGGCAGGGGCAGAAGGGTGGGGTAAAGGGAAAGCGATCTCCTCACCAGCAGCTTCATGTAATGTAGGCGGCCACGATGCTCCTGTGCTGGTGGATGGGACAGATGGGTCGAATGTGTGGGAAGGCTGGGAAGGTGCAGATGTACCGGGGCGGTCGAAGTGTCCCTCGGTGCCGGTCTCCTCAGGGAGCGCCTCAGAAGGGTCCAATCGTGCAGGCTCCCGAGTGCTGCTCACCGTGCTGTGGAATAAAGAGAAAAAAAAACAATTAAAATAGGGACATGGTATGGCCCTGGCTGAAAAAAAAAAGTTACATCTATACATTTTTTTGTCACATGTGGTGTGTAATATTTACCTTCTGGTGAGCATTGTCTCCCGGAGGAATGACAGGGCTCGTGCGTACTTGTACTTGCTCCTGCGTCCTCCAGATCCACTCGGGGCCCGCATCTCTTTATTGAACTCCTTCTTGAAACGATCCCTCACAGACCGCCACCGCTTCACAATTCTCTCCCCTGAAATGAGAAAGGACAAAGTGGTTAGTATACAACATCAGTGTTTCCCAAACTCCAGTCCTCATGGTCCCCAGGGGTCATGTTTTCAGGATTTCCAAAGTAAATAGAAATCCTGAACTCATGATCCGTGGGGACCACGAGGACTGGAGTTCGGGAAACACTGGTTTAAATCAAGCAACCGGTACTGTATATACTTACGCTCTTTAATCTGGGCCCGAGCTTCGAGGTCCTCCCAGCGGTCCACAAGGAGCGAACAGATTTCCTCCCAGAGTCGTCGGGTAATGATCAGGTCAGCGTGGCGTCGGTCAGCCATATTCCAGAGCGGCTCCCTTTCTCTGACGAGATCGATGAGGCGGTCCACATCAATCCCTCCATCCTCACCGACAGAGTCGGGAGCACTCTGTGAAGGCTGTTAAAGAAAAAGACAAAAATAACATAATTAGGCCGGTTTCACACTAGCGCATTTTCAGCGCGCGCACGGCCGGGGGTAGCTCCGCCCCCGATCCGGCTCTCTGCCCGGCGTGCCCGCCCCTTCCTTGTAGCGCCGCCTCCTAGCGGACAGCGGCGCCTGCGATCGGCGCACCCTATCTTTAGCATAGGGTGCGCCGATCGTGCGCAGGCCGTGCGCTAGTTGCGCTTTGACCTGCGCTGCGCACTTATGACGGTGCGCCGTGCGCGCCAAAATCCGAAAAGTTCGATTTTGGCGCGCACGGCGCACCGTCAAAAGTGCGCAGCGCAGGTCAAAGCGCAACTAGCGCACGGCCTGCGCACGATCGGCGCACCCTATGCTAAAGATAGGGTGCGCCGATCGCAGGCGCCGCTGTCCGCTAGGAGGCGGAGCTACAAGGAAGGGGCGGGCACGCCGGGCAGAGAGCCGGCTCGGGGGCGGAGCTACCCCCGGCCGTGCGCGCGCTGAAAAAGCGCTAATGTGAAACCGGCCTTAGCCTCCACAAAAGAAATGAAATAAAAAGTGCAAAAAAAACAAAGCAAAAATATTTATACTTACACGCTGGTGACCGCCGCGTTGCTGTCGCCGACGACCCTGGGAGGCACTGCGAGGACCTCTTGGCCGAGCACCAGATTGGGAAGACTAGAGAAGAAAACAAAAAATGTTATGTCTTTGGATGTAGGCATTTGTTTGCTGTGTGTGGTCTGCAGAACATTGTTTTCTATGTGTTGTGTGTAGTGTGATGTTGTGTTTCTGCGTTTGATGCAAAAAACTTACCAATTGTGAGCCCACTCCAGGTGTCTGTCCACCCCTTCCTTCTTCTTCTGAGAGCTCCTCTTCATCTTGTGATTCCTGTTTTGAAATAAAAGACAATGAATACACATATATTACAGAGATGATGGATTTTGGAAATAAATACTTACCGTCAAACGCTGACGATGCGAGGGAGGGCTCCCTGAAGATGTGCTGTCTTCCTCATGGCCAGACTCCATGGCTGTGGGTGGTGTTTCTGCTGCTGCCATTGCTGCTGCTGCTGCTGCTGCATCTATTGGGCGGCTGTTGAATATAGAGAAACAAAGGGCCAATGAATATCTTGATATTCCATAGCCCTAGTTTGGAGGAATGGGGGATTTGATAATTACCGTCTCTCATCTGCTGCTGGACTCCCCTCCCGCTGTTCAGCATGCTGCTCCATTTGGGGTGGTGCTGATGGTGCTGCTGCTGCAGATGTCTGCTGCCTTCTCCTGCTCCTGGTTCTTGGCTTGGGTGGCATGTTGGGTGTGGCTGAGGGTCCCATTGTCTTGCTTTTATATATGTCCTGTGGGCAGAGCTACTGAGCATGCTCAGACCAAAGAAACCGGATCCGGCCGGCGGATCCGGCTATCGCCGGATCCGGCGCATTGCGGCGCTCATAGGCTTTCATTGTATGAAAAAGCCGGACACGCTGGATCCGGCGTGTCTGCCTTTTTCGACGGATACAAAAAACGTTACAGTCAACGTTTTTTCCAGACGCCGGATCGCATCACATTGCCGGATCCGGCGAAAATCGGATGAAACGCATGGCCATCCGGCTCTAATGCAAGTCAATGGGGGGGAAACCGGATCCGGCATTGCATTTCGACGGATCCGGTTTTAGTCAAAAGCGCCGGATCGCGCCTGAAGCAGAAAACCTGATGTGTGAAAGAGGCCTAACATGATTGATAAGACGTGGCACTCCTTTTCCTGTAGTTCTTGGATTTATATTAAAAAAGCTGTTTCCCTCGGAATATATTACCCTGAAGGGTTAATTTAACAATAGGGGTTATTTAGTAATGAGGATAATAATCCTAGAGTCCTTGTAATATTTATCTTTATATGTAAAGGTCATTGTCCCCGCTGTGGCGGCGAATTGTATGTGTTTTTTTATATGTTTGCACTGAGCACTTGTTTGATTTGTCATTTATACAGCGGCTGGGGTAGGAGGAGTGACTGGATGATGTGGTTTGCATAAGAATCCGTCATTTCCCCCTGCACTTTGACCCGTGGATGCGCTCGAGTAGAGCGAAACGGTCGTTGTCAGCCATTTGACACTCTCACCATCACATCCCCGACGTGACACGTAATTATGTGTCAATAAACAGTTATAATCATCCTGCAGAGTGTGACCTTTTTCTTCTTGGAAAATACATATACCATATATACACATACATACACAGATGCATACACACACACATACACATACATACATACACACAAATACATACACACATACTGTACATATACAGTACATACATACTGTCATGATCCAGGTTGGATTATGACAGATAAATGCAGAAGTAACCTTTTTTTTCCTTAAGCTGTGTGCTTAAAGTTAGTTTTGCCCCCGGTGGCCATTAGGGTCATTGCACTGTGGTGGTTTCAGTTCTAGTTTTGCCCCCGGTGGCCGTTAGGGTCATTGCACTCTGATTACTTTAGTTTAGTGCACGTGATTATAAAGCAGGTGTGATTGCTCTGGCTCTGACCTATAAAAGAGTGTCAGGTGTTGCAATCACTGTTGGTGATATTGGTCATTTCAACCATCCTTGGTGGAGGAAGGAGCTAGAGAGAGTTCCTTGCAGCTCAGTCAGAGTCCTGGTGTGGAAGGAGCCACAGAGAGGAGTTCCTTGCAGCTCTGACAAAGCTTGGTGAAGCAGCAGCTATTCAGGAGGAAAGCTGCATTCTGGTGCTGGACTCTGTTGCTGGGAGCAAGAGCGACAGAGCAAAGCTGTTGTGAGCTCATTTTCTCATTCACCTTTGATGTCCGATGAACTCCCTCTGCTGGTGAAAGGAGGTGGTGTAACTGATATGGATGGGAGAAACCTGTCATCTGAACAGGTGGATTGCGATTGGACATCCGGAATCTCTGAGTGGATATAAGGCTGCCGACGCCCTGTAAGGTTGCTGGTGATTTCTCTGCTCTGAGCTCTGGCCTCCAGTTCAGTTCCTGTCTTCTGAAAGCTAAGTTTTGCTCTGTTATTGTTCCATGAGATTTTGTCTGATTTGCTTAGTTTTGTGTTCAGCCAGCCCCGGCTGGGGCTTTGCTGAATTTCCATTTTGTCCCTGATCGGTTAAATCTTTTTTGCTCTGTCTTCAGATTATATCGGAGAGCTGATATAGGGATTTTGAAGTCTAGTGACTTCAGGGCCGTTTTTCTTATCAGACGTGTTGGGACATTTTTGGTAGGGTTTTTGCGGATTGCAGCTAGCATCTTTTCTGTCCTTTCCTATCTAGTTAGTTGGGCCTCATCGTTTGCTCTGCCTGTCTTTCTGTCTGTGATTGTGTTTTCATCTGTTTTCACCGACAATACATGTTGGGGGCTGTCTATTGCTTTGGGGTCTGCTCTGGGGCAGTTTAGATTTCCCCTTTCTTTCTTTAGGCTTATTTAGCTCTCCGGCTGTGACGAGGTGTCTAGGATCACCATAGGAACACTCCACGGCTACTGTTAGTTGTGTGAATAGGATCAGGGGTCTGCAATCCATTAGCTACCAACCTCTCCGGTTTTTTGGACTAAGCTTGCATTTTTGTTTTTTCCTCCTCTGGTGACTCATTCATAGCACAAAGCTAAGTGGTGTTACCCCTGTTTGTACCTTTCCTTTTGTGTGTTTCAGTGCAGTGGTGGGATTAGTTTCTGCACCGTCCATTTCACTAGAAAGGGCTAGGTGCAGGGCGAGCTAGGGTTTTTAGGTATCCTGCTCAGCGCCAGGTGCGGAACCTGCATAGGGACTGTCAGGAGTGTAGAGGCACTGACTCAGGGGAGTGCAGGAGGTCTCCACGTCCCCGTTCCCTATCACAGGGCCCTCCATTGTATCGGTTTCCCTGGTGTTTCCCTTTATTTAAATTTGCCCTGCTGGAGGCGGTGTATCCAGATACACATGTAATTCTGAAATTCACCTGCTGGAGGCGGTGTATCCGGCTGCACGTTATATTATTTAAATTCGCCCTACTGGAGGCGGTGTATCCAGGGTCACGTGTGTCAGAGAAATTCGCCCTACTGCAGGCGGTGTGTCCAGTCACATGTAACCATCACACATACACAGATGCACATCAAAGAAGGAAAGGTATTCAGCAACAGATCCATCGGTGAAAAATAATTTAAAAACAAAAATCTCAATATATATCTAACATGGTTAAAATTCTGGTATATGACCATTAATATAGAGAAGAGGCAAGTATCCCGGGAAACTCATAGCCTAAATACACAGATGCACACACTAACACACATACATACATATACTGTACACACCCACACACATATACATTCATACTAATCTGTGATATCAGGTGTTCAGATGAGCCCTGGAGGAAGTCAGCCACATAGTGCAGAGATCAGCTAGAGAGGGCTGCAGAACCCACTGTGGGGGATGGGGACAAAAAGAAGGGACTGATATGAGCCCCCTGCTGCCGCTGTGCTGTCCTGTGCAGTGAGCCTCCTCCCCAAACCTCTTCTCTGTGAGATGCTGCAGCCTGCTGGGAATAGAACAATGGAGAAGACAGAAGACCCCCTGTAAGTCCTGCTCTTCCTCCACTGTTGTCTCCTGTGTGTTGTGTGGCCGGACCCCTGACTATAGGTGAGTACTCACCAATGGGACGCGCCATGTAGGAGGACAAAGACGGCAGCCAGTGAGAACTCTCCTCATTCTGGTGGGGAAAGCGTTCATTGGCCAGGGTCTCTCACTGCATGATACGCCCCCTTTTTGACCTCCTGCACTCTGTGCGTCACTCTCTCCCCGGCTCTGGATAGTCGCATAATTACGTGAGGGAGTGAGAGGGGTTCGATGCTGCTTGACACCGGGCCCCTTTCACTCCTGCCTGCAATCTTGACTCGGTGGCCCCATAGCGGCTGCATACTGTGCCGCTATGGGCATTACGCCCCTGCCTGCACAGGCAGCATCGGCGGTATGTCCGCCCATGTTATGAGACCCTACAATGCTACATATAGTATAATGGCTTCCACATCCCCCCAGACACGTTATGAGCCACCCATCCACAGTATGATGGCTCACAACCCCTCTCTTCATATACACACCCACATATTGTGAACCCCACAGCTCTCTACAAGTCATGAAAATAGGCAAAAATATAACGGTGCTCATAACATTCGCCCCCAGGAAGAAGCCAGTGGCGAAACGCACAACAGGGTGAGAGGACATGGTTTCAAGCTCCTAGAATATAAGGTGAATCGGTCTCCTATACTGCGGTCACTGTTCTTTATTATAAGCACGGTTGTATATGTATCTTTCTGTAAGGACTTTTTATCTGGACTATTAATATTTACATTGGGTCATGTATCTGCTCAGCACTATAGGCGTACATTATACTGCAAACACTGCTTTTCACATGTAATGAGCACTGTTATATTTTTGCCTATTTTCATGACTAAATGAGACTAGTGATATTAATACTTATTATTTTGATTTATGGCTGGGCACTATAGGTGTGGTTTATCCCTTTTCAGCTTACTATTGCATTGACCAGTTAATTAAATATAGATCATATTGTTAGCCATTGTGATTCTTTCCACTAGATTGGACCAGCTTTGTAATTGGAATATTATTTTTATCTACTATATTATACTTATTTTTTTTAGTTCACTTGTAACATTACACTATTATTACTAAGCTGACCCCACAGAGTGGTTATTCTATCACTTGGTATATACACATATAACTTTGTTTTGGTCTACATTTTGGGAGTTGGCACGATCCTTCTATGTGAAGCATTCTGCTTTTTTATCCTTTGCTATGTTTTGGTTTTAATGTTTATTTAAATAAAATTAGATTTTTATGGCTCTCTTAATTTCCCCTCTTTTATTGTTGCTAGGGGTTGAGTAGTATAGTTTTACTGTATTGCAGTTTTGATGAATAAGTCCCGATAAGCAAAACTGTCTACAGAACATATAAGATAGGCAAGGTTCCGTTTTTCTTGATGCTTTGCTACAATAAACAAGCACCACTTTGGAAAGTACCTTGTTTCCTCAAAGTTAGGAGTAAATATAGTATGATAAAGTTTTATTAATTTAATAATTTAAGAAAAATCCATCTATAAAATGAAAATTTCCCTAAGGCCTCATGATAGAGCCACGTGTTACAAACACTGCCCAACAGCATACGGTTCTACCCTGAAGATCGGCAGGATTAGTTTTGTAGCATGGTATGCTGAGGCAGAAACCCTAACTAATTTTATGCTACTAAATTATGTTTATAGACATTGAAAACAAAAACACCTAAATCAACAAATGCAAGGAGTAGTACAGAATACAATACAAATCACAATACACAGCCAAAAAATAAATATTCTGTTGAAAATAATAAAAGCGAACGGACAATTCCAAATAAAACATTTCACAAGATTTAATTGTTTCCAGTTCTTTCACTTCTTTAATTTTCCATTCTACACTGAGACAAAAATGGAATCAGATTTCCTGTTGTGGGCATCACTGTCAAAATATATAAGCATATGAGACAGTGAACTTACCAAGAATGGTGTTTCATTTGCTTGTCTGGAACCCAAATATCCTTAAAGTAATGTGCGCTAAATTTATTAGGCGGTACAATTAAAAAAAACTGAACACAGCAAAGAATAAATAACCTTCCCCAACAACTGAAGATGCATAGCATTTGCCTTCTCTTCTGTACCTAAAGCGCAGCACGAAGGCTTATTTATAGTTGCCACTAGGGGGGGCACATTGCATATGTATAAATATTCCTCAAATTTAACTTCAATGGATGTATCTTAAGGTAACCAATGTCCTAATTATATATATGTATAAAAAAAAAACATTTCAGACCATTGTCTATAAAAAAGAAGAAAAATTGTATAATATCCAATATTTTAAAAGCTGAAAGAACCAGTGGAGGTTATTTGATTACATAGTGTACATAGGTGGATCAGCACTGCATTGTGTAGTGGATCACCCAAACTAGGGAACCACACAGTGTATGGAATCATACATGATGCTGTGCAAAGGGAGCTACAAACAGCTGAGGTGTTGAATCCCCAGTGATTTAATATTGCTCTAGCTTAAGAATATGCCAATAATATATATGTTCTCATAAATATCTACACACTCCCTTTAAGTAATGTAATATAATGGTCATGACAGGATTTCTTTAAACGGTGTGTCCAGGCTTAGAAAAGCATAGCTGCTCTCTTCCAAAAAATACTGCCACCCTTGTACACATGCTGTATATAATAGTGCAAGTATTTTCACTTTTCCACTTTATCCCTTGGGAAAGCTGGCCACTGTTCCTGCACAGTTTGATTGCTGCTACATAGATCATGGCAAAATATTATTAAAAATACCCTCCTTTCTGTAGATGTATATCTGGATACTCAGGGATACCCACTGTCTCACCAATTGTAGATGTCTTGTTCAACTTAATATTGGGTATAACTTTACTTTTACTTTCCCTTATTTCCCCCATAGTCATGTCCTCCCCCTTCTTGGTCATGCAATTAGCTTTTTTCTATGTTGAGTAAGTACTTTAAAAAGACAATTACGCAAACAAAAAAAAAAAAAGGAAAACAGTAAGGCTAAAATATAAATGTACTGTACTTTGTTCTCATGGCCATGTCAGTAGTCCTTAGCCCCTGGGCAAGAGCTCTGCAAACTTCCCCCTGCCTGATGGCATTCAAGGGGTCTTTTTTGATTAGTGGGCCTGGCAAGATGCAGGCATGACATTGAGCCAGGTCTACTAATCAAAAGACGTGAATAGGGATGGCAGAAGTTAGGAAGGAGGAGGTTTGCAGGCCTCTGGTCCAGTGGCCATGGGCTATGGGCATGTCTGCTGGACTAGGGTCCTGTAAATCATTTTGCTCAACTGTAAATACCAGATCCAACCAATAAATAGCTGTGGTGGTATTTCTGGAAAAAAAGAAGCCATAAGTGTATAACCTCACTTCAACCCCTTTAGCAGTAAATGCTGCTCATATTGATATTCTAAGTTACAGACAACAAGGCTCACATTTATCAAAAATGGCATATTTTACATCAAATTTTTAGTGCACTTACTTCAACTCTTTTAGTCCATATTTTTATTCCATTTTTATATCAAATGTCATGCCTTAGGCCGGGGCCACACTTGCGAGCGCAATGCGAGAAACTCGTGCGAGTCTCTCACCTCAATACCCGGCACTGCCGCCAGCACTCGGGACCGGAGTGTGAGGCTGCATGTATTTCTATGCAGCTGAGCATAGGCCTTAAAGTGAACCTGTCAGCAGTTTTGGCCGATATAAGATACGGCCATCACTTTTCAGGGCTTATATACAGCATTCTATAATGCTGTGTATAGACCCTAACCCAACCTGGAAGAACTGAAAAATAACTTTTATTACACTCACCTGCGGGGCAGTCTGGTCAGATGGGCATCCCTGGTCTTGGTCCAGCGCCTCCCATCTTGTTACGATCTCCATCCTCCTGCTTGCTTCGTGTGGATGACGCATCCCTTCGCCATCCACACAGTCGCCTTGGCACAGCGTTCCTGCACAGGCGTACTTCTCTGCTCTATCTAGGGCAGAGCAAACTACTGCTGTGCGCATGCGCCGGGGCTCTTTACCCTTTTCTGGGACCTGCACACTGCAGTACTTTGCTCTACCCTCAACAGGGCAGAGAAGTATACCTGCACAGGAGCCTGTGCGGATGATGCAGGGTCGCATCATCCACAAGAAGCAAGCAGGAGGGCGGCGATCATAAGAAGATGGGAGGCGCCAGACCAAGACCAGCGACACCCATCAGACCGACTGCCACGCGGTGATTATAAGTTATTTTTCAGTTCTTCCAGGACAGGTTGGGGGCAGATATACAGCATTATAAAATGCTATATATAAGCCCTGAAAGGTGATGGCCGTAGCTTATATCGGCCAAAACTGATGACAGGTTCCCTTTAATGATAAACTTTGTGCAACTTTTTATCCATGCTACTATTCTAGATAAGACCCTTAAGCCGATGTGTCAAATGTCACAAGTTATTGCAAAATTTTGCACAATGCCTCTTTATGCATGTCAGTTAGTGCACTTGTTAATGTAAACCATGTTCCAAATTATTATACAAATGATATTTTTCTCTGATTTTCCTAAATGATCGGTGCAAATGACAGTCAGTCTAATAAAAGTCATCACCCATTAGAGTATACATCAAATTTTATTGAAGAAACCTCGCAATGATAACAGTACATTCTCCAAAATGAATAAAAACTCAAAATGCACTATTCCAAATTGTTAGGCACAGTAGAATTTCTAAACATTTGATGCGTTATAAAGAACTGTAAATGCTCATTTGTGGAATTTGCAGCATTAGGAGGTCACATTCACTGCCCTACCAGCTGTTTCCCCATGCTGTTATCTGTGTGACAACATGGGGAAACAGCTGGTAGGGCCCTTTAAGGTTCCTGAAGGTGTGCACACGTTGCAGATTTTGATGCGGATTCGCAGCGTTTTTTGCCATGCGGATTTGCATCAAATCCACAGTGTAGTGCACAGACAATGTTAGTCTATGGTAAATGAAGAATTGCTGTGCACATGCTGCGGAAAAATCCGAGCAGATATGTAGCGGGGTTTTTTCCGCAGCATGTCAATTCTTTATGCTAATCCGCAGCAGCGTTTTCCAGAAAAAATCAATCTCTCTCTCACTTCAAATAAATCTATAAACAAAAACAAACACTGATATTACTATATGGAGACCATACCGTGGTAGATACCAGTCCTGCAGCCCATACAGTGGGTACGGAAAGTATTTAGACACCTTTACATTTTTCACTCTTTGTTTCATTGCAGCCATTTGGTAAATTCAAAAAAAGTTCATTTTTTTCTTATTAATGTACACTCTGCGCCCCATCTTGACTGCTAAAAACTAGAAATGTAGATGTGGCGCCACTGAGGGTTCAGTCGCCACAGAGGTACTGCACCTCCTCCTGAGGTGTAGTATCCCACTTCCCAGGTAAGATGGTAACACCTGACCAGACTCCAACACCTACATCCAGCACAGACACCTTAGAACTGCATAGCACCCTTTATGGCAGCTGCTTTGGTTTATGAAGGGTGCTGGGTGGTGGGTGGAGCTTAGAAAAGCTAGAGGGGAAAGCTGACAGGAAGTTAGTCAGTTCCCCGCAGGGGGAAGCAGGGAGAAGACCTCTCTGCGGACAGCGTTCCCACACAGGGGAAGGAGGGAAAGGACGTAGATGTAGTAGCCTCTTGTAAGCTAATACTAAACCTCCTGTAAGCTGGAGCTGCTTGCAAGGAAAAAGGAAGAAAGAAGTATCAGTTGTTCAGAATAAAGATAGATAAGAACGGAAAGTGAGGAGGAGAGAGACTGGGGACTAGGGCTAGTGCAGAGCCCTTTCCTAAGTTTAATGCACCAAGGCCGGGCGCCGGTATCCGAGGCTGTGTGTGATACTAATGATCCTACAGCAGAAACCGGAGGAATAGAAGTTGTGACCACTTTATTCCCACCTAAGACTCGAAGACGCAGCAGCAACATGTGTGAGCCGGGACATGATTGTATGGAGTCCCCGAAGCAGGCTACAGCTGCCCGTCATACGAGTGGAGTTATAAGTAACTTCAAGAAGGAGGAACTGAGTGTAATTTAGAACTACAAGTACTTCAGATTAGCGCTAGAAAGGAGACGTTCAGAAAAGGCACATGAAAGGGAGTGCTGGAAGGGTTAATTCCATCTGCCTGGGAGTTGGCTGAGTCCCTGACCTGGAGGCTGCGGCACTGAAGCGGGCACCTGTCTGTGCCAGAAACGTGAGTAAAAGAATTGGAACTGCACTCAATTGTGTCATTGCCTTCTTCCTGCTCCAACCCACTCAGCACTGCTATATCTCTGTGCCTAACACTACACCATCTACCTCAACACCTACTATTACTGCCCAGGGACTACAGCTCTACCTGTGGAGAGCTATTCCATCTTTGCTGCCTTATACCATCTGTCCCAGAGGGTCTGCACCGCAGCATCGGCTTAACACCTTCATTGCCGAGTACCACAGGTGGCGTCACATATTATCTATAAACTTTATTCAGCTTCATTCCACCTATTTTGCATGGACGCCCAGGGCAACGGACGGTGTCACCGCCACCGCAACACATCCCTTTAAGACACTGGCCAAGTACCGAGTAATCCACACCACCTGCCCTGGGGGTGATCCATTTTTGGTGTCACAAACATAATTCTGAAGCCTGGTGCCACTGGGTCCTGTGTGTCGAAGATTTGATTGATTTGAGAAATGCTAAACCTAAAATGTGCAAAGGAATCGATTTATTGGACTGTGATTTGAACTGTGATTTTGACTGTAAAGATGGCCACCATGGCAGTGAAGTAAGGTATGCCTTCGTGGGCGGCACCCAAGAAAGAGCGCAAAATGACATGAACCTCCCCTGCCTGTACTTCTATGCTACTGCGTCATGGCCGACCCAGAGAGGGGTCCGTATCTTAGCCTGGCTTGGCGGCAAAAGAAAAAGGCGCTGCCCCTCGGGGGTGGAGAGAAACCCCACGGTGGGAAACAGAGGGGAAGAAAAGCCACAGTACCACCATACCAGGAGGCCATGATGGAGAGCAGCAGGAGGCCTGTGGAGCACAGTGGAGAAATGTCAGCATCTCCCGGCTCCGGGGAATCAGGCTCTGGACGCTCAACACCGCTTGACCTGTCACAGCTGGAGGAGGAAATAGCGGAGCTGTACAGAAAACTTCAGGACAAGCAGGCTCTGCTGGAACGACAATGCCAGGCTGCCCAGGAGGAGTCCACCATCTTGGTATCTTCACCACTGGTACCTACAGTCATTCCTCAGGTACCCTTACCATCGGTACCCACCTCTAATAACAATAATAATTATTTTTATATAGCGCTAATATATTCCGCAGCCCTTTACAGTTTGCACACATTATCATCACTGTCCCCGATGGGGCTCACAATCTAAATTCCCTATCAGTATGTCTTTGGAATGTGGGAGGAAACCGGAGTACCCGGAGGAAACCCATGCAAACACGGGGAGAACATACAAACTCCTTGCAGATGTTGTCCTTGGTGGGATTCAAACCCAGGACTCCAGCGCTGCAACGCTGCAGTGCTATCCACAGAGCCACCGTGCACTACCTCCCCGGTACCACCATCACCGGTACCCGTTGCCCTGCCAGCCTTCCTGTCACTGGAGGCTGATGAAGATTACTGCGGCCTAGGAGGAGCAGGTATGTCCGACACCCCTGGGACATGGGAGGCCTCGCTAGGCCTCATTAGAACGCCACCAACCCCGAAGTCTGGTCAGACCATACTTGATGTCACCTGGGACCGGAGGATGGCACCCAGGGGGGTGTACTGGAACCTGCTCCCATCTGACAACCCCATACGACCGCGGGTAGCAAGCCAGAGGTCCGCAGAAGGGAAGTACAGGGAGCTGAAGCCCGAGTGTTCTCCTTATCCACGGAGGAGTTCTGCCATCAGCAGATCCTCAAATTCGAGCAGGAAGAGAGGGAGCGTCAGCGGCAGAAGCGGAATCTCTTCCACAAGAAACAGGTCAGGAGGGAGCAGTTCGAGCACCCAATGGGGTGGGGACTGGTCCTCCGGTTTGATAATGACCGGGGGTTTGGATTTATTCAGGACTCCAGGAGGGGGTCCTGATTTGTTTGTGAACCGGCGGGACGTGAAAGCCCATCTAGTCCACGGACACCCGGAGCGTGACTTGCTTGAGGGAGACTATGTGTCATTCACCCGCCATCACGGAGACGGGATGGTATGCCCTCAATGTCCGCAGGATCCCCGCCGAGTTGATTGCCCAGCAGGGGGCGCAAGAAACAATGAAGACACCAACACCGGACTTGACAAAATCACTACTGATCTCGTCTGCCCACTAGGGGGCACCCAAGCAAAAGCAAAGCCTGGAACAACCATGTAATGTCTCATCCAAGCAGCAGGGGGCAACAGCAGCAACCCCAGTACAGGCTGCAACTTCACTACCAGTTGCTTCTGTAGAACCAAGGTCGGCAGCCTTCACTACGGATCAATTGTCTGAAGCTCTCCAGCAGCTCTTAGCCGACAACATCGGTCTATTCTACCCTGCGAAAAAGACTACGCAAGTAATACCCTGGAAGCTACCAAAACCTGATGCTTCTGATTGATAGTAGAGCAATGCTAATCAGGAGAACTGAACTGACTTCTCCAGTAAGTCTTCGTATATAAGTTACCCAGGAGGGTTCTACAAGTTTTTCATAATGTTGTTTCCCATGGAAGTGAACTGTCTTCTCGACAATTTTTGTAAATAAGTTAACCCCAGGTGGGTTTTGGCAAAATTGTTCCTTTTATAAAGAACTGTGGAGATCATGAACATTGAGTGATCCGGCCACTCTAATTGTAAATAAGTTTGGCACTTTTTAAGGTGCTTCTTCTTGGTTTTACTTGAACCTTTTAGGAACAGTAAGTCATTTTTCAATTTCCACCAACTCATCATCACAGTAGACCTGAAGAAAAACTTGTTGGGTGTGGCCGAAGACAGGGTCTAAGTGGCGAGACCAGCATGTCCTGCAGCCCACCCAGGACCACCGTTGGAGGTTTTGAGCGGGTCCTCCACAAAGAACATGGACACTTGAAGATACCCCGGCTGGGAGAATATCTGTCATTTTTCATTGATCATTGCAGTATATGTACAAATAAAAGTGTTATTATAATTGTAATATATGCTAAGAATAGAATGTTATTATAAGAATAGGATTATGATAACGCTTTGATAACTTTTTCATAACAAATAACTTTTACTGTAGGATAAAAGAAACATAAGCACTTTTTGGTTAACTAAGTATATTTATAGCAAGTGAGGAACCTTAGTTTGGCGATTGTCACTAAAGAATTTAGAGAATAGCACTTTATTGAAAATGTCTTATAGGTCAAATAGGAATATGTTTTGATATTTGGGGCTAGTGTATAGCATTGAAATGTATATAAAATGAAGGATAAGATAGAATTATAGTATAGATATGACTTTGTGTATGATTGTATAAAATTTTTGAAGAGCCTTTTTGTAGGAAGTAACATAGAAGGGTATTGTTACAGGGACTAAGAATGTCCAGATCTGGTGGCGAACGTGATAGGCGAAAGCGGTTGCCCCAGTAGCACTTTAAGAATGACAAGAATTAGGTAGCACTTAAGACATAATATAAGATAGCATTAGGACATAGGTTGTAATATAAGAGAGTAATAGGACATAGGTTGTTGTTACCAATATGTTATGCAACATTCAAGTCTTAGTCTTCTCCTTAAGAGATGTTTTATACTGTTAATTTAAAAAGCAGAATTTTGTATGTTCCAGTTACATCTTGTTTTCTCATTTGTTTACAGCCCGCAGATGTGCTGTGGTTAACGGAGGGGGGTATGTGGCGCCCCTGAGTGTTCAGTCGCCACAGAGGTACTGCACCTCCTCCTGAGGTGTAGCATTCCACTTCCCAGGTAAGATGGTAACACCTGACCAGACTCCAGCACCTACATCCAGCACAGACACCATAGAACAGCATAGCACCCTTTATGGCAGCTGCTTTGGTTCATGAAGGGTGGTGGGTGGAGCTTAGAAACACTAGAGGGGAAAGCTGACAGGAAGTTAGTCAGTTCCCCACAGGGGGAAGCAGGGAGAAGACCTCTCTGCAGTCGGAGTTCCCCTACAGGGGAAGGAGGGAAAGGACGTAGATGCAGTAGCCTCTTGTAAGCTAATACTAATGATCCTACAGCAGAAACCGGAGGAATAGAACTTGTGACCACTTTATTCCCACCTAAGACTCGAAGACGCAGCAGCAATTTGTGTGAGCCGGGACATGTATGGAGTCCCCGAAGCAGGCTACAGCTGCCCGTCATACGAGTGGAGTTATAAGTAACATCAAGAAGGAGGAACTGAGTGCAATTTAGAACTACAAGTACTTCAGATTAGCATTAGAAAGGAGACGTTCAGAAAAGGCACATGAAAGGGAGTGCTGGAAGGGTTAATTCCATCTGCCTGGGAGTTGGCTGAGTCCCTGACCTGGAGGCTGCGGCACTGAAGCGGGCACCTGTCTGTGCCAGAAACGTGAGTAAAAGAATTGGAACTGCACTCAGTTGTGTCATTGCCTTCTTCCTGCACCAACCCACTCAACACTGCTACATCTCTGTGCCTAACACTGCATCATCTACCTCAACATCTACTACTACTGCCATGGGACTACAGCTCTACCTCTGGAGAGCTATTCCATCTTTGCTGCCTTATACCATCTGTCCCAGAGGATCTGCACCGCAGCGTCGACTTAACACCTTCATTGCCGAGTACCACAAGTGGCGTCACGAATTATCTACCTATAAACTTTATTCAGCCTCATTCCACCTCTTTTGCATGGACACCCAGGACCACGGACCGGGTTACCACCGTGACACATCCCTTTAAGACACCGGCCTGGTACCAAGTAATTCACACCACCTGCCCTGGGGGTGATCCATAGACATTTTTGCAAATTTATTAAAGAAAAAAATGAAATATCACATGTTCATAAGTATTCAGACCCTTTGCTCAGTATTGAGTAAAAGAACCCTTTTGAGCTAGTACAGCCATGAGTCTTCTTGGGAATGATGCAACAAGTTTTTCACACCTGGATTTGGGGATCCTCTGCCATTCTTCCTTGCAGATCCTCTCCAGTTCCGTCAGTTTCAATGGTGAACGTTAGTGGACAGCCAATCTCAGGTCTCCTCAGAGATGCTTAATTGGGTTTACATCAGGGCTTTGGCTGGGCCAATCAAGAATGGTCACAGAGTTGTTCTGAAGCCACTCCTTTGTTATTTTGGCTGTGTGCTTAGGGTCACAGTCTTGTTGGAAGGTGAATCTTCGGCCAAGTCTGGGGTCCAGAGCACTTTGGAAGAGGTTTTCAACCATGATATCTCTGTACTTGGCCACATTCATGTTTTCTTCAATGGCAACCAGTTGTCCTGTTCCTGCAGCTGAAAAACACCCCCATAGCATGATGCTGCCACCACCATGTTTCTCTGTTGGGATTGTATTGGGCAGGTGATGAGAAGTGCCTGGTTTTCGCCACACATACCGCTTAGAATTATCACCAAAAGTTCTATCTTCGTCTCATCAGACCAGAGAATCTTATTTCTCATAGTCTCGGAGTCCTTCATGTGTCTTTTTTAGCAAACTCTATGTCTCGCACTGATGGCACTGCAAGCCCGACTAGTGGAGGGCTGCAGTGATAGTTGACTTTGTGGAACTTTCTCCTATCTCCCTACTGTATCTGTTCAGCTCAGCCACAAGAATCTTGTGGTTCTTTACCTCTCTCACCAAGGCTCTTCTCCCACGATTGCTCAGTTTGGCTGAATGCCCAGGTCTTAGGCTACTTTCACACTTGCGTTTTTTTGCGTTGCGCTGCATGCACAGTGCAAACGCGCATAAAAAACGCATCATGCGTTTTTAATGCGCTTCCTTGTTTTGGGCGCATGGTTTTTACAAAAAAAACCATGTTTTTTTAAAATGCTGACGTGTGCATGACCATGCGCACGTCAGCGTTCCCATAGACTTTAATGTGTGTTTGGGTGAATTCCGTGCGCATTTTTTGAGACAGGTCGGACGCACCAAAAATGCAACAGGTTGCATTTTGTGCGCCTGGGCACACACTGCAAAAAAACGCATGCGCATACAAACGCGTACAAACTCATGACAATGCGCACCCATGTTATAGGGGGAAAACCGCATGCGCATGTATGCGCAAAAACGCAGCGCAAAAAGACGCAAGTGTGAAACCAGCCTTAGGAAGGCTTCTGGTGGTCCTAAACTTCTTCCATTTAAGGATTATTGAGGCCACTGTGCTTTTAAGAACGTTGAGTACTGCAGGAATTTTTTTGTAACCTTGGCCAGATCTGTGCCTTGCCACAATTCTGTGTCTGAGCTCCTTGGTCAGTTCCTTTGACCCTCATGATTCTTATTTGGTCTGACATGCACTGTGAGCTGTGAGGTCATATATATAGACAGATGTGTGCCTTTACAAATCAGTTTAATTGAACACAGCTGGACTCAAATGAAGGAATAGAACCATCTCAAGGAGGATCACAACGAAATGGACAGCATGTGACTTAAATGAATGTCTGAGCAAAGGGTCTGAATACTTAGGACCATGTGATATTTCAGCTTTTCTTTTCTAATAAATTTGCAAACATTTCTACATTTCTGTTTTTTTTCAGTCAAGATGGGGTGCAGAGTGTACATTAATGAGAAAAAAAGTGAACTTTTTTTGAATGGCTGTAGTGAAACAAAGAGTGAAAAATTTAAAGTGGTCTGAATACTTTCTGTACCCACTGTATGAGTGATTACAGCACAATTATAGATGGTGACTTACAGCTGACGTTCTTTCTGATGGAGTAGTTCACTTTCCACGTCTTTTCCATCTGGCACAGACCGACAATGCAACTTCTCCAGCCAGGACTCGTCTGCAGAGGTTACAACAACAACAACACATCTGACTTTTTGCATTTCCTACATCGTCCATATCTATGCCCAACCTGTGCAAACTCCTCATCCTGCTGATACCCCAATACTGCTGCCATTTGTCACTGCTGCCATGTGTGTCCTACAGCACCTGCTGTGTAATACAATAACGGCTCCTCTTACTGCCCCACAGAATACTGCCGCCACTGTGTTGCTTATATAGTAATAATGCCACCGTTGTGCTTTCTAGATAGTAAAATCCCCCCTAAAATATGCTTGTGCTAGTGCCCTCCACATTTTGTCCTTAAAAAGTAATAATACCCAATATGCAACTTTGATCGTCACAATACTCTGAGTGCCCCTATAACAATAATGATTAAGTGCCCACCTAACATTTAATAATGTCCCCTGAGTCCCCCCATCCCCAAATACAGTAACAATGGCCCCAGTATCACAGATTCGAGCAGACTGTCATGTGATGACTCTTCCGGCTTCTTTCAATTCTTTTCTATTGAGAGAAACCAAACCTTTCTAGTCGACACATGCACATAGCAAACATGTGGTCGCATGACCGCCTGATAACGCCAGTGATATTGGGGGCTCATGCAGCAGGCGCTCCCTGTCATAATTTGGCAGTCTGCAGTCACATAAAGTGGGGTTTTTTTCCAACATTGGAGTGGTGCTTTAAGTGCAAGTCCCCTGACCCGGTCATATTCTCATCCTCCGGTGTATTCACCGTTTTTTGGCACCGCTCAGTCCCGTGGCTCAAACTTGTGAGCGCAGCTTCTGACTGTCCAGAAGTTAGAAGCTACGTCACAGGTGCTCAGTGTAAGTCTATGAAAGACAGAAAGAAGCCAGAAAGAGGCTCTCATAGACTTACATCGATTAGAGACCTCTATGCCGCTCAATGAAACACTGGAGCAGCGGACAGGTCACAAGCTGCAGGAGATGGAGCCGAGCGGCAGCGAAAACAGATGAAAATGCCAGAAGGTCAGTACCAGACAGTCGGTAGAGATCTTGGATTTTTAGGGGCCACTCCAGCGGTGAAATAAAAAAAATGCTGGAGTGGTGCTTTAAAGCGAATTTGTCAATCTTTCGGATGGGCATGATCTATTAATATGGGTGTACAGGTAATAGAAATGCTACACTAGTCCTACCTGCATGCTTCATATGAATAGTCTCGTTGCTGAGAAATGTTATAGTCTTTCCTTATGCTCATGAATTCTTCCAGGCTCCGGGACGTGTGGTGTTTGTAAGTAATCCCTGTCTCCTGTTTTCATTACAATACTACCCCCTTCCATGTATGTCAGTTGTAGTGCCGGAATCCCGCGCCTGCGCCCTGCGAGTCATCACAACCTGAACCTCTTCCTCCCTTCTATGGCCACTGTATTCAGGGATCTTCTGTGCAGGCGAGCCACTGTGACCTCCAGTGTGCGTGCCAATAAGGTGCTCTCCCCACTTCCTCCCTACATAGTCATTGCTAGGAGCCATATGTACATGGTGATTATGGGGAAGTGGGCAGGACATCTTATCGGCGCGCACACCAGAGATCACTGGAGCAAAAGTCGCTGACACCTGCACAGAAGATCCCTGAATGCAATGCCCACAGAAAGGAGAAGGTCGGTATGTATTTCTGAGGGAGTGCAGGGCACAGGCGCAGGATTCCTGGTGCATAACTGATGGTGATGGGAGGGTGGTAGTATTGTAATGAACAAAGGAGGCAGGGATTTCTTACTGCACCGCACGTCCCGGAGCCTGGAAGAAAGCATTATCATAAAGACAGAATATAACATTTCTTAAAAATAAGACCATTAAAATGAGGCAGAGAGGTAGGACTAGTGTAACATTTCTATTACCTGTATGCCCATATTAATAGGTCATATACGTCCGGGGAAGACAGATTCCTTTTAAATGTGATGCAGCTCATGGTTATTAATACTTATAAAAGACCCAAATGGTAAGTATCATAAGCCCCCGACCTCCCCATCTTCAGCCCCTCAGACAGCAACTGTTACATGTAATAGAGTGCATATATCATAACTAAACAGTATAATAATCAGCCCCCCAGTGCCCTGTCCTCCTCCCCACATCAGCCTCCACAATACCCCCATCCTCTCATTTTTACCCCCCAGTGCCCTCTCCCCGACAATACCCCCATCCTCTCACATTCACCCCTCTATTGCCCTGTCCCCCTCTCCCAGTTTGGCCCTCACAATACCCCATCCTCTCACATACAGCCCCCAGTGCCCTGTCCCCCCTCCACCTCTTCAACCCCCACAATATCCCCCATCCTCTTACATTCACCCCCCAGTGACCATGACATGCCTTCAATCTGATAAATTTCATCCCCACTTATCAATGAAGTTTGCAGGCACAGTGAAGCAGGACCAGAAAGTGTCTAAGTGAGATGCAAGGTGGGCACTAGGACCCAGCATGCCTGAGCCAATCGGAAAATGCACAAAACTGCTACCTGGCAAAATATCCTCAGGTCAGTAAAGCCTGCATCATACACTGCAGGAGGGAGACTCTGCAACTGGTCACTGTGCTAGCCAACATGCAGAATTTCTGTGAGGCAGTGAAGCAGGCATTTTGCTGCTCTCCTTCTGTTCTGTGTTCTGTCTCATCAAAGAAGTGACAGTGACTCCCAGTAGGCCCCTTCATGTACCGGGACCTGGGGCGACGGCCCCCTCTGCCCCCCGCAATAGCTATGCAACTGTGTACTGTATTTGTTCCATGCCTTTTTAAAGACACAAAAATGTAGCCTATATAATTTTGTTTCATAGTTTCATATCTTTGTTGTCGCCATGTAATGTGGGACATTCTGAGATGTTGTGCCTGTTCCAAATTATATTTTACAATCCAAGTGTGAAGGATGGGGGGATTTAATGGCAGCTTACAATGCTCCTGAAAACATGCGCAGCTGTAACAGGACACTTCTCATTACAATCCAACCCCACAGACTAGTGAAATACCAAATCAGCACTTTTCACACAACATACAATACAGGAATTCATCACGGTACACAAGGTCTCCTCAGTGTTCTGTACTAATAATAATGGAGCCACTTACTATGAACCTAGTAGCTTGTGACACACTTACCCAACTCACACCAGGGCCAAGATAACAGTGCAAATGCAGCTGATGGGATTATTCATCTGCCGGTGCCTGCACTTTAAATAAATACATTTAAAAAAAAATGACATGGGGTCTTTCACTTTTTGTTAACCAGCATGGCAAAACTGACAGCTGCGGATTGCAACCTCCCAGCTGTCAACTTTATCATGGCTAGTTATCAAGAATAAAGGGGTCCCCTCGCCTTTTTAAAATTATTTAAATAAATAATTTTAAAAAATGGCATGGGTTTCCCCCACTTATTGACAACCAACCAAGCTTAAGCAGACAGCTGGGGGCAGGTAAGGGGCCATGGATATTGCCCCCCAGCCTAAAAATATCAACCCGCAGCCACCCTAGAGAAGGCCCATCTAATTCTGGCACTTTGCCCGGCTTTTGCATCTTGCCCTGTGTTGGTGGCAATATTTGTGGAGCTGATGTCACCTTTGTATTTTCAGGTGACATCAAGGACAGTAGTTAGTAATGTAGATGCGTCTATAAGACGCCTATCCATTACTATCCCCATAGTCATATGGTCAGAAAAAAAAACAAAAAAATGATGTGGGATCTTTCTATTTTGATAACCAGCCATGATAAAGCTGACAGCTGAGGATTGCAGTCCGTAGCTATCAGTTTTGCTATGCTGGTTATCAAAATCGAAAGACCCCACATATTTTTAAAAAAAATATATTTATACCACAGGTTCCCACTGATGAATACTCCCATCAGCCACACCTGCTCTCACTGTTATTAGCATAACAAGCACCAGCAGTGGCGGATTATAATGAGGTCAATCTGGGCGGTAGCCCAGGGCCCAGTGGTGTGGGGGGGGCCCACCAGCCCAGGGTAAATTGCCCCATTATAATCTGCCACTGGCACCAGCGGTTAGTGAGAGGACGCTCCGACCCGTCTGCTTCCTCCCCAGCAGCACCTGACACATTCACAAGCAGAGAGACGTACACACACATCACGTGACCAGCGTGTCTGCCCTCTGCTCACCCCCTCGCCCCCGCTCCTACCCCTGCCAGTGACGTCACCCGTTTCCTGCACCCCGCAGATTGAGCCAACAGACGGCATGAGATAGGTGGCTCTTGTGCAGCGGTGATGTCACGCCCCATGGCCCGGGGGAGGAAGGAAGAGGGTGGCTGCCTGACACCGAGCCAGAACGGCAATGGCAATGGAACAAGAACTGGACTGCTGGAACTGCCAAGGTAACGAGCTCAGGAATGGTGCTGGAAGGTCAGAGGGACACCTGTCCACAGGTAAAAGTGTGGCCCTCACATGTCAGTGTGAGGAGGGCTCTGGAGGACAAGCTTCGCTCTGGTGCCACAAAGAGTGCTGAACCTGCTGCCAGCCTTGTAGTAGTGCCAGGGGCGGGTGATGCCCCGGGCAGTGCCAGTGCAGAGTGGGGGGCACAGAAGAGCATTGTGATGTGGTGCTGCCTGCCCCCTGTCCTGTGGAACCCTCTTCCCCCATGGGACCCCCTATCTCCTGCCCCATGGGGCCACCTGCCCTTGTGATGCCCCTGTCCCCTGTCCTGTGGGACCCCCTGTCACTCTGATTCCCCTGCTCCCTGTCCTGTGGCACCCCCTGCCCCTGTGATGCCTCTGCTCTCTGTCCTGTGGCACCCCCTTCCCCTGTGATGCTCCTGCTCCCTGTCCTGTGGCACCCTCTTCCCCTGTGATGCCCCTGCTCCCTGTTCTGTGGCACCCCCATCCCTTGTGATGCCCCTGCTTCCTGTCCTGTGGCACCCCCTTCCCCTGTGATACCCCTGCTACCTGTTTTGTGGCACCCCCTTCCTCTGTGATGCCCCTGCTCCCTGTCCTGTGGCACCTCCTTCCCCTGTGATGCCCCTGCTCCCTGTCCTGTGGCACCCCTTCCCTTTTGATGCCCCTGCTTCCTGTCCTGTGGCACTCCCTGCCCCTGTGATGCCCCTGCTCCCTGTCCTGTGGCACCCCCTGCCCCTGTTCCCTGTCCTGTGGGACCCCCTGCCCCTGTGATACCCCTGCTCCCTGTCCTGTGGGGCCACATGCCCCTGTCATGTACGTTACCAGGCACTGATCTCCCGGGAGCACAATGGTCTCTGGTTCTGGAGGAGATCCACCAGATCTATAGATCCATGCACATCGCTCATCCCCAGTACAAGTCTGTGATGGCTTCTGGGGTGATGGGTTGATGGGCCAGCTGTATTCTCCATGTGGCTAGCAGATCTCGTTTGTGGCCACTGATTGTGACACTGCTCACAGAGTTCCAGGCTTCAGTCATTGATTTGTCTGCTGGGGGAGTGAAATGCCTCTTAGGTGTGGGGATTCCCTCTCCCATTGTCTTCTCCCTGCGATATTAATGACCAGGTGATGCAGCAGTGCGGCATTTTTCAGATTAGATGTCCATTTCTTCTGTGGCTATTGTTTGCCCGCGGCTTGTCCTCATTATGTAAACCATCTCTGGGCACTGACCTCTATGACCCCGATGCATGACCCCATCACATGACCCCGTCACATGATCGGGGGCCCACAGAGTCTGAACAGCCCGGGGCCCTGGCTCATCTTAATCAACCCCTGAGCACCAGACTCATAATTACTAACACCGGGTGTACACACACCCTATAAGTGCACTAGCCACTCCACTGCAAGATAGTAGAAAACCAGAGAACCGCAGAAGTTTTCCATAAAAATAATTAATCTTTATTGCTACATACAAAAGATAAAACAGTATAGCACATATAGACAATGCATTGTAGTAAACACCAAGAAACCAGGATGTGTGGCGCCGGGCAATCAAAAAATGGCAGCCAAAGTAACTTTCCCCAAGTAACAAACCCACATAACCATAAGGGTTAAATAGTAAAATCCCCCAATGAAAAGACCCATGACGCTAAGATAGGACCTGTCTAATCATTTAGCCTCCACTGTCCGACCTGTAGTATAAGTAGTGCCATGGGACAAATACACCAACAAGCAGGGGCGAGAAGAGGGGGAGAGCGGGGGAGATGGCCAGCGAGTAAATACTCACATAGAGATGCACAGCAGCCACGTCCCGGGACACCCCGACGCGCGTTTCGTTAATCACAGTTAGCTTTGTCCAGGGGAAGTGTGTGGTGAGTACTACAACAGGACCTTATAACCACGTCATAATTGGTCATGTTACCGTCAGCTGGCCTACTCACCGAGCGCCATGTGTATGATCGGCGCATGCGCCGGTCCCCGACATCCACGAACCCCAAACACCCGGCGGTGACTATGCATCTTATTTTGTTGCTTGTCATTAATGTCACGTTGAAACTTCTTAGATTTCGCCTGCTGTATTTCATCAGCCCATTTCTGTGTTGTCCTCCATCTCGACATTAAATTTTTTTAAAGCCTCATTTGACATGTCCTTCTTAATCAAATTTTGTAAGACTTCAATCTCCCCTTCAATTGTCTTAAGGGATTCAGCGTTCATTCCTTTTAGTATCGCCATAAAACCATAGGAACAGGTATTAGCGTATCCTTCCCATTTTTCCTTAATCTCCTGGCTATCAACCGGGAATGAGGGGAAGACCTGCATCCTTAGACCCCTAGGTATTAGCCCCTTCTGTAGATATTTATCAAGGAAAGCATGGTTCCACCATATTTTTGTTCTTTTCCTGAGGAGATCCTTAAAATTTAGAATCACCTCCTGCAGACCTCTATTATTATCCTCCACACTTATATCATTGGTATCTTTAAATACATTGTCCAATTGAGAGAGCCAAGCACCATCGCGGGCTCTAAAATCCATTAGCGTAATGCTGGAATAAACTGTGAAAAACAGAAAAAACGATTAGCATAACAAGCACCAGATTCATAATTACTAACACCGGGTGTACACACACTCTATAAGTGCACTAGCCACTCCACTGCAAGATAGTAGAAAACCAGAGAACCGCAGGAGTTTTCCATAAAAATAATTTGTCATGATCCAGGATGGGGTTTGTCTTTGGCCCATCCTGCTCAGACAGGGGTTAATTGTTTCTGCCTCTCTCTGTCAGAGGGCGGCTATTTAATGCTCATTTGACCTAGGTCCTGTGTCAGTTATACTCCTGCCCTCGGCTGAGTTAGTTGAACTCGTGCGTACGTGTGCCTTGTGCTAATAACTTGCTGCTTGTTTGGTTTTTGATCCGGTTCTGTCCCTGTGACGAGTTCTGCCTGTTCCCCTTGTACTGCGCTACCTCTCTGTGTATGACCCTCTGCCTGTGACTTGACTATTCTCTGCTCGTCCCTCTGGTACCGCACAACCCTCTCCTTGTACGAACCCTCACTTGTCTGACCTGCGTTTTCCTCTCCTCTACAACAGTTGCCCTGCAGTAGGTACATTGCATCATCTGCAGCAGTACGACGCTAAGCCCCGCCCCCTACAGTCACATGATCGTAGGTCCTGGGACTCCTTACTATTTTCAGGGCCGCAGGTCCTGCCTGCTTGAACCATTACTACAGTATTGGACCCCGCACTCTCCCATAGTGTGGGTAAGTCACCCTGCTCTGCGTGGCAATTTGCCGATGCTGACAGGGTCCTGACATTAGAGTCCTGACATAATTAATCTTTATTGCTACATACAAAAGATAAAACAGTATAGCACATATAGACAATGCATTGTAGTAAACACCAAGAAACCAGGATGTGTGGCGCCGGGCAATCAAAAAATGACAGCCAAAGTAACTTTCCCCAAGTAACAAACACATATAACCATAAGGGTTAAATAGTAAAATCCCCCAATGAAAAGACCCATGACGCTAAGATAGGACCTGGCTAACCATGTAGCCTCCACTGTCCGACCTGTAGTATAAGTAGTGCCATGGGACAAATACACCAACAAGCAGGGGGAGAAGAGGGGGAGAGCGGGGGAGAGGGCCAGCGAGTAAATACTCACATAGAAATGCGCAGCAGCCACGTCCCGGGACACCCCGATACGCATTTCGCTAATCACAGTTAGCTTTGTCCAGGGGAAGTGTGTGGTGAGTACTAAAACAGGACCTTATAACCACGTCATAATTGGTCATGTGACCGTCAGCTGGCCTACTCACTGAGCGCCATGTATATGATCGGCGCATGCGCCGGTCCCCGACATCCACGAACCCCAAACACCCGGCAGTGCCCTGCCGGAAAGCGAGCGGGGGAAAGAATGCTGTTTTCACTGTGACGATTCTGGATTTTTATGGAAAACTCCTGCGGTTTTCTCACTGTTATTAGCAGCAGAAGGCATAGGCTGATCGGAGTAGTACTCACATCAGCCAATGCCTCTTTGACCAAAGGTAAACTTTTACCGCTGGTCACAGCTGCTGGTTCATGCTGTTATCTGTACCAACTTTTTATGTTTTCAAAATGTCCAGATAAACAACATCAACAGCGTTACCCTGGTCCAATCTGAAACTTACCTCCTCATAGACGCTGACAAGATTAGTATGACCTGGCCGATCCCTCATAAACCCATATTGCTGTTGGGTCATGAGGTTATTTTTATTGAAATACAGTGGGATAACATCTCTTAAAAAACCCTCAAAGAATTTGCCCGCAGCAGAGATTAAGTGTACAGGACTATCATTTCCAGATTCAAATTTTATCCCCTTTTTGAATATTTGCAGTGCATCAGTCCTGTGGTACTGATCCTGTTATGGATTCTTTGAATATTAAAAATGATGGTCTATCACAGTATTAATTCCTGCAAAACCCATGGGTGTATGCCATTCGGGCTCGGTGATTTGCCTGTTTGATTGATTTTGAGGCAGCGCCGTACTTCCTGCTGGGTTAAGCAGGTGACATTTATGGAGAATTACTAGTATCCCCAATTATGTTATTTGTCATGGGATTTTCTTGTGTAAGTATGGTAGAGAAAAAGACATTTAGTAGATTGGCCTTCCCTTCATTGTCTTCCACCATTTTTTGAGCTTCTTGCATTAAGTCAGGAGAGAGAGAAATTGTAGCAATATAATTGCTGTGATTCTCACTTCTTACTTTCACTTTCCTATGTTATCTCTAAGGCTACTTTCACACATCAGGTTTTCGGCATCAGGCGCGATCCGGCGTCGTGCCGGAATGCCGGATCCGGCAAATGTTTTGTAAAACCTGATGTGCCGGATCCGGTTTTCTGCCGGATCCGTCTTGTTCTTGACAGACAAAACCGGATCCGTCTCATCCGGTTCATCCTTTTTTTATCCGTTTTTCGACGGATTACGCCGGATCCGGTTTTTAAAATTGACCCTTGTGGCCTTCCGAACGGGATTGGCTACTGGAAAACTATATATAGCGTGTTCCTACAGCCCTTCTTTGACAGGTTGGAGAGGAGAAAGTGCAGGTTGGAGAGAAGAGCAAGTTACTGGCGAAGATGGATGTTGTGATTGGAAATATTTTGAAGAATTTGGCGGATTTTACAGCGGAGGCGAATCGTTTGAGGGTGATTGTTCTGGAGAAGGAGAGAGCGAGACAGCAGCGCATCAGGCATCGTAGACGACGTTTGTGGATCCACCCCATCACAGCCAAGAGAATGACGCGTGTGGTCTATTCTACACTCTGCATGGACCTTTGACGAAACCCGGAGAAATTTTTTGGATATGTTAGGATGAAAATGGAGAATTTTGATTACTTGGTGGAGCGCATTGCACACCTCATAAGAAAAGCGGACACCTATTGCCGCTTCTCTGTTTCACCCGCAGAGCGTCTGATGGTGACTTTAAGGTAAGCCACATTTATTGGATATGCTCGCATCAGAGCACACTTTCACTGCAATCTTGTTGGTGGTAGTTTGTATCTCCAAGTGTTATAGCTGAGTTTTGGTATGTAATGCTGTGATTTTACACTAATTGATTGTTTTTTAATTCCCCACAGATTTCTTGCAACTGGAGAATCCCTTTCGTCACTGCATTTCCAGTACAGACTCGGGATTTCCACCATATCTGGAATAGTGAAGTACACATGCCGTGCACTGTGGGACTCCTTAGCTGAAGAGTTTTTACCAGAGCCCACAACAGAGAGGTGGATTGAAATTTCTGAAAAGTTTCAACAAATATGTCAGTTTCCCAACTGCTTGGGCGCTGTGGACGGGAAACATATCCGCATTGTAAAGCCAGCCGGATCGGGATCGGAATATTTCAATTACAAGAAATATTTTTCAATTGTCCTCATGGCCATCGCTGACGCGGAATACAAATTTATTGCTGTGGATATTGGGGCCTATGGCCGCTGCAATGACTCTCAAGTTTTCAAACTGTCTGCCATGGGGCGTAAACTGTATGGAAACACCTTCCAGTTCCCACCCCCTAGACCGCTGCCGCAAACATCTGGTCCACCTATGCCATTTGTCTGTGTAGGGGATGAAGCCTTCCAGCTGTCAGAACACCTTTTGAAACCGTACGGTAGCAGAGGATTGTCAAGAACAAAACGCATTTTTAATTACCGCCTCACAAGAGCAAGAAGAATGGTTGAATGTACCTTTGGTATTCTGACAGCCAAATGGCGGGTCCTATTGACTGCGATCAACCTCAAGACAGAAACTGTCGACGAGGTGATCAAAGCTTGCGTGGTCCTGCACAATTTTGTTATCTGCAAGGAACCCATTTCCATTGAGGACACCTCTGAAGAAACCACCTTGCAAGATTACCAAGACATTACCACTAGAAGTTCTGTGACGGTTTCAGTAATGAGGGACAATTTTGCAATATACTTTGTCACCTCAAGGCAGAGTACACTGGCAGGATGACAGAGTGTGAAAGATTTGTGCCCTTAACCAAAATTGTGTACCAACAGTATATACCTTTGCCAACCAAAGTTGGCTATCTTGTCATGGTCTTACTATTTTTAGCTTTAGGCCACAGGTGTGTACCTGGTTGTGTTTTATGCAAAGTATTTCACCTTTTAACAAAAGTTGTGTACGTTGTTAGGATTAGGAAATCACCAACAATAAACACAACTTTTTAGGTGAAATACTTTGCTTCAAACACAACCAGGAACACAACTGTGGCAAAAAGCTAAAATTTACCCACAGTTATATACCTAGTTTTGAATACCATTTTACCTTTTAAATACCCTGTATTTAACCTTTTTCGCCGCAGAAAGAAATGACAGACAACCAGTGTAAAATAATTTAACTTTTATTGAAAAATGTTTTTTTTAGTAAACTTTTTTTAAATTTTAATAAACTTTTTTAATAAAGCTTTGAAACCATAAAACTGGTCATTTTTATTTAAATACACACATTATAAATCTGTGTAGTGTGGGGTAGAAATACTGCTGGAGGGGCTGTGGGACACTTCGACACTGGGAGTGTGGAGAGAGGACTGGGATCGTGGTGGGGAAGGAACAGTTAGAGGTGAAGGTGTGGAAAAAACTACAGAATGGGTGGACATGTGGGAGGCAGAAGAGGTGGTGGGTGGTGGAGTGGAGGGTTGGGCAGGGACTGTAGGAGCAGATGATGTTGATGGCAAGTTGTATGGGGAAGGAGTTTGGTACGGGGCAGGTTGCTGGAAGTGGGGAGGTTGCTGGTACTGGGGAGGTTGCTGGTACTGGGGAGGTTGCTGGTACTGGGGAGGTTGCTGGTGCTGGGGAGGTTGCTGGTGCTGGGGAGGTTGCTGGTGCTGGGGAGGTTGCTGGTGCTGGGGAGGTGGATGGTATGTAATAGGAGGGGGAGGATGGAAAGTGGCTGGAGGGGGTGTAGGTGTAATAGGAGGGGGAGGATGGAAAGTGGCTGGAGGGGGTGCAGGTGGAGGAACTACTGTGGTGGGAGGAGGAGGTTGGGAGGTAACTTGCTGGAGAGCAGCGTGGCATGAATGCATTACATGCATCTGCTGGGCAGGAGAAAGCGTTTCCATGCGCTCCACAACAGACCTGAAAAAGGTGTGGTTTGGCGAAGATCTTGCTTCTGAATGCATCGTTTGCAGAAGTGTCTTCACCTCCAGAATGCTGGAGTTGATCTGCTGATAGCCTGCGGAGATTTGCTCTGACAAGACTTTTAGACAGTTCTGGAAAGATGCATTCAGATGCATGAACTCTGGCGCATAAGTCTTTTCCTGACCCCTCTGCCGCTGCTGCCCAGTACCCGCAGGTGTACTAGAGGTGGCAGGGGCAGAAGGGTGGGGTAAAGGGAAAGCGATCTCCTCACCAGCAGCTTCATGTAATGTAGGCGGCCACGATGCTCCTGTGCTGGTGGATGGGACAGATGGGTCGAATGTGTGGGAAGGCTGGGAAGGTGCAGATGTACCGGGGTGGTCGAAGTGTCCCTCGGTGCCGGTCTCCTCAGGGATCGCCTCAGAAGGGTTCAATCGTGCAGGCTCCCGAGTGCTGCTCACCGTGCTGTGGAATAAAGAGAAAAAAAAACAATTAAAATAGTGACATGGTATGGCCCTGGCTGAAAAAAAAAATTTACATCTAAACATTTTTTTGTCACATGTGGTGAGTAATATTTACCTTCTGGTGACCATTGTATCCCGGAGGAACGACAGGGCTTGGGCGTACTTGTACTTGCTCCTGCATCCTCCAGATCCACTCGGGGCCCGCATCTCTTTATTGAACTCCTTCTTGAAACGATCCCTCACAGACCGCCACCGCTTCACAATTCTCTCCCCTGAAACAAGAAAGGACAAAGTGGTTAGTATACAACATCAGTGTTTCCCAAACTCCAGTCCTCATGGTCCCCAGGGGTCATGATTTCAGGATTTCCATAGTAAATAGAAATCCTGAACACATGATCCGTGGGGACCACGAGGACTGGAGTTCGGGAAACACTGGTTTACATCAAGCAACCGGTACTGTATATACTTACGCTCTTTAATCTGGGCCCGAGCATCGAGGTCCTCCCAGCGGTCCACAAGGAGCGAACAGATTTCCTCCCAGAGTCGTCGGGTAAAGATCAGGTCAGCGTGGCGTCGGTCAGCCATATTCCAGAGCGGCTCCCTTTCTCTGACGAGATCGATGAGGTGGTCCACATCGAGTCCTCCATCCTCACCGTCAGAGTCGGGAGCACGCTGTGAAGGCTGTTAAAGAAAAAGACAAAAATAACATAATTAGCCTCCACAAAAGAAATGAAATAAAAAAGCCAAAAAAACAAAGCAAAAATATTTATACTTACACGCTGGTGACCGCCGCGTTGCTGTAGCCGACGACCCTGGGAGGCACTGCGAGGACCTCTTGGCCGAGCACCAGATTGGGAAGACTAGAGAAGAAAACAAAAAATGTTAGGTCTTTGGATGTTGGCATTTGTTTGCTGTGTGTGGTCTGCAGAACATTGATTTCTATGTGTTGTGTGTAGTGTGATGTTGTGTTTCTGCGTTTGATGCCAAAAACTTACCAATTGTGAGCCCACTCCAGGTGTCTGTCCACCCCTTCCTTCTTCTTCTGGGAGCTCCTCTTCATCTTGTGATTCCTGTTTTGAAATAAAAGGCAATGAATAGACATATATTACAGAGATAATGGATTTTGGAAATAAAAACTTACCGTCAAACGCTGACGATGCGAGGGAGGGCTCCCAGAAGATGTGCTGTCCTGTTCATGGCCAGACTCCATGGCTGTGGGTATTGCTGCTGCTGTTGCTGCTGCCAGTGCTGCCATTTCTGCTGCTGCTGCATCTCTTGGGCGGCTGTTGAATAAAGAGAAACAAAGGGCCAATCAATATCTTGATATTCCATGGCCCTAGTTTGGAGGAATGGGGGATTTGATAATTACCGTCTCTCATCTGCTGCTGGCCTCCCCTCCTCAGCATGTTCCATTTGCTGCTCCATTTGGGGTGGTGCTGATGGTGCTGCAGTGGTCTCCTGCCTTCTCCTGCGCTTGGTTGCTTTCTTGGGTGGCATGTTGGGTGTCGCTGTGGGTCCCACTGTCTTGCTTTTATATATGTCTTGTGGGCAGAGCTACTGAGCATGCTCAGACCAAAAAAAACGGATCCGGCCACCGGATCCGGCTTTCGCCGGATCAGGCGCATTGCGGCGCTCATAGGCTTTCATTGTATGAAAAAGCCGGACACGCCGGATCCGGCGTGTCCGGCTTTTTCGCCGGAGACAAAAAACGTTACAGTAGCCGTTTTTTCCAGACGCCGGATCGCGTCACATTGCCGGATCCGGCGAAAATCGGATGAAACGAATGGCCATCCGGCTCGATCCAGCTCTAATGCAAGTCAATGGGGGGGAAACCGGATCCGGCATTGCATTTCGCCGGATCCGGTTTCTGTCAAAAGCGCCGGATCGCGCCTGACGGCGAAAACCTGATGTGTGAAAGAGGCCTAACTCATGTTACAACAAAGAAATGCATGTAGCATAACCAAAATGGAGTCAAGATAGACAAACAAATCCTGCTCTCATGCTTTTTAGGTTGAAAGTAGGGCAGCACGGTGGCTCAGTGGTTAGCACTGCAGCCTTGCAGTGCTGGAGTCCTGGATTAGAATCCCACCAAGGACAACATCTGCAAGGAGTTTGTATGTTCTCCCCGTGTTTGCGTGGGTTTCCTCCAGGTACTCCAGTTTCCTCCCACATTCCAAAAACATAGTGATAGGGAATTTAGATTGTGAGACCCCCAGGGGACAGTGATGATAATGTGTGCAAACTGTAAAGCGCTGGGGAATATGTAGGCGCTATATAAAAATAAAGATTATTATTAAAGATTAAGGTAGACCTAGATCCACCAAGTTCATCCTATAGCATAACATGTTGATTCTAGAGGAAGGCAAAAAACCCATGAGGCAGATGTTAATAACCACTTACAGAATAGGCCAAAAATTCAGCCCTGGCCTTTCGATGGACAGAGGCCCATGCTATCAGTGCCCCCTTTCCCAGATTGGAGTCTCTATTACCCTGCCTGGAAGAAATCAAGGTTTACTACAAGACCTATATTTCCAATAATACCGCTATATAAAATTTAATAATAATAACAATGCTGCAATAATAATATTACACTATATCAAAGAAATACCACCAGACCATAACATATCACCAGCATATACAGTAGTGACTGAATTTATTACTCTATAGTGACCATTGTAGCACTGCAACCGGCGCATGGTGTCCCCTTCTCCTACCTTGCAAGGACGCCGGCTTACTCACCGCCCTAACCCTCGACGCAGTCCTCAGTATTCTTCCTGTCATTTCCAGTTCTGTGGTCGCGACAGAATGTGCTCCAACCTTTTTTAAAGGGGCAGCGTGTGCATATACTAAATGCCCTCAGCTTGTTGCTGAAAGGTATTAGTATAATGTAATACGCCTGCAAGATGGCTCCCAGCCAATAGCCGGGAGGAATCTTGTATAATATCTCAATGTGAGAGAAAGCGGACGGCACCGCTGTTACCTTGTGTAGGCTGGCTGTGTATGGCAGGCAGAAGGAATTCACCATGGTTCCCGGGTGCTTGACCTCGTAGTGCTCAAATCTTGAATTGCTTGAAGAAGAAAAAGGTTGCACTCCTCGGGATAAATTATTGCTGCTTTATTGACACATGAATACCATTGATAGGGAGAGAGTTAAATTAACCCTTCACGGTTGAGCCAGTGATGTCCAAATTATTCCACAGAGTGTTGCTAGCAACTCAAATGACCAAACGGAGACGCGTCTCAGTATGGGACGATCCAAAGAGATCGGTAACCCGTTTATTGTAGTCACTACTTTTATAATATTTTGCTTAATTATGCAAGGTTCTCAACTCCCAATAAAATCATTTCACTTTATAAGCCAATAATATTGCAAGAAAACCGGAAACTACATATATGTCCGTACCTAGATAGCGTAGAAAGTAGTATAATGGCATATTCAGAGCAATACACCCCTCCGAGCCCCTTATCTTTGCACCTGATGAAAACAGTCTGGTTTCATGACAGCCCATGCCAATTCTAAAAATTTATCTTACAGCAACAAAAATGAAGAAACGAAACCTTCAGAGAATGGATAAAACAAAACGTCAGCTCTGATTTTAGTATTAACCCTTCACATTCCCCCTAGATATATTTTTCAACACATATGCAGCATCAGAGGTGCTATCCCAAGCTAACAGCTTGAGGGGTACTGGTTTTCACATGACTGATGCTGTGTTACCAGTCATGGCTGTCGCGGCGCACCCGTCCCCCCTGTATACTGCAGTTCACGAATAACAATTTTTGATGACGGTGGTGGGGATCTTTTGTATGTAGGCATGTGCTTGGCTTCAACATCTTCATCAAGTAGCCTTTTGAGATCGGTGCAGAGAAGAGCAGGGGCAGCGACACCTTTGGTATCATCATTAGCTGTCTTTGTGCTGACTTTCCTAATACATACAGAAATACACCAAAGAACAAGTTTTAGTATCACATATACAACAAGGATACAGGCAGCAATGTGTAACGAGCTCTGTAAGATCCCAGCTATCTAGCCCCCAATTCCCTTAAACCAATTGGCTGGATTGAGAAAGGAGAAGGTGTCTGACCACCAACTGTCCTTATTACGATCATTGTCTTTATTGTATTGATCTCTGAGTCTTTGAATATCTTCTAACTTTAACTTTAACTTCATAGTACTGTTAGGATCTATATAATGACAGCAAGCGGGTCCAATGACCTGACACATACCATCTTGTGCTGCTGTTAAGTAGTCCAGCACTATAGTATGTTGATTAGTGACTATAATAAGTTGATTTTGGACAGCAACAGTAGTGTTAAGTATATCCAATATATCCCAAATTTGATCATCTAGATAGTCTGTGGCCCTAACCAATTTATCCCACATTTGTGTAATTATAGGGTAAATGAAAATAGAACTGACAATTTTATTGGCCACACTCATCTGCACTATATGTGGTCTCCCTGAAGGGCGGGGTGAATTGTCCGCAGGTCTTTTGTATAATGTATGTTTGGGTATAGCCTGTGTATCCAACTGTTTGTTTGGAATAACAAAGGTGGCCGGGGTAAAGCGACCCAGAGTACAAGTACCTCTTACCCCTACTGGCAACCATTTATAAGCATTGTCTCCACATACCCAGAACATGTCATCAGGTAAATCCCATAGGGCTGAATGTTGCAGTACCAATCTATGAACTAAGTCTATGAATGCAGATGCATTCTCAAGCATACACCAAGCTGGAGATTGTCCTAAAGGACTACAATAACCTACATCAGGATTTCCACAAGTGGGGGTTCCTGGCACATATTCAGAGGAGTCATTACAAGATATATTGCCAGGAATACTGGAACAGGTTTCGTTAGAACCCTGGGGAAACAAATTAGAATATTCCCATGACATATTATGCAACCTTCTTTCTAGCAACATTGGTTTTAAGGCATCAGTAGAGTGTGAAGTTACATTGAAACTGACTTGTAGACCATACGTTGGAACTTGCCTTAGATTGGTTAGACTAGTCTTATTCTTAGGGACCCAAGCCCCTCCTTTGTAGGCCAAATATTGAAGTTGTGTACTGCTTCCTGAAAGGTTACCTTGCCACCAGGGGTATCCCACCGATCCCACAATAGGTATACCAACAGTCAAATTCCATAACTTAACATTATCTGTGGCATTATTAGCGAGTGTGTCAGAACAGTTAGTCCAAGCAAATAACTCCTCGGGTGGAACAGGGATAGCCAAAAAGGGGATGCTCGTGGCTGACACTGGTGAATACGTGCAGATCCAACAGTCTGCCAGAGACTGGGAATTATCCAACAAATCTCTCAGTAATTTTTTATGATGTTGTATAAACTTATTATTCAAGGACGTTGGGGAATTTAGGCTGTCCCATGCAGTTACCAATAATAATATGGAAAATGCGAAAGACCAAAACATTATGCCCCCTTATTTGCTATTGGCTCGTTTGACCAGCTTGCAGTGCGATGCGTGGATCCAAGTCGGTCTTCCTTCTAGTTTCACTGATGTAGGGGTGATGAGGAGGACTTGATAGGGACCGTCATACAAGGGTTCTAGTCCGTGCTTCCTGACATGCCATTTGACGACAACCAAATCACCAGGCTTCAGGTTATGACAAGTGTCGGTTTCTGCTGAATCTGGAAGAGAAGAAGAAACTAGAGCATGGGTGTTAGCAAGATTTTTACTAAGCTGAATAACATATTGAACAGCACGGTCAGTTTCTTCTGATAACTGCTGGGGCTGGAAATTTGCAACTGGGGGCCTAGTACCAAACAATATCTCATATGGGGACAGGCCATGTTTTGCAGTAGGGGTAGTACGAATGTGGTATAGTACAATGGGTAGGAGCTCTGGCCATGGACCCGTAGTCCCCTGCATCATTTTGGTCAGTTGTCCCTTCAGTGTGCCGTTCAGCCTCTCAACTTTCCCACTGGATTGTGGGTGGTATGGAGTATGGAGGGCTACAGTGGATCCAAGCAATGTCAGAACTTCTTGGTACACATGAGAAGAAAAGGCCGGGCCTTGGTCACTTTCAACAACTTCTGGAACCCCATATCTGCATATGACTTCCATCACCAGTTTCTTCGCTGTAGTTTTTGCAGTCATGTTGGTAACGGGGAATGCTTCAGGCCAACTGGAGAACATGTCAACAACAACCAAACAGTATTCATACCTTCCAGACTTAGGCAACGTGATATGGTCCACCTGGAGCCTTTGGAAAGGATAGTCGGGCTTAGCAAGATGCTTCGGGGGTACACGTTGAAGTTGACCGGGATTACAGGTCAGACAGATATTACAGGCACGGTTGAGCGCTGACAAAACTGTGGAAATTCCCGGGGCCCAGTAGAATTTTTGCACCAGTGCGAGGGCCTGATTCTTTCCTCGATGTGTAGGCCCATGTGCCCATGTGGCAATAGCAGGGTACATCCGCTTAGGGAGACACACGAGTTGGTCCTTTTTCCAGAGACCATTATCCATTCGTGCTCCAACAGTCTTCCATTGCTTCACCTCTTCCTTTGGAGACATTCTCTGCATCGTCATTAAGCGGTCTCGCGGGGTCCGACAGAAAACTTCAGTCTGTTGTAGATCATCAGGTTCTTGTAGGGTCAGTGCTTCTTGTAACTGTTTACGCTGAGAGCATGTGGTCACCATAGCTAGTATGGTTGGTTCAACGGGTAAGAGAGCGGCAGCTTTTGCTTGCATATCCGCCAATTGCGTTGCCAACAGTCTGTGGACTGTTCTTATGACCGTGCGCCTTAACTTTGATAATAGCCACCTGAGTAGGTAATTTGATCGAGTCCATGAGGGTTTTAACAGCTTCAGCATTTTTCACTGGGGTTCCGGCAGTAGTAATAAACCCTCGATTGGCCCATAGAGCCCCAAAATCGTGAGCAATACCAAATGCATACTGTGAGTCCGTGTATATATTAGCCCGTCTGTTCTTGGCCAAAGTACATGCAGTAGACAGAGCCTGGAGTTCTGCTTCTTGAGCTGACTGTGAGGGCAGGAGTGCAGCTGCGTGCACTACAGTGTCCTCTGTGGTAACAGCATATCCCGTGTGGAATCTACCAAACTCGTCAGCATATCTTGAACCATCTGTGTACATCACCAGATCAGGATTTGGGAGTGGATTCTCACTGACATTTTGTGGAGTAGCTGTTTCTTCTGTCAGAAGTTGGGAACAATCATGTTGGAGAAAATCCTCATCACTGCCATCTTTTTTGGGGACCGGCAGTAAAGTAGTAGGGTTGATTGTTGTACAGCGATGCAACTTGACATAATCAGGCAAAAGGAGTGAACACTGCAGCCGTAAGTATCGTTGCACATCGTTGTCAAATGTCTTGGTTGCTGAAGGCTAAGTATTGCTGCAATATCATGCGGAGCAAAAATATGCGTTTCATGTCCTAGAATTATGTCTGCAGTCTTGTCAAGCAACGAGTGAGTGGCGTGAACTGCCCTCATGCAACTTGGCGATGCTCGGGCCACTGGGTCGAGACGGGCCGAATAATAGCCCACTGGTCGTTGCCTGTTACCATGTGATTGTGTGAGCACCCCTGCTGTGTGTCCTTCATTCTCAGACACATACAAATGGAACGGTCGAGTATAGTCCGGGATGCCCAAGGCAGGGGCGGAAGCAATAAGCCGCTTCAACTCAGAGAAGGCATGATGAAGGCTTTCCATGCAAACCGGTGATCTTTCCTTGTAGCTCATTATGCCGTCTTTCAAGGCGTTGTAAAGGGGTTGCATTATGCGGGATGCATCCGGTATCCACTGACGACAATAAGTGCACAGTCCAAGAAAACGCTGGAGTTCAGTTTCATCTTTTGGGAAAGGAAGGGAGCTGACAGCTATTTTTCTTTCTTCTGTGAGGTGACTGATACCCTGAAGGAGACAGTGACCCAAGAATATCACTTGACCAAGGCAGAACTGAAGTTTCGAGGCCGAAACCCGACAGTTCAGTGCTGCCAGATGCTTGAGGAGGCTGACATTGGCAACAATGGCTTCCTGCTCCGTTCATGTACACAACAAAAGATCATCCACATACTGAAGCAGCGTGACCTGGGGGTGATCTGCCAGGGCAAGAGACACTCGCTCATGTTTTTTGCAAACTGGTTGGGACTGTTTTGGGCCCCTTGTGGCATAACCGTCCATGTTAACTGTCGTCCCTGAAAAGTGAATGCAAGCAAAAACCAGCAATCTGGGTGTAACGGAATGCTAAGGAAGGCATTGGTAAGATCAATGACTGTAAACCAAGCAGCATCCTGGGGTATTTGGGACAAAAGAGTATGTGGATTAGGTACCACTGGAGTTTCCAGAATAGTAGCTGCATTAACTGCCCGTAGATCTTGTACCTGCAGGTAAACAGGGGGCTGGCTAGGTGGGGTCTTTTTCTTAACGGGAAACAAGGGCGTATTACATGGAGAAACACAGGGTACCAGAGCACCGTTAACAAGTAACGTTAGTATTTGTTCCTGAAGGCCCCGCTCCTGATCATATTTCAAAGGATATTGATGGACTTTGGGAAAAGGGGCACCAGGTTTGAGAAACACTTTTACTGGTTCTACAGACATTTTCCCTATATCATTTGGCCCTTATGACCAAAGTTTAGATGGTATCTCTGAGAGGTATGGGGTGAGTCATTGATCCTCAGGCAATACTGGGGGTGGATCTGAGCCTATCAGGGCCATCATAACCGTAAGAAGGGCATGCAAAATACAGATTTCCTCACTGTCTTCGTCTACATAGGGATTATATAACGTAAGAACCATCCGACCATCTTGGAATTGTATTCTGGAGCGGAACTGTGATAACAAATCTACCCCCAGTAAATTTACTGGACATGTGGGAGAGATTATGAATTGAGCAGTAACCTCGGGGAAAGGCCCCACAGGGATGGGTTTTGTAAGAGTATGTTTATTGGGTCTGCCATCTACTCCAATTAAAACAAGCTCTTGATCTGAGAATTGAATAGGGATATCTGTAGGTACTTCTGATGACTTGATTATAGAATTGGCCGCCCCAGTGTCTACCATGAAGTTAACAAGGGTGTCCCCTACAGGGAGCGTGACGGATGAGCATGCCCCAGGTTTGGTGGAGGACATTGTGATGACAGACCCTGGTTAGCCACCCCTTCAGTATGGACAATTATCAGGATTTTGGGGCTGTCCGTAACCAGGGTATCCTCTGGGGTTCCCAGTATTTAGATTACGATTGGAAGAGGGAACTTGAGGGTAGCATCTATCAGCGGGAGTGTGACAGTCTCTCTGAAAGTGACCAAGTCGCCTGCAGCGCCAGCATTGAAAACGAGAATTAGCACGGCGGAGCTGGGGAGGAAGGCTCCTATTCATAGTATTAGGAGAGATACTGGAGTAAGGAGCTGAAGTCTGAGGGGGGGGGGCAGAGTTTGCTGTGTGCTCCAGTGATAAGGAACCAGCTGTGTACTCGCAGCCACGCTGGGCACAATGGTGGGGGCTGCTGCTGTTATTGGAGGAACTGGAGCTGCTACAGCTGCAGCTGCTGGCTTATTTTTCTGTTTCCCTGCCGCTGCAGAACGGGTTAAATTCTTCTGAAAACATTTTGTTACTTTCAATGCATCATCCGGGGTGGAATTCTCAACATCAGGTCTAATAGAGATTATCGCCTCTTGCAACTCAGGTTTAAGGCCGGACATCAAAGCTGCCACAAAAAGATGTGTATGGGTTTTATTATACAGTGAGAATCCCAGATCTCTAAATACTACCATAAGACGCCCTTAGAACTTCTCGGCAGTCTCCCCCTTGTCCTGTGTGACATCTGTGAGAGAAGTAGCTTGGTCTGCCAATCTATCTTGTGCCCAAACTTTTAAAGCATTGCAAAAATCAACACCACTCATAAGTTCCCCCATCCAGGTTCACATTATACATTATGCCACCCTCCATAATTGGAAAATACCCCTCCCCAGCTTTTACTCGAAGTATGTGTAATAGATCTCTTCGGGGAGTGGAATAAATGTCTCGATTTGATGCCATTTGCCTGTAGAAAGCCATGGGGGAAGTCTCTGGATCGGGTAATTGATTGCAAACAGTGTATATTTGTGATGGGGTGAAGGGAGTATACTTTGGCCTGTCAGGAGTGCTTTCCACGTTATCTTCTTCAAATTCGGATATTACTGACAACTCGGGGGGGAGGAGGTGGCGGTAGTACGGGCACAAGAGGCATCTGCTGTTGGAGCGAGGCAGGAGGCTCTGTTACAGTTAGAGATTGCATTGCCTGATGGGCCGTTAGGCGGCTGTCGAGGACAAATTGGACCTCCTCCAATTTTATGGGGTTTTCCTGTATACACTGCTCTATTGCTGATAATATGGCCATGGCAGCATCCTTCCTGGGATATTGAAAAATACCGGCAGAGATTAATGGTATAGCCACTATACGTTGAGGCATCGTACCGGGGGGGACAGAGGAGGCATACAGGATTGCGTTCTGGACAGCCTCAGTAAGCAATTGTTGGGACCTAGGAATATTGATAGGGTCATATCGTGGTCCCACTGCATGTATTACATATTGACACGGCAGCTGTCCTGCTCTGGTTGCTGCGACCTGTCCTGTTTCTACCTGGCCATAAATTTGTATATATGAATCAGATTCTTCCTGTATCATGGGTCCGCCTTTCTGTGAAATTTTTGCGGCCAGTCCTCCAGCATGGCGGAGTTGATTGTTTGCGGCATTTACTATGGCCCCAACATGCTGCTTCGTGAGATCCCCTGTCCCTATCCTAAAGAGCACATCATAACAGTGGGTACCAGGAATAATATTGGAATACATTTCCTGGAAATCTTCTATATCCTCTGAGCATCCTGTCTCTGACCTGGTAACTAAAGTAGGAGGGGGTGTATATTCATAACCACTAGCAATATTAGTCAAAACGGAGACTGGGGCTGGCTGTGGATGATAATAGGTACCGTCAGCATTCAACAGAGGAAAGGTGGGGGCTGCTACTCCCGGTCTCCTCGTACCACAATTGTAACAGACCTCTCTCCACTGAGGATTAGTAACTCCGCATACAGCACAGAGCCACCCGGCAGGATCATAGGGTGGGGGCATACTGAGTTTTGGTAGTCCAGGATACATCGGTGCCTTAAGGTTATGGGGCACAGAGCTTACAGTCGGGAGGAGAGGCTTGATTTCCTGGGGAGGGACCTTATCATCAAGCAGGAAAACTTCTTGCTTCCAATCATTCTTAACTATTTTCCTGCCCGACACATTAGCCTCGATCTCTGTGTCTTCTTTAATCACATTCTCAATTGTTTCCTGTACCACAACACTTTCAGTCTTTTTCACAGTGTTAGACAATTTTCCTTTTTCCACATAGCAATAAAAACAATCAGAATTCACTTGCTGTTCAACTTCCACATAACCTTCATTATACAATTCATGTGCCAAGCCACGGAATTCCTCAGCGCCTTTAAGTAATCCATCATCAGTCAATCTCCCTTTATTTTTTTTAACTCCTTCATCCCATAACGTAGGCTGCAACCTCCCGCCCTTAGGAAATCCCAGAATCGAAAATATTTTTCCTGCATTCTTGACAGATTTCTTTCCTCGTCTTTGAATCATAAGACTAACAGTATCTGATCCTTCACACAATTCCAAACTTTTCTTTTTCTTCCACAGAAACATAATTCTCTCCTTTAGAGCTAAATATCCTGACAAATTGTGCACAGATCTGGAGCGGCTGTATCAGTCTGTTCCACAGGGTCAACCCCCTCTGGGAAGCCCAAAATTCGTGGTACTCAGTGAAAGGAGGAGGACGTCACAGACTATCCCTCCGGACACCTCTGGTTATATATATCTTTCTATATATACCTGAGTGTTACGGTGTGGTGGGAAAAGTAAAGGTGTACCTGGAAGCCCCAGAGCCCCCAGAGGCGAGTGCCCAGGTGAGGACCACCCCCTATACAGGGAGTGTTAGGGACAGACCTCCCGGGGATAGAGCTGTGACAGCCGGAACCAAAGGGACGACTGAGGTAAGAGAGTAGGAGGAAGCGTACAGGGTGAGGCAGTAACCCAGTGGGTGCGGAACCGGGGGCCCAGGGGCGCACAGGAACGGAGGCTGTAGATGTAAAGAAGCAAACAAATGAATACAGGCTGTACGGCAAATAACTGAGACGTGGAGAGGGAAGTAGGAAGCAGGACAGAGGAGGGAAAGCACCAGGGAGACAGGGAGGGCAGAGCACAGGAAAGGCAGACCGAGGTTAGGCAGGAAGAACCACGGTACTAAACGCAGCAAAGACAGAGAACAAGAGGGGCCTGAGGACACAGAGGGTGAAGCTGCGGACAGCGTCACCGCATGAGATAATCAGGCGTCTTACCAGAGCTGACGCCGGCCATATGTAGCGGTGGGCGCCGCCATATTGGGGGCGGGGCCTAGCGCATCAGCTTACCCAGGAGGCTGAGCGCCGTGGGCAGGAGCCCTGTGCCGAGGGAGCTGGAGGCCGGGCGCGGGGACACGCCGAGAGGCAGGAGCGCGTGCAGGAAGACGCGTAAGACCCTGCGCTGTGACACTGAGTTACGTAGCCTACCCAGTCTTCGATCACTTCACCACGCCCAATTACTAATAATGATCGGGGAATTTCAGGATATTTTGACTATAAAGAGAGCCACAATCACTGGTCAATCCGGGGTGTCCGTCCCTTATGAGGTACGGTTCGAGCACTGAGCCCCCAACGGGACTACACCTCTATATGATTCCACCCATGAATCACCCCACCAGGGGACAAACCTCAGATCCTCTTTGTAGCAACAAGCACAGGAAAACCACACCAACGGTCAGTCTGAACAGTATAACTGCCAACTTACCGTGGTTGTTGTGGGGGGTGATCAGTCCCAATTTTCCAGCACCTGTGTCCGCTCCGAGGGTCATTTGTCTTGTTGTCCTCCGGGGGCAGAGGCGTCCCTGTTCGGGGGCCCCACGTTGGGCGGCCAGCTGATAGGGAGAGAGTTAAATTAACCCTTCACGGTTGAGCCAGTGATGTCCAAATTATTCCACAGAGTGTTGCTAGCAACTCAAATGACCAAACAGAGACATGTCTCTGTATGGGACGATCCAAAGAGATCGGTAACCCGTTTATTGTAGTCACTTCTTTTATAATATTTTGCTTAATTATGCAAGGTTCTCAACTACCAATAAAATCATTTCACTTTATAAGCCAATAATATTGCAAGAAAACCGGAAACTACATATATGTCCGTACCTAGATAGCGTAGAAAGTAGTATAATGGCATAGTCAGAGCAATACACCCCCCGAGCCCCTTATCTTTGCACCTGATGAAAACAGTCTGGTTTCATGACAGCAATTTTAGACCATTCTTCTTTGGCAAACTGCTCCAGGTCCCTGATATTAGAAGGTTGCCTTCTCCAAACTGCCATTTTTAGATCACTCCACAGGTGTTCTAAGGGATTCAGGTCTGGACTCATTGCTGGCCACCTTAGAAGTCTCCATTGCTTAGAAGTCTCCATCAAACCATTTTCTAGTGCTTTTTGAAGTGTGTTTTGGGTCATTGTCCTGCTGGAAGACCCATGACCTCTCACACTGGGCCCTACATTATGCTGCAAAATTTGTTGGTAGTCTTCAGACTTCATAATGCCATGCACACAGTCAAGCAGTCCAGTGCCAGAGGCAGCAAAGCAACCCCAAAACATCAGGGAACCTCCGCCATGTTTGACTGTAGGGACCGTGTTTTTTTCTTTGAATGCCTCTTTTTTTCTCCTGTAAACTCTATGTTGATGCCTTTGCCCAAAAAGCTCTACTTTTGTCATATCTGACCAGAGAACATTCTTCCAAAACATTTTAGGCTTTTTCAGGTAAGTTTTGGCAAACTCCAGCCTGGCTTTTTTATGTCTCGGGGTAAGAAGTGGGGTATTCCTGGGTCTCCTACCATACAGTCTCTTTTCATTCAGACACCGACGGATAGTACGGGTTGACACTGTTGTACCCTCGGACTGCAGGGCAGCTTGAACTTGTTTGGATGTTAGTCGAGGTTCTTTGTCCAACATCCGCACAATCTTGGGTTGAAATCTTTTGTCAATTTTTCTTTTCCATCCACATCTAGGGAGGTTAGCCACAGTGCCATGGGCTTTAAACTTCTTTATGACACTGTGCACGGTAGACACAGGAACATTCAGGTCTTTGGAGATGGACTTGTAGCCTTGAGATTGCTCATGCTTCCTCACAATTTGGTTTCTCAAGTCCTCAGACAGTTCTTTGGTCTTCTTTCTTTTCTCCATGCTCAATGTGGTACACACAAGGACAAAGGACAGAGGTTGAGTCAACTTTAATCCATATCAACTGGCTGCAAGTGTGATTTAGTTATTGCCAACACCTGTTAGGTGCCACAGGTAAGTTACAGGTGCTGTTAATTACACAAATTAGAGAAGCATCACATGATTTTTCGAACAGTGCCAATACTTTTGTCCACCCTCTTTTTTATGTTTGGTGTGGAATTATATCCAATTTGGCTTTAGGACAATTCTTTTTGTGTTTTTTCATTTAAGACAAATTAAATGAAGATAATAATAACAAAGAATTTGTGTTTGCAATAATTTTCAGGAAGAAACTGGGTATTATCTGACAAAATTGCAGGGGTGTAAATACTTTTGGCCACAACTGTAGTATCCTTAAATTGATAGCCCCAATAGAGTATAATGCTCCTCCTAATACATTATGATTGTCTTACAGCCTTGTTACAGTATAATGCTCCCCCCCACAATATGATAGTCCCCCACAGCCCCAATACAATATGATTAACCTCATATATTATTGTCAACCCACAGACCCAATATGACAGTCCCCCATAGACCCAATACACTATGATGGTCCCCCATAGCCCCAATAAACTATGATGGGCCCCCCATATATTATTATGGTCTACTCAAAGCTCCAATATAGTGTGATGATCCCCCCCAATAGATTATGATGGTCCCCAAAAGCCCTAATACTGCATGATCCACCCACACAGTATTATCACAGCCCACAGAAAGAAAAAACAACGTATACTCACCTAATACAGTCTCTGCATCCACCGCAGCCAGTCTCCTCATCTATCCTGTCTTGCAGTGGACGTGGGCGCAATTACAACACTGCCTTGCGTGGACCGACGTTGCCTGTGTGGCATCGACCTTCAGAAGATCGCAGATTGTAAGTGTCCTGAAACCAGCCAGAGTAAATGATGCCATGAGGATGCTGATACAGTTAACAGTGTCGCAAGTGATGCGTGCGGCCCACTGATGGACCGATTGACTCATCTTGCATTTGTCAGATTAGGCCATGCTAGTTGACCCTATTTAGGGAAAAACTCATTTTCGACTCCACATATGCCAATCAGACTTGTTCCCTGGTTCAACATTTCATCCCAAAATCTAGTACCATAACCTGTAATATACCGTATTTTTTAAGAAAAACATCCAGACCCTCCTTGAACTTTAGTGTGAATCAACCATCACCACACGGCAGAAAGTTCCATAGTCTCACTGCTCTTACAGCAAAGAATTGTCGTTTCTCATTATGATTAAACCTTCTTTCCTCTAGAAGTAGAGGATGGTGGCCCCTTGTCACCATCCCAGGTCTAGGTGTCAAAAGCTCTTTAGAAAGATCTCTGTACTGACTCCTCATATATTTGTACATTATAATCAGGTCACCCCTAAGCTTTCATTTTTCAAACTGAAAAACCCTAAATTTGATAACCTGTCTTGGTACTGCAAAGGCAAAACTAAGTTCTTGACATAAGCATATACATTATGCCTTTTATACTGTAATGTAACCTATTATTTTATTAGCCTTGGCAGCAGCTGTTTGGCACTGATCACTAAAGTTCAGTTTGTCATCCACCAATCCGTCCAAGTCTTTTTCAATGACAAGTTTACCACGTGTATGAAAATTTAATACATAATTATACATTTTATTTCCTTCGCCAAAGTGTATGACCTTACATTTATGTACATTAAGCTTCAATTCTCATTTTTCAACACAAGCCTCTAGCTTGTGTTACAGCCCTCTGTAATATTAAATTAGTTGCCTATATGTTGATTACCTTGCAGAGTTTAGTGTTATGTGCAAATATTGAAATTTTATTCTGTATGTCCCCTACAAATAAATATGTTAAAAAGAAAAGGGGAAAAGGACCCAATAATAATCCTTTGCGGTATCCCACTGCTAACTATTAGTCAGTTTGAGTGTATTCTATTGATAACCATCCTCTGTTTCCTATCATTGAGCCAGTTGTTAACCCAGTTACACATATTATGCCCTAGTTTAATTTTTCTCATTTTATGTGTCACTGTATCAAACGCCTTTGAAAAGTCCAAATAAACAACATTAACGATATTACCCTGGTCCAATCTGGACCTTACCTCCTCATGGAAGCTGATCAGATTAGTATGACCCGACCAATCCCTCATAAACCCATAATGCTGTTGGGTCATGACATTATTCTTATTGAAATACAGTGGGATAGCATCTCTTACAAAACCCTCAAAGAACTTGCCCGCAGCAGAGATTAAATGTACAGGCCTATAATTTCCAGATTCAAATTTTATCCCCTTTTTGAATATTTGCACAGTATTTGCTGTGCATCAGTCCTGTGGTACTGATCCTGTTATGTATTCTTTGAATATTAACAATGATGGTCTATGACAGTATTAATTCCTGCAGAACCCAGGGGCCATCCGGGCTTGGCGATTTGTCTACTTTATTGATTTTATTGATTTTGAGGCAGCGCCGTACTTCCTGCTGGGTTAAGCAGGTGACATTTAGTGGAGAATTTCTAGTATCCCCGATTATATTATTTGTCATGGGATTTTTTTGTGTAAATACTGTGGAGAAAAAAGGCATTTAGTAGATTGGCCTTTCCCACATCCTCATCCACCATTTTTTGAGTTTCTTACACTAAGCCAGGAGAGAAAAAAATTACGGTATATACGGTATAAAAATAACACCTAACTTTTATTATATAATTGAATAAAAAGAAACTAGCTCACACACAATAATACTATTTAGGCAAAACATGAGTTCTATAATACCGGCTAACAGAAGATAGTGACCTACATATAAGTGTGAGAATGCACAACTGCATCAGTGCTCATGTAAAAATGGTTGAATCTCATCCATTCCATGCAGTGATTATGCAACATTCAATGAGATCAGCGGGAACCACTGAAAGAAAATGTTAAATAAGCTATATACCCTGTCATGCCTGTGTAGTGGCTCTCACCCTTAGGCCGGGATCATACTACCGTGTGTGATGCGAGAAACTCGCACAAGTCTCTCACTCAGGACCGAAGCTGCGGCTGCATAGAAATACATGTAGCTGCAGCTCCGATCCTGAGTGCCGGCGGCAGCGCTGGGTGTTGATGCGAGAGACTCGTGCGAGTTTCGCGCATCACACACAGTTATGTGATCCCGGCCTTACAAGGGCACTATCCAAGTCTCACCCTGCCGCATGCACTGCCGTTATCCTAATCAACAGGTAACAGGAGCACTGTTCCATACCACCGCCAGGGCATACCGACTAACATGTGCTTGCCTACATCCTCTAATTATATCACCTTACTTCCTGCAGCACGCCACAACCTTCCTTATGAACTGAGGACTATACAGGTATTTTATTGCATGACATTACTGCACTTATCTCATGGAATATTACAGTTTTTTTTTACCTCTAAACCTCTTTTTCTGCAGCTTTGCACACACAATTTTGCATTCTGGGGACCATTTTGTTACAGACCACAGTTACATTTATCTCCAGCGTTATACAAGTAAGCATCCCTCATGACTACAGGTCAGCTACCATTACCTTCTTCACAATTCCTGGACAGGTTGTAGACCATCTCTAGTAACCTCCCCCACCCCATTGGGGACAAATCAGGTTTACCCTATACTCCACATATATCATTATACTGTTTTAACATCTATACTCAGGGATTGTAATTAGTGCTGGGCGAGCTCTAAATTGCTCGGGTGCTTGTTCCTCAGGTCAAGCAAATTGAAATGCTCAGGTGCTCGACCCGAGCAAGGAGCCCAATGTAAGTCTATGGGGTACTCGAGCATTTTTACGGCAGAAGCATTTCTGACTCCCAGGTCACTGCTGTTTTCAATGTTTTCAGAGTCTTACGCCACTTTTACACACTCACAATAAAACATACAAAAACGAAACCAAATGAATTTTCCTGGGAAATATGTTAACGAACATTCTTTCCAGGGTAATGACTTGTATATAAGGCAAATAAATAACCAAAAACAAAAACAAAAATTCTCCTCCACCACTTGGGCTATGTTTACATGTAGCGTTTTTTATGCGTTTTTCAACTTTAGCATTGCTTTCAGCCAAGACAAATGCATTCACTGGGAAATGTCATTTTACAACCTAATCTGGCCATGTGGTGTGTGATACATAATCAGACAAATCCTGTTTCATTTATGAAGGAGGGACTCTGAAAGCTGCAAAGCCTATTTTATAGGACCAACAGGCAGTCTTTACTTTTCTTAAATGGCTAGCAGTCAGTCCTCACTATTATTAGAGAGCCATCAGTCGGCTATGCTTTGTTGTTCCCATTATTAAACAGTGGGTCTCCTGTACTGTTGTTGTGTTTGCAGTGAGTGGCAGGGCTGCCCAAAATTTGGATGCGCACCAATACCCCTTTGAAAAGACGTACAGGAGGGCCTCCTGAAATCAATGTTCCCATTATTAGGAATTTGGTACTCCCATACTGTTTCTCTATGCATTGAATGCATGGCCTGCCCTGCACCAAACTTAGATGCACACCCAAATAACCCTTTGAACAGACGTAAATGAGTGCCACCTGAAAGCAATGTTCCCATTATTAGGAAGTTGGTACTTGCATACTGTTTGTCTATGTATTGAATGCAACACCTGCCCTAAATGTGGATGCACCCCATTAACACTTTGAACACACGTACACGTACACGATGGCCACCTGAAAGCAATGTTCCCATTATTAGGAAGTTGGTACTCCCATACGGTTTGCCCATGAAGTGAATGCAAGGCCTTCCCCAAATGTGGACGCACACCAATACCCTTTTGAAGAGACGTACAGGAGGGCCTCCTAAAATCAATGTTCCTATTTTTAGGAATTTGGTACTCCCATACTGTTTCTCTATGCATTGAATGTAAGACCTGCCGTGCCCCAAATTTAGACACACCCCAATAGCCCTTTGAACAGACGTACAGGATGGCCACCTGAAAGCAAAGTTCCCACTATTAGGAAGCTGGTACTCCCATACTGTTTGCCCATGAAGTGAATGCAAGGCCTTCCCCAAATGTGGACGCACCCCAATAACCCTTTGAACACACGTACAGGATGGCCACTTGAAAGCAATGTTCCCATTATTAGGAAGTTGGTACTCCCATACTTTTTGCCCATGCATTGAATGCAAGACCTGCCCTGCTCCAAATTTGCTCCAAGACCTGCCCTGCTCCAAATTTGCCAACAAACAGCAACCTTGTACGCCTTCAAAGTCCTCCTGGATGGAGAAAGAAAAATGTTGTGAAGAAGAAACGGAGAGTGGTGGTCATGGGGGATTCCCTGTTGAGAGGAACAGAAGCCGCTATCTGCAGACCGGATATAACTTCAAGAGAAATGTGCTGTCTTCCAGGTGCAAAAATTAAAGATGTGTCTGACAGGATATCAGGACTCTTCAGACCTACAGATGACTACCCATTCTTGCTACTACATGTGGGGACAAATGACACCGCAAGAAATGACCTGGAAACCATCTGCAGAGACTTTGAAGACTTAGGCAAGAAAGTGAAAGAACTGGGAGCGCAGGTGGTCTTCTCTTCCATCCTCCCAGTGGATGGCCATGGAATAAGGAGGTGGAATAAGATTCTGCAGGTGAACAACTGGCTACGTCGATGGTGCCGTCAGCAACGATTTGGATTTATGGATCACGGAGTGAATTACCATTACGATGGACTACTTGCTAGAGATGGGGTGCACCTTACGAAGACTGGAAAACATGTATTTGGAAGTCGCCTTGCTACACTTGTAAGGAGAGCTTTAAACTAGAACAACATGGGAAGAGAAGCAAAAAACCAGAAAAAGCCATACACCTGACAAATGCTATTGAGAACTCTGCTATTAGAAGTGGAAAGGAAGAACAAAGATAAAAGAATCTAATTAATAAAAATATTGGAGAAAGAGAAACCAATCACAAACTAAAATGTTTCTATACTAATGCACAAAGCATGGGCAACAAACAAGGAGAATTGGAACTACTAACACAGGAAAAGAAATATGATGTCATTGGAATCACTGAAACTTGGTGGGACAATACACATGATTGGAATATAAGACTAGAAGGATACAACTTATTTGCAAGAAACAGACTTGATAAACGAGGAGGAGGTGTCGCATTGTATGTTAGAAACGCGTATATCTGCACAGAGATTGAAGCTTCAGAGACTGGGAGTTCTGTGGAAACTGTTTGGGTAAGAATACAAGGACAGAACAATGGAAAGGACACCATTGTAGGCATTTACTACAGGCCGCCTGTGCAAGCTGAAGTTATGGATGAACTCTTTATGCATCAAATGGCCAAGTTCTCCAAAAAATATGAAATAGTTGTCATGGGAGATTTCAACTATCCAGACATTTGTTGGGAATCTCTCTCAGGCAAAACTAACAGGTCAAGGAAATTCTTATCCTCTCTTGCTGACAACTTTATCTTCCAAAAGGTAGGGGAGAAAACAAGGGGAACTGCTACCTTGGATCTAATCCTTATAAACAGGGAGGAAATGGTTGAGGAGGTAAAAGTGGCTGGGACCCTAGGAGGTACCGACCATGCTATTTTAGAGTTTTGGATAACTAGAGGAAGATCTGTGAAGACTCAGACGTCAAGGTTAGATTTCAGAAAGGCAGATTTTAAGGGATTCAGAAAGAGAATTGGAGGGATCCAATGGCTGGATATCCTTAAAGACAAAAATGTCCAGGAAGGATGGGAAATCTTGAAAAATGAAATTCTCAAAGCACAATTGTTAACAATTCCAAAAGAGGGAAGAATAGGAAGCATTTAAGGAAACCAGGATGGATGAACGCAGAACTTAAGCACATGCTAAAAAGGAAGAGAAAAATGTTTATAAAATGGAAAGAGGGAGGCATATCTAAAGAAGAATATAATGCTGTCTGCAGAACCTGCAGGGCACAAATCAGATTATTAAAGCTGAAAATGAATTGAGGCTTGCAAGAGATGTCAAAAGCAATAATAAAGGATTTTGGGGAAATGTCAAAAGTAAAAGAAAAGTCAAAGATGCTATAGGATTTTTACGGATGAAAATGATGAAATGGTAAGACAGGATGTTGAGAAGGCCGAACTTTTAAATTCCTATTTTGCATCTGTTTTCTCTCAGAAAGGAAATGTAACATCAACTGTTCTTCACTGTCCTATTAACGGAATAGAAGAATCCAGGATATATATAAACAGAAAGATAGTGAGGAAACACTTAGCTAACCTAAATCAATTCAAGTCTCCAGGTCCAGATGAATTACACCCCAGAGTACTGAAGGAGATAGCAGAAGAAATTTTGGAACCCCTCTCCATAATCTTTGAAAATTCTTGGAGAACAGGAGAAGTCCCAGAAGACTGGAGAAGAGCAAATGTTGTTCCTATCTTCAAAAAGGGGAAGAAGGTGGACCCAGGCAACTATAGGCCGGTGAGTCTGACTTCTATACCAGGAAAGATCTTTGAACAAATTATTAAACAACATGTATATCAGTACCTGGATAAGAATGAAGTGACTAAACAGAGTCAGCATGGATTTGTAACGAATCAGTCATGTCAGACTAACTTAATTTCCTTCTATGACGGAATCACTGATTGGGTGGATCAAGGAAATGCTGTAGATATAGTATATCTTGACTTCAGCAAAGCATTTGACAAAGTATTTCATACAATCCTTATTGAAAAAATGACTAAGTATGGAATGGACAAGGCAACTGTTAGGTGGATTCATAACTGGCTTAGTGATCGGACCCAAAGAGTGGTCGAAAATGGCTGCACATCCAGTTGGAAGAATGTCTCAAGTGGGGTACCACAGGGCTCTGTCCTGGGCCCTGTATTGTTCAACATCTTTATCAATGATTTAGATGAAGGAATTGAGGGTTAACTGATTAAATTTGCTGATGACACAAAGCTAGGAGGGATAGCTAATACTAGAGAAGAGAGAGAGAGGATTCAAAAAGATATAAATAAACTGGAGAAGTGGGCAGCAACTAACAGAATGGTTTTTAACAGGGAAAAATGCAAAGTTCTACATCTGGGCAATAAAAATGAAAAAAGCATATACAGAATGGGAGGAATAGGGCTAAGCAACAGCACATGTGAAAAAGACTTGGGTATACTAATAGATCACAGACTGAATATGAGTCAACAGTGTGATGCAGCTGCAAAAAAGGCAAATGCAATTCTAGGATGTATTGCAATTAAACTAAAGGAACAAAAAGTGCAATAGGGTCTTATCCGGGTTATTGTTAGAAGAATAAATTAGAATTCACTCACCCTTTTCAGGAGAGGTTCAGGAATGTAAGATCCGTAGTCAGCTTGCTGCACGTCCAAAGGTCAGCTCTGTGACCGCTAAAACTTCAGATTTTAAGGGAATAAATTCATGGACTTCAGTGCGCTGCTTGACAAATTTCACGAATCCAGATTGTGAGAAAGATTAACTGTTTATTTCCCAACGCGTTTCAAAGTGTATACCACTTCTTCCTCAGGGGATGACATATATCTATATATATATATCTAGATATATGTCATCCCCTGAGGAAGAAGTGGTATACACTTTGAAACGCGTTGGGAAATAAACAGTTAATCTTTCTCACAATCTGGATTTGTGAAATTTGTCAAGCAGCGCACTGAAGTCCATGAATTTATTCCATTAAAATCTGAAATTCTAGGATGTATTAACAGAAGCATACAGTCTAGATCACGTGAAGTCATTATTTCCTTCTACTCCTCTTTGGTCAGACCTCATCTGGAATATTGTGTCCAGTTTTGGGCACCACATTTTAAAAAAGACATCAACAAACTGGAGTAAGTTCAGAAAAGGGCGACCAGAATGGTGACCGGTCTGCAAACCCTGTCTTATGAGGAAAGGTTGCAGGATTTGGGAATGTTTAGTTTGCAAAAGAGAAGACTGAGAGGAGACTTAATAGCTGTCTACAAATATCTAAAGGGCTGTCACATTGTAGAAGGATCAACTTTATTCTCATTTGCACAAGGAAAGACTAGAAGCAATGGGATGAAACTGAATGGGAGGAGACACAGATTAGATATTAGAAAAAACTTTTTGACAGTTAGAGTGATCAATGAGTGGAACAAGCTGCCACGAGAAGTGGTGAGTTCACCTTCAATGGAAGTCTTCAAACAGAGGCTGGACAGACATCTGACTGGGATGATTTAGCGAATCCTGCTTTGAGCAGGGGGTTGGACCAGATGGCCCAGGAGGTCCCTTCCAACTCTACGATTCTATGATTCTATGATTCTATGACGCATCACAATAACCCTTTGAACATACATACAGGATGGCCACCTGAAAGCAGTGTTCCCATTATTACGAAGTTAGTACTCCCATACTGTTTGCCCATGAAGTGAATGCAAGGCCTTCCCAAAATGTGGACGCACCCCAATAACCCTTTGAAGAGATGTAAATGAGTGCCATCTGAAAGCAATGTTCCCATTATTAGGAAGTCGGCACTCCCATACTGTTTGCCCATGAAGTGAATGCAAGGCCTTCCACAAATATGGACGCACCCCAATAACCCTTTTAAGAGATGTAAATGAGTGCCATCTGAAAGCAATGTTCCCATTATTAGAAAGTTGGTACTTCCATACTGTTTGCCCATGAAGTGAATGCCAGACCTTCCCCAAATGTGGACGCACCCCAATAACCCTTAGAACACACATACAGGATGGCCACCTGAAAGGATTGTTCCTATTATTAGTAATTTGGTACTCCCATACTATTTGCCTATGCATTGAATGCAAGGCCTGCCCTGCCCCAAAGTTACACGCACCCAAATAACCCTTTGAACAAGACATACTGGATGGCCAAAATGAAAGCATTATTCCCATTATTAGTAATTTGGTACTCCTATACTGTTTGCCTATGCAGTGACTTGCAGTGTTGAGCCTGAAGAACCTGCATTAGGGCATTGCAGTGTTGAGGCTGAAGATCCAGCATTGGAGCATTGCAGAGCTGAGGCTGAACACCCGGCAGTGGAGCATTTCAGTACTGAGCCTGAAGAACCTGCATTGGAGCATTGCAGTGTTGAGGCTGAAGACCTGGCATTGGAGCATTGCAGTGTTGAGGCTGAAGACCCGGCAGTGGAGTATTTTAGTGTTGAGCCTGAAGAACCTGCATTGGAGCATTGCAGTGTTGAGCCTGAACACCTGGCAGTGGAGCATTTCAGTGTTGAGCCTGAAAAATCTGCATTGGAGCATTGCAGTGTTGAGACTGAAGACCCGGCATTGGAGTATTGTAGTGCTGAGGCTGAACACCCGGCAGTGGAGCATTGCAGTGTTGAGGCTGAAGACCCGGCAGTGGAGCATTTCAGTGTTGAGCCTGAAGAACCTGCATTGGAGCATTGCAGTGTTGAGACTGAAGACCCAGCATTGGAGCATTGCAGTGTTGAGGCTGAAGAACCTGCATTGCAGTGTTGAGGCTGAAGACCTGGCATTGGAGCGTTACAGTGTTGAGGCTGAAGAACCGGCAGTGCAACATTGCAGTGTTGAGGCTGAAGACCCGGCATTGGAGCATTGCAGTGTTGAGGCTGAACACCCAGCAGTGTAAAATTGCAGTGTTGAAGCTGACCAACCCCTTCAGTTCTCATTATTAGAAAGTGGGTCTCCCATACTGTTTGCCTATGCAGTGAATGTGCAAGGCCTGCCCCAAATTTGTATGCACCCCAATACCCCTTGGAAGAGACGTGGAGGAGGGCCTCATAAACATCTGTTCCTTCCCATTACAATGGAGCGTGTCTCCTATACTTGTAATGCCCATGCAGTAAGTGTATGGACTGAAAAACATTTCCCCCTGGGGGGGTATACATCAACATACTGTATAAAAATTTTGTTTACGGGCATCATAAACACCCTTTAAAATAATAATATTGGTGTTGCATCACGGACCACGGTCACCCTGGTGGTATAGTGGTGGTGGATGAAGAGACGAGGAGGATGGCCTCATAAACATCTGCTCCTTCCCACTACAAAGGAGTGGGTCTCCTATACTTGTAATTCCCATGCAGTTTGTGGGCTGACAAACATTTTCCCCTGGGGGGTATACATCAACATACTGTATAAAAAAATTGGTCATGGGCATCATAAACACTCTTTAAACATTATGTGGGTGTTGCATCATGGACCACGGTCACCCTGGTTATATAATGGTGTGGATGATGAGGATGAGGAGACGGAGGACAACAGCAAATAGGCAAAATCAAGAAGCATATACCCATGTGTGGGTGTGAGGAGGCGCATGGGAATAGACCTCACAAACAAAGACACTGGATTTGAGTTTATGTTACGCTGCTATCATTCGGTGGTGTTGAGAAATCTGTCCCAATCCAGCCTTGTTCATTTTTATAAGAGTCAGCCTGTCAGCATTTTCAGTTGACAGGCGGATGTGCTTATCAGTTATAATTCCACCAGCGGCACTAAAACCCCCCCTCTGCCAAAACGCTAGCGGCAGGGCAGGCCAGGACCTCCAAGGAATAGAGAGCCTGTCCATGCCACATGTCCAGCTTGGATACCCAATAATTATAAGGCACAGAGGAATCACGGAGGACGTTGGTACGGTCAGCAAGGTACTCCCTCAGCATGTTCCCAAACTTTGCACTCCTTGTGAGAGTACCCCGCGCCTCAGTGCGATGGGAAGGACTGAGAAAACTCTCCCAGAACTTTGCCAGTGTTCCCCTGCTGAATTGGAGTTTTGTCTCTCACGACTGTACTCATTGGTTGTCTAAGGAACTGTGACCTCTGCCGCCAGCGTTTTCAGATGGGAATTTTTGTAATAATTCCACAACAAGGGCCTTCTGGTACTGCACCATTTTAGTAGCGTATCATAAACTCAGAAATGCGTGCCAGACTGCTAACAGGCAAGACTTTCGTGTCCTCACCAAGAGGACAACTGACCTTGCTCTCCTCCTCCTCCCTGTCCTCAGGCCATCCACGCTGAACAGACAGTATGACAGTTGTGTTGGTAGTACCGTCTATAGCTCATGAAACTAGCTCCTGTTCTTCCTCCTCCTATTCCTCATTGTCACCCAATGCATGTTGGGATGTGATAAGGCTGGGCTGTGTGTAATCACCCTGTATGGTTCCTTGCTCCATCTTATTGTGCTCTGCCTGCAATGCATCCTCTTTGATTGTGAGCAGAGATTGTTTCAGAAGACAGAGAAGCAGGATGGTGATGCTAATAATGGTGTTATCGTTGCTCACCATCTTGGTGGAGTCCTCAAAGTTTTGGAGGATGGTACATATGTCTGACATCCTTGTCCACTCCTGAGGTCTTGTGTGGAGTCTGAACTGAATACCAACATCCTTGTTGATGCAGGTACTCAACAACTGCCCTCTTCTGCTCACACCTCCTTCCCAACATCTGCAGTGTAGAGTTCCAACGCGTGGGGACATCACATACCAGTCGGCGAGCCGGAAGCTGCAAATGTTGCTGAAGCACGGCAAGGGCGGCAGAATCTGTAGCTGACATTCTAAAATGGGCACACAGGTGGCGTACTATGACAAGCAGATCTGGCAGGTCTGGGTAGGTTTTGAGAAACCGCTGAACAAGGAGGTTAAGCACATGGGCCAGGCATGGTATGTGTGTGAGGTCTCCTTGACTCATCGCCACCACCAGGTTTCAGCCACTGTCACACACGACCATGCCTGACTGTAGGTTCAGCAGTGTCAGCCACAGATCTGCCTGCTCCTTTAGAGCTGTCCATCTTCAGCATGGTGCGGATTGTTTGTTAGCTTCAGCACAGCTTGTTGCTGCTTGGCTGAGGCATTGCTGCAGATCTTCCAGCTTGTGATTGATGTGGTCATTTTGGAGATGGGGGCTGAAGAGGAGGCAGATGAGGTGCAGCAGCTGTACACTGTGGGGGCTACCCTGACTGACCTAGGGCCCGCAATCCTCGGTGTCGGGATGACATGCTCTATCCTAAGCAGCAAAAAGCAGCTGACAGCACAACGGAGGGGTGGATGCCAGTTCAAAGGTTCATGGACCCAAATGAACAATAGTCCAAATAAGGAAGAGGAACAGCATCCGGTCTGGGTGAAAAATTGTATCAAAAATTTATTTTGCCAGTACAAAATACAATGTTTCGGCCATATTGTGGCCTTTTTCAAGTATAACATAACAGCACAAATGGTGGCCTTTTATAGTGTGGCACAGCCAATCACCATTTAGGTAACACCCATCACAGAAAATCCATACATAAAATACATATAAATACATCCATCAGATACATATATATTCAATAGGACAGTTTATCTAGTCGTTAACAATAATGGTCATATTCATATTAGAAATATTGCAAAAACATTTCATATATAAACAACGATCCCCAAATCAGCCCACCAATGATTGTGATGCATCAAAGGTATACATAGAAATAACGCACCAATCACTTGCAGTAATACATATCCATATATAAACCGCCAATCCCTAATCACATAATAGTGGCGCCAACCCCAATGGACCAATCATATGAGGACTCACAAATCCCTATAGCGGCAGAGTTCCCTCTCCCCATATGACAACATCAGCCAGAGCCAGGTTGTATCAGGAGCACAGTCTAATGACGCGCACCACCAGGTCACGGCGCGCGCGCCGCCCATCCCCGCAGCCCTGGTCACGTGATGTCTCCGTCACAGAGCACCGCGCATGCGCAGTGCTATGCAAGGGATCAGCCACACGAACCGCCCACCGGGGAGGACCGCGCACGCGCGGAGGCCCAGAGCACGCGATCACACACCACACTCCCTCACAAGTCCGCGCATGCGCTGATTAACGAAAACAAGTGTAATACCACACTTGAATAAATGAGTCCACACAGATAGGCCAAAATGCTCCCAAACAACGCAGCATATAAGAGACATTTGGAATCAAGGAACCATATCCATAGTAACTTTAATAATATTCCATACTTTACGAAATTTGCATACGTTGCACATTATATAAGGAGCAAAACTGGGATAATTACAAAAAAGAAAAAAGGAAAAGAGGGCACGGGGAATGGCAGGCAAGAAATAACGACAAAAATCCACAAAGGACAACATCCTCTTCGTAATTCAGGACTGTTCAGTCCCCGTGTCCTCCACGCCATCCAAATGTATCACCTATAAACACTGAAAAATAAAAAAACATTTGATTAAAAGACCATAAAGGCCACATAGATAAATATATACTCACAGCAAAGAATAATGGCACAAGGTGAGGGATTAGGTGACACAAGTATGTAAATTGTAATCCAAGTTCAAACCCCTTGGTTGCAACGTATCAAGAATCGATATCCATTTCAACTCCTTTTTCTTCAAAATCTTAACCCTATCACCCCCACGTCTCAATACAGGAACCCCATCTATCACTCTAAATCGTAACTGGTTCACTGAATGTCTACACTCTAAAAAATGCTTCGGAATCGGCAACTCCACAAGTTTAGTCCTAATTGTACTCTTATGCTTACTAATGCGGGCCCTAATCTCCATGGTGGTCTCTCCTATATACATAGAATCATAGAATCATAGAATTGTAGAGTTGGAAGGGACCTCCTGGGCCATCTGGTCCAACCCCCTGCTCAAAGCAGGATTCCCTAAATCATTCCAGTCAGATGTCTGTCCAGCCTCTGTTTGAAGACTTCCATTGAAGGAGAACTCACCACTTCTCGTGGCAGCTTGTTCCACTCATTGATCACTCTAACTGTCAAAAAGTTTTTTCTAATATCTAATCTGTGTCTCCTCCCATTCAGCTTCATCCCATTGCTTCTAGTCTTTCCTTGTGCAAATGAGAATAAAGTTGATCCTTCTACAATGTGACAGCCCTTTAGATATTTGTAGACAGCTATTAAGTCTCCTCTCAGTCTTCTCTTTTGCAAACTAAACAATCCCAAATCCTGCAACCTTTCCTCATAAGACAGGGTTTGCAGACCGGTCACCATTCTGGTCGCCCTTTTCTGAACTTGCTCCAGTTTGTTGATGTCTTTTTTAAAATGTGGTGCCCAAAACTGGACACAATATTCCAGATGAGGTCTGACCAAAGAGGAGTAGAGGGAAATAATGACTTCACGTGATCTCGACTGTATGCTTCTGTTAATACATCCTAGAATTGCATTTGCCTTTTTTGCTGCTGCATCACACTGTTGACTCATATTCAGTCTGTGATCTATTAGTATACCCAAGTCTTTTTCACATGTGCTGTTGCTTAGGCCTATTCCTCCCATTCTGTATATGCTATTTTCATTTGTATTGCCCAGATGTAGTACTTTGCATTTTTCCCTGTTAAAAACCATTCTGTTAGTTGCTGCCCACTTCTCCAGTTTATTTATATCTTTTTGAATCCTCTCTCTCTCTTCTCTAGTATTAGCTATCCCTCCTAGCTTTGTGTCATCAGCAAATTTAATCAGTTTACCCTCAATTCCTTCATCTAAATCGTTGATAAAGATGTTGAACAATACAGGGCCCAGGACAGAGCCCTGTGGTACCCCACTTGAGACGTTCTTCCAACTGCATGTGCAGCCATTTACGACCACTCTTTGGGTCCGATCACTAAGCCAGTTATGAATCCACCTAACAGTTGCCTTGTCCATTCCATACTATTCCATTCCATTTATTCAATAAGGCTTGTATGAGATACTTTGTCAAATGCTTTGCTGAAGTCAAGATATACTATATCTACAGCATTTCCTTGATCCACCCAATCAGTGATTCCGTCATAGAAGGAAATTAAGTTAGTCGGACATGACATATTAGTTACAAACCCATGCTGACTCTGTTTAATCACTTCATTCTTATCCAGGTACTGACATACATGTTGTTTAATAATTTGTTCAAAGATCTTTCCTGGTATAGAAGTCAGACTCACCGGCCTATAGTTGCCTGGGTCCACCTTCTTCCCCTTTTTGAAGATAGGAACAACATTTGCTCTTCTCCAGTCTTCTGGGACTTCTCCTGTTCTCCAAGAATTTTCAAAGATTATGGAGAGGGGTTCCAAAATTTCTTCTGCTATCTCCTTCAGTACTCTGGGGTGTAATTCATCTGGACCTGGAGACTTGAATTCATTTAGGTTAGCTAAGTGTTTCCTCACTATCTTTCTGTTTATAGATATCCTGGATTCTTCTATTCTCTTAATAGGACAGTGAAGAACAGTTGATGTTACATTTCCTTTCTGAGAGAAAACAGATGCAAAATAGGAATTTAAAAGTTCGGCCTTCTCAACATCCTGTCTTACCATTTCATCATTTTCATCCTGTAAAAATCCTATAGCATCTATGACTTTTCTTTTACTTTTGACATATCCCCAAAATCCTTTATTATTGCTTTTGACATCTCTTGCAAGCCTCAATTCATTGTCAGCTTTAGATCATCTGATTTGTGCCCTGCAGGTTCTGCAGACAGCATTATATTCTTCTTTAGATATGCCTCCCTCTTTCCATTTTATAAACATTTTTTTCTTCCTTTTTAGCATGTGCTTAAGTTCTGTGTTCATCCATCCTGGCTTCCTTAAATGCTTCCTATTCTTCCCTGTTTTTGGAATTGTTAACAATTGTGCTTTGAGAATTTCATTTTTCAAGATTTCCCATCCTTCCTGGACATTTTTGTCTTTAAGGATATCCAGCCATTGGATCCCTCCAATTCTCTTTCTGAATCCCTTAAAATCTGCCTTTCTGAAATCTAACCTTGACGTCTGAGTCTTCACAGGTCTTCCTCCTCTAGTTATCCAAAATTCTAAAATAGCATGGTCGCTACCTCCTAGGGTCCCAGCCACTTTTACCTCCTCAACCATTTCCTCCCTGTTTATAAGGATTAGATCCAAGGTAGCAGTTCCCCTTGTTTTCTCCCCTACCTTTTTGAAGATAAAGTTGTCAGCAAGAGAGGATAAGAATTTCCTTGACCTGTTAGTTTTGCCTGAGAGATTCCCAACAAATGTCTGGATAGTTGAAATCTCCCATGACCACTATGTCATATTTTTTGGAGAACTTGGCCATTTGATGCATAAAGAGTTCATCCATATCTTCAGTTAGCACAGGTGGCCTGTAGTAAATGCCTACAATGGTGTCCTTTCCATTGTTCTGTCCTTGTATTCTTACCCAAACAGTTTCCACAGAACTCCCCGTCTCTGAAGCTTCAATCTCTGTGCAGATATAAGCGTTTCTAACATACAATGCGACTCCTCCTCCTCGTTTATCAAGTCTGTTTCTTGCAAATAAGTTGTATCCTTCTAGCCTTGTATTCCAATCATGTGTATTGTCCCACCAAGTTTCAGTGATTCCAATGACATCATATTTCTTTTCCTGTGTTAGTAGTTCCAATTCTCCTTGTTTGTTGCCCATGCTTTGTGCATTAGTATAGAAACATTTTAGTTTGTGATTGGTTTCTCTTTCTCCAATATTTTTATTAATTAGAATCTTTTGTCTTTGTTCTTCCTTTCCACTTCTAATAGCAGAGTTCTCAATAGCATTTGTCAGGTGTATGGCTTTTTCTGGTCTTTTGCTTCCCTTCCAATGTTGTTCTAGTTTAAAGCTCTCCTTACAAGTATAGCAAGGCGACTTCCAAATACATGTTTTCCATTCTTCGTAAGGTGCACCTCATCTCTAGCAAGTAGTCCATCGTAAAGGTAATTCACTCCGTGATCCAGAAATCCAAATCGTTGCTGACGGCACCATCGACGTAGCCAGTTGTTCACCTGCAGAATCTTATTCCACCTCCTTGTTCCATGGCCATCCACTGGGAGGATGGAAGAGAAGACCACCTGCGCTCCCAGTTCTTTCACTTTCTTGCCTAAGTCTTCAAAGTCTCTGCAGATGGTTTCCAGGTCATTTCTTGCGGTGTCATTTGTTCCCACATGTAGTAGCAGGAATGGGTAGTCATCTGTAGGTCTGAAGAGTCCTGATATCATGTCAGACACATCTTTAATTTTTGCACCTGGAAGACAACACATTTCTCTTGAAGTTATATCCGATCTGCAGAAAGCGGCTTCTGTTCCTCTCAACAGGGAATCCCCCATGACCACCACTCTCCGTTTCTTCTTCACAACATTTTTCTTTCTCCATCCAGGAGGACTCTGAAGGCGTACAAGGTTGCTGTTTGTGGGCAAAGTCTTATCCTGATGTATTTCTTCATCTTTTTCCTGCGTGAGAGCCTGGTACTGGTTCCTGAGCAGTATGGGTGCTGACTGCCTCCTGATCCTCCTGCTTCTCTGGGTCACATGTCTCCATTCCTCTGTTTCTTCAGGTGCACTTCGAATTTCTTCTCTTTCTGTAACATGAAGAGATAATTCTGCTCTGTCTAAGAACTCTTCACCTTCCTTAATGATCTTCAACGTAGCTAACCTCTCTTCGAGACTTTGCAACTTTTCCTCCAACAGGGACACAAGCTTGCATTTGTGGCATGTGAAATTTGGCTTTTCCACTGGTAAATCTGTGAACATGTAGCAAGCCCACATAGGCACAAAATCAAGTAAATCACAAAACTTGACGAGCACGTATACCTCTCTTTAATAGAAAACTTTTTTCCGGTTCGAGGATGATTGAAACTATCACCTTTTAACATATTGCCACAACAGGCACATCCCAAACATGGGAAATTGCCCATCTTAGGAGGACATTTTGTCCTTTGTACGTTGACTTTTGATGAACCAATATCTGACCTTACCAATCTATCTTTGAGATTGTGTCCACGTCTATATGAAAGCAATGGCCTGTCCACAAATTCTGATATCTGAGGCAGACCCTTTTGTAAGAGGCTCCAATGTTTATTCAGGATACCTCCAATCCTGCCACTAACTGGGCAATATGTTGAGACAAAAGGAACACGTCTCATAGGCCCTTTAATTCGCTTACGGCTAGAATCCTCCACCGATATACTTTGAGCCTTAACTCTATAAGAATTAACTAGATCCATCGGGTAACCCCTATTGACAAATTTTGTACACATCAGGTCCAATCTTAGATCCAACTTATCATCCTCTTTGACAATCCTCCGTACACGTAACATCTGACTCCATGGAAGTGACTCCACCATCGGTCTTGGGTGATTACTATCATACACCAAAAGACTATTCCTATCTGTCTCTTTTACAAAAAGATCGGTATACAGAGACTCATCTTTCTTATAGACCAGCGTGTCCAAAAATTGGACCTGATCATAAGAGTGGGTCAATGTAAACTTCAGCTCAGAGAATACATTGTTCAATTCATTTTGAAAATCAAGAAGATCCTCCAGACTACCATCCCAGATACAGAAAATATCATCGATGTAACGCCACCAAGCCCGGACATGGCACCAGTAGGTGGAATTGTACACATACCGGTCCTTGAATACCGCCATATAGATGTTAGCATAGGTTGGGGCCACATTGGACCCCATGGCGGTACCCCGCAACTGTAGGTAATATATATATGAAATGTTTTTGCAATATTTCTAATATGAATATGACCATTATTGTTAACGACTAGATAAACTGTGCTATTGAATATATATGTATCTGATGGATGTATTTATATGTATTTTATGTATGGATTTTCTGTGATGGGTGTTACCTAAATGGTGATTGACTGTGCCACACTATAAAAGGCCACCATTTGTGCTGTTATGTTATACTTGAAAAAGGCCACAATATGGCTGAAACGTTGTATTTTGTACTGGCAGAATACATTTTTGATACAATTTTTCAAACAGACCGGATGCTGTTCCTCTTCCTTATTTGGACTATTGTTCATTTGGGTCCATGAACCTTTGAACTGGCATCCACCCCTCCGTTGTGCTGTCAGCTGCTTTTTGCTGTTTATCGTTTGGACTCTGGCGGGCTTGCACCGGATTGAATATGGAAACTATTAATCCAGAGGTGGGTGAACTGGATACTGCCATGATTTTTTCTTACACAGAGGATGATGCGAAAAGGATTTTGTCTGGAGCCCGGACAGATATGTCCTTTTTAAACAAACCTACTGCTGATATGCTTAAAAAGAAATATGAAACAGAAAGAAGGAAATGCATATCGTATGAATTGCATGCTACCACATTATGTGAATATTATAAAGTCCGTAGGATTCCACGTGGTTTAAGACCGCATTTACGTCCTACATTGCTTGCAGATAATTCACAATTTTGCAGTAGGTTTGAGTCTATTACAAATAAGTTTGCATTTGATTTAATGCTTCTGAATGTTGAGTTTCTCCATATAGAGGTGGAGTCTGTGAAGAGAAACATTGCCGATCTGGAGCAGCAATTGACAGCTGAATTGATTTTTTTAAATCTCAGTTGGAGAATAAGTTGGTGAAATACCGAGGTGATATAGAGAAAACGAAATGTACGAAATGGTTTCGTGATGCTGATGATTACAGATCTGGTCATATTTTCTCATGGCAAATGGGTCAGCTAAATACTCCATACCCTAGGAGAGATCGACCTTTGCCAATGCGTAGAAGGAGGAGACCACCAGTTAAGGATCAAAGATTTGGGTTCACTACTGCTGAGTCTGATTCAACGGATGACTCTAATATGGGTGCAGCATCTTCATCTTCTATTTTTTTAGGAAAAGACAAGATGGACAATATGACAAGAAAAGGAGGACCGTCGAGGAGGTAGAAAGCACAGGAGAGAGAGGAATGTCACGCAAAGCACCAATGCGAACGAGGAATATGGAGGTGAAAAAAAGAACCCAGTAACACAGAGAGACTTGGTGGTAAATATCTCGTCGTGTGTGTTATCTGAAGTGGACTATGAAGTATTGTCTAAGGGACTGTCGTTTTGTCCCACAAATTCTCCTGATTGGTTTGAAATCGAGTGTGATTTGTTCTCTTTTTTTAGGAGGCTACGATTGGCATCCTTTTTCTCTGATAAGGAAGAAAAATCATGTGCAATTAGTGATGATGATAAGTCTATTGGTTTTACGCTCCAGGGTGTTGGATTATACAGTAAGAGTAATTTTCAACCACCTGTTAGGAATAACTTTGTTGAATCATATATTCAGTTGGTCAAGAGAGATATTGCACAATTGAAGGGAGAGTTTCGGGGTTAACATATGGGGAATCTTACATACTCTGAAAAACAGGCATTGGATAATCTTTCAAAAAATACTGCTATTACGATAAAAGCTGCAGATAAAGGTGGTGCGGTAGTTGTTATGGATACAGACAAATATAAGATGGAGATTCTTGGCCAACTTTCTGATACTGCAGTTTATGTTAGATTGACCAGTGACCCCACCCCCCGTTTCTTGAGTGAATTGCGGCTCTTGGTAGATGAGTCCTTGCTTAATGGACTCATTGATCAGAAGCTATCTGAATATTTGGTGGTGGATGCTCCCCAGACACCAATATTATACATGTTACCGAAAATACATAAAAGTTTGGAGAATCCACCTGGGCGTCCCATAGTATCTGGGAGGGGGTCATTATGTAGTAAGGTTTCGATTTTTCTTGACAAAGTATTGCGATGTTTTGCTACCTCAGCACGGTCTTATATTGTGGACACGAATGATTTTTTGCAGAAAATTAGTGACGTTAAAGTTACTCCTCATATGATACTTGCATCCTTTGATGTGGTTTCTCTATATACGTCCATTGAGCATGATAGGGGCTTGGAGGTCATCGATGTGGTGCTGACAGGCTCGGACATGGCACCAGAGTGTGCACAACTGGTCCTAGCACTGTTAGGTTTCATCCTCAGGAGGAATTTTTTTCTCTTTGGGGATGATTATTACCTACAGTTGCGGGGTACCGCCATGGGGTCCAATGTGGCCCCAACCTATGCTAACATCTATATCGCGGTATTCGAGGACCGGTATGTGTACAATTCCACCTACTGGTGCCATGTCCGGGCTTGGTGGCGCTACATCGACAATATTTTCTGTATCTGGGATGGTAGTCTGGAGGATCTTCTTGATTTTCAAAATGAATTGAACAATGTATTCTCTGAGCTGAAGTTTACATTGACCCACTCTTATGATCAGGTCCAATTTTTGGACACGCTGGTCTATAAGAAAGATGAGTCTCTGTATACCGATCTTTTTGTAAAAGAGACAGATAGGAATAGTCTTTTGGTGTATGATAGTAATCACCCAAGACGGTTGGTGGAGTCACTTCCATGGAGTCAGATATTACGTGTACGGAGGATTGTCAAAGAGGATGATAAATTGGATCTAAGATTGGACCAGATGTGTACAAAATTTGTCAATAGGGGTTACCAGATGGATCGAGTTAATTACTATAGAGTTAAGGCTCAAAGTATATCGGTGGAGGATTCTAGCCGTAAGCGAATTAAAGGGCCTATGAGACGTGTTCCTTTTGTCTCAACATATTGCCCAGTTAGTGGCAGGATTGGAGGTATACTGAATAAACATTGGAGCCTCTTACAAAAGGGTCTGCCTCAGATATCAGAATTTGTGGACTGGCCATTGCTTTCATATAGACGTGGACACAATGTCAAACATAGATTGGTAAGGTCAGATATTGGTTCATCAAAAGTCCACATACAAAGGACAATATGTCCTCCTAAGATGGGCAATTTTCCATGTTTGGGATGTGCCTGTTGTGGCAATACGTTAAAAGGTGATAGTTTCAATCATCCTCAAACCGGAAAAAAGTTTTCTATTAAAGAGAGGTATACGTGTTCGTCAAGTTTTGTGATTTACTTGATTTTGTGCCCATGTGGGCTTATGTATATAGGAGAGACCACCATGGAGATTAGGGCCCGCATTAGTAAGCATAAGAGTACAATTAGGACTAAACTTGTGGAGTTGCCGATTCCGAAGCATTTTTTAGAGTGTAGACATTCAGTGAACCAGTTACGATTTAGAGTGATAGATGGGGTTCCTGTATTGAGACGTGGGGGTGATAGGGTTAAGATGTTGAAGAAAAAGGAGTTGAAATGGATATCGATTCTTGATACGTTGCAACCAAGGGGTTTGAACTTGGATTACAATTTACATACTTGTGTCACCTAATCCCTCACCTTGTGCCATTATTCTTTGTTGTGGGTATATATTTATCTATGTGGCCTTTATGGTCTTTTAATCAAATGTTTTTTTATTTTTCAGTGTTTATAGGTGATATATTTGGATGGAGTGGAGGACACGGGGACTGAACAGTCCTGAATTACGAAGAGGATGTTGTCCTTTGTGGATTTTTGTCGTCATTTCTTGCCTGCCATTCCTCGTGCCCTCTTTTCTTTTTTGTAATTATCCCAGCTTTGCTCCTTATATAATGTGCAACGTATGCGAATTTCGTAAAGTATGGAATATTATTAAAGTTACTATGGATATGGTTCCTTGATTCCAAATGTCTCTTATATGCTGCGTTGTTTGGGAGCATTTTGGCCTATCTGTGTGGACTCATTTATTCAAGTGTGGTATTACACTTATTTTCGTTAATCAGCGCATGCGCGGACTTGTGAGGGAGTGTGGTGTGTGATCGTGTGCTCTGGGCCTCCACGCGTGCGCGGTCCTCCCCGGTGGGCGGTTTGTGTGGCTGATCCCTCGCATGCGCGGTGCTCTGTGACGGAGATGTCACGTGACCGGGGCTGCGGGGATGGGCGGCGCGCGCGCCGTGATCTGGTGGTGCGCGTCATTAGACTGTGCTCCTGATACAACCTGGCTCTGGCTGATGTTGTCATATGGGGAGAGGGAACTCTGCCGATATAGGGATTTGTGAGTCCTCATATGATTGGTCCATTGGGGTTGGCGCCACTATTATGTGATTAGGGATTGGCGGTTTATATATGGATATGTATTACTGCAAGTGATTGGTGCGTTATTTCTATGGATACCTTTGATGCATCACGATCATTGGTGGGCTGATTTGGGGATCGTTGTTTATATATGAAATGTTTTTGCAATATTTCTAATATGAATATGACCATTATTGTTAACGACTAGATAAACTGTGCTATTGAATATATATGTATCTGATGGATGTATTTATATGTATTTTATGTATGGATTTTCTGTGATGGGTGTTACCTAAATGTTGATTGGCTGTGCCACACTATAGAAGGCCACCATTTGTGCTGTTATGCTATACTTGAAAAAGGCCACAATATGGCCAAAACGTTGTATTTTGTACTGGCAGAATAAATTTTTGATACAATTTTTCACCCAGACCGGATGCTGTTCCTCTTCCTTATATGCTCTATCCTAAGGTCCTGGCTTCCACTATGCTGTCAGTGAGATGTACCATCCCTGCCCACAAGCACTTGTCCACGTGTCCATGGTTTGGTGAAATTTAAAAGTAACTGCATTGTTGAGGGCACAGATAATGTTGTGGGACACATGCTTCTGTAATGCAGGGATGGCACACTGGGAGAAATAGTGGCAGCTGGGGACCGAGTACCAAGGGACGGCTGCCGCTATCAGGTTGCGGAAAGCTTCTGTCTCTACAAGCCGAAAAGGCAATATTTCGAGCGCAAGCAGTCGTGAAATGAGTAAATTTAGTAGAGTGGCCTGTGGGGCGTTGGCTGCGTATTTGCACTTGCGTTCCAAGGACTGGGGTATGGACAACTGAACGCTGTGCTGTGACAAGGACGTGCTTGCTGATGGCGCTAGTTAAGTGTGTGCAACGACAGGTGCATGGCAGGAGGAATCTTCGCATGCACCATGGACAGGGGATTGGCTTGCACGTAGAACAGCAGAAGAAGCAGTGGTGTCACCCGCAGACACTCTTCCTGGACCCTGGGATTGGGCCCACAAAGAAACGTGCTTTGCTGCCATGTGCCTGATCATGTTGGTGGTGGTCACGCTGGTAGTTTTGCTACCCCTACTGAGGCTGGCCTGGCAGGTGGCGCCATTGGCCTTTTTGAGGTTATCGGCAGAGTCTTTAAAAAACAACCAGACTTGGGAAGACCTAACAGATGGACGGCAACTTCCATTGTGTTGGTGTTATGGGGAACGGTTGCCCGCCTTCTGTCTGCGGCCACCACACTGCTTCTTCCTGCCTGTTGGGGTGCTACGCTTCCCTTCCCTGTGTGCTGCTGTCCTCGCTCTGCATGTCCTCCTACCAGCTTGGGTCAGTTACTATATCATCCACCACCTCGTCTTCCACTTCCACACCCTGGTCCTCCTCCTGACTTTCTGGCAATTGTGTCTCATCATCGTCCGCCTCTTGTAACATGTTCCCATTGTTGCCTTCGTGTGATCGTGGCTGCTCTAATATTTGGGCATCGCTACATGCGATCTCCTCTTGCCCCGTTTCAAGTGGACAGTGCGAGAGGCCCGAATCTATAAATGGAAAGTGAACACCTCTTCGGAGAGTCCAAGTGTGGGATCAATTGTCTCCGGGCACTCAGCATGGTGGGAGGAAGAAGGATCAGGGTGAGGAATATGTGGTTCAGACTCATGGCTACACAGATTTGACCGTGTGGAAGACAGGGTGGTGGTGGTGGTGGCAAACTGACTGGAAGCATTATCTGCTATCCAGTCAACAACCTTTTGACACTGCTCTGGGTTCAATAGTGGTGTGCTGCTGCGGTCCCCTAGTAATTGGGACAGGAAGGTCGAGCGTGAAGATGTGGTTGCAATTTCAGCTTGCCCACGGCCTTGGCATGCACCATCACCATCACGTCCAGTGGCCCGTCCCTTGCCAAGTTACTTGCTCATTTTAAATTGACAATATTTTGCATGGTCAGTAGAAATGGCTGAGTTTAAAATAGCTGGCCTGTAGGTAACTATTTTCTTTTTTAAGCAAACTGGTGTCAGCTTGTATAATAATGGGGAAAAAAAGGAGCATATACATAAAATAGCAAATTTTATTAGTCTCATATCAAAAAGTCATAACAGTAATAATAGTATACATATAGACAGTACAAGATGCAAAAATGAGGGACCAGATCCAGGGTCCAGTGCCAGCAGAAAATACAAGTGATCAGGCACACAGTTACCCCTGAAATAGATAATAATAAGGTGCTTAATGTCTAGATAAAATGACCAGGCAAGTGCCAATCAAAAAGATAGGGGCAACCAGATTCAATATAAATGTTTAGCTGGCGCAGACCACCAGGAATGAACCCACTTTTGTGCCTCTGGGTAAATCATGCTACCTGGTGCTATCATAATTTATTCTGTGTTTATCACAGTCTTTTCCAGGATTTACAATGGACTTTAGAGCGCTTGACTCTACATGGCGCGCTCAGATTAATTTTGTTAGAGTGTTTTCTATAAGTTGACACCATGATAGCAGCACCAGGTAGCATGATTTACTCAGAGGCACAAAAGTGTAAAATTAGCACCCAAAGGTTCCAAAAACTGGAAAAAGCTCAAGCTCCATAGAATATATAATAATGTGAGAAAACAGGAGCATATACATAAAATAGCAAATTTTATTAGTCTCATATCAAAAAGTCATAACAGTAATAATAGTAGACATATAGACAGTGCAAGATACAAAAAGGAGAGAGCAAAAATGAGGGACCAGACCCAGGGTCCAGTGCCAGCAGAAAATACAAGTGATCAGGCACACAGTTACCACTGAAATAGATAATAAGGTGCTTAAATGTCTAGATAAAATGACCAGGCAAATGTCAATCAAAAAGATAGGGGCAACCAGAGTCAATATAAATGTTTAGCTGGCGCAGACCACCAGGAATGAACCCAGGATGGGCCCCCAAAACCCTGGTGTGCTGTCCCAATATCATGTAATAATACACCAGTAAGGAGTCCACCGCAACTGTCAATACAATGTAATAAACAGAAGTAACACTTGTGTGGCTCAAGTAAAAAGGGTGGGAGAGTAACGCTTACCAATGGGGAGTGGGGACAGGACACCGGGTATGGACCTGAAAGGAACCCCGACACGCGTTTCGCCAGAAGTGGAACGGCTTTCTCAAGGAGATATGAGTAATGGAATCCGAAATGACCTTCTTATGCCATTGGTGGTCAGTCAGGTGACATGGTCAAATGTGCTCCCTGGGCCAATGGAAGCAGCTCAAACGGCGCATGTGCAGAGGGAGCGCCAGGTCCTGCACTCATCCCGGCGTCACCACATCACTGCATGGGAGCCAGGGGGTGGAATCAAGTCCCGAGCCCAGGTCATGTGCATGAGGTGGGGGAGTACACGCCGCTCAGATGCAGGAGTCCCAGCGCCCACCCCCATCACATGGGCACCACTGGACCCAATGTAATCTCTGAGAGCTACAACATATATTTAGGACAATGGTATCCCTAATGATGTCACTCAAATATAGCCTGAAAAAAAACACAAGTACCTCCCATAGAGTCATAGAACACAGACAGCAATAACAATAGAAGTATATAAGAGATACAGCAGAACAAGATAAAATATGGTGTAGAAAAAACGGAGGCTTGTCCAGTAGATGGATGTCTTCCCGGCACAAGGAGTATCACGATACGACACGTTTATATACGGCATAAGGTTAATGCGGACATAAGAAAATAACTGGAATAAAAATAAAAAACAAACAATAAATACAGACATAAAACAATGATAAAAAAACTCCCAGGTCCCAAACAATGGGGGCCATTCCAAAAATATTGGAATAACATAAATGGTGACTGAAGTGGAAAACTGGAGGCCCTCATGTCCATACTACAGATAGGAGGAGAAGCTCAAAGACTCATTAAGTCCAAGGGGTTTAAGAGTGTTAAGGCGTACAATCCAGCCCGCTTCTCGTTGGGCCAGACATATCTTGTAATTACCCCCTCTTAGACCCAAATGGATACTCTCTATCCCTCCGATCTGAAGAGAGCACACGTCACAATTGTGCTTTATTTTAAAGTGACGTGGCAACTGGCAACATCTTCAGATAAGAGGGATCAGGTTAATCTCTGGCAGCGCGAATGTCCCTGACGTGTTCCTAGACGTCAGCCCGATATATATCAAAGAGCAACCACACATGGCGTAGTAGATGACATTCATTGTCCCACATGTGATGTGCTGTCTGATACGGAACTCCATGGCCCCGTCTGAAGATACAAAGGAGAAATTTCTTAGGACATTCGCTCATGCCATACAATGACCACATGGGAAACAGCCCACAACCGGACCCCTCGTGGAGTCATGAATTTAATGAGCGGTACCATGTGACCGCTGAAGGAAGGAAAGATCGCGGAGAAGCTGGGGGCTAAGGAGACAGCGCCAGGACGGGTAAGTATGACCTGACACCCCCGCCTCCCTCCCCTTCTGACTCCCTGGTGTATATGGCTCAAATATAAGCCGAGAGGGGGACTTTCAGCCCAAAAAATGGGCTGAAAATCTCGGCTTATATTTGAGTATATACGGTAATTACCTGAAGCCACCCCTGACTTCAGGAGGTTGGCTGTCTTCCCGTATTACTTTTGGTCTTAACAGCCTGGCGTGTATGCATCTTTTTACTTGTAGAGGGCATAGGATGCTCCGTTGGGGGGTATACATCTTGAGGAGTATTGTCCTCACGTGAAATGTTAGATCTAGTCGATGCAGATCAAGATCTTGAATGAGTAAAATTTCTATTTCGTGGGCGTGAACGATCACTAGGACCACGGTATCTGTAAACATTAGACAATTGCATATCACTATATCCCTCTTAAATTTTCTGGCCTTGGTACTCTGTATGTCGTTAGCCCATTTTTGTAGCTCTGCATCTATGTCATAATTTAATTTTTTTAAGGCCTCAGATGTCATTTCTTTCCTGAGAATGACCTGAATCAACTCGATCTCTGTCTCAATTTCCCCCAAGGTGTGAGCATCCATGCCCTCAAGTAATGCCATATAGCTATAGGAGCAAGTGTTCGAGAGCTCCTCCCATTTTGTCTTCAAATCCTCATCCAATATGGAAAATGAGGGAAAGACTTGAATTCTCAAGCCTCGGGGAATAAGTCCCTCCTCCAAGTATTTCTCCAGAAAGGCATGGTTCCACCACACCCTTGTTCTTTTCTGTAGAAGCTCTTTGAAATGAATAATAGCTTCATTTAAGTCACCATTAGGTTCATCCATGCCCCCATTAAGGCCATCCTTAAATGTATCATTAATCTGAGCGCGCCATGTAGAGTCAAGCGCTCTAAAGTCCATTGTAAATCCTGGAAAAGACTGTGATAAACACAGAATAAATTATGATAGCACCAGATTGCATGATTTACTCAGATAAAACTGGGGAAAGAAAGAGCGCAATAGGGTCTTATCTGGGTAACAGATGAAACAAATTCAGGGAATCTACTCACCTTTTCCAAGATAGATTAAAGCATGTAAGTCAATGTCAGCCTGCTGCACGCCCGAGGTTCACGTCCGTGACCACAGATAAGGATCCTTTTGGATAAATTATTTAGGCTTACTGTGTGCTGCTGAGACCAGGATAAAGTCACCACATGAGAAACTTTTTAACTCTTTATTCCCAACGCGTTTCAAAGTGGAAAATCACTTCTTCTTCAGGGGATGACATAGACTCTATGTCATTCCCTGAAGAAGAAGTGATTTTCCACTTTGAAACGCGTTGGGAATAAAGAGTTAAAAAGTTTCTCATGTGGTGACTTTATCCTGGTCTCAGCAGCGCACAGTAAGCCTAAATAATTTATCCAAAAGGATGATTTACTCAGAGGCACAAAAGTGGGTTCATTCCTGGTGGTCTGCGCCAGCTAAACATTTATATTAAATCTGGTTGCCCCTATCTTTTTGATTGGCACTTGCCTGGTCATTTTATCTAGACATTAAGCACCTATCTATTTCAGTGGTAACCGTGTGCCTGATCACTTGTATTTTCTGCTGGCACTGGACCCTGGGTCTGGTCCCTCATTTTTGCTCTCTCCTTTTTGTATCTTGCACTGTCTATATGTATACTATTATTACTGTTATGACTTTTGATATGAGACTAATAAAATTTGCTATTTTATGTATATGCTCCTTTTTTTCTCCCATTTTTATATATTCTATGGAGCTTGAGCTTTTTCCAGTTTTTGGAACATTTGGGTGCTAATTTGCACTTTTGTGCCTCTGAGTAAATCATGCTACCTGGTGCTGCTATCATGGTGTCAACTTGTAGAAGACACTAACAAAATTTTACAGTAGCCCAGAAAAGGAAGAATTTTCTGCACACTCAGATGTGATCGCTCTAATGGCCAAACCCCTTTTTAAAATAAATGCCCTGTAGGTAACTATTTTTTCTTCAGCAAACTGGTTTCAATAAGGCCTGTTTCACACTTCCGTTTTTTCAAATCCGTCAAAATCCGTTGTTTTCCGTAAAAAAACGGATCCGCCATTTTTTGCAGGATCCGTTTTTTTTGTCCCATAGACTTCCATTACGGTTACCGCGGATCCGTCAAAAAAACGGATCAGTTTTTTAAAAAAAGGATCCGTTGGCATCCGTTTCCGTCAAAAAAACGGAAACGGATCCGTTTGGCGGACACAAAAACGGAAGTGTGAAACAGGCCTTACTTGTATAAGACACTCCAACAAATCTAACAAAATTGTTACAGTAGCCCAGAAAAGGCAGAATTTTCTGTGCACTCAGATGTGATCACTGTGACGGCAAAACTCCTGTTTAAAATAGCTGGCCTGTAGGCAACTATTTTTTTCAGCAAACTGGTGTCAATAACTTGTATAAGACACTCCAACAAAATGTTACAGTAGCCCAGAAATGGCAGAATTTTCTGCGCACTCAAATGTGATCGCTGTGACGGCCAAACCCCTGTGTAAAATAAATGCCCTGTAGGTAACTATTTTTTTTTCAGCAAACTGGTCTCAATAACTTGCATAAGACACTCCAACAAAATTTTACAGTAGCCCAGAAATAACAGAATTTTCTGCCAACTCAGATGTGATAACATGTAAATCAACAGCCGCGGAGACACCATCACATGATTCTCAACGCAAGCAATGACTAGCCAGGTCTTTCACCGGGAAGGAACCACGGGAAGGGCAGTCTCCAATGAAGGAAACCACCTATGCCAAAACATGGTATCGATCCACAGACAGCTGTTTCGGGGTATTGCCCCTCATCAGTGTGGAGTAGGAAACTGGCTAGTAGGAGCAATGCCTAGTAAAAGACTGTGAAAATGAGGATGAGTGACCTCATGGAGATCAACATCCAACTCAGATGTGATCACTGTGACAGTCAAACCCCTGTTTAAAATAGCTGGATTTTCGCGCTGTAATATGGAAAGGATATAGCTGTATTCTGCAGTGCCAACAAGCAAATGGAGCAAAAAAAATGTGTGCTCTGGATTGCTTTTAAAGAAAACAATCAGGATTAAGCTGCAAAAAATTATTCCTGGCCACTGATACCTAGGTAAATATGGTAAATATCTGTAATAGGCAGCAGCACCAGACAGTAATAGTATGGACCCTCTTGCTGTATGCAGTGAAGTATATCACATACAATGCCAAGCTAGCAAGCACTGATACCTATATACACCGTAATTAGTCCTCAGAAGGACTGTTGGTTTAGATGGATTTGTGCATTCAATATGGTATACCCACACTAAGCCTGGGATCACACTACCGTGCGTGATGCGAGAAACTTGCATGTATTTCTATACATCCGCATCTTCGGTCCTGAGTGTCGGCGGCAGCGCCGGGTGTTGATGTGAGAGACTCGTCCGAGTTTCTCGCATCACACATGGTAGTGTGATCCCTGCCTTACTCATACACCACCAAATCTGTCCTTATCTCTGCAGCAACTCTCCCTACACTGCGTGATTCGAGCTGATTGTGACAAGTAGGGCGGCGCCAGGTCTGATATAGACCTGATGACGCTGTGCGGCCAGCCAGTCACTGTAATGCCACAACCAACATGGCTGGGTTATTATAGTGTGTGGCAGACAATCCCTGCATGTTGATAGGCACTGTAAAGAGCACCAAACATGCAGGCCGGGTACCTGAGCTCCTGCTGAGCAACCCCGGAAATGCTCGGTGCAGTGAGATGCTCGAGCGAGCACTTCTGAACATGCTCGCTCATCATTAATTGTAATATATCTATTGCATTTTTTACTTTAATGGGTATTCAGTATTATGATCGTTTTTATTATCTTATCTTTTGTATGAACATGTCTTTCTTTCTTACAGCGACTTAATGAATGAGACCTAAGGACAGGTCGAAACGTTTACAACTGAGTATAGTCGCCTAAAAAATTTTTTCCTGCATCTTGCCTATTGTTTTTTGTTTTCACTGACTACATGATTTTCTTGCATCACCTAAACGATAGCGTGTTCAGTGAATTTTGACTGCATGCTAATGTAAGACCCCTCTATGTCCCTCCCGATGTGTTTCTTCCTCAGTCCCAAGGAATCATCAGGGAAGTGTGTTTACGGGGGATTTGCAACAGGGTCTTGTAGCCACAGGAATCCTTGAAAGTGCCATGCACATTACGGCAAAGCCAAAATAATTGGAGGATATGAGAGCTACTTTCTGTTTATACTCTTGAATAATATTTTAGGATTACTTTTACTCTTTTGGCAGTGAGCCTCTCTGTCTGTTTTCTCTGACTTGATGTGTTTTTAACACAATTTTTTTCTCTATAATTATTTAATGCCTCATCACTAGTAACCTCATTTAATTTTCTAAATGTTTTCCTTTAGCCATTTATTGCACCCCTTACAACTCTATTTAGCCATAGTGAGTTCCTCCTCTTTCTAGGGTATCTTATTGGAGCAGGACCTTTTCATGATGCTTATAAGGCCGAGTTCACATGTAGCTTTTATTCGCATTTCCGCGGCGGTTTTAAACGTGCGATTTTGCCACGAAAATGCGAAAAATAAGCATCCCATGCATTCCTATGGGATTCCGCAATGCTATGCTAATGCTGCGGTTTTTTCCGCGGCAGAATCGCTTCGCTGTAAAAAACGCAGCATGCTCATTAATTTAGCGGAATCGCGGTGATCCCGCACCCATAGGAATGCATTGTTCTGCTTACTTTCCGCATGTGGCTGTGCACACCATGCGAAAAGTAAGCAGAACATTTACGGATGGTACCCACGGTCCTCCGGGCTCTGGGTATCATATCCCTGTAAAAAATAGAATTAATATAAAAAATATTGTTATTCTTACCTTCCGGCGTCCCGCGCAGCCTTACCGCCGTTCTCCACGCTCCCGGTCCCAGTAATCCTTTCCGAGAATGACCGCGATGGCGTCCGTTCTCACGGGATTGCAACATCTTGCGGTCATTCGTGATGATGTCGGAGCGCGACATCATCACGAATGCACGAGAACGGACGCCATCGTGGTCATTCTCGCAAAGGATTACTGGGACCGGGAGCGTGAAGAGAGGCGGGAAGGCTGCGCGGGACGCCGGAAGGTAAGAATAACAATATTTTAAATTTTTTTATTATTTTTTACATCCTTTTACTACTGATGCTGCATAGGCAGCATCAGTAGTAAAAAGTTGATCACACTCGTCAAACACTATGTTTGACGAGTGTGACCAACCTGTCAATCAGTTCTCCAAGCGATGCTACAGATCGGTTGGAAAATGCCAGCATTCTGCAAGCTAATTACGCTTGCAAAACGCTAGTTTTTCCGCGGGAAAATCGAGGGAATTTAAAATGCGATTTTCCAGCGGAATGGAATCCGGAATTCTCGCAGTAATTTCCGGGAGAGTTCCGCTATGTGTGAACGTAGCCTAAAAGTTTCCCAATTGCTCTGTGTACTTTAATTTTCAAGGACATGTTCCAAGTTTATGGCACCAAGATCATCTCTCAGCCATTGGTAATTCACCTTCCTTTAGTGTCCTTGATGCCCAAGTGACCCCCCAACCCATACATTTGATATTCTGTTGGCATATTCATTAAAATTAGGTCTAGCTGTGACTCCCATATTCTTGGGTCTTGCACCATTTCCGAAAGGTAATTGTTTTTCACTGTCAAAAACCATTTTCCTTTGCTGGACCTGCAGATTTCTGTGCCCCAATTTATATCAGGGTAGTTGAATTCCTCCATAATAATTACTTCTCCCTGATACGCTGTCTCATTTAACCCCTTTCTGCCATTGGACGTACTATCCCGTCCATGTGCCCTGGGACTTAATTCCCAAGGACGGGATAGTACGTCATAGGGATCAACAGTGCGCCCTATAAAAAAAAAACAATAAAAATGCACATATTTAGTGTCGCCACATCCGTAACAAGCCGCCCTATAAAACTGTCCCTCTAGTTAACCCCTTTAGTTAACCCCTTCAAAAAAGATGCAAAAAACAATGCTTTATCATCATACCGCCAAAAAAACATGCAATAACGCGCGATCAAAAAGACGAATATAAATAAACATACCACTGAAAACGTCACCTTGTCACGCAAAAAATAAGCTGCCACACAGCATCATCAGCGAAAAAATTAAAAAGTTATAGCTTGCAGAATAAAGCGATGCAAAAATAATTATTTTTTAGATATAGTTTTCATTGCATAAAAGCGCCAAAACATAAAAAAGACATAAATGAGGTATCGCTGTAATTGTACTGACCCGAAGAATAAAACCGCTTTATCAATTTTACCATACGTGGAACGCACCCCCCAAAAGAAATTCATGAAATGCTGGTTTTTGTTCATTCTGCGTCCCAAAAATCGGAACAAGCGATCAAAAAATGTCACGTGCCCGAAAATGATACCAATAAAAACATCAACTCGTCCCGCAAAAAATAAGGCCTCACATGACTCGGTGGTCAAAATATGGAAAAATTATAGCTCTCAAAATGTGATGCAAAAACTTTTTTGTACAATAAATAGCATCTTTTAGCGTATGACAGCTGCCAAACATAAAAACCCCCCTTTATCACCCCCTTAGTTAGGGAAAAATAAGGAAATTAAACAAAATGTATTTATTTCCATATTCCCATTAGAGTTAGGGCTAGGGCTTGTGTTAGAGCTAGGGTTAGGGCTAGAGTAAGACTGTGTGCGCACAATGCGGTTTCTGCTGCAGATTTTTCCGCGCAGATTTGGCTAAATCCACAGGTCAAATGACCTGTTTTACCTGCGGATTTAGTGCGGATTAGCCTGTGGTTTTCCCCCGAGTTTTGATACCTGGTAATGAAGCAAGCGTCAAACCGTTGTGGATTCCGCACAAAGAAGTGACATGCTGTGGATTTAAAACCGCAGCAAATCCGCGTGGAAAAATCCGCAGCATGTGCCCTGCGTTTTTCATTTGCCATTAAATATAAAGATACTGTACAATGCAGCAGAAACTACTGCGGATCCGCAGGGCCAAATCCGCTGCGGATCCGCAGCAGAATCCGCAATGTGTGCACACATCCTTAGGGTTAGGGCTAGGGTTAGGGGTGTGTTGGGGTTAGGGTTGAAGTTAGAATTGGGCGGTTTCCACTGTTTGGGCACATCAGGGGCTCTCCAAATGCAACATGGCATCTGATCTCAATTCCAGTCAATTCTGCGTTCAAAAAGTCAAACGGTGCACCTTCCCTTCCAAGCTCTGCCATGCGCCCAAACAGTGGTTTACCCCCACATATAAGGTTTCAGCCTACTCATGACAAATTGCTCAACAAATTTTGGGGTCCAATTTCTCCTGTTACCCTTGGGAAAATAAAAAATTGGGGGCAAAAATATCATTTTTGTGGAAAAAAATGATTTTTTATTTTTATGACTCTACGTTATAAACTTCTGTGAAGCACAAAGTGCTCACCACATATCTAAATAAGTTCCTTGGGGGGGTCTAGTTTCCAAAATGGGGTCACTTGTGGGGGGTTTCCACAGTTTAGGAATATCAGGGGCTCTCTAAAGGCAACATGACACCCGCAGACCATTCTATCAAAGTCTGCATTCCAAAACGTCACTATTTCCCTTCTGAGCCCCGATGTAACATAGTAACATAGTTTTGAAGGCTGAAGGAAGACCTTATGTCCATCTAGTTCAGCCTATTTTTAGTGCAGCTGTTCTGCATTGTTGATCCTGGGGAAGGCAAAAAACCCACAGAGTAGAAGCCAATTTTCTCCATAGGGAAAAAAATTCCTTCCCCTAAGCTGGGTCAACCATCTACCTATAATATTCTGTTATTCGTAACATTCTATACTGTTACTCACAAGAAAAGCATCCATTCCTTTCTTAAATTCATTCAGTGAGATGGCCATCACAACTTCCTCAGGAAGAGAATTCCAGAGCCCATACAGTAGTTTTCTCCCACATATGGGGTATCAGCGTACTCAGAACAAATTGGACAACAACTTTTGGGGTCCAATTTCTCCTGTTACCCTTGGTAAAATAAAATATTGGGGACTAAAAGATCATGTTTGTGGAAAAAATATGATTTTTTTTCATTTTCACGTCAGGGCATTATAAACTTCTGTGAAGCACTTGGGGGTTCGAAGTTCTCACCACACATCTAGATAAGTTCCTTAAGGGGTCTAGTTTCCAAAATGGTTTCATTTGTGGGGGATTTCCCATTTTGGCACGTCAGGGGCTTTTCAAATGCGACATGGCATCCGATCTCAATTCCAGCCAAAAAAGTCAAATGGCGCTGCTTCCCTTCTGAGCTCTGCCATGCGCCGATATCATAGAATCATAGAATCATAGAATCATAGAATCGTAGAGTTGGAAGGGACCTCCTGGGCCATCTGGTCCAACCCCCTGCTCAAAGCAGGATTCGCTAAATCATCCCAGTTAGATGTCTGTCCAGCCTCTGTTTGAAGACTTCCATTGAAGGAGAACTCACCACTTCTCGTGGCAGCCTGTTCCACTCATTGATCACTCTAACTGTCAAAAAGTTTTTTCTAATATCTAATCTGTGTCTCCTCCCATTCAGCTTCATCCCATTGCTTCTAGTCTTTCCTTGTGCAAATGAGAATAAAGTTGATCCTTCTACAATGTGACAGCCCTTTAGATATTTGTAGACAGCTATTAAGTCTCCTCTCAGTCTTCTCTTTTGCAAACTAAACATTCCCAAATCCTGCAACCTTTCCTCATAAGACAGGGTTTGCAGACCGGTCACCATTCTGGTCGCTCTTTTCTGAACTTGCTCCAGTTTGTTGATGTCTTTTTTAAAATGTGGTGCCCAAAATTGGACACAATATTCCAGATGAGGTCTGACCAAAGAGGAGTAGAGGGAAATAATTACTTCACGTGATCTAGACTGTATGCTTCTGTTAATACATCCTAGAATTGCATTTGCCTTTTTTGCTGCTGCATCACACTGTTGACTCATATTCAGTCTGTGATCTATTAGTATACCCAAGTCTTTTTCACATGTGCTGTCACTTAGCCCTATTCCTCCCATTCTATATATTCTTTTTTCATTTTTATTGCCCAGATGTAGTACTTTGCATTTCTCCCTGTTAAAAACCATTCTGTTAGTTGCTGCCCACTTCTCCAGTTTATTTAAATCTTTTTGAATCCTCTCTCTCTCTTCTCTAGTATTAGCTATCCCTCCTAGCTTTGTGTCATCAGCAAATTTAATCAGTTTACCCTCAATTCCTTCATCTAAATCGTTGATAAAGATGTTGAACAATACAGGGCCCAGGACAGAGCCCTGTGGTACCCCACTTGAGACATTCTTCCAACTGGATGTGCAGCCATTTACGACCACTCTTTGGGTCCGATCACTAAGCCAGTTATGAATCCACCTAACAGTTGCCTTGTCCATTCCATACTTAGTCATTTTTTCAATAAGGATTGTATGAGAGACTTTGTCAAATGCTTTGCTGAAGTCAAGATATACTATATCTACAGCATTTCCTTGATCCACCCAATCAGTAATACCATCATAGAAGGAAATTAAATTAGTCTGACATGACTTATTAGTTACAAACCCATGCTGACTCTGTTTAATCACTTCATTCTTATCCAGGTATTGACATACATGTTGTTTAATAATTTGTTCAAAGATCTTTCCTGGTATAGAAGTCAGACTCACCGGCCTATAGTTGCCTGGGTCCACCTTCTTCCCCTTTTTGAAGATAGGAACAACATTTGCTCTTCTCCAGTCTTCTGGCACTTCTCCTGTTCTCCAAGAATTTTCAAAGATTATGGAGAGGGGTTCAAAAATTTCTTCTGCTATCTCCTTCAGTACTCTGGGGTGTAATTCATCTGGACCTGGAGACTTGAATACATTTAGGTTAGCTAAGTGTTTCCTCACTATCTTTCTGTTTATAGATATCCTGGATTCTTCTATTCCCTTAATAGGACAGTGAATAACAGTTGATGTTACATTTCCTTTCTGAGAGAAAACAGATGCAAAATAGGAATTTAAAAGTTCAGCCTTCTCAACATCCTGTCTTACCATTTCATCATTTTCATCCTGTAAAAATCCTATAGCATCTTTGACTTTTCTTTTACTTTTGACATATCCCCAAAATCCTTTATTATTGCTTTTGACATCTCTTGCAAGCCTCAATTCATTTTCAGCTTTAGATAATCTGATTTGTGCCTTGCAGGTTCTGCAGACAGCATTATATTCTTCTTTAGATATGCCTCCTTCTTTCCATTTTATAAACATTTTTTGCTTCCTTTTTAGCATGTGCTTAAGTTCTGTGTTCATCCATCCTGGTTTCCTTAAATGCTTCCTATTCTTCCCTCTTTTCGGAATTGTTAACAACTGTGCTTTGAGAATTTCATTTTTCAAGATTTCCCATCCTTCCTGGACATTTTTGTCTTTAAGGATATCCAGCCATTGGATCCCTCCAATTCTCTTTCTGAATCCCTTAAAATCTGCCTTTCTGAAATCTAACCTTGACGTCTGAGTCTTCACAGGTCTTCCGCCTCTAGTTATCCAAAATTCTAAAATAGCATGGTCGCTACCTCCTAGGGTCCCAGCCACTTTTACCTCCTCAACCATTTCCTCCCTGTTTATAAGGATTAGATCCAAGGTAGCAGTTCCCCTTGTTTTCTCCTTTACCTTTTGGAAGATAAAGTTGTCAGCAAGAGAGGATAAGAATTTCCTTGACCTGTTAGTTTTGCCTGAGAGAGATTCCCAACAAATGTCTGGATAGTTGAAATCTCCCATGACAACTATGTCATATTTTTTGGAGAACTTGGCCATTTGATGCATAAAGAGTTCATCCATATCTTCAGCTTGCACAGGCGGCCTGTAGTAAATGCCTACAATGGTGTCCTTTCCATTGTTCTGTCCTTGTATTCTTACCCAAACAGTTTCCACAGAACTCCCAGTCTCCGAAGCTTCAATCTCTGTGCAGATATACGCATTTCTAACATACAATGCGACACCCCCTCCTCGTTTATCAAGTCTGTTTCTTGCAAATAAGTTGTATCCTTCTAGTCTTGTATTCCAATCATGTGTATTGTCCCACCAAGTTTCAGTGATTCCAATGACATCATATTTCTTTTCCTGTGTTAGTAGTTCCAATTCTCCTTGTTTGTTGCCCATGCTTTGTGCATTAGTATAGAAACATTTTAGTTTGTGATTGGTTTCTCCTTCTCCAATATTTTTATTAATTAGATTCTTTTGTCTTTGTTCTTCCTTTCCACTTCTAATAGCAGAGTTCTCAATAGCATTTGTCAGGTGTATGGCTTTTTCTGGTCTTTTGCTTCCCTTCCCATGATATAGTCGTTTACCCCGCAAATATGGGGTATCAGCGTACTCAGGACAAATTGCACAATAACTTTTGGGGTCCTGTTACCCTTGGGAAAATAAAAATTGGGGGTGAAAAGATCATTTTTGTGGAAAAAATATAATTTTTTAATTGTATGGCTGTATATTATAAACCTCTGTGAAGCACTTGGGGGTTAAAAGTTCTCACCACACATCTAGATAAGTTCCTTAAGGGGTCTAGTTTCCAAAATGGTGTCATTTTTGGGGGGTTTCCACTGTTTTGGCACATCAGTGGCTTTCCAAACGCGACATGGCGCCCAATCTCAATTCCTACCAAAAAAGTCAAATGGCGCTGCTTCCCTTCCAAGCTCTGACATGCGCCCAAATAGTCATTTACCCCGCACATATGGGGTATCAGCGTACTCAGGACAAATTGCACAATAACTTTTGGGGTCCTGTTACCCTTGGGAAAATAAAAATTGGGGGTGAAAAGATCATTTTTGTGGATAAAATTATTTTTTAATTTTACAGCTGTACGTTATAAACTTCTATGAAGCCCTTGGGGGTTCAAAGTTCTCACCACATATCTAGATAAGTTCCTTGGGGGGACTAGTTTCCAAAATGGCGTCAGTTGTGGGGGGTTTCCACTGTTTAGGCACATCAGGGGCTCTCTAAAGGCAACATGACACCTGCAGACCATTCTATCAAAGTCTGCATTCCAAAACGTCACTATTTCCCTTCTGACCCCCGATGTGTGCCCATACAGTAGTTTTCTCCCACATATGGGGTATAAGCGTACTCAGGACAAATTGGACAACAACTTTTGGGGTCCAATTTCTCCTGTTACCCTTGGTAAAATAAAATATTGGGGACTAAAAGATCATGTTTGTGGAAAAAATGATTTTTTTATTTTCACGTCAGGGCATTATAAACTTCTGTGAAGCACTTGGGGGTTCGAAGTTCTTACCACACATCTAGATAAGTTCCTTAAAGGGTCTAGTTTCCAAAATGGTGTCATTTATGGGGGTTTTCCCCTGTTTTGGCACGTCAGGGGCTTTTCAAATGCGACATGGCGTCCGATCTCAATTCCAGCCAAAAAAGTCAAATGGCGCTGCTTCCCTTCCGAGCTCTGCCATGCGCCGAAATAGTTGTTTACCCCCACATATGGGGTATCAGTGTACTCAGGACAAATTGCACAATAACTTTTGGGGTCCTGTTACCCTTGGGAAAATAAAAATTGGGGGTGAAAAGATCATTTTTGTGGATAAAATTATTTTTTAATTTTACAGCTGTACGTTATAAACTTCTATGAAGCCCTTGGGGGTTCAAAGTTCTCACCACATATCTAGATAAGTTCCTTGGGGGGACTAGTTTCCAAAATGGCGTCAGTTGTGGGGGGTTTCCACTGTTTAGGCACATCAGGGGCTCTCTAAAGGCAACATGACACCTGCAGACCATTCTATCAAAGTCTGCATTCCAAAACGTCACTATTTCCCTTCTGACCCCCGATGTGTGCCCATACAGTAGTTTTCTCCCACATATGGGGTATAAGCGTACTCAGGACAAATTGGACAACAACTTTTGGGGTCCAATTTCTCCTGTTACCCTTGGTAAAATAAAATATTGGGGACTAAAAGATCATGTTTGTGGAAAAAATGATTTTTTTATTTTCACGTCAGGGCATTATAAACTTCTGTGAAGCACTTGGGGGTTCGAAGTTCTTACCACACATCTAGATAAGTTCCTTAAAGGGTCTAGTTTCCAAAATGGTGTCATTTATGGGGGTTTTCCCCTGTTTTGGCACGTCAGGGGCTTTTCAAATGCGACATGGCGTCCGATCTCAATTCCAGCCAAAAAAGTCAAATGGCGCTGCTTCCCTTCCGAGCTCTGCCATGCGCCGAAATAGTTGTTTACCCCCACATATGGGGTATCAGTGTACTCAGGACAAATTGCACAATAACTTTTGGGGTCCTGTTACCCTTGGGAAAATAAAAATTGGGGGTGAAAAGATCATTTTTGTGGAAAAAATATGATTTAATTGTATGGCTGTACGTTATAAACTTCTGTGAAGCCCTTGGGGGTTCAAAGTTCTCACCACATATCTAGATAAGTTCCTTGGGGGGTCAAGTTTCCAAAATGGGGTCACTTGTGGGGGGTTTCCACTGTTTAGGCACATCAGGGGCTCTCCAAACGTGACATGGCATCCGATCTGAATTCCAGCCACTTTTGCGTTGAAAAAGTCAAACGGCGCTTCTTCCCTTCTTAGCTGCCATGCGCCGAAACAGTGGTTTCCCCCCACATATCAGGTATCAGCATACTCAGGACAAATTGCACAATAACTTTTGCAGCCCAATTTCTCCTGTTACCCTTGGTAAAATAAAAAATTGGACCTGAAGTAATTTTTTTGTGAAAAAAGGTTTAATGTTCATTTTTTTTAAACATTCAAAAAATTCCTGTGAAGCATCTGAAGGGTTAATAAACTTCTTGAATGTGGTTTTGAGCACCTTGAGGGGTGCAGTTTTTAGAATAGTGTAACTTTTGGGTATTTTCTATCATATAGGCCCCTCAATGTGACTTCAAATGTGATGTGGTCCCTAAAAATAAAATGGTGTTGTAAAAATGAGAAATCGCTGGTCAACTTTTAACCCTTATAACTTCCTAACGAAAAAAATTTTGGTTCCCAAATTGTGCTGATGTAAGGTAAACATGTGGGAAATGTTATTAAGTTTTTTGTGTGCCATATCTCTGTGATTTAAGGGCATAAATATTCAAAGTTGGAAAATTGCAAAATTTTCGCCAAATATCCATTTTTTTCACAAACGCAAATTCTATGAATGAAATTTTACCACTAACATGAAGTGTAACATGTCACGAGAAAACAATGTCAGAATCACCGGGATCCATGGAAGCGTTCCAGACTTATTATTACCTCATAAAGGGACAGTGGTCAGAATTGTAAAAATTGGCACCGTCATTAACGTGCAAACCACCCTTGGGGGTTAAGGGGTTAATATCTTTTTTCAATTTATGGCGTGCAAACAATTATCGTGACAAATTAATGTAAAAAAAATATATATATATAGTTAAGTTAAAGCTACAATATGAAATGACTCATTGTTTAAATTCATTTTTTTTGGCAATGCCTTTTCTCCAAATCACAATCTGTATTAAAATTTAAAAATACAAGTCTTGCAATTGTCATACTGGTCACTGAAGCTATTTTAGTCTCTTCCTGATGTTTTGGGAAACGCATATACATACATAGCCCTAATGAACAGAATTCCACCCTATCTTTTGTACTGTAGCAGCTAATGACCATGTAAAGGTAACGATTCCACTCCTCAGTGATTCCACTTCTCAAAACGCTTTGAGAAAGAACAAGCTATTGTTCGAAACGCGTAATCTACTACTTGTTACTCATGTGAACACACCATTTTTTGCTCTGTTTTGGACTTGTTTTTAACAATAAATTGGACTTGAATTTGCAAAGCTGGACCTTTTTTCTTTTTCCTTGGTTACTGCGTGAAGACTGCACGTGGTCCGGGCTATCCACTACACATGCCTTCAGGTGAGCTGGCTTTTTTTTTTTTTTTTCTCTTTTTGTGTGCTGAAGCTGTCGGTACTTTGATTGCCAGCTCAGTGTCCAGTCTGGTGCAGAGGCCCAGGCCGTTCTCGCACGATCAGCGATAATCAGCGGGGGAGCCAGGCGGAGGTATCACACATAGCGATATCGATATCGCTGCTGTGCCACAAAACCAGTGACGTTATAGCGATATTGCTAGCGATATCGCTTAGTGTGACGGGGCCTTAACCCTCCTGGCTTTTGACCTCAGACTTCCTGACTATCCCGACTCACAGCTTGTCCAAGAGAAGTGACTCAGCATCACAGGTCATTTTGAAGGGAGGGGAGCAGGGTCAACTGTGACATCACCTATTGTGAACGGTGTACCCTGTGTTCTATAGTGTGTATAGAGGTTTTACCTATCATTGTAGTCCTGTCTCTGCTGATAAGGAGCCTTGCTGAAAAATCTTCCAGAAAGGACAGAAGTAGGAAGTCTAAAATAGCCACAGTGGCCACTGAAAATTACAAGATTACTAATTTTGTTTTTTAATAATATGAAAAAATCTCTTTTGCCAAAAAAATGTGAAATACATGAAGCACAAAAACCTGATTTAAGTAAAAGGTCATTTTCTGATTACAGCTTCTCTTTAAGGAGGACAGTTGCTGTTAATGCAAGTAGGTATCAGGAGGAAAGCTGAAGTATCAGGCTTCATACATACTGTAGTTAGCACAAAGAGCTTGCATTAGAAACTGAGAATTCTCTGAACCCAATACTGTAAGGCCTTTTTCACATTTCCGTTTTTTGACGTCAGTGTAAATCCGCCAGAATGTGAAAAAACGAATCCATTTCCGTTGTGGCACAAACGGAGGCCACCAGATCCGTTTTTCGGACGGATCCGCATTATCAAGCTAGTGGTGAAAATTTAAAGGAACACAACTCTGGGAAGGAGAGATTTTTCTGCCGCCAGAATGGAATTTGGGGTCAAATTTCTGGCAAGGAAATTCTTCCTGGCATGCTCAGTGTCAAAAAGCGGATCCGTTGCCGGATTCCATCAAAAAACGGTTGGCAACAGATCCACCGCCCATAGGCGACCATTGTATCAAATGGCGGAAAGCGGCCGATCCGTTGCTATCTGCTATTTGCTATCCGCTATTTTGAGGCAGACAAAAAATGTTTCATTGTCTGTCCACTCAAATCAGCGGACGCCAAAATTTTGGCGGATCCGTCAAAAAAGGGATCCAACGGATGACCATCCGTCGAAATCCGCCGCTAATGCAAGTCAATGGGAAAAAAAACGGATCTGCCAAAAAAATGGCGGATCCGGTTTTTTTTTGCAAAACGGCAGATTTTGGCTGATGGCAACAAACGGAAATGTGAAACAGGTCTAAGCCTATGTTGTAGAAGGTGCCACTTGCATTCAGAGCCATTTTACTTGCTGCTTGTTTCTAATATATTTCCCACATAAGCTTGTTATTAATTCATGTCCTGTCATGAAATAAAAGTTCTTGTAACCCGATAATGCTTGTGCAACACTTTATAACTATAATTATGCAATGTTTAGGCCAGACAGTAAACATTTTAGCATTACGTGGGATTCCTTGAAATAAATGTACTCTCTGCTTGTTTTCCTTTGGACTCAATTTCTTACTATTTCCTTTTTAATACGCATGAGGTTTTTCACTTGGCAAACACAACAAGGAACAGACAAGTCTAAATCAGGATTCGATTATCCCTGCCAAAGAGCCGTTTACTATAGTTCATTTTCTTTGCTCTTGTTGATGATCTCCTCTTGTTATAAACTATATGAGGGTCGCAGAAAACTTGTGATTGTCACCCTGATAATAGCACAGCACTTCTTACCAAGGTGCCTGCAATAAAGAAACTGTAAAAGTCAATGTTCCACCATTTAATGAGCCTTGCCAAATGACTAGGCAATATTAGCCAAACTATTATTTACCTATTCAACCCGTTTTACATTGATGAAGTAGAATAGCAAGCGGAACGACAGGGAGGTTTAGGCAATATACAGGCTTATGTTACCCTTCTAGATCCCATACATGTTCCTGGATATCACAGATCTATTCCTGTAAATTGGGCGAGATCAAACCATTTATTATCAAATTCACATCTATTCATAAGCACCTGTTAACTTATTGTTGGACTGATCTTGCTGCAACTGGTAGTCACGGTTTGTTGTTATGTGAATCAACCCCTTCTGGGAACACTGGTTGAATTGGTTTTTATCAGGACTTCATAGGCCTATAAAGTTTAATTTTTTTTTACTTTAGTGTATATTAAAAGTTCAGATTTTTCACAAATACACAACCGTTCAAAAGTTTGGGGTCACCAAGACAATTTTGTGTTTTCACTGAAAACTCATACTTTTATTAATCAAATGAGTTGCGAAATGAATTTAAAATCTAGTCCAGACATTGACAAGGTTCGAAAAGATTTTTATTTGAAATAATTTTCTCCTTCAAACTTTGCTTCCGTCAAAGAATGCTCCTTTTGCAGCAATTCTAGCATTGCAGACCTTTGGCATTCTAGCAGTTAATTTGCTGAGGTAATCTAGAGAAATTTCACCCCATGCTTCCAGAAGCCCCTCCCACAAGTTGGTTTGGCTTGATGGGCACTTTTTGTGTACCATACGGTCAAGCTGCTCCCACAACAGCTCAATGGGGTTGAGATCTGGTGACTGCGCTGGCCACTCCATTACAGATAGAATACCAGGTGCCTGCTTCTTCCCTAAATAGTTCTTGCATAATTTGGAGGTGTGCTTTGGGTCATTGTTCTGTTGTAGGATGAAATTGGCTCCAATCAAGCGCAGTCCACAGGGTATGGCATGACGTTGCAAAATGGAGTGATAGCCTTCCTTATTCAAAATCCCTTTTTCCTTGTACAAATCTCCCACTTTACCAACACCAAAGCAACCCCAGACCATCACATTACCTCCACCATTCTTGACAGATGGCGTCAGGCACTCTTCCAGCATCTTTTCAGTTGTTCTGCATCTCACAAATGTTCTTTTGTGTGATCCAAACACCTCAACTTGGATTAGTGTGTCCATAACACTTTTTTCCAATCTTCCTCTGTCCAATGTCTGTGTTCTTTTGCCCATATTAATCTTTTCCTTTTTTAGTCAGTCTGAGATATGGCTTTTTCTTTGCTACTCTGTCCTGAAGGCCAGCATCCCGGAGTCGCCTCTTCACTGTAGGCGTTGATACTTGTGTTTTGCGTGTACTATTTAATGAAGCTGGCAGTTGAGGACATGTGAGGCGTAGATTTCTCAAACTACAGACTCTGATGTACTTGTCTTGTTGCTCAGTTGTGCAGCGGGGCCTCCCACTTCTCTTTCTATTCTTGTTAGAGCCTTACGGGTCGAAACGCGTTGGTTGCTGCTTGTACCTGGGACCCAATCTATGAGATGTTATTCCATGAATTCTGTGTTTTTTTAAATTATGTGATTCAATAAATTGGAATTTTACCCAAGTCTTCACGCTGGAGATCATTTCCCCCTTTTTTTAATCCATATAAATGGCCCATTCTGTATATACATGGTTTTTTTTTACAGATCTTCTTTTAAGCTTTTTCCTTAACTTACAAAAAGGCCAAAAAATGTGTGTATGAGCATGTGTGTATGTTTGACCTGATGTCATTAAATTTTTTGTGCAACTGATCTTTTTTTTTTAAATAAAGCTGTAAATTCTTTTTATGCTTCTGGGATTTATTTCTGTATTTGTTATGATTGCATGCAAAGCGTATATTTTCATAATATTTTCATACTTGGGCTTGGGTCCCTATTCTCATGTAGGGTGGCAATGTTAGAACTAAAGTGATCAGACACCAGCTGGCCTGTGATTAGGTAATAAGTTGATGTTTCCTTTATGACTTTATTGGGATCTAAGACCCCTATTTCTTCACACAGATTTATTGAGGAGATTCAAGATAGTGTATCTAACGTTTTCTATTGGGGTGGAAGTGGAGCTGTGTGTGCATGAGCACCTGCTTTGGTCAATGTATATATCGAAATAAGACTTTGATCCTAAAAATATTTCAGTTTTGAGATGGTAATAGGTTACTAGTTTAGAAAAATTTGTAAAATAGTTTGAATGATACAGAAATTATAAAGGTCTAAAAGTAAAGCATGATTATCATAGGAAATAAAGACACAAAGAACATGTACATCCATCTTTAATGCCATATTTTTCATTTTTCATTAAAAATTGGATTTTTCTTTATTTAGTCACAGAAAAACAAATTATATGAAGTCAGGTAAACAAATAATGCAGAGTCTGGCCTTCCATTCTCATAAGGAATCTTTCATTTATTACAGCAGAGCTTTTCCCCAATCATTATAACCGATTTCAAATGGTGCTAGAAAAGCAGAAGACTCTGAACACCAAAAGAAATCAGTCATCCTTTATAAGGGGTTTATATTATTGATGCTCAGAGGTGGCTTTCGTTTTGCAATGAAGATATCACTGTGGAGTTACATGGAAAAATCAATGAAACATTTCAACACAACAGGTTATAACACAACAGAGGAATACCACAGCGAGACAAGGTTGATTCAGGGCGAACATTATAGTATTGCAACCTACTGACATAATTTACTAAGAGTACAAGAAGCCCTAATGCCGGACGCTCTGGATCGCAGACACACAAATAGGAAAATGTAAGTGGTCAATTACTTCCTCTCTGATGTTAAACACGTCTACTTTACTGCCTATGTGGATATTTTTCAGAACATTTTCGAAGATAAAGAAGTTTTGAACTGAGTAGAAATAGGGTTTTCTGAACAACATACTGAACGGTAACCATTTCATAGCTAAGACATAGTAATGGAACATATAGGAACTCTTAATCAAACCAAAAATGCTTTTGCTCTTATGACTGCTTTAAAGGGAACCTGTCACCATGATAATGTATCTGCAGGCATCATGTTTTATGGCAGGGGGAGCTAAACAGATTGATAAATAAGTTGTGTGAGAAAAGATTCAATATCATTTTTTTTAGTAATTTAAACCTTTCTCCCTTCTGTAATTTTTGGTCCAGTGGGTAGTCCTATCTGTCACGGACAGCTTTCTTTGTATGAATGTGCATGCAGAGACAGCTGTCAATAATTCTTAGGACTGCTCACTTGACCCAAAATCTGTTAAAGAGCAGAGGTTTTAGGCTGTGTGCACACGTTGCGGATTCTGCTGCGTTTCCGCAGCGGTTTTGGCCCTGCGGAAACGCAGCAGTTCCGTAGACATGGTACAGTACCATGTAACCCTATGGCTTTTCAAAACCGCTGTGCTCACGCTGCGGTTTTTCCGCGGTTTACAAACTGCAGCATGTCAATTGTTTGGGCGGTTTCCGCATCGGTTTCACACCTTTAACATAGTAGCGGTGTGAAACCGCAGGGCTAAACCGCAGGAAAACCGCAGGTCACTTTACCTGCGGTTTTACCTGCGGATCCGCGTGGAAAAACCCACAGGTGAAGCTGCAAGGTGTGCACATAGCCTAAATGATTAAAACACAGATTATACTGAATCTTTTCTTACAAAACTATTGCACTGCATTTTAATGGTGATAGGTTGCCTTAAGGATAGGTTATCTATGACACCCGGCACCTTCGCGAATCAGCTGTTCTCGATGGATGTCAGCGGCTGTATATGTTCAGTTTAGGAGCAACACACCATAGCTCTGTCTACTGCATAGTGGGCACATCTGCCCCCTATTGATTTGAATAGGGAGCAGATGTGCAGTACCCAGCCGTGGCCACTATACCATTGATGGAGCTGTGCTATGCAGCTCTCCAATAGAGCACATACGGCCGCTGCGCATCAGGAACGGCTGATCACCCCTATCAATCAGAAATTGATGCATATACTAAAAATCACAGTTTTCTTTGAGGAGGAGCTCTGTGATGACAGGCACGGAAGTCTTCAACAGACCCTCCATTATCGTAGTAACACCCATCAGTGCCGTGCAATCGCGACTCAGGGGAGCTGAAGTGCGCATGAAATGATACATGATAACGTGCTGTTAATGCATCTGCAAGAGTTTGACAGCGGCATATCACAGGTTAAATCATGGGCGAAGCTACAATCCACCTGAGGCTGTTAGGCCCTGTGCACATGGTGCAGATTCTGTGCAGTTCTGCAGCAGATTTGGCCCTGCAGAACTGCAGCAGAACTGCACATGATGTACAGTACCATTTAAGGCTATGTAAGGCCCTGTGCAAACGGTGCAGATTCTGTGCAGTTCTGCAGCAGATTTGGCCCTGCAGAACTGCACGTGATGTACAGTACCATTTAAGGCTATGTAAAACAAAAAACGCTGTGCACATGCTGCAGATTTTTCCGCGCAGATTTGGTGCGGAATAAGGCTATGTGCACACGGTGCGGATTCTGCTGTGGAATTTTCAGATTTCTATAATGGAGCAGGTGGAAAACTACAGCAAAACCGCACAAAAATAAGAGACATGCTGCTTCTTTTAGGGTGTGTGCACATACTGCAGATTCTGCTGCGGTCCCGCAGCCGTTTTGGTCGCTGTGGGTCCGCAGCAGTTTTTGCTGCGGTGTACAGTACAATTATTCCCTATGGGAATAAAAAACCGCAGTGCAGACGGTGCAGATTTTTCCGCGTGGTTTTTCTGCGGTTTTGAAACCGCAGAAAGAATTGACATGTCAATTCTTTCTGCGGATTCTGCTGCGGTTTGCCATCTCCTTCATTGTGGAGATGAAAAACCGCAGGGCAAAACCGCAGCGCAATCCGCAGGTAAAACCACAGGTCTTTTGGTACTGTACATCACGTGCAGTTCTGCAGGGCCAAATCTGCTGCAGAACTGCACGGAATCTGCACCGTGTGCACACAGCCTTAAGAAGCAGCATGTCGCTTCTTTTGTGCGGTTTTGCTGCAGTTTTCCACCTGCTCCATTATAGAAATCTGCAGGTGAAAACTGCAGGGGAAATCCGCACAAAAACTGCACTAAAACTGCAGGTAAAACGCAGGTCATTTTACCTTCAGATTTAGCAAAATCTGCGCGGAAAATTCCACAGCAGAATCCGCACCGTGTGCACATAGCCTTAGAGGCAGTGTCACACAACCATTAGGCTATGTGCACACGTAGGAAAAGAGGTGCAGAATTTTCTGCACAAAATCCGCAGCTGCGGATTTGCCGCTGTTTTTATGCGGATTTTCTGCAGTTTTTGCCACTGCGGATTTCTATCATGGAGGGGTCCATGTAAATCACAGTGCGGTTCTGCAGCGTTTCTGTGTGGAAAAATCCGCAGCGGATCCGCAGCAAATCTGCATCATGTGCACATAGCCTTATCTGCCGGGGAAGGGCTGGACTCCATACACCTAGTACCGACTTGTGCCATATATGTACAGCAGATGTCAGTAAGGGGTTAAATTATGGTCCAAGAAACACAATGATAAACTGTGCAGACTTTCCTTAAAGTATTGTTTAAATAGCTGTCCTCCAGCTTTTTTTTTTTAATTTTGGGCGATCATCAGTACCAGACAGCATTATAAAAAAGCAGAGGAATATTGGTAGGTTTGCATGAACTTTGGTTTCATTGAGGGCAGCTTTTTTAATGTATGTTATATATATATATATATATATATATATATATATATATATACACATATACAGAGTATATATATATATATATATATATAAAAAGACACATTAATAAAGAGCAGGACTACTTGAAACGTGGAATTAAATATATTGCTCAGCTAAATGTAGATATACAGTAGGTGCAGAAAGTATTCAGACCCCTTTAAATTTTTCACTCTTTGTTTCATTGCAGCCGTTTAGTAAATTCAAAAACGTTTATTTTTTCTCATTAATGCACACTCTGCACCCCATCTTGACTGAAAAAAACAGAAATGTAGAAATAATAACCATGTATCTATAATATAACGGGCTAAGCGTCACTCTGTCTGAAGCCTCTATAGACCGTCTAGACCGAATGAGGCATTCAGCGGTGAGGAGTGTGTATGGTGCCGGAAATGGCGGGACGCGTACACACTGCATACCGCTATTTCCGGCGCCATACTTACCTGACCGGGAGGAGCGTTGCTGCGGCGCTTCTCTTCGGCCGTAGACTGAGGCAGGAGTGCGGCCGGAATCGCGCATGCGCATAGCGCGATCCGGCGCCATTTTACTGAAGACACATTTGCAGTGTGTCTTCAGCAATATGGCGCTGGACAGCGCTATGGACATGCACGTACTCTTGCGCCAGACTCCTCCCCCGGCCTCCAGCAGAATGTGACAGTGCTGGAACACAGGAAAGGTGATTATGTTTTTTTTTTTTGCATGTGTGTAGTTTAATAGGGGTGAAGGGGAACCATGCATACAAGGATAAGGGGGGGGGGGGGGGGGACCACGCATATCAGGAAAGGGGGGGTGAGAGGACCATGCATACCAGGATAATGGGTGAGGGGACCACGCATACCAGGATAGGGGGGTGAGGGCACCACGCATACCAGGAAAGGGGGGTGAGGGGACCACGCATACCAGGATAGGGGGGTGAGGGGACCACGCATACCAGGAAAGGTGGGTGAGGGCACCACGCATACCAGGAAAGGGGGGTGAGGGGACCAAGCATACCAGGAAAGGGGGGTGAGGGGACCAAGCATACCAGGAAAGGGGGTGAGGGGACCAAGCATACCAGGAAAGGGGGGTGAGGGGACCATGTTTATCAGGATAGGGGGGTGAGGGGACCATGTATACCAGGATTAGGGGGTGAGAGGACCATACATACCAGGAATGGGGGTGAGGGAACCATGCATACCAGGATAGGGGGGGTGAGAGGACCATGCATCCAGGAAAGGGGGGTGAGAGGACCATGCATACCAGGATAGGGGGGTGAGAGGACCATGCATACCAGGATAAGGCGGTGAGGGGACCATGCATACCAGGATTGGGGAGTGAGGGGCCCATGCATACCAGGATTGGGGGATGAGGGGACCATGCATACCAGGATGGGAGACAATATACCAATAAACATGCTCGCAACCCGGGCATAGAACGGGTTTATAGCTAGTATGTATATAAGGGGACAATACAAATATCTCTCTGAGGATCTGTTTATACCAAAGAAGGTGACACTCACAAGGGGGCATTCTCTGCATCTGGAGAAGAGAAGGTTTTTGCACCAACATAGAAGAGGATTCTTGACTGTTAGGGCAATAAGAAGCTGGAATTCCTTGCCTGAGGAGGTGGTGATGGCGAACTCAGTCAAAGGATTAAAGAGAGGCCTGGATGTCTTCCTGGAGCGAAACAATATTGTATCTTACAGTTATTAGGTTCTTTAGAAGGACGTAGATCTGAGGATTTAAACTGATGGAATATAGGCTGAACTGGATGGACAAATGTCTTTTTTCGGCCTTGCTATCTATGTTACTATGTTAAATTTGTGTTATGCACGTTCCAGCTTCCCAGTGGGTAGTGAGCATGCACTAGGTACGGGCTCTGTGAACTTCCATTGTGATGGATATAGTGGATCCATGCCCCCCTGTTACCGCCTTAGGACGGGTCAGACTAACGCTGGACCCACGCGATCGCCAATTGGAAGTCACTTGTTATCTGACCGGAGCTCCACGAACTGGCGCATGCACCAATGTAAATCAGAGGAGCACGGACGACACATCTATTTTATCTCACATTGGCCCGCAGACATATTTAATGTGTGACGCTCCCCTGTTCTGACACGCCCCCCCCCCCCCCAAATAAGCTAAGTGAAATGTGCGTCAGAGAAGAGGGACGCAGCTCTGTATCCACATTTCAAGTGGCATCTTTGACAGGTAAATAGGGTCTTCTGACCTTTCTTATTCATGGCACTATGGCATTTTAAGTACTAAAAGCACTTTATGTGATGCCCACATGCACAGGCACTGAAAGCACCTTCTCTACTGTTCATGAGCACAGGCAAAGAATGGCTAAAAAAAGTCGGAAAACCTTTTTTCTCATTTTGAGGATTGTTCTACCATTACAACCTCCCATTGAATCTTACTGGGTGCAGTAGTAAAGGGTATTTAAGAAGACCTCCATACAATTTATAGTAATTATATTGCTTCACCATGCTTACCATAAGCAATGATAAGCGATAGTATAAATTTTATTCACTTTATTGTCTTAGACCACGAACCATATGCTGATAATTTTGTAAATTTACAGTCTTATGTGTATTGTCCCATCAATTCGATGTCATGGAATGTTACCAGATACAAAAGATGGATAATAAAATGTCAGTTATTTGCATTTATTGGCAGAGATAGTACAATGTCAAATATAATAGATTCTGCCCTAGGATTGAAAGTACGTAGTACTAATGCATTTACCTGTTTCAAATCTTTAACCACGATTCACACAGATTTCTGTGATTAATATGTTCCGAATGTGTGCCCTCTAATTAATTCATTTTAAAAATTACCTATCAATAAAAATTAAAATTTTATATTACTTCCATCTCACCTCTGCTTACTGGGTAGAGAAGTGAACCAGACTTTGTGATATATTTTAGCATTATAAAAGAGAAAGGAGTATTGATGGGTTTGTATGAATTTTGGCTTCATTGTGAGCATATTTTTAAACGGTTTATATATAAAAAAGAAGTGTGTGTGTATATATATGTGCATATATTTATAGAGGCTGGGAAATATTTTTAAAACTGTATACCTCCATTAGCAAGAAGACATTAAAAAAAGAACAGGACCACTTGAAACATGGAATTAAATATATTGCTCAGCTAAATGTAGAAATATAAATAACAGTAATAAGCATTCTATTCAGAAAAAAAATATTCCAGCAGTAATATTTCCATTGAATCTTGAAGCAGAAATACTCCTTCCAAGGACACTGATTTCATATGGTGCTAGACATGTTATGTTAAATCTAAACCACCACGTGAAACCAGCCTCCTGAGATAGTAATGGTGGGTGGCTCACTGTGTATCATTATCAGCTACTTTTCCGCAGACTCCTCATCCCATAGTGCTCACCATCCACTGAGAAGACCGCTGATAATGCTGGGTCCGATCAGAGCAGGCGATGCTTACCATTTTCTCTCTAGGACACTATTCCTTCTGCCACTACTCCTCACAGGAGCCTATGACCCATTGTCACAGATGAAGGACTATGTGCGACTCATCAGATGTCAGTGGAACGTAAGGAATTAACCTATTTGAAAAATAAAACAATTTTTTAATATGATGATCAGGCATACATCCACTATTAAATACTCTGTATTTACCATGTACATAGAAATTATAACTATGAGTTACAGCAGTCATGTAATTTGCTGTGTAACAACCAGGGTAGCATTATCTCTAGCCGTCTAGAGAAATCCTACAAGCAAAATCTGAGAACTGGGATTTAAAAAAAACAATGTAAAAATGATTGACTCACTCACAAAATCAATCATAATGTCACAGGGTCCACATCTTCTATCAACAGCAGCTCTGTAATATCATGGCAATGTAATAGCTACAGCAATAAAGGAGCTGGGCAGTGATATACTATCCGTCCTTGTACCGCGTGCCAGTCAGAAGACTGCACAAAGTAAATAACCTTGCCGATTGTTTGGGTGACTCAGCAAAGGAGGTAAAAAACATGAGCAAACGTCATACCTTCAGGAAATAAAACACCATGTCCTCCTACAAAATGTAATGTACCTAGTCCTAAGTGTATAACATGTTCATGGAACATGCCATGCTGCTATAAAGCTGTCATACTGCATACATACAAGTGCTGGTAAGGAGTATATAATAGTAGAGAAGCAGACTGCAGGCCGGGTTCATATTGATATTCAGACAAGTTTACAAAGCCTTATAAACCATATCCGGCCTAAAAAGCAGTAAAACTTTTGATTACAGATTACTGCAAGATAGTAACGAAACAAAAGTAACCTGTGTGAACATCATGTGACCAGTCCAAACATCATGTGACCAGTCCAATCATCATATGTCCAATACAATCATCACATGTCCAGTACAATCATCACATGACCAATACAATCATCACATGTCCAGTACAATCATCACATGACCAGTCCAATCATCACATGACCAATAAAATCATCACATGTCCAGTACAATCATCACATGACCAATAAAATCATCACATGACCAATAAAATTATCACATGTCCAGTACAATCATCATATGACCAATAAAATCATCACATGGCCAATACAATCATCACATGACCAATACAATCATCACATGTCCAGTACAATCATCACATGACAAATAAAATTTTCACATGACCAGTCCAATCATCCCATGACCAATAAAATCATTACATTTCCAGTACAATCATCACATGACCAATAAAATCATCACATGCCCAGTACAATCATCACATGACCAATAAATCATCACATGTCCAGTACAATCATCACATGACCAATAAAATCATCACAAGTCCAGTACAATCATCAACATGACAAATAAAATCATCACATGTCCAGTACAATCATCACACGGCCGATACAGTCATCACATCACCAGTACAATCTTCACATGACCAGTCCAATCATCCCATGACCAATAAAATCATTACATGTCCAGTACAATCATCACATGACCAATAAAATCATCACATGTCCAGTACAATCATCACATGACCAATAAAATCATCACATGACCAGTACAATCATCACATGACCAATAAAATCATCACATGACCAGTCCAATCATCACATGTCAAGTATAATCATCGCATGACCAGTACAATCATCACATGACTAGTACAATCATCACATGTCCAGTACAATAATCACATGACCAATAAAATCATCACAAGTCCAGTACAATCATCAACATGACAAATAAAATCATCACATGACCAATAAAATCATCACATGACCAATAAAATCATCACAAGTCCAGTACAATCATCAACATGACAAATAAAATCATCACATGACCAGTCCAATCATCACATGTCAAATATAATCATCGCATGACCAATACAATCATCACATGACCAGTACAATCATCACATGACTAATACAATCATCACATGTCCAGTACAATCATCACATGTCAAGTATAATCATCGCATGACCAATACAATCATCACATGACTAGTACAATCATCACATGACTAATACAATCATCACATGTCCAGTACAATCATCACATGTCAAGTATAATCATTACATGACCAATACAATCATCACTTGTCCTACAATCATCAAATGACTAGTACAATCATCACATGTCCAGTACAATCATCACATGGCCAATACAGTCATCACACGACCAGTATAATCATCACATGACCAATACAGTCAACACATCACCAGTTCTAACAGTACATGACCAGTGCAGATTTTTATATGCAAATTCTTATAAAGACAGCTAGCAAAGATCGTGCAAAACGGGGAACAACACAGAAAGTATAAATAGACCTGCATAACTTCATTCTACAAAGAATAACCTGTATTTACTGAGACTGGAATACCCCTTTAAGTAGTGACAATAGTCAATTATCAGCCATTGTTTTATGTAGCATGTATTGCCCTTTGTTCAAGAAACCGCAGTCATGCCGTCATTAGATTGGTATAGCGTGTAAGTCTCATGCCACACACTGAAGATCAGAAAATGTGAGCATGCTTGCAGCTATAGAGTGTCGGGAGGATTATGTACATAGGATTTATTTTCTGTATTTCATGTACATCTGGTATTCTACGGGAATGCTCCTATGGTGGGTGCAAATGTTTTCATTTTGTACTTACTGGTTTATTTTTCACTTACTTCAACTATTTGGTCAGACGGTCCCTCCCTATGAGATCAGAGATCCTCCGAGCCCAAAGAGGAGCGGTTTGTTCCATTCTCTTATTTTTTCCACTCACTTATTGTTTATAACAATACACAGATGAAGCCAAGCTTATGGCAGTGAATGGGGTGCCATAGAATTGCTTTTTTCGTATTACAATTATCCAACTAACCCATATAATTTACAGTTAAGCTTTTTAAGGATCTGTCACAATAAGACAGATTATGATTATCAGCTATGACAACATGTTTGCTGCAATACCATCTTTTCCATCTTTGAAAAGTGAACAAGGAAATAACACCAGCAAGTCTCATTAGTCATTGTAGCCAACGTTCAGGGCCTCTTAAAAGGTTGGTGCCACACAGACAGCCCCGTCCATATGTCCTCCTAATGTGTATGAACATCACTGTGTTGGGTCTGCCATTTGACATCTTCCACCAGCAAACTAAGCTGTTTGCGATGAATGTGAAAGTGAGTCTTAAAGGGGTTCTCTGGAAATAGAAAAAAAGTCAATAACTAAAGGAAATGTCATTATAAATAAATCCTTAAGTACGTTTAATTAGCAAATCACATACGTTTTGACTAGGGACAAAATCACAATAGAAATAAAATGGCCTCTGCCTTGTTTCACTGAGAGAAACCAGCCTAGAATATTAGGACAGTGCCTGTGAGCATGTGCAGGAGAAGCTCTGCCCTTCCTATGTAAGATGTGCTCCTCTAAGGGCTCATACTCACTGGTGCGAAAATTGGATGAGTGCAATCGGATTAAAAATCGGATTGCACTCTGACCAATGTTTTTCAATGGGTGACATCTCATTTGCAATTTTTTTCTCAGCCGAAATCGGACTGAGAAAAAAATCGATTTGCTGCGATTTTCCCTAGAAAATCGTCAATGCAAGTCAATGGGTGCGATAAAATATCTGACAGCACTCGCACCATGCAAGTGCAGTCAGATTTATACGCACCGGTGTCCTTTGAAAAAAGCTGACAATTCATATGCGGCAACTGTATAATCACACTGACATGTTAGAATAGAATAGATAGTATAGATATATACACATAGAATACACAGATATATGTGTGTGTCACTGACATGTATATATCTGTGTATATCTTATAGATGTGCCATTTCTGGGGTGTCTGGGGGCAGATTTTTGTAGCCAGAGGGGGGCGAAAAACAATGGTCCCTCTCATGGCTATTAAAATCTGCCCTCACTCACCTGCTTTACCTCTCTAGTTGCGATATTACCGCGAGAGCCCACGCAATTTTTTCTAATTAATTAACCCCTTAATTTAACACCTAGACATCCCAAATTTTACACACAAATCATAATCTAATTATTAGTCAGGGACATATACAAAAAAACATGAAATGGTTTACTGCATGTAAACCATGTGTCATTTCATGTCGGGTTGGGGAATGATTTTACAGAAGCCGCAATTGAATTAACGGCTTTTGTTCAATCTTACTATGCAATATATACATACATACATTTCATATATAAGATACGTTACTTTATATGTATAGATTATATATATATATATATATATATATATGTATATATATATATATGTCAGAGACATATACAACTACCGTAGTATAGTGTTGCTGTCTATAAATAATAGGGGGACCCCACACCATTTTATTCCTTGAAATAATCATGTATTAAATAAATACATGTCCATAATCTAGAACCAACATTAGAATAATTGTATTTGTCACTAACATGTCTATCCACAATTTGAGAAAATAGATATCCGGCACCGTTGTGTGGAAAAATACCCTGAATGTCTGCACATTAATAAAAAACACCTTAATCGCATGACACTCGCATGACAATTGCATAGAATCGGTCCGTTTTTTTAATCGCAAATGGGTATGAGGCCTAATACTGGAGATAGGAGAGATGGTGAGGAAAGAAGAGGCCGTTCAGACTTCTGTGTGCCCTGTCTTTCTGAATGATTTAAGCATCTCCAGGTCACAGCGGCGCAGCGCCCTACTGCACATGTTCTCTGACATCTGTCCGAATATTCTAGGACAGCTTTCCGTCAGGGTAACAAGGTGACAACTATTTTAATTCTAGATTGATTATCTCTCAAGACAAAACAGTTTTGATTTGATAACTAAATGTATTCAGGAATTAATTTATAATCACATTTCCTTTAGTTATATTTTTTTCTCTAATCTCAGAGACCCCCTTTTAGTCTGAAAAGGGCTTGTTCTCCCTGTAATTTTTTTTCTCTAATCTCGGAGACCCCCTTTTAGTCTGAAAAGGGTTTGTTCTCCCTGTAATGGAATATAGTGTATATATTCCTTTCTTTCTTAAGTAATATTCGTTTTGGTGAGACCTTATTTCTGGTTTACTTCTTTATTGTTGTTACTTTGTTGCTTGAAATAATTCTTTCCTTCATTTCAGATCCAATTGTATCCTTACTGAATTGGTAGAAACACAAATATTCTGTATGAAAACCGTAAATCAGTGTCCACCATATAATCTATACGTCTGGATGGGATCAATAGGTCTGTTCATCCTGAGCTCTCAGATTCAGCAACAGAAGATCGGATCTATAGTAGAGCTGAGTGCACAAATGTTGTGGTTTCTGCAGTATTGTCAATGATTAAAGAGACTGCAGCTTTGAAAATCTAACATATGATAGAAGTAAATTATTCCGAAAAGCTTATTAAAAGTGTCACACAAAAGTAAAACACACTGATTTCTTTTATTATTCTTTTACGAAGAAATGCTATTAAACTATCAGCAGCTATTACACTCATCATTCTTGACTTTTGTCCTTAGGCATATGAATAGTTTACTTATTAAATAAAATACAAGGGGAAGTAAAATAAATAAATACAATTACTAGGTTCAGAACTGATGGTTTTACTGGGCACCAGCTTCTTTGTAAAATCAAGTACAAAATGCTGTAAGGTTCAACCACCACTGGAGGGCGGTGTATGAATGCTGAGAAGCCTTAAAAAGTCACTATTTCTCTAGCTGTCATTGGAGGCAGACTAATAGGAAAGCTCTGACACCAAAAAAATACTTTCTTTAATCCAAATGATTTCTTACACTTTACTAAAAAAATGTTAAACAGGCAAAGACAAAGGTCTGCAACAATCTCCTAAAACAGTGCTATTCTTTGCAGCTGATATTATCTCAGTCCCTGAATAATCTGTCATCACCCCCCCCAAAAAAAAAACAACAAAAAAAACAAAAACATCAGTCTGCTTGATCGATTACAATTTGTTTTGCAATGGATCCTGTCTGACCTCATTTTCCTATAGTGGATCTGAAGGATGTCTGTTTCTTTCTACGGCAGGACACATTTCTGTCTGATGCTGACACTGCGTGTTAGCCATTGCACTGGTTGCCCATCCATTACAGGGTCCAATAAAAACATCACTTTTACACAAAAAGCTGTCCACAGTTCTGCAACTCCCTACATCTCCTCCCTCATCTCTGCCTACTATCTTACCAGTCCTCTCCATTTCTCTAATGACCTAAGATTAATACCCTCTATAATCCGAACCTCCCATCTCCAGGACTTTTCTTGCGCTGCACCAGTTTTCTGGAATGTTCTACCCTAGGCAATCCAGTTAATTCCCATTATCCACGGTTTCAAGCATGCCCTAAAAACACATTTCTTTAGACTGGCCTATCACCTCACCTCACTAATCTAACTATCCTCTGTTTTACGCACTCAGTTGCACTTTGTATCTGTACTTGTACAGATGCTGGCTGATGATAAGTTCATGCAGTGACTTTTGAATGCCCCCATTTATTATATTGATGGCTGGTCCTTACACCACAAGCACATTATTTTAATCTTTTATGTACCCCCCGATTTCCTCATAGATTGTAAGCTAGTGATTAGCTGCACCGTCACTCCTCTTGGTATGTGTTACTTTGTAATGTTTTATCTTTTATATTTCAAGTTACCTCTGAATTGTAATTTACTGCAGAATATGCTGGCATTACAGAAATAAAACATTATTATTATGATGCTATGTTATTCAGGCCACCAGAGAACAACAGGAACCTGGCACAAAGACACTAAAGTGTGTATTAAACATTAGACATGCTCAAAAACACAAAATCCTATGTGCATTTATGTGTGTGTATGTACAGAACATATACAAATTGCCTCTTCAGAGAGGAAGAGAACTTGAACTATAGTGCCACCTATTGCAAATAGCAATCCTACAAGTCAATATCAACCCTTCAACGAGCCTTGTAATATGACTTTGGATTAAAGACATTAATTTCCCAGAGGAACATGCGTGGCTTTTTAAGTCTCCTCACTCTGACATGTCGCTCTCTGCAAGGAATAATGTTACTCCTTAGACCCCTATGTACAGAACTGAGACTAATATATAAATGCACAAATCTATATGCACATAAATTTGCTTCTGTTCTGCTATAACCAGCACCCAAGTTCACCTACTGGGAAACCAGCGAGACGACCATTTTGCCTCCTCATGGTTTGCATCGAATTTTACATCTATAACATAGGAACCATACATAAAGCCATACCAACTAAAGTATCCCTCTTATGGAAGAACAGTCCTGACTTTTAACCCAAATCCTTCTGTCCCCTGTGCCCATCTTTTTGTACTGAGAAAAAAAAGGCAAAATTTGTAAAAACTGCAAATAAATTATGGACACTATGTAAAATCTGTTTTCTGAATGCTTCGTCACTACACAATGAGTGTTCACTTCTAATGCGTGAAGCACAGTGTAAAACAACTGGCGACATGTTTGCCTGCCAGTGGTAAGTGATTTCAGTGCCAGTGGTCTTGGCCATGCTGAGATGAGATTAATGTGATGACAGAGCTTGCTCCTTTGGCCAATGCCATTCTTTGATCCAGCTAGAACTGACCACAGGCAGCAAGTCATTGATGATTAAGCTCTGAATCCAATCAGCTAAATCTGTTTTGAAATCCCCACTTGTGGAACAAGGTATCTAATAGCTAAAACTCTACTGTGACCACAGGTATAAGTACATCAGGGATTGCAGATTCCTTCACGCAACGAGCATGTAATACATATTACTCACCTCATCATATTAAAAGGGTTTTCTCATCTTCTTACATGGGTAAAATTGTAAAGGGCTTGTTCAAACAAAAATCCTCTCTGTTCTTACGAACTAATGAATTTTTAATTGTATTGTGAATTACTTGTTACCTAGGTTACCTGCCACTTCTGCAGTCTCCAGAGGTGGCTGGTTTCCTAAGCAAGCAGCGCAGAACTTGAAAGCTGGTTGCTATAAAGCTTGCAAGTGCTGCTCTGGTGCTTTCCAGATCCCATGATCCAGCCAGCTTCAGTGTCTCTATGTTTCCATGATACTTTAGCGGCAAATCTGCCTCTATTTGCAGCACCAGAGAGCGTAGTTTGGCCCAGCAGCACCACCGTGCCATAGGGATGACCTGCCAATTATTCAAGAGTGTGAATTTTGGGTCTGACTTACTCTGTGTGCTGTATTTGCTGGAGCAAGCTGCTATTGACATGCACTAGTTGGATCCGTAAGACAGACCAGACTGCGATTTTTATTCACTCAGATGATAGTCTGTATGAAAAACCAGTCATTTGCACTGGCACACGTTAATACTGGGACAGTGTGTTCTCTGTTGAGCACACAGATCACTGACCAAGTGTGCGTTCATCAGAAGGAGACCTAACAAAGTCTTAAGTGTCTTGCATGCTATATCCAGGTTATCGTATCTTTCTAAACTGTGAGCTTCTTTCCTTTCATTATCTCTAAAGGTTGATAAAATATAGTTATTTTACCTATTTCTATTGTTATTTTGCCAATTTCTCTTTATTTATGGATTTTCTGCATCAAATTAAATGAGATGCAGAAAATCTTCAGGTGAAACCGTGTATGCCTTTATAGTGCGTTTCCGCAGTGGAAATGCACTAAAAATGCATATAATCCACACATCACTCTATCAACAAAGTTTTATCAAAGCTAAGTAACAGGAAGCATCCAAAACAAAGCAGTTTTATTTAAAACATAACAGACCAAAAGGAGAAGAAAAAAACAGCAGGAAAAAAAACATAATAAAAGCGCATCAAGAGAAATGCACTCAATGTGATAACACAAGTAACCTAATTTAGCTAATTGGTGAAGGTGCTGTAGAAAATCTGCAACATCAAAAAGTCACCAAAAGTTCCTTGTGAGAACTAAACACAAGTATTGCAGTTACAGGGACATAAAAGGCAGGTGCACATGTCGTGCTACATACACTTTGTACTTTAGAAAGTAGCTTCTACTGCCATATTTTTCCAGTATTTTGCTATAGTAATGGTTAGAATTGTGTTTTTCTCTAATGTTCAAGGAAATCCAAAAGGTCATGAACAGTCCTTGCTGACGTCGGTTTCACAAGAAATTCTGTAGTAAATTTTGCAAACAAAGACAGATACAATTCATAAACTGCACTCTGCACCGCGGGTTTGTGCATGCCATTTGTTGCGAAAGGAATCTGTCACCAGGTATTTGCCCCCTAATCTGAAAGCAGCATAAAGTGGAGACAAACACCCTGATTCTAGTGATGTGTCACTTACTTGTAGTTTTGATAAAATCACTCTTTTGTCAGCAGATTATCACTAGAAGACTGCAATCACAGTAACGTAAGACATCGGATGCGACCGTGAGCTGAGTGAGCTGGGATGATATCCGAGTGCACCAATAGACTTGTATGGGTGCGAGTGAGCATAGTCTCACTGCCAATTGCAGCATGCCGAGATTGTTCTCTCATGCCGCATCGGCATGAGAAAATAATCGCTAATCTGCACTGCCCCATAGAATAATACAGGGCCGAATGCTATGTGATAAAACATCAGATAGCATTCGACTGTGTTATACGCTACTAACCCTGCTGCATACTCAAGCTCAGTATAACTCCTCCCGCACCATTGATTAGCCATTTTCTACCTATGCACAGTATATACAGAAAGCTGCCAATCAGTGGTGTGGGTGGAGTTATAGAGAGCTCAGTATTCCAAGAACTGGTAAATCTGCATCAGATAAAAATGTGAAGCGAGCAGCTCAGCAAGTGACACATCTCTGGAATCAGGGTCTCTTTCACTACATTATGCTGCTCTCAGATGGGTAGCAAAAATAGTGACAGATTCCCTTTATGTGTAAATGCAGCTTGCACCGTTTAAAAATATATAAAATTAGTCAGCACAAACCAAATATGTTACAGCACAAGACTGGCACCACTCTGGCAGGGCAGACTTAGGAGAAATGGCTTTGTTGGGAAGGTAGGGCTTTGAGACAAATCCAGATTATAACGTCCATCACACTCCTACAGGTCCAGGGGTTGACATATCATTGATACAACCTGAGGGGTCGCAGAGGGGCCCAAGAGGTAAGGAAGGCCATCTCCACCTCCGAAATAAGTGGAATTGTGCATTATTGTGAAATATGGAACTATAAAGGGCCCATACATAGTTATTGTATAGGGGCCCTTTTCTGTCTGTGTCCAGGTACAGGTGTACAAGTGCACAGGTCTGTATGATATTACCAACCTGATAATCCTAAAATAGATTGGAAATATATTTGTTTTTAAACATATTTAAAAAGATAATAGTAAAAATATCCGCAAAATATAACAAAGGTTACAAGAGGCCTCCATTGTGAAATGTTAGGGAGTCACATATTATTTCTACCATTCAAAGACATACTGTACATGAGATGACCTGCCCAAAACACATAGGGCTTTAAAGCATTATAACTTAATAATCTACTGCACTGTTGCACTGAACTGTAACATCCGTCATAAATACAAAAAGAAGTAAAGAAATATATAAATAAAAAGCAAGTGCTGACCTAATGGTTAAAATTGTAAAATATCACAGACAGCAAACAGAAATGAAGATGAGGAATTGAAACACAAAGTATTGTTGCAGGACTTTTCATCCTACAATTAATAGTTGCACCTAAAGGTGAAAACCCCTTTATTCGTTGCATAATGAGTAATACATAACGCTACTATGGGACAGACTTACCTCTACCAATATTCAGCCATAAATGTAGACAAAGCAGTCAGAAAACTTGCCTAATATATCACAACGGTGCACAATATTTGGTCGATTTGGTGCATCTTTGGTTCTTGTTAGATTTCTTTTCCCTTTTTACACCACCGATTGGGTGGTGTATTATAGGTCAGTGTTTTTCGCCTAATCGGCAGAGCATGTCAGTAATAAAGTAGGAGAATTTTGCAACTTGGCAAAACCATGTGTCGTTTCCTGGACTCCATTGAAAACTGACAAGTGTGGCACAGACATCTGTTCTTTTGGAGCATTTAACTGATAAATTTGACTAAAACAATTTTTGACAAATTTCTGAGCGCAATTAATTTTGCTTGTATATATTTTAAATTCTCACAGGTTTTAGCATCCCATATTGTTATTAGAGAATAGCCATCCCTAAATAATAGGCCTTCTTAAGATGAACACTGTCCGTGAACAACGGACCAGACATGGACTGCCACTGATCAACATCAGTCAATGTGGTAATATAGCACACATGAGCATTAGTCTTATCTGTTCTGCAGACGAGAAAGAACTAGTTTCAATAGCAGACAGCTCCTGCACCTGTCCGTGATGCGGTCACAGACCAATATGCCCTTCTGTGAAGTCAGTCTTAAAATAACAGTTCCGCTAGTATTTTGGGAGCGTACTGTATGTCAGCAATAAGTGTATTTCTTATCAAAATTGTTAAAAGTTTCAATGAAAGAGTGTGAAATCCGAATGAATATGTAATGGGTGAGTAGAGCGCACATCAGTCTCTCATCATGAGCTAAAAATATATAATACAAAGGTTCAGGTGGAATCCAGTAAATGACAAATGTGTAGGTGCAGGGTAAATCACAAATGCAGATTCCCTGCAGGACCAGCTAAATGAATCATTATTTTTTATCCACTTACTGTTTGTCAGGTTAATGGCTTATGCCGCTATTAATCTTGTATTATTACAATTTGAGTCATAGCTATATCTATTGAACAATGTTTAGACATCCACACATATGCAGAACAAAGATCTGCTCGACCTTTCAAAAACTGTGAAAAACTGTCACAATTTATTCTTTAGAATGTTTAACTACTATGGTTTGCATAATATACTGCTGTATGTAGTTATGGTATTTAATTAATGACTCTACTTAGAGCAAAGAACAGTGAAGATTTACTAACACTGTCTTAGATTTCCTTTATGTCCTACTTTATCAGCAGGATTTCACCCCCAAAGATTTTATATGTGCATGTTGCGCTTTCAAAAACAAGTCCGGCAATACCTTTACATGGCCAGTCCGTTCCTCCATTACAGAGAAATCAGCATTTAAATTGACATGCAAATGAGTCTAAGGATCGATTGTAGATCTGAAGCCATTGTCACTCCAGTTCTATTCCCTGCCCAGCACCACCTCCTGCTGCATGACTGACAGCTCTTTTGCCTCAAGTCACACTGCATTAAGACTGTCAGTCAAGCAGGAGGAAACAGAGCTGGGTGGGGAATAGAGCTGGAGTGACAAAGTCTTCAGATAGCCAAATGGCTCTTTGACCTCATTTGCATATCAATGCAAATGTATATTCTCAGTAACGGAGGAATGGACTGGCGCCATGTAAAGGTATTGCAGGACTTGTCATTGAAAAAGCTACATGCAAATATAAATAATGGGCTGTGAAACCCTGCTGACAGATTTCCTTTAAGGCTAGATGAGAAAGGCAAAAGATGATCCAAATATGTCACTGTGGCTCACAACTGTTTAATGTGGAGCATTTGCTAGATCATTTGTTACATCTTCTTCGGACAACTTTTTGGTTGATTATGCTACACCAATATTTTGAGCACAATTGTGACATGCGTCTTTAATAAATTAGGCACATTTAGGGGCTACTTTTAGCCATGGCCTCTTTTCAGGATACTTTTCAAAACTGTCTAATAAGGTCCATAAAAAGTGTATGAAACTGATCACTTATTATATTGGGCGCATGGCACAAACACCGGATTTTGGGCAGATTGCAATGTATTTTGCAGGTTAAAGGGGCATTTACGCTGCAAGATAATCATGAACAAGCGGTTAAAAATGCTAGTTTTATGATTATCTTGCTGTGTAAACAGGCCACCGATCATCAGAATTCTCATTCATTGGGTGAAATTATCTTTATTGTGGCATAAAAGATCATCGTTCTTGGTGGTGCATCACCCGTGTACATAGGACACACATTGCCAAGAACAATGGCAGCCTATAAGTATTGCTCAGTTTTGTCTGTTTGTGTAAACAGGCATTCAAATGACCACCAATTGGTAAAAGTTAACCAATCAGCAGTCGTATAATGCTGCCTGTCAGTCTAAGTAAACCGACCCTAAATCTACCCTACCGTGTGCAGCCTGTCCTCCTCCTACAGTGACGAAGGCATGGTAACTGATAAACCTTTTGTCCTTCAAAGAGCATCATGACATCTTGCAGCAGAATCAATTAGGGTGTGTGCACACGTTGCGGTTTTTTGCTTGGGATCCGCAGCGGCTTTGATTCTGCGCATCCACAGCAGTTTCCATGCGGCTTACAGTACCATGTAAACCTATGGAAAACCAAATCTCTCTCTCTCCTTCCACAATCCGCATAGCCCAAACCGCAATAGAATCTGCATCAATTCCGCTGGACAAAATATAGGAATCCGCAGGGAAAACTGCATGAGTTTTACCCTGCGGTTTCTGCCAAGCGATGCAGATTTTTCTGCAGAAAAAATCCGCAGCGTGTACACACACACTCAAGGTTTCTTACATAGTGGCCTCTGCAAAACACCAGTATTGGGCAGTGACACATTACACCAAGTTACATCCACTATACCTGTAAGATTGCAACACTTCTACATGTAAGGGGAAACCTAATTTTGCATCCATCAATCATTCAAGAAGAAAAAGCAGCACTCGCTATTTCCTAAAAATCAGTCCTTCATTGTGATACATGAGACATGCAGGCACGCAGGGGTGAGGGGAACTTAATGGACGATGGCCGTTTCGCATCTGGCACGACGCTTCCACGGGTCCAGGTGGTATGGTATGGTGCTGAAGACTAATTTTTCTTGATTGAACTAATTATTCATCCATTCGCCAATGCCATCATAGCATATGAGCTAAGCATATGTGAATGAATGCTTTTTTTAACGCTTTTCTTTCACGTATGCGTTGTTGTGAGAGCGTTAAGTTTGGAAATCTTATTCCTATGTTTGGAATGTGAGGTATTTTAATGAATAAAAAGAGTATACATATATGTAATTGTCCTATTAATGACACACCTTACGATATGGCGTTCAAATTATACCACCTTCATTCTTCGGTATGCTTCCTGCAGTTAATGAAGGCACCAAATACCTCTGTGCTGACGCTTCCCATCCTGTCATCGCCTGCCTGGACAGGCTGGAGGAAAACAGGTGGAAACAAAGATGCTGCTTGCATCAGAGGATTCTCAAAAAGAAGAAAGTATTTTGGGAGTGGCAAAATTACAGTACACACGTAGAAGCAAAAATGGCAAGGGACCAAAATCGGGAGAGCCATGGTACCATTAAACACTGTGGTGTGGGGTCCTGCAGTGAAGGACTAGCTTGTAATTAAAGCAACACTGCAGTGTTTTTCTTATTTTACCACTGTCGTGGAGCCACTAATACAAGTTCCCTGCCCCTAGTCTTATACTTACCAGCCACTGTCTTCTTCTGTTATTGGCGCCGCTCTGGTTGTCTTCAGCAGGTTATGACCTGCTGGATGTCTCCAGTGTTTGCTGGGTGATCCGGAAGCCATAACTCAATGTAAGTCTATGAGAGCTAGGATGATACGCTCATAGAATTACATAGAGAGTTTGTGACCATTACCTCTGACTTCCGGTCTGTGAGAAGTTGCAGTTGCAAGATGGCGGATCGGTACCGGAGCAGCATCGGGAAGAGCTTAAGACAGTGGCTGTGTAGGGAAAGTGGACTGACCTATGGACCTGTCTGCAGCAGGAGGGTAATGTACAGTGTGCTTGACGTGGACTGCTGGATATGAAGGTGGGAGACAGCTAGAAATAGGAGAAGGATGGTGAAGTACTGGGTTTGGCCACTAGGGGGAGAATAAAGCCAGCAGAAACAGAAGGAGGTGTAATACTGTAGTTTGGCCACAAGATGGCAGCAGAGAGCAGTGAGAAAAGGGCTTTACATCAGCTTAAGGCTACGAAACCGCAGAGTCATAGGGAGCGGGTTACAGGAGCTCTAGAGGGGAATTCCCAGAGAGAGGGAATATAAGAAGGGGTAGAGAGTTCCAGAAGGAGTCAGTCCAGGGAGAGGAGCTCAGGAGAGGAGAAGACTGAAAGGAGGAGACGGACAGACAAGCTCCAGAAGGGACTGAAGAGGAAGACAGTCAGGGGGGTTGCCCTGACAGGAGAGCCGCAGGTCAGACAGAGAAGGCCGGGTGTACCAGACGGACGGACGGACTCGGATGGGTAAAGCGCTGTGGTGGTAGGCCTAGGGCAGCCACAGTGAAAGAGCCGTGAGGGACGTCAATTAGGAAAAGGAAGGATGTGAAGGTACCCGGGCCTGTGTGCGGAGTCGAGCAGCTGCTGTGTGGTGCTGCGGGTCATCGAGAGGACGGCCAATAAAGAGGACCTGTTGAACGCACATCGGTGTCTGTCTCAAGTCTGTTCGCAGCGGGAAAAAGGACCACCCCCCAGTCGGCACACGTACCTACATTTGGAGTAGTCGGCAGGATCATCACAGCCAATACACCATCTTCAGCGGTAAGCCTGCACCAAAGATCCAAAGGACCCAAGCTGATCATTTTGAAGATTTCCCCTGTGGATTACAAAATTGGACTGTCAAGGGCATCTAAGCTGAGCTCACCCCTGGAACACTGCTGGGAAAGCTGGGTGCTGCTGCTGGAAAGCTGGGTACCCTCCCAAGTTAAAGGACTACAGCGAGAACTGGGAGCAGTTGCCAGCGCAGCAAGCTCTGACCCGTCCTGGAGATCTGCAGCAGATGGAGTCCCCGACAGCTGGACCTGCGGAGCTGGAGCCGGAGGAGGAAACGGAGGAGCGCTCGCCCGCGGCCCAGGCTGTGTCGGAGCAGTCGCCGGAGTAACTGTTGCCAACCCTCCCGGCGGGACCATGAGGCCTGGAGGCTGGCCCTGCCTGACGGCGGGGTGAAGAGCATCGGCTGCTGGAGGAGCTGTAGGGTGGCCTCACGGGAGCCACGGCGCCGGGGAAGGTGAGCGTCCCCCCAGCCCAGCCGGTGGCACCGCAGGCAGTTCCCGCCCCCACGCTCTGTGCGAGAGACAGGGCCAAGGGCCCCGACACCGGCCCTCAGCCTCCCCGCCTGGCCTCTTCTCATCCTGCATCCCCGGCTTCCGATGGATCTACGGCCCGTGCAGGGCCGACCGCTGACCGCACGATCGACCCCGAGCTGTCCTGCCCGGCGTCGCCTCGTCCCGCGTCTCCGGTGTGGAGCCTGCATCCTGAGACCAGGGGCCGCCTCTGCCGTGCCCCATACCGCGGCCTGTCCATCAAGGCCCGCAGCCGCCTGGCCCCATTCCAGATCACGGCTGTCGCCGGGTCACCGGGCTCCGCGGCCTATGCGGGGCCGTCTGACGTCCGCATCACCAGGACCCAGCTTCCCTGCTCTGCTTTCCACCAGCCAACGTCCCCGGCCTCCTGCCTGCAGCCGTACCTGCAGGAGCTGAGGGCCGGACGGAGCAGAGCCTCAACATCGACGGAGAAGAGCACACCTCTGCTATGACCTGTAGTGTACCGCTGGGCCCCGACACTGTCCCTCAGTGGGGATGCGAGGCATGGGGTCCCTGTTGCCGGGTGCTCCCGCTCCCGCCGGGCCTCCCCTGGGGCCGCCGGGCCCTCCAGAGAAAGTATCGACCTGCCCGCAGGGGTGGCTGCGGACTCCTCTGCCCCCGAGACTTTTCAGCCGTTTGGAGATGCTGCAGCGACGGAGTTCTCTTCTGCCCGTGCCAGGGGCTGGTGCCCAAGTGAAGATGTGGCGCAGGATGCGTGCCGCGGAACTATCCTTGGCCCCTTTTTCCCCTTTTAAGTGCACGTTGCGCCTCTCAGGAGGGAGGCAGACTCTCGGGTGCTGGCCACGAAGGACACCAGTGGCCCTGGAACTGCCCAGACATCCCGAGGACTTCACGCTGAGGAGTTCCCTGCTGATGGCGAAACACCGGCTATCAGGAGATGGCCCAGAGTATCCTGAAAAAAAATGGACTGCCGGGACTGCTGTGCGCCGTTGCACGGCCTGGGGACAGTTCCACGTCCTCAAAATTGGTAAAATATGCCCACATCTGATGCGGCGGGGATGCATGTGGGGGAGGTGCTTCCCTCAAAGGAAGGGGGAGCACTAATGTTTACATTTTGTTTAGAAATAAGAATGTTAAATGTTATGCTTTACTTAAAAATGAAAGAAAAAGAGGGTAAAAAAAGTTTAAAGTAACAGTATCTAACATAGTCTGGTTAAAACTATGTATAGTATGCATAAGTTAGTTTGAAATGTTATCTGCATAAAAAAAAAAAAGGTGTTCAACAGGTCCCGGGTACTAAATAAAGAGAAAAACGCAGACCATGACTGATTTAACTTGAAGGGACAAGGAAACAGGTGGAATTGAAACAGTGTTCCATAGATCAGGTCCCGAGTACCACGAACACCCCAAAATGAAAGAGGGAAGCTGACGATGACCAGGCAGGTTAGAGCCTCGGTCATCGCGCTACAAAAAGGGAAAAAGGGCAGCGAACTGTGACTTAGAAGGTTAAAAGTCCTCGGTCACTGCGAGTTGCTGAACGTGAGAAAAGTGGGAAGTACACACCTGTAGAGGAATCCGGGCGGTCCAATCCCAACAGGAAGGAATTGTCATAGTGGCGTATGCGCTGGCGGGTAGCCGTAAGCTACTCAGAGCATGATTGCTCCCGGTTTAGTTCAGCTCCCCACGTATCGCGGGCCTTGCTCAACAACCGGTCCGACAAAAAGAAGGTGGGGAAGCTTCAGAACGCAAAATGAAGGCGACGAGATTGTCAAGGATGACAATGGTCAAAGGAAGGGGGCATGTAGAGGAAGTGGACTGACCTATGGACCTGTCTGCAGCAGGAGGGTAATGTACAGTGTGCTTGACGTAGACTGCTGGATATGAAGGTGGGAGACAGCTAGAAATAGGAGAAGGATGGTGAAGTACTGGATTTGGCCACTAGGGGGAGACTAAAGACAGCAGAAACAGAAGAAGGTGTAATACTGTATTTTGGCAACAAGATGGCAGCAGAGAGCAGTGAGAAAAGGGCTTTACATCAGCTTAAGGCTACGAAACCGCAGAGTCATAGGGGGTGGGGTTACAGGAGATCTAGAGGGTAATTCCCAGACAGAGGGAATATAAGAAGGGGTAGAGAGCTCCAGAAGGAGTCAGTCCAGGGAGAGGAGAGAAGCTCCAGAAGGGACTGAGGAGCAAGACAGTCAGGGGGGTGGCCCTGACAGGAGAGCCGCAGGTCAAACAGAGAAGGTCGGGGGTACCAGACGGATGAACAGACGGGTGAAGCGCTGTGGTGGTAGGCCTAGGGCAGCCAAAGTGAAAGAGCCGCGAGGGACGCCAATTAGGAAAATGAAGGAAGTGAAGGTACCCGGGCCTGTGTGCAGAGTCGAGCAGCTGCTGTATGGTGCTGCGGAGTCGAGCAGCTGCTGTGTGGTGCTGTGGGTCGTCGAGAGGACGGCCAATAAAGAGGACCTGTTGAATGCACATTGGTGTCTGTCTCAAGTCTGTTTGCGGTGGGAAAAAGGACCACCCCCCAGTCGGCACAGGTACCTACAGCTGGTAAGTATAATACTAGGGGAAGGAACTTAGATTAGTAGCACCACTGCAGGGCCGAAATGGAAAAAACAAAACGCTGGAGTGGTGCTTTGAAAAGACATAGAAAAAGCTGCAACTTATCTTCAGATGCATGAGACTTTGTACGTATCATCGCATACTACGGGTTAGACCTCTGAACAATCTAACAGATAATGGAGATGGCAAATGTACTCACTAAATTTCTATTGGAATAGGTGATGTAGACTGTGAGCCCTCACGGGCAGGGTCCTCTCTCCTTCTGTACTTTTGTGTGCCTTGTATTGCTCATGTTTATTGTACTTCTTTGAATGCCCCTTTTTCACATGTAAAGCGCCATGGAATAAATGGCGCTATAAAAATGAATAATAATAATAATCCTCTGGCATGTTCAAATTCAGTGACGTCCATAATCTGTTCTGTTTGCAGAAAACTGAACCCAAGATCACCTGCTGGTTGTAAAGAAAAGTTTTATTGTGTGTACATTGTCTTTAGTGCATTTATAGCATAATACTGTGAAAACAAGATGGTGCATAATAGTCACTAATAACTTTATTCATTGGATCTGTAATTTCCTGTCACAGAAATGTGCAAATCTGTCTTCACTGAACACAGATTTTACCCATGAATTGAGCCTGAAAGATCAATCGAGGGGGCGAAAGACACAAATTTCTGTGGAGATATATTAAGATATATTGCTTTTTTCTTGTGCACTACTGATTTATGAAATAAAACTTCAAGTAGTGGTTATTTTTTAACACCTCCCCCTGTTTGCTGCGGACTCCTGTGATGAGCCCGCATCTTTCCCGGCACATGTCAGCTGTTTTGAACAGCTGACATGTGCCGCTAACAGCCGCGGGTGGAATTGCGATCCTCCCGTGGCGGTTAACCCGTTAAATGCCGCTGTCAAGCTCTGACAGCAGCATTTAACATGCATTTCCGGCCCTCATGCCTGAAATCCGCCCATGTGTGACCCCATCACGTGATCGCGGGTCACTGATGGGTTGGCATGACAACCAGAGGTCTCCTGGAGACCTCTATGGTTGTAACTGCTGGATTGCTATGAGCGCCACCTGGTGGTTGGCGCTCATAGCAAGTCAGCAATTCTGCTACATGCAGGCGATCTGATCATCGCCTGTATGTAGCAGAGCCGATCGGGTTATGGCAGTTTCTAGTCTCCCATGGAGACTATTGAAGCATGCAAAAAGTGAAAAAAAAAGTTTTTAGAAATATAAATATATATATATATATATATACTAGCTGAAGAGCCGGCGCTGCCCGGGCATAGTAACTAACTGTGGTTAGTTATAACAAATTATAATTATCCTCCATCCCATAGTCCCGTGCCCATATACCCATCATACATATCCACCATCCCATAGGCCCGTGCCCATATACCCATCATACATATCCTCCATCCCATAGTCCCATGCCCATATACCCATCATACATATTCTCCATCCCATAGTCCCATATAAGAAGGCTTTACTACGGGGCAACCCAGCCCCCCTGCCAGCGCTGCATGCACGCCTGACTATGTGCCCATAGGGACTCTCTCCCTTTGTCCCAAGACCTTGATATCTCTCTCCTCCCCTCCAAAAAGGAGAATATTGCTAATTATCGTGGCTGCCTTCCATGGACTTTCCATGCTTACATATATCTCCATACCTCTAGTCTGATGAAGGTCTGAGTTGTAGACCGAAACATCATATAATTTTGGGAGAATCTGTTGTACAAATAAATTTCTTCTGCATATATTTCATTTGAGTGCCGGAATTTCTTATACTACCCATGCCCATATACCCATCATACATATTCTCCATCCCATAGTCCCATGCCCATATACCCATCATACATATTCGCCATCCCGTAGTCGAGTGCCCATATACCCATCACACATCCTTCATCTCATAGTCCCATGCCCATATACCCATCATACATATCCTCCATCCCATAGTCCAGTGCCCATATACCCATCACACATCCTCCATCCCATAGTCCCGTGTCCATATACCTGTCATACATATCCACCATCCCATAGGCCCGTGCCCATATACCCGTCATACATATCCTCCATCCCAAAGTTCAGTGCCCATATACCCATCACACATCCTCCATCCCATAGTCAACCATTATGACATCATAGTGAGGGCCGGGGCTTGATACGCACACACTGTTTCCCCAGTATGCAAATAGGGGCATTATGACATCATAATGAGGGGCGGGGCTTGATGCGCACACACTTTTTCCCCAGTATGTAGATAGGGGCAAAATTGTTTGGTGAATTGGAACGTGCGGGGTTAAAATTTTACCTTACAACATAGCTTAGGACGCTCTCGGGGTCCAGACGTGTGACTGTACCAAATTTTGTGGCTGTAGCTGCGACGGTGCGGATGCCTATCCCGGACATATACACACACACATACATACACACACACATACATACACACATTGAGCTTTATATATTATATATATATATATATAAAAGTTCCGATCACCCACCCCTTTCGCCCCATTCAAAATAAAACAAAAAACGAATCAAACATACACATATTTGGAATCCCGGGGTTCAGAATCACACGATCGATCAATAAAAAAAGGATTAACCTGATCGCTAAACGGCATAGTGAGAAAAAGTCAAAATGCCAGAATTACGCTTTTTTTGGTCGCCATGACATTGCACTAAAATGCAATAGCTGGCGATCAAAAGATCGTATCTTCACCAAAATGGTATCATTAAAAAAGTCAGCTTGGCACGCAAAAAATAAGCCCTCACCCAACCCGAGATCACGAAAAATGTTGACGCTACGGGTATCAGAAAATGGCGCAATTTTTTTTTTTTTTTAACAAAGTTTGGAATTTTTTTTCATCACTTAGATAAAAAAGGACCTAGACATGTTTGGTGTCTATGAACTCGTAATGACCTGGAGAATCATAATGGCAGGTCAGTTTTAGCATTTAGTGAACCTAATAAAAAAGCAAACCAAAAAACAAGAATGGGATTGCACTTTTTTTGCAATTTCACCGCACTTTCAATTTTTTTCCTGTTTTCCAGGACACAATATGTTAAAACCAATGGTGTCGTTCAAAAGTACAACTTGTCTTGCAAAAAAAAAAAGCCCTCACATGGCCATATTGACGGAAAAAGAAAAAAGTTATGGCTCTGGGAAGAAGTGTAGCAAAAAATGAAACTGCAAAACCAAGAATACCTCCTGTCATGAAGGGATTAAATAGGTTATCCCAAATTTACATAGACCCCTCTCCTACCAAACAATCAGTGTCAATTATATAAACTCATCAAGTTTACTGTCCATTGCAGTATTACAGTAATATAATATTAAGTGTTTGCGTGGATTTCCTCCGGGTACTCCGGTTTCCTCCCACACTCCAAAGAAATACTGATAGAGAATTTTGATTGTGAGCCCCAATGGGTACAGTGATGATGATGATTGTAATGCATTGTGGAAATAATGGTGATACATAAGATAATAAAATAAATAAAAAATACATAATCACAAAAATGTGGAGCCTTTAAATGATCTTCCATATCAATATAATGAAAATGACCTTCTTGTTGCTGCTACTTATAGCATTTATTCTAAATACTTTTTTATCTCCTTTGCCCTGTCACACCCACGCCCGAAGCTTTCATTCCATTTCACCATATGTAAATGACAACCTATGAGAATTTTCCCTACACTATATCTAGGTCACTTTTGTAGTGCTTATTGTTAGTGTAATCCAGTAAGTTATCTCGGGGAATGTACAGTCCACACTGTGTGACCAACTTTCTCAGACCTGGCTTCCTGGAATAAGCAAAACGAATCTTATTCTAATACTAACCTACTAACCAAACAAACAGGCCGAATAACATAATCAGAGTTATCAAAAATACATATCTGTACAATGGAATTCAAGTGATAAGTTGCCTGTAGGCAGAAAAATGAGTCCATTAGCAAATTAACAACACTAAAAGTAACAAGCAGTAATCAGAGACACGGAGAGTTCAGACAATCTTTAGGACTACTTCCTGGAAGTAGACGTCAATAAAGACTGAAAGATGCCCAAAAAGATGGATTCTGTTTTTGGGACGTTCTAACATAATAGTGTGATATTGTATTGGCTTCCTAAAATGGTGGTCCCACATACATAACCTGAAAAAAATGGTTATCAATACACAATTTTTGTAAAATGTATATGTTATTTTCACTATGTGAACTGGTATTTTCCAAAAAGGAAGGCATAGCATTGGAGAATGATGCAGCACCTTAGTTTATGGTCCCAGTGGTTGGTGAAACATTTATGGTTCTAGTAAACAAATCATGAACTTACTTTCCTGATTGCTGCCACAATATTAGATTTTAGTGAATTAACATAGTAACATAGTAACATAGTTATTAAGGTTGAAGGGAGACTTTAAGTCCATCTAGTTCAACCCATATCCTATCCTAACTTGCCCTAACATGTTGATCCAGAGGAATGCAAAAAAAACCCATGTGGCAAACAGTAAGCTTCACATTGGGGAAAAAAATTCCTTCCCGACTCCACATACGGCAATCAGACTAGCTCCCTGGATCAACGCAATATTAAGGAAACTAGTGTATATACCCTGTAATATTATACTTTTCAAGAAAGGCATCCAGTTCCTTCTTACATTTTAGTAGGGAATCACTCATTACAACATCATATGGCAGAGAGTTCCATAGTTTCACTGCTCTTACAGTAAAGAATCCGCGTCTGTGAGTATGCTTAAACCTTCTTTCCTCCAGACGTAGAGGATGCCCCCTTGTCCCCGTCACAGGTCTAAGAGTATAAAGATCATTAGAAAGCTCTTGGTATTGTCCCCGCATATATTTATACATTGTAATAAGATCACCCCTAAGCCTTCGATTCTCCAAACTAAATAACCCCAAGTGTAATAACCTGTCTTGGTATTGCAGACCCCCTAGTTCCCTAATAACCTTGGTTGCTCTTCTCTGCACCCGCTCCAGTTCAGCTATGTCTTTCTTATACACCGGAGACCAGAACTGTGCACAGTATTCTAAGTGTGGTCGCACTAGTGACTTATATAGAGGTAAAATTATGTTCTCCTCATGAGCATCTATGCCTCTTTTAATGCATCCCATTATTGTATTTGCCTTTGCAGCAGCTGCCTGACACTGGCCGCTAAATGTGAGTTTGTCGTCCACCCATACATCCAGGTCTTTTTCAGTGACTGTTTTGCCCAGTGTTTTACAATTAAGCACATAATTATACATCTTGTTCGTTCTCCCCAAGTGCATGACCTTACATTTATCCCCATTAAAGCTCATTTGCCATTTATCAGCCCAAGCTTCTAGTTTACATAAATCCTCCTGTAATATAAAATTGTCCTCCTCTGTATTGATTACCCTGCAGAGTTTAGTGTCATCTGCAAATATTGAAATTCTACTCTCTATGCCCCCTACAAGGTCATTAATAAATATGTTAAAAAGAAGCGGGCCCAAAACTGACCTGGTACCCCACTGCTAACCGTGACCCAGTCTGAGTGTGCTCCATTAATAACCACCCTTTGTTTCCTATCCCTGAGCCAGCTCTTAACCCACCTACACATATTTTCCCCTATCCCCATTGTTCTCATTTTATGTATCAACCTTTTGTGTGGCACCGTATCAAAAGCTTTTGAAAAGTCCATGTACACCACGTCCACTGCATTCCCTTGGTCCAGTCCGGAACTTACCTCTTCATAAAAGCTTATCAGATTAGTCTGACAGGAACGGTCCCTTGTAAACCCATGTTGATATTGGGTCATAAGGTTATTCTTCTCCAGATACTCCAGTATAGTATCTCTTAGAAAACCCTCCAGGATTTTACCCACAGTTGAGGTTAAACTTACTGGCCTATAATTTCCTTAAAGATTAAAAATAATGGTCTATTTATGACTGTGTTTAATTCCTGCAGTACTCGGGGGTGTATCCCAACAGGGCCCGGAGATTTGTCAATTTTAGTGATTTTTAGACGCCGCCGTTCTTCCTGCTGGGTTAAGCAGGTGACATTTAACGAACAATTTTTATCCCTGATCATGTTATCCGTCATGGGATTTTCTTGTGTAAATACTGTAGAAAAATAGTCATTTAGCATATTGGCTTTTTCCTCATCCTCATCCACCATTTCACCCAGACTATTTTTAAGGGGGCCAACACTATCATTTTTAGTTTCTTACTATTTATGTAGTTAAAGAATATTTTGGGATTATTGTTACTTTCTCTGGCAATGAGTCTCTCTGTCTCAATCTTTGCTGTCTTGATTTGCTTTTTACAGAATTTATTTAATTTTCTGTATTTATTTAATGCCTCATCACTACCTACTTGCTTTAATTCTCTAAATGCTTTATTTTTATCTCTTATTGCTCCCCTTACAGCTCTATTTAGCCATAGTGGTTTCCTCCTATTTCTCGCATGTTTATTCCCATTCGGTATATATTGTGCACAGGTCCTTTTCAGGATGCTAATAAACGTCTCCCATTTTTTTTGTGTATTTTTATGTCTCAGGATATCGTCCCAGTTAATTGCACCAAGATCATCTCTCATCCGTTTGAAATTTGACTTCCTGAAGTTTAGGGTCCTTGTAACCCCTCTACTACACATCTTATTAAAGGATACATGAAAACTTATTAATTTGTGATCACTATTACCCAAGTGACCCTCAACCCTTACATTTGATATGCGGTCTGGCCTGTTGTTTAATATTAGGTCTAGCAGTGCCCCCCCTCTTGTTGGGTCCTGAACCAGTTGTGAAAGGTAATTGTCTCTCATAGTAGTCAAAAACCTATTACCTTTGCTGGAACTGCAGGTTTCGGTTCCCCAATGTATTTCAGGGTAGTTGAAGTCCCCCATAATAATGACTTCTCCTTGAGTCGCAGCTTCATCTATTTGCTTTATGAGGATATTCTCTGTTGCTTCCATTAGTTTTGGAGACTTATAACAAACCCCTATCAGTAATTTATTATTTTTCCCCCCTCCCCTTATCTCTACCCACAGGGACTCTACATTTTCATTAGATTCATATATATTATCACGCTGGATGGGTTTTAAGGATGATTTTACATATAAACACACGCCTCCCCCTCGCTTATTTGTACGGTCCTTTCTGAACAGACTATAGCCCTGTAAATTAACCGCCCAGTCATGGCTCTCATCCAGCCATGTCGCAGATATCCCCACCATGTCATAATTATGTTCCAATAACATTAACTCCAATTCCTCTATTTTGTTGGCGAGGCTTCTGGCATTAGTATACATGCAACTTTATGTATCTCTCTGTACCTCTATTCTTTCTTAAATTATTAACTGTTCTAACCCCACCCCCCATGCCACCCCCACCCCCAATGTCATTATTTGTGCCCAGGTCTCTATCTGCACTATCTTCCCCTCCTATAAAAGGAATACCCTCCCCCCGTCCCTAGTTTAAACACTCCTCCAACCTTCTAGCCATTTTCTCCCCCAGCACAGCTGCACCCTCCCCATTGAGGTGCAGCCCGTCCCTAGCGTAGAACCTGTAGCCAACTGAGAAGTCAGCCCAGTTCTGCAGGAACCCAAACCCCTCCTTCCTACACCAATTCCTGAGCCACTTATTAACCTCCCTAATCTCCCGTTGCCTCTCTGGCGTGGCACGTGGTGCAGGAAGTATTTCCGAAAATACCACCTTGGAGGTCCTTGCTTTAAGCTTACAGCCTAATTCCCTGAAATCATCTTTAAGGACCTTCCACCTACCTCTAACTTTGTCATTTGTGCCAATGTGCACCATGACCGCTGGATCCTCACCAGCCCCTCCCAGTAATCTGTCAACCCGATCAGTGATGTGTCGGACTCGAGCGCTAGGTAGGCAGCACACCGTTCGACGATCCCTGTCTTTGTGACAGATTGCCCTATCTGTTCCCTTAATAATTGAGTCTCCCACTACCAGAACCTGTCTGGCCTGCCCTGCTCTCCTATTTCCCCCCTTACTGGAGCAGACACTCCTCCGGCTTTCAGAGGATATGCCTTGCTGCAGCAGTGCTACTCCTGCACTAACACTCCCCTCATCTGCCAACTTAGCAAACTTATTGGGGTGTGCAAGATCAGGACTAGCCTCCCTGGTGCTCTTCCCTCTACCCCGCCTTCTAACTGTCACCCAGCTAGCTGCTTCATTGTCCTGCAGCTCCAACCTAGCATCCCCCCCCTCATCTATCCCATTGAGCGTCTGCTCAGTGAGCAGAAGACTCCTTTCCATATTGTCTATGGATCTCAGTGTTGCCAGCTGCACATTTAGATCCAGTATCTGGGCTTCCAAATGCACAACGTGCTCACATCTCGCACAGCAGAATGCACCCTCGACCGGCTGTTCAAGGATTTCAAGGATTAAGGTTCTAAAACATGGCTGCTTTCTTCCAGACAGAGTATCACACTTGTCAATTGCCTCGATCTGGTACTGGAGCTCAGCGTCATAGAGGAAATAATGTCAAGCGCCATCAACACACAACCTAAGAACAGGTGTTGAGTAGTTTTAAAGTGAATCTGTCACCAGGTTTTTGCTATGTAATCCAAGAGCATTATGATCTAGTGGAAAAGACCCTGATTCCAGCGATGTATCACTTAATAGGCTGCATTTTGCTGTTTCAATACAATTAGTGTTTTATCAAGGAGATTACCACTACAAAACAACTGTCCTCGTGCCTCCTAGTCCAACCACTCCCCCAGCACTGATTAATAGCTCACTGTCACTATACAATTTACACAGAAAGCTGTGATGTGGGCATGTTATACACATGTCAACAATTGAGCCCTGCTAGATCTGCAGCAGGGAAAACTGTGACTATAATAACTGGTGCCACCCAGTAAACTAAGTGACACATTGCTGGAATCAGGGTCTCTGTCCCTACATCATGCTGCTATCAGATTACATAGTAAACCCTGCTGACATATTCGCTTTAGTAAAAAGTTTTCTAACCCTGTACAACTTCTTTAATTATGTCCTGCAAGAACTGGGTACAGCGTAACGGGGAATACCATTGACGTATCTACAGGCTACAAGGAAAGCACTGGGATCATTATGTACAAGTGTAAAACATTATGTATAATTATATTTAGATGCTGTGTTTCATCTTGTCTAACAAAGAAATTAAATGCTTCATTTACATTTTACCTTGGTTAAATAGTCATGGATAGCTTGGTTCTAATCGAGAAACAATACCTATGGTAATGCAAAGTCACAAGCTTCAATCATGTGTTCACTTGTTGAACAGCCAATTAATAGGGTAACAGCAACTTCCCCTTCCTCTAGGAAATTATTCTTCCTCTGCGCTCGGAATAAATATTTACCCTGCTATTACACTTCAAACATGTCGCAGACACAAATCTATTACAATGGTATAAAATATAAGGCTAAAAATAGTTTAACACAATAATGAACAAGAACATCATAATTCTATTTTCACCTTATTCCCTGAGCACAAAAATCTAAAGTAATCATGTCTTACAACTAAATTTACTGTATTGCTGGAGACATATGATAAATATACAACCAAGTCCTCTCAAGACTCCTTGGGCCTGCTCTGACACCTATTTGGTGAGATTTTTACTTTTATCTGAATATCTAGGAACGAATATTTAATGGGAACATAATACATCACAACCCCATTGGGAAGATCTGAGTAATTGGACAGCGAACCCTCTACTAGTTACAATACCAGCCATGACTGACCAGAGAAGAGTATGACTGCTTGATAACAGACAATCCTGGCAATTAGGCTAAGTGCACACGCTGTGGATTGGTCTGCGGATTTGTATCTGTGGAACCGCAGGTAAAACCGCAGGTAAAATGACCTGCGGTTTTACCTGCAGATTGGCGTGCGGTTTTCCCCTGCGGTTTATCATCTCTACAATGGAGGAGATGGTAAACCACAGCAGAATCCGCAGAAAAGAAGTCATTTCTTTCTGCGGATTCAAAACCACAGCTTTTCCGCAGTTAAAAATCCGCAGCATGTGCACAGTGGATTTTAAATCTCATAGACTTACATGCTACTGTACACTGTCTGCAGAACTGCTGCAGATCTGCAGCGGCCAAAACCGCAGCGGATCCGCAGCAAAAACCGCAGCGTGTGCACATAGCCTTACCCATCCCACGGTGCGGTTTTATATACTATGATGTACCTGTAGTGATCACGTTTATTCCGGGACAGTCTAGAGTTGAGCAAAAAGATTCACATGCCGCTGGTCCGGTGTCCACATCAGTACTCCGGAAAAGCAGCCAGGGTCCTGCAAATCTTTATGTTCATTTTTATGGGATACCTTTATTTCAGCACTCAGTGGAGAATTATGATAGATCCAGGACACAGCAAGAGATCTTATGCCACAACCTGGAACAAAGGGTTAAGTATAGAGAACAAATAATCTCCATTCTTTTTAGTATCTCCACACCCTTTCCTTTTCTTTAGTTTAATACACCCACATAGCAACTACAGTAAGCAAGTTGCCTCTGACCTTGCCGCCCACGCCTGGCACTCAGAGAAAGTTATATGTGTGTTTAAACATGTAAGGCAAGAGCCACTTTCTGCTTCCCGGCTACTTGGAAACTGGAACATGGTATATTACATTGCCCTGCGTATATATAATGCAGTGTACCACACTATACGTCTAGGTATAGAGTAATAATAATAACTATATATATATATATATACACAGTTGTGGCCAAAAGTATTGACACCCCTGCAATTTTGTCAGATAATACTCAGTTTCTTCCTGAAAATTATTGCAAACACAAATTCTTTGGTATTATTATCTTCATTTAATTTGTCTTAAATGAAAAAACACAAAAAGAATTGCCCTAAAGCCAAATTGGATATAATTCCAGACCAAACATAAAAAAGAGGGTGGACAAAAGTATTGGCACTGTTCGAAAAATCATGTGATGCTTCTCTAATTTGTGTAATTAACAGCACCTGTAACTTACCTGTGGCACCTAACAGGTGTTGGCAATAACTAAATCACACTTGCAGCCTGTTGACATGGATTAAAGTTGACTCAACCTCTGTCCTGTGTCCTTGTGTGTACCACATTGAGCATGGAGAAAAGAAAGAAGACCAAAGAACTGTCTGAGGACTTGAGAAACCAAATTGTGAGGAAGCATGAGCAATCTCAAGGCTACAAGTCCATCTCCAAAGACCTGAATGTTCCTGTGTCTACCTTGCGCAGTGTCATCAAGAAGTTTAAAGCCCATGGCACTGTGGCTAACCTCCCTAGATGTGGACGGAAAAGAAAAATTGACAAGAGATTTCAACGCAAGATTGTGCCGATGTTGGATAAAGAACCTCGACTAACATCCAAACAAGTTCAAGCTGCCCTGCAGTCCGAGGGTACCACAGTGTCAACCTGTGCTATCCGTCGGCATCTGAATGAAAAGGGACTGTATGGTAGGAGACCCAGGAAGACCCCACTTCTTACCCCGAGACATAAAAAAGCCAGGCTGGAATTTGCCAAAACTTACCTGAAAAAGCCCAAAACGTTTTGGAAGAATGTTCTCTGGTCAGATGAGACAAAAGTAGAGCTTTTTGGGCAAAGGCATCAACATAGAGTTTACAGGAGAAAAAAAGAGGCATTCAAAGAAAAGAACACGGTCCCTACAGTCAAACATGGCGGAGGTTCCCTGATGTTTTGGGGTTGCTTTGCTGCCTCTGGCACTGGACTGCTTGACCATGTGCATGGCATTATGAAGTCTGAAGACTACCAACAAATTTTGCAGCATAATGTAGGGCCCCAGTGTGAGAAAGCTGGGTCTCCCTCAGAGGTCATGGGTCTTCCAGCAGGACAATGACCCAAACACACTTCAAAAAGCACTAGAAAATGGTTTGAGAGAAAGCACTGTAGACTTCTAAGGTGGCCAGCAATGAGTCCAGACCTGAATCCCATAGAACACCTGTGGAGAGATCTAAAAATAGCAGTTTTGAGAAGGCACCCTTCAAATATCAGGGACCTGGAGCAGTTTGCCAAAGAAGAATGGTCTAAAATTCCAGCAGAGCATTGTAAGAAACTCATTAATGGTTACCGGAAGTGGGTGCCAATACTTTTGTCTGGCCCATTTTTGGAGTTTTGTGTGACATGATCAATGTTTTGCTTTTAACTTCATTCTCTTTTGTGTTTTTTCATTTAAGACAAATTAAATGAAGATGATAATACCAAAGAATTTGTGATTGCAATCATTTTCAGGAAGAAACTGAGTATTATCTTACAGAATTGCAGGGGTGTCAATACTTTTGGCCACAACTGTATATATATATATATATATATATATATATATATATATATATATATATATATGTGTGTGTGTGTCAGTAACCTCTTCTGGAGATGATCAAGTCTACCGTTTGTTACTATGAGAGGGATGAGTTATGTATACCTCTGATGATAATAATCCAGAGTCATCTTTATTCCTAAGAAATTGCAGGGAGCTCAACAACTGTAAAGTTTTCTTGTAGCGCTACCATCGAGTACTGATATTGCAGAGTTGGTTGGTTCTCAACTTTAGACATTCATCTATGAAAGCAAAGCTCAGGTTCAAGAAGCTCCAGGTAAAAAAAGGAAAGAAAGAATGATAGTGTCCCTACCAAGTTGGCCAAGGAGACCTTTGAGTCCTTCATGCTCTGCACCAGGAGGTCACCGAATACCTCTCTTTTAGCATTGGAGGGTTCTGGCGTTTTTGCTCTCTGGACAGCACATTATTTGCACCTTGTAAAGGATACCTCAGGAATTGTTTATATCTGTAGGTGGCAATGTGTATCATAAAGACTCCTTATTTAAATGATTTTGAGTATGTAAAGGAAGAGTACGTCATTTTGGGGAGATGTGGCTGTTTGCGGGTATTTATATAGTGTGGAAAGAGCTGGCATCATCAGCATGTTCTGTATACAGTGGCATGTAAAAGTTTGGGCACTTCCTTAACTGTTTACAATAACAGTAATTTTTACCGGGGTGCCCAAACGTATATGATGTCGATCGAAAAAGTTAAAAGTTTTGCATTGTTGGAAATGGACCTAAAATCCTGCATGAGAGAACAAGAGAGAGTTTTAAGGAAGCATTTGCCACTTTGAAAAAATTGTTGCAAATCTCAACTCACTTTTATATGGATGGAAACTGATCAGGATGGGTGTCAGCACATTCTACAAATCTAATTGAAAACTGCCACTGTAGTAAATTAAACCTTACAAATTTGATATACGGTAATTGTGAATGAAGACAATGTTTGCGGAGTCTATAAGTAGAGTTCATGGTGCACACCTGCAACTTATCTCCTAGTAAACCATGTCTGGGGCGGTAGCAGCCATCAAAAGGATAGAGGATGGGACTTCTGTTTCTGAGCAGCCAATGTAGCTTATATGATACATTGGGAGGGTTTTAAGGTTCTTCCAAACATAGCATACCCTTTATATGGACCTCCCTGTGGCTATTGGTGCCATGCAAGACCAAAAAAGGCCATTCCCTAGCTGTGGTCAGCTGATGATGTAGTACAATGACAGAAAAACCTGGGATTGGCACTGTATTTTATCCACCTCTTGCAATTGGAATTAGTAGTAAGTTACGGACACTTAAAGAGGTATTCCCATCACAATATGTAGTAGGTGTAATAATAATAATAATGATAATAGTAAATACCTCCAAATAGAAATGTAGTATAGTTCTACTGATTCGCTATGTCACTTACCCCATGTACGGGGCCACTGCAGTTGCTTAAATATCCATGGTTACGAGTTACGACCACTAACGACTAACTAACTGTCACTATATGAGTGATAACTGTGGATACCAGGGCTACTGCAATGCCTTGCACATGGGTAAGCGACATAGAATCAGAAGAACTATGCTAAATTTATAATTGGAGGTATTTGCTAATATTATTCTTACTACACTTACTATATTTTAGAACAACTGAAAACCAAATTACAAGAGCCACCAGAATGTCAAGGAATCACCTGCTACATTACAAAGCTAAAGAAGAAAATAACCTGGTGCCTCTAGTAGTCATCTACAACCCAAATCTGGAAGTGCTAAGGGGAGCTGCATGGAAATTACAACCTTTACTACAAAAAGATGCCCGATTACAATCCATTTTTCCAGACCCCCCACTACTGTGCTTTAGGCAGCCCCCAAATCTAAGAAGCATCATTGTCAGAAGCTCCCTGTCCTCTCCAACAGCTGGAGGAACCTTTCCTTGCAACCAGAAAAAATGTAAAACCTGTCCATCTATAATGACCACGGACAAGGTAAAGATCCCCAATTCACATCAGGACTACAAGATCCCAGGTACTTTCAGCCAGCTGCATTACATCTAATGTGGTGTACTTAATTATTTGTACTAAATGTCCAACTGGGGGTCTGTATGTGGGGGAGACAGGGCAAAAGCTTAGAACAAGGATGAATGCTCATTGTCACACAATAAGAGAAAAAAGAATGGATCTACCTGTGGCAAAACACTTTTGTATGATGGACCACAACACCAGGGATATGAAATTACTGGTATTGAAAGGTAACTTCACATCTCAGAGAGAGAGAAGAGTCTGTGAGTATAAATTTATGACGACCTTTAACATTCTCAATGCTGGAATTAATGTGTCGCATGGATTTATGTCTTTTTACATCAATTAAGGAATTTGCTCCTAAGACCTTGTGGGGGCATCACAACACATTAGGAGACCCCAATCAGAGGACAATAAAACATCCGGACTCCTTATCTATGAACTGGTCCAATATTTATGTTTCTCCCTCTCCCATAATCATAATTCTGCTTCACGTCACTTGTCTTATCTATTGCATTTTTTCTGTGCTGTATTGTGCATAAATATGTGACTCTTTAGATTTTGTATTAGTCTATGCCTGATGAAGAGACCTGAGTAGTCTCAAAAGCTTGCAATGTGTTACCATCTTTTCAGTTAGCCATTAAAAGGTATCAACCACTGAGGACTCTCAATTCTGAATATTTTTATATTTTAGGATAGGATCTTAGAGATGGGAATACCCCTTTAAGTGGTGAGGAATTATTAACGACTGGAGTTTTATACCACAGTAAAGTCTTAAAGTAAAAAAGCATTAAAATGCACTAAACTTAATGATAGGTGCCCTCATCTTAAAACATAGGGCACATCTTTGGGCCATCACTGTGACAGAAACAGAGCTATGAGCAAGCATAGATTCAGCTATAATTAAGCCAATTTCTACTATAAATTATACTTGTTGGGACAAAATTGTACTTAAAGATGCAAAAATGTGCAACTTTTTTAAGCTGATAAATACTGATAAATACTGATAGGGAATTTAGACTGTGAAGCCCAATTGGGAAAGTGATGATAATGTCTGTACAGCGCTGTGGAATTAATGGTGCTATATAAGTGAGTAAAATAAATAAATACATTTAGTGGCACGCTCTTCTAACCTGGGTACGTTTGTCATTAAGTTCAATGCAAGCATCTTTACATGTACAGGCGGTACTATAGAGAGAAACAGTACAATGGAGGTGGTACTATAGAGAGGAGCAATACAATGCAGATGGTACTATAGAGAGGATCAGTACAATGTATGCGGTACTAGAGAGTAAAGCAGTACAATGTATGCGGTAGTATAGAAAGGAGCAATACAATGCAGGTGGTACTAAAGAGAGGAGCAGTACAATGCAGGTGGTACTATAGAAAGGATCAGTACAATGCATGCGGTAATATAGAGCGAAGCAGTACAATGTATGCGGTAGTATAGAGAGGAGCAATACAATGCAGGTGGCAGTAAAGAGAGGAGCAGTACAATGCAGGTGGTACTATAGAGAGGAGCAGTACATTGCAGATGGTACTATAGAGAGGATCAGTACAATGCATGCGGTACTATAGAGTGGAGCAGTATAATGCAGGTGGTACTATGGAGAGGAGCAATACAATGCAGATGGTACTATAGAGAGGAGCAATACAATGCATGTGGTACTATAGAGCGAAGCAGTGCAGTGCAGGTGGTACTATAGAGAGGAGCAGTACAATGGAGGTGGCATTATAGAGAAGAGCAGTACAATGCATGCGATAATATAGAGCGGAGCCGTACTATAGAGCAGAGCAGTACAATGCAGGTGGTACTATAGAGAGGAGCAGTACAATGCATGCGGTACTATAGAGAGGCACTGCTGGACAACCAATCAGTAATTTGTGCATTGTACAAGTAAAATATCCTTGCTGATTGGTTGGTTCTTCAAGACACTCACATGTTGCAGATATTGGAGCGGCACTGTATTATTCTGACTTTGGTTTCCATTGTCACTGGCAGAGGGAAGACTATTATGTATTGACAATGGTATAACCTGAAGCCATTGATATAGAATAGAGGATTTACTCTATACCTCCACCTGCAGGCCTAACATATAAATATAACAGAAGATCTCGCTGCTCTGATCCCACCAATTCCTACGAGTACATAATGGTAGTATAATGTAAGGTCCCAAATAACAGAAGCAAAATTGTTAGGATCACAGAAACAGTAAAAAAAAAAAAAAAAAAAAGTATATTTGACGTAATCATTTTGTATTTTTTTAGATTCTCCATCCGTATACGAGGTTTATGTACCTTACTATAACAGTCTAGTAATGTCTTCCACCTAGAAGTAACCAGTGATTACTGGGATTTTCTTGCACATATTTATAATTGCACATTAACGCATACAATAGCTATACATCATCCTTACTACTCTATTCCAGTTTTAATAAAACACATTATGACATTTTCCAAGCTTCTGACGTGACATATTTTAACAAGTGGTGTCAGAAAGTGGCCTGATTATGCTAGGCATGCGATAAAATAAATTATGCTAAGAAATAATACATGAATTCTGTTACTCGGACAAATTAAAAGCTTTGCTTTATCTGTATACAAAAGCTCACCCCACAGAAATCAGGGCTTGATTGGAAAAGACGTCGCCTCCAAGTGCGCGCTCAATTCAGTCCTGAGTGATGTTTTGCAGAGAATCTCATAAAATGCTATAATTCGTTAATAGCCCCGTACGATCGCTGATGCTCCAGTTACATCCACACGGAGCCATGAGGGACTGATGAAACATGTTAAAGGATTACATTTTGAAACATTTGGCAAATATACAGAGAGCAAACTCTATTTCTCAGAATGAAAACGGAAGCCATAAGGAAGACGGCTGTAAGTTCTCTGGAAATGTGAGAAACAATAATGCAATCTCCAGTAATGGAGGAGGTCGACTCATAGTGGTGACTCATTGGAGAGATGCCACTAGAAGGAAATTGCAACACTCTGTACTATAGGAACTGAATCATGATGTTTCCCGGCAAATATTTTAGATTTCCCATATAAGTGAAGAACACATATTGCTCTGGAAACTACAAAAAAATAACAAACATAAAAAAACCCTTATTGAATAGGAGTAATCATATAACTTAAATGGTAGAAAAACATTTATTGCTCTCCTTGTCAGAAATGGAAATCTGATCTGTTATATGAACGTGCTTATTTTCAGCACAGATCATTGTACTGATATTGTTATAATTTATACGACGATATAGAAAACTCTGACATTTAGTTTTTAGACTTCAATCACATGTCCGTTCTGACATTCAATTTGAAGAACAGACGAAAGAAATAAATGTCCAACATGTATGTTAAGGAGACCATTTGGGTTCCATTTCTGGAAAGCAGAACTTTTTCTTCCATTTTGAAAACCCAGACAGACCCCATAATAAACAACGGGGTCCCTCCGCCTCTATTTTTATTGGTTATAATCCATTTTGGACATTAATTCTGTTTGTCCCTTCCTAAAATCAGTGGTTAGCACTGCAGCCTTGAAGCGCTGGAGTCCTGGGTTCAAATCCCACCTAGGACAACATCTGCAAGAAGTTTGTATGTTCTCCCCGTGCTTACGTGAGTTTCCTCCGACATTCCAAAGACAAACTGATTGGGAATTTAGATTGTGAGTCCCAGTGATGATAATGTGTGTAAAGTGCTGCGGAATATAATAGTGCTATAATAAGCAAAACATACTAAATAATAAATAAATAATGGAATAGACAAATGGAGTGTCTGAACAGAAGTGTGAACGTAGTCTTATCCCATTATAGCACAACCATAATAGCACAACCATAAACATCAGCCACAGTTGGTAAAATATACACTGCGTATGATATAAGATGGATGGTAAGAAATAATGAACATGGCTTACCAGAAATGTGAGAAGTCGCAGTCTCCAGGCACGATGCCTCCACAATGAATGAAGGGCAGAGACTTCAGCATGTGAAAAGCACTTGCCTTATTCCACCACCCACAAGTGCACTCCTTCTCTATACTGCTGGAGATACGTTGTTGGTTGAGCTGTCACTTACTTTCTCTTTCCTTTACTGCTGGGATACCTCATATGCTCTGACAAAAGGTGGCTATGCTGCTCTACACGTGTGCCACAAGTGTCAGCCCTCTGGAGTCTTGTCCTCTCCTATAGTGCCTGGTCCTCCTCCAAATCCTTTGAAATAAAAGTCAACAAGTGAAACCACAATGACTTGTTTTTCTAATTCCTCGAAACTGAGTCAGTCTATCATCATCAGCCGCATACTCCATGTGTGTATAACCCAAGGCTAAATCCAAAAGGCCAACATGCGTTCTGTTCCCTCCTGTACCACAGACAGCTATCACAATGCTGAATCCCATCTCCATCCTGCCCTGATGCCATGCTTTCCCTCTGGACCATCATTCTGAAGTCCATATCTAACAGCTGTCCTTGTATATAGATCCCAGGAGATAGTGTCCTTGTATATAGATCCCAGGAGATAGTATAGATGAACAATGATCAGAATAAATGAGGAGAGCACAAATCCTTCCTTGTTTTTCTTCCCGTATGTCAGGATCATGCATTGCCTCCTATGAACTTTCCTTACTGTTTTCTTCCTTCAGCTTTACTTTCCTCTCGGATCTCTCCCTGCCTTCAGTTTATAAGCTCTGATCTCCGGTCCTGCTCATGCTAACAAACAGCTAAAGATTTCGCAATAGGCTCTTACTTAACCAGGCTGTTCCACCTACTCACATTTGCACTAAGCAATAGAAAGAAAGCACAAGAAGCTGAAGTATAACTGCCAGCACTGTCTCTTCCAAGAAATAAAGTTTCAAGACCTGCGCTGGAATATTAAGCAGCAATCTTGCTTATAATGTACACCCGCACATCACTTTACTGCTTGCTTCCAAAAGATGGATTTACAAGTTCACAGAAACCTCAGCAGGTAATATAATGACATATGATTAACAAAATGAACATAGTGCTCTGATGGTTTTTAGGCTTTTTTTCATAAAAGAATTTTCCTGGCACTATGGGCAATATAAGAACAACTTTTTTCTCTGCTCTGAGGAGCATATCATCCAAAAATCTGCAAGAACACACATACAAACTAGGCCTAGATGCATACAGAACAACACTGCGCAGTGTTCGGAAGCTTAAAAACAGTAGGCTGGTCTTTTTATCTAAGAATACAATGGCAGCCCCAAACTGATGATTTACTAAAAAAGCCTATTAGCAAAAGTGCTGGCCTGTGTCCCTAAAGCCCTTCTCCCCAAAAGAGTCCATCTTTCCAGCAAATGTAAAGTATCTTCTAGGATGTGGAATCACGTCTTGCAGAAAGGCCCCCAATTCAGTAAAAGCTGAAACAAAATCTTGCTTTATATCCCAATATTTTGGACTTTGAATTAAATTAGCGCTGATACATCTTTATTGAACAGTAAGATCACTAGAGCCGTCACCAATCAGTAACTGCTTTGCAAAAGTTGTAGCTGCACTAAGTTAGTTCAAAACAAGTGATCTCGTGAAAACACACAAGTTCTTACGCTTTCACTGCCAGGGGTCCACAGAGGGCTGTGAGATCCTGTTCAGTATGCCAGGATCCCAAAACTCAGAGGTTCGTAATTGACTTTTGCTAGACAGTTGGGTCTTTTAGGATGCCAATAGTGACAGTTTACAGCATCTTTTTTACTATTTGTTTTTTTTTTTTTTTTTTAATAATATCATCAATCTGTGGCTTTTAATTGTTTTCTTAAATAAAAACGTCAGGCCCAAACTGGAGATAAGGTTGTTTATCCTCTAAACCTGAATGTAAGAGAAGACCAATGGGGGCCTCTAGACTCTTCCTTCACAGAGGATGTCTGGGAAAGGAACATCCCACCTATTAAATTTCAACAGCAAATCCTTTTGTTCTGGGATTAAGCAGCTGCCACAGAAGTCTGACAGAGGCTCTCACATAGAAAACACAGAAACTCTCTTCTGAGCCGATCATTTCTGTATGCAGGGAAGTTGGGAGAGATAGACAGCCAACTAATGTGTATGGGCGCCTTCAGTCTCAATATAAAAACCTGTAAAAGTCCTCCAGGGCTGCCACACATGAAGATAAATCTGTCTTGAACAAGATTTTGAACATGAGATTTCTTCAATCCATATATGTATAAGTTGTTTTAATTGCTTATCTAATGGTCAAATGATGAAGAGTCGTGATGGGTTCATGCGACAGCCCGTGTGTAAGGATTAATAGCCTAGCAATTTCAAATAAGTAAACTTTATTAGTTTGCTTACTAAAGCTTTCTTTTTAGCCCAGAAGTTGGTCAAGGTTTAATACCCTTCACGACTGATGCAAATCAAAGATCTGCTGAAATGCGCTGCATATGCAGAACAGAATAGAAGACAATCATGGGTGAAATCTTCACTTTTTGAAGAACATTACTGAGTTAATAGATCTCCTGAAATAGTTCTGTCCCTCTCTGTTCCTCCCTCATGTTTCCTACTATTAACATTTATCTCGAATGAGCTTTTAAAAATGGAGAAATTGGCAGACCTTTTCTGTCCCCTTTTATGGTTTGAAGAAATGCTCTCACTGCAGGTGTACCCAATAAAAGTAATCTTATTTGTGTATATCTTTTCATGGAACAATTCTAGCATTCAGTGAGTTTCTGTAAAACCAGGTAAATTCCCAACTGTTAATCAGTTGTAAATTGTGTATCAACAACTGAATACATTATTAAATGCATATCAATGGAGTTTCACGCAACACACTGCGCAAGGATTTGAGGTCATGCTTGGGAATTGCATAGCTGCAGCATGATCTTTGTGTCACTGACTTTTTTCTAAATTTATTGTAGATTGTACTGCTGCAAAAGTTGAAATCGAAATAAATCTGCACCAACAACCATGAGAAAAGATTATACCACAATGTCAGGCTGTCTTCTCTCTATGCAGATGACCTAAGGGTAAATCTTCAAGCTTCACTAAAAGATCTGTTCTATGCAACCATGATAATGGTGAAAAGTTGCAGGATGTCATGCTCCAAGTTGTCTAAGCATCAGTGATGAACAATTTAACCTATAAAAATGGAAAGATTGAGCAAAAACTAGAGTTGCTGACTTAAATGACATGCAAACTACATGAACCTGAAGCTTGTGGCTAGACCTAATGCAGCACAAGATTCACGTAGCCTCACACTAAATGTACATCTCTACCTTGCCAGGGAAAAAAAAAATGCTAATTAATTGTACAGTTTACCGTAAGTATTTACACTACGTGACACAAAATGAGCTGAAAAATAATAGGCAATGTGCACTGTGAAAACAACCTCTTTTTCAATGGAAGACAGCTATTAGTTTAGTGGAATATTATGTTCACTGGTTGGTGCAGGAAAAATAAAGTATTACATGGATGCATGTCATTTATATCAATGACACCCATGTACTTCGTGGACATTCTGTGTTTGCCAGAGAGGGAGCCATTATTGTATAGTGGCTCACATTTTGACTCAAAGGGGAATATTATGTTGACGGAATTCTATATGACATCCTTAAAATTACAACCCTTTTAAAGGTCTAGTTCAATTTATGTTATATGTTATCCTAGCCATAGACATAAAATAGCTGGCAACAGAACAATAGTTTAGCCCACTTGGAAATTAGACTCAGCAAAGCTACTCTGGTGCTTTGAATCTTTAAGAAAAATAACTATGCAAAGGTTTTCAAGCAGGTGTGGAAAAATGTTACAAAGTAAGAATGCTTTAAAAAATTGAAGTATTGACAGAGTATTTTTATCAATTTGCAAAATGGAAAGCAAATGAGCAAAACAGAAAACAAAATCAAATCAATTTAAATGGACTACCCCCTGCCTTCAAAGCAGCATCAATTCTTTTAGATATACACTTGCACACAATTTGTGAAGTAGTTTGTCATGGAGGGTGTTCCAAACAACTTGAAGAAGTAAGCAAAGATTTTCTGTACATGTAAGTTTGCGCCAATTCATCTGTCTCTTCATTACATCCTTGACAGACTCAATGGTGTTGTGATCAGGACTCTTTTAAGGCTGTATGATCACTTCCAGGAGTTCGTGTTCTACTTCCATGTCACAGTTCATACACGAGCGCAAGAGTGAACAGAGAAACAAGAAACAAAGTAGTTATACTGCATCAGCAATGGTCTATCATTGACAAATATCTCCAAGCAAACTGAGGTTTCAAGATGTCTTGTTAAAGCTCTTTGATGAAGCACCAAGAAATGAATAACTTTGAGAACCACAGATATAGTGGTCAGGTAAGGAGCCTTAATGCAGCAGACTGAAAACACATCAAGTTTACTTCTTTTTGAAATCGGAAGATGTCTAGCTGTGCCATCAGCTCAGAACTGGCAGCAACCTGTGGGACCCAGCTACACCCTTCTGGTGTTTGGAGATGTCTGACCACAAGTGGTCTTTATGGAAGAATTACATCCAAAAATGAATACTTTCATAATGTAAACCAATCCAGACAACTTAACAGTACATCAAAACATAAGCGCTGGAGTGCAGAAAAATGACAGCAGGTGCTTTGGACTGATGAGTCAAAATGTGAAACATTTGGCTGTAACAAGAGGCAGTTTGTTAGCCAAAGGGCTAGAGAGTGGTACATGTTGTGAGTTCATTCTCCCCTTTACCTTTGATGTCTGATGAACTCCGTCTGCTGGTGAAGAGAGGTAGTGAAATTGATTGGGATGGGAAGAACCTGTCATCTGAACAGGCGGAGTGTGATTGGACATCTGGAATTTCTAAGTGGATATAAGGCAGCCGACGCCCTGCAGGGCTGCTGGTGATCCTTTCTGCTCTGAGCTCTTGCATCCAGTTTAGTTCCTGTCTACTAAAAGCTAAGTTTTTGCCCTGCTATAATTCCATGAGATTTTGCCTGGTTTCCTTAGTGTTTGTATTCAGCCAGTCCTGGTTGGGACTGGCTGAATTCTATTTTTGTCTCTGATCAGTTGATCTCTTTGCTCTGTTTTCAGAATATACCTGAGTGCTGATATAGTGATTTGCCTTTTTCCCTATCAGAAGGTTGGGACATTTTTGGTAGGGTTTTTTGCGGATTGCAGCCAGCATCTTTTCTGTCCTGTCCTATCTAGTTAGTTGGGCCCCATCGTTTGCTCAGCCTGTCTTTCTGTCTGTGTTTGTGTTTTCATCTGTTTTTCACCGACAATACATGTTGGGGGCTGTCTATTGCTTTGGGGTCTGCTCTGGGGCAGTTTAGATTTCCCCTTTCCTTCTTTAGGCTTATGCAGTTCTCCGGCTGTGACGAGGGGTCTAGGGCACCGTAGGAACCCCCCACGGCTACTGTTAGTTGTGGTGTATAGGATCAGGGGTCTGCAATCCGATAGCAACCAACCTCTCCGGTTTTCTGGACTTAGCTTGTATTTTTGTTTTCTCCTCCTCCGGTGACTCATTCATAACAGGTACAATAATGACTGTCAACAGACAACAGTGAAGCATGGTGGAAGTTCCTTGCAAAGTTTGGGGCTGCATTTCAGCAAAATGTAGTTAGTGATGTGGTCAGGATTAATGGTGTCCTTAATTCTGAGAAATCTGGCCACATATTTATCCATTATGCAATACAATCAGGGAGCTGCTTGCCGCCAAATATATTCTCAGCAGGACAATGATCCTAAACATATAGCCAATGTCATTACGAACTATCTTCAGCGTAAAAAAGAACAAGGAGCCCTGGGAGTGATTATATGGTCCCCACAGATCTCTAATATTGAGATTATCGAGTCTGTTTGAAATTACATGAAGAAACAGCAGAATTTATGGAAACCTACATCCACAAAAGATCTGTGGTTAGTTCTCCAAGATGGCTGGAACAACTTCCCTGCTGACTTCCTTCAATAACTGTGTGCAAGTGTACCTAGAACAACTGATGCTGTTTTGAAGGCAAAGATTTATACCACCAAATATTGATTTAATTTAGATTTAAATTTGTTCATTCATTTTGCAAATAGATAAAAATGTACTTTTAACACTTCTATTGTTCAAAACATTCTTACTTTTGAGTATTCTTTCACACTTGCCTAAAACATTTCCACAGTACTATATGTAATGTAGGACCTTTGTTAACAGCGTTATATTTCTTGTTTTTTTGTTTTAACAAAGGAAATTCAAAAAGCATAATTTCCTACCTCATAAAACCTCTTTAAAGAGACTAAAGGGTTTCACAGGTAAACCAGCAAACTCCTGTGATATAATCATTCTAGGTCTTTTAAGGCTAGAACAGACACAGGCCAAGTATTGAGTATTAAGTAGTATTGTCCACAGTTGACTCAAACCTGTCAGTAATTTGCTCCACTAGTCTCAGTTCCAGCCAGGTGTCTATTATCTCCCATTCTACTCCTGACTTCCAGTTTACATCCAAAAGTATTTCCAGGCTTAGTCCAGCTTACTTGGTGTTGTCCACATCTACAATTCAGCAAGCAAGTTACCAACTTCTTGCAACTGTTCTTGGTACTGTTTATTCCTGGCCTCTGCAATCAAGGAGATGTATCTTTTCATGCAAGTGTCCAGTTTACCTATACTTCACTCCTATCCTGCAGTTATTTATTTACCCCTTAGGCCTGGTTCACACTTCAGTTGTTTTGTGTCAGTTAAAATCCGCCAAAATGTCGGAAAGCGGATCCGTTGCTAACTGATGTGAACGGATGGCACCGGACGGTTTTTTGACGGATCCGATGAATGAAGAATTTTAAAGGAACCGTAGCCCGGGGAAGGAGAGAGAGAGAAAGAGAGAGGGAGAGAGAGAGAGAGAGAGAGAGAGATTTTTTCCAGCCGCCAGAACAGACTTTAGGGTTAAATTTCCGGCTGAGTGAAGACTTTCGGGCATGCGCAGTGTGAAGTGCAGATCCTGCCGGCCGAAAAAACGTTACATGCTCCGTTCGGGCATGTTAGCGGACGGCAAAATTTTGGCGGATCCGCAAAAAAACGGATCCAATGGATGGCTATCCGTCAAGATCCGCCGGTAATGCAACTCAATGGGAAAAAAAACGGATCTGCCAAACAAAATGGCGGATCCGTTTTTTTTTTGCAAAACGGCGGATCTTGACTGATGGACAAAAACTGAAGTGTGACACAGGCCTTACAAGTCTCATTTATCGCTGCTATTAAACAATGTCATTCTAAAATATACCAGACTGCATTTACACCTGTTATTCCTGTGCTTAACTTCATCCTTGCTATTTCCTATACAGTTACTATTCACATGTGTATCAGCACTTGTGACTCAACTTCATTTAGTGCTACCTACTCCACTTGTTTGTCTGTAGTCTTGCATACTCTACTGCTCTGGTCATTGCTAATCCACAGATGTGTTGTCTGTCAAGAACTACTCCGCTGCACTATTGCCTCTGTGCTGCTCATCCAAACCTACGGCTTAGGGAGCCCATAACAATTTAAATATCATCAGGAGACTAATTAGAGTAGTACGATTATCTGGTGCTCCCTTCTTCTCTCATTATGCTGCCGATCATTTTGTATCCCCATTATGACTGCAGTGCTTCTCCAACCAGCTAACTCACATTGTCCTCAGCTGCCAGTCTGGTCAGCACTGTTCACATTAATAAGAGAAGCTTGGGAATCAGTGAAACAACAGCACAATAAGTGAAGGGGGGGGGGGAATTTACTAATCATGTATTTCAGAGTGGAATGTTTGCCATTTAGAGTACTATAGACACACATTTATGTACTGTCAATCAAACAAGAAATCCATCATGCAAGTAAAGCAAAAATAAACCAGCATTAATCCAATTGAAGTGCAGATGCAAGCCACCTGGTCCACATACCTCTAGATCTCCCCCCTCCCCCCCCCCACAAAAAAAAGGATGCACTTTTTTATTCAGATGTAATGAAAAATGGGCATTTATTCCATGCCCACATATGCAACATTTCAGCTCTGGAAATGAGATTTTATCAATCTATAGATCTATAGTATCATCAATACATTGATATGTATTCTTCATGGAATATCTATAATTCTCAAGGCTGACCATTTTTCATTTATGGATTTTATTACTTTTAATATGTGATCTCCCCAGTGTCCATTCCTGCCTCTCAGAGAAAGTGATATTGCTCCATGTGATTACTAATCGTGACAGCCAAACTTTCATTCTGAGATGAACTTGGATGCTGGGCTGTTAGTCACCCCTTCGGAGGAGCCTGCAGTAAACAGTGATTACACAACCTTCATTCCTTTCTGTGCAGCTATTCCTGACTGGAAGTGATTCATGAGCTAGGAATCACAATGTCCCTGCTGCTCTGTAAAAACCTATTCATTGTGACTAGAGAACTGGTTTATGTTGGGGGCACGTGCCTTTGTGACCACCAACAAATGTTGTCTGAGTCACTGATTTCATTAGATGATTCGACCCGAGACACTTCCTCTTGTCTCCCTTCAATGGATTTATCTCCAGCTTTTGGACTGCTTGGTAATTCTCATTCTCCCATGTGAGCTCTATATTCATTCACCTGCAAATCTTTATTTAGAGGATATTAGTCATATCTGGAATCAAACAGAATGCCATTCTAATCAGGGGAAGAGCCTTTTATCTATGTCAATAACTGTAGTACCATGAGTAATGCCATTCGATACAGATAGTACTATTTATTACCTAGGAACAGTTTTTATGTTATGTTCTTCAATGTATGTAAAAGTCACATAAAACCTATTATAGAGCTATTAGAGTGCTTCAACCAACAAAGTAAAAGTCCTTAAGGATGAGAAAACAAATGCCTTTATTCATAGTAAGAGTTGAAATGTTCACAGTTGGAAGTGATAGTGAACTATTCTATTATTTCTAAACACTGTTTTTCGGTGATAACTTTGTATCCCCGTTCATACTGCACCCACACAAATGATTAACCATTTAATAGGTAAACTTGCCCCCTTCAGCAAGAAAATAGCCGTACAAACCACACATGCACGATTTGATCACAAAATACAATTTAAACATTAATTTTCATAAACCTGCAGTAAGGAAAAATGACCTGCAGGTGGCACCACAGTACCCCAAAGCACACTACCAACACACTTGTAAACTTGCACTGCTTTTTCGCTCATTACTTCGCCCCACACAAACACACGATACACCATTTGAAAGGTAAACTTGCTCCCTTCAGCAAGAAAACAGCCAAACAAACCACACATTCACGATTTTATCACTAAATACAGTTTAAACATTCATTTACATAAACCTGCAGAAAGACACAATGACCTGCAGGTGGCACCCAAACTGGAAAACATTTTTTGGCCTCTACTTATCAAAACAATTTATTGTATTACCAATCTACATATATAAATACCTGTCTGTGTTCATCAGCTCATGAAATACATTTACATTTGACCAGCTTGCTTTTGCTGAAATTGCCTGCGTCCCAACGACCAAAGTGCGAAAATTTTGCAAGGGCCAAGCTAGTAATTTAGAATTAAGGAAAATTCAAGTCTCAAATCTAACATATCCCCATCAGGGTTTACAAACCAGTGCCTGGAGATCACTTGTAGTTCTCAGGACCCAAACATGTCTCCCCATTTATTTGGCATTAGTTAGATCAGTTAGATTATTGCAACTATACGACTGACAGTTAACACTAAGATATAACACTTGTTATATTTTAAAGTTTTCCCCTTTCAAAAAACCTTAGGCTATGAGCTGTGATAATTATAAAAAAAATATACTTGGTATTACTTAGCCTTAAAGGTTCCTGCACCGGCTCTCCACCGCTGTCCTGGTCAAAATTGTTTCCCTGCAGCCAATCAATGAGTTCAATGGCTTTTGCTGTCTACATGGGCAGAGACATTAAGCTCAGTGATTGGCTGCAGCACTGTCAATGTGATATTAGCTGGAACTGGTGATGGTGACTAATACTCTGGGGTTTTTTGTTATAACTACAGCAGCTAAGAGTAGAAAGTTATCTGTAATTAGACAACTGTAAAGTGCCATGGAATAAACCACACTCTAATAATAAATAAATATAATAACTGCTTTAGATGGACTGTATCAATTTCTGTCATCAGGAGCACATTTTTCTTCTGCCTCCTGGGTTGCTACTTGCTGGGGGCATTGCGGCTTCTGAAGATTTACGGTTCAGGCTGGCTACATTCTCACACTGCTGGTCAGAAATGTGTGCTTGCCCATGCAATCAGTACAGGCAACTTTGCTTCTGCAGCATGCAAGTAGCAGAGCAGCACTGAAGCGGACTGGATCCAGCAATCTGACTAGCTTCACAGCAGCACTTATAGTCTCTACTGCATAGAGCATGCAACTGCATACTTCTTAAAGGGGTTGTCTGGGACTTTAACATTCATGGCCTATCCTTAGTAGGAGAGGTCATCAATGTCTGACCGGCCAGGGTGCGACATCGGGCACCCCCGCCGATCAACTGTTCCCGGTGTCAGCCGGAACTGCTCAGTTAGTGACTTACATAGCACACCTGCGTCGAGTTTAAAGTCGGTGCGGCCGGGAACTGCACATCTGCCCCATTTAAATCAGTAGGGGCAGATGTGCAGTACCCAGCCTCAGCCACTATGGTATCAACAGAGCTGTGAAGCATATGAACTGATCATTTCCAGCCGTCGCAGACACTGGGAACAGCTGATCAGACATTGATGACCTGTCCGAAGGATAGGTTATCAATATTAATGATCCACCCCTTTAAGTGGGAAACCGTTCACCTCTGAGACCATAGAGGTGGCCGGTAAATAGGTAAAATGCAGTATATAATAGAATTAAGATAAGATGATTTTTAATAACTGGTAGATTGAAGAGCTGATTGTCTTCAGAATAATAAGGGTTAATAAGACTTTTTCCCTTGTAAGAATTAATACAGCATAGAAATACCTGTCATATTTAGTGGCTCGCACGCCAAAAATGGTAGAGGACCTCAGATCTATGAAGATCTTCTATGACGATAACAAGTTATGTTACTTTAGTAAGCATTCCTGCTGCCTAAGAAGCATTTAAGTTTGCTGGCATTAAAGAAAAACTCTTATACTGTGTAACAAATGGAAAGGACGCACAGGTGGTGAAGTTCACATTCGTTTATTTTCTGAGTGAAATCTCGGGACCACGGTCCGGGGGGGGCTCCGAAGGGGGCGGGACTAGTGAGCCCCAGGTATCCGAACCCTCGAACAGGATCTGAATAGAATACCGGGAGGACACAGGTGCTACCTCCAGTTACACCCTAGACATGTGGCAGCTGTCCGAGCGAGACAAACGGGTAACCAGAATACACAGGTATGATAGAGCTGACCGGCGGAAGCCGAGTATATGGGTGAAAGCTGACACCGACGGTGACCGAATAATCTCAGGTATCCAAGTGGAAGCTGACTCCAATGGTACTGGCGTGGTGCAGAGGTTCGGATGGCTGAGTGGCGGGACGAGGCAGATCTGAAGCGGCTGGTACAACTGTCGTCCTGGATAGCCAAATAGCAGGTCAATGATGTTCTGTGGAAACAGTGTAAGCAGAGTACTAGACGGAATACTGCAGAAGCGCAGACAGAGCAGACACATAACCGGAACTAGCAACAGTAGATACGCATTGCACCGGCACCCTCCCTATGGCGGAGGGGCTAGAAATAGCAATCAGTGTGCTGCCATTGGTTAACTACTCTTTTTGAAAAATACGCGCTGTCTCTTTAAGAGACCTAGAGAGCACGCGCGTGGCCTTAATCTCATACCAAGGGATGTGCTGGCTGCATACCAGGAAGCAGCAGGACACCAGGCAATGGATTGAGAGTTAGGGCCCCGTCGGGGGTCACGTAGAGGTACGGCCCTCTTAGCATGAGGACGGGAACTCCGTCGAGGGTCTCGCCGAGGTACAGGCACAGATGTAACAGTATCCCCCTCTTTACGCCCCCTCTTTTTCAAGCCTGCGTAGAATTTCTTTAGCAGGAGAGGAACCTGGATGTTCTCTCTAGGCTCCCATGACCTCTCCTCAGGACCAAAGCCCCTCCAGTCCACTAAATAAAAGGTCATACCCTTTATTTTCTTAGTGGCCAAGGTTCGTTCAACCTCAAAGACATCATCCTCAGAGACAGGATCAGGAGTGGTACCCGGGTCTTTAAAGAAGGAGCTCAGAACTACTGGTTTGAGGAGGGATACATGAAACGAGTTAGGCACACGTAAAGAAGCTTTGTATGAAACCGGGTTGATTCGACTCAGAACTTCAAAGGGACCAATGAACTGGGGACCTAGTTTACGAGAAGGTATCTTCAGACGGATGTAGTTGGAGGAGAGCCATACCTTATCACCGGGTCGAAAGGTTGGGACTTCCAGACGTCTCTTATCCGCATGCTTCTTCATATGTTGAGAGACTCTCTGCAAAGCAAATTTGGTGTCACTCCACACCTTAGAGAATTCTTCCACAAATGAATCAGCTGCAGGAATGCCAGATGGTCCAGAGATAGGAAGAGGGATTCCGGGTTGGAGTCCAAAGACAATCTGAAAGGGAGATTTTCAAGAAGATTCACTTACATGATTGTTGGAGAATTCCGCCCAAGGCAGCAACTCCACCCAGTCATCATGATGCGCGTTGACGAAGTGGCGGAGGAATTCAGACAGGATTTGATTGGTCCTCTCCACTTGCCCATTGGATTGTGCGTGGTACGCTGAAGAAAAGTTCGGTTCTATTTTTACTAGTTTACAGACCGCTCTCCAGAACTTCGAAGTGAACTGGACACCCCTGTCAGACACGATGTGGAGAGGGAATCTATGGAGATGAAAAATATGCTGAATAAAGTAATCTGCAAGTTCTGGGGCCGATGGAAAACCTGGTAACGGGATAAAGTGAGCCATCTTAGAGAAGCGATCCATGACAACCCAAACAGAGCAGCCGGAAGAGATGGGAAGGTCCGTGATGAAATCCATCGCAATATGCTGCCAGGGAAAGGAAGGAATCGAAAGAGGCTGAAGCTGACCGGCTGGCAGACGCTTAGCAGTCTTATTACGGGCACACGAAGGACAGGCTGCGACATACGCCTGAATATCCTTGCCCATGTTGGGCCACCAATTGTAATGGGTAATGAGTTACAGAGTCTCTCTGACCGGCTAACTTAGAAGAATGACCCCACCGAAGGACACGGTTGCGTTTTGAGGCAGTCGCAACAGTTTTTCCAAGGGGAAGCCGGGTCAGATTAACAGAAACTACAGGTACTAACCTTGATGGTTCAATGATGTGTTAAGGTTCTTCTTCAAGGTCTGGAGGTAGGAAGGCCCTAGAGAGTGCGTCTGCCTTAATATTTTTGTCAGCTGGATGTAAATGAAGAACAAAATTAAATCGGGCAAAAAACAAGGCCAACTGGGTCTGACAGGGATTCAGCCTCTGTGCGGATTGGAGGTAAGCAAGGTTTTTATGATAGGTGAAAATGATTACCTGATGAGCAGCTCCCTCAAGGAGATGTCTCCATTTTTGCAGGGCCAACTTAATTGCCAAGAGTTCCCGATCTCCAATGGAATAGTTCCTTTCTGCGGTGGAAAAAACCTTAGAAAAAAAAACACAGGTGACCATCCGACCGGAAGAGGATTTCTGAGTAAGAACCGCTCCTGCACCTATGGAGGAAGCGTCTACCTCCAGAAAAAATTGGTCATTAGAATTCGGACGATGGAGAACGGGTGCGGAAAAGAAGGCTTTTTAAAGAGAAACAAAGGCCTCCTGTGCCTCAGGGGTCCATTTCTTGGAGTTTACACCTTTCCAGGTTAAAGCTGAGATGAGTGCCACTCTGGTGGAAAAGTGTGCAATGAAATGCCGGTAGTAGTTGGTGAACCCCAGGAACCGTTGTATGGCTTTCAGCCCAGATGGACGAGGCCACTTGAGGACAGCAGATAGCTTCTCCAGATCCATCTTTAACCCTGCAGAGGACACTATGTAACCGAGGAAAAGCAAATAGGTCTGTTCAAAGAAGATCAGAATGTCGACCAGGTCAACCTTGACACAGGTATAAAGCAGATCCCTGAATATGTCATTTACAAATTCCTGAAAAACCATGGGTGCATTGTTTAGGCCAAACAGCATTAACAGGTACTCGTAGTGACTATCTCGGGTGTTGAAGGCTGTTTTCCATTCGTCTCCCTCTCAAATTCGAATCAGGTTGTAGGCCCCTCTGAGATCCAATTTGATGAAGATCCTGGCCCCTCGGAGACGATCAAACAGCTCTGAAATAAGAGGTAATGGATACCTGTTTTTACCGTGACCTGGCTTAGGCCCCGGTAATCGATACAGGGCCGCAGGGATCCGTCCTTCTTATTCACAATGAAGAATCCTGCTCCAGCCGGTGAAGATGACTTCCGTATAAATCCTTTAGCTAGGCTCTCTTGAATGTAGTCCGACATGGCTTGAGTCTCTGCCTGAGAAAGAGGATAAACTCTCCCGCGAGGGGAAGATGCTCCGGGGAGAAGATCAATCGGACAATCATACGACGTGTGTGGTGGTAGTCTCTCTGCCTCCTTTTTCCCAAAGACATCAGAGAAGGGCCAGTAAGCAGAAGGTAACCCTTGCAGGGCAACTGGTTGAACTGGAGGCAAAACAGGTTGAATCCAGGTTAGACGTCGATCCATGCAGGAATTTTCCCAACGCAGAACATCTCCTGTTCTCCAGTTTAGGACTGGTTCATGCTTCTGGAACCATGGTAGACCTAGAAGCAAGGGGTGAGACAACCCAGGAAACAGATAAAAACGGACTGTTTCAGAATGCATTAGACCTACCCGGAGTTCCACAGGATCGGTCAGAAACTGGACAGGCTTGGTAAGAGGTTTGCCATCTATGGCGGTCACCCGCAACGGGTCAGGAAGACGCTGAACTGGTAAGTGGTAACGATCCACAACCACCTGCTGGATGAAGTTCCCTGCGGCTCCAGAATCCAGCAAACAAAGTTCAGAAAATTTTATAGCTCCGAAGGAGACGGAGACCGAGATTTGCAGTGATGGAGAGGAATATTCTCTACCTAGGGTGGCCCCTCTTACCGAGCCTAAGCACTAGAGTTTTCCAACCTTCTGGGGCAGCTGCCATTCTGATGCTCAAGACTACCGCAGTAGAAGCAGCTGCCCTCTTCACGACGTGCCCTCTGGCGATGGCTGGCCAGACTCACCCGATCAACCTCCATAGCTTCAGGGGAGGAAGAGGAGGTAGCGATTTAAGAGAACTAGAACCCAGGTGATAGGATCTCGTCCTGTTTGGTCTCCTTGGAACGTTCTTGAAATCGCAGATTTATCCGGGTCACCAGGGATATCAGGTCATTCAAGGTGGTAGGCCTGTCCCGTCCCGCCAGCTCATCCTTTATTCTACCCGATAAACCTTCCCAGAAGGTGGCCACCAGAGACTCATTGTTGCAGGATAATTCAGATGACAGAGAGCGGAACCGAACGGCGTACTGGGCCACGGTAAGAGTCCCTTGTCGTAAGTGTAGAAGAGCTGAGGCTGTCGAGGTGACGCGACGGGGTTCATCGAAGGTCCTGTGGAATGCTTCTAGAAAAGACTGGAGATTATTAACCAGAGAATCCCATCTCTCCCACAGCGGATTCAGCCAGGCAAGGGCCTCCCCACTGAGGTGTGACATTATGAAGCTCACCTTGGTTCGGTCAGAGGGAAACATATGCCCCTGGATTTCAAAGTGCAGCGTGCACTGGTTGATGAACCCTCGACACTGAGTGGGGTCACCAAGGAAGTGAGTGGGGGCTGACAGGCGAAGGCCTTTACTTGCCGTACAGGTGGGTAACTGAGTACCGGTAATCAGTCAGGTGCAGCCAGGGACATCAGGGAATTCATGCGGGTAGACAAGTTGCGTAGAAAAGTCGTGATCTTGTCCTGCTGATCCCTCAGACGGGTCACCTCTTGACAAAGCTTTACAGCCGGCGGTCTCTGGGATCCAGCAGGTTCCATGGCCGATGCAATCTATAACGAATGGAAACGGAGGCACAGGTGGTGAAGTTCACATTCGTTTATTTTTTGAGTGAACCCTCGGGACGACGGTAAGGGGGGCTCCGCAGGGGGCGTGACTAGTGAGCCTAGGTATCCGTAGTAAGACCCCTCGAACAGGATCTGAATGGACTACTGGGAGGACACAGGTGCTACCTCCAGTTAGACCCTAGACACGTGGCAGCTGTCCCAGCGAGACAAACGGGTAACCAGAATACACAGGTATGACAGAGCTGACCGGCGGGAGTCGAGTATACGGGTGAAAGCTGACACCGACGGTGACCGAATAATCTTGAGTATCCAAGTGGTAGCTGACTCCAATAGTACTGGCATGGTGCAGAGGTTCGGATGGCTGAGTGGCGGGACGAGGCGGAACTGAAGCGGCTGGTACAACCTTCGTCCTGGATAGCCAAATAACCGGTCACTGATGTTCTGTGGAAACAGTGTAAGCAGAGTACTAGACGGAATACTCCAGAAGCGCAGACAGAGCAGACACAGAACCGGAACTAGCAACAGTAGATACGCATTGTCCCGGCGCCCTCCCTATGGCGGAGGGGCCAGAAATAGCAATCAGTGTGCTGCCATTGGTTAACTACTCTTTTTGAAAAATGCGAGCTGTCTCTTTAAGAGACCAAGAGAGCACATGCGCCATGACCTTAATCTCATACCAGGGAATGTGCTGGCCGCACACCATGAAGCACGGAAAGCAGCAGGACAGCAGGCAACAGAGGGCCACGTCGGGGGTCTCACAGAGGTACGGCCCTCATAGCATGAGGACGGGAACCCCACCGAGGGTCTCGCTGAGGTACAGGCACAGATGTAACATACTGCATATCAATTATGAGGATCTAGTATGTTTTGAGCATTTCATAAAATCATAGAATCATAGAATGGTAGAGTTGAAAGGGACCTCCTGAGTCATCTGGTCCAACCCCCTGCTCAAAGCAGGATTCACGAAATCATTCCAGACAGATGTCTGTCCAGCCTTTGTTTGAAGACTTCCATGGAAGAACTCACCACTTCTCGTGGCAGCCTGTTCCACTCATTGATCACCCTGTCAAAAAGTTTTTTCTAATATCTAATCTGTGTCTCCTCCCATTCATCCCGTTGCTTCTAGTCTTTCCTTGTGCAAATGAGAATAAAGATGATCCTTTTACAATGCGAAAGCCCTAGAGATATTTGTAGACAACTATTAAGTCTCCTCTCAGTATTCTTTTTTGCAAACTAAACATTCCCAAATCCTGTAACTGTTCCTCATAAGACATGGTTTGCATCCATTCTGGGTGCTCTTCTCTGAACTTGCTCAAGTTTGTTGATGTCTTTTTTAAAATGTGGTGCCCAAAACTGGACACAGTATTCCAGATGAGGTCTGACCAAAGAGGAGTAAAGGGGGATAATGACTTCACGTGATCTAGACTGTATGCTTCTGTTAATACATCCCAGAATTGTATTAAACATAAAACAATTGAACAATTAAATAATTGTATTAAACATAGGAATTCTATCTACTAGTATACGATACTCTCAGGGCACAGTCAGATGTCCATATAACACTTAAGATGATCACTTCACAATGACAGTATATATTTCTATGTGAAGCATACTGTCACGGTCACATGTGTCTGGACGCAGCGAGTACCGCAAGGCGAACCCATAAGACACACGTGACCCTGGATACACCGCCTCCAGTTGGGCGAATTTAAATAATAACACGTGCAGCTGGATACGCCACCTCCAACAGGCGAATTTAGGTAATACACGCAAGTCTGGAAACCCCGCCTCCAGTAAGGCGAATTTAAATAATAAAGGGGAACCTGGGTAACATTAACAATGGTGGGCCCTGCGATAGGGAATAGGGAAGGTGGAGACCTCCTGTACTCCCCTGAGCCAGAGTCCCTGCACTCCTAACGTTCCCTATGCCGGTTCCGCACCGGGCGAAGCACAGGATACCTTTTAACCCTAGCTCGCCCTGACCTAAACCCTCACTAGGGAATTGGTCGGTGCGGAAACTAATCCCACCACTGCACTAAACACACACAAGGAAAGATGACAATACAGGGGAAACACCACTTAGCTTTTCTCTGTTGCGTACGCTCCTAGCAACAGAGCCCACCACCTGCGTGCATCTTCTCCTCCACCCGGATCCATCACCATAATCGGATCCATCACCATAGTGCAGCCTTGGAGCAGAGTCCACCACCAGTTGCAGCTGCCCAGTAAACAGAGTCCCAAAGATGAGTCCAGCTTCTGCCAAAAAGTCCAGCATGCTTGAGTCCAGTTTTCAGCAACCAAGTCCAGCATGCTGAGTGCAACTCTCACCATCGTCGCCACTCCACCAAGCCATGCAAGCACCTCCTGCTGACACCATAAACTGCGAATCCACCACACAATGCCTGCCCTTCTTGCAGACCACATAGCTGCCACTCGTCCCCTCTGGCTGGGCTCCGCAGGACTCATGTTTAGCTCCTTCATCACCCAGGCTTCTTTCCCAAATGACGAACTCACAATATCACCAACAGTGATTGAACAACCCTGAGACTAATTTATAGAGCCTCACACCTGTTTTATAATTATGTGCACATTAAACCAAAGAAACTAAAGTGCACTACCGCTCACCACCACCGGGCCAACTTAGAATGAACGACACCACGTGTAATAATTCTAATGGCCACCGGGGGCAATCAACCCACTTTGGCACCAAGCCAAAGGAAAAAAAGTTCATTATGTACATTTAACCTGTCAGATCCACTCTGGATCATGACACATACCGTGGCACAGCCGTGTTGGTGTTCAAATAGGTTCCCACACCAAAGTAATAATAAATAAAATTTGGCACTCAACTTCTGAACGTATGGTGATATGAGATTTTTTATTGCAGTCAAAGTAAACGTTTCGGTCATGTATCGACCTTCATCAATACACTGCAAAATATATAAATGCAAATCAAGTATAGAAGATAACCACAAACAGTACATGTAAGCAAATATAATTTAACAATACAATCAAATTCATGGTGCAATTATAGTGAAGGGAAGGATAGGGTAAGGAAAAGGGGAAAAAGAACACATACCGGACTGCTCCTGTTGTATCCATATTGGGTTTAAAATAACCTACAAAAATAGGGAGGTTTCAATTAGCGTTTATTGAAACATCTGAGATAACGCAAGGGGCATTGTACCCGATCCTATAGGTTGTCGGTTCACTGTATCAAGGTGCTGTAACCTAAATATACGACCAAAGTACCGAGATAGAATTGTACGTGTCGTGCTCATTATAAGACTAAGGTAAGTATAAAGTATATAATTACTTATGCTTTTCTGTGCAAAATCATTGCAAAATAAGAAATACTATTATAAATGGAACATGGCACACAACAGCCTTGGAACAGACGTTACCCTGGGCTTGGGAGCCTCGAATCACGCCTTTAACTCTAGGAGAAAATTTCACCCTTGAGAAGATTAAATAAGTTGTATGGCTAAGTAAACATTTTTTGAGAATGGCTTAGAAAGGCATAAAATAATAAAAGAAGTCATACTCAACCTAAAAATCCCTCACAGTTCCAGTATCCTGGTCCCTAGTCAGTCTCTGAACTTTCTGCTCAAGTGACATCCAGATATAGACATGTGACTGCTGCAACTAACCACTGTCTGCAGTGGTGATCCACGATAACTAGTGATTCGCTGCAGTCATTAACTGTCCATGCTGGGAAAATATTGCTCAATCAGGAAGTATCAATCCCATCAAATTGAATAGGTTCCATTATTCTTCCCTTTATTACACGATGCATTACATATCAGCTGGACGCTCCACATGAAAATCAATTGCTGACATGTTGCAGTACTTTATTATGTTTAGAAAATCTTGTTTGTCCCACAAGTTTCAAAAGACATTTCTGTTTATGTGTGGGGGTGAAGTTGGAGAACGCGTTACATTCCATGTATTCTTTTAACGTCAGATGCATGCCACAGCAAATAAAGCAATGCCTTTGATATGTATCACTAGGACTCAGGTGAATTCTGTCTTTCATGTGTGTATAAACAAGGATGTAATACAAAGTATGTTTCCTGTGAAGAAGTAATCGCACATAAAGATAAGACATTTGGGAACCATAAGCAAGTGAGAGTTTTGGATTGAGGCAGCAAATACATATACTAACTTGTGGTCACTGCCCTGAAGCCTCACCCTTTGAAGTATGTAAGATCCTGAGGTTCACCTTCATAAAGGTAGACCAAAGTACAACCCCGCACATTTCAATGTACTGATGAATTGAATACTAGTTATTCAGAGAAAATGAGTGAAGTATGATATGATCTTTTTTTAATTACATTCCAAATGACTCAAGCCATCATCATGTGAGCCCTATACATACAAAGAGAAAAATGTAAAATGGGTTTTAGGTGGGCTTTTATGACTCAGATGAATTGGACAAATGATGGATGCTTTAATAATTGCAGGAATGTATTTGCTAATTCCAATGAGCAAGCTCATCTTTCAGTTGTAATAGCAGGTGGTTTAGTGGGTCGGGGATGGGGGGGTGAAAAAGTTCCAGGTAGAGCCACAAGGTAGCAGTATTGGCGCAAACTACTGATATCACACACAAAATTTATAATATGAGTTGTATGTGAGTGCAGTAAAACTGCAAACTGCCTACATGGTGAAGATTAATTATTCTTCTACATTGATAAACGAAAAACACATTAATAACAGGGTAGATATGGAATTAGTCAAATTAAGGCGTCCATTAAATTTTCACTATTATTTCTGAAGAGCAACTCCTATCAAAATTGGTATGCAAGGCTAGGTGCACTTTTACAGCTCAAGGAAATGAAGCAACTGTTGGCCTTATTTGATGCCTTGACCCATTTACAGCGGATATATTTTGACCAAAAGTCTTTTTTCGACAACTGTTGCCATCATGCCAGTTCAGGATGGACCTGGAGATCCCTTTGTTGAGTATCAATATCAGACTCAACATGGGCAACATACTGTACATTTTAGGCGCCAGTTAGAAAGATCACCACCAAAGACAAGTTGTCTGAACAGAATTAGGGTGCTTTCACACTGCGCTTTCTCCTACTTTGTGCATCCCCAGACATGCGCTGACGGCGCCATTGCATAGAGTTGTGCAGACAGAGTCAACGTGTGCTCTGTCGTGCAGCATTTTCAGCCAAAAGAATCAAGACAAAGGAATGCTCACAGTGGTGGGGTATGTGCAGGTGATGATAAATATCATATAACCACCCTGCACCCGCAGAAGCTGGACTGTTGTGGCTGAAAAGGACAGTCAGAATATCACAGAAGCAGACAAACAGAAAGAGAAAAGCCGACCATAAAGTCCAATCAGTGAAAAAATAGGTAATATTTATTATAGGTAGTAAAATACAAGTACAACTAGGAAGCAACAAATCAATGTGTACAAACATTAAAAACAAGGCCGCATATCCAGGTACATAGATTTGCCTCAAATGTCATAATGAGGCCAAGGATACAGTGCCAATCTCAATGTACGGGCCAAATAGAGTAAAATGAATACGAAGAATTATAAATGAAAAAAATAGATGACAAAATATATGGAGAAAATTATCCCCTATTAATAAAGCGCTTAGTGCTAGGTGTAAAGAATAACACCGTATAAGGACGATTTTTACATGTAATCCAGTGTTATTGTGAATACACAATAAATGCCATAATAAAAGGAAGTATGCAGGCACGATAGCGAAACTATAAAGGAGAGAGAAGATATCAGAGTATGAATTTGTGATTGTTGGTCCAAATGTGTAAAAGTAGTGGTGCTTACTAAGATAATATGGATCTCTCTCTCTCTCTTGGATGGCGCCCTCCCAAACCTGTGTTTCGGCATGGTGCCTGATGAAGCCTGATAAAGCTCTTTAGTCTTACCCATGTTGTAGAGGTTAGAGCCTGATTGATTAAATAAGTCTGTGGACAGGAGTCTTTTATAAAGGTGACTGACTATGTAAGACAGCTGTCTTTAATGCAGGTAATGAGATGATTAGGAGAGTCTAACTGGTCTGTAGGAGCCAGAACTCTTATGGTTGGTGAGGGATCAAATACTTATTTCTCACTGTAAAATGCAAATAAATTTATATAATTTATACAATGTGATCTTCTGGATTTTATTTTTTATATCCTATCTCTTAATGTTAAAATTAACATATCCTTAAAATTATAGACTGTTCTTGTCTTTTTCAGTGGGCAAACTTACAAAATCAGCAAAGGCTCACATACTTATTTCCCCCACTGTAAGCCCCGACAGAGCCACTAAAAGTGGGGAAGAACATAGTGTGAAAGAAGCCTTAGGCTGGGTTCACATTACGTTTAGGCAGTCCGTTAGACGGACTGCGTTACGCCGCGGCATAACGCGGTGTAACACAGTCCGTTAACGCTGCCATTGCCATTCATTGTTGGGCGCATCGCGGCGCATGCCGTAAAGTGGCACGCGTTCACGATGTGCCGTCATTCAGTGACGGAGCCTTGGACGCGGGCTGCAGCGTCTAAGGCTCCGTCACCACTATGTGGGATGGGGGAATTGCTCTAGCATCACTGCGTTGAGAAACATGTGATGGTGTCTCCGCAGTGTTGGATGTTGATCTCCATGAGTTCATTCATCCTCATTTTTCACAGTCTTTTTTACTAGACATTGCTCCTACTAGCCGGTTTCCTCCTCCACACTGATGAGGGGCAATACCCCGAAACAGCTGTCTGTGGATGGATACCATGTTTTGGCATAGGTGGTTTCCTTCATTGGAGACTGCCCTTCTCGTGATTGTTCCTTCCCGGTGAAAGACCTGGCTAGTCATTGCTTGCGTTGAGAAACACGTGATGGTGTCTCCGCGGCTGTTGATTTACATGTTTTTGCATATTTCCCATAAGGGATGAGGACACTGCTCTAGCATCACTGCGTTGAGAAACATGTAATGGTGTCTCCGCAATGTTGGATGTTGATCTCCATGAGTTCATTCACCCTCATTTTTCACCTCTATGTGTTGAACGGGCTGATTAAACGCAATGTGAACCTGGCCTTAGTTATAAGAGTGCAGCCAAAAAGTCATTAGCACCAGCAGCAAAATACTAGCCACAGCCCCTGAGATTAGCCCAGCCCTGTTTTAATCCTTGAGTAGTGGGAAACTGAGGTTACCAATATATTAGCAAAGGTTCTACTGACCTGTAATTTGCTTTAATTTATGGTGTGCAGTTGCATTTGAAGAATCAATCAGTAACTTTATAACTGATAAGAAAACTTTCCCTCCTTTATGGTTGAGATCACTGTTCCTCATTCTCTCACATGTTTTATTTTTACAAAAACTTTCCTCAGCAAAAGCAAAGTTCAAACACAATCTGGAGACTTGCATCAGAGCCGACAGGCGCACCCCTCCCAGGCAAACAATCCTCCCTCACACACTTTGTGAATGGACACATCCGGTGAGGCTTAGACACAGCAAGTAAATTATTAAAATAAAGGTTATTTGAGAAACAAAAATCTGTAGTGACTACCAAAACATTTGTGACAACAAATTTTTTAGGATCCACCACAGGGACCTCAAGGGTTAGATTGGGGCTAGGTATGGGAACAAACTGTTGTGTGAAAAAGTGTTTGCCCTTTCTTGATTTCCTAATATTTTGCATGTTTGTCACACTTACATGTTTCAGATCACGAAACAAATTTAATTAGACAAAGATAACACAAGTAAACACAAAATGCAGTATTTAAATGAAGGTCTTTAATATTAAGGGAAAAAACAAATCCAAACCTACAGGGCTCTGTGTGAAAAAGTGATTGCCCCCTAAATCTAATAACTGGTTGGGCCACCTTTAGCAGCAACAACTGAATCTCATTAACTGAAAACTAAAGGCAAAGATTAAAGGGAACCTGTCACCCCCCCAGGCGGTTTTAACTAAAAGAGCCACCTTGTGCAGCACTATTGCTGCATTCTGTCAAGGTGGCTCTTCTATTTGGCGTCCTTTCCACCCCTGAAAGAATTGTTTTTATAATTTGTCCGTCATACCTGTAGTTTGTCCGGGAGGCAGGTCTTTCCCCACGGACACAGACGCCTCACATCCATCAGTCATTTCCTCCTTTCCTCTTGGCGCAGCCTCCTCAGTGTTTATTTATTTTCCTGGCGCCTGCACTGTAATCTTTTTTCTTGGGCATGCGCAGTTAGCGCTGCCTGTCCAATGACATCACATGATGTCTTCCTTATCGCGCCTGCATGGACGCGCGGCCCGAGATCCCGCCCCGCAGTCTCTTCTGATTTATTCACACTGCGGGGCTGGGAATCTTGGGCATGCGCAGTGGTTCTCTGCGGCTCTCTCTCAAATCCCACAGCAATTAGTGATGAGCTGATGATTCCTATGACGCTGCACAGTAGGAAAGAGGCGGAGGGATTTGAGGGAGAGCCGCTGGGAACTACTGCGCATGCCCAAAATTCCCAGCCTCGCAGTGTGAATAAATCAGAAGAGACTGCGGGGCGGGATCTCGGGCCGCATGTCCATGCAGGCGCGATTATAAAGACATCATGTGATGTCAGTGGACGGGCAGCGCTAACTGCGCATGCCCAAGAAAAAAAGATTACAGCGCAGGCGCCAGGAAAATAAATGAAAGCTGAGGAGGCGGCGCCAAGAGGAAAGGAGGAAATGACTGAGGGATGTGAGGCGTCTGTGTCCGGGGGGAAAGACCTGCCCCCCAGACAAACTACAGGTATGACGGACAAATTATAAAAACGATTCTTTCCGGGGTGGAAAGGGTGCCAAATAGAAGAGCCACCTTGACAGAATGCAGCATTAGTGCTGCACAAGGTGGCTCTTTAAGTTAAAAACGCCTAAGGGGGGGTGACAGGTTCCCTTTAAAAAAACAACCACAAGATGGATTTCTTCGACCCTGGTATCATTTTAATCAGTATAACGGCACCAACCTGACACTGTCTTTAGTTTACTTAGCAAAATCCTGATGACAGGATCCATTTTAAACATTAACAATATTTACATCACCATAAAAATGATGAACCCATTAGATAAATTTGGCACAATCTGATATCAATGGCAGTTTCTTATGCAGTCTTATAAGTATTGGAGCAGCCATACTGTTCTCTTCCATTTGATGCCACATAAAGGTCTAATAATACTAGGTTTTGGCATGTCAAATTATTTACTTACCTAAGATAAGTAACGCCAGACGTGTATCAGCAGATTTTCTGACTAAACCTTCCCTCTTGGCCAAGTAGAATTGTAAGGCGATAGCTGTCAGATGGTTTAAAGGAACCTGTCACCATATAAATGCAGTCCAATCTGCAGGCAGCATGTTATAGAGGGAGCTGATCAGATTGATATATTTTGTTTTCGGAGAAAAGATTCAGTATAATCTGTTATTCCATCATTTAAACCTCTGCTCTTTCTGGGATTTTGGTGTTGGTGGGCGGTTTTACCAGTGATAGACAGCTTTCTCTGTATAAGAGTGCATACAGAGACAGGTGTCAATAGTTAGTGGGACCGCCCACAAAACTATATATCACTCTACTCCCCCGCTCTATATTTTGGTGCCTGCAGAGTAGACTACATTTTCGTGGTGACAGGTTCCCTTAAAAGTGCAAACAGTGCTTGTTTCATCAGAACAGTGAGATCTCGTGATAATATGCGTAATGTCGCAGTCTGAATGCAAATGTGGCCTTGGGAAACCGCAAAATATGTTGAGTTCCTAAGTTAAGTTTGGCCTTGACTTTGGCTATAAAATCAGGTCCATTAGAGGCAGTTTTGGGACAGTTCCCTTTACTATTTTTAATTACCGTAGATTTATTTAGAAAAGTCTTTTGTAAATGGATGCCTATTCTTTTCTTGACTAAAAAAGGCAGTCATAAATTATAGGTGCTCTTTATGTGGTTGTCAAGTTAACATTTTTTTTAAATGTGAGTGTATTACTATTTATTTTACTCATTTACAGTATATAGCACCATTAATTCCACCGCGTTTTACAGACATTGGCACTGTCCCTGATGGGGCTTACAATCTAAATTGCCTATCAGTATGTCTTTGGAATGTGGGAGAAAACCGGAGAACCCAGAGGAAACCCATGCAATTTATACAAACATACATACAAACTCCTTGCAGATGTTGTCCTTGGTGGGATTTGAACCAAGATACATTGTACATTACAAGGCTGCAGTGCTATCCAATGAGCCACTGTGCCGCCCACTCACCAATACTCATACTATATTCATCTACCGCTGCTCTGTCTAGCACCGTCTCTGCTTCTCAGTGACGTCATCGCACTGCAGACTGGCCTGGTCACACTGCGCTCTGTATTACCCAAAAGTGACATTTACAATGTAAGCATCAGAACGAGACACATGCAGTTGAGCTGCCTAGTCACAATTGTGGTGATGTTACCCAGAATCAGAAGAACGGCGCTGCACACCAGAGGGAGCAGCGGTAGGTGAGTATATTAATACACTCACACTATATTAAATGCATGTACATACACATTTAGTGAATAAATACCTTAGTGGGTGTGCTTCTTTAATAGTATGGAGTTTCTAGTTTAGGATCCTCATTCCCAGAGTGGAGAACGGATACAAAAAGAAGGACTTGTCCTGTCTTGATTTATATTCAATACAGTGTGTAGGGCTGAGGGGAACCAGAAGTGAACCCGCAGAACCGCGACGACGAACCTCCCCTGGGCGAGCTGGCCAAGTGCGCCACCCCCTATGCAGGGAGCGTCTGGGGCAACTATCGCCGCGGAAGCTGATACCCGGGGACAGATGGCAGGAGAAAGACAACCGGAGACCACAGGGGGCAGCGGCAGGTCCAGCAGGAGAAGGCTTGAGGACAGGAACAGACAAGGCTGTGTTGGGCGTCGGGTTCCTGCCACTGCACAGCAGGAATCCAGGGCCTTGCACCCAGCGGTCTCCCATTCTTCTTCGGCCGCAGTGGATCCTGCTCAGCAGATTCGTCGGTCCCGGCCCTCTGCCCAGGCCAACTCCGTGGGTTTGCTTGCTGCTGCCACCTCTGGCACAGCTATGACAATGCATGCTGCTCAGCAGCGAGATTCTCCAGGGACTAAGTCCTCATGTCGGGCCACTGAGCATGCCCGTGGAGTGATCTCCCATTGGAGATCGAGGGTCACGTGCTCAGGTCCTGCTCGTGTTCAGATTGGCCCATCCGAGAAGCCAGGATGGTCCCGGACACCCGTGGCTATAAAAGGTTCGCATGGCCGCTCGCCCATGCGCTAGGATACTGTATTTACAGACAATAAGGTGTGAGAGATGTATGCACGTATGAATGTATCTGGTGACTGACTCATTATGAAACCCCTACCCTTGGTATGCATGTGTTGTGCAGCCTAGCCTGCTAGCGCCCAGGCTTAGGTGTAGGTAGGTCAGGGCTTGAGTCAGACATTGGTCCTCACCAGTGATCCAGCATGCCTCAGTGCACGTGCTCCACACTCCACTGCCAGCGTCTTTAGCGGTGCTCGTGGCAGCGACGCCGCGCGCTCAGTGGGCCTAGAGGGTCTCTAACCCCGTGTCCTTGGGGTAGCTTTCTGTAGCCGTACACTGTGCGCTCTTTTAGCCGAGCTCTGTGAGCACAAACAGGCTCCGGCATTTATGTTCAGCGGTAGTGCGGCTCTGTGAAGCAACAGAGTCCGCCCCCGTACACACCGGGTGACGATAACCCGCGTGTGCCTTTACAGTATACCGCCATATAGCATCCGCCATTACTGAGCAGCAGGTTACCACTCCTGCACGGTGGACCTCGGGCTGCGAACGCACCTTATTACCATCTTTATTATTTGGTACGTTCCGCCAGCCCTAACAGGCTGGTAGCGGCAGGTACAGCAGGAGAAGGCTTGAATGGACTGGCACTAAGAAGGAACACAGGGAGGTTACAAGCAGGTACAGAAGCACAGGGCGCAGGACAGAGTGCAAGGCTGGCAGGACGCAGGGAAGCGTGGACCTGAATCAGAAGTGCAAACACAAATGATAGTCAGGCACCGGGCAGGAGGCGAGGCTACCTGATATAGGGCAGCTGGCAGGACTTCCGGGTCAGGGTCTGCCAGGTTCACCGAGACAGGGGGTGGAGCAGCTGCAGCACCAGAAGGGAAGGTGTGTGGCAGCGTCACTGACGCGCAGTGCGCAGGCGCACCCGACGAGCACTGAGGGCCGGCCGCAGGAGCGGAAGTGAAGGAGCAGGGTGACATGCGCCCACCTCGGGAGCGCGCCGGGAGAGGTGAGTGCGCCGGGACTCAGGAGCAGGAGCGGACGGCACGGCAGCAGGCGGCGTGACAGTACCCCCTTCCTTACGCCCCTTCTTCTTGAGATTGGCAAGGAACCTAGCTAAAATTCGAGGGGCCTGGATGTTCTGCCGGGGTTCCCAAGATCTTTCTTCGGGACCAAAACCCTTCCAATTAATTAAGAAGAGGGTCTTTCCTCTAGACTTTTTCATGGCCAGAATGTTTTTAACTTCAAAGACATCCTGGGCGGAAACTGGCTGAGGGGAGCGACCAACAGACGCGTGGAACTGGTTGAGTATGACAGGTTTCAGGAGGGAAACGTGAAAAGAATTGGGAATTCATAGCGAGGCGGGGAGTTTTAACTTATAGGCAACATCGTTGATGCGAACTAAGACCTCAAAAAGACCGATATACCGAGGACCTAGCTTATACGAGGGAACTTTAAGACGAGCAAGCTTGGAGGACAGCCATACTTTATCCCCAGGATGGTACAACGGGGAATCCAGGCGCCTTTTGTCGGCGTGTTTCTTTATCCTGTCTCGTGCTCGTACAAGCGCGGATTTGGTCTCCTGCCAGACCCTGGAGAACTCCTCAGTCAGAAGATCGGCCGCCGACACACTCGAGGCAGGGGGTACCGGCAGAGGTACACTAGGATGTTGCCCATAGACGATGAAAAAAGGTGACTTAGATGAGGACTCGCTTTTGTGGTTGTTGTAGGCAAATTCGGCCGACGGGAGCAAGTGGGACCAGTCGTTTTGGTGAACGTTGGAGAAGTGACGGAGATAGGTTACCAGAATTTGATTCGTGCGTCCAGCCTGACTGTTAGTTTGGGGGTGGTAGGCAGAAGAGAAGTCCAACGTCACATCCATCAGTTTGCACAGAGCCCGCCAAAACCGTGAAGTAAACTGGACTCCTCTATCCGAAACGATACGCTGAGGAAAGCCGTGAATCCGGAAAAAATGGGTAATGAAAATTCTTGCCAATTCGGGAGCAGAGGGTAGTCCAGGCAGGGAGATGAAATGGGCCATCTTGGAAAATCGATCCACGACCACAAGGATGACTGTGTGACTCGAAGACCGAGGCAAATTGGTAATAAAGTCCATAGCAATGTGTTGCCAGGGGGCAGAAGGAACTGGAAGCGGGTGAAGAAGGCCAGTGGGTAAGTGTCGGGTAACTTTATTTTTGGCACAAGATGGACAAGAGGCGACAAAACTTCGGACATCTTGAGCAAGAGAGGGCCACCAATAGTAACGAGAGATGAAGGAGAGGATTTTCTTGAGACCGACATGACCTGCTAGTTTGGAGGCATGGCCCCAATGTAAGACTCGCTTCCTATTGTTCTCTCGAACAAACGTCTTACCCGGGGGCAAGGAAGTCAGGTTTACAGGAGCAACCACAATGACCTTGTTAGGATCCACGATGTGTGAAGGCTCCTCCTCACAGTCGGTGACCAAAAAGGATCTGGATAGAGCATCCGCTTTGAGGTTCTTATCGCCGGGAACTAAATGGAGTTCGAAATCGAACCGGGCAAAGAACAGTGACCACCTGGCTTGTCGAGGATTAAGTCTTTGTGCTGTCCGGATGTATGCCAGGTTCTTGTGGTCTGTGTAGATCCTGACGGGATGTACCGCTCCCTCCAGGAGGTACTGCCACTCCTCCAAAGCCAACTTGATAGCGAGCAGCTCTCTGTCACCAATGGCATAGTTCCTCTCTGAGGTGGAGAACGTCTTTGAGAAGAAGCCGCAGGTGACCAGTCGTCCAGAGGGAGACCTCTGAGAAAGTACTGCACCGGCTCCGATGCCAGAGGCGTCTACCTCCAGAATGAAGGGTTTATTGGTCTCAGGGCGACGGAGTACGGGAGCCGCAGCAAAGGCTTGTCTCAAGGAGCGGAAGGCGTTTTCGGCCTCAGGTGACCAGAGGTGAGGATTGGCCCCCTTACAGATCAGGGCGGAGATAGGACCGGTCAGGGTGGAAAAGTGTGGGATAAACTGACGGTAGTAATTAGCGAACCCCAGGAATCGTTGGATAGCTTTTACTCCCTGGGGGCACAGCCAGTTGAGTACGGCGGACACCTTTCCCGGGTCCATACGTAGACCAGTGTCAGAAATGATGTAACCCAAAAACGGTAGAGAAGACTGTTCAAAGGCGCATTTCTCGAGTTTGGCATAGAGACGATGCTCTCTCAGGCGCAACAACACTTGACGGACGTCTTTTCTGTGGATAGACAGGTCTGGGGAAAACACCAGAATATCGTCCAGATACACCACCATACAAGAATAGAGAAGATCTCGGAACACGTCATTGACAAATTCCTGGAACACGGCAGGTGCGTTGCACAAGCCGAAGGGCATGACCAGATATTCATAGTGGCCATCGCGGGTGTTGAAAGCAGTCTTCCACTCATCTCCGGGGCGAATGTGGATTAGATTATAGGCTCCACGCAGATCCAATTTGGTAAAGATTCGCACCCCTCGGAGACGGTCGAATAACTCTGGGATGAGAGGAAGCGGATATTTGTTTTAATTGTAATATCGTTGAGGCCTCGATAGTCAATGCAGGGACGAAGGACCCGTCCTTCTTGTGGACGAAAAAGAAACCCGCACCTGCGGGTGAAGAAGACTTGCGGATAAAGCCTTTGGCCAAGTTTTCTTGAATATATTCGGTCATGACTTGCGTTTCGGATGGAGACAGCGGATAAATCCGGCCTCGGGGTGGAGTGGAGCCAGGAACGAGATCGATTGGGCAATCATATGGACGGTGCGGAGGCAGAATCTCTGCTTCTTTCTTGCTGAAGACATCCGCATAGGCCCAATAGGCCGAAGGTAAATCTGGAGACACCGACGTTGGTCGGGGGGGAGTTTCTTGGCTGGACGGAAAGCAAACAGTTACTCTGACAGGACTGTCCCCACCGCAGGATGTCACCGGGCCGCCAGTCTAGAGTAGGCTCGTGTGTTCTTAACCAAGGAAGGCCCAACAGGATGGTGTGTGATAACGAAGGCAGCACATAGAAGGCTATCCTCTCCCGATGTAAGGCTCCAATCTGAAGTTCCAACTCTTCGGTGACCTGAGTAACGGACATCCGCAGGGGTTGGCCGTCGACCGACGCAATCTGCCGAGGAGTCTCCAGGGACCTGACAGGATTGCGAAGCCTCCTGACTGCCTCAAGCTGAATGAAGTTTCCAGCCGCACCAGAATCTATGTAAGCCCACTCGGAAGAACGCTTGGAACCCAGATACAAGAGAACAGAAAGAGTCAAGGGTAGAGAGGAGTCATAGGTACCTAGGGAGGCCTCTCTTACCTGTCCTAGGTGGAGGCGTTTCCCGGACGCTCAGGGCAGGAACGCAAGAAGTGTGATGCACTCCCACAATAGAGGCAAAGACCCTGAGTGAGCCTCTCTTTTCGGCGTTGCTCCACCGCTTGAGTCGGTCTACTTGCATGGGCTCAGGTGCAGAAGGTACCGAAGCCAGGGCAGGGCACGGATGAGGCGGGCTGCGGGTAGCCGGAGTGAAGCAAGGAAATCTTCTATCCCTGGCGGCCTCTCAAGAACGCTCCTGGAAGCGCAAGTCGATGCGGGTAGCCAGGGAAATTAGATCCTCTAAAGAGGTTGGAGTGTCCCGTCCCGCCAGTTCGTCCTTAATTCGGCCCGAGAGTCCCCACCAAAAAGCTCCTACCAAGGCCTCATTGTTCCATCCTAGCTCGGAGGCCAGGGTACGGAAGCGAATGGCGCACTGGACTACGGAGAGTGTGCCCTGCTGCAGGTTAAAAAGTGATTCGGTGGCAGAGGCTAGGCGGCCCGGCTCGTCAAACACTTTACGGCAAGTGTCTAGAAAGATGGAGAGTTGGGAGACCAAGGGGTCATCACTCTCCCAGACAGGGTTTACCCAAGCCAAAGCCTCTCCTTCCAAATGGGACACGACAAAGGCCACCTTGGCTCGATCGTTGGGGTACTGTTGCGGCAGCAGCTCAAAATGGAGCTGGCATTGATTTAAAAAACCCCTACACGACTTGGGATCGCCACTATAATGCGGGGGTTTTGCCAAACGGGGCGGCGGGTGAGGAACCGCAGCCTGGGCCGGGGTCGAGGCCGTGGATTGCAGAGCAAGGAGACGGTTATCAACGGATGCCATGTAGTTGATAATAAGAGATAAAAATAAAGCATTTAAAGAATTAAAGCAAGTAGGTAGTGATGAGGCATTAACTAAATACAGAAGATTAAATAAATTCTGTAAAAGGCAAATCAAAACAGCAAAGATTGAGACAGAGAGACTCATTGCCAGAGAAAGTAAAAATAATCCCAAAATATTCTTTAACTACATAAATAGTAAGAAGCTAAAAAATGATAATGTTGGCCCCCTTAAAAATAGTCTGGGTGAAATGGTGGAGGAGGATGAGGAAAAAGCCAATATGCTAAATGACTTTTTTTCGACAGTGTTTACACAAGAAAATCCCATGACGGATAACATGATTAGGGATAAAAATTGTCCATTAAATGTCACCTGCTTAACCCAGCAGGAAGTACGGCGGCGTCTAAAAATCACTAAAATTGACAAATCCCCGGGCCCGGATGGGATTCACCCACGAGTACTGCAGGAATTAAGCACAGTCATAGATAGACCATTATTTTTAATCTTTAAAGATTCCATAATAACAGGGTCTGTACCACAGGACTGGCGTATAGCAAATGTGGTGCCAATATTCAAAAAGGGGACAAAAACTGAACTTGGAAATTATAGGCCAGTGAGTTTAACTTCAACTGTGGGTAAAATCCTGGAGGGTTTTCTAAGAGATACTATACTGGAGTATCTGGAGAAGAATAACCTCATGACCCAATATCAACATGGGTTTAAAAGGGACCGTTCCTGTCAGACTAATCTGATAAGCTTTTATGAAGTGGTAAGTTCCGGACTGGACCAAGGGAATGCAGTGGACGTGGTGTACATGGACTTTTCAAAAGCTTTTGATACGGTGCCACACAAAAGGTTGATACATAAAATGAGAACAATGGGGATAGGGGAAAATATGTGTAGGTGGGTTAAGAGCTGGCTCAGGGATAGGAAACAAAGGGTGGTTATTAATGGAGCACACTCGGACTGGGTCACAGTTAGCAGTGGGGTACCACAGGGGTCAGTTTTGGGCCCGCTTCTTTTAAACATATTGATTAATGACCTTGTAAGGGGCATAGAGAGTAGAATTTCAATATTTGCAGATGACACTAAACTCTGCAGGGTAATCAATACAGAGGAGGACAATTTTATATTACAGGAGGATTTATGTAAACTAGAAGCTTGGGCTGATAAATGGCAAATGAGCTTTAATGGGGATAAATGTAAGGTCATGCACTTGGGTAGAACGAACAAGATGTATAATTATGTGCTTAATTGTAAAACACTGGGCAAAACAGTCACTGAAAAAGACCTGGGTGTATGGGTGGACGACAAACTCACATTTAGTGGCCAGTGTCAGGCAGCTGCTGCAAAGGCAAATAAAATAATGGGATGCATTAAAAGAAGCATAGATGCTCATGAGGAGAACATAATTTTACCTCTATATAAGTCACTAGTGCGACCACACTTAGAATACTGTGTACAGTTCTGGTCTCCGGTGTATAAGAAAGACATAGCTGAACTGGAGCGGGTGCAGAGAAGAGCGACCAAGGTTATTAGGGAACTGGGGGGTCTGCAATACCAAGACAGGTTATTACACTTGGGGTTATTTAGTTTGGAGAATCGAAGGCTAAGGCCTCTTTCACACATCAGGTTTTCTGCTTCAGGCGCGATCCGGCGCGATCCGGCGCTTTTGACTAAAACCGGATCCGTCGAAATGCAATGCCGGATCCGGTTTCCCCCCCATTGACTTGCATTAGAGCCGGATCGAGCCGGATGGCCATGCGTTTCATCCGATTTTCGCCGGATCCGGCAATGTGACGCGATCCGGCGTCTGGAAAAAACGGTGACTGTAACGTTTTTTGTATCCGTCGAAAAAGCCGGACACGCCGGATCCGGCGTGTCCGGCTTTTTCATACAATGAAAGCCTATGAGCCGGCCGGATCCGGTTTCTTTGGTCTGAGCATGCTCAGTAGCTCTGCCCACAGGATATATATAAAAGCAAGACAATGGGACCCTCAGCCACACCCAACATGCCACCCAAGCCAAGAACCAGGAGCAGGAGAAGGCAGCAGACATCTGCAGCAGCAGCACCATCAGCACCACCCCAAATGGAGCAGCATGCTGAACAATGGGAGGGGAGTCCAGCAGCAGATGAGAGACGGTAATTATCAAATCCCCCATTCCTCCAAACTAGGGCTATGGAATATCAAGATATTCATTGGCCCTTTGTTTCTCTTTATTCAACAGCTGCCCAATAGATGCAGCAGCAGCAGCAGCAATGGCAGCAGCAGAAACACCACCCACAGCCATGGAGTCTGGCCATGAGGAAGACAGCACATCTTCTGGGAGCCCTCCCTCGCATCGTCAGCGTTTGACGGTAAGTTTTTATTTCCAAAATCCATCATCTCTGTAATATATGTGTATTCATTGCCTTTTATTTAAAAACAGGAATCACAAGATGAATAGGAGCTCCCAGAAGAAGAAGGAAGGGGTGGACAGACACTTGGAGTGGGCTCACAATTGGTAAGTTTTTTGCATCAAACGAAGAAACACAACATCACACTACACACAACACATAGAAAACAATGTTCTGCAGACCACACACAGCAAACAAATGCCTACATCCAAAGACATAACATTTTTTGTTTTCTTCTCTAGTCTTCCCAATCTGGTGCTCGGCCAAGAGGTCCTCGCAGTGCCTCCCAGGGTCGTCGGCGACAGCAACGCGGCGGTCACCAGCGTGTAAGTATAAATATTTTTGCTTTGTTTTTTTTGCACTTTTTATTTCATTTCTTTTGTGGAGGCTAATTATGTTATTTTTGTCTTTTTCTTTAACAGCCTTCACAGCGTGCTCCCGACTCTGACGGTGAGGATGGAGGGATTGATGTGGACCGCCTCATCGATCTCGTCAGAGAAAGGGAGCCGCTCTGGAATATGGCTGACCGACGCCACGCTGACCTGATCGTTACCCGACGACTCTGGGAGGAAATCTGTTCGCTCCTTGTGGACCGCTGGGAGGACCTCGAAGCTCGGGCCCAGATTAAAGAGCGTAAGTATATACAGTACCGGTTGCTTGATTTAAACCAGTGTTTCCCGAACTCCAGTCCTCGTGGTCCCCACGGATCATGTGTTCAGGATTTCTATTTACTTTGGAAATCCTGAAAACATGACCCCTGGGGACCATGAGGACTGGAGTTTGGGAAACACTGATGTTGTATACTAACCACTTTGTCCTTTCTCGTTTCAGGGGAGAGAATTGTGAAGCGGTGGCGGTCTGTGAGGGATCGTTTCAAGAAGGAGTTCAATAAAGAGATGCGGGCCCCGAGTGGATCTGGAGGACGCAGGAGCAAGTACAAGTACGCACGAGCCCTGTCGTTCCTCCGGGAGACAATGCTCACCAGAAGGTAAATATTACACACCACATGTGACAAAAAAATGTTTAGATGTAACTTTTTTTTTTCAGCCAGGGCCATACCATGTCACTATTTTAATTGTTTTTTTTTCTCTTTATTCCACAGCACGGTGAGCAGCACTCGGGAGCCTGCACGATTGGACCCTTCTGAGGCGATCCCTGAGGAGACCGGCACCGAGGGAGACTTCGACCGCCCCGGTACATCTGCACCTTCCCAGCCTTCCCACACATTCGACCCATCTGTCCCATCCACCAGCACAGGAGCATCGTGGCCGCCTACATTACATGAAGCTGCTGGTGAGGAGATCGCTTTCCCTTTACCCCACCCTTCTGCCCCTGCCACCTCTAGTACACCTGCGGGTACTGGGTTGCAGCGGCAGAGGGGTCAGGAAAAGACTTATGCGCCAGAGTTCTTGCATCTGAATGCATCTTTCCAGAACTGTCTAAAAGTCTTGTCAGAGCAAATCTCCGCAGGCTATCAGCAGATCAACTCCAGCATTCTGGAGGTGAAGACACTTCTGCAAACCATGCATTCAGAAGCAAGATCTTCGCCAAACCACACCTTTTTCAGGTCTGTTGTGGAGCGCATGGAAACGCTCTCTCCTGCCCAGCAGATGCATGTAATGCATTCATGCCACGCTGCTCTCCAGCAAGTTACCTCCCAACCTCCTCCTCCCACCACAGTAGTTCCTCCACCTGCACCCCCTCCAGCCACTTTCCATCCTCCCCCTCCTATTACATCTACACCCCCTCCAGCCACTTTCCATCCTCCCCCTCCTATTACATCTACACCCCCTCCAGCCACTTTCCATCCTCCCCCTCCTATTACATACCATCCACCTCCCCAGCACCATCCACCTCCCCAGCACCATCCACCTCCCCAGCACCAGCAACCTCCCCAGCACCAGCAACCTCCCCAGCACCAGCAACCTCCCCAGTACCAGCAACCTCCCCAGTACCAGCAACCTCCCCAGTACCAGCAACCTCCCCAGTACCTGCAAACTCCCCAGTACCAGCAACCTCCCCAGTACCAGACATCTCCCCACTTCCAGCAACCTGCCCCGTACCAGACATCTCCCCACTTCCAGCAACCTGCCCCGTACCAGACATCTCCCCACTTCCAGCAACCTGCCCCGTACCAAACTCCTTCCCCATACAACTTGCCATCAACATCATCTGCTCCTACAGTCCCTGCCCAACACTCCACCACCCACCACCTCTTCTGCTTCCCACATGTCCACCCATTCTGTAGTTTTTTACACACCTTCACCTCTAACTGTTCCTTCCCCACCACGATCCCAGTCCTCTCTCCACACTCCCAGTGTCGAAGTGTCCCGCAGCCCCTACAGCAGTATTTCCACCACACACTACACAGATTTATAATGTGTGTATTTAAATAAAAATGACCAGTTTTATGGTTTCAAAGCTTTATTAAACAAGTTTATTAAAATTTAAAAAAAGTTTACTAAAAAAAACATTTTTCAATAAAAGTTAAATTATTTTACACTGGTTGTCTGTCATTTCTTTCTGCGGCGAAAAAGGTTAAATACAGGGTATTTAAAAGGTGAAATGGTATTCAAAACTAGGTATATAACTGTGGGTAAATTTTAGCTTTTTGCCACAGTTGTGTTCCTGGTTGTGTTTGAAGCAAAGTATTTCACCTAAAAAGTTGTGTTTATTGTTGGTGATTTCATAACAACGTACACAACTTTTGTTAAAAGGTGAAATACTTTGCATAAAACACAACCAGGTACACACCTGTGGCCTAAAGCTAAAAATAGAGACCATGACAAGATAGCCAACTTTGGTTGGCAAAGGTATATACTGTTGGTACAGAAGGTACACAAGTTTGGTTGGGCACAAATCTTTCACACTCTGTCATCCTGCCAGTGTACTCTGCCTTGAGGTGACATAAAGTATAGTGCAAAATTGTCCCTCATTACTGAAACCGTCACAGAACTTCTAGTGGTAATGTCATGGTAATCTTGCAAGGTGGTTTCTTCAGAGGTGTCCTCAATGGAAATGGGTTCCTAGCAGATAACAAAATTGTGGCGTACCACGCACGCTTTGATCACCTCGTCCACAGTTTCTGTCTTGAGGTTGATCGCAGTCAATAGGACCCGCCATTTGGCTGTCAGAATACCAAAGGTACATTCAACCATTCTTCTTGCTCTTGTGAGGCGGTAATTAAAAATGCGTTTTGGTCTTGTCAATCCTCTGCTAGAGTACGGTTTCAAAAGGTGTTCTGACAGCTGGAAGGCTTCATCCCCTACAAAGACAAATGGCATAGGTGGACCAGATGTTTGCGGCAGCGGTCTAGGTGGTGGGAACTGGAAGGTGTTTCCATACAGTTTACGCCCCATGGCAGACAGTTTGAAAACTTGAGAGTCATTGGAGCGGCCATAGGCCCCAATATCAACCGCAATAAATTTGTATTCCGCGTCAGCGATGGCCATGAGGACAATTGAAAAATATTTCTTGTAATTGAAATATTCCGATCCCGATCCAGCTGGCTTTACAATGCGGATATGTTTCCCGTCCACAGCGCCCAAGCAGTTGGGAAACTGACATATCTGTTGAAACTTGTCAGCAATTTCAATCCACCTCTCTGTTGTGGGCTCTGGTAAAAACTCTTCAGCTAAGGAGTCCCACAGTGCACGGCATGTGTACTTCACTATTCCAGATATGGTGGAAATCCCGAGTCTGTACTGGAAATGCAGTGACGAAAGGGATTCTCCAGTTGCAAGAAATCTGTGGGGAATTAAAAAACAATAAATTAGTTTTAAATCACAGCATTACATACCAAAACTGAGCTATAACACTTGGAGATACAAACTACCACCAACAAGATTGCAGTGAAAGTGTGCTCTGATGCGATCACATCCAATAAATGTGGCTTACCTTAAAGTCACCATCAGACGCTCTGTGGGTGAAACAGAGAAGCGGCAATAGGTGTCCGCTTTTCTTATGAGGTGTGCAATGCGCTCCACCAAGTAATCAAAATTCTCCATTTTCATCCTAACATATCCAAAAAATTTATCCGGGTTTCGTCGAAGGTCCATGCAGAGTGTAGAATAGACCCCACGCGTCATTCTCTTGGCTGTGATGGGGTGGATCCACAAACGTCATCTACGATGCCTGATGCGCTGCAGTCTCGCTCTCTCCTTCTCCAGAACAATCACCCTCAAACGATTCGCCTCCGCTATAAAATCCGCCAAATTCTTCAAAATATTTCCAATGACAACATCCATCTTCGCCAGTAACTTGCTCTTCTCTCCAACCTGCACTTTCTCCTCTACAACCTGTCAAAGAAGGGCTGTAGGAACATGCTATATATAGTTTTCCAGTAGCCAATCCCGTTCGGAAGGCCACAAGGGTCAATTTTATAAACCGGATCCGGCGTAATCCGTCGAAAAACGGATAGAAAAACGGATGAACCGGATGAGATGGATCCGGTTTTGTCTGTCAAGAAAAAGACGGATCCGGCAGAAAACCGGATCCGTCACATCTGGTTTTACTAAACATTTGCCGGATCCGGCGTTCCGGCACGACGCCGGATCGCGCCTGACGCCGAAAACCTGAAGTGTGAAAGTAGCCTTAGGAGTGATCTTATTACAATGTATAAATATATGCGGGGACAATACCAAGACCTTTCTAATGATCTTTTTACTCTTAGACCTGAGACGGGGACAAGGGGGCATCCTCTACATCTGGAGGAAAGAAGGTTTAAGCATAATCACAGACGCGGATTCTTTACTGTACGAGCAGTGAGACTATGGAACTCTCTGCCATATGATGTTGTAATGAGTGATTCCCTACTAAAATTTAAGAGGGGACTGGATGCCTTTCTTGAAAAGTATAATATTACAGGGTATATACACTAGTTTCCTTAGTGTTGCGTTGATCCAGGGAGCTAGTCTGATTGCCGTATGTGGAGTCGGGAAGGAATTTTTTTCCCCAATGTGAAGCTTACTGTTTGCCACATGGGTTTTTTTTGCCTTCCTCTGGATCAACATGTTAGGGCAAGTTAGGATAGGATATGGGTTGAACTAGATGGACTTAAAGTCTCCCTTCAACCTTAATTACTATGTTGCTATGTTACTATGTAGTTCCGAATATGGGCCTGAGTGTCGCGCTGCTGAACCAGCTCCTGCCCAGCTGGGAGGCAGTACCAGGATCAGAGGCCTGTAGGGTCGACAAGTGGGACTCCATGGACTTGAGGAAGGACATTATCCTCGCTTGATTCTCCCGTAGGAATACGATCTGCTTTTGGGTGGGGTTGGGATACCAGCGGGGTCCATGGCCTGACTATACTGTAGGGCTGAGGGGAACCAGAAGTGAACCAGCAGATCCGCGACGACGAACCTCCCCTGGGCGAGCTGGCCAAGTGGGCCACCCCCTATACAGGGAGCGTCTGGGGCAAGCCCAGGGGAGACTATCGCCGCGGAAGCGGATACCTGGGGACAGATGGCAGGAGAAAGAGAACCGCAGGCCACGGGGGCAGCGGCAGGTCCAGCAGGAGAAGGCTTGAGGACAGGAACGGACAAGGCTGGTAGCGGCAGGTACAGCAGGAGAAGGCTTGAATGGACTGGCTCTAGGAAGGAACACAGGGAGGTTACAAGCAGGCACAGAAGCACAGGGTTCAGGACAGGGTGCAAGGCTGGGAGGACGCAGGGAAGCGTGGACTTGAATCAGAGGTGCAAACACAAATGATAGTCAGGCACCGGGCAGGAGGTGAGGCTACCTGATATAGGGCAGCTGGCAGGACTTCCGGGTCAGGGTCCGCCAGGTTCACCGAGGCAGGGGGTGGAGCAGCTGCAGCACCAGCAGGGAAGGTGTGTGGCAGCGTCACTGGCGTGCAGTGCGCAGGCGCACCCGACGAGCACCGAGGGCCGGCCGCAGGAACAGAAGTGGAGGAGCAGGGTGACGTACGCCCACCTCGGGAGCGCGCCGGTACTTGGGAGCAGGAGCAGTGGGAGCGGACAGCGTGGCAGCAGGCGGCGTGACACAGTGCAACACCCTATTTTCTCTATGGTAGCACTGCAGGCAAATGGAAAACTTACTGTCAAGTTTCCCCCACAGAGTACAGTTGGTTGTGAGTTTAGTCAAGGCACCTGAAGGATTAGTCAAAGAGCAAAAGCAAAGAACCCCTTTACGGGATCAAGTTGAATAGCCATTTGCAGGTTGCACTAGAAAAAACCACAAGTATCCACACTATGCACTAACTGTGCAGCTGCTTGTGACTATTTACTAGTACCAGTTATGTGGCTTTTTACCATGTAGCTAGTGCAAAATCCCATTAAAAACACTGAAGTTACACAAATATGAAACTGGCACATGTAACACAGTTTAATGAGAGCGAACCATGCTCAGTGATCTCAAATAAATCGATTTCGCCTCAAGAAATTAGGCACTGAGGTATGAAAACTTAGTGAGTCATCGGCACCAAGTAAAAGAAGAAGCATCCCTGGTAATCCAACACTTTGTTACACCACTTTTTATGCTATAGTCTTTTAAACATATTCCCTGTTCTGCTGTGAGGATAACAAGTGAGACGGCAGATGTTGTCCTGACATGTTGTCTAAAGTCAAAATGTCACAATGCCCTTTTTGGCAATGACCCAGGGCAAAATTACTGGGTAATCCAGATTGTAGATAATTGCCAACCATTGATTTCTTCCAAGGAGATACTGTATAAAATATCATGAAGTATCAAAACTATTTACTAGAAGACATGACTTTTTTGCCAGTATCCAGCAATCACACGACAGCTTTCATGGAAAAGCCCTGTGTCCCTAGTGACAGCAGAATGGCTTGGTGCCCCCCTTGCCGTGGCAGTCAGCACGTTAGCAGCCAATATCCCCTTTGGCTATACTCCTGGTAAGCTGTATACTTGAGATAAAAGTGTAAACCGTGCTAAATTCTGTTCTATTGCCAAACCACAGATACATTCTTTATGATGGTTTTCCAGTTCGAAGTTAAAAAATATCTGTCCGTTATTTTTGATAACAAAAACACCACACTGGCAACCCTGAGAAGGTCTAAAGAATTCACATTAAATTTGGGCCAATTTGGGGGGGGTGTAATTAAAAGGAATGTGGCTAGAACTATTTAGTGGACATTTCTATATGTCACACACAATATGTCATTTTTTTGGTCAAGAGAATGAGACGGGCATAAGTTTTTTTCAGACTGAGCTATAGATTGTTAGTAGTGTTGAGCATTCCGATACCGCAAGTATCGGGTATCGGCCGATACTTGCTGTATCGGAATTCCGATACCGACTTCCGATATTTTTTCAATATCGGAATTCGGCATCGGAATCGGAAGTTCAGTTGATTGACGGCCTGACGTCATCATGATGCGCGGTGTGTGCGCATCATGATGCGCCGTCATTTCGGGCCTTCCGGGGGTCTCTGCCGGCCTGCCGGGGGGCTGTGCCGGCCTGCCGGGGGGCTGTGTGGACTGCCCGGGGTCTGTACCGGCCTGCCGGGGGGCTGTGCCGGCCTGCCGGTGGTCTGTGCACCCTGTGGGGGTCTGTACCGGCCTGCCGGGGGGCTGTGCCGGCCTGCCGGGGGGCTGTGCTGATGTCCGGGGGTCTGTGCAAGCATCGTCCGATGGGACTACAAGTCCCATCGGGCGATGCCTGCTACCATGACAGTGATTGACACATTAGCCAATGATGGGACAGTAGTAGTCCCATCATCCGGCTAATGTGTTAAATGTTAAAAAAAAAAAAAAAAAAAAAAAAATACTACATGCATGCTACATACATACTACATGCATGCTACATATATACTACATACATACTACATACATGCTACATACATACTGCATGCTACATACATACTACATATATACTACATACATACTACATACATGCTACATACATACTGCATGCTACATACATACTACATACATACATACTACATACATGCTACATACTGCATGCTACATACATACTACATACATACTACATGCATGCTACATACATACTACATACATGCTACATACATACTGCATGCTACATACATACTACATACATACTACATGCATACTACATATATACTACATACATACTACATACATGCTGCATGCTACATATATACTACATGCTACATACATACTACATGCATGCTACATACATACTACATATATACTACATGCATGCTACATACATACTACATACTACATATATACTACATACATACTGCATGCTACATACATGCTACATACATACTACATACATACTACATACATACTACATGCATGCTACATGCATGCTACATGCATGCTACATACATACTACATGCATGCTACATACATACCACATACATACTACATGCTACATACATACCACATATATACTACATACATACAATACATTCATACAATACATACATAGACATACAGTACATATAACATAGAGTAACATACTTACCAATACTTGTCACATTGTTCCCCGAAGCCATTGTCTATTCCGGGATAAATATTAACATAACAAACCACAAAAATACTCACCCACGATCCGAAGCAGTCCACGAGTGTGTCCCACGACGATCTTGGGTAGAGAACTGCAGCATCAGATGATGCTGCCGTTCTCTACGGGCTGCAGGAATCCAATGACGGAAGGTAGGTATCCTTCCGCACTGTATTCCTCCGCCACTTAAAAAAAAAAAGTCCCTAGTCTCACTTTATGCCATTGCTGTGTGGGAATTTCCCACACAGCAATGGCATAAAGTGAGACTAGGGACTTTTTTTTTTTAAGTGGCGGAGGAATACAGTGCGGAAGGATACCTACCTTCCGTCATTGGATTCCTGCAGCCCGTAGAGAACGGCAGCATCATCTGATGCTGCAGTTCTCTACCCAAGATCGTCGTGGGACACACTCGTGGACTGCTTCGGATCGTGGGTGAGTATTTTTGTGGTTTGTTATGTTAATATTTATCCCGGAATAGACAATGGCTTCGGGGAACAATGTGACAAGTATTGGTAAGTATGTTACTCTATGTTATATGTACTGTATGTCTATGTATGTATTGTATGAATGTATTGTATGTATGTAGTATATATGTGGTATGTATGTAGCATGTAGTATGTATGTGGTATGTATGTAGCATGCATGTAGTATGTATGTAGCATGCATGTAGTATGTATGTAGTATGTATGTAGTATATATGTAGTATGTAGTATGAATGTAGTATATATGTAGTATGTATGTAGCATGTAGTATGTAGCATGCATGTAGTATATATGTAGTATGTATGTAGTATGTATGTAGCATGCATGTAGTATATATGTAGTATGTAGCATGTAGTATGTATGTAGCATGCATGTAGTATGTAGCATGTAGTATGTATGTAGCATGCATGTAGTATATATGTAGTATGTATGTAGTATGTATGTAGCATGCATGTAGTATGTATGTAGCATGTAGTATGTAGCATGCATGTAGTATATATGTAGTATGTAGCATGTAGTATGTATGTAGCATGCATGTAGTATATATGTGTTATGTATGTAGCATGTAGCATGCATGTAGTATGTATGTAGTATATATGTGGTATGTATGTAGCATGCAGTATGTATGTAGCATGCATGTAGTATATATGTAGTATGTATGTTGCATGTAGTATTTATGTAGTATGAATGTAGCATGTATGTAGTATGTAGTATGAATGTAGCATGTATGTAGTATGCATGTTGTATGTATGTAGCATGTAATTTTTTTTTTTTTTTTTTTTTTTACATTTAACACATTAGCCGGATGATGGGACTACTACTGTCCCATCATTGGCTAATGTGTCAATCACTGTCATGGTAGCAGGCATCGCCCGATGGGACTTGTAGTCCCATCGGACGATGCCTGCACAGACCCCCGGAGCCTGCACAGACCACCGGCAGGCCGGCACAGCCCCCCGGCAGGCCGGCACAGCCCCCCGGAGCCTGCACAGCCCCCCGGCAGGCCGGCACAGCCCCCCGGCAGGCCGGCACAGCCCCCCGGAGCCTGCACAGCCCCCCGGCAGGCCGGCACAGCCCCCCGGAGCCTGCACAGACCACCGGCAGGCCGGCACAGACCACCGGAGCCTGCACAGACCCCCTGGCAGGCCGGCACAGCCCCCCGAAAGGCCCGTACAGACCCCAGAGAGGCTGTACAAGGGCAGGAAAGGGTTTTTCTTATTCCGATACCGGAAGTCCCATAGACTTGAATGGGACTTCCGGTATCGGAATCGGCGATACCGATACTTTTTTTAAAGATCGGCCGATACCATCCGATACGATACTTTGAAGTATCGGACGGTATCGCTCAACTCTAATTGTTAGCATACATTACACAGATTGCTAAAAGAAAACAAACTTGCGCAATGTGCAATGTTAAAAGACAGCAAACTGGCAAATTGTTTGCCGATCGGCAGTCATTTAATAGCCCCTTTACACAGGCAGACCGTGTTTCTAATGAGCACTTAAACCATCTGTAATAGATCATTCAGTTAGTTGCACATAGGTTGCCATTGTCCTCGGCAGCGTAGGTCCTGTTTTTTACAAAATGACGTGCTTCTGAGAACTATGTTCTTTTGTGCAAAACAAAAGATTATGTCACTCGATGAACGAGAAATTTGATCGTTGATCGGGTGATGAGCAGCCTGTTGAGACAGCAGGATTATAGTAAAACCAGCGGACCTTTCCAGTTATGAACACCAAAATTAAGATAAAAGCGACACCTACTTATGGAAAACTGGCTTTAGCTTACAATCAATCCCTATTACAGACATCAGTAATCCGTTACACACAGACAATGATGCCAGTCTCACTCCAGGTTTCAAGAATGATCGCCCCTTACAGTTATGACACATTTTCCATACATACTAAACACAGAACTACAGTCAGAGCAGAACATCTCAATTAGAAATCAACACATATCTCAAGAATGACAATGTGTGCGAGCAGGACATGCTAAAGTATAATAGAATGAGTAAGGAATAGAATTCAAATAACTGCCCTAGAGTAATGAAAGAAAAAAAGAGAGGTGGCAACCACAAAAAAAATGCCCAAAGCTATTTTTTGAACGTCTAGTCACACAATTACACATTAATTTTTTTCTGGCAACTTTTATGACTGAGGAAGCAAAGTATACTATTAAAGGTGAAGTGGCAGAACATAGAAAATTTTGACTGCATTGTGTATTACTCATTACCTAGATTACCAGCCACCCCGCAGGCTCAGAGGGACTAGGTAAGAAGTGCATGCCACTTTCAGGCACTACGCTTTAGAGAAGGGATGTTGTACCATCATTTGTGGGCCATACTAAACTATCAACTTGAAATTTATCTTGCTATATTTGGTGAAATATTTAAGTAATTCACCTCTAATGTGATGGCTGGAACTACTTCTCTTTGGTGAAGTGTATGATGTTATTTGGTATTGATGTTTCTACTTGCAACTGCTTTTTCAGCTTTTCATTAATCTGGAGCACAGTTGACTCTTTACGACAAGTTTTGTAAAGAACTGGCAGCAGTAAGGTGTTCCAAACACAGTATATTACACTACAAGTCTTCTGAAAGTCGGAAATTCATCAATTCTCACATAACGTTTAAAGAACTCAAGCTGTGGGAGGTGTGCTGTATACATAACAAAGGAGATACCAAAACTGCTATATACTGTATATATATATTTGACATAGCAGACACACAGAATGCAGTATTTACATCACAAAGGAGACACCAAGACTGTTGTATATGTATCACATAGGAGATACCAAGACTGCTTTGTTTACATCACATAGGATACACCAAGACTTCTGTATATATCACATACTAAACACAGAACTTCCATACATATATCACATAGGAGACACCAAGACTGCTGTATATACATCACATAGTAGACACCAAAGCTGCTATATATACATCACATAAGAGACTCTGAGACTGCTGTATACATCACAAAGGATAGGGCTAGGGCATATACACTGACGAGTAAAAAGGTAACACATTTTTTACTTTCAGGCTCCATATCTCACCATCCACTACTGCTTCAAACGTGAGACTATCATCATTATATAGATAGTCATCTTGGCCATCTCATACAAAAATTTGACTTGCAAACATTTAGCAAATGATAAGTTATGCGGATTCTTGTCATGTCACTGCATTGTTACTGTTTTGCTCCTGGTGGTGGAAATATCTTTTTCTGTATACTACAAAATACAACTTGTTCTCACATTCCCTAATAATTGAGGGTCTTATTAGGTTGATTTCCAAGCAAACGGTCACTGGTTCAAATCTAGGAGCAGCCATGAAGAAGATTTCCCAAGAAAAGAAAAGCAGCAGCATCCAGCTCCTCAATAGCAGTCTCTCAGCCAAAAAAATTGTTAAACTTAACTTAATCATGTGAATGCCATGACAGTTGGACGAATATGAAATCAAGTTTCTCCATCCAACCAAAAGCCAAGAGGTAGACGTCCAGGAAAAATATCAGAATCAACAAGTTGGCTCATCACAAGGAATATCAGTTCTGGAGCGACAAACACGGACGTGGAGGTGGCTCGTATTCTTCAAAATAGTGAGATCACAGACGTCCATGCAAGCGTCGTGCGATGTACATTACACAAGTCTGGAATGGTGGCTCGAAAAAAGGTGAATAAGCCTCGACTGTAATATAGTTATAAGGAGCGTTGGCTCAATTGTTAAGGGCATACCGCCACAGAGAGGAGCCAGAAGATTGCGGAGTCTGGTTACAAGAACTCCTGCACTGATTAGAACTGCATCACTATCCTATTAAACAGTGCATGTTTTTTCTTGTTCTGTCATTGCAATGGTTAATCAGTTCAGTTGATCTCCTGGAGCTCTCTATCCTGAATTGTCTGAGTTGTTCTGTTTTGGCCACTAACCCTTGGTATATTTGCTCGCCGCTGGTATAAGGGAATTGCCAGTAATAGTTCACAATTTCTGCTTTGGTGTTGAAGGAAAAGTTCAGTGTTTGGAGTAGGAGGTTGGAGAGTTGTTCAGGAGATTTTGGCATGGTGTTGGTTTGCTAGTTTATCCTCATCCTCTACTATTTAGTTTCTCCTTCCTATTCCTCTCATTTCTCACTCTGTTGTTTTGTGAGTGTATTTGTAAGATTGTAGTTTTATTTTATCCCTGTCTATCTACCCCTAACTGTCTTGGTTAGTGTAACCGTATACACTTGGACCTCACACCTCCCTGGGTGGGGAATGGAACAGATAAGGGTTAATATAGCATAGCAAGGTATGTGACTCCTGCATCTTTACCTTCTGGGATAATTCGAGGGATATAAATAGCCTATGGTGCCCCCTAATTCGTGGGATTGGGTAGGTCTCACAGTCCCTAATCAATGAGTGACATCTAGTTTGCAAAAAAGTACGAAAACTGGACATTAGAAGATTGGAAACGGGTTATATGGAGAAATGAGATGAAGTCAATAGGCTAGGCTGTGATGGGGCAAATGGGTCTGGAAGATACAAGGGAAAAGGGGACTAATGGATCAAGAAATTGAAAGAACTGTCAAGTTCAGAGGAGGAAGCCTGATGATATGGGGATGTTTAACAGCCAAAGGCATTGGACACTTGACCAGGATCGAAGGTGGTCTCAATGCTGAACTATATGTTAAAAATCCTACACTCGAGTACTATGGATATGAAAAGGACAACAGTGTTCCACCAGCAGGACAAAAACCCAAAGCATACATCGAAAATGGTGAAGAAATGGTTCAATGACAATGAAGTAGAGGTGCTGGATTGGACCCACAGTTCCAGACCTCAACCCAATAGAACACTTGTGGGTAGAGTTGAAAAAAAAGTAGAAGAGCCTTGGGAACAGATTTCGGTCAAGACATGTTTGAATCTGATTGATAGCATGCCCAGAAGGATTCAGGCAGTGTTAAAAGCCAAAGGTGGATTTACAAAAAAGGGGGAACAGAAGCGCACAATAGGGCCTTATCCAATGATATAAACGTTTCACAGATATGGATCCACTCACCTGGTTCAGTTGTGTGGAACACAACAACCATAAACACAAATTGGTAGGATCCGATGAACTGCAGCAATCAGCCGGTCACTAGAATTGCATATATAGGAAGGAGAGAAGTCTGGCTTTCAGGATCGCGCTGTTCCAGTCCAGGAGGCAATCAGTGCCCATACTGCTCAGGAACCAGTACCAGGCTCTTACGCAGGAGAACGATGAAGAAATACATCAGGATAAGACTTTGCCCACAAAGAACAACCTTGTACACCTTCAGAGTCCTCCTGGATGGAGAAAGAAAAATGTTATGAAGACGAAACGGAGAGTGGTGGTCAAGGGGGATTCCCTGTTGAGAGGAACAGAGGCCGCTATCTGCAGACCGGATATAACCTCAAGAGAAATGTGCTGTCATCCAGGTGCAAACATTAAAGATGTGTCTGACAGGATATCAGGACTCTTCAGACCTACAGATGACTACCCATTCCTGCTAATACATGTGGGGACAAATGACACAGCAAGAAACGACCTGGAAACCATCTGCAGTGACTTTGAAAACTTAGGTAAGAAACTGAAAGAACTGGGAGCGCAGGTGGTGTTCTCTTCCATCCTCCCAGTGGCTACGTCGATGGTGCCGTCAGCAAGGATTTGGATTTCTGGACCAGGGAGTGAATTACCTATATGATGGACTACTTGCTAGAGATGGGGTGCACCTTACGAAGACTGTAAAACATGTATTTGGAAGTCGCCTTGTTACACTCATCAGGAGAGCTTTAAACTAGAACAAAGACAAAAAAAATCTAAATAATAAAAATATTGGAGAAAAAGAATCCAATCACAAACTAAAATGTTTCTATACTAATGCACAAAGCATGGGCAACAAACAAGGAGAATTGGAACCACTAACGCAGAAAAAGAAACATGATGTCATTGGAATCACTGAAACTTGGTGGGACAATACACATGATTGGAATACAAGGCTAGAAGGATACAACTTATTTGCAAGAAACAGACTTGATAAACGAGGAGGAGGTGTCACATTGTATGTTAGAAACACATATATCTGCACAGAGATTGAGGCTTCAGAGACTGGGAGTTCTGTGGAAACTGTTTGGGTAAGAATACAAGGACAGAACAATGGAAAGGACACCATTGTAGGCATTTACTACAGGCCACCTATGCAAGCTGAAGATATGGATGAACTCATTATGCATCAAATGGCCAAGTTCTCCAAAAAATATGACATAGTTGTCATAGGAGATTTCAACTATCCAGACATTTGTTGGGAATCTCTCTCAGGCAAAACTAACAGGTCAAGGAAATTCTTATCCTCTCTTGCTGACAACTTTATCTTCCAAAAGGTAGGGGAGAAAACAAGGGGATGTGTTACCTTGGATCTAATCCTCATAAACAGGGAGGAAATGGTTGAGGAGGTAAGAGTGGCTGGGAGCCTAGTAGGTAGCAACCATGCTATTTTAGAATTCTTGATAACTAGAGGAGGAAGGCTCAGGCGTCAAAGTTAGATTTCAGAAAGGCATATTTTAAGGGATTCAGAAAGAGAATTGGGGGGATGCAATGGCTGGATATCCTTAAGGACAAAAATGTCCAGGAAGGATGGGAAACCTTGAAAAATGAAATTCTCAAAGCACACGCAATTGTTAACAATTCTGAAAAGAGGGAAGAATAGGAAGCACTGAAGGAAACCAGGATGGATTAACACAGAACTTAAGCACATGCTAAAAAGGAAGAAAGAAATGTTTATAAAATGGAAAGAGGGAGGCATATCTAAAGAAGAATATAATGCTGTCTGCAGAACCTGCAGGGCACAAATCAGATTATCTAAAGCTGACAATGAATTGAGGCTTGCAAGAGACGTCAAAAGCAATAAAAAAGGATTTGGGGGATATGTCAAAAGTAAAACAAAAATCAAAGATGCTATAGGATTTTTATAGGATGAAAATGATGAAATGGTAAGACAGGATGTTGAGAAGGATGAACTTTTAAATTCCTATTTTGCATCTGTTTTCTCTCAGAAAGTAATGTAACATCAACTGTTCTTCACTGTCCTATTAAGGGAATAGAAGAATCCAGGATATCTATAAACAGAAAGATAGTGAGGAAACACTTAGCTAACCTAAATCAATTCAAGTCTCCAGGTCCAGATGAATTACACCCCAGAGTACTGAAGGAAATAGCAGAAGAAATTTTTGAACCACTCTCCATAATCTTTGAAAATTCTTGGAGAACAGGAGAAGTCCTAGAAGACTGGAGAAGAGCAAATGTTGTTCCTATCTTCAAAAAGGGGAAGAAGGTGGACCCAGGTAACTATAGGCCGGTGAGTCTGACTTCTATACCAGGAAAGATCTTTGAGCAAATTATTAAACAACATGTATGTAAGAACCTGGATAAGAATGAAGTGATTAAACAGTCAGCATGGGTTTGTAACTAATAAGTCATGTCAGACTAACTTAATTTTCTTCTATGACAGAAGGAAAGTATTAAGTTACGTACCGGTAACGGTATTTTTCGGAAGCCCATGACAGCACCACGAGAGAGGGGATCCGCCCTATAGGAACAGGAAACCTACAGATACAAAAAGGGCGGCACCTCTCCCACGCATCAGTTGGATTACAGAGCTTGAGAGGCTACCATGGTTAGTACACAACATATAATATATACAACCTATCTACCCTATTTACCAGAATTATTTTATACCATCTCCCCCATAAGGTGATTTTATGAACAATCTTCTAAAGGAGTGCACACCTATATGTGAACAAGGGAGGGAACTAAGGGTGCTGTCATGGGCTTCCGAAAAATACCATTACCGGTACGTAACTTAATACTTTATTCGGACTCCCATGACAGCACCACGAGAGAATTACAGAGATGTAAACTAACTTAGGGAGGGACTACAGCCTGCAGCACCCTTAGCCCGAAGGTGAGGTCTGAGGAGGCACCCATGTCTAACCGATAGTGGTTAAAGAAGGTGGAAGGAGATGACCAGGTGGCCGCCTTACATATTTGATCAATTGATACTCCAGATCTTTCTGCCCAGGATGATGCCATGGCCCGAGTGGAATGCGCCCTCAGATTCTGTGGAGCTGGGCCGCCACCTGCTGTGTAGGCAAGAGAGATAGCCTCCCTAATCCACCTTGCTAACGTGCGTTTTGATACTCTGTGTCCTTTCCTGGGACCTTGGAAGGATAGGAATAATGCGTTCTCCTTCTTCCAAGGATCCGTGGCTGCTAAATATGTAAGTAAGCATCTCCTAATATCTAATGCCTGAAGTTTCTGCTCTTTAGGGTTGGTTGGATTAGGGAGGAAGGAAGGCAGAACTATCTCCTGTGTCCTGTGGAATTGTGTTGCTACCTTGAGAAGGTATGCTGGATCTGGCCTTAGGATTACTCTATCTTGTAAGAACTCTGTGTAAGGGGGCAATCTGGAAAGTGCCTGTATGTCGCTCACCCTACGTGCGGATGTTATCGCTACCAGAAATGCTGTCTTAAGAGATATAACCTTTAGTGAGGCAGAATCTAAAGGTTCAAACGGACTTTCCGTCATGGCTGTAAGGACTAAGTCCCACGGCACACATCTGTCTTTGTGTAGAGGTCTCGATCTGGCCGCTGCTCTGATGAACCTTGCTACCCAATAATTTTTTGCAATATCACCTGCAATCAGGGCCCCTAAGGCTGAAACCTGTACTTTTAATGTACTTGTGGAGAGACCCAATTCGAAACCTTTCTGGAGAAATTCCAGAATGTTTCGTGGGAATTCCGTCTCTGACGTCAAAGTGAAAGGTGGACAGGAAGCGTTTCCAGGTCCTAGCATAGATGTTAGTGGTAGTTAATTTTCTGCTCTTTAGGAGGGTGTCAATTAAGTTCTTGGAGAACCCTCTATCCTTTAATAGTGACCTTTCAAACACCACGCCGTCAAATGAAGTCCCGCTACTTGTGGGTGGCTGACTGGCCCCTGGTAGAGGAGATCCGGAAGGTTCGGCAGTACCCAGGGATCGCATACCGACATGGTCCTTAACCATGCGAACCAGGTCCTCCTGGGCCAAAAGGGGGCAATTAGTATGACTTTTGCCCGATCCTCTCTGATCTTCCTGACTACCAGAGGAAGAAGATTCAATGGCGGGAAGGCGTATGCCAGAGAAAAGTCCCATCTTATCAGGAGGGCATCCACCGCCAGGGGATTTTCCCTGGGGTTCAGAGAGCAGAACGATCTTTCTTTTCTGTTTTCTCTGGTGGCAAAGAGGTCTACCTCTGGCTGACCCCATCTGCGGACAATCTGGTGGTAAATATCTTTGTTCAAAGACCATTCTCCTTGTCTTAGAGCCTTGCGGCTTAAAAAGTCTGCTCTTACGTTGTCCTTTCCTCTCGATCACTCTCCATTACCACTGCTGCTGCTGTACGCTGCTGCTTGCAATAATGTGGCCAAGGCAAGGTACCCTGCCGGGGTCCTGCCTAAATACCCCTCCTCCGGTCAGCAGTATCCATGCCGCGCCCCTCCCCCCCTTAACAGGGCTCCCTACCCCAGCTGGCGCCGGACCCGGTCCAAAAGCCGACGCTATCGGTGTTTCCGATGGGCGCCGCCATCTTGGATTCTTCGCGCATGCGCAGTGGCGCGCTGACCCGGAAGCGCATCCTCCGCCCGCCCCCTGATGTCACCGCTACCCCGGGAAAGACCGGAAGTCACGCGGGACGCCCGGGAGCCCCGGAAGCAGCGCCACCCGGTCACAGCCCCCTGCAGCCACGCTGCCGTCGTACCTGCGCCGCCGGAGCCGGGAACCCCCGGGGGGGAATATACTCACCGGCGGCGGCCTAATCCCGGAGACGGACATCCTCCGGACGCCGCTCCCTGCTGTACACGCCACCGCCGTGACACCCATCCTGGGCCACCGTGGCGTCCTCCAGGAGATCCGCACCAGGCCGAGGTAGGAGACCCCCTCGCTACCGGTATCGGCTGGCCGGCCTGGGATCCGGCTCTTCTGTAGGATCCCGTCCCCTCAGGAACAGGAAACCAAACTGATGCGTGGGAGAGGTGCCGCCCTTTTTGTATCTGTAGGTTTCCTGTTCCTATAGGGCGGATCCCCTCTCTCGTGGTGCTGTCATGGGAGTCCGAATAAATTTAATCAGTTTACCCTCAATGCCTTCATCTAATCATTGATAAAGATGGCTCTGTCCTGGGCCCTGTATTGTTCAACATCTTTATCAATGATTTAGATGAAGGATTTGAGGGTAAACTGATTAAATTTGCTTATGACACAAAGCTAGGAGTGGATAGCTAATACTAGAGAAGAGAGAGAGGATTCAAAAAGATATAAACAAACTGGAGCAGTGGGCAGCAACTAACAGAATGGTTTTTAACAGGGAAAAATGCAAAGTACTACATCTGGGCAATAAAAATGAAAAAAGCATATACAAAACTGGAGGAATAGGGCTAAGCAACAGTACATGTGAAAAAGACTTGGGTATAGTAATAGATCACAGACTGATGAGTCAACAGTGTGATGCAGCAGCAAAAAAGGCAAATGCAATTCTAGGATGTATTAACAGAAGCATACAGGCTAGATCACGTGAAGTCATTATTGCCCTCTACTCCTCTTTGGTCAGACCTCATCTGGAATACTGTGTCCAGTTTTGGGCACCACATTTTAAAAAAGACATCAACAAACTGGAGCAAGTTCAGAAAAGAGAGAGCAGAATGGTGACCGGTCTGCAAACCATGTCTTATGAGGAAAGGTTGCAGGATTTGGGAATGTTTAGCTTGCAAAAGAGAAGACTGAGAGGAGACTTAATAGCTGTCTACAAATATCTCAAGGGCTGTCACATTGTAGAAGGATCATCATTATTCTCATTTGCACAAGGAAAGACTAGAAGCAATAGGATGAAACTGAATGGGAGAAGACACAGATTAGATATTAGAAAAAACTTTTTGACAGTTAGAGTGATCAATGAGTGGAACAGGCTGCCACGAGAGGTGGTGAGCTCTCCTTCAATAGAAGTCTTCAAACAGAGGCTGGACAGATATCTGTCTGGGATGATTTAGTGAATCCTGCTTTGAGCAGGGGGTTGGACCAGATGGCCCAGGAGGTCCCTTCCAACTCTACGATTCTATGATTCTACAATGAGGTGGGGGAGATACAAAGTACAGGTGTGTATTTACAATGATGTATTTACAATGATGGTCCAGTCATCCAGTAATCAAATTTACGTGTGAGATAGCCAAGATGATTGCCTATAAAATGATAGTAGTCTCACATCCAAAGCAGTAGTGCATGGTGAGATATGGAGCCTGAAAATCAAAAGATTAAAACATTGCAACCCTTTTGCTCATCAGTGTACATCACATAGGAGACACTGGTGCATATACATCACATATGAGACATTGGAAATGGTGCACATATATCACATTGGAGACACTGAAACATATACATCACATAGAGACTGGGGCTGGAGCATAATCATTAAATAGGAGATGCAAGGACTGATGCACATATATTACATAGAAGTCACTGAAACTGGTGTGTATAGGTCATTGGGAGACATCCTCATGGAGTCGGTTTCTAACCGTTTGTGCAGACACATGCACATTTGTGGCCTGCTGGAGGTCATTTTGCAGGGCTCTGGCAGTGCTCCTCCTGTTCGTCCTTGCACAAAGGTGGAGGTAGCGGTCCTGCTGCTGGGTTGTTGCCCTCCTACGGCCTCCTCCACGTCTCCTGGTGTACTGGCCTGTCTCCTGGTAGCGCCTCCAGTCTCTGGACACTATGCTGACAGACACAGCAAACCTTCGTGCCACAACTCGCATTGATGTGCCATCCTGGATGAGCTGCACTACCCGAGCCACTTGTGTGGGTTGTAGAGTCCATCTCATGCTTTTCACAAGTGTGAAAGCACAACCAACATTTAAAAGTAACCAAAACATCAGCCAGAAAGCATTGGTACTGAGATGTGTTCTGTGGTCCCCACCTGCAGAACCACTCTTTTATTGAGGGTGTCTTGATAATTCCCAATAATTTCCATCTGTTGTCTATTCCATTTGCACAATAGCATGTGAAATTGATTATCAATCAGTGTTGCTTCCTAAGTGGACAGTTTGATTTCACAGAAGTTTGATTTACTTGGAGTTATATTCTGTTGTTTAAGTGTTGCCTTTATTTTTCTGAGCAGTGTAGTTTCATTTTTTGTATTGAAGAACTGAAATAAATTAACTTTTTGATGATATTCTAATTTTGTGAGAAGCACCTGTAATTATTATGGTTGAGGTTATCCTGATACCTAAAAAAAAAAAAAAAAAATCCATTTGAAAATGACGCCCACTGCATCTGCGTAGAAGCAGCTATCGGTGTATATACAGGTGATCCGGTAGCTGCTACTGCTCAAATGTCTACAAATCTTGGTGGAGGAATTTTTTTTTTCGCTAGCAAGATGGCGCCACTAGCGCATGCGCAATAGCAGCTATTGGCGATCGCCGATAGCTGATACTGCGCAGGCTTGGCGGCGCCATTTTAGAGGAGAAAATGTTTTTTCATCTATAGCAAGATGACGCCGCCGGCGCATGCGCAGTAGCAGCTATCGGATCACCTCTATATATACCGATAGCTGCTACTGCGCAGGCGCAGTGGGCGCCACTTTCAAATGGATATTTTTTTTTTTTCTTTTTTAAATAACACAATAACCTCAACCATAATAATTAGATGAACATTACACATGCGATTATGCTACAGCGCAGATGCCATGGCCGGAGCCTGCTGACCTGTCAGCAGTCTTCATTATGAATAGCTAAGCAGAGCACCACATGAAGACCTCTACTGCTCTTCAGTAGCGCGCAGTGTCAGTCAGCGCCTTCCTGCTGCTGCTGGCGTCCACGTGTGCCGATACTTAATAGACATGAATATTCTGAATATTAATTTCTCTTAAGTATCGGCACATGTGACTGCCGATGGCAGCAGGAAGCGGGTGGCTGACATTGCGCGCTACTGAAGAGCAATGAATACTCACTGCTCTCTGCGATGAACAGTCCCAGTGAGTATTCCGGCAGCTGTGTTCTGCTTTTGAGCAGCGCAAGACATCCCTGCCATGCGGTGCTTACAAGCTGTTGCTGGCAACGGAGCAGGACACTGAGAGGGAGCAGAGGAAGGTAAGTGTAATGGTTTGTTTTTTTTAATCTTTTCTGATGGGGCCATGCATACCAGGAACGGGACGGGACCAACCATACCAGAAACGGGATGGGACCAATCATACCAGAAACGGGATGGGGCCAATCATACCAGAAACGGGATGGGGCCAATCATACCAGGGTGCCAAAAATAAATGAATATTCATTGCCCTCCACGCCCATGGGCATGGAATGCAGTGAATGTTCATTTCTCTTAAGCAACAAGCACAGGAGTTAGCCGGAGCCGCCAGCTCATGCCTCTGTAACCTGCTGCTCCGCTGACACCGCTCCCCCACCTCCCTACCACAGCCAGAGCCAGTAGATCCGGACTATAAGATGCACCCTCCATTTTCCTTCACATTTTGGGAGGTAAAAAGTGCGTTTTATAGTCCAAAAAATATGGTATATATATTTTTTGCCTAAAATACAAAGAAAATATGTCATCTTTAACTTTAGGCCTTTTTAGAGATAACTTAATCTTCAACTTGCTTAACTGTTCACAATAACAGTAATTTTGACCAGGGGTGCCCAAACTTTTACATGCCACTGTATATTATTTTCTTTTGCTCTATGAGGACATGTCAGAATATGGCTAAGTGTCAAAAATACATTTGTGTAAAGATTTTACATACACAATCTATACCTAATTGACAATGGAATGTATTAAATGCAAAACAAGTGATGTTTTACAGGGTTTTTTATGTGTCAAAAAGTAGAAAATATGGAGCAATTTTGGTGTAACCTCTGTTATAAAGTACTGGCACCCTACCATCGATTTTAAAACCCCTCATTCCTTTTCTTGAAGGAATTACATGAAAGACGTGATATAACAAGATAAAGTCCACTTTACATTACTAAAATGCATGTTCATGAGATTAATCATCAACCAAAGAATGCATTTCTCATTGAAGTGGAACAGTAGAAATGCATCCCGTAATATTCACAATCTTCCTAACATGCCTGAATTATGCATCATTTCTCCCTGGTAGCCTTTCCCAGAACAGGTGAATGTAATAAAAAAGCATCTTCTGTACTAGATTATTTAGTTAATAAAACAATGATGCTTGCTAACTCTAGCAGGAATATTGCCCATGTTCTTTATAGGTTAGGTTAACACATTTCTCCTACTATATATACCGTAATTGATTTAGACTGCGTTTTTAAAAATAATCATTATATTTACGGTACATCTTTTTCAGCTTCTTTGACACATAAAAAGCAATTTACAAATGTATAAGTAAGAAATAGAACTGTACAAGCAGAAGAGTGTCAAAATTTGGTAACTATTTATATTTCTATATTTCTTTAAATTATTTAGCAAAGAGTCACTTTTCTAAATATTTAAAAGAAATCTATACTCCTTTTCTCTAGCAAACTAAAGAGTCATTGAAGGGCATAAACGTTTCTTAATTTTTGTGTTACAATTTCAAGAAAAAGAAAAATATGTTACTCTTACCAGTAAATCTGTGAGTGTCATTGACTAAACAGAAGCATCACATCTGAGTGGCGTGTTACTTCTCAGTCTTAAGAAAATGTGAGGAAGAGACAAACTTGCACAGTCTTTTTCACTTCTGGTAAAAAAAAAATATTTAAATAACGCTGAGTGCTATGTTAGCAATCCAATGAGATCTGAACTTTCACATAAGATCTAGAGAAACAGAAGAGTATGACATAAACGGAAGAACAAGGACTATGCATAAAACTACTCTTCTAATGTAAATACAGAGAACATTTTGCACAGTTCAGACTATAAAATGTCATCAAAAACTCCAGCGACTCACTTTTGTGAAAAATTCGAAATCACAACTAATCTAGCAAACGTTTCTCAGAAACTTAGCATAGTAGGAAAACACACTTACACACACTATGCTTTTAGTTCCCATATCTCTCAATCTGGTAAAGTTCAGTGATCTAATTACATATTGGTTTATGAAAACTGCTTCCTATTCCACTGACCATTGAGCTAATCATAATCATTTAAAGAGTAACTACACATTTAGAAGACGTTTGCCATTTCATAAAGGCATGTAAGAAGTTTTGCTCGGGGTCCGGGTGTTAAGACTAGCAGATGCTGAAAAGGGGGTATGAGCGCTCAACTGAAAAACTGCTCGCATCCAAGACTGAAGGTTGGCTCTGAGACTTTCTATTGAGTCAGCCTGCAGTTTGGGGGTTCAGTAGTGCTCGTTTGAGTGCTTCTACCTCTCTGTTTTAGCAATCTGTGTGGTTAACAGCATCCACACCCCAGTGATCAAATTGTCTGACATGTTTCTATGACATGTCAAAATGTTTTCTGAAATTTCGGTTACTTTTTCATTTTAATTTATCAAAATAAAAAAATTACATTGTAAAAAATTAAAAAAAAGTCCAGAGAGAACAAGTGACGGGTAAAAATAAAAACTGATTATATAGGTATTTTATAGCACTAAGTTACTGTATATTAACCTCTTTGAGACTGCTCAATTTTGTAATTTTTGTGCTTTTGTTTTTTTCCTCCTGTTTACCTGAAAGCCATAAGTTTTTTACTTTTCCGTAGACATATAGTCATGGAGGAAAGTGTTGGCACCCTTGAAAATTGTTTTATAAAATTAAATCTTTCTTCCTGAAAATTATTTCAATTACACATGTTTTGTATTACGCTTGTTTATTATCTTTGTGTGTATTGGAACAATAAAAGAAAACAAAAAACAATGAGATAATTGAACATAATTGCACGCAAAACCCCAAAAATGAGCCAGACAAAATAGTTGGCACCTTTCTAAAATTGTGGGAAAACAATTTTGTTTCAAGAATCTCAAGCTCGTTCGAACTCACCTTTGGCAAGTAACAGGTGTGAAAATATGAAAATCACACCTGAAACCAGATAAAAATATTTGCATTGTTTGTCTGTATGTGCCACACTAATCATGGAGAACAGAAACAAGAAAAGACAATGGTGATGAGAGAACATGCTTGGATAACGTGTTAGCCGAGCATGTTCAGGTATAATCCGAGTATCTTGGGCATGCTTGGATAATATTTTAGAGCCCCTGTGGCTGCATGGTTTGCAGCAGATAGACACAAACAGGCAATCCCAGCAATGTTATGCTCAGTGTCAGAAAGCTAGGCTTCCAGCAGAACAATGACCCTAAACATACTTCAAGAAACACCCAGAAATGGATGGAAACAAAGCGCTGGAGACTTCTGGAGTGGCCAGCAATGAGCCAAGATCTAAATCCCATTGAACACCCGCGAAAGATCTTAAAATTGCTGTTGGGAGAAGGCACCCTTCAAATAGGAGATACCTGGAACAGTGTAAAAAAGAAGATTGGTCTAAAATTCCAGTCGAGAGATGTAAGAAGCTTGTTGATGGTTATAGGAAGCAATAGATTGCAGTTATTTATTCCAAAGGGCGTGCAACCAAATATTAAGTTGAGGGTCCTAACAATTTTGTCCGTCCCATTTTTGTGGTTCTGTGTGAAATTATATCCAATTTCCTTTTTTTTCCTATGTTTTTATGTGTTGTTCCAATACACACAAAAAAAATAAACACGTGTATAACAAAACATGTGTAATTGCAATAATTTTCTAGGACAAATACTTCATTTTCTGGAACAATTTCAATGGTGCAAACATGCAATAATTTACTGGGAGAAATACTTAAATTTTTGGAATAATTTCAAGTGTGCCAACACTTTCGGCCATGACTGTAGGTGTATTAGGGCTTTAGTTTTGCATGATGCGTTGTAGTTTTGAATGGCACTGTTCATTTTACTGTATCATGTGTTCAGTAATGGGAGACATATTCTAAAAGCGGTGGTTTGGTGAATAACATGCTATTCCAACATTGATTTTTGGGTTTTTGTTCTATGGCGGTCTTTGTGTGGTAAAAATTACCTGGAAACATGATTCTCAAGGTCAGTATGATTATAGTGACACCAAACTTGCACATATATATATTTTTTTACAATTTTTTTCTATTTAATCCCCTTCACCTGTTTTCACCTTCATGACGGTAATAACTCTGGAATGCACTTATTATCAGACTGTTTTTTTGTGACGCATGGTACTTCATGATAGTGGTAACATTTTTTCGATACAACTTGCGAAGTTTGGCGAAAATTTTGCAATTTTCAAATTTTTAATTGGTATGCCCTTAAATCAGAGAGTTATGTCACACAACATAGTTAATGAATAACATTTCCCACATGTCTAATTTACATCAGCACAATGTTTGAAACATTTTTTTTTGTTAGGAATTTATAAGGGTTTTTTTCCAACAAAATTTTCAAAACTCTTTTTTTAGAGACTACATTACATTTGAAGTGACGTTGAGGGGGTCTATATGACAGAAAATACCCAAAAGTGACACCATTCTAAATACTGCAACCCTCAAGATGTTCAAAACCACATTAAACAAGATTATTAAGTGCTTCACAGGAATTAAAGGTATGTGAAAATATGAACATTAACCTTTCTTCACAAACATTTTAATTTAGATTCATTTTTTTTATTTTCACAAGGGTAACAGGAGAAAATGGGCCCCAAAATTTGTTGTGCAATTTCTCCTGAGAACACTGATACCCTATATGTGAGGGAAAACCACTGTTTGGGTGCACGGCAGGGCTTGGAAGGGAAGGAGCGCCATTTGACTTTTTGATTGGATAAATTTGCTGTAATAATTAGGGGACGTCATGTCGCATTTGGAGAGCCCCTGATGTGCCTAAACAGTGGAAACTGCCCACAAATGACAACATTTTGGAAACAGGACCCCTTGGGGAATTTATCTATATGTGTGGTGAGCACCTTGAGCCACCATGTGCTTCACAGAAATTTATAACTTTGAACCGTGAAAATAAAGAAATCACATTTCCCTACAAAAATGCTTCCTTAGCCCCAATTTTCTTATTTTCACAAGGGTAACAAGAGAAAATGGCCCCCAAAATTTGTGCAATTTCACCTGAGTACACAGATACCCCATATGTGAGGAACAACAGAGCTCAGAAAGAAGGAGTGATGCTTTGGAATGCAGACTTTGATGGAATGGTCTGCGGTTGTCATGTCACATTTGGAGAACCTGTGATCTGCCTAAAAAGTGGAAAACCCCTACAAGTAACACCAATGAATTTATCTAAACATTTGGTGAGCACCTTGAACCCACAAGTGCTTCACAGAATGTTACAACGTTGATCTGTGAATATGAAAAAAATATATTTTTCCCACAAAAATGTTGTTTTAGTCAATTTTTTTCATTTTCACAAGGATAGGTGAAAATGGACCTCAAAATTTGTTGTGCAATTTCTCACGCCAATACGCCATATGTGATCAGAAACTACTTTTATAGACTCAGGAGAAACAAACTCCTCCTGGAGCTCAGAGTTTCCTAGAATAGTTTGTGGACTCCATATACAGAGCACCTAAATGCTAGGAGAGCAGAATCCCTCATCAATTGACCCCAATTTGGAAATTATACCCCTTTGGGAAATTAGGTACAGATGTAGTGACGAATTTGACTTCATGGGGGTTTTCCAGAAACAAGCAGCAGTGGATGTTGCTGAGTGAAAATTGCAAACTGTGGTTGTAGTGACCAGTACATTGTGCCCAGCTCATGCACCTGTAATTTAGATGGGCTCTCATCGCTACAGAAATGCCAAACATGTGGATGCTAACTGTGGTTTAGGCACACTGTGTGCTCAGAAGGGAGGGAGGCATTTGGATTTAGGAGCGCAGAATTTGCTGAATTTGTTTTGGGAGGCGAGGGGATCTTAAACTGCGCATGCGCCGCCTCTGACGGCAATTTTCCCGAAGGCCACAGCATCGATGCAATGGAAGTGTGCGAGCTCTGGGCTTTTACAAAATGTCGCCGGAGCCCCCCACGCCGAGCACCACCGAACCAGGATGGGAGTGAGAACATCGCCCTGCAGCATCGGACCACAGGAAGAATCGCCTGACTCCTGCTGCCACCTCACAAATTGTAAGTACGGTATATTCTGACTATAAGACGCACCCAAAACTTTGGGGGAAAAGTGCCCTAAAAACGCATTTATTCAGACTGGCCTATCGCCTCAACATATTAACCTAATCTATCCATGTGGGGCACAGCCAAAAGTTTTACCATAACCAGGTTCCCCGCATCATGTTCCCACATGCTTTATGCATCCATTAGCCCTCTGTGTCTGTACTGATACACACTTAACATTATGGCTGGTCCATACAATCAGGGCAACTGTTACCACCCACCTTTCGTGTCTCCCTTTTTTTCCTCATAGACTGTAAGCTTGCGAGCAGGGCCCTCATTCCTCTTGGTATTTGTTATAATCTATGTGATTATTGTTATGCTGTAATGTCTATTGTCTGTACAAATCCCCTCCGAAATGTAAAGTGCTGCGGAATATGTCGGCGCTATAGAAATAAAATTTATTATTATTATATTATTACTTATTTAAACCACTCTTTATTTGGATTAATTTACAATATGGTTATGGTAGTTATGAAAATCCAGAGAGATAGTATTGCCAGTGCACTAATTGATAGCCATAAGAAACTACATAAGAAGTTTGGGTGGAGCAGTGACTTATCCCCGACAAACAAAAGAGTAACGTTTCAAAATGCGTCGGATGGAATTTAACCCCTTAGTGATGGGGCCAAATTTTTTAAATCTAACCAGTGTCTATTTATGTGGTAATAACAAACGTAGAAAGAGATGCATACAAATCCCAAGGATCACTCACGCAATAAAAAACTACAAATCTTTATTGATATAAAGATTGACACCCCACTTTCACTCACACCTGATTGTGTTTAGCTGCACATGTATTCAGCACCATGGGTCTGCTCCAGACGTAGTTGGCTCCATCAATTTCAAAATCCTATTTCAAAATACTATTTCTAAGTACTGTTGAATTAGACTAGAATTCTAGAATGCATTTGGCCACTCATGACTCCTACAGTATTGTCATCATCACCTTCTGACCGAGATGTTCTTCTGTTCCCACAGGTATGCATTGCTGAATTTCCACCACTTTCCCATGCTCACGAATGCCACATATGAACTGCATTGTATTTTATATGGTATGCATTTCTGAATTTCCACCACTTTCCCATGCTCCCGAATGCCACATATGAACTGCATTGTATTTTATATGGTATGCATTGCTGAATTTCTACCACTTTCCCATGCTCCCGAATGCCACATATGAACTGCATTGTATTTTATATGGTATGCATTGCTGAATTTCCACCACTTTCCCATGCTCCCGAATGCCACATATGAACTGCATTGTATTTTATATGGTATGCATTGCTGAATTTCCACCACTTTCCCATGCTCCCGAATGCCACATATGAACTGCATTGTATTTTATATGGTATGCATTGCTGAATTTCCACCACTTTCCCATGCTCCCGAATGCCAAATATAAACTGCATTGTATTTTATATGGTATGCATAGCTTACCCATCTTCTTGTATCCGTAATTGTACTCCATTCTTGTTATCTCTGCCACACATCTAAGTGGTCTGTATAACCCATTCCCCCTTTTATGACCTTTGCTTAACTCTGTGCATTTGGCCTGGGCAGTCACATGCCACTTTCACTCACACCTGATTGTGTTTAGCTGCACATGTATTCAGCACCATGGGTCTGCTCCAGACGTAGTCGGCTCCATCAATTTCAAAATCCTATTTCAAAGTACTATTTCTAAGTACTGTTGAATTAGACTAGAATTCTTCTGGAATTGACTGGAAGGTAACGGACTATAACACCACAACAATGTTTCGCTTCTTTTTACTATCACCCCCATACTACTCTATTTCTCCCTAACTCCTGCAATCCCCCCTCCTAGTAAGGAACTATTCATCTCCCCCTCCATTCTCCCCAGCCACCTAACCTTCTCCTCACAACTGTTCCTCCCCATACAATCCTTTTTCTCCAGACCCACACGGCCACATCATGTCCTATCCTCCTCCCACCTTCTAATGCTCTGTCTACTACTCCTTATTGCTGGCGACGTATCTCCAAATCCTGGCCCTCCTCAACACATCCCTACACTCACTTCTACCACCCTGCCACGATCCTCTACACGTTTTCGTAATCATGACAACCTCATACCTATTCATCCAGCCCCCACTCCCCCAACCCCCTTACCTGCAGCCCTATGGAACGCATGCTCTGTCTGCAACAAGCTATCATTTATCCATGACCTCTTTATCACCAACAAACTCTCCTTCCTCGCCATCACTGAAACCTGGCTCACTCCCTCTGACACAGCCTCTCCAGCTGCGCTTTCCTATGGCGGATTCCATCTCTCTCACACCCCTTGCTCCAGCAATAAACGTGGTGGAGGAGTTGGCTTGCTCCTGTCTGATACCTGCTCCTTTACCCTAATTCCTCTGCCACCCTCCGCTACTCTTCCCTCGTTTGAGGTGCACTCCGTCCACATCTACTCCCCCTCCAACCTCCAGCTGGCTGTCATCTACCGCCCCCCAGAACTAGCCATCTCCACCTTTCTCGACCACTTCACCACCTGGCTACTCCATTTCCTTTCTGCTGACATCCCCATCATCATCATGGGCGACTTCAACATCCCCATTGACACTTCCTCCCCGGCTGCCTCTAAACTTCTATCGCTCATGGCTTACCTTGGCCTCACTCAATGGTCCTCTGCGGCCACTCACAAAGATGGTCACACGCTGGACCTTATCTTCACCCATCTCTGTTCCCTTACTAATCTCAATAACTCACCCCTCCCCCTGTCTGACCACAACCTACTGACATTCTCTTCCCTCTCATCTCCCACTGAGCAACCCCCGCTCCATAAACTCGCTCACCCTCGCAGGAATCTCAAACACCTCAATTTACTATCACTCTCTGAATCCCTTCTCCCCATTACAGACATAGCTTCCCTTCACGACACAGATGCTGCTGCCACTTTTTATAACACCACAATAACAGCAACACTTGATTCGGCTGCCCCCCTCACGCAGAGCAAAACTCGAACAATCAACAGGCAGCCCTGGCTGACCAGCCTGACCAAAGAACTGAGACGGGTTTCCAGGGCAGCTGAGCGGAGATGGAAGAGAACCCATTCTACTGAGCACTTCAACGCATACAAGCAGTCCCTTGCCAGCTTTAAGTCCACGCTCTCTGCCACAAACCAAACTTACTTCGCATCTCTCATATCCTCCCTGTCTCATAACCCTAAACAGCTCTTCAACACTTTCAATTCTCTACTCCACTCCACAGCACCTCCTCCCCCTCCTCTCATCTCTGCTGAAGATTTTGCCTCCTTCTTTAAGCAGAAGATCGACACGATCAGACAAAACTTTGGCCCCCAATGCCCCTCTTAACCGCTCAGCCCTGTTCTGAAAAAGCCAGCTTCTCCACCATGACAGATCAGCTCTCCACCCTTCTGTCAAGTTCACACCTCACCACTTGTGCCCTCGACCCACTCCCGTCCCACCTCATTCCTAACTTGGCCACAGTCCTCATCCCATCTCTAACACACCTATTCAACCTTTCACTTACTAATGGTGTCTTTCCCTCATCCTTCAAAACATGCCTCAATCACACCCATCCTCAAAAAGCCCTCCCTTGACCCATCCTGTGTCTAACTATCGCCCGATATCTCTTCTCCCTTACGCCTCAATACTACTGGAACAGCATGTATATCTTGAACTGTCCTCCCACCTCTCCTGTTCCCTCTTTAACCGGTTACAATCTGGCTTCCGACCGCGTCACTAACGACTTAATAACCACCAAGAGCAAGCGACACTACTCTGTCCTCCTTCTCCTGGACCTGTCTTCTGCCTTCGACACCGTAGACCATTCCCTCCTGCTACAGATTCTCTCATCTCTTGGCATCACAGACTTGGCCCTATCCTGGATCTCATCATACCTAACGGACCGTACATTCACTGTCTCCCTCTCACACACCACCTCCTCACCTCGCCCCCTGTCTGTCGGTGTTCCCCAAGGCTCTGTCCTAGGACCCCTACTGTTCTCCATCTATACCTTCAGCTTGGGACAGCTCATAGAATCCCACGGTTTGCAGTATCACCTCTATGCCGATGACACGCAGATTTACCTATCTGGACCTGACCTCGCCTCCTTACGGACTGACATCCCACAATATCTGTCTGCTATCTCAGCCTTCTTCTCTGCTTGCTTTCTCAAACTGAACATGGACAAAACAGAATTCATCATCTTTCCCCATCTCACTCTACCCCTCCACCAGACCTATCCATCAATGTCAACGGCTGCTCTCTTTCCCCAGTCCCACATGCCCGGTACCTTGGGGTGATCCTCGACTCTGCGCTCTCTTTCAAACCACATATCCAAGCCCTCGCCTCCTACTGCCACCTCAAACTCAAAAATATTTCCCGGATCCGCTCATTCCTCAACCACAAAAACACTAGTGCACGCTCTTATCATCTCCCGCCTCGACTACTGCAACCTCCTATTCTCTGGCCTCCCCTCTAGCACCGCTCCAGTCCATCTTACACTCTGCTGCCTGACTAATCCACCTGTCTCCCCGCTATTCCCCAGCCTCCCCCCTATGCCAGGCCCTTCACTGGCTTCCAATTGCCCAGAGGATCCAATTCAAAACCCTAACCATGACATACAAAGCCATCACCAACCTGTCTCCTCCATACATCTGTGACATGGTCTCTAGGTACCTACCCGCATGCAACCTTCGATTGTCCCAAGATCGCCTTCTCTACTCCCCCCTTATCTCTTCTTCCCACAACCGCATACAAGACTTCTCCCGTGCTTCCCCCATACTCTGGAACTCCCTACCGCAACACATCAGACTCTCACCATCAACGGAAACCTTCAAGAAGAACCTGAAGACCCTCCTGCTCCAACAAGCCTACAGCCTGCAATGATCCTCGGTCTACTGAACCACCGCACGACCTGCTCTACCCTCTCCTACTGTATCCTCACCCATCCCTGTAGACTGTGAGCCCTCACGGGCAGGGTCCCCTCTCCTTATGTACTTGTGTGTCCCTTGTCCCTTGTCTTACACTTGTATATTACTCTTGTATATATTACACTTGTCTATATTTCCCCTTTTCACATGTAAAGCGCCATGGAATAAATGGCGCTATATAAATGCATAATAATAATAATAATAATAATAATAATAATAATAATAATAATAGATATACAAAGACACTCCAAAAGGGAAATTTCATAAAAACATTAAAACCCACAACAAGTGTGATAAACAAAGAGGCCCATAATAAGGCCACGGACTGTCCCTCCCAGCAAAAATATGATTGTATGCATCTTTTTCTACGTTTGTTGTCTGTAGTTAAGCATACTTCAAATGATCCTGTGTATTCAGGGTTTTGCCCTCCGCCCATTTTTCCTTTATGTGATAATAACTCTGGAATGCTTCAACAGATCCCAATGATTTTGAGACTGTTTTTGTGACATGTTGTACTTTATGATCATGGCAAATTTATTTCTATATGTTTTGTGTTTATTTATAAAAAAATATCAGAAATTTGACAAAAATGTAAAAAAAATTTGCAATTATCAAACTTTGAATGATTATCCCTTTAATCCAGATAGTCATACCACACAAAAACATTGATAAAAAAACATTTCCCACATGTCTGCTTTACATAAGCACCATTTGCAAAATGTTATTTTATTTTGTTAGCCTTTTAGGAGGTTTAACCCCTTAACCCCCAAGGGTGGTTTGCACGTTCATGACCGGGCCAATTTTTACAATTCTGACCACTGTCCCTTTATGAGGTAATAACTCTAAAACGCATCCAGATGATTCTCACAATGTTTTCTCGTGACATATTGTACTTCATGTTAGTGGTAAAATTTCATTCAAATAACTTGTGTTTATTTGTGAAAAAAATGGAAATTTGGTGAAAATTTCGCAATTTTCCAACTTTGAATTTTTATGCCCTTAAATCACAGAGATATGGCACACAAAAAACTTAATAAGTAACATTTCACATATGCCTACTTTACATCAGCACAAATTTGGAACCCAAATTTTTTTTTGTTAGGAAGTTATAGGGGTTAAAAGTTGACCAGCGATTTCTCATTTTTACAACACCATTTTATTTTTACGGACCACATCACATTTGAAGTCACTTTGAGGGGTCTATATGATAGAAAATACCCAAAAGTGACACCATTCTAAAAATTGCAACCCTCAAGGTGCTCAAAACCACATTCAAGAAGTTTATTAACCCTTCAGCTGCTTCACAGGAATTTTTTGAATGTTTAAAAAAAAAAATGAACATTTAACTTTTTTTCACAAAAAAATTAATTCAGGTCCAATTTTTTTTATTTTACCAAGGGTAACAGGAGAAATTGGACTGCAAAAGTTATTGTGCAATTTCTCCTGAGTACGTTGATACCTGATATATGGGGGGGGAATCATTGTTTCGGAGCATGGCAGAGCTCAGAAGGGAAGGAGCGCAGTTTGACTTTTTCAATGCAAAATTGGCTGGAATTCAGATCGGACACCGTGTTACGTTTGGAGAGCCCCTGATGTGCCTAAACAGTGGAAACCCCCCACAAGTGACCCCATTTTGGAAACTAGACCCCCCAAGAAACTTATCTAGATATGTGGTGAGAACTTTGAACCCACAAGGGCTTCACAGAAGCCTATAACGTACAGCGGTACAATTAAAAAATCATATTTTTTCCACAAAAATGATCTTTTCACCCCCAATTTTTATTTTCCCAAGGGTAACAGGACCCTAAAAGTCATTGTGCAATTTGTCCTGAGTACGCTGATACCCCATATGTGGGGGTAAACCACTATTTTGGCGCATGGCAGAGCTCGGAAGGGAAGCAACGCCATTTGACTTTTATGGCTGGAATTGAGATCAGACACCATGTCACGTTTGGAAAGCCCCTGATGTGCCAAAACAGTGGAAACCCCCCACAAATGACCCCATTTTGGAAACTAGACCCCCCAAGGAACTTATCTAGATGTGTGGTGAGAACTTGGAACCTCCCAGGGCTTCACAGAAGTTTATAACGTACAGACGTAAAATTAAAAAAATCACATTTTTTCCACAAAAATGATCTTTTCACCCCCAATTTTTATTTTTCCAAGAGTAACAGGACCCTAAATGTTATTGTGCAATTTTTCCAGAGTATGCTGAGACCCCATATGAGGGGGTAAACCACTATTTGGGCGCATGGCAGAGCTGGAATTGGGATTGGACGCCATGCCACGTTTGGAAAGCCCCTGATGTGCCTAAACAGTGGAAACCTCCCACAAATGACACCATTTTGGAAACTAGACCCCCCAAGGAACTTATTTAGATGTGTGGTGAGCATTTTGAACCACCAAGGGCTTCACAGAAGTTTATAACGCCCGGGCGTGAAAATAAAAAAATCATTTTTTCCACAAACTTGATCTTTTAGTCCCCATTTTTTTTATTTTCCCAAGGGTAATAGGAGAAGTTGGACCCCAAAAGTTGTTGTCCAATTTGTCCTGAGTACGCTGATACCCCATATGTGGGAGAAAACTACTGTATGGGCAAACGTCGGGGCTCGGAAGGGAAGTAGTGACGTTATGGAATGCAGACTTTGATAGAATGGTCTGCGGGTGTCATGTTGCTTTTGGAGAGCCCCTGATGTACCTAAACAGTGGAAACTCCCCACAAGTGACCCCATTTTGGAAACTAGACCCCTTAAGGAACTTATCTAGATGTGTGGTGAGCACTTTGAACCCCCAAGGGCTTCACAGAAGTTTATAACGCCAGGGCTTGAAAATAAAAAAATCATATTTTTTTCACAAACATGAACTTTTAGCCCCCAATTTTTTTATTTTCCCATGGGTAACAGGAGAAATTGGCCCAAAAGGCGTTGCACAATTTGTCCTGAGTACGCTGATACCCCATATGTGGGAGAAAACAAAACTACCGTATGGGCACACGTCGGGGCTCGGAAGGGAAGTAGTGACGTTTTGGAATGCAGACTTTGATGGAATGGTCTGCGGGTGTCATGTCGCGTTTGGAGAGCCTCTGATGTGCCTAAACTGTTGAAACTCCCCACAAGTGACCCCATTTTGGAAACTAGACCCCCCACGGAACTTATCTAGATGTGTGGTGAGCACTTTGAACCCCCAAGTGCTTCACAGAAGTTTATAATGCTCGGGAGTGAAAATAAAAAAATTATATTTTTTTCCCACAAAAATGATGTTTTGCCCCCAATTTTTTATTTTCCTAAGGGTAACAGGAGAAATTGGACCCCAAAAGTTGTTTTGCAATTTGTCCTGAGTAGGCAGATACCCCATATGTGGGGGTAAAACACTGTTTGGGCGCATAGCAGAGCTTGAAAGGGAAGGAGCACCGTTTGACTTTTTCAAAGCAGAATTGGCTGGAATTGAGATCAGACGCCATGATGCGTTTGGAGAGCACCTGATGTGCCCAAACACTGGAAACCCCACAATTCTAACTCCAACCCTAACTCCAACACACCCCTAACCCTAATGTCAGCCATAACCATAGCCCTAACCTTAGCCCTAACCCTAATGGGAAAATGGAAACAAACACTTTTTTTAATTTTATTATTTTTCCCTAACTAAGGGGGGTGATAACGGGGGGTTTGACTTACTATATATGGCGGGTTTTTATGTTTGGCAGCTGTCACATGCTAAAAGACGCTTTTTATTGTAAAAATAGTTTTTGCATCACCACATTTTGAGAGCTATAACTTTTCCATATTTTGACCCACCGAGTCATGTGAGGTCTTATTTTTTTGCGGGACGAGTTTACGTTTTTATTGGTACCATTTTCGGGCACGTGACATTTTTTGATCGCTTTTTATTCCGATTTTTGGGACACAGAATGAACAAAAAACAGCATTTCAAGAATTTCTTTTGGGGGGTGCGTTTACACCGTTCCGCGTGCGGTAAAATTGATAAGGCGGTTTTATTCTTCGGGTCAGTACGATTACAGCGATACCTCATTTATGTCTTTTTTTATGTTTTGGCGCTTTTATGCAATAAAAATAATTTTATATAAAAAATAATTATTTTTGCATCGCTTTATTCTGCGAGCTATAACTTTTTTACTGATGACGCTGAATGGCGGCTTGTTTTTTGCAGGACAAGATGACTTTTTCAGCGGTACCATGGTTATTTATATCCGTCTTTTTGATCGCACATTATTGCACTTTTTGTTCCGTGGTATGATAAGAATTTTTTGCTTTGTTTTTTATTTTTATTTTTTAAGGGGTTCGTTAAAGGGGTTAACTAATGGGACAGTTTTGTAGGGCAGGTTGTTACGGACGCGACAATACTAAATATGTGTACTTTTATTGTTTTGGGTTTTTTTTATTTCCAAAAAATGAATTTATTAGGGAATATTTATTTTTTTTTAATTTATTTAGAGAATTTTTATAAATTATTTTTACACTTTTTTTTTAACTTTATTACAATGTCCCAGGGGGGACATAACTGTCATGTGACAGATCGCTGATCTGTCACATCACAGCTCGCTGTGACAGATCAGCGATCTGTCACAGGCAGTGCTGCAGGCTTCCTCATGCCGACGCTTTGCAGGCATGAGGAAGCTGCCTCCCTGCAGGCCCCTGAAGGTCCCCGCCGCCGCAGGGAAGGAGGCCCCCGCAGCTTCGCTGCACACTGCGCTGCTGCGGAGGTCTCAGGGAAGCACGGAGGGAGCCCCCTCCTTGCCGATGCTTCCCTAAACCCCCGGTACACTGCGATCATGTTTGATTGTAGTGTGCCAGGAGTTAACGTGTCAGGGGCAGTCCGTGACCGCCCCTGACACATAGTGCCAGGTGTCAGCTGTGATAATCAGCTGACACCCGGTCGCGATCAGCGGCGCTCGTGAGCACAGCTGATCCCTATGACGTACTATCCCGTCCACGGGCATAGGGGCCCGGGTCCCATGGAAGGGATAGTACGTCAGATGGCAGAAAGGGGTTAAAAATGTAGCAGTAATTTTTCATTTTTTCAAGAAAATTTACAAAACTTATTTTTTCAAGGACCTATTCAGGTTTGAAGTCACTTTGGGGGTGCTATATATTGGAAAACCTCCAAAAGGGATACCACTTTAAAAACAGCACCCCTCGACATATTGAAAACTGCTGTCAGGTATTTTATTAACCCTTCAGGTGATGTTAAAGAATGAATGCAAAGTGGCATAAACAGGAATGAAAAATTGTATTTTTACCACCTAAATGTTACTAACGTTTGAATAGGCCACTGTAGCCGGAAGACTCTAAGGCTGCTCTTTGGCTGTGAATTGCCATGGCAAAGATCAGGACCACAGAATCATGATCTCAGGGTGTCGATGGGGTTAAAGTGGAAGCCCCCACACTCTGTTAACCATTTATATGATGTAGTCACTATTGATAGCAGCATCTAAGGGGTAAAACAGATATGGACGGTGACAACACTGGCCGTGGCTGATGCAGCAAGTTGTCAGCTATAGTGTACAGCCGACAGCTGCTGGATTGTCACCTGTATGGGGATGCTATTCTCTTATATCTCAGGTCAGTAAAAAGACGTATTGGCTGTTATTAATGGGTTAATTTGTATCTATACGGACTTCTGTAGCTTCTGGAAATTGAGTTTCCCCTATTAGTCTATCCTGACGCAATGTACTCCTGTGGGTTTTTTGTTGTTGTTGCTGAATGAAAAAAAAAATCGGTTACGTGTAATAAATGTATCACCGAACAGCACTGTCTTCAATACTTGCAGACTTCAGAGAGATGCTACCAGCTGAAGCACTCACACAATCTTGGATTCCTAATGGATGCATTTTCTAAGACCCGAAACATTATTAGTTTTCCAATGGAGCTTGTTTTTTTTGCATGGCGAACTGAAGAATCTTCTATAAAGTTTGGGGGTATATACACAGTAATGTCTTGATTGCTTTTTAATTTTTTTCATATTTATGTGGTGATCAAAAAAACATAATTTTGACATTTTGATTTACTCATTACAGTGTTTACGGATTGGGTTAATTCATTTTATATTTTAATAGATCAGACTTTTTATATAGTAGTTTTAAAAAAAAATGTAATCTCCTTTGGGGACTTGAAGCTTATTCACTCGTTTAAACAATATATTGTAATACCACAGTATTGCATTATTTAGTATAAATCTTGGTTTTCTTTGAAGCTCATCATACATCGGAGGACAATAAAGACAGCAAAGGGGTTTCAGCAGATTGTCATAGTAATACATAATTGTTTAGCGATCACATCACAGGGTGTGGATGGGAGCCTGCTATCAGCTGCTGTGACGTCATTTAAATGAGGCCGTCAGACACAGCAGAATCTAAGTGGTTAACAGCTGTGGCTGAAACTCAGCTCTGGTTGCAGCTGTTAAAGACAGATTTTATTATTCAAAAAGCTGACATCACCCGCATGTGGAGGGAAATCAGCTTCTGAGGCCATGAAGAGGCCTTCACAAGGGAACGTCACATCGGCCCTATTACCGAGGTTATGGTGAGGGCTAATGTATGGTACCAAAACACCTCTAGTCTGACTTTCAGGTACACTAACAGCTCAGTGTTAGTTACAATAATTTGTAGAGCCAGTAATGCAGCCTATTCTCCAAAGTGTCCAAGAATTAATTTTTCAATATGACAACACCAGGTCGCATGTTGCTCATGCTGCTGTGAGCAACCTGCATGCTCTAAACATGATACCATGGCCTGCAGACTTGTCTACTCATCAGGCACATCCCGTACGTTATTGGTCAGCAAAGCAAAGAGAGCTGTCAGCAGTGTATTTTTATGATTTGTGTGCCCAAGTCCATTCAACAGGGAAGAATATTCCTTAGGCAACAATACATTACTTCATTGACAGGATTTCAAGGTGTAGCTGCATGGATTTCCATTCACAGCACTCATACTCCTAGATGAAAAAATGAGATGTTTTCAATGTTTTCATCATTTGCATATCATTAACATAACTATCAATCCTGTGATTTACATAATTCCATGACTTTTCCTTCTTGGTGCTGCAATTCCAATGTTGATTATATATTGTATATTGTCATGGTGTTGTGGGCCATAGTAAATGTCACCCAGGAGTCTAGTGCTAAGAAGTGTAGAAACTCAGATCAACCTTTACCAGAATTATGGAAAGAAGAATGTATGGAGAAGGCTTGGAAAGGCTCTTGATCCAACGTACACCACATCCTCTGTAAAACATGGTGGAAGCTTCCAATGACACGGGGTAACTAGTGTTCATTGATGATATGAATAAAGACAGAAGAAGCAGGATGAATTCTGAAGTGTACATGGCTATACTTTCTGCTCAGATTCAACCAAATGCAGCAAGGTTGATAGGACAGCGCTTCACAGTACAGATGGACAATGACGTAAAACATACTGAGAAAGCAACACAAAGGACACCTGCAGTAAAGCCCTGGCAAAGCATCACAAAGGAGGAAACTTAGCGTTTGGTGATGTCCATGGTTTCCAGAATGCAGGCAGGCCTTGCCAGCAAAGGATTCTCTACAAAGTATTAACAATGAACATTTTATTCCTGGAAAAGTTAATTGTCCAATTACTTTTAAGCCCCTGAAGTGAGGAGGCTTTGTAGAAAAATGGTTGCAATTCCTACACGTTTCACAAGATATTGTTGTTAATTCCTTTCAGTAAACTTGAAAATCAACACTTCAATTGCATCTCAGTTGTTTCATTTAAATAAAAAATAGTGGCATGCAGAACCCAAATCACAAAGATTCGGTCACTGTCTAAATATTTCTGGACCTAAGGGGCCCGTTACACATAGCGATATCGCTAGCAATATCGCTGTAACGTCACCGATTTTGATACTTACCTCCGACCGGCTCCCTCGCTGTCTGTCGCTGATCGTGCGAGATCGCGCAGCTCCATTTTTCGTCGGACACTTCCTGCTGGGCTTCCTGTGGCACCGACGAGCGACGCGTGGACGCGGGCGGGAGGACATCAGGACATCTGTGGCAGCTCACTAGCGACCACTTAGCGATGCACCAGCGATTCATATCGCTGTCGGGATCGCTGGTGCATCACTAAGTGTAACGGTACCCTTACTGTATATATTTACTTTTTTCTAGTCCTGTGATTCCAAGGTTTCATTGAGGGCTGTGCAGGAGGGAGTGGAAGTGGAGTGACACTAAATAGCTATATAGCTTTGCATATCATTTTGGATGCTGTAAGGGTCCCAATTAAATATATGGCATTTTTAATTAGAAAACCAAGCTTTGATTCCTATAAATACGAGTCACTAAATGATTCAGCAAAAAATGTTAGACTATTAAGGTGACAAACTGAAATGTCAGGTGACAATGTCAGCTACACACCTGGTTCACCATCTACTATGTTAGGCTAGCTTTATGTACGGATATAATTTATGACCTCAAAGACATTTATAAAATGTATTAAAATTAGACAATAATAAATCCTTAGATATCAATTGCAAATGATGAAAAAGATGCAAGCAGCACATTTCTAGGAGACAACTAGCTAGCTGGCTCGTGGAATATACCAGATCCTGTGATATGACATACATTAGAATATTCCTTACAAAATCCTATCTTCGAGCTGTACGCTTTCTGAATAGATTCATATGTTTCACACATCAGTATGACTCAACGCCAAACCTCGGTACTGATCAGTGCTGGTAGCTATCAACAGCTAATAATGGAGACGGTGTGGTCAGCCTCTGAATGGAGAACTTAACGCTAACATGAACTTGATTGCTGTGAACTGAAACTAAGGTTATCAAGTATTATTTGGAAATGAGGCTATGTTTTAGAATGGTAATGTGAAGTGACTCAAATAAAGGTTCCATGGTACTAATATAGCTCACTGTGAGGTTACACATGATGAATAAAGCAATGAAGGAAGCCCATCATATTAAACCATGAATACATGGTAGAGACACAAACTAATGTAACTGCTTTAGACAAGGCATTATTGGGAAAAACAAAAATGTTTTTAAAAAAGCAAATATTAACATTCCGATTGCCTGATGCTTCTTCATACCACTGACCAAGTTCACTCCTTCTGGCAGGGATGACAGGTGTCTACTGAAGCAAAGCAGTGGCCAACGAGTCAACACTGTGGCCAGTGATTAGCTGAAGTTATTTTAGGTTTTGCATTGGAAGCTCAGTTTGGAGTTTCTCTCGCAGATCCAGCCAAACATACTTGATAAAAAGGGCATGTTGCGCTATAGCATATGATAAACTATAAGATGCCAAAACTCAGACACCATTAGATACCCAGTACACTTTAAGAGTTAACTATTCTAGAAAAAAGAAAAAAAAACAATACATTTTAGGAGATCCATTAATATATCAAATACAAATTGTAAGGCAAATAAAAGAATGGCAATTACAAAAAAATAGCAATCACACCTGTCAAGCTACATTTTAAAGCTCCTTTTCTATAGTTTTGTAAGTGACCTTGACAAATAATAATACGAAAATAATTGATAAATAATAACAAAAAAATTAAATAAACTTCAAAGATTACATTAACTTTTTAAAAGCTAGCAAACATTCTGCATGTAAGACAAACAATAAGCCTACGTGTCAATAACAACCACAAATGCATCAACATTATAAAATCACAGAAAAGTAAACCATAAAACAGGAAGACTCATGACACCTGCTGGCCAAACTGTGCAACAACTGTCATTCTCCAAATCTTCGGCATCCTGGGCCATGAATGCGTAATTTCTACCTATTTTTAACAAACTACCAGAATTGTTGAGATCTTTTCGGTAGTAAAGGTTTGGCAAACAAAGAAAACTCTGTGGTTCAGCATGTATAGAAAAAAAGATGATTTTACGTGATTGTTTTGAAGACAACATAATGGAAGAGAATGACCCTTATCACTTCTAAAAATGACATTATATACTGTATATATATATATATATATATATATATATATACATATACATACACACACACACACACAGTTGTGGCCAAAAGTATTGACACCCCTGCAATTCTGTCAGATAATACTCAGTTTCTTCCTGAAAATGATTCCAATCACAAATTCTTTGGTATTATCATCTTCATTTAATTTGTCTTAAATGAAAAAACACAAAAGAGAATGAAGCAAAAAGCAAAACATTGATCATTTCACACAAAACTCCAAAAATGGGCCAGACAAAAGTATTGGCACCCTCAGCCTAATACTTGGTTGCACAACCTTTAGCCAAAATAACTGCGACCAACCGCTTCCCGTAACCAACAATGAGTTTCTTACAATGCTCTGCTGGAATTTTAGACCATTCTTCTTTGGCAAACTGCTCCAGGTCCCTGATATTTGAAGGGTGCCTTCTCCAAACTGCCATTTTTAGATCTCTCCACAGGTGTTCTATGTGATTCATGTTGTGAGTTCATTTTCCCCTTCACTACTGAGGCCCGAGGAACTCCCTCTTCTGGTAAAGAAAGGTAGTGAGCCTGATTATCAAACACCTGAGTCTGATGATGATGACTGGCTGAGTGGAGTTACTGACTGGATATAAGGCTGCCGACGCCCTTCTGCCCTGCGGGTGATTTCTCTGTGGGATCCTTGGAGACCAGTCTGAATTCCTGCTCCTCTAAAGCTAAGTTTTCTGCTCGGCTTTTTGCATTTGTGCTTAGACTTTGTTTTGCTTTGTTTTTCTGGATTTCTGCCATTCCCTGCTGGGGTGTGCTGAATTCCTTTAGCTCTGTCTTCTGAAAATACCTGAGTGCTGATTTAGTTTTTGAAGCCTAGCTGCTTCAGGGTCTTTTTCATATCAGCTTGTTGGCTTATGTCTTTGATAGGGTTTTGGCAGATTGCAGACAGCAACCTTCCTTTCCTGTTCTGTTTAGCTAGCTTGGGCCCCATCGTTTGCTCAGCCTATCTTTCTATCTGTGTGAGTGTTTTTTCATCTTGCTTCACCGTCATTATATGTTGGGGGCTGCCTTTTACTTTGGGGTCTGCTCTGGGGCAGTTTAGATTTCCTTTTCTGTCTTTAGGCTATTTAGCGCTCCGGCTGTGATCGAGGGGTCTAGGGCATCGTAGCAACCCCCCACGGCTACTGCTAGTTGTGTTGATAGGTTCAGGGGTCTGCAATCTGATAGTTGCCAACTTCTCTGGTTTTCTGGACGTAGCTTCTATTTTTGTGTCTGCCTCCTACGGTGACTCAATCATAACAGATTCAGGTCTGGACTCATTGCTGGCCACCTTAGAAGTCTCCAGTGCTTTCTCTCAAACCATTTTCTAGTGCTTTTTGAAGTGTGTTTGGGTCATTGTCCTGCTGGAAGACCCATGACCTCTGAGGGAGATCCAGCTTTCTCACACTGGGCCCTACATTATGCTGCAAAATTTGTTGGTAGTCTTCAGACTTCATAATGCCATGCACACGATCAAGCAGTCCAGTGCCAGAGGCAGCAAAGGAACCCCAAAACATCAGGGAACCTCCGCCATGTTTGACTGTAGGGACCGTGTTCTTTTCTTTGAATGCCTCTTTTTTCTCCTGTAAACTCTATGTTGATGCCTTTGCCCAAAAAGCTCTACTTTTGTCTCATCTGACCAGAGAACATTCTTCCAAAACGTTTTAGGCTTTTTCAGGTAAGTTTTGGCAAACTCCAGCCTGGCTTTTTTATGTCTCGGGGTAAGAAGTGGAGTCTTCCTGGGTCTCCTACCATACAGGCCCTTTTCATTCAGACGCCGACGGATAGTACGGGTTGACACTGTTGTACCCTCGGACTGCAGGGCAGCTTGAACTTGTTTGGATGTTAGTCGAGGTTCTTTATCCTACATCCGCACAATCTTGCATTGAAATCTCTTGTCAATTTTTCTTTTCCATCCACATCTAGGGAGGTTAGCCACAGTGCCATGGGCTTTAAACTTCTCGATGACACTGCGCACGGTAGACACAAGAACATTCAGGTCTTTGGAAATGGACTTGTAGCCTTGAGATCATTCATGCTTCCTCACAATTTGGTTTCTCAAGTACTCAGACAGTTCTTTGGTCTTCTTTCTTTTCTCCATGTTCAATGTGGTACACACAAGGACACAGGACAGAGGTTGAGTCAACTTTAATCCATGTCAACTGGCTGCAAGTGTGATTTAGTTATTGCCAACACCGGTTAGGTGCCACAGGTAAGTTACAGGTGCTGTTAATTACACAAATTAGAGAAGCATCACATGATTTTTCGAACAGTGCCAATACTTTTGTCCACACTCTTTTTTATGTTTGGTGTGGAATTATATCCAATTTGGCTTTAGGACAATTTTTTTTGTGTTTTTTCATTTAAGACCAATTAAATGAAGATAATAATACCAAAGAATTTGTGTTTGCAATCATTGTCAGGAAGAAACTGAGTATTATCTGGCAGAATTGCAGGGGTGTCAATACTTTTGGCCACAACTGTATATATATATATATATATATATATATATATACACTCACTGGCCACTTTATTAGGTACACCTGTCCAACTGTGTGTTAAGACTTAATTTCTAATCAGCCAATCACATGGCGGCAACTCAGTGCATTTAGGCATGTAGACATGGTCAAGACAATCTCCTGCAGTTCAAACCGAGCATCAGTATGGGGAAGAAAGGTGATTTGAGTGCCTTTGAACGTGGCATGATTGTTGGTGCCAGAAGGGCTGGTCTGAGAATTTCAGAAACTGCTGATCTACTGGGATTTTCACGCACAACCATCTCTAGGGTTTACAGAGAATGGTCCGAAAAAGAAAAAAAATCCAGTGAGCGGCAGTTCTGTGGCCGGAAATGCCATGTTGATGCCAGAGGTCAGAGGAGAATGGGCAGACTGGTTCGAGCTGATAGAAAGGCAACAGTGACTCAAATTGCCACCCGTTACAACCAAGGTAGGCAGAAGAGCATCTCTGAACGCACAGTGCGTCGAACTTTGAGGCAGATGGGCTACAGCAGCAGAAGACCACACTGGGTACCACTCCTCTCAGCTAAGAACAGGAAACTGAGGCTACAATTTGCACAAGCTCATCGAAATTGGACAGTAGAAGATTGGAAAAACGTTGCCTGGTCTGATGAGTCTCGATTTCTGCTGCGACATTCGGATGGTAGGGTCAGAATTTGGCGTAAACAACATGAAAGCATGGATCCATCCTGCCTTGTATCAACGGTTCAGGCTGGTGGTGGTGGTGTCATGGTGTTGGGAATTTTTTCTGGGCACTCTTTGGGTCCCTTGGTACCAATTGAGCATCGTTGCAACGCCACAGCCTACCTGAGTATTGTTGCTGACCATGTCCATCCCTTTATGACCACAATGTACCCAACATCTGATGGCTACTTTCAGCAGGATAATGCGCCATGTCATAAAGCTCGAATCATCTCAGATTGGTTTCTTGAACATGACAATGAGTTTACTGTACTCAAATGGCCTCCTCAGTCACCAGATCTCAATCCAATAGAGCATCTTTGGGATGTGGTGGAACGGGAGATTCGCATCAGGGATGTGCAGCCGACAAATCTGCGCCAACTGTGTGATGCCATCATGTCAATATGGTCCAAAATCTCTGAGGAATGCTTCCAGCACCTTGTTGAATCTCTGCCACGAAGAATTGAGGCAGTTCTGAAGGCAAAAGGGGGTCCAACCCCTTACTAGCATGGTGTACCTAATAAAGTGGCCAGTGAGTGTATATGAACAACGGCAAGGCAAGGTCCAGCAATAACATGAGCAATCCAGGATGCTGTTAAAAATTTTTTCTCTCTTTTTATTCATAAATCCATTAAAATAGAATATAATGGTCCAAGCAGTTCAAAACAGCAATAACGCAGGAAAGTAGTGCAGATAGGACTAAAAATCCTGTTGTTTTTAACCAATTGCTAGAGGAAATTTTATCCGGTTAAAAACAACAGGATTTTTTAAATGCGGTGCCAATATCTGTAAGTGCTGCGGTTTTGCCAATAAATCCAAAATATTTACATCTATCTCCAATAAAAAACAGTTTAATGTTTGTTCTTTTATAAACTGTAATACGGAGAATGTAGTGTATCTAATTAATTGCAATATATGCCATATGCAATATGTAGGTTGTACGATGAACCCCCTTAAAACTAGAATCTGCAAACACCTATCAGACGCTAGTAATTTGCCTATGGTTGGTGCATCAGTAGTATCCCGACATTTTTTCAAAAAAACATAATGGGGATTTACGCGGTTTCTCCTTTATGGGCATAGAGCATGTAAAAAAACCATTGAGGGGGGGAGATTTTCATAAAAAAGTGCTTGCAAGAGAGACTAGGTGGATATTTGAGCTGGGGACTTGCATGCCACAGGGCTTTAATAACCGCCTGGATATCATTATGCACTATTGATATATTTGCACTATATAATACTGGTTGTTATTATTATTGTTCCATGTTTTTGTACCACTCAAATTTTTTGGTCAGATTATTGGACATTCCGAATGTATTTTTCTCCAATATATTGAATCCTTTCTCTATAATCTTCATGCATGTTGTATTTTGATCAATATGTGGATAGTTTATATGTTTGATCTGCTTTTATAGCTCATGTTTTTAAGTCTCTCACATATGTTTATAATTACCCTGATGGGAGTGGGATGTATATAAGGTTCCATGTTTGGAATGCAGATTAGATTCTGGACCGTGAAGAAGGCGGGTTTTACCGCTGAAACGCGTAGTCCTATCTGCACTACTTTCCTGCGTTATTGCTGTTTTGAACTGCTTGGACCATTATATTCTATTTTAATGGATTTATGAATAAAAAGAAAGAAACATTTTTTAACAGCATCCTGGATTGCTCACGTTATTGCTGGACCTTGCCTTGCCGTTGTTCACATTTGGACTCCTACATCCTGATCCGGGCACAACGGAGTTAACCAGGTCAGCTGAGGTTCCAGGTGGTTCACAGGAGTGAGCTGGTCTACATTGTTGGATATATATATATATATATACACACACACAGTACAGACCAAAAGGTTGGACACACCTTCTCATTCAAAGAGTTTTCTTTATTTTCATGACTATGAAAATTGTAGAATCACTCTTAAGGCTTCAGAACTATGAATTAACACATGTGAAATTATATAATTAACAAAAAAGTGTGAAACAACTGAGAATATGTCTTATATTCTAGGTTCTTCAAAGTAGCCACCTTTTGCTTTGATTATTGCTTTGCACATTCTTGGCATTCTCTTGATGAGCTTCAAGAGGTAGTCACCGGAAATGGTTTTCACTTCACAGGTGTGCCCTGTCAGGTTTAATAAGTGGGATTTCTTGCCTTATAAATGGTGTTGGGACAATCAGTTGTGTTGTGCAGAAGTCTGGTGGATACACAGCTGATAGTCCTACTGAATAGACTGCTAGAATTTGTATTATGGAAAGAAGAAAGCAGCTAAGTAAAGAAAAACGAATGGCCATCATTACTTTAAGAAATGAAGGTCAGTCAGTCCGAAAAATTGGGAAAACTGTGGAAGTGTCCCCAAGTGCAGTGGCAAAAACATCAAGCGCTACAAAGAAACTGGCTCACATGAGGACCGGCCCAGGAAAGGAAGACCAAGAGTCACCTCTGCTGCGGAGGATAAGTTCATCCGAGTGACCAGCCTCAGAAATCGCAGGTTAACAGCAGCTCAGATTAGAGACCAGATCAATGCCACACAGAGTTCTAGCAGCAGACACATCTCTACAACAACTGTTAAGAGGAGACTTTGTGCAGCAGGCCTTCATGGTAAAATAGCTGCTAGGAAACCACTGCTAAGGACAGGGAACAAGAAGAAGAGACTTGTTTGGGCTAAAGAACACAAAGAATGGACATTAGACCAGTGGAAATCTGTGCTTTGGTCTGATGAGTCCAAATTTGAGATCTTTGGTTCCAACCACCGTGTCTTTGTGCGACGCAGAAAAGGTGAACTGATGGACTCTACATGCCTGGTTCCCACCGTGAAGCATGGAGGAGGAGGTGTGATGGTGTAGGGGTGCTTTTCTGGTGACACTGTTGGGGATTTATTCAAAATTGAAGGCATACTGAACCAGCATGGCTACCACAGCATCTTGCAGCTGCATGCTATTCCATCCGGATTGCGTTTAGTTGGACCATCATTTATTTTTCAACAGGACAATGACCCCAAACACACCTCCAGGCTGTGTAAGGGCTATTTGACCAAGAAGGAGAGTGATGGGGTGCTACGCCAGATGACCTGGTGTCACGTGGGGCTTAGTCCCACTAAGGCTGTAATACCCGGGGGCCCTGTGATGTCCCTATAACTAGGGGAAACCCTGTCTGACCCTCAACCCAGGGTTTTTGCTCATGGTGCAAATGCCTGAGCCTCCACCCTTTCCTTGTCTCCTGCTCAGCCCTGCACTTAACCCTCCACCCAGTGAGGAGACACACCACCAAAGCCCCCACACAAATAATGACAGACAGGGAGAACTTAAACTGCACCGCGCCGCATACACACAGGACTATACAGTAATGTGAACAGGGCACAACTAAACACAAATATGGGAAGGAGAAAGGATAACAACGGATCATACGACACCAGATACGAATCTCTCTCTCTGCAACACCTCCACTCCAGACCGGAACCACTTGGTATGAAACACAAGCTATAATCGGCGACGCCCATAGGCCAGGATGACTATTTAAAGACCGTGGGAGTGACTAACCATCCAACCTGGTCTCCAGCAGGATTAACCCCCGAGAGCCTGAAGATCAGGCCGGCGCCACTGAGGCTATAGTGGCTGGAGGTGGAACTACCTCTGCCTGCCGGACGCTGTGGTGTGAACAGCGTCCGACATGACATTACCCCGTCTTCTACGAGGGACCTCCGGACCCTCAAGACTCATAGGACCCGGCTTGTCCGGATGACGACGGTGAAAAGAACTGACCAGCCGATCCGCATGTATGTCTGAGGCTGGAACCCAAGACCTCTCCTCCGGACCATACCCCCGCCAGTGCACCAAATACTGAAGAGTACGGCGTACTACTCGAGAGTCCACTACCTTGGCGACCTCAAACTCTAAATCGCCATCCACCATGACTGGAGGTGGCATCGGCGTCACGTCCACAGAGCCTACCACCTTTTTCAATAAAGCTCTGTGAAACACGTTGTGTATCTTGTACACCGCAGGAAGTTCCAACCGATACGCCACTGGGTTAATGATGGCAGAAATCCTAAAAGGAACAATAAACCTTGGACCCAGTTTTAAAGATGGAATTTTGAGTCTTATGTTCTTCGTAGCTAACCACACCCATTCACCCACACACAGGTCCGGACCTGGCACACGTCTACTGTCAGCCACCCGTTTGTACCTGGCACTCATGCTCAACAAACGCTGTTTCACCCGCCTCCAGACTGATGACAATTGGGCTCCTAGCTGATCCTCCTCCGGGACACCCCCCCGAGTCACCATGACTTAAGGTACAAAACTGAGGATGTTGACCGTACACACAAAAGAATGGAGACTCTCCCGATGACTCTTGGCGGTGATTATTTAACGCGAATTCGGCCAGAGGAAGGAAAGTAGACCACTCCTCCTGGTTGTCGGACACAAAGCATCGTAAATATTGTTCTAGATTTTGGTTCATGCGCTCAGTTTGTCCATTAGACTGTGGATGAAATGCCGATGAATGTGACAACTTGATCCCCAAACGTGAGCAAAAAGCTTTCCAAAACCTCGCCACAAATTGCATACCCCTATCAGATACTATGTCCGACGGTACTCCGTGGAGTCTGACCACCTCCTTCACAAATACCTGAGCCAACGTCTCTTTCACACATCAGGTTTTCTGCTTCAGGCGCGATCCGGCGCTTTTGACTAAAACCGGATCCGTCGAAATGCAATGCCGAATCCGGTTTCCCCCCCATTGACTTGCATTAGAGCCGGATGGCCATGCGTTTCATCCGATTTTCGCCGGATCCGGCAATGTGACGCGATCCGGCGTCTGGAAAAAACGGTGACTGTAACGTTTTTTGTATCCGTCGAAAAAGCCGGACACGCCGGATCCGGCGTGTCCAGCTTTTTCATACAATGAAAGCCTATGAGCGCCGCAATGTGCCGTATCCGGTTTTTTTGGTCTGAGCATGCTCAGTAGCTCTGCCCACAGGACATATATAAAAGCAAGACAATGGGACCCTCAGCCACACCCAACATGCCACCCAAGCCAAGAACCAGGAGCAGTTGAAGGCAGCAGACATCTGCAGCAGCAGCACCATCAGCACCACCCCAAATGGAGCAGCTGCTGAACAACGGGAGGGGAGTCCAGCAGCAGATGAGAGACGGTAATTATCAAATCCCCCATTCCTCCAAACTAGGGCTATGGAATATCAAGATATTCATTGGCCCTTTGTTTCTCTTTATTCAACAGCCGCCCAATAGATGCAGCAGCAGCAGCAATGGCAGCAGCAGAAACACCACCCACAGCCATGGAGTCTGGCCATGAGGAAGACAGCACATCTTCTGGGAGCCCTCCCTCGCATCGTCAGCGTTTGACGGTAAGTTTTTATTTTCAAAATCCATCATCTCTGTAATATATGTGTATTCATTGCCTTTTATTTCAAAACAGGAATCACAAGATGAAGAGGAGCTCCCAGAAGAAGAAGGAAGGGGTGGACAGACACTTGGAGTGGGCTCACAATTGGTAAGTTTTTTGCATCAAACGCAGAAACACAACATCACACTACACACAACACATAGAAAACAATGTTCTGCAGACCACACACAACAAACAAATGCCTACATCCAAAGACATAACATTTTTTGTTTTCTTCTCTAGTCTTCCCAATCTGGTGCTCGGCCAAGAGGTCCTCGCAGTGCCTCCCAGGGTCGTCGGCGACAGCAACGCGGCGGTCACCAGCGTGTAAGTATAAATATTTTTGCTTTGTTTTTTTTGCACTTTTTATTTCATTTCTTTTGTGGAGGCTAATTATGTTATTTTTGTCTTTTTCTTTAACAGCCTTCACAGCGTGCTCCCGACTCTGACGGTGAGGATGGAGGGATTGATGTCGACCGCCTCATCGATCTCGTCAGAGAAAGGGAGCCGCTCTGGAATATGGCTGACCGACGCCACGCTGACCTGATCGTTACCCGACGACTCTGGGAGGAAATCTGTTCGCTCCTTGTGGACCGCTGGGAGGACCTCGAAGCTCGGGCCCAGATTAAAGAGCGTAAGTATATACAGTACCGGTTGCTTGATTTAAACCTGTGTTTCCCGAACTCCAGTCCTCGTGGTCCCCACGGATCATGTGTTCAGGATTTCTATTTACTTTGGAAATCCTGAAAACATGACCCTTGGGGACCATGAGGACTGGAGTTTGGGAAACACTGATGTTGTATACTAACCACTTTGTCCTTTCTCGTTTCAGGGGAGAGAATTGTGAAGCGGTGGCGGTCTGTGAGGGATCGTTTCAAGAAGGAGTTCAATAAAGAGATGCGGGCCCCGAGTGGATCTGGAGGACGCAGGAGCAAGTACAAGTACGCACGAGCCCTGTCGTTCCTCCGGGAGACAATGCTCACCAGAAGGTAAATATTACACACCACATGTGACAAAAAAATGTTTAGATGTAACTTTTTTTTTTCAGCCAGGGCCATACCATGTCACTATTTTAATTGTTTTTTTTTCTCTTTATTCCACAGCACGGTGAGCAGCACTCGGGAGCCTGCACGATTGGACCCTTCTGAGGTGATCCCTGAGGAGACCGGCACCGAGGGAGACTTCGACCGCCCCGGTACATCTGCACCTTCCCAGCCTTCCCACACATTCGACCCATCAGTCCCATCCACCAGCACAGGAGCATCGTGGCCGCCTACATTACATGAAGCTGCTGGTGAGGAGATCGCTTTCCCTTTACCCCACCCTTCTGCCCCTGCCACCTCTAGTACACCTGCGGGTACTGGGCGGCAGCGGCAGAGGGGTCAGGAAAAGACTTATGCGCCAGAGTTCTTGCATCTGAATGCATCTTTCCAGAACTGTCTAAAAGTCTTGTCAGAGCAAATCTCCCCAGGCTATCAGCAGATCAACTCCAGCATTCTGGAGGTGAAGACACTTCTGCAAACCATGCATTCAGAAGCAAGATCTTCACCAAACCACACCTTTTTCAGGTCTGTTGTGGAGCGCATGGAAACGCTCTCTCCTGCCCAGCAGATGCATGTAATGCATTCATGCCATGCTGCTCTCCAGCAAGTTACCTCCCAACCTCCTCCTCCCACCACAGTAGTTCCTCCACCTGCACCCCCTCCAGCCACTTTCCATCCTCCCCCTCCTATTACATCTACACCCCCTCCAGCCACTTTCCATCCTCCCCCTCCTATTACATCTACACCCCCTCCAGCCACTTTCCATCCTCCCCCTCCTATTACATACCATCCACCTCCCCAGCACCATCCACCTCCCCAGCACCATCCACCTCCCCAGCACCATCCACCTCCCCAGCACCATCCACCTCCCCAGCACCATCAACCTCCACAGCACCAGCAACCTCCCCAGTACCAGCAACCTCCCCAGCACCAGCAACCTCCCCAGCACCAGCAACCTCCCCAGTACCTGCAACCTCCCCAGTACCAGCAACCTCCCCAGTACCAGCAACCTCCCCAGTACCTGCAAACTCCCCAGTACCAGCAACCTCCCCAGTACCAGACATCTCCCCACTTCCAGCAACCTGCCCTGTACCAGACATCTCCCCACTTCCAGCAACCTGCCCCGTACCAGACATCTCCCCACTTCCAGCAACCTGCCCCGTACCAGACATCTCCCCACTTCCAGCAACCTGCCCCGTACCAAACTCCTTCCCCATACAACTTGCCATCAACATCATCTACTCCTACAGTCCCTGCCCAACCCTCCACTTCACCACCCACCACCTCTTCTGCTTCCCACATGTCCACCCATTCTGTAGTTTTTTCCACACCTTCACCTCTAACTGTTCCTTCCCCACCACGATCCCAGTCCTCTCTCCACACTCCCAGTGTCGAAGTGTCCCGCAGCCCCTATAGCAGTATTTCCACCACACACTACACAGATTTATAATGTGTGTATTTAAATAAAAATGACCAGTTTTATGGTTTCAGTTTTATAGTTTCAAAGCTTTATTAAACAAGTTTATTAAAATTTTAAAAAAGTTTACTAAAAAAAACATTTTTCAATAAAAGTTAAATTATTTTACACTGGTTGTCTGTCATTTCTTTCTGCGGCGAAAAAGGTTAAATACAGGGTATTTAAAAGGTGAAATGGTATTCAAAACTAGGTATATAACTGTGGGTAAATTTTAGCTTTTTGCCACAGTTGTGTTCCTGGTTGTGTTTGAAGCAAAGTATTTCACCTAAAAAGTTGTGTTTATTGTTGGTGATTTCCTAACAATGTACACAACTTTTGTTAAAAGGTGAAATACTTTGCATAAAACACAACCAGGTACACACCTGTGGCCTAAAGCTAAAAATAGAGACCATGACAAGATAGCCAACTTTGGTTGGCAAAGGTATATACTGTTGGTACAGAAGGTACACAAGTTTGGTTGGGCACAAATCTTTCACACTCTGTCATCCTGCCAGTGTACTCTGCCTTGAGGTGACATAAAGTATAGTGCAAAATTGTCCCTCATTACTGAAACCGTCACAGAACTTCTAGTGGTAATGTCATGGTAATCTTGCAAGGTGGTTTCTTCAGAGGTGTCCTCAATGGAAATGGGTTCCTTGCAGATAACAAAATTGTGGAGTACCACGCACGCTTTGATCACCTCGTCCACAGTTTCTGTCTTGAGGTTGATCGCAGTCAATAGGACCCGCCATTTGGCTGTCAGAATACCAAAGGTACATTCAACCATTCTTCTTGCTCTTGTGAGGCGGTAATTAAAAATGCGTTTTGGTCTTGTCAATCCTCTGCTAGAGTACGGTTTCAAAAGGTGTTCTGACAGCTGGAAGGCTTCATCCCTTAACAGACAAATGGCATAGGTGGACCAGATGTTTGCGGCAGCGGTCTAGGTGGTGGGAACTGGAAGGTGTTTCCATACAGTTTACGCCCCATGGCAGACAGTTTGAAAACTTGAGAGTCATTGGAGCGGCCATAGGCCCCAATATCAACCGCAATAAATTTGTATTCCGCGTCAGCGATGGCCATGAGGACAATTGAAAAATATTTCTTGTAATTGAAATATTCCGATCCCGATCCAGCTGGCTTTACAATGCGGATATGTTTCCCGTCCACAGCGCCCAAGCAGTTGGGAAACTGACATATCTGTTGAAACTTGTCAGCAATTTCAATCCACCTCTCTGTTGTGGGCTCTGGTAAAAACTCTTCAGCTAAGGAGTCCCACAGTGCACGGCATGTGTACTTCACTATTCCAGATATGGTGGAAATCCCGAGTCTGTACTGGAAATGCAGTGACGAAAGGGATTCTCCAGTTGCAAGAAATCTGTGGGGAATTAAAAAACAATAAATTAGTTTTAAATCACAGCATTACATACCAAAACTGAGCTATAACACTTGGAGATACAAACTACCACCAACAAGATTGCAGTGAAAGTGTGCTCTGATGCGATCACATCCAATAAATGTGGCTTACCTTAAAGTCACCATCAGACGCTCTGTGGGTGAAACAGAGAAGCGGCAATAGGTGTCCGCTTTTCTTATGAGGTGTGCAATGCGCTCCACCAAGTAATCAAAATTCTCCATTTTCATCCTAACATATCCAAAAAATTTATCCGGGTTTCGTCGAAGGTCCATGCAGAGTGTAGAATAGACCCCACGCGTCATTCTCTTGGCTGTGATGGGGTGGATCCACAAACGTCGTCTACGATGCCTGATGCGCTGCTGTCTCGCTCTCTCCTTCTCCAGAACAATCACCCTCAAACGATTCGCCTCCGCTATAAAATCCGCCAAATTCTTCAAAATATTTCCAATGACAACATCCATCTTCGCCAATAACTTGCTCTTCTCTCCAACCTGCACTTTCTCCTCTACAACCTGTCAAAGAAGGGCTGTAGGAACATGCTATATATAGTTTTCCAGTAGCCAATCCCGTTCGGAAGGCCACAAGGGTCAATTTTAAAAACCGGATCCGGCGTAATCCGTCGAAAAACGGATAGAAAAACGGATGAACCGGATGAGACGGATCCGGTTTTGTCTGTCAAGAAAAAGACGGATCCGGCAGAAAACCGGATCCGTCACATCCGGTTTTACTAAACATTTGCCGGATCCGGCGTTCCGGCACGACGCCGGATCGCGCCTGACGCCGAAAACCTGAAGTGTGAAAGTAGCCTTAGCATTGGGCAATGAAGACAAAGCCACAAAATGCGCCATCTTTGAAAAACGGTCAACCACCACCAGGATGACCGTGTTCCCCGCCGAGGCTGGCAAGGCAGTGATGAAATCCATGGAGATTTCTGTCCATGGCCTATTGGGTACCCCCAGAGGCTGTAGCGTGCCAGCAGGACGGGTACGGGGTGACTTAGCCCTAGCGCACGTGATGCAAGCTGCCACGTATGAGACCACGTCCTGCCGGATTTTGGGCCACCAGAAACGATGCGATACCAGCTCTAAGGTGCCCCTCACCCCTGGATGACCAGCCAGTACCGAGTCGTGGTGTTCCTTCAACACCTTAAGCCGAAGATGCAGGGGTACAAATGACTTGTTGGCGGGAAGTCCTGGTGGTACCTCCTCTTGGGCCTCGGCAATCTCCGCCTCTACCTCCGTCGTGAGAGCCGAGACCACTACCCCTTTCTGGAGGATGGGTACCGGCTCTTCCCGAGGTTCTCCCCCCGGAAAACACCTAGACAAAGCATCCGCCTTGGTGTTTTTAGCCCCGGGACGGTAAGTCACCAGAAAATTGAAACGAGTAAAAAACAATGCCCAGTGAGCCTGCCTAGGAGACAGACGCTTAGCCGACTCCAGATAGAGCAGATTCTTATGGTCGGTGATGACTGTGACCTTGTGAGCCGCCCCCTCCAAGAAGTGTCGCCATTCCTCAAAAGCCAGTTTGATGGCCAACAACTCCCTGTTGCCGATATCATAATTCCGTTCGGCTGGCGACAGCTTCTTGGAGAAGTAGGCGCATGGATGCATCTCGCTCAAGGACGAGCCTTGAGACAGTACTGCCCCCACTCCCACCTCCGACGCATCAACCTCCACCACAAAAGGTTTAGACACGTCTGGTTGCACCAGAATGGGGGCTGAAGCAAAACTATTCTTCAGACGCTCAAATGCACGTATAGCCACCTCAGGCCAGCTCGCCAGATCGGCACCTTTTTTTGTCATGTCCGTGAGCGGTTTGGCGATAGTCGAAAAGTGTTTTATAAATTTCCTATAATAATTCGCAAACCCAAGGAACCGCTGGAGTGCTTTCAGACTCTCCGGCCTCTCCCATTGCAGCACCGCTTGCACCTTAGCGGTGTCCATCTTAAAGCCGGCTGCGGACACAATATATCCCAAAAAGGGCAACTCCTGGACAAAAAATAAACATTTTTCCAGCTTAGCATAGAGCTGGTTCTCCCGGAGCAACTGTAACACCTGCCTGACATGCTCCACATGAGTGTCCCGATCGCTAGAATAAATGAGGATATCATCCAGGTATACAATCACAAATCTCCCCAGGACATGAGCAAATACATCATTAATAAAATGTTGGAAAACGGCAGGCGCGGTGGTCAACCCAAACGGCATAACCAGACTCTCAAAATGACCCTCAGGAGTGTTAAACGCCGTCTTCCACTCATCCCCCTGACGGACCCTTATGAGGTTATACGCCCCCCTGAGGTCCAGCTTGGAAAACCATTTCGCCCCCGCTACCTGGTTGAACAAATCCGGGATTAACGGCATAGGATAAGGATCACGGATAGTAATCTGGTTTCACTCTCGGAAATCCAGACATGGGCGTAACCCCCCATCTTTCTTCTTAATGAAGAAAACCCCCGCGGCTACAGGGGAGGACGAAGGCCGGATGTGTCCTTTGCTCAGACTCTCCGCGATGTAGTCTTTCAGAGCTTGTCTCTCAGGACCAGAAATATTAAACATCCTGGCCTTAGGTAATTTGGCCCCGGGTTTTATCCTGATCGCACAGTCATAGGCTCTATGTGGAGGCAGTTCTGAGCAACCCTTCTCAGAGAAAACATCTGCGAAATCCTGCAAAGCCTCCGGCAGGCTGGGCGTCACGGCGGACACACGTGGCCAAGCAATTGTCTTGGCAAAAACCACTCCATTGTACTATGTCCTGAGTTTTCCAATCAATTACCGGGTTGTGTCTGGACAACAATGGAAAACCCAGGACCATTTGTGCTGGGAGATTACAGAGGACCCTACATGTAACCGACTCAGAATGTAGGACCCCAATGTGGAGTTTCACCTCTGCCACAAACTCCGTAATCTCCCCTTGAGGGAGGGGAACAGCATTAATGGTCACCACCTGTATGGGGTGAGGAAGTTTTTCATTCTTAAACCCGGCGGTGTGTGCAAACTCCTCATCTATGAGATTGGTGGCGGAACCGCTATCCACAAACACTGATATTGGTAGCTCTCTGCCCGCGATAATAACCTTGGCAGGGAGCATACATTGAGATACCATCATGGAGGATATGCATACGCTCAGTTGGGTCTCCTCCATACCCACTGAGCTTAGCAGTTTTCCGCCGAAGTGACCCTCTTAGGTAGTACCGGGCAAACGTTAATATAATGACCTCTTTTACCACAGTAGAAACATGCTCCGGGCTTCCGGAATCCCGGAGCGCGACGCTTAACCTGTGCCACGCCAGCAATCTGCATAAGTTCAGGGGACTCATCTACTTCAACCACACTTGCACCTCTGCTTTCCCCCAGAGGTAGCGTCTCCTGTGCCCCCTGACGAAAACGGCGATCAATACGTATCACCAAACTCATGGCAGACTCCAACGATGCCGGAGACTCATACATCAGGAGGGCTTGTTTAACCCTCCCTGACACCCCATGCATAAACTGGCTCCGCAGCGCTGGGTCATTCCACTGTGTGTCTACGGCCCAGCGGCGAAATTCCGAATAGTCCTCTGCCAAGCGCTCCCCCTGGCGGAGGGCGCGGATTTTAGATTCCGCTAGAGCCAGTCGGTCAGGATCATCGTAAATGAGTCCGAGGGCAGAAAAAACATTATCAACAGAAATAAATGTAGCAGAGTCAGCTGGTAAGGAAAATGCCCATGCTTGGGGGTCACCACTCAGTAATGACAACACCAGCCCTACCCGCTGGGCCTCATTACCTGAGGAGATTGGCCGCATGCGGAAGTATAACTTGCAGGCCTCCCGAAATACGACAAATTTGCTGCGATCCCCTGAAAAACATTCTGGCAGCGGAAACTTCAGCTCTGCACCGATACCTGCAGATGCCGTTTGCACTTTCGCTACTACCAGGCCCTGCTGATGAACTGCCCCTTTCAACTCGGAGACCTGTAAGGACAGCGCCGCCAACTGGCGGGTTATGGAATCTAATGGATCCATGGACTCCTGAAAAAATGTGGGCCGATTATAATGTCACGTGGGGCTTAGTCCCACTAAGGCTGTAATACCCGGGGGCCCTGTGATGTCCCTATAACTAGGGGAAACCCTGTCTGACCCTCAACCCAGGGTTTTTGCTGATGGTGCAAATGCCTGAGCCTCCACCCTTTCCTTGTCTCCTGCTCAGCCCTGCACTTAACCCTCCACCCTCCACCCAGTGAGGAGACACAACACCAAAGCCCCCACACAAATAATGACAGACAGGGAGAACTTAAACTGCACCGCGCCGCATACACACAGGACTATACAGTAATGTGAACAGGGCACAACTAAACACAAATATGGGAAGGAGAAAGGATAACAACGGATCATACGACACCAGATACGAATCTCTCTCTCTGCAACACCTCCACTCCAGACCGGAACCACTTGGTATGAAACACAAGCTATAATCGGCGACGCCCATAGGCCAGCATGACTATTTAAAGACCGTGGGCGTGACTAACCATCCAACCTGGTCTCCAGCAGGATTAACCCCTGAGAGCCTGAAGATCAGGCCGGTGCCACTGAGGCTATAGTGGCTGGAGGTGGAAGTACCTCTGCCTGCCGGACGCTGTGGTGTGAACAGCGTCCGACATGACACCTGGCCTCCAAAGTCACTAGACCTGAACCCAATCGAGATGGTTTGGGGTGAGCTGGACCGCAGAGTGAAGGCGAAAGGGCCAACAAGTGCTAAACATCTCTGGGATCTCCTTCAAGACTGTTGGAAGACCATTTCCAGAGACTACCTCTTGAAGCTCATCAAGAGAATGCCAAGAATGTGCAAAGTAGTAATCAAAGAAAAAGGTGGCTACTTTGAAGAACCTAGAATATAAGACATATTTTCAGTTGTTTCACACTTTTTTGTTAATTATATAATTCCACATGTGTTAATTCATAGTTTTGATGCCTTCAGAGTGAATCTACAATTTCCATAGTCTTGAAAATAAAGAAAACTCTTTGAATGAGGCATGTCCAAACTTTTGGTCTGTACTGTATATATATATATATATACACACACATATATACACACACACATACACATATGTATGTATAAATAGTCACACAGTATGCGCGCACAATAATATATATATATAATATATATATACAGTATATATCTATATATATAGATATATACATACATACATACACATATGTATGTAGAAATAGTCACACAGTATGTGCGCACAATCCCGTGGTCAGTGTCCTGCAGTAACATTTCTTATCATCACACATTACATAACAATGATGAAACACGTTGCTGGAATAACAGATGTAATTCCTAAAGTAAACAGGAGTTACTAAAGGACAGAGCTAAGATGTTTACAAGTGTAATTTTCCACGTGTTGGAAAGCCTGGTTTAATATTTTGGTTTCTGAAATATAGCTAACAGAGTGATGAAACAGAATTACATTAGTTAAAAGGAGACACAGTGAGCTTTCTGTTAGGTATCCGTGAACTACATGCCCTTACAACCTAATGTCTAACAGTGGCACGTGGCACCCAAAAACTATTAGCTTTTCATGTTGCATCCATTAAATTCAACTATTAAGCATTTGTCACTGCTTAAACTAAATGTGTAAGTAATGAGTGAGGATGCACATATCTAGTCTTCATGTGGCTGGGAGTATGCATATCGCATACTTGCAGTCACGTAACTGCTGAATTTCGCTGCCGGCACCGAAGAATCATCACAACGCGCTGTGTGCGAGATGAGAATTCACAAGTCTGCAGTTACACAGAGTGACTGCAGACTATCATGAAAAACTTGGACAACCTCTTTAAACAGACCTGTCAATAAGGATTATGCATTCTTAAGTAAACGGCACTTAGAATCTGATTAAAGTTATACTTTTTTTTTTTTAAGAAATCCATTTTGTCATTATTTTTTAATCAGCCATGAAAGTTTTATGCTAATATAGCAGCATGATTGAACGATGTACTTGGTTTTCTTCCCATTTGAGTATTATCAAGACCGTCGTCAACTCCGGTCTATAATTGACAGATCACTGCTTTTTCAGCGACATGCCTTCTCTGGCCAGAATGCAGCATGGGCTCCGCATTGCTGAGGGCAGCACATGTGCAGGTCGATTACTTGGTTCAGTGAGATTTTGCCCGTAGGAGGCTGGTAATTGAGAATGTGACCTGTCAGTTATAGACCATATGTAAGCAGAGAGAGGATAATACCCAGACTGGCAGGAGAAGACCAAGTGCAACATCCAGCTTCCCTGCACTAGTGCTTTGTTAGTATAAAAATTCTACAGCTGATTATGGAAGAATGACAAAACACACGTCTTAAAAAAAAAGCATCATTTTAATCAGCTTCCAAGCGCCATTACAGCCAAAACCCTGCTGGCAGCTCCTCTTTAAACAAAGAAAAACAAAACATGGACAGAGCCAACATGCCAAAGACTCTTTCACTGAGCACTTTGCCACTGTTGGAAGAATACAAGCATGCTAAATGATAGATGCCACCTTGCTATAGGGAAAAAAATGTTGTCTCCACCAAGATGGCTCCACTGACGCAGTAGCATCAGCCCAAGCACTGTCCATGAAAAAAACTGACAGCATTCCAACCAATGTCATTTAATGGGGCTGTTCAAATCATTTTCACACCTATCGAATGTGCACATGAAAAAAAAATCACAGCATGCAATATTCTTTTTTGTGTTTCAGATGAGAGTCGCCCATTCAAGTCTATGGGTGCACAAACAAAATCGTATCTTATACTAATCATCCTTATAGCATCCGACTTTTACAGATACATTGTAATTCGTAACATAGGAAATTGTATTCGGTCATGTAAATTTTAATACTTGCTGATGTATAAAAATGGATGCCGCAATGATATTATACAGTATGTATGACGACACAGATGAAAAATTGTCCATTTTTTCTGGATGAAAATTGGACAATTTTTTTTATACACTTATGTGAACTTAGCCTAGAATGGGACTGTCTTAGAAAGCAGAACACAGAACGTCGGCAGTCCCATAGATAATAGAGGGATAGTTGTGCCCTGGGAACAGTGCCAGCACCAGAAGCAAGTACAGTATAGCGGTTATTACTTTACTAGGCACATTTTATTTTACTGGAAATTTTACTGGAGTGCGAATGGTTGTCCGAGTAGCACACAACCCCTTTAAGTGTAATGAAATCACATTTCATACACAATAAAACATTTTTTTGTTTTTTTACAAACACTTGTTTTAAAAGATGTGTGTTGCACTTTAAGTACAAACAGTAATATCAGTCATTTGTAATTATGCCAAAATGGACGAGTAAATATGGTACACATCTGGTAAATTAACACATATTTACTTAGAATTTCAAAGAAAGCAACTATTTAATGTACTTTTATTAGCAGAATCACCCCTAAAAGAATGATTATTCTATTAATTAACCCACATGTTGCATTTTTAGTGGTTTTTACAATGGTCTCTTGGCAGTTCAAAACGCCCATTTTTCCGCGTATTCATTATGGTTTTTTGCCATTTTTTTTTTTAGTGTGGATTACTTATTTGATTTGTCTGCAGTATCTATATATATAAAACTGAATGTATGTGTGTATCACCAACCAATCACGAAGCATCTTTCATTTCACCAGAGCTGTTCAAAAGAAGCTGAGCTGTGATTGGTTGCTATGAGCAAGTTTTCCTTGCAACCAATCACTAAGCATCTCTCATTTCACCAGAGCTGGTTAAAAGAAGCTGAGCTGTGATTGGTTGCTATGAGCAAGTTTTCCCACTTGACAACACATCAGCAGACACTGACATGGTGGGAGAAATCTAGCATTCCTGGGAACATAAGCTCCCAGCCATTGTCTGCCTCCCAAAAAGGAGCAGAGAGCACATGACAGAAATGAACCCCCTCCCGTTCTCATATACACATCCTCCATCCTATAGGCACATCTTCCCTCTTAAAGGGATCATTGGTATGGAAGTCAGAGCAAATCCATCCAGCGCTTTGGTTTTGACCCCAGGCCCCTCTTAAAGGGATCCCCGGTATGGACGTTAGGACCGTTCCACTCAGCTCTGTGGTTCTGACCCCAGGGTCTCTTAAAGGGATCATTGGTATGGAAGTTAGGGCAAATCCACTCTGCGCTTTGGTACTGACCCCAGGCTCTCTTAAAGGGATCTCCTGCATGGAATTTAGGGCAAATCCCTCAAAGCTTTGATTCTGACCCAAAGGTTCTATTAAAGGGAACATTGGTATGCAAGTCAGGGCAAATCCACTCAGCGCTCAGGTTCTGACCCAAGGCCCCTCTTAAAGGGATCATTGGTATGGAAGTGAGGGCAAATCCATTCTGCGCTTTGGTACTGACCCCAGGCCTCTCTTAAAGGGTTCTCCGGTATGGAAGTTAGGGTAAATCCCTCAGCGCTCTGATTCTCACCCCAGACTTCTATTAAAGGGATTATTGGTATGGAAGTCAGGGCAAATCCACTCAGTGCTCTGGTTCTGATGCCAGTCCTCTCTTAAAGGGATCCCCAGTATGGAAGTCAGGACCATTCCACTCAGCGCTCTGGTTCTGACCCCAGGCTGATGGGATGATGTGGGATATTAGGGGTAGTAGTCCGGTAGCTCTGGCTGACGGGATGATGTGGGATATTATGGGTAGTAGTCCGGTGGCTCTGGCTGATGGGATTGATGTGGGATATTAGGGGTAGTAGTCCGGTGGCTCTGACTGACGGGAAGATGTTGAATATTAGGGGTAGTAGTCCAGTGGCTCTGGCTGACGGGATGATGTGGAATACTAGTGGTAGTTGTCCGGTGGCTCTGGCTGACGGGATGATGTGGAATACTAGTGGTAGTTGTCCGGTGGCTCTGGCTGACGGGATTATGTGGGATATTAGGGGTAGTAGTCCGGTGGCTCTGACTGATGGGATGATGTGGGATATTAGTGGTAGTAGTCCGGTGGCTCTGGCTGATGGGATGATGTGGGATATTAGTGGTAGTAGTCCGGTGGCTCTGGCTGACGGGATGATGTGGAATATTAGGGGTAGTAGTCCGGTGGCTCTGGCTGACGGGATGATGTGGAATACTAGTGGTAGTTGTCCGGTGGCTCTGGCTGACGGGATTATGTGGGATATTAGGGGTAGTAGTCCGGTGGCTCTGGCTGACGGGATGATGTGGGATATTACGGGTAGTAGTCCGGTGGCTCTGGCTGACGGGATGATGTGGAATATTAGGGGTAGTAGCCCGGCGGCTGTGACGGGATGATGTGGAATCTTAGTGGTAGTTGTCCGGTGGCTCTGGCTGACGTGATGATGTGGGATATTAGGGGTAGTAGTCCGGTAGCTCTGGCTGACAGGATGATGTGGGATATTATAGTGAATGTGGCTATGCGGTGTGGGCGGGGCTCTACACTCAGCTTTATATATATATATATATATATATATATATATAGATATAATCATTATAATTTGTTATAACTAACCGTAGTTAGTTACTATGTCCGGGCAGCGTCGGGCTCTTCAGCTAGTGTCTAATAAAGTTAGTTTTATTCTGCAAAAAATTTAACTAAGCATTCTCATTCATTTCCATGGATGAAAAAACGTTGCAAAAACATTGAAAGAATTGAAGTTCTGCATAATTAAAAGGCGCTGCAGTTTTCCAATTCAGTCAGGAAAATAAACAAGAATGTGCAAAAGAATTCTGAAGTCTCATGGCTTTTGATGGTACTGCAACAAGCAGATTTTAATTTGCATTAAAATAAAGCAGCAAAAACGCAACATGTGCATATAGCCTTAGACAATCAACATAGCCACATAGGCCCTGATTCATCATTGCCTTTGAGCCTATTTTTTGACAAGTTTTGTGCCTTTTTTTCACTCAATGCATATTATTTGCGACTTTTTTAAGTTTATTTTGTATATGCTTGCCTTTATTTCTGCTTTGTGCGAGGATTTTTTAAAGTCACAACATTTTGTGCAATTTCACTCCACCCCCCACGTGAATTTTCAAGTACACCAGCCTTTTGTGACTTTCAGCACCTAAAGTCGCCAAAAAAGTTCAAGATAGAAAAACAGCCAATTTTTTAATTTGCACTAAATTTCTGACTCGAGTGCGCCTTTTTGATGAGTTTGGCATTAAAAACGGCAACTATCACCACAAGGAAAAGGAAAGTGACTAAGTTAAAAAAAAAGAAGCAAAAGATGAATTGGGGAGCCTTAAAGTTAACTTCTAATTTTTCCCATGCAAAATCGCTTTGAAATATTATCTAAATAAGTTTAGATTTAATAAACCTATCACTTACAATATAAGTGAAGAAGTGAACCATTTGTGAAAATTCTTCTAAAACCATAATTTTAGCTATAAAGCGTAAACTGGCTGTGAAATGTCTCTTACACCTGTTATTTGTACCACAGACAGCAATTCAGCTGTATTGTCGGTTATAGGAAAGGTTGGCAAATTCAGGTGATCATTAGTGAATCGTTACAGAGCTGTCGCTTTGATGGTGAGTAGTACAACCTAAAACTCCCACTGCTAAATACTGAACAAAAGGACTTCAATAGTGTTGATTACAAGAGGGACAAAGCACATGGTATAAAACCCCAGTGCAGATCTATTGAGATTTTCCATCGTCCGTGAAAATAAAAAAAAACAATACCAACATGATTCACCCAAGAGCCATTTGATGGCATGAAACGCACAAGGCAGGAAACAGAGGTGTGGGAAAAATGATTTGTCTCTGCTGTTTCTTCTACCATTGCCACCACTATAAAATTATCTTTACCTTTCTGATATTAATGGTAATATAATGTGTGATGCGTAAGAACAGAATCAAGAATGTCTCAACACACAGTTAAACGACATGGTATCTGAATATATTTAATTATATAGACAGATATAGATTTACTGCACATTCTGCACGTCAGAATGGTAAGACCACAGTCTAATCATAGACAATCTGCGTGCCAATATTAAAATGGAGTGACTGTATGCCATAAGTGTACACATTTCACTGGCAAAACACCTGTCATAGGCCAGCTCTCTATCAATACTACATGTACTTCACTAATCTCTACCTGTACCATATACTCTGTACTGCTCTCTACTTGTGTTACATGTACTGTTCTCTACCTGTACTATTTGTCCCTAGTAGAAGGCTTCAGGCCAGGGTCTGGCGCCACATACTGTACTATTCAGACTATAAGACGTACCTCAAATTTTCTGAAGGAAAATAGGTAAAAAAAATTAATGCGCCAAATGGGGGTCCATCTTATAGTCTGAATTCAGCTTACCGGGGGAAGGGGGTTTCGGCAGCGCTGGTGGGGCGGGGTCACAGGAGGTGTTCGGTGGTCCGGCGATGATCTGACTCCCATCCCAGGCTGGTGTGTCAGGTTCGGTGGGAAAGCATGTGCAGATTGAGATCTCGGGATGAGATCTTGTTGCCAAGATCTCAATCTGCACATACGCCGCCTCAGGCGGCCATTTTCGGAGACAAGCACATTGCCACAATGGAAGTGCGGGGGGTCCGGGCTTTCAGAAAATGATGGCGGGGTCCTTGAACTACCGAGCAACACTGCACCAGCCTGGGATGGGAGTCAGATCATCGCCTTGCAATGTCGGACCACCAAACACTCCTACTTCTGAGTCCAGTGCTAGCAGAATCGCCTGACTCCTGCTGCTGCCACACTCCTAGTAAGTATGGTACATTCGGACTTTAAGACGCACCCCCCATTTTCCCCTCAAATTTTTTGGAAAAAAGGGCGTTTTATAGGCAAAAAATATGGCACGTGTTTCTTAATTTGTTTTTTATTATGATATTCCTTCTGGCAGACAGCATATAAATGTGTGACCTCAGCGATACACACATTGTGTGATACTTACTATGTGACCATATAAAATATATTGTTGTAATCTATTTTTGTGTATAGACTTTGGTATGTACATATGGGCTATACACATTGTGTGATATTTACCATTTGACAGTACATACAGTAATATATTGCTACAATTTACTATTGTCTATAGACTTTGGTACATACATATGGTACGATTTGCTCTGCCATATTGTACAATTAGGGACCATTGCATTGGTCTTATATTTACCTCCTATGAAACTTATGTGCTGTGGTGCCATCTACTGGTTTACATGGTTTAACTTCCATTTTTAACTCTTTAATGACCGGAGCGGTTTTCATTTTGTTTTTCGCTCCCCTTCTTTCCAGAGCCATAACTTTTATATTTTTCCATCAATATGGCCATGTGAGGGCTTATTTTTTGCGGGACGAGATGTAATTTTAAACGACACCATTGGTTTTACTATGTTGCGTACTCAAAAATAGAAAAAAAATTCCAAGTGCTGTGAAATTGCAAAAAAGTGCAATTCTGCACTTATTTTTTAATTGGCTTTTTTGCTAGGTTCACTAAATGCTAAAACTGACCTGCGATTATAATTCTCCAGGTCATTACGAGTTCATAGACACCAAACATGTCTAGTTTTCTTTTTTTTTAAGTGGTAAAAAAAATTCCAAAGTTTGCTAAAAAAAAATTGAGCAATTTTTCGAGACCCATAGCAATGCAATGTCGCGGCGACAAAAAAACCAGTAATTCTGGCGTTTTGATTTTTTTCTGGCTACGTTGTTTAGCGATCAGATTAATCCTTTTTTTTATTGATGGATCGGGCGATTCTGAAAGCGGCGATACCAAATATGTGTAGGTTTGATTTTTTTTAATTGTTTTATTTTGAATGGGGCGAAAGGGTGGTGATTCGAACTCTTACTTTTTTTTTTCATATTTTTAAAAACATTTTTTTTTACTTTTGGCATGCTTCTATTGCCTAGAAGCTGCCACTACTCCATCGCCTCTGCTACATAGAGGTGATGCACAGATCAGGGTGGCGCTCATAGCAATGCAACATCAACAACCATAGAGGTCTCAAATGACGGGGGGCAGCGGTGCGCGTATTTCCGGCTGCGCGGCCGGAAGTGCTTGTTAAATGCCGCTGTCAGCTTTAGACAGCGGCATTTAACTAGCTAATAGGCGCGGGCAGATCGTGATTCCACTGGCGCCTATTGCGGGCACATGTCATTGACGTCCCGGCTTTGATGCGGGCTCACCGCCGGAGCCCTATCAAAGCGGGGGATACTGCCAGCTGACGTACTATCCCATCAGCTGGAAGAAAGGGGTTAATATTTTGTAGTTTACAATAAAGCTTTACCTTTTTATTTTGGCTCTTTTTGTACAAGTTTCTTTGTAGGATATTGTTCTTCTTTGTACTGAACCATATGTATAGGTTCAATGTATATTTATTGGCATGGATGTATTCATTTAAACATTTGTATATGTCATTTTTGTCTGCTTCCCTTATTCTACTGTACTACTGTATATTTGCTGTTGCTCTCTACCTGTACTATATGTACTATACTGCTCTCTATCTGTACAATGTGTTCTGTACTGCTCTCTATCTGTATACATGCAGGGCTGATGATTGAGGGGATAAGCTAGGCGGTAGAGTTGAGCGAATATCTTCAGTTCCCCGCTTATTCGGCAAGCTTTAGCGCTTGCCGAATAAGCTACAGTGGGAATCTGGCTTCCTGGATAACGCCGGCTGAACAGCTGATCGCCGCAGAGGCTGCACGTGTCGCTGTTTTGTCACTGTCACAGCACATGCATGGAGAGCCCATCACACATGTTCTCCATGCATGTGCTGTGACTGTGACACTGCTGCGACACATGCAGCTGTGGCGGCGATCAGCCGGCGCGATCTAGGAAGCCTGGTTCACGCTGTAGCTTATTTGGCAAGCGCTATAGCTTGCCGAATAAGCGGGGAATCAAAGATATTTGCTCAACTCTACTAGGCAGCTTTAAAGGACTTCCATCCCCAACAGGGCCCCAAAACTTTACAAGCAAGAAACTACATTAACGATGCCAGTCTTGCATGAACAGTGCAGTTTCCAAGGCTTAGAAGTATAACATGACCTTTGGTGGCAATATGGTCATGTGAGCAAAGGACGTTCACCCTAAGGCCGGAGTCACACTGGCGATTTAAACGGCCGAGTTTCGCATGGTAATACACGGCGCTGCCGCCGGGACTCAGGAGCGGGGCATGCGGCCGCATAGCAATACATGGAGCTGCACGCCCCGCTCCTGAGTCCCGGCGGCAGCGCCGTGTATTACCATGCGAAACTCGGCCATTTAAATCGCCAGTGTGATCCCGGCCTAAGGGAGCATGTAGGAAACAAACAGGAAAAGAGGGCCTGCTATGTCCTTTACACTATGTGTGCATCGTGTTTAATTTAATGACTGCCAATATGTCTTTTTACTGAACTGTGTTATAAGAGACTAGCATCCCCATACATAAATCCAAAGAGAGAGAAAAAAAAAGAGAATTGTGCTGGATCCTTGAATTAAAAATATCCTTGGTTTTATTAGAAAATCATTTAAAAAATCACATCAGGGTAGACAGCAGTTGTCAGCTGTACATTATAGCTGACAGCTTGCTGCATCAGCCACGATCAGTGTTTGTGCCATCAATATTAGATGCTGCTGTGAACAATGACATCATATAAATGGTTAACAGAGTGTAGGGGTTCAATCTTTATCCCCATTGTCATCCTGAGATCATGATTGTGTGGTCCTGATAGTTATCATGGCAATTCATGGCCAAATAGCGGCCTTAGAGTCTCCCGGCTAAAGCGACCTGTTCATAAGTTAGGCCGGGATCACACTGGTGATTTAAACGGCCGAGTTTCGCATGATAATACACGGCGCTGCCGCCGGGACTCAGGAGCGCGGCGTGCAGCTCCATGTATTGCTATGCGGCCGCATGCCCCGTTCCTGAGTCCCGGCGGCAGCGCCGTGTATTATCATGCGAAACTCGGCCGTTTAAATCGCCAGTGTGACTCCGGCCTTACCGACATTTAGGCGTTAACCCCTTAAGCCCCAAGGGTGGTTTGCACGTTAATGACCAGGTCAATTTTTACAATTCTGACCACTGTCCCTTTATGAGGTCATATCTCTGAAACGCTTCCATGGATCCCGGTGATTCTGACACTGTTTTCTCGGGACATATTGTACTTCATGTTAGTGGTAAAATTTCATTCAAATAACTTGCGTTTATTTGTGAAAAAAACGGAAATTTGGCGAAAATTTTGAAAATTTCGCAATTTTCCAACTTTGAATTTTTCTGCCCTTAAATCACAGAGATACGGCACACAAAAAACTTAATAAATAACATTTCCCACATGTTTACATCAGCACAATTTTGGAAGCAAATTTTTTTTTGTTTAGGAAGTTATAAGGGTTAAAAATTGACCAGCGATTTCTCATTTTTGCAACACCATTTTATTTTTAGGGACCACATCACATTTGAAGCCACTTTGAGGGGTATATATGATAGAAAATACCCAAAAGTGACACCATTCTAAAAACTGCACCCCTTAAGGTGCTCAAAACCACATTCAAGAAGTTTATTAACCCTTTAGGTGTGTCACAGGAATTTTTTGAATATTTAAAAAAAAAAATGAACATTTAACTTTTTTTCACAAAAAAAATACTTCAGGTTCAATTTTTTTTATTTTACCAAGGGTAACAGGAGAAATTGGACTGCAAAAGTTAATGTGCAATTTGTCCTGAGTACGCTGATACCTGATATGTGGGGGGGAAACCACTGTTTCGGCGCATAGCAGACCTCAGTAGGGAAGGAGCGCCGTTTGACTTTTTCAATGCAAAATTGGCTGGAATTCAGATCGGACGCCATGTCGCGTTTGGAGAGCCCCTGATGTACCTAAACAGTGGAAACCCCCCCAAGTGACCCCATTTTGGAAACTAGACCCCCCAAGGAACTTATCTAGATATGTGGTGAGAACTTTGAACCCACAAGGGCTTCACAGAAGTTTATAACGTACAGCGGTACAATAAAAAAATCATATTTTTCCCACAAAAATGATCTTTTCACCCCCAATTTTTATTTTTCCAAGGGTAACTGGACCCTAAAAGCTATTGTGAAATTTGTCCTGAGTACGCTGATACCTCATATGTGGGAGAAAACTACTGTATGGGCACACGTCGGGGCTCGGAAGGGAAGTAGTGACGTTTTGGAATGCAGACTTTGATGGATTGGTCTGCGGGTGTCATGTGCGTTTGGAGAGCCCCTGATATACCTAAACAGTGGAAACCCCCCACAAGTGACCCCATTTTGGAAACTAGACCCCCTAATGAACTTATCTAGATGTGTGGTGAGCACTTTGAACCCCCCAAGTGCTTCACAGAAATTTATAACGACCGGGCGTGAAAATAAAAATATCGTATTTTTTCAACAAACATCATCTTTTAGTCCCCATTTTTTTTATTTTCCCAAGGGTAACAGGAGAAATTGGACCCCAAAAGTTGTTGTCCAATTTGTCCTGAGTACGCTGATACCTCATATGTGGGAGAAAACTACTGTATGGGCACACGTCGGGGCTCGGAAGGGAAGTAGTGACGTTTTGGAATGCAGACTTTGATGGATTGGTCTGCGGGTGTCATGTGCGTTTGGAGAGCCCCTGATGTACCTAAACTATTGAAACTCCCCACAAGTGACCCCATTTTGGAAACTAGACCCCCCACAGAACTTATCTAGATGTGTGGTGAGCACTTTGAACCCCCAAGTGCTTCACAGAAGTTTATAACGCCTGGGCGTGAAAATAAAAAAATCATTTTTTTCCGCAAAAATGATATTTTTGCCCCCAATTTTTTATTTTCCTAAGGGTAACAGGAGAAATTGGACCCCAAAAGTTGTTTTGTAATTTGTCCTGAGTAGGCTGATACCCCATATGTGGGGGTAAAACACTGTTTGGGCGCATGGCAGAGCTTGGAAGGGAAGGAGCACCATTTGACTTTTTCAACGCAGAAGTGGCTGGAATTGAGATCAGACGTCATGTTGCATTTGGAGAGCACCTGATGTGCCCAAACAGTGGAAACCCCCCAATTATAACTCCAACCCTAACCCCAACACACCCCTAACCCTAATCTGAGCCCTAACCCTAGCCCTAGCCCTAACCCTAGCCCTAACCCTAACCCTAGCCCTAACCCTAATGGGAAAATGGAAATAAATACTTTTTTTAATTTTGTTATTTTTCCCTAACTAAGGGGGTGATAACAGGGGGTTTGATTTACTATTTATGGCGGTTTTTATGTTTGGCGGCTGTCGCACGCTAAAAGATGCTTTTTATTGTAAAAATAGTTTTTGCATCACCACATATTGAAAGCTATAATTTTTCCGTATTTTGACCCACCGAGTCATGTGAGGTCTTATTTTTTGCGGGACGAGTTGACGCTTTTATTGGTACCATTGTCGGGCACGTGACATTTTTTGATCGCTTTTTATTCCGATTTTTGGGACGTAGAATGAACAAAAACCAGCGTTTCATGAATTTCTTTTGGGGGGGTGCGTTTACACCGTTCCGCAGCGGTACCATGGATATTTATATGCGTCTTTTTGATCGCGCGTTATTGTACTTTTTGTTTTGTGGTATAATAATAAATCATTATTTTTTGCTTCGTTTTTTATTTTTATTTTTTAAGGGGTTCGCTAAAGGGGTTAACTAATGGGACAGTTTTATAGGGCGGGTCGCTACGGACGCGGCGATACCAAATATGTGTACTTTTATTGTTTTTGTTTTTATTTTGAAAAAATGGATTTATTGGGGAATATTTTTTTTTTCTTTTACTAATTTATTTAGCGATTTTTTTAAAATTATTTTTAACACTTTTTTTTTTTTTTTTACTTTATTACCTTGTCCCAAGTGGGACATCACTGTCCTGTGACAGATCGCTGATCTGTCACAACACAGATCACTGTGACAGATCAGCAATCTGTCACAGGCAGTTCTGCAGACTTCCTCATGCCTGCGCTTTGCAGGCAGTGAGGAATTCAGCTCCCTACAGGCCCCCGAAGGCCCCCGTCGCCATCTTGGATCCTGTAGGGATCCGGGGGCCTGTAGGGAAGGAGACCCCCGCAGCAGCGCTGCACATTGCGCTGCCGTGGGGGCTCAGGGAAGCACGGAGGGAGCCCCCTCCCTGCCGATGCTTCCCTTTAACCCCCGGTACACCGCAATCGCGTTTGATCGCGGTGTACAAGGGGTTAACGTGACGGGGGCGGTCCGTGACCGCCCCTGACACATTGTGCCAGGTGTCAGCTGACACCCGGCCGCGATCAGCGGCGCTCACCACGTGGGCGCTGCTGATCGCATTAGACGTACTATCCCGTCCTTGGAAATTAAGTCCCAGGGCACATGGATGGGATAGTACGTCTAATGGCAGAAAGGGGTTAAAAATACACTTTTTCATTTCTGTCATGTCACTTTGCATTAATTCCTGAAAATCACCTGAAGGGTAAATAAAGTACATAACAGCAGTTTTCAATATGTCAGGGGGTGCTGTTTTTAAAATGGTATCACTTCTGGGGGTTTCCCAAAATATAGGAACCCCTAACTTACATTAAACCTGGATAGGTCACTAAAAAAATAAGCTTTCTAAATTTCCTTGAAAAAATGAAAAATTACTGCAACATTTTTAAACCTCCTAAACTGCTATCAAAATAAAAGAACATTTTACAAATGGTGCTGATGTAAAGCAGACATGAGGTAAATTTTATTTATTAATGTATTTATGTAGTAAGACTATCTGGATTAGGCCGGGGTCACACTTGCGAGAAACTCACACAAGTCTCACGTTTCAATACCCGGGCACTGCAGACGGCACTCGGACTGGAGCGCTCAGCTGCACAGAAATACATGCAGCCGTACACTCCAGTCCCGAGTGCCGGCGGCAGTGCCAGGTATTGAGATGCGAGACTCGTGCGAGTTTCTCGCAAGTGTGACCCCGGCCTTAGGCCAGTTTCACACGTCCAGATAATTCCGGTACCGGAAAAACCGATAACGGAGCTATCCATGTCCGTGTAGACACATGGTACCTCCGTGTGGCACACGTGTGGCAACCGTGTGCCGCATCAGGACCACACGGATGGCGCCATGTACCAAGAGAGGATCGCCTTCTATGTTCTACCCAACCTGTTGCATGCTCTGCTCCTCGAGCTTCCCTGGCTTAGGACACACGAACCAGTTATTGATTGGCGTTCGGGTGAGGTTCTTCGCTGGGGGCATCCATGCCAAGAGAGGTGCCTTGCGCTCGTCCGGCCTGCTAGTTCCACTCTACCCTCCTCAGGCCCCGTTGGCTTACCCGCCGCGTACTGGTCCTTTGCTGACATGTTTGATAAAAAAGAGGCAGAGAGTCTTCCGCCGCATCGACGGTACAACTACCCCATTGAGCTGTGACCCGGAACCACCCCACCTAGGGGTCGAATCTACCCGTTGTCTCCGGCCGAGACCTCGGCTATGTCAGAGTACATCCATGAGAACCTGGCTAAGGGGTTCATATGAAAATCTTCTTCTCCCGCTGGAGCTGGTTTCTTCTTTGTGAAAAAGAATGATGGCTCGCTCCGGCCGTGCATCGACTTTCGAGGATTAAATGAAATTACAATCAAGAATAAGTATCCCTGCCGCTCATTCCTGAGCTCTTCGACCGTTTGCGTGGGGCTCGTTTTCTTTCTCAACTAGACCTACGAGGAGCCTACAATCTCGTTCGCATTCGCCCTGGCGACGAGTGGAAGACTGCCTTCAATACCCGTGATGGGCATTACGAATATCTTGTCATGCCCTTCGGCCTCCCCAACGCCCCCGCAGTGTTTCAAGAATTTGTCAACAACATCTTCCGAGACCTGCTATACTCCTGCATGGTGGTGTACCTTGACGACATCCTAATTTTCTCTAAGGATCTACAGTATCTTCCCATAGGAGGAGTGTTCGTCTAGTGCTGCAGTGTCTGTGGGAGAACCGCCTCTACGCCAAGATTGAGAAGTGCGTCTTTGAGCAGTCTTCCTTGCCCTTCTTGGGCTACATCTTTTCGGATTCTGGACTAAAGATGGATCCTGAGAAACTGTCTGCCATCCTTCAATGGCCACGTCCGGCTGTGGTCAAGGCAAACCAGCATTTCCTCGGATTTGCCAATTATTACCGCCATTTTGTTCCACATTTCTCGTCAGTGATCAAGCCCATTTCTAGTCTCACCCGCAAGGGAGTCAATTCCACGGTCTGGTCCCCGGAGGCTGAAGTCGCCTTTTAAAGCTTGAAACAAGCCTTTGCGGCTGCGCCTTTGTTACACCATCCTGAGGCTAACAAGCAATTCGTCCTCGAGGTTGACGCATTTTCCACAGGAGCCGATGCCGTACTCTCTCAGAGATCTTCTTCTGGTCGCCTGGTCACTTGCAGATTCTTCTCAAAAGCCTTTTCTCCTGCAGAATGTAACTATACCATCGGGGAGTGTGAGTTGCTGGCCATAAAGTTAACCCTGGAGGAGTGGCACTATCTACTAGAAGGGTCTGTTCATCCGTTTACCATCTTTACCGACCATAAGAACCTGGCATACTTCCAGTCTGCTCAGAGACTCAACCCCCGGCAAGCCAGATGGTCTGTCCTCTTTGGCCGCTTCGACTTTGAGCTGCATTTCCGTCCCGGGCATAAGAATATCAAAGCTGACGTATTATCCTGGTCCCTTCAGTCTCCAGACTAAGATCATCACAGTAACATAGTAACATAGTTAGTAAGGCCGAAAAAAGACATTAGTCCATCCAGTTCAGCCTATAAAATTCTGTCAGAATAAATCCCCAGATCTACGTCCTTCTAAAGAACCTAACAATAACTGTAAATCAGTGACTCCTGTGAGACTGATTGCTCCGCCCCCGGGCAAGACCTTCATTCCTGAGGCTGATAGGAAGGAGGTTCTACGTATGACCTGACCCAGCAGTTCCTGCGGACCAATGGGAGACAGCCACCGGGTATTTCAGGCCGCCCTCTCTTAGTGGAGGCGCCTGACTATTGACTTCCTAACTTTATACTTAGGCCCCACTTGCATCCACTAGTCTCAGTCTGCCATCGCTTGCTTTTGCTTGCCGCTTGCCGTTGCTAGCCAACGCCTGCTACTGTTAGCCATTTTGTCTCCTAACCCCGTGTGATTCCCTCTGTCTCTTCCAGAAGCCTACTCCAGTCCTGTGCCCTCCCGGTGTCCTGCTTCATCCCTTTCTCCGCACTCCTCCATACCCGCTCCTCTTGGTCACCCGTCTACTTCGGGCTTCCTCACAGTCATCTTGTCCCACCTCAGTTCCTGCACGTCTACCTGAGCCAACCCCTGGTCCTGGCAGTTGTGGTACTTGAGGTCCCTGAGCTTGTCCCTAACAGTCTCTGTAAAGGAGTTGGTTCCACCTGGCGTGCTCACTCGAGGAAAGTTTGGTACCACGGCCCAGAGGGTCCACTCTTGAAGCCCGTCACCTTCGGCGTAACAGAACTCCATTTTTAATTTTTGCCTGGGACTATACTCTACCTAAAACCAGCACTGGCTACATGTGCTATACTGCTCTCCCAGTACTTCCTGTACTGTACTGCTCTTTACCTGTAATATACTGTTTGTAATGCTTTCTTCTTGTTCTGCATGTGGTGCATTGCTTAGGGATGGACACATCTCTACCTGTGCTACATGTGGTGTATTCCTCTCTACCTGTAATTCCTGTACAGTACAGCTGACTACCTGTGCAACATGGTTTGTACAGCTTTCTAGCTATACTTGCTTTCTAACATCACTACATGTGCTGTAATGCACTCTACCTGTAATTCCTGCACAGTATTGCTCTATACCTGTGCTACATGTGGTGTATTGCGCTCTACCTGTAATTCCTGTACAGCAATGCTACATGTGCTGTATTCACTGCTCACTAACTATACTACATACAGCCCTGGCAAAAATTAAGAGACTATTACATCAAAACCCTGTCATGGCCAGCCCAATCTCCAGACCTGAACCCCACTGAAAACCTCTGGAATGTAATCAAGAGGATGATGGATAGTCACAAGCCATCAAACAAAGAAGAACTTTTTAAATTTTTGCGCCAAGAGCAGTGTCAAAGACTGGTGGAAAGCATGCCAAGATGCATGAAAGCTGTGATTAAAAAGCATGGTTATTCCACAAAATATTGATTTCTGAACTGTTCCTGAGTTAAAACATTAGTATTGTTGTTTCTAAATTATTATGAACTTGTTTTCTTTGCATTATTTGAGGTCTGAAAACACTGGTTCTTTTATTTAATTTTGACCATTTCTCATTTTTAGAAAAAAATACTAAATTTATTGCTTGGAAATTCGAAGACATGTTGTCAGTAGTTTATAGAATAAAATAACAATTTACATTTTACTCAAAAATATACATATTGTGAGGTGCCACGGGGAGAGGTACTAGAAAACAGGTATATTTCTCCCAGTTTCATTTCATATGTCTCCCTGTACGGATGATGAAGCCAGTTTATTTCACTGTAATCCAGTCCTGGTTTCCTTAGTGATCAGCATGGAAAGGACTGGTAGTTCCCCCTCCACTTATTCAATCCAGGTTTTGGTTTCCTGACTGGTCCAGCTGATATAATCAGGAGGAGCTGGGATCTCTCAGTCTATCTCGTCTGCTGAGCTGGGAGCTGACACAGTAAGATTACATGGACTTCTTTGCTGTTATATAGGTTTATTTTGTAGTTAGCCTGCTATTGTTAGTGGCCAGACGGCCTTAGATGTTTTATTTCATGTTTGGCATGTGTAACATTGAATAACAAGTGTGCACAATAAATATGCCATGTCCATATCATGTGGAACTTGCTAGTCTGCTGAAGTGACTTCATAGCCACACGCTTGTGCCAAAGCAAAGATCCCCAGCTGAGCTATCTATTCCCCACAAATAGTGTTTCGAATGCGGGCAACTGTGGCTGCTGGACTGTGACGGCAGAGAAAACGCTGTGTATGTCCTGGCTGAAAGCTTCTGCGCTTTTGAAGAGCCAAGAGTCCAGTAATATGGAGGAACTAGTGAAGCAGTTATTGCAAGCAAATGTGCAACAACAGCAGACTAATACTTGCTTCCAGAAGGCTCTGGAGCAGCAACACCAGATGCAGCAAGAGCAGTTGGAGGCAATAAAACAGGCCTTGGTTCGGCAACCCCGAGATGAGGGAGACCGTGCACAAAGCGCTGCTAGTGCGCAGAAAGCCGTACAGAAGACTTTGCTTAAAATGACCGCAGACGATGATGTGGAAGCATACCTCACCGTGTTTGGACGTATTGCAGAACGTGAGCACTTACCGCTAGACAGATGGGCTGAGGTAGTTGCTCCATTTCTGAGCGGAGATCCACAGAAGGCCTATTACGATCTGAGTGGAGCGGATGCTATGGACTATATCAAACTCAAAGGCGAAATCCTGGCAAGGCTGGGAGTAAACACGTATGTACGCGCACAGAGGGTGCATTTATGGAATTTTGTGGAGCATCAGCCAGCCCGCTCACAAATGCATGATCTCATCCATCTAGTAAAAAAATGGCTGCAACCAGAGGCTTTGACGTCCGCACAGTTGGTGGAGCGTGTTGTTCTAGACAAGTACCTGCGGTCCTTACCCGCTAAGATCCAGAGGTGGGTTGGACAGGGTGACCCAACTACCGCTGACCAGTTGGTGAATATGGTCGAACGCTACAATGCTTCTGAAAGCCTACTCCAAGGGATGTTAGCACCCCACTGGCTCCCCAAGAAATCGCTGGAGAGTCCTGCGAAACCTACTTCATCTTCAAAAGAAGAGAACGTCACAATGAAGGGTAGCAGACCTACAAAGGACTATGGAGGTGGTACGGGCTCACATCAAGCCAGCAGACCTCGTCTGGGATCTCCATCGAGGAGACAAGGGCCTATACAATGTTGGCGATGTCGCGGGCTTGGCCATGTAGCAGCTAACTGCCCAATGACTACAGAGCCAATGGACTGTAACGCTATGAGGCGTCTTTCGTTATATGTGCAGTCAGTCTGTGTGGCGGAGACCCTCACGGGAAATGAACAACACGTGTGCCATGTCGAGGTTGACGGTTATAGTGTGAATGCCGTCTTGGATTCTGGCAGTCAAGTAACTTTGGTACATGCCAGTTTGGTGGACTCTAGCGCCCTAACGAACTTAACCGTGGGCATTAGTTGCATCCATGGGGATACTAAGAACTACCCCACTGCCTGGGTTACTCTTGCCACGCCAGTAGGGACCAAAAGACATCAGGCGGCAGTCATAAAGTCTATGGGACACAGTGTAATACTGGGGAGAGACTTTCCCTTATTTTGGGACTTGTGGAACTTCAAAAGTGGCATGAACCCTCTAGTTGAAGACGGTACTCCGGAGCTAGCCCCTGAACCATTGCAGCAAGACGACGGAGATCCCATCTCAGAGGAAGTACTAGAATCTGCGGACTCTCCTCTGGCTGTGTATGCAGGCGAGGCAGACCAGCTAGAGGATGTTTTAGAAATGCCTGATCTTGAGGTGGCCCGTGGTAAGTTCGGGACCGCTCAGCACTAGGATCCTACTCTAGCAAGGGCGTGGGAAAACATAAAGGTCTCCGAGGGAAGACCATTGTACCCAGGGGCTCAAAACGAGTTCCCACACTTGGCGGTGCAGCAGGATATGTTGTATCACATTGACAAGGTGCAAGGGGTGGTGGTAGAACAACTAGTGGTACCTAAGTCCTTTCGCCAGGTAGTTTTGGAGTTGGCACATAAACATCCCTTGGGAGGACACCTGGCGGTAGAAAAGACAAAACACCGTATTCTGCAACGTTTCTTTTGGCCGGGTCTAGTGGGAGACGTGACCCAGTACTGTCGGTCATGTCCTACGTGTCAATTGACCGCACCTATGTCACATTTTAGAAGCCCCTTAGTGCCCTTACTAATAATAGAGGTGCCCTTTGAGAGGATAGCAATGGATATAGTCGGTCCATTAGTTAAGTCTGCCAGGGGTCATCAGTACATTTTGGTAGTATTGGATGACGCCACGCGTTATCCCGAAGCAGTGCCCTTGCGGAATGCCAATGCAAAATCAATTTCAAACTGTAGTTCTTTTCTGCTCTTGTAAGCCTTCTGCTTAGATAGGCCACTGGGTGTTCCTCGCCATTTACTTCTTGAGACAAAACAGCGCCGAGGCCCACCCCTAAGGCGTCCGTTTGGACAATAAACTCCCGTTTAAAGTCTGGTGCAACCAACACTGGTTGGTCACAGAGGACTGTTTTCAATCGCTGAAAGGCCTCCTCTGCTTCTGCGTTCCACTTTATTGTGACAGATTTCGACCCCTTAGTAAGATCTGTGAGAGGAGCTGCGATGGTCGCAAAATGTTTGATGAACCGCCTATAATAACCAACGATCCCTAAAAAAGCTCCAACCTGTTTTTTGGTTACCGGTCGTGGCCAATTTTGAATAGTGTCCACTTTATTGGCTTGAGGCTTCACGACACCTCTCCCTATGCTATATCCCAGATAGCGAGCCTCTTCCAATCCCAAGGTACATTTCTTGACACTTTGTATGGTCCCTGCCCCATTTCGCAAGAAATTTATTCACTACGGTAGGCACCAATACCAACACCCTGTCTCCGGGTTGAAAGACTTGTGTTTTTGCCGCTCGGTTGTATACCGTGCTTTGGGCATGTTGTGCGCGCTCTAAACACTCTTTAACTATTGGCATAACTGCTGCAATTCGGTCCTGCATAAGTGTTATGTGTTCAATTACACTGCGATAAGGAGTCACCTCTTGTTCCCAAGTCTCCTTGGCAATATCTAACAGGCCTCTAGGACACCGCCCATAAACCAACTCAAAAGATGAAAAGCCTGTGGAGGATTGGGGTACCTCACGTATAGCGAACAGGAGGTATGGTAGTAGGGCATCCCAATCTCTCCCGTCCTTATCCACCACCCTTTTCAACATTCCCTTTAAGGTTTTGTTAAAGCGCTCCACCAAACCGTCAGTCTGAGGGTGATATACTGAGGTACGCAAATGGGAGATTTTTAGTAGTTTACATAAATCCTTAAGTATACGAGACATAAAGGGGGTCCCTTGATCCGTAAGTATCTCTTTCGGAATGCCGGTGCGGGAAAACATATTAACCAGCTCCTTTGAAATTGATTTTGCATTGTCATTCCGCAAGGGCACTGCTTCGGGATAACGCGTGGCGTCATCCAATACTAATGTTATGGAAAACTGGATGTGACGGACCAAAAACCGGATCCGTCTCATCCGTTTCATCCGTTTTTCCATACGTTTTCCGCCGGATTACGCCGGATCCGGTTTTTAAAAACGCCCCTTGGGGGCTTCGAAACGGGATTGGCTGCTGAAATCTCTATATACCGTGTTCCTACAGCCCATCTTTGACAGGTTCTAGAGGAGAAACTGAATTTTGGAGAGAAAAGCAAGTGACTGGCGAAGATGGATGTTGTGATTGCAAATATATTGAAGAATATGGTGGATTTTACAGCGGAGGCGAACCGTTTGAGGGTGATTGTTCTGGAGAAGGAGAGAGCGAGAAAGCAGCGCATCAGGCATCAGCGACGCCGTTTGTGGATCCACCCCATCACAGCCAAGAGAATGACGCTTGGGGTCTATTCTACACTCTGCATGGACCTTAGACGAAACCCGGAGAAATTTTTTGCATATGTTCGCATGAAAATGGAGAATTTTGATTACTTGGTGGAGCGCATTGCACACCTCAAAAGAAAAGCGGACACCTATTGCCGCTTCTCCGTTTCACCCGCAGAGCGTCTGATGGTGACTTTAAGGTAAGCCACATTTATTGGATATGCTCGCATCTGAGCACACTTTCACTGCAATCTTGTTGGTGGTAGTTTGTATCTCCAAGTGTTATAGCTGAGTTTTGGTATGTAATGCTGTGATTTTAAACTATTTTTTTTTTTTTTAAATTACCCACAGATTTCTTGCAACTGGAGAATCCCTTTCGTCACTGCATTTCCAGTACAGACTTAGGATTTCCACCATATCTGGAATCGTCAAGTACACATGCCGTGCACTGTGGGACTCCTTAGTTGAAGAGTTTTTACCAGAGCCCACAACAGAGAGGTGGATAGAAATTGCTGAAAAGTTTCTACAGATATGTCAGTTCCCGAACTGCTTGGGCGCTGTGGACGGGAAACATATCTGCATTGTAAAGCCAGCAGGATCAGGATCGGAATATTTCAATTACAAGAAATATTTTTCCATTGTCCTCATGGCCATCGCTGACGCGGAATACAAATTTATTGCTGTTGATATTGGGGCCTATGGCCGCTCCAATGACTCTCAAGTTTTCAAACTGTCTGCCATGGGGCGTAAACTGTATGGAAACACCTTCCAGTTCCCATCCCCTAGACCGCTGCCGCAAACATCTGGTCCATCTATGCCTTTTGTCTGTGTAGGGGATGAAGCATTCCAGCTGTCAGAACACCTTTTAAAACCGTACTGTAGCAGAGGATTGACAACAACAAAACGCATTTTTAATTATCGCCTAACAAGAGCAAGAAGAATGGTAGAATGCTCCTTTGGTATTATGACAGCCAAATGGCGTGTCCTATTGACTGCGATCAACCTCAAGACAGAAACTGTGGACGAGGTGATCAAAGCTTGCGCGGTACTCCACAATTTTGTGATGTGCAAGGAACCCATTTCCACTGAGGACACCTCTGAAGAAACAACCTTGCAAGATTACCAGAACCTTACCAATAGAAGTTCTGTGACGGTGTCACGAATGAGGGACAATTTTGCACAATACTTTATGTTACCTCAAGGCAGAATAGACTGGCAGGATGACAGAATTTGATAAATTTCTGCCCTTAACCAAAGTTGTGTACCTTCTGTACCAACAGTATACACCTTTTCCAAACAAAGTTGGCTGTCTTGTCATTTATCTTGTTGTGGTTTAACTATTTTTACCTTTTGACCACAGTTGTGTACCTGGTTGTGTTTTAGGCAAAGTCTTTCACCTTTTAACAAAAGTTGTGAAATCCCCAACAAGATACACAACTTTTGGTAAAAGGTGAAATACTTTAAACACAACCAGGAACACAACTGTGGCCAAAAGGTAAAATTTATTTACCTTTTACCCACAGTTATGTACCAGGTTTTGTATACCTTTTTTCTACCCTGTAGGTAACCTTTTTTTATACCATAGTTCGCCGCAGAAATAAAAGACAGACAACCAGTGTAAACCAATAATTTAACTTTTATTGAAAAATTGTTGTTTTTAATAAACTGTTAATTGCCCAAAAAAATTTTTCTTTTTTATTTGCATACACACATTTATATATTAGTGTAGTGTGGGGTGGAAATACTGCTGGAGGGGCTGCGGGACACTTCGACACTGGGAGTGTGGAGAGAGGACTGGGATCGTGGTGGGGAAGGAACAGTTAGAGGTGAAGGGATGGAAAAAGCAAGAGAATGGGTGGACATGTGGGTGGCAGAACAGGTGGTGGGTGGTGGAGAGGAGGGTTGGGCAGGGACTGGAGTAGCAGATGATGTTGTTGAGAAGTGGTACGGGGAAGGAGGTTGGTACGGGGCAGGTTGCTGGAAGTGGGGAGGTTGCTGGTACTGGGGAGGTTGCTGGTACTGGGGAGGTGGCTGGTATGGAATAGGAGGGGAGGAGGGGCAGTGGCTGGAGGGGGTGCAGGTGGAGGAACTACTGTGGTGGGAGGTGTAGGTTGGGAGGTAACCAGCTGTAGAGCACCGTGGCACGAATGCATTACATGCATCTGCTGGGTAGGAGATAGCGTTTCCATGCGCTCCACAACAGACCTGAAAAAGGTGTGGTTTGGAGAAGAGCTTGCTTCTGAATGTATTGTTTGCAGAAGTGTCTTCAACTCCAGAATGCTGGAGTTGATCAGCTGAAAGCCTGTGGAGATTTGCTCTGACAAGACTTTGAGACTGTTCTGGAAAGATGCTAGAAGTGGCAGGGGCAGAAGGGTGGGGTAAAGGGAAAGCGATCTCCTCACCAGCAGCTTCATGTAATGTAGGCGGCCACGATGCTCCTGCGCTGGATGGGATATATTGATATTCCATGGCCCTAGTTTTGAGGAATGGGGGACTTGATGATTACCGTCTGTCGTCTGCTGGTGGACTCCCCTCCGCCTGTTCAGCAAGGTCCCTTGGCTCCATTTGGGGTGGTGCTGGTGGTGCGGTACTCTCCTGCCTTCTCCTGCGGCTGGCTCCTATCTTGGCTGGCATATTGGCTGTGGCTGAGGGTCCCACTGTCATGGTTTTATATATGTTTGCTGTGGGCAGGGCTACTGAGCATGCTCAGACCTAAAAAAACGGATCCGGCTTTTGCTGGATCCGGCACATTGCGGCGCTCATAGACTTTCACTGTGTGAAAAAGCCGGAAGCGCCGGATCCGGCGTGTCCGGCTTTTTCGCCGGAGACAAAAAACGTTACAGTTGCCGTTTTTTCCAGACGCCGGATTGCGACACATTGCCGGATCCGGCCAAAACCGGACGAAATGCATGACCATCCGGCGCGATCCAGCACTAATGCAAGTCAATGGGGAAAAACCGTATCCGACATTGCATTTCGACGGATCCGGTTTTCGGAAAAATAGCCGGATCGCGCCTGACGGCGAAAAACTGATGTGTGAAAGACGCCTAAAGTTCACCTTCCTGGAACACAAAACTATGAAGCTTTGCAGGTAATGCAAGCCTTGCTTCTAATGGAGTATGGGTCTGAAAAAAATGACTAACATGTAACCATAGCCTAAAATTATTGACCTTAATGAAAGGTATTATTTGTTTTAACTAAAAATCTATTTAAAAGTTAAAGAAAGGGTATAATTATCAGGATAAACACAAAATAATGCTGGTATTTTTTTTTTTTTTTTACTAAACTGCATTATGACATACAACATGTTCTCAGATATCTACGTAGAAAAAAAAAATGTAACCACATGTGAAATTTTCACAGTATGAGTGCAAGTAATGACCCAATGTAAAGGTCCGGCTGATGCACTTTTAGGTATAGTAGTAGTTTTGATGTTTTCCTCCATGGTGCAAAAATGTAGCTATCCCTAGCAGGAGTTACTGTTTTTCTTAGTATGTAAATGAGTTTTTAATATCTATGGGCCAGGCATAGATTTCCCGGAGAATCTGTCTCCAGAGCTCATTTTAAATAAAAGGGAGCACTACGAGTGTGAGACATGTAGATGAGGTAAGCAGACAGTCAGTCATTACGTGTCTCCCACTGGTAACGCCCCTTTTCATAAAAAATAACCTCTGGAGGCAGATTCTCAGAGATATCTATATCCGGCCATTAGATCTTATTTGCTCATTTACATATTAACAATAACATGGATTTCTCTCAAATAAGGCGTTGGATTGCAGATATCAATGTAACATTTTATTCAGCTTTCGATGACCTACAGGCCCATATAGACGGCTTAGGAATGTTGACCCTAGTGACATATTTCCTTTAACTCCTCAAGGACCAGCGGTATTTCCGTTTTTGAGTTTACCTTTTTGCTCCCATTCTTCCCAGATCCATAACTTTGTTATTTTTCCGTCAATATGGCCATGTGAGGGCTTATTTTTTTGCAGGACGAGTTGTACTTTTTAATGGCACCATATAGTGTACTGGAAAACAGGAAACAAACTCAATGTGTGGTGAAACTGCAAAAAAAAAAAAAGTACAATTCCACAATTGTTTTTTTTTTTTTTTTTAACCATGTTCACTAAATGCTAAAACTGTCCTGCTATTATGATTCTCCAGGTCATTATGAGTTCGTAGATACCAAACTTGTCTAGGTTCTTTTTTATTTCTTTTATTTAAGTGGTAAAAAAAATCCAAAGTTTGTAAAAAAAAAAAAAAAAAAATGTCGCCATTTTCCAAGACCTGTAGCATCTCCATTTTTTGGGATCTGAGGCTTGGTGAGGGCTTACTTTTTGCACGCTGATCTGTCTTTTTTATTGATACCATTTTGGTGTAGATAGCATCTTTTGATGGCCTGTTATTTTTAATAAAAAATTTTATTTACTTGCTTCAATAGTCCCCATGGGAGACTAGAATCTGCGATCATCCGATCACCTGTGCTACACACAGCAGGGCTTCAGCAAAAATGCTCAATTGCTATGAGCACTGACCACTGGGCTGCACTCATAGTGATCCGGCAATAACAACCACAGAGGTCTCCTGCAGACCCCAGGTTGTCACGCCAACCCATCGGCAACCCGCGGTCATGTAACACTGGCACCGATGGGTGGGGTTAATAATGCACTTCCTGCACGTGCATGTTAAATGCCGTTGTCAGAGTTTGACAGCGGAATTTAAGATGTTAACAGCAGCGGGTGGATCGCGATTCTATCCGTGGCTTTTAGGGGTACATGACAGCTGATCACATCAGCTGTCTTGTGCTGGAAAAGATGCAGACTCATTGCCGGAGCCCGCATCAAACGGGCCGGCGTCCAATGTCGGAAATGTCCATCGTTGGACCTTAAGGGGTTAAATGTAAAAATGTGGTTGCAACATAGGTTTGCAACGTTCATCTTTTATTTATGAGTCCTTAAAGACAGGGCTGTGGAGTCTGTAAGCTAAACCTCCAACTCCAACTCCGACTACACGACTCCAACTCCCTCATACCAGGGCTGTGGAGTCGGTAAGCCAAACCTACGACTCCGACTCCAAACTCCTCAATGTCCATGACACCGACTCCAACTCCACCAAAATGGGCTCCGACTCCACGACTCCAACTCCGACTCCACAGCCCTGCTTAAAGAATATGTCTCATTTCAGAAAATACCGATCAACAGGTGGTTTGTTTTGAAAAAACGAACAGTTCTCAATTCACCATCCCAGAGTCCAGCGCTGAGTGTCCACCATTGCTCCCGATACAGTCATATGTTAAAGTTTGGGCACCCCTATTAATGTTAACCTTTTTTCTTTATAACAGTTTTGGTTTTTGCAACAGCTATTTCAGTTTCATATATCTAATAACTGATGGACTCAGTTATATTTCTGGATTCAAATGAGGTTTATTGTACTAACAGAAAATGTGCAATCTGCATTTAAACAAAATTTGACAGGTGCAAAAGTATGGGCACCTCAACATAAAAGTGACATTAATATTTCGTAGATCCTCCTTTTGCAAAAATAACAGCCTCTAGTTGCTTCCTGTAGCTATTAATGAGTTCCTGGATCCTGGATGAAGGTATTTGTCACCATTCCTGTTTACAAAACAATTCCAGTTCAGTTAAGTTTGATGGTCGCCGAGCATGGACAGCCCGCTTCAAATCATCCCACAGATGTTCAATGATATTCAGGTCTGGGGACTGGGATGGCCATTCCAGAACATTGTAATTGTTCCTCTGCATGAATGCCTGAGTAGATTTGGAGCGGTGTTTTGGATCATTGTCTTGCTGAAATATCCATCCCCTGCGTAACTTCAACTTCGTCACTGATTCTTGCACATTATTGTCAAGAATCTGCTGATACTGAGTTGAATCCATGCGACCCTCAACTTTAACAAGATTCCCGGTGCCGGCATTGGCCACACAGCCCCAAAGCATGATGGAACCTCCACCAAATTTTACTGTGGGTAGCAAGTGTTTTTCTTGGAATGCTGTGTTTTTTAGCCTCCATGCATAACGCCTTTTTGTATGACCAAACAACTCAATCTTTGTTTCATCAGTCCACAGGACCTTCTTCCAAAATGTAACTGGCTTGTCCAAATGTGCTTTTGCATACCTCAGGCGACTCTGTTTGTGGCGTGCTTGCAGAAACGGCTTCTTTCGCATCACTCTCCCATACAGCTTCTCCTTGTGCAAAGTGCGCTGTATTGTTGACCGATGCACAGTGACACCATCTGCAGCAAGATGATGCTGCAGGTCTTTGGAGGTGGTCTGTCGATTGTTCTTGACTGTTCTCACCATTCTTCTTCTCTGTCTTTCTGATATTTTTCTTGGCCTGTCACTTCTGGGCTTAACAAGAACTGTACCTGTGTTCTTCCATTTCCTTACTATGTTCCTCACAGTGGAAACTGACATGTTAAATCTCTGAGACAACTTTTTGCATCCTTCCCCTGAAAAGCTATGTTGAATAATCTTTGTTTTCAGATCATTTGAGAGTTGTTTTGAGGAGCCCATGATGCCACTCTTCATAGGAGAATCAAATAGGAGAACTACTTGCAAGTGGCCACCTTAAATACCTTTTCTCATGATTTGATACACCTGGCTATGAAGTTCAAAGCTCAATGAGGTTACAAAACCAATTTAGTGCTTCAGGAAGTCAGTAAAAAGTAGTTACGAGTGTTCAAATCAAGAAAATGATAAGGGTGCCCATACTTTTGCACCGGTCAAATTTTGTTTAAATGCAGATTACACATTTTCTGTTAGTACAATAAACCTCATTTGAATCCAGAAATATAACTGAGTCCATCAGTTATTAGATATATGAAACTGAAATAGCTGTTGCAAAAACCAAAATTGTTATAAAGAAAAAAGGTTAACATTAATAGGGGTGCCCAAACTTTAACATATGACTGTATCTGATATTGGTTGACAGCATGGCAAGCAATCAGTGATCTCAGTGGCTCTTATAAATGGGTTGGTCCCATTTTCTGAAAGGGTCCAACCTCTTTAAGGACTGCTAAAAAAAACAAGAAGAACATGGCCAAAACCTATTCTACAACCACATTGTTACAATTATGGTAACTTACATAACTCTTATATGTTGCCTTATGGGTTTCCACAGTGCCTGTTGTGTGAATAAAGTTTTAAAATATAGCCGATTATTTTTATTTCAAGATTCCGCATGCCTATAGTTGCCATCCTTATTAATCTCTTGTTTTGTTTAGCGGTTGCCATGTTTGCAATAAACTGTACGTCAGCTACTGACACTCCACTTTCATGTTATTGTGGGTAGCCTAGGTAATCATACAGAGCACTCATATTTCTATAATCCCTGCTTGCTGAAGTGTGTAAGCACATAATACAGATATAAGCATTGTATATGAATCCACATAAAGAAGTGTTTACTTGTCATCTGCAGAAAAGGAAAAACACATTTTAAAAAAGATACTCTTCCTCAAACAACACAACAGCTACTCCACCTTAGCCGCAATTCACAGTGCAGACCGACCATCAAAATAGAGCTATTCAAAAGAAACCTTTTTCTTGCATAGAATGTACTAACACAATGTGATTTGGAAGGAAAGCACACTAAGCTAATGAAATGGGCCTTCTGGTTTTGACTACATAAATATTCTGAAGCGTGCACTTGTTGTGCTCAAACGTTGTAATAAATCTTCTCAAGCCATTCAGAGAATAGATTCTACAGTAGAAGTGCAGCTACAGACACAGATATGTGTTTGCAAAAAGTGCATTCAGGATGGGCACATTGTGTACTCGGCTTATCGTCACTAAAACTTTGAGAACATTTTTTAGCCTCATCTTTTTAACTCGCTTTTTAGAACAACTCCTATGCTTAACCACCGTGCCCGCCCCTGATTGACGCTACCATTACAACATTTTTCAGGCTGACAACCAAATTTAAGCCTGTTCACGACCATGAGGTTTTACATCCTCTATTAGTTAAATGAGTCCACCGTAACTTGTTTGCAACTTTCACCTGACTCCTAAACTGCCACCAAAAAGGCCATTTGACACCTTAAGTTGACTCAAACGCCATCAACCAACCTAAGAAAGCCATCAGCCAGTCCTACATGCTATGGAAAGACTGTGCATACAAGTAACTAAATTCCAGGGCTATGACAGAATAATTTAAACAATGCAACTCTACCAAATTGTGATTGATAATATGGTAACTAAAGCAAAAGAGAGTACTTAAATGCTATAAACTTATAACATCAACATTAATAAACAGACCATTAAATAACTTTTATAATATTTGGACATAGTAATTGAAATAAACATATAGCAGAAAAAGTCTATTAAATCATGATTAATAATCCTGCCATTTCATTGACAATTATTTTTCAGGCACTTGATGACATTTACCCTCAGCCACTCCCACTAGCTCAAAGGCCCCAGGGATAATATTAATAATAATAATAATAATAATAATAATAATAATCTTCATATTCCGCAGTGCTTTACAGTTTAACAATTTCAAACACAACAGTCAAAAGTAACAACGTTAAAAATAATACAATAATTAAAGCAAAATAAAATGACCCTGCTCGTGAGAGCTTACAATCTACAATGAGGTGGGGGGCATACAAAGTACAGGTGTGTATCTACAGTGATGGTCCAGTCATCTTGAGGGAGTGGGGGATAGATAGAGATAGTGAATGGGCTACACACACTTACATATAAAATGACTTTGATTAGGGAATATACCAAATACTGAGCACACTCAAAGGATTTTGATGTGAGAAAAATGTATTTAATACATACAGTAGTCACTAGTAACAAACGTTTCGGTCGTGCTAGACCTTCATCAGTGTTGTAGGACAAGTGTAAATGATCATGTGAGAGTCTCACATATATTGTGGCAATAGAGTGGTAATCTTAATATGCAGGTTTGATAGGACTGTTAATGATCAGTGACCGCAGTAGTGGCCATACAAGAGCAGCTACACTGTGACACAGGACACTTGTATGGCAACTACTGTGGTCACTGACCATTAACAGTCCTATCAAACCTGCATATTAAGATTACCACTCTATTGCCACAATATATGTGAGACTCTCACATGATCATTTACACTTGTCCTAGTACACTGATGAAGGTCTAGCACGACCGAAACGTTTGTAACTAGAGACTACTGTATGTATTAAATACATTTTCTCACATCAAAATCCTTTGCATGTGCTCAGTATTTGGTATATACTCTAAAAGGTTTGGGAACCTACTAACTGGCACCTCCTTCACGGCTGTGCTAACATTTCTCTATATATTTGATTAGGAAATGTGATAGGCAACTTTGAACAAATGTGTTCTGATGGAGCGCCCAAAACTGTGCAAGTTGTGGCGGGTCCTAATTTCTTGGGGTAGAGTATTCCAGAAGATTGGCGTAACACGGGAGAAGTCTTGTAGTCAGGAGTGGGAGGTATGTATTAGTGCAGAGGTTAGTCGAAAGTCGTTTGCAGGCCGATAGACAGAAATGAGGGAGGAGATGTAGGGGGATGCTGCACTGTGGAGAGCTTTGTGGGTGAGAACAAGTACTTTGAATTGGATCCTATAATGAATGGGCAGTCAGTGTAACGACTGGCTAAGAGCAGACGCGTCCGAGTACCGATTAGCCAGATGGACGACCCTGGCTGCTGCATTAAGGATGGGCTGAAGAGAGGTAAGTCGCGTGAGAGTGATGCCAATTAATAGAGCGTTACAGTGGTCCAAGCGCGAGTGAATCAATGCGACAGTGAGGGTTTTTCTTGTCTCCATGGTGAGAAAAGGGCGGATTCTAGAGATGTTCTTTAGGTGTACGCGACAAAAGATTGTATATGGGAGGTGAAAGAGAGATTGGTGTCAAACATAACACCCAGACAGTGCGCCTGCTGCCGGGGTGTAATTATGGTGCCACCCACGGAGAGGGAAATGTCAGATTTAAGGAGGTTAGTAGACGGCGGGAGCAGAAGTAGTTGTTTTGGAAAGGTTGAGTTTCAGATAGAGAGCGGACATGATGTTGGAGACTGCGGACAGACAGTCACTGGCGTTCTGTAGTAAGGTCAGGGGATGACGTGTATAGTTGTGTGTCATCAGCATAAAGATGGTACTGAAAGCCAAATCTGCTGATGGTCTGTCCAACTGGGGCCGTGTAGAGAGAGAAGAGAAAGGGGCCAAGGACTGAGCCCTGAGGTAACCCAACAGTGAGAGGAAGAGGAGATGAAGTGGAGTCGGCGAACAAAACACTGAAGGAGCGGTCAGAAAGATAGGAAGAGAACCAGAAGAGAGAAGTGTCCTTAATGCCTAGTGACTGGAGCCTAGAGAGTAAAAGATGGTGGTCAACAGTGTCGAAAGCTGCAGAAAGGTCGAGAAGAATGAGCAGAAAGCATGGTCACCGTTACATTCTGCTGTCAGAAGGTCATTGGTCACTTTGATAAGTGCAGTTTCTGTCGAATGTAGGGGCCGGAAGCCGGACTGTGAAGGGTCTAGGAGTGAGTAAGTGGAGAAGAGGTAACGGGCAAGGCGGGAGCATACTAGGCATTCCAGGAGTTTAGAGATGAAGGGCAGATTGGAGACTGGTCTGTAGTTGTTTGTGCAAGATTGGTCGAGAGCGGGTTTCTTTAATAATGGAGTAATGATAATGGAGTAAAGATACAGTGTTTCAAGGAGGAAGGGAAATTGACCAAGGAGAGGAAAGAAAGATTGTAGTTTGGTGAGTTGTGATGACTGGAGAGAGAGACTGGAGATGTGAGGGAATGGAGTCAGTAGTGCATGTAGTCGGACGTGAAGAAGAGAAAAGCCTCAAAACTTCTGGAACAAAATAATTAGAAGTGATGACACCAAAATTGAACTTTTTGGCCACAACCATAAACGCTACATTTGGAGAGAGGTCAACCATGCCTATGATGCAAGGAACATCATTCCTACTGTAAAGCACGGAGGTGGATTGATGATGTTTTGGGGATGTGTGAAGTACAAAGTCACAGGAAACTTGGTCAAAGTTGAAGGAAAGGTGAATGCAGCACATTATCAGCAAATACTGGAGGCAAATTTGCAATCATTAGCCCGGAAGTTGCTAATGGGACATATTTGGACTTTCCACCATGACAACGATCCAAAACACAAGGCCAAGTCGACCTGTCATTGGCTACAGCAGAACAAAGTGAAGGTTCTGGAGTGACCATTTCAGTCTCCTGACCTCAATATCACAGAACCACACTGGGGAGATCTCAAGCGCACAGTCCATGATAGACAGCCCAGGAATTTCCAGGAACTGGAGGCTTTTTGCCAAAAAGAGTGGTCAGCTTTACCATCTGAGAAAATAAAGAACCTCATCCACAACTACCACAAAAGACTTCAAGCTGTCATTGATGTTAGAGGGGGCAATACACCGTATTAACCCCGTAATGGCCCCCAATACGTCTTTTTACTGACCTGAGATATAAGAGATTAGTATCCCCAGTGATGTACCAACTAGTTGTATCATGAGAGACAGGTATGTATCGCACAGAGGTCTGCTGTGATCTAAAAATCCAGGACAGTTTGCTGGGTCTTGTGGTCCGACCAACCTGCATATTTGATTAGGGCTGGACTTAAGGGTTAACCAGAAAGTGATGGGTGGGGCTGGTTAACCACATACCTCCCAGGGGGTGTGTTCCTGTGATGTCAGAAAGGTTCTATATGTTTCTTGGTTGCACCACATGGGGAAAAAAGGCCATGTGAAAGTCCAGGGGAGCTGGCTGAAGCTCTGAAAGTCCAGCGAGCTAATGAGGGTCTGGACTAGTGACAGGACCAAGAAACCAGTCTGTGAAGCCTGCAAAGCTGTTAAGCAGGTAATCCAGAGAATGGGGAATTGTGTGCACTGACGGGTGTCAGTTATTGACCTGTGTGGACATAACCGCAGTTGAAATGATTTAATAGGTCAGATACCTTTCTAACCAAGTGAACAGATGTATCTACTAAAGAGAATGAACTGTATGTCAGTTATGTGATGTTTACATGGCCTACCTTGTCATATGGTTGTATAATAAACCAGAAATTGACTTATGTAAATGATGAAACTGTTGCTGTTCAAATATCGCTGCCAAGTGAGTGTACCCCAACCGCTTAGTGATCGCTATGACAAATGTGGTGGAGAATGCGGTCGCTCTTGTAGCCTTGTTGCAAGAGGCAACAGACGATGCCTACAAGCTCGGTTGCTGGGGGCAACGGACGAGATGCACACAGAAGCAAGCATCTGACTGTGGCTTGGAGGAGCCACGAGGATTAAAGCATCTGGCTGTAACTCGGTGGGGTTACGAAGCTTATCAACGCACTCACGACCAGGTCTCCATCTGTGACTGATCACATGACTGCGGCATCATCACAGCTCCTGTAGTCACTAGGATAGAACACCTACAGATTACTGCCAGTTAACTGTGACAACCCATTACCTCAACTGGCTCCAGGGATGGATAAAGATCAGAAAAAAGTAACAAACAAGATTTTAAAACTTACCTTGGAAATTATCCATTTGCTTACTGGAGAGAATTACACAGTAGTGAAGAAGACATCTGAGAAGTGTATATGACACCTTGCAACTATCCCTATGTATCAGAAGAATGGGGGATGATCCAGAGCCCTCACAATGAAGAGAAGGTCCAAGAACTAACCCACAAGATTCTAGAGCTGCTGACTGGAGAGGCGAGAACTGCAGGAGTATACAGTAATTCGATCGGAGTGAATATAGAGGAAAGCAGAGACTTCTACATTGATGTCATGAAGAAAAAAGCTGTCACATCACTAGATGGATCCAGTAAAAGAAATCCGCAAGAGAGATGTCCAAGTCCTTTTTACTCACAAGATTGCCCGGTGGAAATGAAAAATGTGCACTTGAAGCATCAGAATCAGGGTGAAGATCTGATCAATATTAAAGTGGAAGTTATAGCAGCAGCAGAAGAAATGTGTGCAAGAAGCTTTGAAAATTGCAAATTTTGTAACATTTTTCTCAATTTTCTGATATTTTTTGTAAATAAACACAAAACATATCGACCTAAATGTGCCATTATCATAAATTACAATATGCCACGAAAAAACAATCTCAAAATCACAGGGATTTGTTGAAGCATTCCAGAATTATTACTACATAAAGTGACACTGGACAGATTTAAAAAACTTGGCCTGGTCACTAAGGGGTTAAGAAATGGGGTATGTGAACTTTTGATCAGGGTCATTTGGCTTTGTTCTGGTGACATGACCATGCAGCCCCTTTTTCTTCAATTGCCTCCTTATTGTGTATCTTGAAACAGCCACACCGCTAGTTTTCAGAGAGTCTAGTATTTCAGCTGATGTTATTTGTGGGTTTTTCTTTGCATCCCAACAATTTTCTTGGCATTTGTCACAGGTCACAGGCGAGGATGTTACCTTTAGTATCCATTCATACCCATTTGTGTCAACTTCTGAGCATGTTATCAGGCCAAAATCACTAGGGTATGTAAACATTTGATCAGGGTCATTTTGATGTTTTGGGTTGTCATTACGATTCAAAAAGAGAAAACACAGTAGTATGACAATAAATGGCTTCACCCAACCACTAACCATGAGTGGAGAGAAAGTTTTGGTGTTATCATTCATATTCTCTGAGAAAAGGCCAAGAAAGCAAAAATTCTGCAGGGGTATGTAAACTTTTGAGCACAACTGTATCAGTGATAAATCATTAAACAATGGTATCTACAGAGAAAAGCATTTTGCTTGCAGGAGAAAAAAGGACAAAGTTTCCTCAAAACTCAGAGAAGGAACTCAGAAAGTGACACGTCCATAGTCTCCATGTGCTGCGCGCTCCTACCCCCACAGCACCGGATCACATATGTGCTTCTTCCAAAGGGGGCGTTAGTTAGATGGCAATAATGTGTGTCTTAAATATGCCTGTCTGCAAGGTTATTGGTTACCGAGTCATACATGAGAGTTGTCGGTGCATGCTTTATCTGTGCAGCCTGACACAGATTGTAAAGGAGACTTCCTGTTTTCCGAGCTTGAACACATCAGTGTAACGCATGCTGTTCCTTGGTGCACAGAACCAGAAGTCAGGGTGGTTGTAGAGCAAACATGCACGCTTCTCATTATTGACATTATGTTGTTGGGCGGCTACTAAGTCCTAGGTGTTAGACGAAAAAAGTAATCGCTATATTTAGTAGCGGTGTTTGCAGGGGGCGTGTCTAGCTGTGTGCTAAAAACAGCGATTAACTTAAATATAAAGTGTACTTGAATGTGAATTCTACTGAAGTGTGGATTATGTGAAAATGAAAAGCGCATATGTGTAATGAAGGGAAGTTGAAAGTGCAGACAACGTGAGGGGAGGGATAGGGGGGAGGAAGGGAAAAAAGGGGCGGCGGGTGGGGAAGAAAGGGAGCACAAAATTGAAAAGGGGTATGTAAAATGTAAACGTGCTGGTATATTACAGTAAATTCAAAATTATAATTAAATAATATATTTATACAAAATTATAATGCTGTGATGAGGGAAGGTGATAATAAAAATAAAAAGTGTGATTATACTGTATATCAAGAATATAAAAAAGGATAATACATTAATATGTCAAGGATAGAAATGATAAGGTGATGTGAAGGGATGTGTGAATGTGTAATGGTAATGTGTATACTCTGAAGTACATGGTTTTTCATTTCCTTTTAACTTTTTGTTTTTAATTACCGCTTTCATAATTTGCAGATACCTTTAAAAATTCTTTGAATCAGTGACTTAGTCTTACCTTGAGTTTTGCGTCCATGGGTCTTGTTCGTGTGGGTCGATGTCTCTGACGTGGACTCTTGGAGCTGGAGTTGGGTGACACTGTGGGCTCTCGAGTGGAGGATGGACAACCTGGAAAGATAACCATTCAAATAATGAACTTTAATAATTTTTATCAACAATTTGATTTGTTTGAGAATACCTTCAATAATATACTGAATAAGGGATCCCTTAAAGAGATCATTGGACTTCTGAGTTGACATTCATGCATAGGGAAAATTAATTCCCCCACTAAAACAATTAGTGTGGGACCATATTGCTTTTTTAAGGGATTTTTTCAGTCTTCATCAAAGATTTCCATTCGATGAGATGATCTTTTGCTATAATTTGGGTCAATAGATAAATATAGTAAATATCCATAGATTTAAATAATATTTCTTCTGCTTCCCTCACATTTCTCTCCCTTTGTTTCTTCCCTCCTTCCCCACCCCTTTTTTCTCCCCATGCATCACCATTACACATTCACACATCCCTTCACACCACCTTATCATTTATATCCTTGACACATTAATGTATTATCCCTTTTATATTCTTGATTCATATTTTTATTTTTATCATCACTTTCCTTCATCACAGCATTAAAACTTTGCATAAATATAATATTTAATTATAATTTTTAATTTAATGTAACTTTTACATTCCCCCCGCCCCACCTATTCCGTCTTACACCTAGGACTTAGTACCCACCCCACCACATAATGCACATAATGTCAACAATGAGAAGCGCGCATGCTTGCTCTAAGGCCACCCTGACTTCCAGTTTTGCGCACCAAGGAACAGCATGTGTTCCACTGATGCATTCCAGTGCGGAAAACCGGAAATCTTCTTTTCAATCTGGGGCAGGCTGCACAGATAGCGCATGCGCCGACAACTCTCATGGATGACACGGTAACCAATAACCTTTTAGATAGGCATATTTAAGACACATATTATTGCCAAGTAACTAACGCCCCCTTTGGAAGAAGCACATATGCGAAACGGCGCAGGTGATGTAATAGCGTGCAGCACATGGAGACTATGCACATGTCACTTTGTGACTATCTTCTCTGAGTCTTGAGGAAACTTTGTCCTTTTTTTCTACTGCAAACAAAATGCTTTTTTCTGCAGATACCATTGTTTAATGATTTATCACTGATAGGTAAGCTGTTTCTGAAAAAAAAAATGGTTTGTGCCCTTGCTAGAACATATTTCTCTCACTACAGAGATCCATTAAGTTATGCATGCACTTAGCACTTTAAAAATATATATAACCTCTCTATATGTATAGAAATTACATGACCCATTCTAAGATAACTCTCTGATTGCACTTGTAATTAGTATACTACAGTATATCTGCCTTGAATCTCATATAATTATAAATTGCGCACAAGATATTGTCATCATAAAATGTAATCCCAGTGCCAGCATACTTTGTTCTGTAGCTTGAATTTTTATGATCCTTTCAAAATAATTATAATAAAAATTAAATTTTTTACCATTTGCAATTTAACCGCCTTCTCCTCATGCTATTCACCTGAGGTGGTGTGTTATATACCCTTTTTTATACGTATTATATAGATACATATAATGACCAATAACCGTGTATCCATTTGACAGCTTTTTCTGACGTTTGATTGAAAAGGTAGGTATTGTTCAGTAGTAAACACTAATTTTAAGAACTCATTACCTCTACAACCATTTTTCAAAAAAGAGTTGAAACACCATGTAGGTACATATAAGTTAGAGTTTACAACCAAGCATGGCCGGACTGGGGCAAAAAAGTAGCCTTGCCACACAAACCCCACCAGCCCACAAACTATAACACTCCTCACCTCGATCAATGAATTTTGCTTTACTTTGTCGTGCCCCTCACTCTCCTAAAAGGAGATATTTGAAGAGCCACATGTAAATGGCGCCACAGTGTGTATGATCGACCACAGCTGCATTTACATGGTGCTCTACAGAGCTCCGATTTTGAGGATCATAGGGATCCCAGCAGTCGGATCTCCAACAATTGGAAAGTTATCCCCTATACAGAGGAGACTGGATTATTTGGAAGAATCCATTTAAACAGCTTTCCAATATTTTATTTTTAATTGGCCATAGTAATATTGAAAATACTAAACCAATATTGACCCATCCAAAGTCCAATGTCGCCTCTTCGACAACAGGACAAGAGAAGGGGTACTGTGCAGTGCATACAGAGCCGGCTCCAGGTTTTTGTGGGCCCCGGGTGAAAGAATCTCAGTCGGCCTCTTTAAGGCTATGTGCCCACAGTAGCGTTTTTAAATGCTCAGGAAACGAGTCTCCTTCCCAGAAAACACGCTTTTTTTGCCGCGATTTTTGTGCGTTTTTGCGCAAAAAACGCACTTTTTGATGCGTTTTTTTCCGCGCGTCTTTTGGACTATTGGAAATAGACAAAAACGCGGACCTAAGCGGAAATTAATGAACATGCTGCGTTTTTTTACCGCTAAGCGTTTCGTTAGCGGTAAAAAATGCATTTATTGGCACAAAAAGGCCAAAATGCATTAAAATGAATGGGATGCTTCTTTTAAGCGTTTCTGATGCGGTTTGAAAAAAAAAAACGCATCAAAAAAGCTTAAAAAAACGCAACTGGGCACACAGACTTACACATACCACAATTCATAATGCACAGATACAGCAGAGAAATACAGGTATTGTATAATGCCAAATATTTCACTTCTTACATTACAGGACTTATATCTATTGTACATTGTACAATAGGTTAGAAATCAGACAGTATACTCGTATTACGCCATACAGAATAATGAGCCCCATATAATGCTCCATACAGAATAATTAGCCCCATATATTGTTCCATACAGAATAATGAGCCTCATATAATGCTCCATACAAAATAATGAACCCCATATAATTTTCCATACAGTATTATATGTACCACATAGTGTTCCATACAGTATAATGAGCCCCATATATTGCTCCATACAGTATAAAGAGCCCCATATATTGCTCCATACAGAATAATGAGCCTCATAAAATGCTCCATACAGAATAATGAACCACATATATTGCTCCATACAGTATAATGAGCCCCATATAATGCTCCAAACAGTAGAATGAGCCCCATATTCTGCTCCATACATAATGGGCCCCATATAAAATCAAATCAAATCAAATCAAATTTATTATCGCCAAGTACATATTACATATATACAAGGAATTCTTTGTGGCAAAGAGGCAACATAATATATAACAACAGATACAACAAGTAACATCTAACAAGACAGATACAGTATATAGTCTACACATGACGATTTAATTGTTGAACAGAGAGTGGATAGAAGCTGTTCATATGGCGGTTGGTACTGCATTTGGGGACTCTGAAGCGACGTCCTGAAGGGAGTAGTTGGAATGAGGAGTGTCCCGGGTGAGAGAGATCGGATGAAATTTTCAATGCGTGGGATCCAATACTCTTATCATAAAGATCCTGGATTTTAGGCAGTGGGGAACCTATAATTCTCTCTGCTATTCTGAAAGTCCTTTGTAAGCGGAGTTTGTCATGCGCAGTGGCTCCCCCATACCAGACTATCAGAGAGGAACAAATCACAGATCTGATGACAGCATTAAAGAATAAGATCAGCAGATTCTTAGACAAACCATATCTTTTCAGCTGACGCAGGAAGAACATCCTCTGTTGTGCTTTTCTTATAACAGCATCCACGTTTTTCCCCCATTTAAGATCATGAGAGATGATAACACCAAGGAATTTGGTCTCTGTGACCCTAAGAACCACTTCGTCATGGATGTAGATTGGAAGTATCTCATGTTGATCTTTCCTAAAATCCACAACCATCTCAGCAGTTTTTTTAGTGTTGAGTACAAGATTATTGGCTTTACACCAGTCACATATTCTTTCCACCTCACTCCGATACAAGTCTTCAGCATTTCCCCTGATGAGACCAATCAGTGTCATATCATCGGCAAATTTCAAGATTTTTACTGAGTCTGCTGAAAAGATGCAATCATTCGTATAGAGAGAAAACAGTAACGGGGACAAAACACACCCCTGAGGTGCCCCGATGTTTGTGACCAAGGTGTCCGAAGTGAATGGTCCAACTTTTACACTCTGTATCCTGGCTGTCAGGAAGTTATAAATCCACAAGCATAAGTTGAGAGGGACTCCAAGAGCTACCATTTTCTTATGAAGTAAATTCGAATCAATGGTATTGAACGCTGAGCTAAAGTCCATGAAAAGAATCCGGACATATGAGTGCCGTTCATCTGTATGATCCAAAATGTACTTCAGTGCCAGATTGACAGTGTCGTTTGCCGAACGATTCTCCTTATAGGCAAACTGAAGCGGGTCCCATAGCTTCTGCGTGAATTTTATCAGGTGGGACATCATAATTCTTTCGAAGACTTTCATAGCTACAGATGTGAGTGCTACTGGTCTATAGTCGTTCAACTCAGAGGATCCCACTTTCTTGGGGACAGGGATAATTGTGGAATTTTTCCAACACTGAGGTACAACGCACTGTTTCAGTGACACATTGTATATATTTGTCAGTATAGGGGCAAGCTGGGTAGCACATACTTTCAGACACATTGGAGATACACCATCAGGGCCAGGTGCCTTTTTGACCTTAAGTCCCTTCAGGATGCGTATCACCTCTGCCTCGGAGATCACTACTTGGGTGTTGCACAATGAATGATCTTTATATGAACAGACTGAGGAGCTTAGAGATGAATAGCCACTGTGTGTAGAGCTTGCCTCAACTCTGCAGTAGAATTCATTTAACTCTGCTGCCAGACTTCTGCTGGGGTTCACTATAGTGGGGTGGCTTTTATAATTGGTGACCTCTCTTAATCCTCTCCATGCAGATCTAGTATCTTTTGATGAGAACCTTTCCTCCAGAATCTTTGCATACTCGTGTTTGGCTAACTTGATCTCTTTAGATAGAGAGTTCCTAAGTTTCTTGAATTCAGTAATATCGCCTGCTTTATAAGCCTCCTCTTTTCTCTTACAGATCAACCTGACTTTATTTGTAAACCACGGCTTGTTGTTTCCCCGAAAGTGGACAGATTTGGATGGAATAAACGTGTCTTCACAAAAACGGATATATGAGGACACTGCATCAACCCATTCATCCAGACCCGAGCATGTTTCCTGGAATACCTCCCAGTCCGTGCATTCAAAGCATGCTTGCAGTTGCAATTTTTCCTCCTCAGACCATGTCTTCTTTGTATAAACTGTAGGTTTGGATGTTTTCAACCTTTGCCTGTAGGCTGGAATTAAATGAATTAGACAATGATCTGAAAAGCCCACTGCTGCTCTCCTCACTGCCCTGTAGGCCCCTTTTAAGACAGTATAGCAGTGATCAAGCGTATTGTTCTCTCTCGTGAAGCAGTTTATATGTTGAGTAAATTTGGGGAGATCCAGGTTGAGTTTTCCTTTGTTAAAGTCCCCCATTACGATCACAAATGCTTCAGGAGATCCTTTCTCCCATTCTGATATTTTGCAAGCTAATTCACCAATAGCAGCTTTAACAGATGCTTGAGGGGGAATATATACTGCAACCAGAACCATAGATGAAAACTCTCTTGGAGCGTAAAATGGTCTACAATTGAGTGCAAGGTACTCTAGATCTGGAGAGCAACCTTTTCCCAGTATGTTAACATCACAGCACCAGCTAGTGTTGATGTAGAGACATACCCCCCCCTTTGTTTACCTGAAGCTACACAATCACGGTCAGCTCTGTAGATAACAAAACCAGGTAGATCCAGACTACAATCAGGGATGGTGTCATTCAACCAGGTCTCAGTAAAACAAAGAGCAGCTGAATTGGCCATATCAGATCTCATGTTACAAAGTAAGTTCAGATCCTCCATTTTGTTAGATAAGGAACGGACATTAGCCAAGTGGAGTGAAGGAAGAGCTGTTCTGAACCCTCTCCTCCGAAGGCGTGCCAGGATGCCTCCTCTCCTACCTCTCTTGCAGTACACCTCCACAGGTTTCACAGAAGTAATGGATTTTATGTACTCAATTGTTGAATTAGCAATCATGCTCCAAGAAGGGGAGTCCATGAGAAATTGTGGATGATTCCAGAATAATAAATCGTCCCTTGAAATCATAAGAGTAGGTTTACAGAGTGCAGTGGCCATGACTACACTCAGCTTGTAGCTATAAAGACTGAACAGTCACAGCTTAGCAGAGTTAAATGTACAACTTTCCATAAAGGGTGCTCCCAGCACTGCTGGGGGGGAGGGCATGGGTGCAACAAGACAGGGACATCAGGGGACATGCCAACAGTCAGTCCAAACCTGCCCAGCTCACCTTTTCAGCTCCACCTGGATCACAAGATCTCCAGAACATCTCCAGCACCACACACTCCACCAGCTTTCCTATCCCGGGATCATCTGCATGCTGGAAATGGGTACAAGGCAGGTAGCCAGCAGCTTCACTCTCTCCCAGCTGAAACCAGGCACGGAGCTCCACGAGGACAGAAAGACACCGGTCCCAGCTGGTCGCAGTCTCCACACTACTCCCAGCTCTGCCGAATCCTGTAGCCCTACAGCTCCATGTGGACCACAAGATCTCCAGAACAACTCCAGCACCGCACACTCCACCAGGTTTCCTATCCTGGGATCATCTGCATGCTGGAAATGGGTACAAGGCAGGCAGCCAGCAGCTTCACTCTCTCCCAGCTGAATCCAGGCACGGAGCTCCACGAGGACAGAAAGACACCGGTCCCAGCTGATCGCAGTCTCCACACTACTCCCAGCTCTGCCGAATCCTGTAGCTACGCAATGGTGAGTGAACCAAAGGGAGAATTAACAATTAAACGGGGTAAAAAACTAAAAAACTCAGGAGCCTCATGCCAGAGCAGCCATCTCTCGGCGCTCCTCCTCCTTCTCTTTAACTTCTTATATAATGCACTATACTATATAATGAGCCCCATATAATGCTCCATACTGCATATGATGGGCTCCATATATTGCTTCATACAGAATGTGTCCCATACAATACTCCATACAGAATAGGTCTAAAATAATGCTCCATACGGAAAATGATGGGCCCCATATAATGCTCCAGTATATGATAAGCCCCATATATTGCTCCAAACAGAATGGGCCCCATATAATGCTCTATACAGTATATGATGGGCCCTATATATTGCACCAAACAAAATGGGCCCTGTTATGAATGGGAAACCGAGGAGGAAAAAAAGACAACAAGCTAAGTCTCAGAAAACCAGAGAAGTTGGTAACTATGCAGATTGCAGATCCCTGATCTTAACCGCACAACTAGCAGCAGTCGTGGAGCGTTCCTACGTTGGTCCTAGACGCCTCGTCACAACCGGAGAACTACATAAGCCTAAAGCAGGAAAAGAGGAAAACTAACTGCCCCTGAGCAGACCCCAAAGGAAAGACAGCCCCCACATGTATTGACGGTGAAACAAGATGAAAATTCAAACAAAGGCAGAAAAATAAACGATGGGGCCCGGCTAACTAAAAAGGACAGAAAAGGAGAGACACTGTCTGCAATCTGCCAAAAAAACCCTACAAAAATATTTGTCCAACACTTCTGATAGCAAAATTAACCCTGAAGTCACTAGACTTCTAAACCTACATCAAAACTCTGAAATATTTCGAGACAGAGCAAAAAAGAGGCCAATCTAATAAGGGACAAAAAGCAGATTGGCAAATACTGATTAATAGGAGTGGAATTTCAGCATAGCCCCAGCAGGGGCAGGCTGATTACACAAAAAACTGAATTGACCAACAAGCGCAAGAGTGAACATTAGCAAAAAACAAACTTAACTTGAAAAGACTGGAAGAGAGCTGAAGTCCAGGACCTGAGAAGCAGACTGAATCACCAGCACCCGGATAGGGCGTCGGCTGTCTTATATCCAGTCTGATACTCCAGAGATCCAATCGTTATCTTCCTCATCAGGTGGCAGATCACTACCACTTAAACCAACCGCACTACCTCCTGTCACCACCAGAGGGAGAACGGAAGGGGAACTCTCAACTGGTGGAGCAGAAAATGAGTTCATGACAGTACCCCTCCCTTGAGGAGGGGTCACCGAACCCTCATCCATGCCACAGGCCGATCAGGATGGGCCCGGTGAAAAGCACGAACCAATTTATTGGCATGAATATCAGAGGCAGAGACCCAAGAATTATCCTCCTGGCCATAACCCTTCCATTTGACCAAATACTGGAGTCTCCGTCTAACCAAAGGAGAATCCAATATTTTCTCTACTTCATATTCCACATTGCCTTTAACCAATACAGGATCAGTAGGTGCCGCCACAGGAACTACTGGCTCAACAAACCTCTTCAACAGTGACTTGTGAAATACGTTATGGATTTTGAACGTAACTGGAAGAGCCAATCGAAAAGAAACAGGATTAAGAATCACCAAAATCTTAAAAGGTCAAATAAATCTAGGCTTAAATTTTGGAGATGCAAACTTCATAGGAATATTCTTAGACAACAGCCAAACCATATCACCCACTTTAAACCCGGGGACCAATGGTCCTACGCCGGTTGGAAAAACGCTGGGCCTTTTCCTGAGAGAGTGACAACTTATCCACCACTTGGTCCCATATCTGCTGCATTCTCACAACCACAGTGTCCACACCTGGGCAGGACGAAGATTCCACTTGCCCTGAAGAGAATCGAGGATGAAACCCAAAATTACAGAAAAAGGGTGACATCAGAGTGGCAGAACTAGCTCTATTGTTCAGCGCAAATTCGGCCAAGGGCAAAAATGAGACCCAATCATCTTGGTCAGCAGATATAAAACATCTTAAATAAGACTCCAGGGTCTGGTTTGTTCTCTCAGTCTGCCCATTGGTCTGGGGATGAAACGCAGAGGAGAAGGATAACTGAATTCCCAGATTGGAACAAAAGGCTTTCCAGAATCTGGAAATAAACTGGACCCCTCTATCGGACACAATGTTCTCAGGAATCCCGTGTAACCGAACCACCTGTTGTAAAAACAAGGGCACCAACTCAGCGGAAGATGGCAACTTTGGGAGTGGTACAAGATGGACCATCTTCAAAAATCTATCACAAATCACCCAGATAACAGTCATTCTCTGAGAGACAGGAAGATCAGAAATAAAATCCATTGAGATATGGGTCCATGACCTCTTGGGCACCGGCAGGGGCATCAGCAACCCACTAGAACGAGAACAGGGTTTAGACCGAGAACAAGTCCCACAGGACTGTACAAAATTCCTGACATCACGAGATAAGGCAGGCCACCAAAACGACTGACTCACCAAATCTCTGGTACCAAAAATACCCGTATGACTAGTCAATGCAGAGCAATGGACTTCAGACATCACTCTCTTTCTCCACAGGTCAGGAACATACAATCTTCCCATAGGGCAACGCTCAGGTTTATCCTCCTGAAATTCCTCCAGGGCGCGTCTCAAATCGGGCGAAATGGCAGAAAGAACTACCCCCTCACCTAGGATAGTAGTAGGCTCGGTCACATTAAGAGAATCGGCAAAGAAACTCCTAGAAAGGGCGTCTGCCTTAACATTCTTAGTGCACGGAAGAAAAGAGACCACAAAATTAAAACGCGTGAAAAACAAGGCCCATCTAGCCTGTCTAGGATTCAAGCGTTTGGCCAACTCCAGATAAATCAGATTCTTGTGATCGGTGAGGACCACAAATTGATGTCTAGCTCCCTCCAACCAATGTCTCCACTCCTCAAATGCCCATTTCATGGCCAACAATTCCCCATTCCCCACATCATAGTTGCGTTCAGATGGGGAAAACTTTCGAGAAAAGAAGGAACAGGGATTCATCTTAGAAGTCACAGGGTCTTTTTGGGACAACACTGCTCCTGCACCAATCTCAGAAGCGTCCACCTCCACTTGAAATGGAAGTGAGACATCAGGTTGCCGTAAAACTGGAGCTGAAGTAAATCTCAGCTTAAGCTCCTGAAATGCTGAGACAGCCTCAGGAGACCAATTCAGCACATCAGCTCCCTTCTTGGTCAGATCAGTCAGTGGTTTGACAATACTAGAAAAATTACCTATAAATTTACGATAGAAATTAGAAAAACCCAAAAACTTCTGGAGAGCCTTCAAAGAAGTAGGCTGAACCCAATCATAAATGGCCGGTACCTTGGCCGGGTCCATTTCAATAGTCGATGGAGACAAGATAAATCCCAAAAATGAAATCCTCTGTACACCAAAGAGGCACTTCGATCCCTTAACAAACAGGAAATTCTCCCTCAAAATCCGGAACACAGTCCGGACATGTTCCACATGGGAATCCCAATCACTAGAAAAGATCAAAATATCATCCAGATAGATGATCAAAAACTTGTCCACAAAGTCTCGGAAAATATCATTCATAAAGGATTGGAAGACAGAAGGGGCATTAGAGAGCCCAAAAGGCATCACCACGTACTCAAAATGTCCCTCCGGAGCATTAAACTCCATCTTCCATTCATCCCCGTGCTTGATGCGAATAAGATTATACGCCCCCCTGAGGTCAAGCTTAGTAAACCAGCAGGCACTCTTAACTCTGGAGAATAAATCAGACATCAGAGGTAACAGGTACTGATATTTAACCGTCATCTTGTTAAGGGAACGATAATCAATACACGGTCATAATGATCCATCTTTCTTAGCCACAAAAAAACCCCAGCGCCTAACGGTGACGAGGATGGCCTAATATGACCCTTCTCCAACGACTCCTTAATATAGGATCGCATAGCATCATGTTCGGGTACAGATAAGTTGAAAAGCTGACCCTTGGGAAATTTACACCCAGGCATCAACTCAATTGCACAGTCATAACGCCTATGAGGAGGCAAAGACACAGACTTACTCTCACTAAAAACATCAGAGAAATCAGCCAGATAATCAGGAATATCATGAGACTGAGGCAAGGTGGAGAAAACAGGAGCGTCCCTAAGAACACACTGACAACCCCAACTCACCACAGACACAGATTTCCAATCCAAAACTGGGTTATGAGTTTGCAACCAGGGGAACCGCAGAACAATAGTATCATGCAAATTATGCAGCACCAAAAATTTACAATTTTCTTGGTGGTCTCTGGCTACTCGCATTGTCACCTGGGTCCAAAACTGAGGTTTATTCTCCGCCAAAGGAGTGGCATCAATACCCCTCAAAGGAATGGGCGTCTGCAGAGGCGTCATGGACAAACCACAACGTTTAGCAAAGTCCAAATCTATCAGATTCAGAACTGCTCCTGAATCCACAAAAGCCTTAGTGGAAAATGTGGACAAGGAGCAGATCAGAGTAATTGCCAAAAGGAACTTAGGTTGTATACTGCCCACAGCAAATGTGTGTGCAAAATGTTTCTCTCGTTTAGGGCAGACAGAAATAGTATGAGAGGCGTCTCCACAGAAAAAACACAGCTTATTACGCCTTCTAAGCTCACGACGTTCCACCCTAGACAAAACCCCATCACATTGCATAGGTTCAGACATTTGTTCAAAAGGTGGCAGTCTTACGTTCACATAAACGCCGATCAACTTGAATGGCTAATGACATAGAGTCATCCAGACCAGAGGGAACAGGAAATCCCACCATAACATCTTTTACGGTCTCTGACAAACCTTTCCGAAAGAGAGCTGCCAATGCACTATCATTCCATGTAGTAAGGACCGCCCACTTTCGGAATTTTTGACAGTACAACTCTGCAGGATCCTGACCCTGGATTAATGCCAACAGGGTTCTCTCAGCTTGATCAACGGCATTAGGTTCATCATACAACAACCCCAAGGCTTGAAAAAATGCATCCACATTAGTCAGAATAGGATTTTCAGGTGTCAGAGAAAAAGCCCAATCTTGGGGATCACCGCGCAGCAAGGAGATGACAATTTTAACCTGCTGCACAGAGCTCCCCGATGAGTTAGGCTTCAAAGCAAGAAATAATTTACAATTATTCTTAAAATTCAGAAATTTAGACCGATCCCCAGAAAACACATCAGGAGTAGGAATCTTGGGTTCAGCAGCATGTGACTGAATAAGGTAGGTGGAAATTCCCTGTATTTCAGCAGCAAGTTGCTCCACACGATCAGACAGTTGCTTAATCTCCATTAGGAAAAAAAATTCTCCTACGGCCCCAGAGAAAAAGAGGAAAAAATACATAATAATAAAAAAAATAAAAAAATTCTGACACTTTTTCTTTTTTTTCTTTTTCTTTCACGAACAATTCTTTCCTGCTTTTGAGTACCCTAGAATCTGCCGTAGGGCTGGTGATTCTGTTATGAATGGGAAACCGAGGAGGAAAAAAAGACAACAAGCTAAGTCTCAGAAAACCAGAGAAGTTGGTAACTATGCAGATTGCAGATCCCTGATCTTAACCGCACAACTAGCAGCAGTCGTGGAGCGTTCCTACGTTGGTCCTAGATGCCTCGTCACAACTGGAGAACTACATAAGCCTAAAGCAGGAAAAGAGGAAAACTAACTGCCCCAGAGCAGACCCCAAAGGAAAGACAGTCCCCCACATGTATTGACGGTGAAACAAGATGAAAATTCAAACAAAGGCAGAAAAATAGGCTGCGCAAACGATGGGGCCCGGCTAATTAAAAAAGACAGAAAAGGAAACACACTGTCTGCAATCTGCCAAAAAAACACTACAAAAATATTTGTCCAACACTTCTGATAGCAAAATTAACCCTGAAGTCACTAGACTTCTAAACCTACATCAAAACTCTGAAATATTCTGAGACAGAGCAAGAAAGAGGCCAATCTAATAAGGGACAAAAAGCAGATTGGCAAATACTGATTAATAGGAGTGGAATTTCAGCATAGCCCCAGCAGGGGCAGGCTGATTACACAAAAAACTGAATTGACCAACAAGCGCAAGAGTGAACATTAGCAAAAAACAAACTTAACTTGAAAAGACTGGAAGAGAGCTGAAGTCCAGGACCTGAGAAGCAGACTGAATCACCAGCACCCGGATAGGGCGTCGGCTGTCTTATATCCAGTCTGATACTCCAGAGATCCAATCGTTATCTTCCTCATCAGGTGGCAGATCACTACCACTTAAACCAACCGCACTACCTCCTGTCACCACCAGAGGGAGAACAGAAGGGGAACTCTCAACTGGTGGAGCAGAAAATGAGTTCATGACAGGGCCCTATATAATGCTCCATATATAATGGGCCCCATATGATGCTCCATATATAATGGGCCCCATATGATGCTCCATTATATAATGGGTTCCATATGATGCTCCATTATATGATGGGCCCCATATGATCCTTCAGTATATAATAGGCCTCATATTATGCTTCAGTATAATGAGCCCTGTTATGATCGGGTCACCGAGGAGGAAAGCAAGACCAAGCTAAGCCACAGAAAACCAGAGAGGTTGGTAACTACGCGGATTGAAGACCCCTGATCCTATCCACACAACTAGCAGTAGCCGTGGAGCGTACCTACGATGATTCTAGACGCCTCGACACAGCCGGAGAACTAAATAAGCCTAAAGCAAGAAAGGGGAAATCTAAACTGCCCCAGAGCAGACCCCAAAGGAATAGATAGCCCCAAACATATATTGTCGGTGAGACAAGATGAAAACACAAACGCAGGTAGGAAAATAGGCTGAGCAAACGATGGGGTCCACACTAACTAGACAGGACAGGAAAGGAAAAACACTGTCTCCAATCACGCAAAAAAACCCTGTAAAAAATGCCCAACACATCTGATAGAAAAAATACTGAAATCACTAGACTTCGCCCACTATATCAGCACTCTGGTATATTCTGAAAGCAGAGCAAAGAGATGCCAATCTAATAAGGACAAAAACAAACTAGCACAAACAGTAACATACGGATGGAAAGTCAGCACAGCCCCAGCCGGGGCTGGCTGACCATACAAAACTGAAATAGACAAAACCAAATCAAATGTGAACAATAGCAAAAGAACACTTAGGTTGAGCATGCAGGGACTGAGCTGGAAACTAAGACCTCAGGAGGCAGGAAAAAATCACCAGCAGGGATAGAGGGAGTCGGTTGTCTTAAATCCAGTCAGAAACTCCCAATGTCCAATCGTCCTCATTATCAGGTGGCAGGCCTCTGTCAATTAGATCAGCTCCATTACCTCCTGCAACCACCAGAGGGAGCCCGGAAAGAGAACTCGCGACCCCTCTGTCAATATCACCATCTCCACTACCTTCACTAGTAACCAGAGGTAGGCCAGAAAGTGAATTCACAACAGAGCCCCATATGATGCTCCATTCATAATGTACCCCATATAAAGCTCCAGTGTATGATGGACCCCATATGATGATTCAGTATATGATGGGCCCCATATATTGCTCGAAACATAAAAAAAACCTGAAATCCTCACCTTTCCTCACTGGCTGCTGCTCTGCTCCGGACTCCTCAGTGTTGGCGTCTTCAAGCTCTCTGCACTGTGACTGTTCAGGCAGAGGGCGAACAGACAAGACATCATTGCACCCTCTGACCTGAAATGTCATAGTCAGAAGACGCCGCAGCAGAGGAGCAGGAAGAGGTTAATATCACAACTGCGGGGGCGGGGTGGACTCTTTATTAGCCCATGTGGCAACATTTCAGTTCCATAGCAAAGAAAGGATATGTTATGTATCTGAAACGTTGCCACATGACCTAATAAAGAGTCCGACACTTTTTTCACAATTTATCGGAGTGATTTTATAATATATATATATATATATATATGTACACACACTCCCACTGGGGGAGTCCAAGGAGCCACTGAGGGGCTACCAAAGGCTGCTGCTAAAGACCTGATCTGCTGGCGGTGTCACGGCCCTGGACACATAACAGCCAGCTGTTCTATGTCTGCTGAGCAGATGGATTGCAGCCTGGGCAGGCACTGCTCGCATTATGCCTACCCAGCCTGCAGTGTGGACTATCAGCCCAGCGAGGGGCCGCAGTCATGTCCGGTGAGCATAAACCAAGTACTGGTGTCAGAACTCTTGGACTCCGGGAGCTGGGTGACCCCGATAAGGGCCATGCTTCCCCACCAGTTGATCACAGGGAAACATGTGGGTGTCCGCTGTATCCACTGGAATGCCAAAGACTACCCTGTTGCCAGAGTGTTGATTAAAACAAGTAGTGGTACGGAGTTCCATGAGGTCGGGGTAGTCAGAGACTTGCTGCACCCAGTGATAATCGGGCGGGACTTCAGCCTGTTCTGGGACTTGTGGGGTAAAGCAGGGGTGCCCAGTGTCTCAGACAGGAGCCAGCACAACCCTGATGAATCCCCATTGCAATACGAGGTGGAGGAGTTCCCCTTATGTGTCCTACCTGGTGATGAGGACGAATCGGTTCCCGAGCTGGAGGTTTCTGGGGAAAATTTTGGGACTGCTCAAATGTGGGAACTTGCCCTAAAAGGGGCCTTTGAAAATGTGTTTGTGATTGATGGGGTTGCTCAAGAGGGCTGGCACCAGGAACACACACTTTGCAGTCAATAGCGAATTGCTGTATAGAGTGTACACACACTTTGAAGTCAATAATGAATTGCTGTATAGAGTGACTACACTGAGGGGAGGTGAAATAATAGAGCAGCTGTTGGTTTCAGGGCCATACCAGTGGGGGGTTCTAGACATGGCACATTTGCATGTTTTGGGGGGACATCTGGGGGTGGAGAAAATGCAGGAGAGAATACGGCTGGGATGTTATCGGGAGATCCTGAATTACTGTAGATCCTGCCCCCACCTGCCAGACAACCGCTCCCTCTGCGCACTTACGAAGTCCTCTAGTATCATTACCAGTAATAGAGATCCCATTTGAGCGAATTGCCATGGACGTAGCAGGTCCGTTAGTTAAGTTGGCATGAGGGCACTAATATACAATATATCCTAGTGGTTACAGACTATGCGACCCAGTACCCTGAAGCAGTACCCCAAAGGAATTCTTCCGCTAAGAGTACCACCCGGGAACTTGTCCATATTTTTGCTAGGACTTGTCTGCTGAAGGAGATGCGTATTTCCCAGGGAGCAATGCACCTAGGATTTCACTGATTGAGCGCCTTTGGCGGCTGCCGCAGTGTTTTCTTTGACTGGTCTCCCTGAGGTCAGTGATTGTTTCGTGATGTTGGTCTACTAGGCATTGCTCCCACCTGGCCAGAATCCTACTCCACACTGATGAGGGGCAACACCCCGAAACAGCTGTCTGTGGATGGATACCTGGCCTTGGTATTTCCCTTGTCATATCTGTAAACTCGTAAAGAGCTGGATATTGACTTAAAGGGCCACTTAATATGGTGGTAATGGTGGTTTCCGAAAGGAGCCACTCCTTGGCTGGGTCCTTCCCTGGAGGAAGATCTGGCTAGTCCCGTGTTTGAGACTCTTAAATGAGGCTCCACGGACTTTGTTTGCATATTCGTATTTCCCAGGGAGCAATGCACCTAGGATTTCACTGATTGAGCGCATTTGCCGGCTGCCGCAGTGTTTTCTTTGAGTGGTCTCCCTGAGGTCAGTGATTGTTCCGTGATGTTGGTCTACTAGGCATTGCTCCCACCTGGCCAGAATCCTACTCCACACTGATGAGGGGCAACTGTTGTAAATGAGCTACCGAGGAGGAAAAAACAAAAAGCAAGCTAAGCCCAGAAAACCAGAGAGGTTTGTAACTAGCGGATTGCAGACCCCTGATCCTATCCACAAAACTAGCAGTAGCCGTGGAGCGTGCCTATGGTGGTCCTAGACGCCTCGTCACGGCCGGAGAACTAAATAAGCCTAAAGAAAGAAAAGGGAAAATCTAAACTGCCCCAGAGCAGACCCCAAAGCAATAGACAGCCCCCAACATGTATTGTCGGTGAAACCAGATGAAAACACAAACTCTCCAAAACCTCTTAGGCCACGTTCACAAGTTCATTACTTGGGCAGTATTTTATATCAGTATTTATAAGCCAAAACCAGCAGTAGGTAACAAACAAGAAGTGGTGCCCGTCTTTCTATTACACTTTTCCTCTGATTATTCCACTGCTGTTTTTGGCTTACAAATACTGATGTAAAACACTGACCAATTACAAACATGTGAACGTGGCCATAAAAAGAAAAAAAATTCACCCAAAACCTCCCAAAGGAAGGAACATTTCTTGAATCGGCTTCCAGAAGAAAACTCGTTATTTTAGACCTCCTTAAAAAGACTTTTTGTGGACATACTCTTAGGATTTGGTCTGTTTACTGTTCTGTTCAAACTTAGCCCTGACCTGGAAAATCCCTTTATAACAAAAACCCATTCTAACAGCAAGGCAAGAACAATGGAATAAGGTTTGTATTTTTAACTAATTAAATGCAATTATTATAACATGTGCTCACATACTAAGATAGCCTTTAAATTGCTTGCACATGTACGACGCACATAAGTGCTATCATTACAATTTTGTAAGCTTAGTAAAATGTAGACGTACTTGTGAGCTACAGTAACTTAAAAATAAGAATGTATAAATAAAAATAAAATAAAGTAAAGAAAAAAGTTTCACTCTCACAATGGTTTCATAGAAAAAATCCCCTACTGAAAAAAACACCAGGCTAATACAGATGTGAGGTAAAGGGGATGTCCCAGTAAACTAACACAGAAACATAAATTTATAAATAAGCACAGCCATTGGTTTGCCCTAGTTTGACATGGCTAATTTGAACTGGCTTGAGCTAAGAAACACTCGCATACCTTACACGTCAGTGTACCCATAAAATTAGAGAGAATGCTAGAATTTAGGTTCATATTCTGCAACAACTAATAAGGAAATGAGCTACAACATGTCAGTCAGCCATCTTTATCAAGTTGGCCACAAACCTGGCAAATGTTTCTACATTAACCCCTTCACCCCCAAGGGTGGTTTGCACGTTCATGACCGGGCCAATTTTTACAATTCTGACCACTGTACCTTTATGAGGTCATAACTCTGGAACGCTTCCATGGATCCCGGTGATTCTGACATTGTTTTCTCGTGACATATTGTACTTCATGTTAGTGGTAAAATTTCATTCAAATAACTTGCTTTTATTTGTGAAAAAAACGGAAATTTGGCAAAAAATTTTGAAAATTTCGCAATTTTCCAACTTTAAATTTTTATGCCCTTAAATCACAGAGATACGGCACACAAAAAACTTGATAACTAACATTTCCCACATGTTTACTTTACATCAGCACAATTTTGGAACCAAAATTTTTTTTTGTTAGGAAGTTATAAGGGTTAAAAGTTGACCAGTGATTTCTCATTTTTACAACACCACTTTATTTTTAGGATCACATCACATTTGAAGCCACTTTGAGGGGTCTATAGGATAGAAAATACCCAAAAGTGACACCATTCTAAAAAATGCACCCCTTAAGGTGCTCAAAACCACATTCAAGAAGTTTATTAACCCTTTAGGTGCGTCACAGGAATTTTTTTGAATATTTAAAAAAAAATGAACATCTAACTTTTTTTCACAAAAAAAATACTTCAGGTTCAATTTTTTTTATTTTACCAAGGGTAACAGGAGAAATTGGACTGCAAAAATTATTGTGCAATTTGTCCTGAGTACGCTGATACCTGATTTGTGGGGGGGAACGACTGTTTCGGCGCATGGCAGAGCTCAGAATGGAAAGAGCGCCGTTTGACTTTTTCAATGCAAAATTGGCTGGAATTCAGATCGGACGCCATGTCACGTTTGGAGAGTCCCTGATGTACCTAAACAGTGGAAACCCCCTACAAGTGACTCCATTTTGGAAACTAGACCCCCCAAGGAACTTATCTAGATATGTGGTGAGAACTTTGAACCCACAAGGGCTTTACAGAAGTTTATAACGTACAGCGGTACAAAAATGATCTTTTCACCCCAATTTTTATTTTCCCAAGGGTAACAGGACCCTAAAAGTTATTGTGCAATTTGTCCTGAGTATGCTGATACCCCACATGTGGGGGTAAACCACTATTTGGGCGCATGGCAGAGCTCGGAAGGGAAGTAGCGCCATTTGACGTTTTTGGCTGGAATTGAGATCGGACATCATGTCGCGATTGGAAAACCCCTGATGTACCAAAACAGTGGAAACCCCCCACAAATGACACCATTTTGGAAACTAGACCCCCTAAGGAACTTATCTAGATGTGTGGTGAGAACTTTGAACCCCCAAGGGCTTCACAGAAGTTTATAACATAAAGCCGTACAATTAAAAAATCATATTTTTTCCACAAAAATGATCTTTTCACCCTCAATTCTTATTTTTCCAAGGGTAACAGCACCCTAAAAGTTATTGTGCAATTTGTCCTGAGTACACTGATACCCCACATGTGGGGGTAAACCACTATTTCGGCGCATGGCAGAGCTCGGAAGGGAAGCAGCGCCATTTGACGTTTTTGGCTGGAATTGAGATCGGACACCATGTCGCGACTGGAAAACCCCTGATGTACTTAAACAGTGGACACCCCCCACAAATGACACCATTTTGGAAACTAGACCCCCTAAGGAACTTATCTAGATGTGTGGTGAGAACTTTGAACCCACAAGGGCTTCACAGAAGTTTATAACATAAAGCCGTACAATTAAAAAATCATATTTTTTCCACAAAAATGATCTTTTCACCCTCAATTCTTATTTTTCCAAGGGTAACAGCACCCTAAAAGTTATTGTGCAATTTGTCCTGAGTACGCTGATACCCCACATGTGGGGGTAAACCACTATTTGGGCGCATGGCAGAGCTCGGAAGGGAAGCAGCGCCATATGATTTTTTGGCTGAAATTGAGATCGGACACCATGTCGCGATTGGAAAACCCCTGATGTACCAAAACAGTGGAAATCCCCCACAAATGACACCATTTTGTAAAGTAGACCCCCCAAGGAACTTATCTAGATGTGTGGTGAGCACTTTGAACCCCCCAGTGCTTCACAGAAGTTTATAACGCCCGGTCGTGAAAATAAAAAATTTGTATTTTTTCCACAAACATGATCTTTTAGTCACCATTTTTTTTATTTTCCCAAGGGTAACAGGAGAAATTAGACCCCAAAAGTTGTTGTCCAATTTGTCCTGAGTACGCTGACACCCAATATGTGGGAGAAAACTACTGTATGGGGACACGTCGGGGCTCAGAAGGGAAGTAGTGACGTTTTGGTATGCAGACTTTGATGGAATGGTCTGCAGGTGTCATGTTGCCTTTGGAGAGCCCCTAATGTACCTAATCAGTAGAAACACCCACAAATGACCCAATTTTGGAAACGAGAACCCCTAAGGAACTTATCTAGATGTGTGGTGAGCACTTTGAACCCCCAAGCGCTTCACAGAAGTTTATAATGCCCGGGCATGAAAATAAAAAAATCGTTTTTTTTCCACAAACATGATCAATTAGTCCCCAATTTTTTCATTTTCCCAAGGGTAACAGGAGAAATTGGACCCCAAAAGTTGTTGTCCAATTTGTCATGAATACGCTGACACCCCATATGTGGGAGAAAACTACTGTATGGACACACGTCGGGGCTCGGAAGGGAAGCAGTGCCATTTTGGAATGCAGACTTTGATGGAATGGTCTGCGGGTGTCATGTGCGTTTGGAGAGCCCCTGATGTACCTAAACTATTGAAACTCCCCACAAATGACCCCATTTTGGACACTAGACCCCCCCACGGAACTTATCTAGATGTGTGGTGAGCACTTTGAACTCCCAAGTGCTTCACAGAAGTTTATAACGCTCGGACGTGAAAATAAAAAAATCATTTTTTTCCACAAAAATGATATTTTTGCCCCCAATTTTTTATTTTCCTAAGGGTAACAGGAGAAATTGGACCCCAAAAATTGTTTTGCAATTTGTCCTGAGTAGGCTGAAACCCTACATGTGGGGGTAAAACACTGTTTGGGCGCATGGCAGAGCTTGGAAGGGAAGGAGCAACATATGACTTTTTCAACTCAGAATTGGCTGGAATTGAGATCAGATGCAATGTTGCATTTGGAGAGCCCCTGATGTGCCCAAACAGTGGAAACCCCCAATTCTAACTCCAACCTGAACCCCAACACACCCCTAACCCTAATCTCAGCCCTAACCCAAGCCCTAACCCTAGCCCTAACCCTAACCCTAGCCCTAACCCTAGCCCTAACCCTAACCCTAATGGAAAAATGGAAATAAATACATTTTTTTAATTTTATTATTTTTCCCTAACTAAGGGGGTGATAACGGGGGGTTTTATTTACTATTTATGGCGGTTTTTATTTTTGGCAGCTGTCACACGCTGAAAGACGCTTTTTATTGTAAAAATAGTTTTTGCATCACCACATATTGAGAGCTATAATTTTTCCGTATTTTGACCCACCGAGTCATGTGAGGTCTTATTTTTTGCGGGACGAGTTGACGTTTTTATTGGTACCATTTTCAGGCACGTGACATTTTTTGATCGCTTTTTATTCCGATTTTTGTGACGCAGAATGAACAAAAACCAGCGTTTCATGAATTTCATTTGGGGGAGTGCGTTTACACCGTTCCACGTGCGGTAAAATTGATAAAGCGGTTTTATTCTTCGGGTCAGCACGGTTACAGCGATACCTCATTTAGGTCGTTTTTTTATGTTTTGTCGGTTTTATGCAATGAAAACTATTTTATGCAAAAATAATTATTTTTTATATCGCTTTATTCTGCGAGCTATAACTTTTTTATTTTTTCGCTGATGATGCTGTGTGGCGGCTCGTTTTTTGCGGGACAAGATGATGTTTTCAGCGGTACTATGGATATTTATATGCGTCTTTTTGATCGCGCGTTATTACACTTTTTGTTTGGCAGTATGATAAATCATTATTTTTTGCTTCGTTTTTTATTTTTATTTTTTAAGGGGTTCGCTAAAGGGGTTAACTAATGGGACAGTTTTATAGGGCGGGTTGTTTCGGACGCGGCGATACCTAATATGTGTACTTTTATTGTTTTGTTTTTTTTTTATTTTCAAAAAATGAATTTATTGGGGAATATTTTTTTTTTTTTACTAATTTATTTGGCGATTTTTTTAAAATTATTTTTACACTTTTTTTTTTTTTTTTTTTTACTTTATTACATAGTCCCAGGTGGGACATCACTGTCCTGTGACAGATCTCTGATCTGTCACATCACAGATCACTGTGACAGATCAGCAATCTGTCACAGGCATTGAAGAAGACTTCCTCTTGCCTGCGCTTTGCAGGCACTGAGGAAGCCAGCTTCCTGCAGGCCCCCGAAGGCCCCCGTCGCCATCTTGGATTCGGGGGCCTGGAGGAAAGGAGCCCCCAGCAGCAGCGCTGCACATTGCGCTGCCGTGGGGGGCTCAGGGAAGCACAGAGGGAGCCCCCTCCCTGCCGATGCTTCCCTTTAACTCCCGGTACACCGCGATCGTGTTTGATCGCGGTGTGCAAGGGGTTAACGTGTCGGGGGCGGTCCGTGACCGCCCCTGACACATTGTGCCGGGTGTCAGCTGTGATAATCAGCTGACACCCGACCCGATCAGCGGCGCTCACCACGTGGGCGCCGCTGATCGCGGTAGACGTACTATCCCGTCCATGGGCATAGGGGCCCGGGTCCCATGGACGGGATAGTACGTCTCATGTCAGGAAGGGGTTAATTGCTTGAGTCTATGTGCCCCAAGTAGCAGTAAGTTTCGAATATCTGACTTCACAGTATAATAGATTAATCCCCCCCCTCAAAAAAAACAGTTACAGAAATTGCACTACAAAATTTGGTCCCCATTCAGTGACAACTCTTTTTTACTTCTCTCTTGTACTCCTGTATCGGATCATCTCTTACAACTGTCCAACAGTAATCTGCAAGCACTGATGGATTAAATTTTCCTTGACATCTTTTCTACAAAGCTGCAATATCTTGGTGAAATCGCTCACTGTGCATGTCGCTCACTGCTCCACAGTTTGGGAGAAAACAGTCAAGATGTGAATGTAAGAAATTAATCCTTAAGGACATGTTACAGCCAAGATCCTTATATGTTTTGAGATTTTCTACCAACTCTTCATAGTTAACTGCTCTTAAATTTACCAAAAAATAGTTACCGCTAATGCGAATGCTACTTATGCAGCCTTTTCTTTTCCTTGCAACAAATGGAGAAACGCCTCATCTTGAAGAAGCTTATGTATCTGAGTTTTAATAAAGGGTCCTTCCTTCATCTTTGCTTCACTCAACCTTGGAAATGTATCAATGACATACTTGAATGCTTATGCATTTTTATCTATTCCCTTTACAAAGTTCTTCATTAGGCCCAACTTGATATGCAATGGCAGGAACAAAATTTTATGTGGTTCAACAATTGCTGGATATAGAATATCGGAGAGGCCAGTCTCTTTTATTGTAGTGATATTCTGATTCACCACTATCCCACTCACACAGAAAGCAGCAGTACCTTGTGTATCCACCCTGGAGACCAAGTAAGAAGGCAACCACCTTTAAGTCACCACAGAGGGACCACAAATGTTGGTCATATTTCAGGCACCTCAATAGCTGTTTCATGATGACATAGGTTTCTTTCATGTGGACTGCATAACCAACTGGAATTGACGGTAGAGCATTGCCACTATGCAGCAAGACGGCTTTTAGGCTTGTTATGAATGAATCGATGAAGAGCCTCCATTCCTCTGGATTACGGCTTATCTTCAGAGCTTCCATTAAACTGTTCATGTTGTTGCATGCCACAAGATTGTCCTCCATGAAGAAGTATTGGACAAGTTCATTATCATGGTTGCAAAAAAGTAATCCGAACATCGTTCACTAGGAGATTCCACTCTAGTAGATTAGAACCTAAGAGCTCAGCCTTAGGCTGGGGTCACATTTGAGAGAAACTCGCACAAGTCTCGCGTCTCAATACCCAGCACTGCCGCCGGCACTCGGGACTGGAGTGTGCGGCTGCATGTATTTCTACATGCACATTCCCTGAGTTATGCACCATGTAGTGGTTGTGTCTGACCACGAAGAGAATAACTAATTATAAAGATGACATAGAAGTGGTTTACAACTGTTGCCTTCTGTAAGGTGAAACATTACTTGCCTGTTTTATCACAAGAGTGAGGGTTTCTGCCATGTCTCCAGTCCTACATCATAGATCAAGTCAGTGAGGTAGGAGTTCTGGCTGCTGCTGAGCCCTTAAGTCACTCTTTTGATTTATGATGAGATCAGAGGACTGCAGACAAAAACATGCCTGTGATAAAACAGGCAGGGAAATGTTTTACCTCACAGAAAAAAATCAGCTGTGATCCTATGGTGTCCAATCTGTATACATTTTTTCCTCCCCTGGCCAGGAGATGTTATGTACCAACCATATTCCTGCATGGTGAAATACAGCCATTACAAAGTACATAGCAGGGGCACTGTTGTGAACTCATTTTCTGGTCTGCCTCTGGTGAGGGAGCTGGTTGTGCTGACAGAGGAGTTGTGAGGTCTCTTTCCGGGCTCCCTCTGGTGGTAGCAGGAGGTAGTGAAGCTGATCTAATTAACAGAGACCTGCCACCTGATAATTAGGAAGAGGAGTGGACATCTGGAGTCTCAGACTGGATTTAAGACAGCCGACTCCCTATTCCAATGCTGGTGATTTTTTCCTGCTTCCTGAGGTCTTAGTTTCCAGCTCAGTTCCTGCCTTCTCAAGCTGTTATCTTTGCTAATGTTCACATTTGATTTGATCTATTCAGTTTTTTGTGTGGTGAGCCAGCCCCGCCTGGGGCTGTGCTGAATTTCCACTCTTATGTCACTGTATGTGCCAGTTTGCTTTTTATCCATTATTAGATTGGCCTCTTTTTGCTCTGTTCTCAGAATATGCCAGAGTGCTGATATAGTGGGAGAAGTCTAGTGACTTCAGGGTATTTTTTGCTATCAGAAGTGTTGGACATTTTTGCAGGGTTTTTTTGGCTTGATTGCAGACAGTATCTTTCCTTTCCTGTCCTTTCTAGCTAGTGTGGGCCCCATCATTTGCTCAGCCTATTTTCCTACCTGTGTTCGTGTTTTCATCTTGTCTCACCGTCAATACATGTGTGTGGGCTATCTATTCCTTTGGGGTCTGCTCTGGGGCAGTATTACATTTCCCCTTTTCTTGCTTTAGGCTTATTTAGTCGTGCGGCTGTGACGAGGAGTCTAGAATTATCGTAGGTACGCTCCACGGCTGCTGTTAGTTGTGTGGTTAGGATCAGGGGTCTGCAATCCGCGTAGTTACCAACCTCTCTGGTTTTCTGTGACTTGGCTTGGTTTTGCTTTCCTCCTTGGTGACCCATTCATAACAGGGCACGTTCATAAGATTATCTCAGTAACGGAATTTAAAAAAAAAAAAATAACAGTCCAGCTCAACGAACCGTAAATAGGCTTTTATTCACACAACGTGCATAAAAGAGGACAAGATCAGCAGTACAACTAAAAAAAAAATGACATCAACGCGTTTCAGTTGACAACCCACGCTTATTAAGGATGGGCTGTCACCTAAAACGCGCTGATGTCGCATTTCTTTTAGCTGTACTGCTCATCGTGTCCTCTGTTATGCATGTTGCATGAATAAAAGCCTATCTAAGGTTCGTTAAACTGGATTTTCTTCATTTTACGATTGTTTCCTGGCTTGACGCGGCGTTTCTGGGCTCCGAACACCTCCAAGATGTCCCTTATGGTGAGCTGGATCTATTCTTACTCCAACATTATTTTTAAGGCTACTTTCACACATCCGGTGTGTGGGGTCTGGCGGCGTGCGGCAAAAATCCGGGCCGCCGGATCCGGCCTGCAGCCGTGACACCGGATGTGCATGCGGCGTCTGATACGGCTCGGACATGATTTAAAGGAGCTGCAGGAGGAGGTGGACAGAGGCAGCCGCTGAGAGAGACAGCTGCTGAAAGGGAGGTGAGGGGAGGGTAGGAGAGGAGAGGGGAGGGGAGAGGAGAGGGGGGTGGAGAGAGAGACATGTGGGGTTAACACTCAGTGTCCAGGCGAGAGAATCTCTCTCTCTTGCCGGGCACTTGTGGGGTTAACCCCACAGAGAGATCTCTCTCTCACCCAGACACTGTGAGTGTTAACCCCACAAGTGCCCGGCGAGAGAGATCTCTCACAAGTGTCCGGGTGACAGAGAGAGATCTCTCTCTCTCGCCGGGCACTTGTGGGATTAACATTCACAGAGTCCGGGCATGCGCTGTGGAAAAAGCCGGTCCGGCGCTGACAAAAAATGTTGCAGAGAACGTTTTTTGCAGATGCCGGACGGCTAATTTTTGCCGTGTCCGGCAACAACCGGACACGACGCATAACCATCCGGCACGATGCGGCGACCATGAAAGCTTATGGGACAAAACCGGATCCGGTGCTGGATCTGGTTATGAAAAATTTCGCCGCATCGTGCCGGATTACAAAAACCGGATGTGTGAAAGAGGCCTAACACATCCACCTGTGGAACTTATTATTCCAAGATATATCTATTAATATGTAGTTTGTTCATGGAACAACACCTTTAAGAAACAGTCATTATTAATAAAAATAGTAAACTACACAGAATATATACACGTTTATACTGGGATGCAGCACAATAGTTTGGATTCTCAAAATGATTATACTTCATGTTGATTTGACTTACCCTTGTACAGTATGTTATATTGACAAACCTTTGACTAAGAAAGCTTGAGTTCGAAACATGTAGGTTTCTTAGGGTTTAATTTGTATCATATGCTATTCGTTACCCTTTAATTGTTGGATAAACTTTTGATATTAATCTCCAAAACTGTGAAGTGGGATTTTTGGAATTTGTGTGCAAATCACTATGTTTTATATGTTGTTGAAGCTCTGTGGACTAACTATGTGTACCATAGGAGCAAGGAATATAAAAGTGGTTAGGCTTGTGTACAGTACATCAGAGGAATGGCATGATATCTAGGTGCACCACCATTGCTATTTTACAGAGAATATGAGAATTCAGCAAAAAAAACATTCAAGAAGAACTGAGAGGCCCTCTTTAGCAAGCTCATTTGGTTAACACTAACACCTGACATGGAGCAGGCACAAGCACAACAACATTCTTTTCACCATACAGTTCATGCATAATGGCTGCAAAATAAATCATACCATGAGATCAGCTACAATATAGATTTTTTTTTATAACAAATAACTATAAATAGCAATTAAAAGGTTTTTCTGACTATAAAAAAGAGCTTTACATGTTGTATAAATTTATACAATTTACTAATTAACTTTACCAAAGTTCCATAATATCCTGCTGGTCCCGGTTCCAGGAGCTCTACTAAACCAGCCCCTTCTTACAAAAAAAAAGTTCTATCAGGACAGAAAAAGCGGACAAGTGACATGCGAGTGTCATGCGAGTACAATGTGATTTTCATACCAAGCGTACACCTGAGTGCATACCACAAAGGTGACATCAACCCCCCCCAACTATTACCCCACTTGCCACTGCTACAGGGCAAGTAGGAAGAGCCAGGCTAAGTGCCAGAATTGGCGCATCTTAGAGATGCTCCTTTTATGGGGTGGCTGAGAGCTGATGTTTTTATCCGGGGGGGAAGTACCTATGGCCCCTTCCTAGTCTATTAATATCAGCCCACAGCTGTCTGCATAGCCTTTGCTGGCTATCAATTATATGGGGACCACACGTCACTTTTTTGGGGGTTCCCCATTTTAATAGCCAGTAAAGGCTAAGTATACAGCAGTCAGCTGATATTAATAGTATGGGAAGCTCCATGGGTATTACCCCCTTCCCAGGCTATAAACATTGGCCCCCAGCTGTTGGCTTACCCTCTGCTGATTACGAAAATTGCGCAGGAGCCCACGCAATTTTTTTCAGAAAAATAATCTTTTATTAATTAAATACATGTACAGTAAGCTGCACACAAACTGTACTAATTGTATTTGTCACTGACATCTACTGTATATATCTACCTATTCCATTTGTCTTCACTGTATGTAAACCATCTCTCCCATCCTGTCGGCTCCTGCAGAGATTTTACAGTGCCCAGCAGATGTTTTACCAGCTTTTCTTATATCTATCTCTCTATGCAATATTAATACATACACACACATATATATTTATGTGTGTTATTGTCATCTGTATATATATGTATTCTATGTGCATATATCTATTCTATTCTAACCTGTCAGTGTGATTTTACTGTACACCGCACATGAATTGCTGGCTTTTCTAAGGACACCGATGCGTAAAAATTCAACAGGACCCGCATGATGCGAGTGCTGTGCGATTTTTTTCTTGCATCCATTGACTTGCATTGGCCAGTCTCGTCCGAGATACGCTATAAATCGCAGCATGCTGCAATTTATTTTCAATTCTCTGACCTTCCCTGGCACCTGCGCACTGCAGTACTCTGCTCTGCCCTCAACAGGACAGAGCAGTACACCTGCACCGCAACGGGAAGCAAAGAAGAGGACGTCATCGCAAGAAGATGGGAGGCGCCGGACCCGGACCGCGACACCCATCGGTCCCGGACCGCCCCCCCCCCGTGAGTATAATATAACTAATTTTTCTTATCTTTCAGGTTACATCAGGGGCTTATCTACAGCATTACAGAATGCTGTAGATAAGTCCCTGATGGCGGTGGCCGCATCTTATATGCCAAAAAATAGGTGACAGATTCCCTTTAATGTGATCTGCCTCCACAATGATGCTCAAACATCATCTTAATATATGTATGTACTATATTTGAATTGAGCCTATGTTAAATACAAAGCTGGAAAAGATGATAAATATCTCAAAAACTTTTTGTACATTGTCAAATATCACACAAACATTTGTAATCCTTGGTCTTTGTGTCCTCCTAGTGAAATAAATAAAAAACTACAGGTGGTATTTTTTATTGCTTTGTCATCACACTTTTGCTAAAAAAGAATCTATTGTATGGAATTGTTTTCAAACTAAAGGAAATCTGTCAGGAAAGAAGTCCTTATGTAAGTACAGGTAGAGCATGCTAGGGTTAAGAATTAGCATTCAGATCATGTCAATAGGCATCACTCAACAGAGAAAGGTGAAAATGACATTATAATCACACTGTGCCCAGTTCCATTCCATTCATCTGGATTAGGCTTTATTGTGGCTGTTCTACAATAATGCCCACTGTTCAGTTGATTGACGTCTTACCCAGTCTGTGAATGAGCTCAGCATTACATCAATAAATTTGAATATTGGACAAGACTGGAGTACAGCATGACTGCTCAGTTCTGCATCCTGCCCAAATGACTGGAATGACACAGGGCAAAGTGCTATTATGATGTTATTTTCTCCTTTCATTGCAGAATGATACCTAATATACGAACATGATGTGGATGTTAATTCTATCCACTAGCCTGCTAGTCACCTCCATGGCGACACAAGGCTGAAAAATTGCAGCAGGGTCACCAAGTTGAGGTGTCCTGTAAGGTCCTGCGCTGAGCAGAACCTGACATACTTCCTGCCTGTGCCTGATTGACAGGACTAATGCCCTGGAATGCAAAAGCATTGCAGAGTATTAGATCAATGATCTGACCAGGGAATGTTGATGTCCCATCCTGGAAGTAAAAAATATAAAAAGGTGAAACAAAATTTGTAAAAACATGAAAACATAAGAGTGAAAGTATGAAAAAAAATGGAAAAATGTTTTGTAAGTAAACGTACAGTTTTCCACATTAAAAAAAATTGAAGGAAAAAGTACACATATTTGGTATCGTCACATTCAAAACAAAACAATCTATAAAACTGTCTTATTTATTAAAATATAGCTTTTACAGCATACTAACACACAAAACATAGTAAATAAAAAGTGATAAAGAAACATCTTGTCCGACAAAAAACAAGCCACCTTATCTAGCTATGTTTACAAAATTTTAAAAAGTTAGAGGTATCAGAGTTTGACAATGGAAAAAGAAATTATTGTTTGTAAAAAACTTATTTTAGTGTGCAGAAGCAGCAAAACAAAAAGCCTACATAAATCTGGTATCACTGCGAACATAATCAAGCAAAAAATAAAGTTGCCTGATCATTTTTCCTGCATGGTGAAAGGCGTGAAAAGAAATATTAGCAACCATTTATGAATTTCTCTTTTTTGTTCACTCTGCCACCTAAAAAGAATTTAAAAAAATGATAAAAAAATGTAATGTACACCAAAATTAAACATTTAAAACGTCAACTCATCCCGCAGAAAACAAGGCCCCACACAGCTCGTTCAACAGAAAAATAAAAAAAATTATATCATTCAGAATATAGTGATATCATAACAAATACTTATTTTTGTAAATTACTGTATTATTGTGCAAACTATCATTATTATTGTAAAAATACTAAATACTGGTGTCGCTGTAATTGTACTGACCCGAAGAATGAGTTACCTTATCATGTTTACCGCATGGTGAACAGTGTAAAATGCCGAAAAAAATTAAATTAAAGACAATTGCTTTTTATTCAGTTTCTCACAATTTTAAATACAAATCAAATAAAAAATGTTATATACAGGGGACACTGCAAAGAGATGTATACTATGCAATATACAGCGGGCAAAATAAGTATTGAACACGTCACCAATTTTCTAAGTAAATATATTTCTAAAGGTACTATTGGCAAGAAATTCTCACCAGATGTCAGTAACAACCCATCCAATCTACACAGGCAAGGAAATCAAACCATAGATGTCCATAAATTAAGTTATGTTTAACAGGGAAAAAGTATTAAACACAGATGCTGAAATTTATTTAATACTTTGTACAAAAGCCTTTGCTGGCGATTAAAGCTTCAAGACGCCTTCTGTATGGAGAAACTAGTCGCATACATTGCTCAGGTGCGATTTTGACCCACTTTCACACAAACACCCTTCAAATCCTGAAGGTTCTGTGAACTCCTTCTATGGACTCTGAGCTTTAGTTTCTTCCATAAATTTTCTATTAGATTCATGTCAGATGATTGGCTGGGTAATTCTAGTAACTTTATTTTCTTTCTCTGAAACCAATTGAGTTTTCTTGGCTGTGTGTTTTGAATCAGTGTCTTGCTGAAATGTCCACCCTCATTTCAACATAATCAGCAGATTTTTATAAAAAAAAAAATGTCTCAGTACATTTGTCTATTCATCCTTCCTTCAACCACATGAAGTTTCCTAGTGCCGCATGCAGAAAAATAGCCCCACACCATGATGTTCTCACATTCAAACTTCACTGTTTATATGGTGTTTTTGGGGTGAAATGCTGCGCCTTTTGCCCCCCAAATATGGGGTCTATTATGGCAACCAAAGAGTCCAATTTTGGTCCAGACTATATTCTCCCAGTGTTTCACAGGCTTGTCTAAATGTTACTGAGTAAACTTTATATGTGCTGGAACACGCTTTTAGTTCAGCAATGCAGTCTTGCGTGGTGAGCATGCATACAGGGCATGGAGCTTGAGGTTTTCTTTGAAACAATTGTACCTCATCTTCTTTAATAGAAGGCACACTGTTAGCCACAGGACCCGCAGATACAGGGGGCTTTGTTCTTCACCATAGGGGGCGTGGCTTCTCCCCCACATGACTACGATCGCTCTGATTGGCTGTTTCACTTTTAACAGCCAATCAGAGCGATAGTAATATTTCATCAATGAAAATTAATGAAATATTACAATCCAGCCATGTCCGACGCTGCTGTAGCATCGGACATGGCTGGTGACAGCGATCCGACCCCCCCACCCGTTAACGGGGGGCGATCTGCCCCCCGCCACTGAATGAAAGCAGCGATGTGCTGCTGCTGTCATCATCTCCCCCGCCTTCCCTCCGCCCCCCCCCGCCTTCCGATCGCCCCTCCTCCCACCCCCCTATACTCACCGAGTGCCGTTATGGCTCCCGGTGTCCTGCGGTCCCGGACCATGGGCGCCGCCATATTGGAAAATGGCGGGCGCATGCGCAGTGCGCCCGCCGGCTGCAATTTCCATTCATTCATTTTGATCCCTGTGATAAACTCTCACAGTGATCAAAATAGAATGAAAAGTAAATAAACCCTCTGTTTATCACCCCCATAGGCAGGATCAACTAATAAAATAAAGAAATTATTTTTATTTTTCCATTAGGGTTAGGGTTGGAAAGAGGGTTAGGGTTGGAAAGAGGGTTAGGGTTGGGGTTGGAATTAGGGTTAAACTTGTGGTTAGGGTTGGGATTAGGGTTAGGGGTGTGTTGGGGTTAGGGTTATGGTTAGGGTTGGAATTAGGGTTAGGGATGTGTTGGGGTTAGGGCTGTGGTTAGGGGTGTGTTGGGGTTAGGATTAAAGTTAGAATTGTGGGGTTTCCACTGTTTAGGCACATCAGGGGGTCTCCAAATGCGACATTGTGCAACCATTGATTCCAGCCAATTTTGCATTGAAAAAGTTAAACGGTGCTCCCTCCCTTCCAAGCCCCGACATGTGCCCAAACAGTGGTTTACCCCAACATATGTGGTATCAGCGTACTCAGGAAAAATTGCTCAACAACTTTAGGGGTCTAATTTCTCCTGGTACCCTTGGGAAAATAAAAAATTGGGGGCTATAAAAAATTTTTTTTTTATTTTCACGTCTCTGCGTTATAAACTTCTGTGAAGCACTTGGGGGTTCAAAGTGCTCACCAGGCATCTAGATAAGTTCCTTGGGAGGTCTAGTTTCCAAAATGGGGTCACTAGTGGGGGGTTTCTATTGTTTAGGCACATCAGGGGGCTCTGCAAACGTAACGACGACCGCAGACCATTCCATCAAAGTCTGCATTTCAAAACGTCACCACTTCCATTCCGAGCCCTTACGTGTGCCCAAACAATGATTCCCCCCCCATATATGGGGCACCAGCGTACTCAGGACAAACTGTGCAACAACTTTTGTGGTCCAATTTATCCTGCTATCCTTGTGAAAAATAAATTGCTGGCTAAAAATCATTTTTTTTGAGGAAAAAAAATATTTTTTATTTTCACGGCTCTGCGTTATAAACTTCTGTGAAGCGCTTAGGGGTTCAAGGTGCTCACCACACATCTAGATAAGTTCCTTGGGGGGTCTACTCTCCAAAATGGGGTCACTTGTGGGGAGTTCCACAGTTTAGGTACATCAGGGGCTCTGCAAATGTAACATGATGCCCGCAGACCATTCCATCAAAGTCAGCATCTCAAAATGTCACTACTTCCCTTCCGAGCCCCGACGTGTGCCCAAACAGTGGTTCCCCCCCACATATGGGGTACCAGCGTACTCAGGACAAACTGGACAACAACTTTTGGGGTCTAATTTATCCTGGTACCCTTGTGAAAATAAAAAATTGCGCACTAAAAAATAATTTTTTGAGGAAAAAAAAATATTTTTTATTTTCACGGCTCTGCGTTATAAACTTTTGTGAAGCACTTGGGGGTTCAAAGTGCTCACTACACATCTAGATAAGTTCCTTAGGGAGTCTAGTTTCCAAAATGGGGTCATTTGTGGGGAGCTCCAATGTTTAGGCACACAGGGGCTCGCCAGGAACGACATGGTGTCAGCTAACGATTAGAAGTAATTTGCATTTCAAAAAGTCAAATGGCGCTCCTTCACTTCTGAGCCCTGCCGTGCGCCCAAACAGTGGTTCCCCCCCACATATGGGGTACCAGCGTACTCAGGACAAACTGGACAACAACTTTTGTGGTCCAATTTCTCCTGTTAGCCTTGTGAAAATTAAAAATAGTGTGCTAAAAATCATTTTTGAGGAAAAAAAATATTTTTTATTTTCACTGCTCTGTGTTATAAACTTTTGTGAAGCACTTGGGGGTTCAAAGTGCTCACTACACATTTAGATAAGTTCCTTAGGGGGTCTAGTTTCCAAAATGGGGGTCACTTGTGGGGGAGCTCCAATGTTTAGGTGCACAGGGGCTCTCCAAAACGCGACATGGTGTCCGATAACGATTGGAGCTAATTTTCCATTCAAAAAGTCAAATGGTGCTCCTTCCCTTCCAGACCCTGCCGTGCGCTCAAACAGTGGTTTATGACCACATATGAGGTATTGGTGTACTCAGGAGAAATTGCTCAACAAATTTTAGGATCCATTTTATTCTGTTGCCCATGTGAAAATGAAAAAAACTGAGGCGAAAAGAAAATTTTTGTGAAAAAAAGTACTTTTTTTTTACAGATCAATTTGTGAAATACCTGGGGGTTCAACATTATCACTATGCATCTAGATAAGTTCCTTGGGGGGTCTAGTTTCCAAAATGGGGTCACTTGTGGAGGAGCTCCAATGTTTATGCACACAGGGGCTCGCCAAACGTGACATGGCAACCACTAAATATTCCAGCATATTTTCCATTCAAAAAGTCAAATGGCATTTTCCATTCAAAAAGTCAAATGGCGCTGCTTCCCTTCTGAGCCCTGCCGTGCACCCAAACAGTGGTTTATGACCACATATGAGGTATCGGTGTACTCAGGAGAAATTGCCCAAAAAATTTTAGGATCCATTTTATCCTGTTGCCCATGAGAAAATGAAAAAATTGATGCTAAAAGAAAATTTTTGTTGGAAAAATTAAAATGTCCATTTTTTCTTTCCACGTTGCTTTAGTTCCTGTGAAACACCTGAAGGGTTAATAATCTTCTTGAATGTAGTTTTGAGTAGCTTGAGGGGTGCAGTTTTTAGAATGGTGTCACTTTTGGGTATTTTCTGCCATATAGACCCCTCAAAGTGACTTCCAATGTGAGGTAGTCCCTAAAAAAAATGGTTTTGTAAATTTTATTGTAAAAATGAGAAATCGCTGGTCAATTTTTAACCCTTAACTTCCTAACAAAAAAATATTTTGTTTCTAAAATTGTGCTTATGTAAAGTAGACATGTGGGAAATGTTATTTAGTAACTATTTTGTGTCACATAACTCTGGTTTAACAGAATAAAAATTCAAAATTTGAAAATTGCGAAATTTTCGCCAAATTTGATTTCTTTTCACAAATAAACGCAAAAATTATCGAACTAAATTTACCACTAACATGAAGCCCAATATGTCACGAAAAAACAATCTCAGAATCGCTAGGATCGTTGAAGCGTTCCTGAGTTATTACCTCATAAAGGGACACTGGTCAGAATTGCAAAAAATGGCCTGGTCATTAAGGTCAAAATAGGCTTGGTCATGAAGGGGTTAAAAGAGAGAGAAAAAAAAACATTTTATATTATTCGTGCAAAACCGGGGAAAATTCTGAACATACATTAAGAGAGTATATAAAAGAGGAATATAAACACTTGTTTTCAAAGAATCAAACAAATACTTAGCAAAACAGTATAATTATTTTATCAAAGTCATCTTATTTATACTGCAAAATCATGTCCTGTCTAGTATTTAAACCTGTTGGGTATAATTTAAATATCCAGTATGATTCCAGATTGAGGATTTTTCTCTGAAAGTTTCCACCTCTGAATGATTGTTTTATTTTTTTCTATGCCCATAAACCTGAGATGGGTAAGATCTCGGTTATGGCAGTTAATAAAATGTTTTGATACCGCGGAGACATTTAATGCATTAGGATTGGTAGTGTCAGGCAAATGTCTCCTTATACTTTTTTTTTTAAAGGAGTAATAGTAAAAGCAACATATTGCACCTCACATTCCATGCACTGAATTAGATACATAACACTGGGAGTGTTACAATTGATAAAACTATTGATAAAATAAGTTTTTTGTATGTACCAGTGTAAAAGACTTGCTTTTTTAGTGCATAAGAACAAGAGATGCAGAAGCTGTTGCTGCATTTGAAAACACCCTTATGAGAGCCACGTAGAATCCCGTGAAGATATGTTACTAGTTACCACACTCGGGGATAATGTATCCTCTAAAGTTGGAGACCTTTTAGCTGTATATGGAATTCTGTTATTCCGTGGGACATTACGGAGTGTTTTGTCTTTGTACAATAATGGCACATATTTTTTAATAATATTCGCGATGGTGTGATACTGTGGAGAAAATTCTGTGGAAAAAACTATTTTACCATATTGTTCTGGAAATTGTGCACATTTATTTCTACTAGATCCTAAAAGTGTTTTCCTGTCCATTTTTTCAACAATTTTTTAAGCCCTTTGTAAGCTCTAATCAGAATATCCCCTGGATTGCAACCTAGATAGAGTGTTTTTCGCTTCAATTTCAAAAGACTCAGGTTTGGAGCGAATTCTCTTGACTCTAATTAGTACTCAAGATGGGTAAATTTTTAGTCACGTGTACTGGGTGACATGATGAAGCCTCTAAGATGGAATTTGAATCTGTTTCTTTCCAGTATGGATACATTTGTAGAGTCTTATCATTACCCACTAAAGTAACATCAAGATAATTAGTTTTCATTTTTTCATGGCAAAAAGTGAAGGACAAGTTGAAAGGATTGTTTTTGTGATGTCATTACCTTTCCAGACAAAAATCTGGTCATCTATATAACGCCCATAAAAATAGATTTTGTCCTTAAAAACATTGTTCTTGTTTAGTATAAATTTCTCCTCAAAAACTGCCACTGCCAAATTGGCTAATGAAGGGGAAAATTTCCCCCCATACTTAACTCCCCATTTGTGTAGGTAATATTTGTCAACAAATTTGAATTAATTATGTGTCATTAGATAATGTATAGCTGACAATAAAAAATATCTCAAATTTGCAGGGTATGAACTGTGTTTTGACATATAACTTTGTAATGTTTCCATAGCAATATGATGGGGGATAGATGGATATAGTGCCACTATATCACATGTCAACCATGAGTAGTTGGAATTCCAGGAAAGATCAGTTATATCTGAAATGAGAGCTTTAGTATCTCTAATATATCCTGGTAGCTGTCTAACCAGTGGTTGCAAATGAAAATCCACCCATTCTCCCATTTAATGACCCAATTCCTGAGATTATGGGTCTGAACAGAGAAAGGAAGATATTTTTGTGAATTTTTGGGAGTGCATGATATATTAGAATAATAAGAAAAACTATGGAATATCTGTTTGTGGATTTTCCTGTTGTATACTCCCTCTTTTAATCCTTCCTCTAAAAGCTTTCTTTCTTAGTTTCTCTTTGAAAAATAGTGCTGGATCATTAGGTAAGGAAATATACAGCTCTGGCAAAATTTAAGAGACCACTGCAAAATTTTCAGTTTGTCTGATTTTTCTCTTTATAGTTATATTTTTGAGTAAACTGTAAATTGCTCTTTTATTCTATAAACTACTGACACATCTTCGAAATTTCCAAGCACTAAATTTTGTATTTATTTTCAGAAAATGAGAAATGGTCTGAATAACAAAAAAAATGCAGTGCTTGCAGACCTCAAATAATGCTAAAAAAACAAGTTCATATAATCATTTAGAAACAACAATACTAATGTTTTAACTCAGGAAGAGTTCAGAAATCAATATTTTGTGGCATAACCAGGATTTTTAATCACAGCTTTCATGCGGCTTGGCATGCTTTCCACCAGTTTTTCACACTGCTTTTGGGTGACCTTATGCCACTCCTGCTACAAAAATTTAAGCAGTTCTTTGTTTGATGGCTTGTGGCTATCCATCTTCCTCTTGATTACATTACAGAGGTTTTCAATGGGGTTCAGGTCTGGAGATTGGGCTGGCCATGACAGGGATTTGATGTGGTGTTCCTTCATCCACACATTGATTGACCTAGCTGTGTGGCATGGCACATTGTTCTGCTGGAAAAAAAACAGTCCTCAGAGTTCGTTAACATTGCCTGAGCAGAAGGAATCAACTGTTTTTCCAGGATAACCTTGCATGCAGCTTGAGTCATACGTCCTTCGCAAAGATTATCCTGCCCAATTCCAGCCTTGCTGAAGCATCCCCAGATCATCACAGATCCTCCACCAATTTCACACTGGGTGCAAGACACTGTGGCTTGTATGCCTCTCCAGGTCTCCGTCTAACCAATAGATGACCAGGTGCTGGGCAAAGCTGAAAATTAGACTCATCAGAGAAGATTACCTTACTCCAGTCCTATATGGTCCAATCCTTATGGTTTTGGGCAAACTTCAGCTTGACTCTCCTTTGCTTTTCATTGCTTTTTCTAGCTTTACATGACTTGAGCCCTGCCTCTAGGAGTCTGTTACAAACTGTTCTTGCCGTGCAATTCACCCCAGCTGCCATTTGCCATTCCTTTTGTAGGTCACTTGATGTCATCCTGCGGTTGCTGAGTGACATTCGAATAAGATGACAGTCATCCTGGTCAGTGGAGAGTAGTTTTCGCCCTCTGCCAGTCTGTAGCTTTGTTGCTCCCAGTGTCTGTTGCTTGACCTCATTGTAATGGACTGCAGTCTTAGAAATTTTAAGGATGGAGGCACCATAATGGTCACTGCATTCCTCTGCTAGTAAAGCCAGAATTGAGGCCTTCTTTTTTTCACTCAAGACTTTTCTTTTCAACTCCTTTGGTATGGTTAAAAGTTATTTTTTCATTCCTATCACTTTTGGGATATTACTAGCACTTGTTTTGCCATCCAGCTTGTCCTATTGCAAGAGGATTGTGAACACCACAGCAAGGTTTTTTTATACTTTCCTTCGTTAAATAAGATTTGGTCCAGGTGATCACCTAATCAGATGCACATTAAGTAGAATGAGGTGTACTCTGGTTGAAATTCAACTGACACTGGAATGGAATGGCTGTCAGACATGTAGAGAAGCTGATAACTATAAAACTGTGCAGTGGTCTCTTAATTTTTGCCAGAGCTGTAGGTGTTTGGATCATCCAGAAGTATAGTGTTTTCTTTAAAATATAATGCTGCATCCAAAACCACTATACCCCCCTTTATCAGCTTTACGGATAATTAAATCCTTATTATTTTTAAGATGTTTAATGCTGCGGTTTGATTTTTATTAAGATTCTTTTTCACAGTTCTACAACTTTGATCCAAAGCAATCGGGTCCTTCTCAATCAGTTCTTGAAAAGTATTAAGTATTTTTGGGCGTGACTGCAAAGGATGAAAAAATGGGTTTTGGGTTTTAAAATCTCCATTAGGGGGGTTACCATATATTCTGGATTCTGATTCCAATTGTCTCAATTCAGCTATGTGTAATAACTCAGCAAAAGAGGTAATTTTATTGATGTCAGAATCATAAGAGGACAGAATAGCTTGGTTAGTATTGGAATCATCTGATTCCGCATAATGACATTTAAGAGTAAACTTACGTGCCATTTTATTGACATCTAGCAATGTTTTTAAAATATCAAATTTGTTGGTAGGACAAAAACCTAGTCCCTTAAAGAGAATTTCTATTTGTTCTGAGGAAAGAATGTGACTGGATAAATTCCAGACTGGACAATTTCATAAGTCTTCTTTCTCTTGTTTAGGTGAAGCAGGCATCTTGGCTCTTTTGTGTTTCCTTCCCGCCCGCCTAAAGCATTTTTAAGAAATGGCCATTATCCAAGGCTAATGAATCTTCTTCTGCGGAATCAGATGTTTGTCCCATAGTTTTCACTGACGAGCCAAAAGAAGTTATGGCCATAATTGCCATAACCGAGATCTTACCCATATCAGGTTTATGGGCATAGAAAAAATAAAAGAATTATTGAGAGGTGGAAACTTTCAGAGAAAAATCCTCAATTGGGAATCATACTGGATATTTAAATCATGCACAAGAGTTCCAACAGGTTTAAATGCCAGACAGGACATGATTATACAGTATAAATAAGATGGCATTGCTAAAATTATTAAGTATTTGTTTGGTTTTTTGAAAACAAGCATTTATATTCCTCTTCTATATACTCGTATTCAGATTTTTCCCTGGTTTTGCACAGAAAATATAAAGGTTTTTTTTTTTCTTCCTTCACTTTTAAACTTGCCTTTAGCCAGGAAGTAGGGTTTGGATAATTAGACACATTAATTAATCACACTAATGGAGGCACTGCCAACCTACTCTCCTTTTCTGTCTGAAGGCTTTTAAAAATGTTACACTTTGTTAGTGCATGGTGCTTGTAATCCATGATTAAGACTCTTTTGAGTTGAAATGCGTTGGATTTTTACCATCCACTTGTCATGGTTTGATCAGGGTTCTTGCTCTGCACTCACAGGGTTAAGTGTACGTGGCCTCTTTCTGGATCTGGGAGGGGTATTTATACTCACTCTATACCTGGGTTCTCTGTCAGCTATACTGTTATTCTGGCTGTGTCTGACGCCCCTGGTGCGCCTGTATATTGCATTGCTTGTTTGCTTCCCGTGTATGACCCGGTCCGTCCCCTCACGCTGTACTCCGTCTCTCGTTTTGGTACTATTGTCTTTTTCAGTTCTGACCTCCCGGCTTGGCTATCGTTACTCCGTTACAGTTTGTCCCTATTGTACCGTCTATTGCCTGTTCTGGTTTTCGGATCTATTGCTACGTCCCGACTATCCATTCTGTCTAACCCTTTGGTACTGTCGGGCGATCTCGTGCTGTGACCTCGGCTTGATCTGGTTTCTGTCTCTGTCTATGCCCCTTGGTAACATTGTCCAGTAGTTACCTTTCTAGGAGTTTCCCTGCAGCTCCTAGCTCGGTGGAGCTTAGGCCACGCCTCCAGCAGTCACGTGCTTCAGATCCTGTGAGCCTGGTGCATGCATCGTCACCACTGCTGTCCCGCTCCGCAGGTATCTTTGTGCACAGTTTTTGTACTCTGGACACGCGCACTGGCTCAGTGAGCAAGTGCAGTGCGGTGTTCCTGACACCACTGGCCACTGGGGTATCCACTGCCTGTAATATGTTCTTTTAACAAAGGAAATAAAGGAATAATTTTTATACTTACCTTCCTGCCTGAGATCGCTGGAGATTACTGTGTATTTGGACTTGCATGAGCCAGGCCAGGGCGGCTCCGTGTGACCTGTGGTCCCTGCTGTCCACTGATGCTAAGCGGTGAGCTGAACATTTTTTTTTTCATATTTATATATAAGACGCACCCTCCACTTTCCTTCAAAATTTTGGATGGAAAAAGTGCATTTTATAGTCCGAAAAATACGGTATATTTAAAAAATTATGCTGATGTATAGTAGACATGTGGCAAATGCGATTTATTAACTATTTTGGGTGGTATAACTATCTGATTTAAGGACATAAAAATTAAAAGTTTGAAAAATGTGACAGTTTCTAATTTGTTGTCAAATTTTTGATATTTTCATCAATAAACACAAATCATATCGACCAAAATTTACCAATAACATGAAGTACAATGTGTCAAGGAAAAATAATCTCAGAATCACTAGGATACATTGAAGCGTTTCAGAGTTGTTACCACATAAAGGGACATTGGTCAGAATTGAAAAATTTGGCCTGGTCTGGAAAGTGAAAACAGGTTTCGGGGTAAAGGGATTAAAGAATTTTTATGATTATTGTTTTTGTGTCTTTTAGGCTAGTTTCACACTTGCTTTTTTTTGCAGCGCGTTTTTCCCGCAAAAAAACGCATTGAAAAAACGCATACAAAAGCATACAACTGCTGCGTTTTTTTCAAGCATTTTTATGAGCATGCATGAAAAAAACGCAGCGTTTTTATGCGTTTGTATGCGTTTTTAGTGCGTTTTTACCGCGTTTGCGTTTTTTCCCAACATTAGGTGGCCCCTCACACTAACCCAAACCATGACTTTACTAACCCTAACCCTGACCCTAACCCTAACCCTAACCCTGACCCTAACCCTGACCCTAACCCTTAACCAAATCATACTTAACCCTAACCCAAACCCTAAACCCTAACTAACCCTAACCCTAACCCTAACCCTGACCCTAACCCTAACCCTGACCCTAACCCTGACCCTAACCCTTAACCAAATCATACTTAACCCTAACCCAAACCCTAAACCCTAACTAACCCTAACCCTAACCCTGACCCTGACCCTAACCCTAACCCTGACCCTAACCCTTAACAAAACCATACTTAACCCTAACCCTAACCCTAACCCTGACCCTAACCCTTAACCAAACCATACTTAACCCTAATCCTGACCCTAACCCTGACCCTAACCCTTAACAAAACCATACTTAACCCTAACCCTGACCCTAACCCTAACCCTGACCCTGACCCTGACCCTAACCCTTAACCAAACCATACTTAACCCTAATCCTGACCCTAACCCTGACCCTAACCCTTAACCAAACCATACTTAACCCTAATCCTGACCCTAACCCTGACCCTAACCCTTAACAAAACCATACTTAACCCTAACCCTGACCCTAACCCTAACCCTAACCCTGACCCTGACCCTAACCCTAACCCTGACCCTAACCCTTAACCAAACCATACTTAACCCTAATCCTGACCCTAACCCTGACCCTAACCCTTAACCAAACCATACTTAACCCTAACCCTGACCCAAACCCCAACCCTAACCCTGACCCTGACCCTAACCCTAACCCTAAACCCCCTTAACTAACCCTAACTCTAACCCAAACCCCTAAATTCCATGGTTAAAAAAAAAAAAACGCATATGCAAAAAAACGCATACATGAGCATGCCAGTGCGCACATATGCGCATCCATAGGCTATAATGGCCATTTTTAGCGCAAAACGTGCGCATATGTGCGCATGCGCTTTTTTGCAGGGCCAAAAAATGCAACATGCTGCGTCTGGAAAATACAAACGCACACCCCAAAAAAACGCAGCGCATGAAAATCGCATACATGCGCTTACAAGCGCGCAGGTATGCGCACCCATGTTAAATATAGGGGAAAAAACGCATGCGCACATATGCGTTTTTTTCCAGCGCTAAAAAACGCAAATGTGAAACCAGCCTTACCATTCATATATGATACTGACCCTATATGGTACAATTTTTGCATCATTTGCACATTGGGTACATAGGACAACACTGACAAAAAAAATTCAAAGTGGTAATCGTTTTACATTGGGGTGTTAGTGTCCCCAGACTAGTCAGCCCACCTAGTTGTTATCATCCCCCTGTGGGCGTGATAACATAACTACAAGCACTTAGCATACTTAGTGGGCTGACAAGTCTGGGGACATTAACGCCCCATCGACTAGTCAAAACCCTCTTCCTAAACAGACTTTATGCAAATTGCCTCTTCAGAGAAGAAGAGGACTTGAACTCTATAGCGCCACCTGTTGGTACTAGCGATCCTACAAGTCACAATCAACCCTTTAACGAGTCTTGTAATTTGACTTAGGATAAAAGCCAAATCAGAATCTCAATTTGCAGATACGGTGTTTCTTTTTTTTTTTAAAAAACCATTCAGGTTAGTTATAAACAACTCAATATAAGCTCATCAACTTAAACGTCGTTGTTTCAACTCTCATCATCATGGTTCATATTTATTTTAGTATAACAAATCAAGGGTATACACAAAAGACATCCTGAACATCAATAAACATCACTAAAATTCACTGATATTTGATCAGGTGCTGCCATTTTTTAAATTTCCAGACACCCTCTGCATCAGAACCACGACCGCCTTCGGTGTCTAATTTATAAATCAAGTATAATCTAGAAAGGATCAGCCCGACACACTTATTCACAGATACATGCTTCTCTTTGAAAATTTCTAAATTTCTCACAACCCACAAACTCTGCATCACACAAGTCATAATTAACCATAGGATTCTATTTTTCACACGACCACATGCACCAATTGCAAACATCGCAACACGCCAGTCAATAAAACTCACACCCGCTAACTCCTTACACAACCCACCTACACACTTCAACACACTGCACACGTAATCACAGTCCCACATAGTATGCCACACAGTCTCACATCCACCACATCCTTCCCTCGGGCACACATCAGTTCTGGTCAGACCTCGTCTCTTCTGAACCTGTCGCACAGGCAAAATATTGTGCAAGGACATCCATACAATATCCCTTTGTCTATTAGACATCCCATGCGTTCCCAAACTCTTCCATGCAACCGAAACTTCATTCCCTCTGAACCCCACAATATTACATTCCACATCATTCTTACGTATTATTTTCATCACATTCTTAGCCATTCTAAAATCATTCATCGGCACACTCAGTAAATCATGCTTCCTCACAAACTTCTCAATCACCTCACACCAGACCGGACACTTGAAAGCAACAGGCACTCTAGCATGCCTCTTTCTCCAACATAAGCCATATAACATCCAACCAGCAGAATAACTTGCCATATACGCTCCCTTATTTCCTTTATTCAGTAAAATAACAACAGTTTTGATATACTGAAGCCCCAGAAAAATCTCAGTGTTTGGAAAGGCCATGCCACCATGTTGACGCGCCTTGAAAAGACTCTCTCTCTTAAGTTTCTCTATTTTACTGCTCCAGAAAAAAGTAAAAACTAACTTTTCCACTCTTTATTTTCCTACATGACGGTGGAAAAACTGTTGCAATAAAAAGCAAAATCGGAAGAATCACCGCTTTTATGACCAAAATCTTACCACTCAAGGTCAAGTCTCTCAGTCGCCAAAAATTTAACTTACGCTCTATGTGCAATTCACACTCCTCCCAGCTCTCCTTACCTTCCAAGTCCTTATTAAATAATATTCCCAGCACTTTGATAGCACCCTCCTCACACTTTACCCCCTCCATTTTAACCCTGTCATCCCCAAAACATTTAAAACTACATTTATTCCAATTCACTCTAAAGCCAGACGCACCACAGAAAAACTCCAGAAGCAACTTAACCCTACTCATAGACGCAACACTTTCACACACAGCCACAACATTATCGATATATCCAAGAACTTTCACATGCTTCCCACCACTTCCAGGTACCAACAAACCTCGCATCATTTTATCACGTCTCACTAAGCACAACAAAGGTTCAATCACACATACAAACAAGACAGGGGACATGGGACACCCCTGCCTTACACCAGACTTAATATTCACTTTCTCACTCAACCACCCATTAACAAGAAATTCACTTGACACACAATCATACAAAGACATTGGGGCGGCACGGTGGCTCAGTGGTTAGCGCTGCAGCCGTGCAGTGCTGGGGTCCTGGGTTCGAATCCCACCAAGGACAACATCTGCAAGGAGTTTGTATGTTCTCCCCGTGTTTGCGTGGGTTTCCTCCGGGCACTCCGGTTTCCTCCCACATTCTAAAAGACATACTAATAGGGAATTTAGATTGTGAGCCCCATCGGGGACAGTGATGATGATGTGTGCAAAATGTAAAGCGCTGCGGAATATGTTAGCGCTATATAAAAATAAAGATTATTATTATTATTCACAAATTTATGAGGAAATCCCATTCTCACCAGAACTTTAAACAAAAACACATGCGAGACCCTATCAAACGCTTTCTCAGAACCATACACTTCCGTTTCCTTCCCATACAGTCTCCAATCAAATCCCTTAATAACAATTTATCACTCATACTTCTTCCAGGCACAGCACACACTTGATCCTCATCCACAATACTACCAATTGCCTCACGCATATGATTCGCCAACAATTTGCTATAGATTTTGTAATCTGCATTCAGCAATGTTATAGGTCTCAAATTCTCTAAAGACTTTCTCTCACCTTTCTTGTACACAAGCACAACCACCCCCTCTTTCATTGACTCACACAACTTACCACTCTCCCATATATACTTACATATCTCAGTCAAATCAGCACCCAGAAAATCCCACGCCTTCTCATAGAATTCTACCGGCAATCCATCTTTTCCTGGAGTCTTATTCTTTTTAGCACTCTTCATCACGTTTTCTACTTCTTCCATCATTACGTCCTCATTCAAAATATCACATTTCTCCACTATCCAACTTGTTCTCTAACCCATTCAGCACTTCTGAAACAAGACCAGAATCAATCCATTTTTTATTATATAACTTGCTATAGAACCTATTCACCTCCTTTATCACATTCTCACCTGACACACACAAACCGTTCCTATCCAGGATTTTATCCATATCAACCTTTCTCCCATTCATTTTCTTAAAAAAGAACCTCGTGCACTTTTCATCTTTCTCAAGATGTTCTATTTTGGTGCGATAGATGATTTCTTTCCCTTTTTCATCCATAACACTCTTTAATTGACTTTGTCTCAGACAGCAGATCAGACACATCTATCCCACTTTCTCCACACTTCCTTAACCAGTCTAAGCGCCTGTTTAAATCATTAAATCTACTCCGATAAATAGCAGCTTTTTTATAGCCCCATTTTTTGAAGAATTTTTTGCAACACACCTTAACCCAGTCCCACCATTCCAGTACACACGCAAAATCCCTCTTACATACTCTCCACTCTTTATACTTTATTTTTAATTCATTCATCACATCCTCATCTTCTAACAATCTTACATTCAGCTTCCAAACCCCACCCCCATACACACGGTCATCAATCGCACTAAACACACCTCTCAAACACTCATGATCAGAAAAAGGTACAGCATTTTGTTCAAAATTCACACACAACATATTTTTGGAAAATAACATTTTATCTATCCTGGATGCAATACCACCCCTATCAGCAAGGTACATTGGCGGTGGTGGGATGCCAAATTTCAGAGCAGCAGCATCTAGAAGGGAAAAATCAGAAATAAGATTGGATAACTTTTTACCAGTTATGTCACAATTCCCTTCTGTGGTGCAATTAATGTCTCCAACTAAAACTGTAGGCATTTTGCCCGGAAGAAACAAACTTAATTTTTCCAAAAGAGCCAGATGCTCCTTTTTCCTGTCGTGTCCTGATGGACAATACACATTAATAATTCTAGCCCGCCACCCCCTATAGCTAACATGTGCAATTATACATCTACCCACCTCTACCACCGTGTAGCTATCTAAACTAATCTCCCTGTTACCCATTAATATCCCTACACCATCATTCCTATTAACACATGAGCCAGACCATACTGTCATGTCGGACGCTGTTCACACCACAGCGTCCGGCAGGCAGAGGTAGTTCCACCTCCAGCCACTATAGCCTCAGTGGCGCCGGCTTGATCTTCAGGCTCTCGGGGGTTAATCCTGCTGGAGATCAGGTTGGAAGGTTAGTCACGCCCACGGTCTTTAAATAGTCATACTGGCATATGGACGTCGCCGATTATAGCTTGTGTTTTCATACCAAGTGGTTCCGGTCTGGAGTGGAGGTGTTGCAGAGAGAGAGATTCGTATCTGGTGTCGTATGATTCGTCGTTATCCTTTCTCCTTCCCATATTTGTGTTTAGTTGTGCCCTGTTCACATTACTGTTTATTCCTGTGTGTGTGTGGCGCAGTGCAGTTTAAGTTCTCCCTGTCTGTCATTATTTGTGTAGGGGCTTTGGTGGTGTGTCTCCTCACTGGGTGGAGGGTGGAGGGTTAAGTGCAGGGCTGAGCAGGAGATAAGGAAAGGGTGGAGGCTCAGGCATTTGCACCTTCAGCAAAAACCCTGGGTTGAGAGTCAGACAGGGTCTTCCCTAGTTATAGGGACATCACAGGGGCCCCGGGAATTACAGCCTTAGCTGAACTAAGCCCCCGTGACATTATAATCGGCCGAATGAAATGTAGCAGAGTCAGCTGGTGAGTCTCCATTCTTTTGTGTGTATGGTCAACATCCTCAGTTTTGTACCTTACGTCAGGGTGACTCCGGGGGTGTCCCGGAGGAGGATCAGCTAGGAGCCCAATTGTCATCAGTCTGGAGGCGGGTGAAACAGCGTTTGTTGAGCATGAGTGCCAGGTACAAACGGGTGGCTGGCAGTAGACGCGTGCCAGTTCCGGACCTGTGTGTGGGTGAATGGGTGTGGTTAGCTACGAAGAACATAAAACTCAAAATTCCATCTATAAAACTGGGTCCAAGGTTTATTGGGCCTTTTAGGATTTCTGCCATCATTAACCCAGTGGCTTATCGGTTGGAACTTCCTGCGGTGTACAAAATACATAACGTTTTTCACAGGGCTTTATTGAAAAAGGTGGTAGGCTTGGTGGACACGACGCCGATGCCACCTCCAGTCATGGTGGATGGCGATTTAGAGTTTGAGGTCGCCAAGGTAGTGGACTCTCGAGTAGTATGCCGTACTCTTCAGTATTTGGTGCACTGGCGGGGGTATGGTCCGGAGGAGAGGTCTTGGGTTCCAGCCTCAGACATACATGCGGATCGGCTGGTCAGTTCTTTTCACCGTCGTCATCCGGACAAGCCGGGTCCTATGAGTCTTGAGGGCCCTGGGGTCCCTCGTAGAAGACGGGGTACTGTCATGTCGGACGCTGTTCACACCACAGCGTCCGGCAGGCAGAGGTAGTTCCACCTCCAGCCACTATAGCCTCAGTGGCGCCGGCTTGATCTTCAGGCTCTCGGGGGTTAATCCTGCTGGAGACCAGGTTGGAAGGTTAGTCACGCCCACGGTCTTTAAATAGTCATACTGGCATATGGACGTCGCCGATTATAGCTTGTGTTTTCATACCAAGTGGTTCCGGTCTGGAGTGGAGGTGTTGCAGAGAGAGAGATTCGTATCTGGTGTCGTATGATTCGTCGTTATCCTTTCTCCTTCCCATATTTGTGTTTAGTTGTGCCCTGTTCACATTACTGTTTATTCCTGTGTGTGTGTGGCGCAGTGCAGTTTAAGTTCTCCCTGTCTGTCATTATTTGTGTAGGGGCTTTGGTGGTGTGTCTCCTCACTGGGTGGAGGGTGGAGGGTTAAGTGCAGGGCTGAGCAGGAGATAAGGAAAGGGTGGAGGCTCAGGCATTTGCACCTTCAGCAAAAACCCTGGGTTGAGGGTCAGACAGGGTCTTCCCTAGTTATAGGGACATCACAGGGGCCCCGGGAATTACAGCCTTAGCTGAACTAAGCCCCCGTGACACATACATGCTGTCCGTACGGCTAGTCCTTATCACTTGGAGTGTCCACAATCCCACATTCCTGAAGACAAAAGATGTGAGCATTCATCTTGTCATGTCGGCGGTCACGGCTGCACCCGCTCCCGCCCCTCCTCCAGCGGCGACCGCCGCCACCTCCTCCTACCGGCGTCCTCGCCGCGGCGCGCTCCCACGCTCTGCCTCCCCTCCTGTGACGGCGCCGCGCTCCTTCCTTAGGGCGCGCGCGCGCACCAGCGTCCCCTCTTCCGCCTACGGGGGGTGGCGCCGGGGGCGGCACGTACCGCCCGCTTCCGGACCCTAGGGTATTTCTGGCGCGCTCTCTATTGAGAGGACGCCTGAGAGTTGCTGTGCGCTCGCCACGCTGCGCTTTGGCCCCCTTCCGGTTCCTATAGTGCCGCCTGTTTCCCGTCTGTCTTCCCCTTGGCTTCCAGCCTCGCTCTGCATCCTTGTTCCAGTGTTTGTTCACCCCGCATGACCTCTCTGTTCTCCCTTCTGGTACCCCTTGTGTGCTTCCTCCCGGTCCTCTCCCCTCTAGTACCTGCTCCCTGTCTGTCTACCCATCCAGTAGTCCTGTTAGGTCCCCTACCTCTCAGTCCAGTACTCCTGCCTACGGGCGCCTCTTGTCCTTGAGCCGCCCCTTCCTGGTACCGGCTGTCGCGGTTCTGTCCTCGGTGGTCTTGCCCCAAACGATCCCTGTATAGGGGTCGGTCTTCACCTGGAGCGCTCGACCCCCGGGGCTCCAGATCCGCGACCCAGAGGGTCCACTCTCGGACGTCCTTTTCCAAAAAACGTCACACATCTGTTTAATATAATCTAGAACGATTGCCCTCCTGAATTTGGATCTAATTTGCCTGACATTCAGGGACGCAATGTCCCAACCAGCTTAGGGAGCCATAACATGACTGTGTTATTTACATGACGACAAACACGCCACTTCCTCTTCAGCCATTTTCGTCTTCCATCTGGAACTGCAACTCCTCGAATCTGTTTACGTCTGCGGGAATGCCTAAAAAAGCATTGGTGTCAGGAGAGAAGACATTCTGAGGGTAACTACGTTCACTCACCGGACTTAAACCAACTTCACCAGGGTCTGCCCAATCCGTTCTGGGCTTCTTACAGGAAGTTCCAGGCTCCTCATAGGACCTTGCAAGAGTGAAGTCACCTTGATCTCCACAACTGGCCAACTCCTCCTCAGTAGCAAACCAAGATACACTGGGGGTATTGCCAAGAGTACTGTCCAACTCCCCCTCCCCACAGACATCAGACTGATGAGGGAGCTCACATTCAACATCAGTAACTTCCAAAACTGCCACCTCTGGGCTGGGAGACTCCGTTTGGGGCAGGGCCTCCTCATGTGCATCCATGATTTCAGGTTTCTCAATAAGATCCGGGTCTGAAACCTGTGGAATGTCAACAACAGCAGCAAGGGGTGCAGCTGCCCCACCTGAGACCTCAGCGTTAGACCTAGGACTGATCCTGGCCTTAAAGTCCCGATACTTATGGCCCTCCTCACCACATGCATTACACATAACAGGATTTGTGCAGTCTTTTGCCATATGGCCAGAAGCATTGCAATTCCTGCAAGTTGGCATCTCCTTGCAACTATCCTGGGTATGCCCAAAATTTTTACACCTCCTGCAATACATCGGGGCATCTGGAAAGAACAAAAAAAACACTATTTTTTCCAATTGAAAAATTAAGAGGGGGGTAATGGATGCCTCCCGGGCCTTGGGGATCCATTCCAAATCTCACAATAAATTTGTACTTCCCGGTCCAGTGCCCTTCTCCATTCAGGACCCTGCGGGAGTACTGAACATAAATGCAATGTCTTTTCAAAAATAAAGCAATGTCCTCCAGGGAAACAAAAAGGTTGTGCATGAAAACTACAGGTGGGATATCTCCCTTAGAGTACAGCACAGTAAAGGTAAGACCTTCCAGCAAAGGATTTGCCACTCCATTTTTCAGGGCAGTAAACAAATTCTGGCAAGCCGCCATAGAAGATAGCACCAGTGCATACCTGCTTCTCTCCTAAACTCTTGCAGGCATATTATATTGGACTTCCGAATCTTCAGGATGTCATAAAACACCATGTTGACCAAATATCCAAATATCCCATGGAAAAATGCAACTTCTTATCTTCAGCGATGTCAATCCTGAATCCATTTTTGACCTGGCTATCACCGGTCCCAGAGAATTGAAGTCAGACTCCCATCGTCCACAACTCCAAGGATCTCCTCACCGAAACCTCCTGGCTATCTCCAAAAAGCAGCGACCGGCTTAAGCCACTGAAATTGCGATGCCGGAAGGCCAAGAGACAGCACTCAAGGTATTCAGGAAACTTTGCACCTCGTCAGTGCAAAGTGTGAGAACTGATTTGGCTAGGTGAGAGGCTCTGGACTGAGGTCTAAGGGGTAAGGTTTCTCCTTGTGGAGAGTGACATGCCAGCTCTGGCTTGTCAAGGTAAGGAGGCTTATTCTCCGTGCAATGATCCTTACAAGACTCGTTAAAGGGTTGATTGTGACTTGTAGGATCGCTACTACCAACAGGTGGCGCTATAGAGTTCAAGTCCTCTTTTTCTCTGAAGAGGCAATTTGCATATTATTTTCCCAGAGGAGCATTGCAAGGCGAATAAGCCTCCTTACCTTGAAAAGCCAGAGCTGGCCTGTCACTCTCCACAAGGAGAAACCTTACCCCTTAGACCTCAGTCCAGAGCCTTTCACCTAGCCAAATTAGTTCTCATACTTTGTACTGACGAGAGCCAAAAGCTTGAAACACCGTGTCTGCAAATTGAGATTCTGATTTGGCTTTTATCCTAAGTCATATTACAAGACTCGTTAAAGGGTTGATTGTGACTTGTAGGATCACTACTACCAACATGTGGCGCTATAGAGTTCAAGTCCTCTTTTTCTCTGAAGAGGCAATATGCATATTATTTTCCCAGAGGAGCATTGCACGGCGAATAAGCCTCCTTACCTTGACAAGCCAGAGCTGGCCTGTCAATCTCCACAAGGAGAAACCTTACCCCTTAGACCTCAGTCCAGAACCTCTCACCTAGCCAAATCAGTTCTCATACTTTGCACTGACGAGAGCCAATAGCTCAAAACACCGTGTCTGCAAATTGAGATTCTGATTTGGCTTTTATCCTAAGTCATATTACAAGACTCGTTACTAGAGTTGAGCGATACCGTCCGATACTTCAAAGTATCGTATCGGATGGTATCGGCCGATCTTTAAAAAAAGTATCGGTATCGCCGATTCCGATACCGGAAGTCCCATTCAAGTCTATGGGACTTCCGGTATCGGAATAAGAAAAACCCTGTTTTTGCCTTGTACAGCCTCTCTGGGGTCTGTACGGGCCTTTCGGGGGGCTGTGCCGGCCTGCCAGGGGGTCTGTGCAGGCTCCGGTGGTCTGTGCCGGCCTGCCGGGGGGCTGTGCCGGCCTGCCGGTGGTCTGTGCAGGCTCCGGTGGGCTGTGCCGGCCTGCCGGGGGGCTGTGCCGGCCTGCCGGGGGGCTGTGCCGGCCTGCCGGGGGGCTGTGCCGGCCTGCCGGTGGTCTGTGCAGGCTCCGGGGGGCTGTGCCGGCCTGCCGGTGGTCTGTGCAGGCTTCGGGGGTCTGTGCAGGCATCGTCCGATGGGACTACAAGTCCCATCGGGCGATGCCTGCTACCATGACAGTGATTGACACATTAGCCAATGATGGGACAGTAATAGTCCTATCATCCGGCTAATGTGTTGAATGTAAAAAAAAAATAAAAAAAAATTACATGCTACATACATACAACATGCATACTACATACATGCTACATTCATACTACATACTACATACATGCTACATACATGCTACATTCATACTACATAAATACTACATGCAACATACATACTACATATATACTACATACATACTACATGCATGCTACATACATACTGCATGCTACATACATACTACATGCTACATACATACTACATGCTACATACATACCACATATATACTACATACATACTACATACATACTACATGCATGCTACATGCATGCTACATGCTACATACATAACACATATATACTACATGCATGCTACATACATAGTACATGCTACATGCATGCTACATACATACTAGATGCTACATACTACATATATACTACATGCATGCTACATACATACTACATGCTACATACTACATATATACTACATGCATGCTACATACATACTACATGCTACATACATACTACATATATACTACATGCATGCTACATACATACTACATGCTACATACATACTACATGCATGCTACATACATACTACATGCTACATACATACTACGTATATACTACATGCATGCTACATACATACTACATGCTACATGCTACATACATACCACATACATACTACATACATGCTACATGCTACATATATACTACATATATACTACATGCATGCTACATACATACTACATGCTACATACATACTACATATATACTACATGCTACATACATACTACATATATACTACATGCATGCTACATACATACTACATGCTACATACATACCACATACTACATATATACTACATATATACTACATGCATGCTACATACATACTACATGCTACATACATACTACATATATACTACATACATACTACATACATACTACATGCATGCTACATACACACTACATACATACTACATGCTACATACATACCACATACATACTACATGCTACATACATTCATACATATATACTACATGCATGCTACATACATACTACATATATACTACATGCATGCTACATACATACTGCATGCTACATGCATGCTACATACATACTACATACATACTACATGCTACATACATACCACATATATACTACATACATACAATACATTCATACAATACATACATAGACATACAGTACATATAACATAGAGTAACATACTTACCAATACTTGTCACATTGTTCCCCGAAGCCATTGTCTTTTCCGGAATAAATATTAACATAACAAACCACAAAAATACTCACCCACGATCCGAAGCAGTCCACGAGTGTGTCCCACGACGATCTTGGGTAGAGAACTGCAGCATCAGATGATGCTGCCGTTCTCTACGGGCTGCAGGAATCCAATGACGGAAGGTAGGTATCCTTCCGCACTGTATTCCTCCGCCACTTAAAAAAAAAAAAGTCCCTAGTCTCACTTTATGCCATTGCCACATGCACTTCCGGCCTCCTCTACACCTGACTAGATTTAGGACACAAGGTAATGGTGCCCTACAGTCTTCATAGACTGGGTTTCCTTTCTCCATCTCAGCTTATTGACCTGCTTTTTTGTCCTTAGCACGTGACTCCCGTCCTGACCCTACACATCGGTATGTGACCCCTAAAACTTTCTTTTATATCTTTTCTTTCTATATACCTTGCTATTCCTTAACCTATACCCTTTCTCAGTGGTTACTATAGGTACCGTTCCAGCTGCTGGATTACAAAGGCAAACCTATACCACTTATACACATACCTCAAAACCAAGGATCTAGGTATTTATACCTTATGCCTTAACATTTCCAAGAGCACCCCTTACACACTGCCTCCTTAGATGACCTCACCTTTATTCCCACTCCACTTCACTGTCCCCTAATGCCCTTTCTCAACACTACCTACACATTCATGCTTTTCAACTCCTTACACCTTCACTCTATTCCTCTTTTCAACCTCTCACATGTTCACCGTATCACACCACAATACATACTCACTGGCCTCACATCATTATAGATCCATACACACCTTCACAAAGGATGTTTGACACTGTCCCCACCTTATGTATCACCTATCACTAGATTTTTGGTTTTATAATACTTCATAAAGTTTATTTATTGATTTTTGTTCTTTTATTGTATATATTGTAGTCATATCCCTGATGAAAGCTCGAGATGTAGAGCTGAAACGTTGGATTGTAACACCACCCTTATTTGGATTGTAACACCACCCTTTTTTTTCACAATCAATAAAATCACAACAATTAAAGACTGTCGTTGAGAAGACTTTACTTTCATGTTATTAGTGTGCCGGGGTTACTCCTATACCTTGACCATCCACAGAGACAGGTGACGGAAGGGATGGAGACTCAACAGCGGAAGGTACAAATCACTTCAAGAGGGACTTATGGAACACATTGGGAATCCGAAGTGACGGAGGTAAGCGTAAACGAAAGGCAACTGGATTTACAACCTCAGTGATTTCATAAGGACCTATAAACTTGGGAACCATCTTAGCAGAAGGAACCTTCAACCGTTTTTTCTTGGTAGACAACCACACTATCTCCTACCAGAAATACAGGTCCTATAGATCTTCGCTTATCATCAAAATATTTATGTTTGTCCTGGGCCTCCCCAATGTTCTTCTGAACTTCCCTCCAAACCTCCCCCAACCGTTGAACTGCCGAATCCACCCCTGGACATCCTGAATCCAACTTGGAAAATTCGCCAAAATATGGGTGAAAACCGTAGTTACAAAAGAATGGATAGATACCAGTGGACTTATTAATTTGATTACAAGAAGAAAAAGTTCGTTCAGCACACCGGCATAAATGAAAAAAACTTTATTAGGCTAATATGCCATATTAAAATGCAAAAAACACCTGACGCGTTTCCGGTGCACAAAGGCACCCTTAGTCATAGGTAAATAAAAACAATATGCATAGAAAAATATATACAGGTTACAAACCAATCACAAAGCTTGCGATTAATTACAAAAAGTGGCAACACATGAAAGGAAAAGTGAACGGTTCCTTGCAATGATACAGATCACTCCAGAATTGAAGTTCCCAAGAGAAAAAAAAGAGAAAGGTACAATAATATAAATGGATATATCTAAAAGTAATTAAATAACTCCAAGGTAATCTTCTATAAGATTAAGTGCCTACAAGCAATATATAAACTTGATGACAATCAAATGGAATTTTTAGCACATAAATAAAAAATAAGCTGTAAACACGTAGCAATCAATGGTGGAACTATTGCAGAATGCTTGATAAACATATAAATAAAATAAAAACTATGAGATAAATTCTATGGTTTCCTGGTATAATAAAATAAATACGCAAAATAAACTAAATACAGATCACTGTAAAATTATTTTTGACAGAAAAAACTAATAAGTACATAAATTTCATTAATAAATATAGAACAAATCGTTCCTGAAATTCATCCCATTTGGAGATTTAGTGTCTAATTTTAATATCCAAAAAGCTTCACGTATATTTAATAGCTTGTGTCTATCACCACCTCGAGCAGGAGTTTTAACCTTTTCTAGACCATAGAAGGCAAATGAATCCATATTGCTATGATGAGCATGAACGAAGTGTTTTACCGCTCCTGAATAGGAAGCGTTTTTTTGTTCTATATTTCTAATATGTTCAGCTATTCTTTTTTTTAGTTTGCGTATAGTACAGCCGATATACTGAATCTTACATTCTGTGCAACAAATGCAATAAATGACAAACTGACTGTCACAATTGATAAAAGATGTAATTTGTTGAGAAAAACCTTGGTATGAAAAAATAAATTTAGATTTGTCTATTGCATATGTGCAAACATTGCACCTGGAACCAGCACATTTGTAAAATCCAGTGGAAGTGATCCAAGTCCGAATTTTTTCTGGTGATTTTAAAAGACTGGGAGAAAGATAATTTGCCAAACTAGTTCCCCTTCGGGCAACATAACGGCAGCCAGATTGTATGATTTGTCTTAATTTAGTGTCTTGGTTTGTGACGGGCAGATATTTTTTCACAATTTCTTTAATTTGATTGAATTGGGGGCTGAATGGCGTTGAAAAAGTCACCATATGATCGGCACAAGCTGAGGATTTTTCCTTTAAACTGGTAAATCTTGGTTTGTTCATCACTTTATGGAAAGCATTGCTGACAATTTGATTATTGTAACCTCGATCAAAAAGACTTTTTTTATGACTTTACTTTCTTGTAAAAACAAGGCATTGTCTGAACATAAACGTTTAGCCCTATTGAATTCCCCATAGGGGATGGACTGGATGGTATGTTGGGGATGACATGAAGAAGAAAGTAAAAGTGAATTACCTGCAGTTTCCTTTCTATAAATGGTAGTGTGAACTTTGCCATTGATAGAATCACCTGTGAGCAATAAATCCAAAAAGGAAACTTGGTTCCCTGTGCCACTAATGGTGAATATTAAATTTAGATTATTAGAATTGAGATAAGAATGAAAAAGGGAAAAGTCTGTGGAATTACCCTTCCAAACGAACATCAGATCGTCCACATATCTACCAAACCAAAAAATGTCATTGAAGAATGGGTTGAGATCATAAAAAAGAAATTGCTCTTCCCACCAAGCCATATATAATATGGCTAAAGACGGTGAGAAATTTAACCCCATAGGGGCACCCAAAATTTGAAGAAAAAATGATTTATTAAACATAAAATAATTGTGACTCAGTAGATATGCGGACGATCTGATAATGAAAGATTTTAGTTCATCCGAATAATTGCTATAATTATCCATATGGTGTGATAAAGCCTGTAGAGCAAGAGAATGAGGAATCGAAGAGTACAAGTTGGTTACATCACAAGTGAAAAAGCTGAAATTTTTCTGCCAGATAAAATTATCAAACGCATGAATCACAGATTCAGAATTTTTCAAATACCCTGGAATACGAAGGGTTAAAGGTTGCAAAAATGTATGTACCCAAACACTTAAATTTTCATTTAGTGAACCAATACTGGAAATGATAGGACGAAGTGGAGGAGGGAATTGATTTTTGTGGATTTTGGGTAACCCATGAAAAATAGGAATTACTGGATGGTCAGGTAACAACCATTTAGCTGTTTTTGAACAAAATATATTCATTTTTAGACCATCCTGTACCAAGTTGGTTAATTCACACTTGAAAGTGGAAGAAGGATCACGGCTCAATGTGGAATATGTGCAGGTGTCATTTAACACACTGAGAACAGAACTGATATATAAATCAGTGTCTAAAATGACTGTGCAGCCGCCTTTATCAGATTGTTTGATTAATATATTTGGGTTATTCTGCAAATCCTTGATGGCTTGAGATTGAGTGATGCTCAAATTATGAAAAAAATCAGTGGATTTAATGCTCTTGTCTAATTCTCGTAAATCTCTCTCCACCAAGGATTGAAAAAGGTCCAAGCTGGGTACTCTCGATTGCAATGGATAGTATGAAGAATTGTGTGGCACAACATGAACATCTCTGTCATGTATGAGATCTGGATTATCGTGTGGATCCTGTAAGGAAGAAAGAGTGGTTAATGCAAATTGCTCTCTGAAGGAAAGCGAAGCAAATAATTCATCATGAAAATTAACAGGATCAGAGTTGTCAATCATGTTGTCACTGGAATCATTCTGGAAAAAATGTCTTTTCACTGTAAGGAGTCTAGTAAACTTGTTCACGTCTTTGATTGTATGGAAAAGGTCAAATGTTCGTTTGGAAGGGTAATTCCACAGACTTGTCCCTTTTTCATTCTTATCTCAATTCTAATAATCTAAATTTAATATTCACCATTAGTGGCACAGGGAACCAAGTTTCCTTTTTGGATTTATTGCTCACAGGTGATTCTATCAATGGCAAAGTTCACACTACCATTTATAGAAAGGAAACTGCAGGTAATTCACTTTTACTTTCTTCTTCATGTCATCCCCAACATACCATCCAGTCCATCCCCTATGGGGAATTCAATAGGGCTAAACGTTTATGTTCAGACAATGCCTTGTTTTTACAAGAAAGTAAAGTCATAAAAAAACGTCTTTTTGATCGAGGTTACAATAATCAAATTGTCAGCAATGCTTTCCATAAAGTGATGAACAAACCAAGATTTACCAGTTTAAAGGAAAAATCCTCAGCTTGTGCTGATCATATGGTGACTTTTTCAACGCCATTCAGCCCCCAATTCAATCAAATTAAAGAAATTGTGAAAAAATATCTGCCCGTCACAAACCAAGACACTAAATTAAGACAAATCATACAATCTGGCTGCCGTTATGTTGTCCGAAGGGGAACTAGTTTGGCAAATTATCTTTCTCCCAGTCTTTTAAAATCACCAGAAAAAATTCGGACTTGGATCACTTCCACTGGATTTTACAAATGTGCTGGTTCCAGGTGCAATGTTTGCACATATGCAATAGACAAATCTAAATTTATTTTTTCATACCAAGGTTTTTCTCAACAAATTACATCTTTTATCAATTGTGACAGTCAGTTTGTCATTTATTGCATTTGCTGCACAGAATGTAAGATTCAGTATATCGGCTGTACTATACGCAAACTAAAAAAAAGAATAGCTGAACATATTAGAAATATAGAACAAAAAAACGCTTCCTATTCAGGAGCGGTAAAACACTTCGTTCATGCTCATCATAGCAATATGGATTCATTTGCCTTCTATGGTCTAGAAAAGGTTAAAACTCCTGCTCGAGGTGGTGATAGACACAAGCTATTAAATATACGTGAAGCTTTTTGGATATTAAAATTAGACACTAAATCTCCAAATGGGATGAATTTCAGGAACGATTTGTTCTATATTTATTAATGAAATTTATGTACTTATTAGTTTTTTCTGTCAAAAATAATTTTACAGTGATCTGTATTTAGTTTATTTTGCGTATTTATTTTATTATACCAGGAAACCATAGAATTTATCTCATAGTTCTTATTTTATTTATATGTTTATCAAGCATTCTGCAATAGTTCCACCATTGATTGCTACGTGTTTACAGCTTATTTTTTATTTATGTGCTAAAAATTCCATTTGATTGTCACCAAGTTTATATATTGCTTGTAGGCACTTATTCACACATCTTGCATGGAACATTTTATTCCTCCGTATCTATAACTTATTTTTCAAGTCCAAAAAAACTTTTTTCCTTTTTTTTTTTTTTTGTTTTTTTTGTTTTTTTTGACTAATTCTTTATATTGTTCGCAAGCACTCATTCATACTCTCTGCATGAAATATTTTATTATACGTGCAAAAAACTCCATTTGATTGTTATTAATTCCATATATTGTTTGTAGGTACCTATTTATACCTTTTGCATGGAACCACTCATTCCTGCGCATCTATAAATTATTTTTGAGGTGTAAAAAAAAAAAAAAAAAATTCTTTTTGATTCTGACTAACTTTATATTGTCCATAGGCACTCATTCACACCTTTCGCATGGAATCATTCATTTCTGCGCAGAAAATCCATTTTCCATTAGAAGATTACCTTGGAGTTATTTAATTACTTTTAGATATATCCATTTATATTATTGTACCTTTCTCTTTTTTTTCTCTTGGGAACTTCAATTCTGGAGTGATCTGTATCATTGCAAGGAACCGTTCACTTTTCCTTTCATGTGTTGCCACTTTTTGTAATTAATTGCAAGCTTTGTGATTGGTTTGTAACCTGTATATATTTTTCTATGCATATTGTTTTTATTTACCTATGACTAAGGGTGCCTTTGTGCACCGGAAACGCGTCAGGTGTTTTTTGCATTTTAATATGGCATATTAGCCTAATAAAGTTTTTTTCATTTATGCCGGTGTGCTGAACGAACTTTTTCTTCTTGTGGACATTTGCTGTGCTCACCAGCGTATTCATGCACCCACCTGTGGATCAATGAACTCAGCCCAAAGTGGTTTTCATTTGGATGCGATGCAAGCTCCCAGTCCTCCCTCTCCATTAATTTGATTACTAAATGCAAACTCAGCCCTGGGCAATGAAGAGCACGAATCATCCCGCTGAGACGTGGCAAGACACTGCAAAATTTGACAAGTGACTGATTGGTCCTCTGACCGTTGGTCTCGGGATGGAAGGCCGAGGAGAAGGTCAAGCAAATACTCAACCTTTTACAAAAAGCCCTCCAAAATCTGGATACAAAATGTACCACCTTTTCAGACACCACAATCAGAGGCACGCCATGTAACCGCACAACGTGCTCCACAAACAACTTAGATAGTGTCTCAGCATTAGGCAGTCCTGCCAAAGGTACAAAATGCACCTTTTTACTGAATCTGTCAACCACTACCCAGACCACAGTTTTGTCATTGGAAGGAGAGAGATCAGAGATAAAATCCATGGACAAATGAGTCCAAGGTCTATCCGAAATTGGCAATGAAACCAATTCCCCGGCCGGCTGATTATGGTAGCTTTTAGCAAGGGCACAAGTATCACATGATGACACAAACACGGCGACATCAGAGGCCACAGAGGACCACCAAAACAGCCTAGCAAAAGGTCTCTGGGTGGCCGAGGCTCCAGGATGCCCACTGAGAGCAGAATCATGGAACTCCCGGAGCACCCTCAACCGGCACTGAACGGGAACGAAGAGCTTACTATCAGGCAAAGAATGAGAAGCGAGAGACTGAGCCTCATGAATCTCCTGCTCCAATTCTGAGGACACTCTTGCCACGACTACCCGATGCTGAAGAATGGGTAAGCAGATTCTGGAGGTGATATCGGATCCAAGCTGCGAGATAAGGCCTCAGCCTTAACATTCTTGGAACCTGGTCAAAAGGTGATGAAAAAATGAAAGCGAGAAAAAAAAAAGTGACCACCTCGCCTGTCTAGGAGTCAAACGTTTGACAGACTCAAGGTAGTACAGATTCTTGTGGACAGTAATCACCATGATCCGATGAACAACCCCCTCCAAAAAGTGTCTCCATTATTCAAAAGTCAGTTTTATGGCTAATAACTCCAGATTCCTGACATTGTAATTTCTCTCAGCAGAAAACTTTAGAGAAAAAAATCACAAGGTCTTAAATTAGTCAAAGTGACAGGTCCTTGGGACAACATCTCCCCCACCCCCACATCAGACACGTCCACCTCTACAACGAACGGTTCAGACGCGTCGGGCTGGATCAATACAGGAGCAGACATAAAACATTCTTTTAAGGAAGAAAAAGCCACCACTGCTAGAGCAGACCAGTTTTTGAGATCAGCCCCCTTCCAGGTGAGATCAGTGAGGGGAGGGGCTTGACCACCTGAGAAAACCCCTTAATGAATTTATGGCAATAATTGGCAAGCCCCGAAAAACACTGAAGACCCTTAAGGTCTCTGGGTTGTACCCAATCAATAATGGCCTGTACCTTTCCAGGGTCGATACGAAACCCTTTGGCAGACAAAATTAACCCCAGAAAGGTCTCCTGTTATGAATGGGTCACCGAGGAGGAGAGCAGGCCCAGGCTAAGCCACAGAAAACCAGAGAGGTTGGTAACTAAGCGGATTGCAGACCCCTGATCCTATCTACACAACTAGCAGTAGCCATGGAGCGCACCTACGATGATCCTAGACGCCTCGGCACAGCCGGAGAGCTAACTAAGCCTAAAGCAAGAAAGGGGAAATCTAAACTGCCCCAGAGCAGACCCCAAAGGAATAGATAGCCCCCAAACATATATTGTCGGTGAGACAAGATGAAAACACAAACGCAGGCAGGAAGATAGACTGAGCAAATGATGGGGCCCACACTGACTAGACAGGACAGGAAAGGAAAGATACTGTATGCAATCACGCAAAAAACCCTGCAAAAAGTCCAACACGTCTGATGCACAAAAACACTGAAGTCGCACGACTTCGCCCCCTACTATATCAGCACTCTGGTATATTCTGACAGCAGAGCAAAAAGAGACCAATCTAACAGGGGACAAAACAAACTGGCACAAGCAGTAACATATGGGCGGTGATTCAGCACAGCACAGCCCCAGCCGGAGCTGGCTGACCACGCAAAAAACAGAGATAGACAAAAACCAGATAAAATGCAAACAGAATAGCAAATTAACCACTTAGCTGAACATGCAGGGACAGAGCTGGAGACATCAGACCTCAGGAGGAACTGGAAGAAAATCACCAGCAGGGATAAAGGGAGTCGGCTGTCTTAAATCCCAATCTGAAACCCCACATCTCCAATCGTCATCCTCATTATCAGGTGGCAAGCCTCTGTCAATCAGATCAGCTCCATTACCTCCAGTAACCACTAGATGGAGCCCAGAAAGGAGAACTCGTAACCCCTCTGTCAATCAGACCAGCTCCACTACCTTCAGTAATAACCAGAGGGAGGCCAGAAAACGAATTCACAGCAGTCTCCTCGACAAAAAATGAGCACTTTTGAGGTTTAGCAAAAAGAGAGTTCTCCTGTAACCTCTGGAGAATTGCACGTAGATGACCAAGTGAGCTTGTTTGATAGATGAAAATACAAGAATATCATCTAAATAAACCACTATAAAGCACCCAATGAACTCAGCAAACACATAATTAATAAAATTCTGAAAAACTGCTGGCACATTTGTGAGACCAAAGGGCATGACCAAATTCTCAAATAAACCCTCAGAGGTGAGAAATGCCGTTTTCCATTCATCCCCCTCCCGAATGCGGATAAGGTTATACGCTCCCCTGCGGTCCAATTTAGAAAACCATTTGGCCTCAGATAGTTGGTTGTACAGATCCGGGATGAGCGGGAGGGGGTATTTCTCACCGTGATCTTATTTAATTCCCGAAAATCGAGACATGGGTGCAAACCACCATCTTTTTTCTTTATAAAAAAGAATCCAGCCGCCAAAGGAGAGACAGAGGGATGAATGTGACCTTTACGGAGGCTTTCTGAGACATACGCCTTCATAGCGGTATGCTCCAGGCCGAAGAGGTTATGCAAAAGGACCTTGGGCAATTTAGCACCTGGAATTAGATCAATAGTACAATCAAAAGGGCGGTATGGTGGTAAGACCTCGGCCTCCTTTTCGGAAAACACATCCTTAAAATCCATCAGGTACTCCGGAACATCCTCCAGATTAACGGATGGCACAAGCACAGTAGAAAGACAACCCTTAGAGCAATTAGGACCCCATTTTACAATATCCTGAGATTCCCAGTCTATAACAGGGTTGTGTAACTGTAACCAAGGAAATCCCAACACCAGTCCCGCTGGAAGATCCACTATCCACAAAAGCTGAAGTGGGCGTGTAGCAACTCCCACAACAAAGTTCCACCTCCAACAATATTCTTTGAAAAGAGGAAAAGGGTATCAGAGAGACTGGGTGACCTCCTTGGCAATCACCCAGACTTGGCAGCTTGTTAGTCGGTGGGGAGAGGGACAGTCCTTTATCCAATGTCCAGGACTCCACAATAAAAACATGATCTCCCTTCTCCTCATCGCCTCCTCTCCTTTTCCTTGAGGTTGGTGGCCCCAACCTCAATAGGTTCTGTGTGAGGTACCAAAATAGAGTTAGCCGACTGTAACGGAACCTCTCGCTGTATTACACTTCTCTCCCGCAACCTCCGATCCATACGAATGGCCCGAGTCATAGCCTCCTCCAAGGAACTTGGTGGTCAATGGAGAGCCAAAGCATGCTTAAGATGATCCGACAGTCCCCTCCTGAATTGACATCTTAGCGCAGAGTCGTCCCAGGTCACTTCGGTAGACCATAGCCTAAACTCTGAGCAATACCGTTCGGTAGTGAGTTACCCCTGGGAGAGACCCATGATTGTGTCCTCTGCCACCCTAACCCGGTCCGGTTCATAAGAAATCAGTCGAAAAGGCCTCAAAGAACCAATCCACAGACATACGTTCAGGGGCAAAAGTAGGTAAAGAAAAAGCCCACGACTGGGGACCCTGCCGCAGTAACAAAATAATTATCCCCACCCTTTGACTCTCATCCCCAGAGGATCGGGGTCTAAGAGAGAACACAGCAGCCTTCTACTCTCCCTGAACGTACGGAATTTCTCCTTTTCTCCAGAGAAGGTATCTGGGAGCCTGACTGTAGGTTCGGGAGAGTGTAGCAAGACATCTACATGGTCAGAGTGCTTACAGGTAGATTGGGAAACAGAACCCTGAAGGGTGTTAACCGTCACAGAAAGCTCCCTCTGTAGTTAGTTATGGGATGTGGCCAGGGCCCTATGTTCCACAGACAAATCCTACATCAAAAGTGTCAGACTAGACATCCGATCCGCCAAAGTACGGAGCGGTCCACAAACAGAGAAGTGAAAAAAAAACTGTCTGCGGTCAGTTACAATGTCACGATGTTGCAATGTAGGTAAAAGCAAGCTCCACTAGATGGCAATGGAGTGGAGGGAGGACTGTACACAGCAAGGGCAGACCTGCAGCGCAACAGCGAGGACACCACCAGGTGGCAGATTAGTAAAACAAACCGGGTCGTTATTAGTCTGTAGCACAGTACCAAAGGAATAAGCAAACAGTGTCAGAAAGAAGCCAAAATGGTCAGTATCGGTCAGGAGCCGATAGGCCAAAGACAAGAGACAAAACAGCAGGTCAGAGTCCAAGCCAAGTCAAGAACCAGAGAGTCCAAACACGAAAGGGAAACACAGAGTCGGGAAGGGAAGAGAGGAATAAACAGACACGGATACAGTCAGCAAAAGCAGCAGGACAAATCAGGGTACACGGAGTCAGCTACACACGCCGTAGGCAGAAACTATAACTGACACTGCCTGCAGGATGCAGTGGAGAGAAATAGCCGACCTGAAGTCAGAACGAGGCAAAGAAAAGTTAAGGCTTGACATGACCAGACTGTGAAAGAGAGACAGGATACAAAAACCGGCCGGGATTATGACATACTTACTATATAATTCATATTTTTGTAATTGTTGATGGAAATAAGATATGGAGGGAGATATTTTTTGCAGAAAATAAACTTTGCAGATCAATAATGATATTTTATAGGCATTCTAGTAATGTAGCTCAGACCGCGACGAGGTAGGACCATATGACATTTGAGTTTATTCCTGAATTTCCCAATATCCCAAAGCAGCAAGTGCTGGAAAGTGGAATTTCATGCTATTTAATGTGTCTGTTGCCAAGACAAGTCAAAATAAGGAAGTCTTTAAACATTTCTGAGAAAGAAATATTTTTAGAGGCATTACGTACATGTGGTTTTTCAGATGCTAAGTACATGCAGCATGGTGTTGGTGGTTATGATAAATTACTAACATGTACATAGAAAACACTAACAACGTGTTTTAATTTTCCTCTCTCTCACTGCACAGTGTGTTGTACTTAAAGCAATATCTTAGTTACTTCTGAAAATTATTGTAATTTGGTTCTGTACGTGGTTGCCTAGTAACTCTAAAATGGCTACCATGGATGTTAGGCACCAGGATTCTTCCTCTGCACACGATGGATCCTAAGCCGTGTCTTCTCCTGCAGTCTCCCATCCAGTCTCAACCGCAGCAGATCCTGCTCAGCAAAGACGCCGGTCTCAGCAGATTGCTCAGACCCATGCTGTGCGATTGATTGCTGCTGCCTCTCCAGGTTCAGCTATAGCAATCAGCATCAAACAGCTGCGAGCTGTCGTTCCTGGGACTAAGGACCCCGTCACACATAAAGATCTCGCTAGCGAGATCGCTGCTGAGTCACAATTTTTGTGACGCAACAACGATCTCACCAGCGAGAACGCTGTGTGTGACAGCGATCAGCGACCGGCCCCCCTGCCGGTATCGCTGGTCACTGTAGGAAAGCCCTGGACATTTTTTTGGTTGCTGGTCTCCCGCTGGCCAGCACGCATCGCTGCGTGTGACAGGCGGGAGACCAGCGATCAGCTGGTAACTAAGGTAAACACAGGGTTTCTAAGCACGGCGCTGTGCTTAGAAACCCGATGTGTACGTTAGTTACCAGCGTGCTGATGCAGGGAGCTGGTAACTAAGGTACACATCAGGTTTCTAAGTGATGCACGTCCCATAGAAACCCGATGTGTACCTTAGTTACCAGCTCCCTGCATCAGCGCGCTGGTAACTAAGTACACAGCGACGCCGCGCGCTGGGCGTCGCTGGTGCTGATTGCTGGTGAATAGTGTTGAGCATTCCGATACCGCAAGTATCGGGTATCGGCCGATACTTGCTGTATCGGAATTCCGATACCGACTTCCGATATTTTTTCAATATCGGAATTCGGCATCGGAATCGGAAGTTCAAAGTTGATTGACGGCCTGACGTCATCATGATGCTCGGTGTGTGCGCATCATGATGCGCCGTCATTTCGGGCCTTCCGGGGGTCTCTGCCGGCCTGCCGGGGGGCTGTGTGGACTGCCCGGGGTCGGTACCGGCCTGCCGGGGGGCTGTGCCGGCCTGCCGGTGGTCTGTGCACCCTGTGGGGGTCTGTACCGGCCTGCCGGGGGGCTGTGCCGGCCTGCCGGTGGTCTGTGCACCCTGTGGGGGTCTGTACCGGCCTGCCGGGGGGCTGTGCCGGCCTGCCGGTGGTCTGTGCACCCTGTGGGGGTCTGTACCGGCCTGCCGGGGGGCTGTGCCGGCCTGCCGGGGGGCTGTGCTGATGTCCGGGGGTCTGTGCAAGCATCGTCCGATGGGACTACAAGTCCCATCGGGCGATGCCTGCTACCATGACAGTGATTGACACATTAGCCAATGATGGGACAGTAGTAGTCCCATCATCCGGCTAATGTGTTAAATGTTAAAAAAAAAAAAAAAAAATACTACATACATACTACATGCTACATACATACTACATATATACTACATGCATGCTACATACATACTACATGCTACATACATACTACATATATACTACATGCATGCTACATACATACATGCTACATACATACTACATATATACTACATGCATGCTACATACATACTACATGCTACATACATACTACATATATACTACATGCATGCTACATACATACTACATGCTACATACATACTACATATATACTACATGCATGCTACATACATACTACATGCTACATACATACTACATATATACTACATGCATGCTACATACATACTACATGCTACATACATACTACATATATACTACATGCATGCTACATACATACTACATGCTACATACATACTACATATATACTACATACATACTACATACATGCTACATACATGCTACATACATACTGCATGCTACATACATACTACATACATACTACATGCATGCTACATACATACTACATACATACATACTACATGCATGCTACATACATACTACATGCATGCTACATGCATGCTACATACATACTACATGCTACATACATACCACATACATACTACATACATACTACATGCTACATACATACTACATATATACTACATGCATGCTACATACATACTACATGCATGCTACATGCATGCTACATACATACTACATGCTACATACATACCACATACATACTACATACATACTACATACATACTACATGCTACATACATACTACATATATACTACATGCATGCTACATACATACTACATGCTACATACATACCACATACATACTACATACATGCTACATGCTACATACATACTACATACATACTACATACATACTACATGCATGCTACATACATACTACATACATACTACATGCATGCTACATACATACTACATGCATGCTACATACATACTACATGCATGCTACATGCATGCTACATACATACCACATACATACTACATACATACTACATACATACTACATGCTACATACATACTACATATATACTACATGCATGCTACATACATACTACATGCTACATACATGCTACATACATACTACATGCTACATACATACCACATACATACTACATACATGCTACATGCTACATACATACTACATACATACTACATACATACTACATGCATGCTACATACATACTACATACATACTACATGCATGCTACATACATACTACATGCATGCTACATACATACTACATACATACCACATACATACTACATACATACTACATACATACTACATGCTACATACATACTACATATATACTATATGCATGCTACATACATACTACATGCTACATACATACCACATACATACTACATACATACTACATACATGCTACATGCTACATACATACTACATATATACTACATGCATGCTACATACATACTACATATATACTACATGCATGCTACATACATACTGCATGCTACATGCATGCTACATACATACTACATGCTACATACATACCACATATATACTACATACATACAATACATTCATACAATACATACATAGACATACAGTACATATAACATAGAGTAACATACTTACCAATACTTGTCACATTGTTCCCCGAAGCCATTGTCTTTTCCGGAATAAATATTAACATAACAAACCACAAAAATACTCACCCACGATCCGAAGCAGTCCACGAGTGTGTCCCACGACGATCTTGGGTAGAGAACTGCAGCATCAGCTGTTGCTGCCGTTCTCTACGGGCTGCAGGAATCCAATGACGGAAGGTAGGTATCCTTCCGCACTGTATTCCTCCGCCACTTAAAAAAAAAAAAGTCCCTAGTCTCACTTTATGCCATTGCTGCAGCAATGGCATAAAGTGAGACTAGGGACTTTTTTTTTTTTTAAGTGGCGGAGGAATACAGTTCGGAAGGATACCTACCTTCCGTCATTGGATTCCTGCAGCCCGTAGAGAACGGCAGCATCATCTGATGCTGCAGTTCTCTACCCAAGATAGTCGTGGGACACACTCGTGGACTGCTTCGGATCGTGGGTGAGTATTTTTGTGGTTTGTTATGTTAATATTTATTCCGGAAAAGACAATGGCTTCGGGGAACAATGTGTGACAAGTATTGGTAAGTATGTTACTCTATGTTATATGTACTGTATGTCTATGTATGTATTGTATGAATGTATTGTATGTATGTAGTATATATGTGGTATGTATGTAGCATGTAGTATGTATGTAGTATGTATGTAGCATGCATGTAGCATGCAGTATGTATGTAGCATGCATGTAGTATATATGTAGTATGTATGTAGCATGTATGTAGTATGTATGTGGTATGTATGTAGCATGTAGTATGTATGTAGCATGCATGTAGTATATATGTAGTATGTATGTAGCATGTAGTATGTATGTAGTATGTATGTGGTATGTATGTAGCATGTAGTATGTATGTAGCATGCATGTAGCATGCATGTAGCATGCATGTAGCATGCATGTAGTATGTATGTAGTATGCAGTATGTATGTAGCATGCATGTAGCATGCATGTAGTATGTATGTAGTATGTATGTAGTATGTATGTAGCATGCAGTATGTATGTAGCATGCAGTATGTATGTAGCATGTATGTAGCATGTATGTAGTATGTATGTAGTATATATGTAGTATGTATGTAGTATGTATGTAGCATGTAGTATGTATGTAGCATGCATGTAGTATATATGTAGTATGTATGTAGCATGTAGTATGTATGTAGCATGTAGTATGTATGTAGCATGTAGTATGTATGTAGCATGCATGTAGTATGTATGTATTTTTTTTTTTTTTTTTTTAACATTTAACACATTAGCCGGATGATGGGACTACTACTGTCCCATCATTGGCTAATGTGTCAATCACTGTCATGGTAGCAGGCATCGCCCGATGGGACTTGTAGTCCCATCGGACGATGCCTGCACAGACCCCCGAAGCCTGCACAGACCACCGGCAGGCCGGCACAGGCCCCCGGCAGGCCGGCACAGCCCCCCGGAGCCTGCACAGACCACCGGCAGGCCGGCACAGCCCCCCGGCAGGCCGGCACAGCCCACCGGAGCCGGCACAGCCCCCCGGCAGGCCGGCACAGACCACCGGAGCCTGCACAGACCCCCTGGCAGGCCGGCACAGCCCCCCGAAAGGCCCGTACAGTCCCCAGAGAGGCTGTACAAGGCAAAAACAGGGTTTTTCTTATTCCGATACCGGAAGTCCCATAGACTTGAATGGGACTTCCGGTATCGGAATCGGCGATACCGATACTTTTTTTAAAGATCGGCCGATCCATTCCGATCCGATACTTTGAAGTATCGGACGGTATCGCTCAACTCTACTGGTAAAGCTGTCTGTCTGACAGCTCACCAGCGATCATGTAGGGACTCGCCAGCGATCCTGACATGTTGAGATCGTTGTCGGGATCGCTGGTGAGTCGCTATGTGTGACGGGGCCCTAAGTCTGGACACTGAGAAGAGTAATACCAGAAAACCCAGACTCAGGATAATGATCATTTTTGATATGGGAGATTTATGTAGTGTTTTCCCTATCTGAGGTAGTATCCATTTAAAGGGATACAAACTTGCATAGTAGACCTTACCATAAAGAATTTTCTGAACTGTGTCTGAACCTTCTGTAATTATACACGTCTGTGGAAATCCACTACTATGTGTCCTTATTTTGCACTTGCTTGTGTGTGATTAGTATGTAATATTTTAGGTGCTAATGAAGTGTTTTTTTGTACATTTTTAAACACTCCTGTGTTTCTCCTGTTTTACATAGGACACTAAGAAGGAGTCCAGGGACAGGTAACCGACCGAACTACGTAGTTACTAGAAGCCACAGACAAGTAGGCTGAGGCACTAGAAGCTACTAGTCTACAGGAGATGTCCTACAGCCAGGCTGCTGTGCACACACAAACTGCAAGTCCGTCACAGAATCAACATTAAGGCTCTGGTGTGTGTCTTAAAAGCTCTTAAATAGGCCCAGGCAGTTCATCACATGGAAGCATGCCAGGCCACCTGCAAAGCCCGACATGGAGCACAAGAAAGGTCAATGGCCCGGGCAAGATAGAGCAGAATTCAGACCAGGGACCGGTGTGTAAAAGTACCACCCTTTAAAGGGTCCCTTCCAAAGAAGTCCCTAGTGCTCGAAACGGTGTTGTTGCTGCTGTGCCTTTGGGATCCATGGTCTTGGTATTCTGTTATTAGAAGTTCAAAGGGCTTACTGGTTGAGGTGAATCCTCTAAGCCCAAGGTCCAAATGCCACATGGGCCACAGTCATCTGTGTAGCAGGTCAGTGAGTTGAGGGACTGGAAACCATAAGTAGACAGGTGCAATGCTGCAAACCTTAGGCAGGTAAGTGTAGTGCAGGAAGTCGCAGGCAAGCAGGAAGGTGTCAGGAAGCCGCAGGCAAGCACATTGAGTGCACAAAACCACAGGAAGGCATAACTTCAAGAAGTATGGTAAAAAACATCCAAATGGCCATTTGAAGAAAAAAGGTTCACGACTCCTGCTCTATAGTAAATGGAGGGATAAGGAGTGAGACACAGACTTGTGATACAGCTTCAAGCAACTGTTATACCTCAGTACAGAGCTGAATTCACAGCCACACAGCTCAGTACTGCAGTATAATATCTATACACTAAGCTGCTGTATAATGTTTTATATGCTGCTGCTACTTATGAACATGTGCTACAAAGAGAAATAGCAGGAATCCCTCTTGTCTGTGTGTGCTCTGAATTGGAGACAGAATAGTAGCTAGCCTCCTCCCACTAACTCAGAGAAGAATGAACACTTTTTTAGTTTGAGCCTGTTGAGGGGAAATTGGTGAAAATGCCAGATATAAATCAAACGATGGCTAGAAATAGTGTTACTCCTCAGATGCACACAAATGATAACTTATTCTGAAAAGTTAATTGAAATGACAGGTACATTTTAAATAAGGATTGTCTTTTAAAGCACCACTCCAGGGTTTTTTTTATTGCAGCATTGGAATGTGGAATGGTGTTCGTAATTAATGTAAGGCACCAGTGTCTTACACTTACCAGCCACCATCTTCATCTTTTATCTCCACCACCCCGGTCAGTCTCCAACAGTTTGTGAGCTGTAGGATCGCTTTAGTCTTTTTTTTGAGCGAGCAGGAGAAAACTTTTCAACATAAGTATGTGAGAGCCAGGACAAGTCTCTCATACATTTGCATTGAGTACTTGTGACCATTACTTCTGACTTCCAGTCAGTCAGAAATTGTAGGCACAAGATGATGTGGGACCGATATGGTGCCATTAAGAACTGAAGATGGTGGGTGGTGAGTATGATGTTAGGCACATGGACCTTACATTGGTAGCACCATCATCCCCAATTCATCAAGCCATTTTAATCAGTGTTCTGAGGTAAAAATGCTTAAAATGTCGTAAAATCTTGGTAGGCTTTACTCCAATCCTGGGGTGGGAAAGCGCATAGTCAAGTGCAAGCCACAATTTCATCATAATTTATGCCAAATCACATCAAAAATTGGCGGTGGCACACAACATTTGAAAGATGTGCAAAATGTATTAAAAGCACTTATCTGTTAATGAATTTAGAGCATCTTATACAAGTGGTCTCTTTATTAAGACTGGCATACATAAAAACTCCTCTATATAAAAAGGGAAAGTTACGGTAAGTTTCATTGTACTGCTTGACAATACTGCACTCCTATTTACGAGGCGTATGAGGTTCGGCTAGTGCTCACACCTAATTTCTCAAATACATTTTGTACATCTTAGTTTATTAACATTACGATAATTGTGGGGACCTCATTCTAGTGCAGTTTCTCACCATCAATTAAAATTAGGTCAAGCCCAAGGTGGGATAAACCACCTCTCTCTATTTGGAAACACATCTTAGTCCATGACTTTATAATGTTTCTCTAGTAAACAACTGCATTTGAATCTGTGAAATAGTGCTTACAGTATTTACCAATTTCACTGAGTTAAAGACATCGGAGTGTGATTATATTTAAATGGCCACTCCAGCATTGAAAAAAAAAAACAGCTGGAATGGTGCTTAAAAGAATTAGGCTATTCTATGAAAAGACATCCCTCTATACAGTACATTACAATGCTGTAATCAGCATTGGATGTATCTTTGTGTCACTTATACAAAAATTGTGGCAAATTATAGGTAAATATATTCTGCAGTGGTGGTAAATAAAGTACACAACATACACACTGTAATTCCACTGAGATACATTTTATATAAGTATCTGTGCACGTGATAAGTACAGGTTATTTACCAGACTACAGTGCCACTGCTGAGACATGGCACACATGGTTGGCACCCAAAGCAAATATATGACATTGCACCACTAGCTCTTCTTCTCACATATAAATAATGGATAAATACCTGTTCCTACTGGTATACTGAATACTGGTTCCTTCACTTTTTAAGGTGCCCAAAATAAAGATAAGCATACACATTGCTAGTAATTTATTTAACATACACTCCCTGACAGAAGTTATGTCACTTATCCATGTTATGTAAATAAAAGCTTATAACCTGACATTAAATTCATTCATTGGTTGTATAAATTATTCTTTTGAAAGCTAATTATGCAAATTGTCTCTTCAGAGACGAAGAGGACTAGAACTCTAGTGCCACCTATTGGAAGTAGCAATCCTAAAAGTCAATGTCGACCCTTTAACGAGCCTTGTTACATGACTTAGGATAAAAGCCAAGCCAGAATCTCAATTTGCAGACACTGTGTTTCGGGGTACTGCCCCTCGTCAGTGCAAAGTGTGAGATCTGGTTTGGCTGTGAGAGTGGCGTCTGACCGATATCCAAGAAGTATCATTTCTCTTTGCGGAGAATGACATGCTAAGCAAGGAGAAATCATACTTCTTGGCTATCAGTCAGACGCCTCTCTCACAGCCAAACCAGATCTCACACTTTGCACTGACGAGGGGCAGTACCCCTAAACACAAAGTGTGAGATCTGGTTTAACTGTTTTCTGGGTGTATTTTGGATCCATAAAGGTTCGGTCTCCTGCAGTATTTGCGGCGGCTGTGGTGTAATTATACTGAAGATTCATCAGAGAAATCCACCTTCTGCCAATTTTCCAGCGTCTGTTTAGCAGGCTGCGGGACTTTGCAAATGCCACACAGTTTTTTATTTGGCTTTTGTTTAGTGCTGGCTTCTGGGCACTGATTCGACCATGGAGGCCATTTCGAGACAGAATCCTACAAACTGTTCTAGTTGACACAGGGACTTGAGGTGACCAGGTCTGTTGGAGCTCTGCTGCAGTGAAAGAGGGGCTTGCTTTGGATTTTCTAACCAACAAACATTCCTCCAGAGCAGCTGTCTTGACACATCTCCTGTCTCTTCGAATCTTTTTTTAATTCTTTGTACTTGTCGCTGAGACACATTAAAGGTGCCAGCCACCTCTGCAGTGGATCTGGTCTTCAGCCTCTTGATAATCCAGGCTTTGGTCACAGGGTGGATTTTTGGCATGTTGTCAGAGCTCAAGTGAAGGTCTGGGGTGCTGGGTTTCTTTTTATACACACCCACTAATTAACCGATCATTTACTGAGCAAAGGTGAGGATGTAAACTAGGATTGGGTGCATTATATGACCAGGCGACAAAACTTTTGTCTTGCCAAAATCTGACCATTCTGTGTCTATTAAATTATCAATATTTCTGCATTGATGCCAATTTATTTTCTTAACCTAAACCACATTTCGGAGGGTTTCAGCTTTCAAAAGAATAATTTATACAACCAATGGATGAATTTAATGTCAGGTTATTATAAGCTTTCATTTACATAACATGTATAAGCGACATAGCTTCTGTCAGGGAGTGCATAGTATTTATAGTAGTAATGCAATTATTGGTTGAAACCAACTTCTTGGCAACATTGTCAATCTTAATTTTGTAGTGGGTTGCGCAGAATATTTCCCTTAATTATATACTGTATATCAGTACCTATCTCTTACCTTTATAAAAGTATTTCCTGAAAAAGTTATTACGGATATCTATGTGCATTAGAAGGATTATAACAGCATATTATATATTGTAGAACCAGATAAACATCTCACTGAGTGATTGAGTGCTCAGTTAGGATACCACTCCATAAATCCAATATAAAGAAAGGGAATCTGGCACTCCAGATTATGAAGGAAAAGGTATAAAGATTTTTTTTTTTTTAAACTGTCTTTATTGAGTGTAATACAAAGTATACATATAATGTCCAATAACATAATAGAAGAACATTTATGCAATTTTATTAACATTAGATAGCATTTTTTCGACTATAACACCCTCCCGCTCCCTCCAAATATTTTATTTTTAATGCAATCCAAAAAGTTACATTTTGGTATTGAACTTCATACTTTCAGTAGACGACTCGCTTAATTGTATGAGGAGAGTAATGTAAAGCGCTGCATAATGGGTGAATATCCTTAAATGATCAATGCCAATCATTAGCAATCCATCTGATGAAGGTCTGAAATTCAATATCAAAACATTCCTTTTTGGATTACATTATCAGTGAAGTCTTTATATCTTTTCATTCACAATCTCGAGTGCCGGATTTCCTTTCCTTAGCAGCACATGTTGTATATGCATATTCAGTACTGAAAAAAGTAGGTGGAGAACAACTTTTTGAGTGTAGCAATCATAGAAACTATAAAATTTATTTTCCAGTACTTTTATTGTTGATATTTTTGAGCCCTTACACTGGGTAATTAGATATTTGTACAAATCATATGAAAAGATGTAAATAAAAGGGTTTTTTTAGTATTACGTCTTGAAGAGCCAGTAGAGATTTGCTATTAGCTAGCTTCTGTGTGCTCTTAAAATTTTTTTTTACAAATTAATAGCATGGTAAGTCAAATTGCATAAACAAGTATGAACAAATATATATTTAATCACTGCTAGCCTTATGTCCTTAAAAGGAATCTGTCACCTCCTGGAACGCTTTTAAGCTATTACTATGGGTAAACAGATAATAGAATGGCTAAAATAGTCTTACCTGTATGCCTCATAGCTGCGGTCTAGTTGTTGAGAAACTGAATTTTAATCTTTATATTAATGATTTCTTCCAGCCTCCGGGGCGTGTGATGCCTGGAAAAAATCTCTACCTCCTGTCTTCATTATCATAGCACCCCATCTCCCATGCACTGTGTAGGCGCCGGCGAGCCACTGCGCAGTGGCAGTGACTCGCTAGTGCCTGTGCAGAAGAAAGATGAAGACACTGCCGATAGAAGGACGGATAAGGTACGGATAATAGCATGAGTGCAGGGCCCAGGTGCGGGATTATGGCGCCATAGCTGCACATCACAGGGCAGTGTGACGTGCATGGGAGAAGGGTGCAATGAACTACTAGACCGCAGCTATGAGGCATACAGGTAAGAATATTTTAACAATTCTATTACCTGTATACCCATATACCCATAGCACTAGGATATACGTCCCAAGGGGTGACAGATTCCCTTTAGGGTATACAATGTGCAGTACAATAGCCTCATGCAAAAAGGTGTACTTGGATCTTCAAGGTAATAGTTCATTTAACAAAATTAAGAACTCTCAGTATACACATTCAGTCAAATCAATGAAACAATCTTTCATAATATTAAAAGTAGTCTGAATTTTGTCAGATACAGGACTAAACCACATGTGGAAACTTATTATTTTGGCCACAACATTGAGAAAGTTAGCATTAAAAAAAAATGAACAAACTCTTATCCATTATGTAAATGAGAAAGTAAGTGTTCCTAGTCCAAGCAAATGCTCTGATTCTTCACAACGAAACCCTGCCAAACACTTCCCCAATAGCCAAAATCACAAGGTTAGTAATGCAGCGATTTATACATCTAGCATGTACGCAAAACATATATCAGAAGTATGAGCTTACATAAACAAACCAACTAGCACCAGAAACAGGTTCTATTTAAGAACTAGATTTAATGTACTTACTGTATTTACAACAAAAATCCAGTTAGTAAGCTTTAATGTCTCAATGTAAATGTCTATCATGTGAACAAAAGCTGCAGTTGTTGTTAAAGAAAAGGGAGAGCATGGGTTCACTGTTCTTGAGTTTTTGCAAACGACAAGGAAATATTTCAAGAGTAACACAAAATCTGGAAAACAAAGATGGAGAACAAAGGATCTTTGAGAAAGAATTCTGAAGCATGACGCATTATGTAATCACTTAATAGGTACTCTGCATTTCCAATATTTTTATGAATACACTAGGCAGCCTTGGTCAAACAAAACACAGCAAAGTTACACAGTCTAAAGGGAATGAGGAAATAATGCGAGTTTCCATTATAACTACAGGCATCAGAATGAAAACGAGATGAGATCTTGAAAGATAAAATGACAAAAAAGCCTATGGACACACTGGAACTTTCTGTAATAATTCCAACACAAGTAAACACAAGCTTTAACAAATGGTCATTTTTTAATTTTCATTCCATTTTCACTGAGAGACTTTTTCTACATAATTGGTATGCCAATGGTTTAGAGAGAACATTTTTCCTTCTTAACTATTTGAACTCTTGGAGCACTGTAATTAATTATTAAAAGGACAGAAAAATCTCCTTGTCAAGGGCAAGGACAGGGGTATTAAAAGTGATGTCCCCAAGAAGTGATACAATACATGTGCAATTTTCAGATTTCCAAAAATATCTATAATCCTGACATCCATTACATATCAATAACACTAAATAATAATGTTGCACTATGCTTTTATAAAAAATAAATTAACCTATTTAAATCACAATTAGAGTTAAGCAAAAATATTTGCACTGCCTTAGTCCAGCTTCCAGTCCTGTTCTCTGTGGCAGTCAGCCCAGGGCAGTTTTAACTTCTGCATCCAACATTCCTAGCCCAGGATCATGAGCTGTACAAGGACGGTAAATGCAAAACTCACCAGGCCAAGGATAAAGGCTACAGAATTAAGAATGTCCGCGACAGGCAGCCAAAGAGGACTGGAGAGAACGTGGGACCACCGCAGTGCAAATCTTTTTGCTCAACTCTAATTACAGCTTAAAAATGGGAAACTGTTCATAATGTGTACTTTGAATGTAGAAAGAGATGTGTTCACAGTTTTTGCTTTATCAATATAGTTTTGTTGCAGGTTTACCACGACAGAATGGAGTCAAAATCCGATTTCTCTTACTCTGCACTGTTTAGAAGCACTTCATATTAAATGGTGCAGGACTACGGCAGTGCAAATCTTTCTGCTCAACTCTAATTACAGCTTAAAAATGGGAAACTGTTTATAATGTGTACTTTGGATGTAGAAAGAGATGTATTCAGTTTTTGCTTTATCAATATAGTTTTGTTACAGGTTTACCACAACAGAAAGTAGTCAAAATCTGATTTCTCTTACTCTGCACTGTTTAGAAGCACTTCATATTAAATGGTGCAGGACTCTTTTAGCAGTGCAGGGTTTAATCTGATCAGCTGTGAGCTCCTAGAAGATTTCCTGCATTAAGGCTCTCAGCTGATCAGTTAGCCACTCTCATCGCCTATATAAGGCTAGTTTCACACTTGCTTTTTTTTGCAGCGCGTTTTTCCCGCAAAAAAACGCATTGAAAAAACGCATACAAAAGCATACAACTGCTGCGTTTTTTTCAAGCATTTTTATGAGCATGCATGAAAAAAACGCAGCGTTTTTATGCGTTTGTATGCGTTTTTAGTGCGTTTTTACCGCGTTTGCGTTTTTTTCCAACATTAGGTGGCCCCTCACACTAACCCAAACCATGACTTTACTAACCCTAACCCTGACCCTAACCCTAACCCTAACCCTTAACCAAATCATACTTAACCCTAACCCAAACCCTAAACCCTAACTAACCCTAACCCTAACCCTGACCCTAACCCTAACCCTGACCCTAACCCTAACCCTAACCCTGACCCTAACCCTCACCCTGACCCTTAACAAAACCATACTTAACCCTAACCCTGACCCTAACCCTAACCCTGACCATAACCCTAACCCTAACCCTGACCCTAACCCTAACCCTGACCCTAACCCTTAACCAAACCATACTTAACCCTAATCCTGACCCTAACCCTGACCCTAACCCTTAACAAAACCATACTTAACCCTAACCCTGACCCTAACCCTAACCCTAACCCTGACCCTAACCCTTAACCAAACCATACTTAACCCTAATCCTGACCCTAACCCTGACCCTAACCCTTAACAAAACCATACTTAACCCTAACCCTGACCCTAACCCTAACCCTGACCCTAACCCTGACCCTAACCCTTAACCAAACCATACTTAACCCTAATCCTGACCCTAACCCTGACCCTAACCCTTAACCAAACCATACTTAACCCTAACCCTGACCCTAACCCTAACCCTAACCCTGACCCTAACCCTAACCCTAACCCTGACCCTAACCCTTAACCAAACCATACTTAACCCTAATCCTGACCCTAACCCTGACCCTAACCCTTAACAAAACCATACTTAACCCTAACCCTGACTCTAACCCTAACCCTGACCCTAACCCTAACCCTGACCCTAACCCTTAACCAAACCATACTTAACCCTAATCCTGACCCTAACCCTGACCCTAACCCTTAACCAAACCATACTTAACCCTAACCCTGACCCAAACCCCAACCCTAACCCTGACCCTAACCCTAACCCTAAACCCCCTTAACTAACCCTAACTCTAACCCAAACCCCTAAATTCCATGGTTAAAAAAAAAAAACGCATATGCAAAAAAACGCATACATGAGCATGCCAGTGCGCACATATGCGCATCCATAGGCTATAATGGCCATTTTTAGCGCAAAACGTGCGCATATGTGCGCATGCGCTTTTTTGCAGGGCCAAAAAATGCAACATGCTACGTCTGGAAAATACAAACGCACACCCCAAAAAAACGCAGCGCATGAAAATCGCATACATGCGCTTACAAGTGCGCAGGTATGCGCACCCATGTTAAATATAGGGGAAAAAACGCATGCGCACATATGCGTTTTTTTCCAGCGCTAAAAAACGCAAATGTGAAACCAGCCTAATTTGGGCACTGGCTGGCACTCATTGTTGGACAAGGTTTGTGGTTGTTGCTTAAGAAGGCATTTAGTGCATTTATCTGAGACTGTTGCTTTGTTTTGGGTGTTGTGCTAATTCCTACCCTTCTCCTACTTTGGTTTTAGCCCATCTTCCACTTCCCGGGTGTTTATCAATGTTGCTTGTGTGAGTATATTTGTATGATTGGTATTTTCATGTATCCTTGTTTGTATTACCTTGCTAGTATGGTAGGTATATTACAATACATTACTACTCCCCTCTTTCCTGGATGGGGGAAGGATACAGACTGAGGATGCAGGAGCTAAGTCAAAGTATGTGGCCCTGGCGTCTTCACCTTCAGAAGTAATCCGGGGAACAGGGCAAGCTGGGGCGCCCCTAAAGTTAGGGACATGGAAGGAACTTGCGCAAATAGAAAAAAAATGGGCTAAAAAGCCCTAGCCAGCTCATCAACCACAGCACGGAACATCGTCTGGACCAAACGATAGTTGATAGTAGACAAAAACATGAGGGGAGTTCCAGCTGATAAAATTTCTTGCTTTATTGAAAAAATTAAAATTGTACAGCGGCTTACTCCTCAAGAATGGATGGATGTGCTATGAGGAACTGGAATAACAGCTCCGCGTTTCAACCCTACATGGGTCTTTATCACAGCTGAGCTGTTATTCCAGTGCCTCATAGCACATCCATCCATTCTTGAGGAGTAAGCCGCTGTACTATTTTAATTTTTTAAATAAAGCAAGAAATTTTATCAGCTGTAACGCCCCTCATGTTTTTGTCTACATGGAAGGAACCCCTGGTCCTGGGACACCTGACAACAGAGCTGTGACAGTTATTATATAGTAACAACCAAGGCTGCAGAGTAGGAGTCGTGGAGTCAGTGTCCATTTTGGTAGAGCTGGAATAAAATGGACCGACTCAGACTCCTAAAATATATAATAAATTGGGTTAATGCAGTATGTGCTGTAAATTTTTTATAAGAATTTGGGAAAGTTATGAAATGTCCTATAAATGTCTGTTTTATTCTTGGTCTAAGGATTTAGGATTTTAGTTGAGACGAATCTGTTCTGCACTTTATGTACATGCTCAGCAGTGAGCCAATGCTGTGGAGTCAGGAGTCGGGGAAATTGAGGAGTAGGAATTGGAATCGGAGTTTTCGATTCTAACTCCACAGCCCTGGTAAGAACTTACTTATTCCAAATATACTTTAGTTTTCCCACAATAAAATCTGACAAACATAGCTAGTTAGCAAATAAAAATGGTAGTAGACAGTAAAATGAAAACTTAAGGTGGGCTTCCATTAACTAATTTGCAACGTTAACTGTCTGCCGGTCATTAAATATTTACTGACTGACGGTCAATTAATAGCCTGTTTACACAGGCAGAAGGAGCTTATCGATGCACACCAAGCAATCTGTAATAAATTGTTCAGTGCGCATAGGCTGCCATTGTTCTCTGCAGTGCAACTTGCATTTAGGATGTGCCGTTGAAAACCGGATTACTTACCGGTAATACTCTTTTGTAGAGTCCACGACAGCACCCAGAGAGAGGGGATCCGCCCCCGGAACAGGAAACCTACAGAGAGATAAATGGGGCGGTCCCCCTCGCTCCCTCAGTTTGTGTTACCGAGAACAACGGAGGAACCGCCATACATGTTTTAGTCAAACTGTTTGGGCGATTCATCTATCTTACCCCTATGCAGTTTTAAGCTAAGTTTAATCACATATCTAACTTAAATCATAATCTCCACCACCAAAGAGACCCATGTGTGAAAAATTCTTACGGGAGGGAAGTGAACGGGTGCTGTCGTGGACTCTACAAAAGAGTATTACCGGTAAGTAATCCAGTTTTTCCTCTTCACCACGACAGCACCCACTGAGAGATTTCCAGAGATAATCATTTGGGCGGGCACACCGTGTTAAGGACTGATCTACCAAAAGTTAGATCCTCGGTAGAGGACAAATCTAGTCTATAGTGACTATAAAAGGTAGATGGAGAAGACCAGGTTGCAGCCTTACATATTTGTTCAATTGGGACGTTCGCCCTCTCGGCCCAGGAGGATGATATGGCTCTAGTGGAGTGCGCCTTAATCCCCAGTGGAGGGTCTTCTCCCTTTGCCAAATATGCCCTCGTGATCGCATCTCTAATCCACCTGGATATCGTGCTCGTTGTAACTGCAGACCCCTTTCTGCTGCCCTGGAAGGAGACAAAAAGAGACCTACTCTGCCTCCAGGGACTGGTCCTATCTAGATAGGCTAGCACGGCTCTCTTCACATCTAAGGTGTGATATTTCTCCTCGTCCTGCGTTGACGGGTTCTCATAGAATGAAGGTAGGCATATCTCTTGAGATCTATGAAATTTAGTTGCCCGTTTGGGCAGGTAGGACGGGTCCGTCTTTAAAATCAGACTGTCTCGTGTTATTAACAGGAATGGAGGGTCTACTGATAGAGCGTGAAGATCACTCACCCTCCTGGCCGATACTAAGGCCACTAGCATAGCCGTTTTCAATGAGAGGCACTTTACTGATGCTGAGCTTATGGGCTCAAACGGTGCCTGAGTGAAGGCATCCAAAACTAGAGTAAGGTTCCACGCTGGTAGCCGAGGCATATGCACCGGTTCTGCTCGTTGACAAGCCGAGATAAACCGAGTCACCCATCTATTTGCTGCCACGTTATAGTTAAACAGGGCTCCTAGGGCTGATATGTGGACCTTTAGAGTGCTCACTGAGAGTCTCAATTCTCGGCCTTTTTGTAGAAACTCTAGAATGGCCGTAATGGGTACTTCACCGGCTAGTTTTGTTGGGTGAAAGGCCAGGAACTTCCTCCACACCTTAGCATATATTTTTGTTGTGGACTCCTTCCTGCTTTGTAGCAGGGTATTGATTAGGTTCTTTGAGAAACCCTTCTACCTCAGTAGCTCCCTTTCAAATTCCAGGCCGCTAGGTGCAGGGCTTTGGCCTGTGGATGGTAGCAGGGTCCCTGCGAGAGAAGATTCTGGTGCAGCGGCAGGATCCACTGGTCGGTTACAGACATGGCTCTCAGCCATGAAAACCACGGTCTTTTTGGCCAAAACGGGGCTATCAAGATGACCCTCGCCCTCTCCTGTCTTATTTTCCTGACTACTGTTGGTAGTAGCACCATTGGAGGGAAGGCATAGGCTAGTTGGAATGCCCAGGGTGCTTGGAGGGCATCTAGAATGTCTGGGTTGTCCGACCTGTAGAGTGAAGCAAACCTTTTTACGCGCCTGTTGGCTCTGGTTGCGAATAGGTCTATCTCTGGTCTGCCCCATTCTGACGCTATCATTTCGAAGACGTGTCTGCTGAGGACCCACTCGCCCTGGTATAGGGCCTGGCGACTGAGATAGTCTGCTCGGGAGTTGTCTACTCCTCTTATATGGAGAGCTGACAAGGAGAGAAGATGGACCTCGGCCATTTCCAGGATCTTTCCCGCGATAGACATCAGTGGCATTGACCGCGTGCCTCCTTGCCGGTTTATATAGGCCACTGCGGTGGTATTGTCTGTCTGGATCTTTACGTGGGTGCCCCTTAACTGCGGGAGAAAGTGAGATATCGCATAAAAAAATCGCTGTTAGCTCCTTTACATTAGAGGAGGCCTCTATTTCATCCTCACGCCACCAGCCTTGTACCATGTGCTCCTCTAGATGGGCTCCCCAACCTAAGGGGCTGGCATCCGTGGTGAGTATTTTGGAGGGAGTCACCCACCACTGTACTCCCTTCGATAGATTGGAAGGATTTAACCACCATTCTAGGGATTCAACCACCTGGGGCGATTGGGACATCTTCCCTTCCAGCCGCCCCTGCAGTCTGTCTCCTGCAGAATAGCCCACTGCAGTTCTCTGGAGTGGAACTGAGCCCATTGCACCGCTGGAATGCACGATATCAGAGACCCCAGCAAGGACATACCCTGTCTCAATGATATTACGGGTCTTCCTGTAGTATTCTGTATCTTATCGATTATGGCCATTACTTTGGCGTTCGGCAGAAAGCACTCCTCAGTTACGGAGTCCACTTGCAGGCCTAAAAACCTCTGACAGGTCACTGGCTCTAGTCTGGACTTCTCCCAGTTAATTAGCCAACCCAGTGTTTGTAGGGATGAGATAATCCTAGCTATTCTCGCTTCACACTGTAAAACAGAATTCCCCACTATGAGTAGGTCGTCTAAGTAAGGGACAACTAGGGTGTCATTCAGCCTTACATACGACATTACTTCCAGCATCAATTTTGTAAATACCCGAGGAGCCATGGATAGCCTGAATGGCATTGCCGCAAACTGGAAATGCTGAATCCGACCTTTGAACCAGACTGCTACCCGCAGGAACCTCTGGTGCCCTCGATATATGGGGAGATGGTAGTAGGCATCCTTTAGGTCCAAGACTGCCATGTAACACCTGGGAAACAAAAGCTTTATTGCAGACTTAATCGACTCCATTTTAAACGACCTCAGTCTTAGGAAGGTATTAAGTTTCTTTAAATTTATTATAGTCCTGTAAGAGCCATCTGGTTTTGGGACTAAAAATAGAGGAGAATAAAAGCCCATCCCTATTTCGTCGTCTGGGACCTCTACTAGGACCTGTTTAGTTAGCAGTACTGCAATCTCCATCTCCAGCGCTTCCTGCTGTGTCAGGGACTTCATGGAAGTCAATAGGAAGGAGTTCGGTGGATACCGAACAAATTCTAATTTCAGGCCTGATGACACGATATTCATGGCCCATGGATTTGATGTCACCTTCTCCCATTGGCGGCTAAATTTTAATAGCCTGCCACCTACCGGTATAATGATTTTATCGGGATCTGTCTCCCCTGAAGGGACGCTTCCCGAATAGGTTGCCCCTTTGTTTGGGGTCCTTATTTCCCCAGCGGTCCTGGGGTCTAAAGTCCTTCTTTTTACCAAACGGCGGCTTCCTGTAGGCCCTCCTGTTGAACGGAACATACGGGTTAGGGAAACCCTTCTTCCTCTCCCCCGCTTTTGTCAAAATCTCATCCAGTTCCGTGCCAAACAAGTACTTACCCTGGCAGGGTATAGCACACAGTCTAGTTTTTGTTTGTGTGTCTCCTTTCCACCCCTTCAACCATAAGGCCCGCCTGCCTGCATTGGTCAGTCCTGCCGCTCTAGCCGATAACCGGAGAGAGTCCGCGGAGGAGTCGGAGAGGAAGTCCGCTGCTCCCTTAATGAGGGGCATAGAGGAAAGGAGTCTATTCCTAGCTACTCCATTCTTAATATTGTCCTCTAAGTCATTCAGCCACACCAACAATGATCTTGCCGTACATGTGGCTGCTATTGCGGGCTTAAAGGCTGCCGTACATGCCTCCCAAGATCTTTTAAGAAATGTATCGGTTTTCCGATCCAAAGAATCAGCCAAGGTTCCCGAATCCTCTACCGGCAGAGAGGATCTACGAGAGGTAGAGGCCACTGCCGCATCCACCTTGGGGGCTCTTGACCAGGCTATTAACTCCTCATCGTCAAAGGGGTACTTACACTTTGACGTTAAGGGGAGGAAGGTTCTTTGACCTTGTTTTTCCCACTCCCTTTTAACTAGCTCTTTAACAGCTGGTACCACTGGGAAAGCCCGGACCTTTCTACGGGAAATGCCTGCAAACATTATGTCCTGTGGGGTCTTGGGGTCCTTACTTTCTGGCAACCCCATGGTATTTCGGACAGACTTCACTAAATTACTGACACTGTCCGTGGGGAAACACGTTTGGTCCTCGTCCTCTGAGGAAAGGTATTCCTGGGATTTGTCGGAATCTAGTTCCCCGGTTTCAGATGGCGATTTTGACGCCAGCGAGGCTCCTCCTCTTGGCGAACATATTTCTCTTGCGGAGGAGTGACCCCCCAAACTACTGGAACCGCCTAAGGCCCGTAGCTCCTCTCTTATAATTGCCCGGATATCCTCCTTCTTTCGTGAGGACTCCTCCTGTAAGGCCTCCTCAATACATGATTGGCATAATCTCTTAGGGTGGAGGGGCTGAGAACATAAGGCACACTCTCTATGTTTCGCCTTCTCCGTTCTTTTAGCCTAAAGGGGGTATGGACCAGAAAGAGAAGGCCATCAATTATATATTCTGACCACAAAACACTCACCCGTGAGTTTCGTCAGTAAACTACCGGCTGCGGGGTCCGCGACCCAGGCTGAGGCGAGGCATGGGACGACTTCTTTTCTTTGCGTTTTTTCTCCAAGGGCTCATCTTGCCTGGAAGGTCCACTAGATTCCTTTCTGGAGCTGCCACTTTTCCTGGTGCTACTACTTCTCCTAGTAGCACTGCTCTGTCTACTGCCATGTGGGGATTGCACTGGCTGACCTAACGGGAGTGAAGCTGGGTCATCTAAGGACGACATGACTGCGCACCCCCGCTGCGTTTGTGGCTTCTTTTTATAGCCGCTGCTACAGCTGCTCCTCTTCCTCTCTTTTTTTTTTTTTTTTTTTTCGTCCACCATTTTTTTTTTTTTTTTTTTTGCGCTTCTGCGCATGCGCGGGCGTTCTCCCGCGATCTTTGCCTCCTGTCTGACCCCGGAAGTTCTCTTCACTTCCGGGTTGCCTCTGCTGGGGAAGCGCTCACTCACAGCAGAGCACTGATGCGGCGGCTGTCCCGCTGTGCCTCCCGGGTATCTGCACCCCGCCACCAACACACGGGGTCCTTCTCCCCTCCACAGGTATGACCCCCGGAAGCGCTGCCCAGCACAAACGCTCGAGCCCTTTGCTGGGGGGGGCGGGGGCACCACTGAAATTGCCCGGCCGGTTATTGTTACCTGTAATTCGCCCCCCTCGGGGGGGGGGTATTTCACCGTCCTCCCCAGTGAGCCTTGGCACCAATCTCACCTCCGGCCTCACCTGCATTACCAGCTCTAGGGGGGGGATATACCTCTCCACCCGACGCTGCCTCCGGTCCTGGGGCCCCTGCTGCTCATATTCTGCACGCAGGCGGCTACCAGACCAGGAGTCCTCTTCTGCGGGTTCCTTTCCAGGAACAGGAAACCAAACTGAGGGAGCGAGGGGGACCGCCCCATTTATCTCTCTGTAGGTTTCCTGTTCCGGGGGCGGATCCCCTCTCTCAGTGGGTGCTGTCGTGGCGAAGAGGAAAACTAGTGATTCTTTGTGAAGCAGAATGGATCATTTTACCCTATGAATGAGCATTTTCTTTGTTTACTGGGTGATCGGCAGCCTGTTTGCACAACAAGTATATCATGAATGAGCCTTCCAAGGAAGGCTCATTCACGAAAATCTTTCAGTGTAAGGGTACCGTTACACTTAGCGATGCACCAGCAATCCCGACAACGATATGGATCGCTGGTGCATCGCTAAGTGGTCGCTAGTGAGCTGCCACACAAGCAGATCTCACCAGCGACACAGCAGGGGTCGGGGGTCGCTACTTACCTGTCAGACGCGGCGATCCTGACGTCCTCCCGCCCGCGTCCACACGTCGCTCGTCGGCGCCACAGGAAACCCAGCAGGAAGCGCCCGACGAGAAATGGTCCAGGACGTTCTCGCGCGACCAGCGATGAGCAGCGGGGGAGCAGGTCGGAGGTAAGTATCAGACATAGCGATATCGCTAGCAATATCGCTGCTACGTCACAAAATCGGTGACGTTACAGCGATATTGCTAGCGATATCGCTATGTGTAACGGGGGCTTTAATCCACCTTTAGGCCATGTGTACACATTGAGTATTTGGTGAGTTTTTTACCCCAGTATTTGTAAGCCAAAACCAGGAGTGGAACGGTCAGAGGAAAAGTATAATAGAACCATTTGCACCACTTCTGCAGACAAGAACATGCAGCAGAAGGACAAACTAATCAAGGATACTAGATGTGGTAAAGAGGACCCAAGACAGGGTACTCAGAAGGAAGCTAAGAAAAATGGAGCAAAACTTCTTTCCTGCATGCTGACCAACGCAAGAAGCCTGACCAATAAGATTGAAGATCTGGAGTTGGTAATGTATGAGGAAAAATACGACATAGTAGGAATAACTGACACATGGTTAGATGACAGCTATGACTTGGCGGCTAACTTTCAAGAATATGATTTGTTTAGGAGGGATTGTAAAAAAAAGGAAAGGGGTCGGTGTCTGTCTATATATAAAGTCCACTTTAAAGCCCACACTAAGAGAAGATATACAAGAGGGAAATGAAGAGGTGGAGTCTCTATGGGTGGAGATACAAGGAGAGAAAAGTAATAAAATCCTCATAGGGGTTTGTTATAAGCCACCAAATATAACAGAAACCACTGAAAATGTATTATTGAAACAAATAGACAAAGCAGCAAATCACAATGAGGTGATTATTATGGGGGACTTCAACTACCCCGACATGGACTGGGAAACTGAAACCTGCGAATCTCAGAAAGGAAACCAATTTTAAGCAACAGGCCAGATAGAATAACAGAAGTATGAGTCGATGGGCACCTAGGGAACAGTGACAACAATATAATACAATTCCACTTGTCCTCTTCAGTAAGGTGCCCTGGAAGGGGGTTAGGAAAACGCTGAATTTCAGGAAAGCAAAGATTGATCAGTTTAGAGAGGACCTTCGCCGAATTGATTGGGACAATGTCTTCAAAAATAGGAGCACAGAAAATAAATGGGAAATATTTAAATCAGTTTTACACACCCACTGCGAGCTAGCCATACCGTACAGAAATAAAAGGGCTAGGAACAGGAGGGCAATAAATAACAAGAACAAGGCATTTAAGAAACTAAAACAAGAAGGCAATGGAGAAGCATTAAAAAGTTATAGAGAAAAAAATAAAATGTGTAAAAAAACAAATACATTTAGCAAAAGTGGAAACTGAGAGACTCATTGCTAAGGAAAGTAAAAGAAACCCCAAACTATTCTTTAATTATATAAAAAGTAAAAAGACTAAAATTGATGGTGTCGGCCCTTTAAAGAACAATGAGGGTGAAATCATAGAGAGCGATGTGGGAAAAGCAAATGTTTTAACCCCTTCACCCCCAAGGGTGGTTTGCACGTTCATGACCGGGCCAATTTTTACAATTCTGACCACTGTCCCTTTATGAGGTAATAACTCTGAAATGCTTCCATGGATCCTGGTGATTCTGACATCGTTTTCTCGTGACATATTGTACTTCATGTTAGTTGTAAAATTTCATTCAAATAACTTGCGTTTATTTGTGAAAAAAATGGAAATTTGGTGAAAATTTTGAAAATTTCACAATTTTCCAACTTTGAATTTTTATGCCCTTAAATCACAGAGATACGGCACACAAAAAACTTGATAAGTAACATTTCCCACATGTTTACTTTACATCAGCACAATTTTGGAACCAAAATTTTTTTTGTTAGGAAGTTATAAGGGTTAAAAATTGACCAGCGATTTCTCATTTTTGGAACACCATTTTATTTTTACGTACCACATCACATTTGAAGCCACTTTGAGGGGTCTATATGATAGAAAATACCCAAAAGTGACACCATTCTAAAAACTGCACCCCTTACATTTAAGAAGTTTATTAACCCTTTAGGTGCGTCACAGGAATTTTTTGAATATTTAAAAAAATGAAACTCTAACTTTTTTTCACAAAAAAATACTTCAAGTTCAATTTTTTTTATTTTACCAAGGGTAACAGGAGAAATTGGACTGCAAAAGTTATTGTGCAATTTGTCCTGAGTACGATGATACCTGATATGTGGGGGGGAACCACTGTTTCGGCGCATGGCAGAGCTCAGAAGGGAAGGAGCGTCGTTTGACTTTTTCAATGTAAAATTGGCTGCAATTCAGATCGGACGCCATGTCACGTTTGGAGAGCCCCTGATGTACCTAAACAGTGGAAACCCCCCACAAGTGACCCCATTTTGGAAACTAGACCCCCCAAGGAACTTATCTAGATATGTGGTGAGAACTTTGAACCCACAAGGGCTTCACAGAAGTTTATAACGTACAGCGGTACAATTAAAAAATCATATTTTCTCCACAAAAATGATCTTTTCACCAATTTTTATTTTCCCAAGGGTAACAGGACCCAAAAAGTTATGCTGATACCCCACATGTGGGGGTAAACCACTATTTGGGCGCATGGCAGAGCTCGGAAGGGAAGCAATGCCATTTGACGTTTTTGGCTGGAATTGAGATCTGACACCATGTCGTGTTTGGAGAGCCCCTGATGTACCAAAACAGTGGAAACCCCCCACAAATAACACCATTTTGGAAACTAGATCCCCCAAGGAACTTATCTAGATGTGTGGTGAGCACTTTGACCTCTCCAGTGCTTCACAGAAGTTTATAACTCCCGGGCGTGAAAATAAAAAAATTCGTATTTTTTTCACAAACATGATCTTTTAGTCACCAATTTTTTTAGTTTCCCAAGGGTACCAGGAGAAATTGGACCCCAAAAGTTGTTGTCCAATTTGTCCTGAGTACGCTGATACCCCATATGTGAGAGAAAACTACTGTATGGGCACATGTCGGGGCTCGGAAGGGAAGTAGTGACGTTTTGGAATGCAGACTTTGATGGAATGGTCTGCGGGTGTCATGTTGCCTTTGAAGAGCCCCTAATGTACCTAAACAGTGGAAACCAGCCACAAATGACCCCATTTTGAAAACTAGACCCCCTAAGGAAGTGAGCACTTTGAACCCCCAAGTGCTTCACAGAAGTTTATAATGCCCGGGCGTGAAAATAAAAAAAACATTTTTTTCCACAAAAATGATATTTTTGCCCCGAATTTTTTATTTTCCTAACGGTAACAGGAGAAATTGGACCCGAAAAGTTGTTTTGCAATTTGTCCTGAGTAGGCAGATACCCCATATGTGGGAGTAAAACACTGTTTGGGCGTATGGCAGAGCTTGGAAGGGAAGGAGCACCATTTGACTTTTTCAACGCAGAATTGGCTGGAATTGAGATCAGACGCCATGTTACATTTGGAGAGCACCTGATGTGCCCATACAGTCGATACCCCCAATTCTAACTCCAACCCTAACGCCAACACACCCCTAACCCTAATCTCAGCCCTAACCCTAGCCCTGGCCCTAACAGGAAAATGGAAATAAATACATTTTCTTTTAATTTTATTATTTTTCCCCTTACTAGGGGGGTGATAACGGGGGGGGGGGTTTATTTACTATTTATGGCGCTTTTTATATTTGGCAGCTGTCATACGCTAAAAGACGCTTTTTATTGTAAAAATAGTTTTTGCATCACCACATATTGAGAGCTATAATTTTTCCGTATTTTGACCCACCGAGTCATGTGCGGTCTTATTTTTTGCAGGACGAGTTGACGTTTTTATTGGTACCATTTTCGGACACGTGACATTTTTTGATCGCTTTTTATTCCGATTTTTGGGACGCAGAATGAACAAAAACCAGCGTTTCATGAATTTCTTTTGGGGGGGTGCGTTTACACAGTTCCCCCCGTGCGGTAAAATTAATAAAGCGGTTTTATTCTTCGGGTCAGTACGGTTACAGCGATACCTCATTTAGGTCACTTTATGCTTTGTCGGTTTTATGCAATGAAAACTATTTTATATAAAATATAATTATTTTTGCATCGCTTTATTCTGCGAGCTATAACTTTTTTATTTTTTCACTGATGATGCTCTGTGGCGGCTCGTTTTTTTGCGGGACAAGATGACGTTTTTAGCGATACTATGGATATTTATATGCGTCTTTTTGATCACGCGTTATTGCACTTTTTGTTTGGCGGTATGATAATAAATCATTATTTTTGCTTCATTTTTTATTTTTTAAGGGGTTCGCTAAAGGGGTTAACTAATGGGACAGTTTTATAGGGCAGGTCGTTACGGACGCAGCGATACCTTATACGTGTACTTTTATTGTTTGTTTTTTTATTTCCAAAAAATGGATTTATTGGGGGAATTTTTTTTTTTTTTCTAATTTATTTGGCAATTTTTTAAAAATTATTTTAACACTTTTTTTTTTTTTTTTACTTTATTACATAGTCCCAGGCGGGACATCACTGTCCTGTGACAGATCGCTGATCTGTCACATCACAGATCACTGTGACAGATCAGCGATCTGTCACAGGCACTGCTGCAGACTTCCTCATACCTGCGCTTTGCAGGCACTGAAGAAGCCGGCTCTCTGCAGGCCCCCGAAGGCCCCCGTCGCCATCTTGGATTCGGGGGCCTGAAGGGAAGGAGCCCCCTGCAGCAGCACTGCACATTGCGCTGCCGTGGGGGGCTCAGGGAAGCACGGAGGGAGCCCCCTCCCTGCCGATGCTTCCCTTTAACCCCCGGTACACCGCGATCATGTTTGATCGCTGTGTACAAGGGGTTAACGTGTCGGGGGTGGTCCGTGACCGGCCCGACACATTGTGCCGGGTGTCAGCTGTGAGAATTAGCTGACACCCGGCCGCGATCAGCGGCGCTCACCACATGGGCGCCGCTTATCGCTGAGACGTACTATCCCGTCCATGGGCATAGAGGCCCGGGTCCCATGGACGGGATAGTACGTCTGATGTCAGGAAGGGGTTAAATACTTTTTTCTCAACAGTGTTCACACAGGAAAAGGATTTGCCAGGGGAAATGCAGAGTGATAATGTAAACTCCCCATTAAGTATTACCTGCATAACCCAGGAAGAAGTGCAGAACCGCCTTAGTAAGATTAAAATTGACAAATCACCAGGCCCTGATGGCTTTCACCCTCGGGTATTAAGGGAGTTAAGTAATGTGATAGACAGGCCTCTATTTCTTATATTCAAAGACTCTATAGAAACAGGGTCTGTTCCTTTTGATTGGCGGCAAGCAAATGTGGTACCAATATTCAAAAAGGGGTATAAAAGGGAACCTGGAAACTACAGGCCGGTAAGCATAACATCTGCTGTGGGTAAAATTTTTGAAGGGTTTCTAAGGGATACCATTATGGAATATCTCAATGTTAATAAATGTTTAACTCCATATCAACATGGATTTATGAAGGATCGCTCCTGTCAAACTAACCTGATCAGCTTCTATGAGGATGTAAGCTCTCAAATGGACCAAGGAGAATCATTGGATGTCATTTATCTCGACTTCTCTAAAGCATTTGACACTGTCCCACATAAAAGATTGGTAAGTAAGATGAGAAAGCTTGGGCTAGGGGAAAATGTGTGTAGATGGGTAGGTAGCTGGCTTAGTGACAGAAAACAAAGAGGGGTTATTAATGGTGCATACTCTGATTGGGCCAGGGTTACTAGTGGGGTACCACAGGGTTCTGTATTGGGCCCCCTACTATTTAATATATTTATTAATGATCTAGTGGATGGCTTACACAGTAAAATATCAGTATTTGCAGATGATACAAAACTACGTAAGGTAGTTAACACAAAGGAGGACAGTTTGCAACTACAGACAGATTTGAGTAAATTGGAGAATTGGGCTGAAAAATGGCAAATGAGGTTTAACACAGATAAGTGTAAGGTTATGCACATGGGAAGGAGAAACAGATGCTATAAATACATACTAAATGGGAAACTGCTGGGGAAATCAGACATGGAAAAAGACTTAGGCATCTTAGTCAATAAGAAGCTAAATTGAAGTGCCCAGTGTCAGGCAGCTGCCACCAAAGCAAATAGGGTCATGGGATGCATTAGAAGAGGTCTGGGGACACGAGATGAAAACATAATTCTCCCTCTGTACAAATCACTCGTCAGACCACACTTGGAGTATTGTGTGCAATTTTGGATGCCGGTGCTCAAGAAAGACATTACTGAACTTGAAAGGGTTCAAAGGCGGGCTACTAAAATGATAAATGGAGTTGGTTCACTACAATACCCAGAAAGGTTATCAAAATTAGGTCTATTTACTCTAGAAAAGAGAAGACTTAGGGGAGACCTAATATATATGTACAAGTATATCAGAGGGCAATACAGAGATCTCTCCAATGAACTGTTTGCACCAAGGACTGTGACAAGAACAAGGGGGCTTTCTCTTCGTTTGGAGGAAAGACAATTTCAGCACCAGCATAGAAGAGGGTTCTTCACGGTAAGAGCAGTGAGGCTCTGGAATTCTCTTCCTGAGGAAGTGGTGATGGCCAACTCACTGAATGAATTTAAGAAAGGAATGGATGCTTTTCTTGTGAGTAACAGTATAGAAGGTTACGAATAACAGAATATTATAGGTAGATGGTTGACCCAGCTTAGGGGAAGGAACTTTTTTCCCTATGGAGAAAATTGGCTTCTACTCTGTGGGTTTCTTGCCTTCCCCAGGATCAACAATGCAGAACAGCTGCACTAAAAATAAGCTGAACTAGATGGACATAAGGTCTTCCTTCAGCCTTCAAAACTATGTTACTATGTTACCCACTCCTGGTTTTGGCTTACAAATACTGGGGTAAAAAACTCACCAAATACTCAATATGTGCATGTGGCCTTAGTACTTGCAAAGGTATACTTATAGCAGTTGGTGCAACTAGTCACTCTGAAAATGAGCTAATAACCAATGTTTGGCTTGTGATATACCTATCAAAAAGCAAAGATATTGAGGCAACCATTATACATTGACCTCCCCTTTCTATTAGGGAATCTGGATTGGTTTTCTTAGCAAAGACAGCACCTTTAAAGGGTACCTGACATCTGATTCATGTTGCCCAACCCACGGGCATCATGAATCACAGTCTGGTTGCGGGACCACTTGTCTTGGCTGACTAGCAGAACTTAAAAATAAAACACACATGGCTACAATAACTTTATTTTGGGCAGCATGAATCATACGACAATTTCCTTTTGGCGGAATTGTTTAACCATGATAAAAACTTTAAGTAATGTTACCTATAATCAATAGGACATTTAGAGGGTTATTCACAACTTCTAAGGTTATCACCTATTCTAAGGATAGGTCAAAGCTTGCATATCAGTGAGGTTCCAAATGCCCCAAACGAATGGGCGGTGGCTGGATATGCAACACCACACCATTCATTCCCAAAAGAATTGTTGGAAGAAGTTGAGTATTACACTAGGCTATCTTGGGTGGCACACATGCACAGCCGCCTTCCAACGTGATTCACCTCTCGGTATAGGTGGGGATTCCCAGCTATAGATCCCCTGTTGTGAACTCATTTTCTGGTTTACCTCTGGCTTCTGGTGAGGGTGGTGGAGCTGGCTGTGTTGACAGAGGAGTCGTGAGTTCTCTATCAGGGCTCCCTCTAGTGGTGACAGTAGGTAATGAAGCCGATCTAAATGGCAGAGACCTGCCACCTGAGGAGGACGACTGTGAGTGGACATCAGGAGTCTCTGACTGGATTTAAGACAACCGACTCCCTAATTTTGTGCTGGTGATTTTTTCCTGCCCTGAGGTTCTGGTTTCCAGTTCTGTTCCTGCCTTCTCAAGCTAAGTGTACTCTATTTTTTCAAATGAGATTTGGTCTGGTTTACTCAGCTTGTGTGGTCAGCCAGCCCCTGCTGGGGCTGTACTGAATTTCCATTCTTATGTCTCTGTTTATGCCAGTTTGCTTTTTGCCCCTGAGCAGATTGGTCTCTTTTTGCTCTGTCTTCAGAATATACCAGAGTGCTGATATAGGGAGTTGAAGACTAGTGACTTCAGGGTTTTTGTTATCAGAAACTGTTGGACATTTTTTGGCAGGGTTTTGTGTGTGAATGCAGACAGCATCTTTTCTGTCCTTTCTAGTTAGTGTGGCCCCCATGCTCAGCCTATTTTTCTATCTGTGTTTGTGTTTTCATCTTGTCTTACCGACAATACATGTTTGGGGGCTGTCTGTTGCTTTGGGGCCTGCTCTGGGGCAGTTTAGATTTCGCCTTTTCTTGCTTTAGGCTTATTTAGTTCTCCGGCTGTGACGAGGTGTCTAGGATCATCGTAGGTACGCTCCACGGATACTGTTAGTTGTGTGGATAGGATCAGGGGTCTGCAATCCGCTTAGTTACCAACTTCTCTGGTTTTCTGTGGCTTAGCTTGTTTTTCCTCCTCGGTGACTCAATCATAACAGAATCACCAGCCATACCGCAAATTCTAGGGTACTTAAAAGCAGGAAAAAAAAAAATTGCAAAAAAAAAAAAAGTGTCAGAGTTTTGTTTTTTTTAATATGTATTTTTTCCTCTTTTTCTCTGGGGCCGTAGGAGGATTTTTTCCTTAATGGAGATTAAGCAATTGTCTGATCGTGTGGAGCAGCTCGCTGCTGAAGTGAGGGGAATTTCCGCCTATCTCGCTCAATCACATGCTGTTGAACCAAAAATCCCTACTCCTGATGTGTTATCTGGGGATCGGTCTAAATTTTTGACTTTTAAGAATAATTGTAAATTATTTCTTGCCTTGAAGCCTAACTCATCGGGGAGCTCTGCGCAGCAGGTTAAAATTGTCATCTCCTTGCTGCGCGGCGATCCCCAGGATTGAGCGTTTTCTTTGACACCTGAAAATCCTATTCTGACTAATGTGGATGCATTTTTTCAAGACTTGGGATTGTTGTATGATGAACCTAATGCTATTGATCAAGCTGAGAAAGCCCTATTGGCATTGAACCAGGGTCAGGATTCTGCAGAGTTATACTGTCAAAAATTCCGAAAGTGGGCGGTCCTTACTAAATGGAATGATGGTGCCTTGGCAGCTCTCTTTCGCAAGGGTTTATCAGAAACCGTAAGAGATATTATGGTGGGATTTCCGGTTTCCTCTGGTCTTGACGATTCTATGTCATTAGCCATTCAAGTTGATTGGCGTTTACGTGAACGTAAAACTACACGAGAGGTGTTGCCACCTTTTCAACAAATGTCTGAACCTATGCCATGTGATTTTGTCTAGGGTGCAACGTCAGGAGTATAGAAGGCGTAATAAGCTGTGTTTTTTTCTGTGGAGATGCCTCTCATATTATTTATGTCTGCCCTAAACGAGAGAAACGTTTTGCACACACATTTGCTGTGGGTGGCGTACAACCTAACTTTCTTTTGGCAATTACTCTGATCTGCTCCTTATTAACATTTTCCGCCAAGGCTTTTGTGGATTCAGGAGCGGCTTTGAATCTGATGGATTTGGACTTTGCTAAACGTTGTGATTTTTCCATGACGCCTCTGCGGACGCCTTTTCCTTTGAGGGGTATTGATGCCACTCCTTTGGTGGAGAATAAACCTCAGTTTTGGACCCAGGTGATAATGCGGGTCGCCCCAGACCACCAAGAAAATTGTAGATTTTTGCTACTGCATAATTTGCATGATACTATTGTTCTGGGTTTTCCCTGGTTGCAAATCCATAATCCAGTTTTGGATTGGAAATCTGTGTCTGTGGTGAGTTGAGGCTGTCGGTGTGCTCTTGATGACACTCCTGGTTTCTCCACCTCTCCCCAGTCTCATGATGTTCCTGACTATTTGGCTGATTTTTATGATGTATTTAGTGAGAGTAAGTCTGCATCCCTGCCACCTCATAGGACTGTGCAATTGAGTTGAGGCCTGGGTGTAAATTTCCCAAGGGAAGGCTTTTCAACTTATCTGTACCTGAACACGAGGCTATGCGATCTTATAATAAGGAGGTGTTGGAGAAGGGTCATATTAGACCATCCTCTTCACCCTTAGGTGCTGGGTTTTTTTTCGTGGCTAAGAAAGATGGGTCATTAAGGCCTTGTATTGACTATCGTTCCCTTAACAAGATTACGGTTAAATATCAGTATCCGTTACCCCTGATTTCTGATTTGTTCTCCAGAGTTAAAGGTGCCTGTTGGTTTACTAAGCTTGACCTCAGGGGGGCGTATAATCTTATTCGCATTAAGCATGGGGATGAATGGAAGACGGCGTTTAATACTCCGGAGGGACATTTTGAGTACCTGGTGATGCCTTTTGGGCTCACTAATGCCCCTTCTGTCTTCCAATCCTTCATGAATGATATTTTCCGGGACTTTGTGGATAAGTTTTTGCTCATCTATTTGGATGATATTCTGATCTTTTCCAGTGATTGGGATTCTCATGTGGAACATGTTTGGACTGTGTTCCGGATTTTGAGGGAGAATTCCCTGTATGTTAAGGGATCGAAATGCCTTTTTGGTGTACAGAGGATTTCATTTTTGGGACTTATTTTGTCTCCGTCAACTATTGAAATGGACCCGGCCAAGGTACAGGACACATATATGATTGTGTTCAGCCCACTTCTTTGAAGGCTCTCCAGAAGTTTTTGGGTTTTGCTAATTTTTATGGTAAATTTATAGCTAATTTTTCTGGTATTGCCAAACCATTGACTGATCTGACCAAGAAGGGCACTGATGTGCTGAATTGGTCTCCAAAGGCTGTTTTGGCATTTCAGGAGCTGAAGCGGAGGTTCACTTCTGCTCCGGTTTTACGGCAACCTGATGTCTCACTTCCATTTCAGGTAGAGGTAGATGCTTCTGAGATTGGTGCAGGAGCTGTTTTGTCCCAAAAAGATCCGGTGACTTCTAAAATGAATCCCTGTGCCTTCTTCTTCCGAAAGTTCTCCCCATCTGAACGCAACTATGATGTGGGGAATCAGGAATTGTTGGCCATGAAGTGGGCATTCGAGGAGTGGAGACATTGGTGGGAGGGAGCTAGACATCAAGTTGTGGTCCTCACTGACCACAAGAATTTGATTTACCTGGAGTCGGCCAAACGCTTGAATCCTAGACAAGCTAGGTGGGCCTTGTTTTTCACGCGTTTTGATTTTGTGGTCTCATTTCTTCCGGGCACTAAGAATGTTAAGGCAGGCGCCCTTTCTAGGAGTTTCTTTGCTGATTCTCCTATTGTGACCAAACCTACTACCATCTTAGGTGAGGGGGTAGTTCTTTCTGCCATCTCGCCCGATTTGAGACGTGCCCTGGAAGAATTTCAGGATGACAAACCTGAGCGTTGTCCTATGGGAAAATTGTATGTTCCTGACCAGTGGAGGAAGAGAGTGATGTCTGAAGTTCATTGTTCCACGTTGGCTGGTCATCCAGGTATTTTTGGTACCAGAGATTTGGTGAGTCGGTCTTTTTGGTGGCCTGACTTATCTTGTGATGTCAGGAATTTTATGCAGTCATGTGGGACTTGTTCCCGGTCTAAACCCTGTTCTCGTTCTAGTGGGTTGTTGATGCCCTTGCCGGTGCCCAAGAGGCCATGGACCCATATCTCAATGGATTTTATTTCTGATCTTCCTGTCTCTCAGAGAATGACTGTTATCTGGGTGATTTGTGATTGATTTTTGAAGATGGTCCATCTTGTACTACTCCCAAAGCTGCCATCTTCCTCAGAGTGGGTGCCCTTGTTTTTACAACAGGTGGTTCGGTTGCATGGGATTCCTGAGAACATTGTGTCGGACAGAGGAGTCCAGTTTGTCTCCAGATTTTGGAAAGCTTTTTGTTCCAAGCTGGGAATTCAGTTATCCTTCTCCTCTGCGTTTCACCCACAGACCAATGGGCAGACTGAGAGAACAAACCAGACTTCGGAGTCCTATTTGAGATGTTTTATATCTGCTGATCAGGATGATTGGGTCTCATTTTTGCCCTTGGCCGAATTAGCCCTAAATAATAGAGCTAGTTCTGCCACATTGATGTCGCCCTTTTTCTGGGTTTCAGCCTCGAATTTCTTCAGGGCAAGTGGAATATTCAGCCTGCCCAGGTGTTGACACTGTGGTAGAGAGAATGCAGCAGATTTGGGACCAAGCAGTGGATAAGTTGTCCCACTCTCAGGAAAAGGCCCAATGGTTTTCCAACCGGCATAAGACCATTGGTCCCCGGTTTAAAATGGGTGATATGGTTTGGTTGTCGTCAAAAAATATCTCTATGAAGGTTGCGTCTCCAAAGTTCAAGCCAAGATTTATTGGACCTTATAGGATTTTGGAGATTCTTAACCCGGTTTCTTTTCGACTGGCTCTTCCAGTTACGTTTAAGATCCATAACGTGTTTCATAAGTCTCTGTTGAAGAGGTTTGTTGAGCCAGTGGTTCCTATGGCAGCACCTCCTGACCCGGTTTTGGTTGAAGGTAATGTGGAATATGAGGTGGAGAAAATATTGGATTCTTGTCTGGCTAGACGGAGACTCCAGTATTTGGTCAAGTGGAAGGGTTATGGCCAGGAGGACAATTCTTGGGTCTCTGCCTCTGATATTCATGCCGATAGATTGGTTCGTGCTTTTCATCGGGCCCATCCTGATCGGCCTGGTGGCGTGGATGAGGGTTCGGTGACCCCTCCTCAAGGGGGGGGTACTGTTGTGAACTCATTTTCTCGTTTACCTCTGGCTTCTGGTGAGGGTGGTGGAGCTGGCTGTGTTGACAGAGGAGTCGTGAGTCTCCATCCGGGCTCCCTCTAGTGGTGACAGTAGGTAATGAAGCTGATCTAAATGGCAGATACCTGCCACCTGAGGAGGAGGACTGTGAGTGAACATCAGGAGTCTCTGACTGGATTTAAGACAGCTGACTCCCTAATTTTGTGCTGGTGATTTTTTTCCTGTCCTGAGGTTCTGGTTTCCAGTTCTGTTCCTGTCTTCTCAAGCTAAGTGTGCTCTGCTATTTTTTCACATGAGATTTGGTCTAGTTTACTCAGTTTTTGTGGTCAGCCAGCCCCATGCTGGGGCTGTGCTGAATTTCCATTCTTATGTCTGTTTATGCCAGTTTGCTTTTTGTCCCTGATCAGATTGGTATATTCTGAAGACAGAGCAAAAAGAGACCAGAGTGCTGATATAGGGAATTGAAGTCTAGCGACTTCAGGGTTTTTCTTATCAGAAAGTGTTGGACATTTTTTGGCAGGGTTTTGTGCGTGGTTGCAGACAGCATCTTTCCTTTCCTGTCCTTTCTAGTTAGTGTGGGCCCCATCGTTTGCTCAGCCTATTTTTCTGTGTTTGTGTTTTCATCTTGTCTCAACGACAATACATGTTTGGGGGCTGTCTATTGCTTTGGGGTCTGCTCTGGGGCAGTTTAGATTTCCCCTTTTCTTGCTTTAGGCTTATTTAGTTCTCCCGCTGTGACGAGGCGTCTAGGATCATCGTAGGTACGCTCCACGGCTACAGCTAGTTGTGTGGATAGGATCAGGGGTCTGCAATCCGCTTAGTTACCAACCTCTCTGGTTTTCTGTGGCTTAGCTTGTTTTTGTTTTTCCTCCTCGGTGACTCAATCATAACAGTCCCCCATTTATCTGCATGTAAGGACCTGTTCTATAGATGCGTGATAAGTTTAGGTGTTGGGTTTGAATGATTAGATTATCATTTCAAAGTAACAAACTCAAAAAGAACCTACCCTGGGTGTTATGAATGGGTCACTGAGGATGATGGCAGGAATAGGCTAAGCCACCAGAAAACCAGAAAGGTTGGTAACTAAGCGGATTGCAGACCCCTGATCCTATCAACACAACTAACAGTAGCCGTGGATCATTCCTACGATGCCCTAGACGCTTCGCCACAGCCGGAGAACTAACTAAGCCTAAAGCCAGGAAGGTGAAATCTGAACTGTCCCGGAGCAGATCCCCAAAGGAATAGACAGCCCCCAATCAGGTCAGTCAAGATGAGACACAAACACAGGTAGAGAACAGACTGAGCAAACGGTGGGGCCCAAGCTGTCTAGACAGGACAGGACAGAAAAGATACTGTCTGCAATCACGCACAAAACCCTAAAAAAATCCAACACATCTGATCTACAAAAAACCTGAGGCCACACAACCTCACCCCCGCTAGATTAGCACTCTGGTATAAACTGGAAGCAAAGCAAAAGATACTAACATAACAGGGGACTGAACAAACTGACAAGCCGTAACATATGGAGTGGGGCCCAGCGCTGCCCCCAGCAGGGAGTACGCTGAACCCTAGCAACAAAGCAGAAAGCAAAAAAAAGGCACAACCAGATTAGATGCAAAGGATTAGCAAAAGAATCACTTAACTGAACCATGCAGATCAGGCAGGAGACAAAAGAACTCCAAATGCACAAGGAGGAAATCACCAGCAACCACAAAAAGAGCAGCCAGCTCAATTATATGCTCCCAGCCAGTAATCCCAGGTTCCCAATTATCGTCGTCAGGTGGGAAACTTCCATCAACCTGGCCAGCTCCACTACTCCCAGTAACCACCAGAGGGAGCGTCGACTCAGAAGTCCGAGCAAGGGAATTCACAACAGAACCCCCCCTTGAAAAGGGGTCACCGAACCCTCATCCACACCACCAGGCCAAATAGGATGGGCCCGGTGAAAGACACAAATCAATCTCTTGGCATGGGTGTCAGAAGCAGAGACCCAAGAATTATCCTCCTGGCCATAACCCTTCCACTTGACCAAGTACTGAAGTCTCAGTCTAGCCAGACGAGAATCCAATATCTTCTCTACCTCATACTACAAATTACCCTTAACCAGTACAGGGTCAGGGGGTGCCTCCATGGGAACTACTGGCTCCACAAACCTTTTCAACAAAGATTTATGAAAAACGCTATGAATCTTAAATGTAACTGGAAGAGCCAAACGAAAAGAAACGGGGTTAAGGATTTCCAAAATCTTATAAGGTCCAATAAACTTGGCTTGAATTTTGGAGATGCAACCTTCATGTGAATATTTTTTGAGGACAACCAAACCATATCACCCACTTTAAACCGGGGACCAATGGTCCTATGCCGGTTGGAAAACCATTGGGCCTTTTCCTGAGAGTGGGACAACTTATCCACTGCTTGGTCCCAAATCTGCTGCATTCTCTCTACCACAGAATCCACACCTGGGCAGGCAGAAGCTTCCACTTGCCCCAAAGAAAATCGAGGATGAAGTTACAAAAGAAAGGGGACATCAAAGTGGCAGAACTAGCCCTATTGTTTAGCGCGAATTCGGCCAAGGGCAAAAATGAGACCCAATCATCCTGATCAGCAGATATGAAACATCTCAAACAGGACTCCAAAGTCTGGTTTGTTCTCTTAGTCTGCCCATTGGTCTGAGGATGAAATGCAGAGGAGAAAGACAACTGAATTCCCAGTTTGGAACAAAAAGCTCTCCAAAATCTGGAAACAAACTGGACCCTTCTGCCCGACACAATATTCTCAGGAATCCCGTGCAAACGAACCACTTGTTGTAAAAACAAGGGCACTATCTCAGAAGAAGATGGCAACTTTTGGAGTGGTACAAGATGGACCATCTTAGAAAATCTATCACAGATCAACTAAAAAACAGTCATTCTCTGATAGACAGGGAGATCAGAGATAAAATCCATTGAGATATGGGTCCATGGCCTCCTGGGCACCGACAGGGGCATCAACAAACAACTAGCACGAGAACAGGGCTTAGACTGAGAACAAGTTCCACAGGACTGCACAAAATTCCTGACATCACGAGATAAGGCAGGCCACCAAAAAGACTGACTCACCAAATCTCTGGTACCAAAGATACCTAGATGACCAGCCAACGCAAAGCAATCAATTTCAGACATTACTCTTTTCCTCCACTGGTCAGGGACATACAATTTTCCCATAGGATATCGTTCAGGTTTATCCTTCTGAAATTCCTCCAGGGCACGTCTCAAATCAGGAGAGATGGCGGAAAGAACTACACCCTCATTTAGAATGGTAGTAGGCTCGGTCACATCAAGAGAATCTGCAAAGAAACTCCTAGAAATGGTGTCCGCCTTAACATTCTTAGTGCCCGGAAGAAAGGAGACCACAAAATTAAGACGTGTGAAAAATAACGCCCACCTAGCCTGTCTAGGATTCAAGCGCTTGGCTGATTCAAGATGAATCAAATTCTTGAGATCGGTGAGGACCACAACTTGTTGTCTAGCTCCCTCCAACCAATGTCTCCACTCTTCAAATGCCCACTTCATGGCCAATAATTCCCAATTCCCCACTTTCGAGAAAAGAAGGCACAGGGATTCATCTTAGAGGTTACCGGATGTCTTTGAGACAAAACGGCTCCTGCACCAATCTCAGAAGCATCTATCTCCATCTGAAATGGGAGTGAAACATCAGGTTGCCGTAGAACCGGATCAGAAGTGAATCTCTGCTTAAGCTCCTGAAATGCCGAGACTGCCTCTGGAGACCAATTCACCACATCAGTGCCCTTTTTGGTCAAATCAGTCAGAGGTTTAACAATACCAGAAAAATTACTTATAAATTTACGGTAGAAATTAGCAAAACCCAAAAACTTCTGAAGAGCCTTCAGAGAAGTGGGCTGAACACAATCATAAATGGCCTGTACCTTGGCCGGGTCCATTTCAATAGCAGATGGGGACAAAATGAATCCCAAAAATGAAATCCTCTGTACACCAAAAAGACATTTCGATCCCTTAACATACAGAGTATTTTCCCTCAAAATCCGGAACACAGTCCGGACATGTTCCACATGCGAATCCCAATCACTGGAAAAAAAATCAAAATATCATCCAGATAAATGATCAAAAACTTATCCACAAGGTCCCGGAAAATATCGTTCATAAAAGATTGGAAGACGAAAGGGGCATTAGTGAGCCAAAAAGGCATCACCAGGTACTCAAAATGTCCCTCCGGAGTATTAAACGCCATCTTCCATTCATCCCCGTGCTTGATGCAAATAAGATTATACACCCCCCTACGGTCAAGTTTGGTAAACCAACAAGCACTTTTAACTCTGGAAAATAAATCAGAAATCAGGGGTAACGGGTACTGATTTTTAACAGTGATTTTGTTAAGGGAACAATAGTCAATACATGGCCTTAATGAGCCATCTTTTTTGGCCACAAAAAAAAAAAACCAGCACCCAAAGGCGAAGAGGATGGTCTGATATGACCCTTCTCCAATGATTCCTTGATATAAGATCGCATAGCATCATGTTCAGGTACCGATACGTTGAAAAGCCGACTCTCAGGAAATTTACAACCGGGCATTATCTCAATTGTGCAGTCATAACTTCTATAAGGAGGCAAAGACGCGGCCTTACTCTCACTAAAAACATCAGAAAAATCAGCCAAATAGTCAAGAACATCTGGAAACTGGGGAGAGGTGGAGAAAACAGGAGTGTCACTAAGAACACATTGACAACCCCAACTCACCACAGACACAGATTTCCAATCCAAAACAGAATTATGGGTTTGCAACCAAGGGAAACCCAGTACAATGATATCATTTAAATTGTGCAACACTAAAAATTTACAATTCTCTTGATGGTTCGGGGCGACCAGCATTATTACGTGGGTTTAAAACTGGGGTTCATTCTCCGCCAAAGGGGTAGCATCAATCCCCCTCAAGGGAATAGGGGTTCTCAGGGGCACCATGGGGAAACCACAACGTTTGGCAAAGTCAAGATCCATCAGATTCAAGGCTGCTCCTGAATCAACAAAGGCCTTAGCAGAAAATGTAGACAATTAGCAGATCAAAGTAACGGCCAACAGGAACTTAGGCTGTACACTGCCCACCGCAAATGTGTGAGCAAAAAGTTTTTCTCGTTTAGGGCAGACAGAAATAACATGAGAGGCGTCCCCACAAAAGAAGCACAACTTATTACACCTTCTGAACTCTTGATGTTGCGCCCTAGACAAAACCCTATCACATTGCATGGGTTCAGAAGTTTGTTCAAAAGGCAGCACCGCCTCTCACGTACTTATACGTTCACGTAAACGTCGATCAGTTTGAATGGCTAATGACATTGAGTCGTTAAGACCAGAGGGGACAGGAAATCTCACCATAACATCTTTTACAGTTTCAGCCAGACCTTTCCAAAACAGCTGCTAGGGCATCATCATTCCATTTAGTAAGGACCGCCCACTTTCGGAACTTCTGGCAATATAACTTCACATCCTGACCCTAGTTCAATGCCAATAAGTTTTTCTCAGCTTGATCAATAGCATTAAGTTCAACATACAACAACCCTAGGGTCTGAAAAAACGTATCTACATTAGCCAGAATAGGATCTCCAGGTGTCAGAGAAAAAGCCCAATCCTGGGGATCGCCGCGCAGCAGGGAGATGACAATTTTAACCTGCTGCATCGAGCTCCCCGATGAATTAGGCTTCAAAGCAAGAAATAGTTTAGTTATTCTTGAAATTCAAAAATTTTGACCGATCCCCCGAAAACACACCAGGAGTAGGGATCTTTGGTTCTACAGCAGATGATTGAGCGAGATAGGCAGAAATTCCCTGCACTTCAGCAGTGAGCTGCTCAACACGATCGGACATTTGCTTAGTCTCCTTTAAGGAAAAAATCCTCCTACGGCCCCAGGGAAAAAGAGGAAAAAAAAAATACATAAAAAAAATTCTGACACATTTTTAACAATTCTTTCCTTCTTTTGAGTACCCTAGAGTCTACGGTTAGGCTGGTGATTCTGTTATGAATGGGTCACCGAGGAGGGTGGCAGGAACAGGCTAAGCCACCAGAAAACCAGAGAGGATGGTAACTAAGCGGATTGCAGACCCCTGATCCTATCAACACAAGTAGCAGTAGCCGTGGAGCGTTCCTACGATGCCCTAGATGCTTTGTCACAGCCGGAGAACTAACTAAGCCTAAAGCCAGAAAGGTGAAATCTAAACTGCCCCGGAGCACATCCCCAAAGGAATAGACAGCCCCCAAACATATATTGTCGGTGAGACAAGATGAGACACAAACACCGGCAGAGAACAGACTGAGCAAACGGTGGGGCCCAAGCTGTCTATACAGGACAGGACAGGACAGAAAATTACTGTGCAATCACGCACAAAACCCTTAAAAAATCCAACACATCTGATCTACAAAAAACCTGAGGCCACACAACCTCACCCCCGCTAGATCAGCACTCTGGTATAAACTGGAAGCAAAGCAAAAGATACTAACATAACAAGGGACTGAACAAACTGACACAAGCTGTAACATATGGAGCGGGGCCCAGCACTGCCCCCAGCAGGGAGTACGCTGAACCCTAGCGACAAAGCAGATAGCAAAAAAAAAGGCACAACCAGATTAGATGCAAAGGATTAGCAAAAGAATCACTTAACTGAACCATGCAGATCAGGCAGGAGACAAAAGAACTCCAAATGCACAAGGAGGAAATCACCAGCAACCACCAAGAGCAGCCAGCTCAATTATATGCTCTCAGCCAGTAATCCCAGGTTCCCAATTATCGTCGTCAGGTCGGAAACTTCCATCAACCTGGCCAGCTCCACAACTCCCAGTAACCACCAGAGGGACCTTCAGCTCAGAAGTCCAAGCAAGGGAATTCACAACACCTGGGTGTGTGTCTTGGATGCACAATGATCAATATGAAGTACCATTAAATATTCTTGTAGCAATCTATAAAACCCTGCAAATGTGAATATGCACAATCTTCTCTTGCTCTATATTTATTGATTAAATCATGCTTTAAATTACAGTACAAAGTAAGAAGCTACTTAGCAATGGCTTGTGACACTGAAATGTGCCCAGCGCTGGAGAAAAGGCTAAACTCATAAAACTATCAGTCATTCTTCATTTTCCCGGTTGTCAACCAATAAACTTTACCACTTGTATTAGCCGCGAAGAACGTAGTTTGCACATAAAACATTGTCAACATAAAACATTAAAATGTGCCTTTAATGTGTTTTGTAAAATACAAAACATAAAAATCACCTAAAAATTCAAAACCACTTCACATGCACAGCTATTCTAAGAAACTTAGAAAACAGGAAATAAATGGGAACAAACGAAGGGCAGCAAATCAGATAAGAAATGTAAAAGCTTTAATGTATTGAGAGTTGAAACAAACAGTGTCAAAGGTATAAGAGGAATTATATCAAAATTAAAAAGGAAGCTAATTCAATGTAGGTAAAAAAGAAAATGTCTTGATTGGGTCTTGTAAATCATAAATTTGCAAGTCTGCCTCTTTCACCAGCTTTATGCTAAACCATCACCATCAGAAAGCAACATAATGGACTTTTTGCTTAAGTTTTGATAAAAAACTTAATTTGCAGCAACTCTGCTAGTCTTCTCAATTATAAGATCCTGCTCAATATACATGATCTCTATCTCTGTGCCATTACCAAAGATTGGCAGTTTTCTGTCTATGTACAGTGTATGCCGAACACTGTAAATCAATGTTGAAGGTGGGGCTATACAGAGCTCAAAAATGAGAAGACTAGGAAGACTAGCAGAGCTGCAGTAGATAAAACAGATTTTTTTTCAAAACTAAAGCAAAAAGTCCAGTGATACTGAATTGTGATCTGTGTCTCTGTGTCTATTTCATGCTGTCCTCTGATTGAAAAACATAACACTGTTGACACATTCCCTTCAAGAAAGTTGTGTCTGTTAGGAAAGCAGTCAGAACCTTTAGGATGTATTCCAGTTTGTAATTTGTGCTTATGTTTTGCTACACTGTATCATTCCTAATACATTTTGTGGAATGAATACTAAATCTATTTGGAAAAATAGGAATATTCAAGTGCTACTGGTGTGACTTTTGATATTTTGCAATTTGTGCACTGAGACCGAGCATTAATAAAATTAATGCTCCACAAGGAGAAACGTTACCCCTTAGATCCCTATGATTAAAGAAGCAATCCAATGAACACATTATATTTGTGTATATGTACTGTAGTATGTGTATTAATTTATTTCTTAATTTACAGTATTTTACTCACATAATGTCATTAATTCCACAGTAAATAACAGACATCACCATCACTGTCCTCAATTGGGCTCACAGTCTAAATTTTTTATCAGTATGTCTTTGGAGTTCAGGCTGAAACCCATGCAAACACGGGTAGAACATACAAACTCCTTGCAGATGATGTCATTGATGGCCACTGAAAGGCTACAGTGCTAGCCATTCTGCCACCATGCTGCCCAATGGCAGCAACTACCATCTGGTCCTCTTATCATTGACATCACTGCACTTTCACACAATTCGGCTCACTCTATGCATGTGCAGGAAGTCTCTTTTACACTGAAAGGATATCAAAACTCATTCAGGCGCTCCACAGAGTTACACTGTAAAAGCCACTTCTGGGTTATGCAGAATGCAGTGTGATTACGATAGTCTGAAGAGCGGTGACAGCACTGAGAAGCATAGCAGAAGGGACCAGGATCCTGTAGAAGGCAGTGGTAGGGGAGTAAACACACACTACACTACATGCAAATGAGAAACTGGGTAAGAGCTGAAAAAGTAAATTAATGTGTATGCAAAATGTAAATGCATATGATCATATGACTTTTGTTACGGGATGGCGGAACGCACCCAATAAATAAAGATGAAATAATAGAAGAGGTGCGTTCGCAGCCTGGGACCACCGTGCAGAGGTGACCAACTGCTGCTGAACAATGAGGGAAAGGCGTGTAGGAGAAAAGGCGGACACAAGTGGGTAACCACTGAGTCGGTGATAGCAGGCACGAGCTCCGTTACTTCACGTAACACGTACCAGCCGGGGAACAACCGCAACCTGTTAGCGTCACAGGTCACGGTGGTGTGAACCACTGCTTGCAACGTGTGCAGTGTCTGCCCTAACGGACGCCACTAACCAGCCAAATGGTGCTGGACAGCGCACACACGGTGCTACTGTAGCGGATGCTGCAGTAGCAGTGGCCAAGGAGGCCTATACTGGTCGACGCCGTAGGTGCTAGCGGTAGATGAGGAGCAACACTGCGGCGCTATGCAGTGTTAGAGCTAATGTGCTGACTCTAATTCCTAACCCCACCTCATGCGTAATATCCAAGGAGGGAGGAATTATAATGCGTCAGTCACCAGGCTCATTCATCCATCATCATACATACACTAAATACATTAGCCTCAGAGCCTATCATAGCGCATGACGGGACGGCCATGCAAACCTTTTATAGCCGTGCCCTTCCGGGACCTTCCTGATCCTCCAGATGGACCAATCAAAACTGGAGAAGGACCTGAGCATGTGACTCCCGATCCCCAATGGGAGATTGTCTCATGAGCATGCTCAGTAGACTGAAGGAAGGACTTAGACTCTGGAGTCTTTTGCTGCTGGACAGGTTGCATTGCCACAACTGGACCAGAGGTGGCAGCAGCAACCGAACCCACAATGCTGGTGTGGGCAGAATGCAGGATCGTGGAGTCTGCTGAACAGGTTCCACTGCGGCCGGAGGGGAATGGGAGACCGCCGACAGCAAGGCTCGGGATTTCCGCTGTGCAGCGCCCGGAACCTGACGCCTAACAACCTTTACACAGAGAAAACCAAAAACAAATGTCCTTAAGTAAAAAATAAATTGCAAAAATGTAGTAGTAATAATAAGGGTGTTTAGTAAACATAATTTTGATCAAAAGAATGTACAAGCCATCCCGCCACTTCAAGGCAACCCTTGTGGAACAGTCCTAACGCTTGTATTTAAAACCCTTCCACTTGTCAAGCTATCTATCTATAGATAGATCTATGGATATATCTATATATATCTGTTGTGAATTCACTTTCTGGCCTACCTCTGGTTACTAGTGAAGGTAGTGGAGCTGGTTATATTGACAGGGGGGTTGTGAGTTCTCTTTCCGGGCTCCCTCTGGTGGTTACAGGAGGTAATGGAGCTAATCTAATTAACAGAGGCCTGCCTGTTATGAATGAGTCACCGGAGGAGAAAACAAAAATACAAGCTAAGTCCAGAAAACCGGAGAGGTTGGTAGCTATCGGATTGCAGGCCCTTGATCCTATACACAACTAACAGTAGCCGTGGGGGTTCCTACGGTGCCCTAGAACCCTCGTCACAGCCGGAGAACTACTGCAGAGCCTTTATCAAGCTCTCATAAGCGTGAGAATAGATAGATATATCTAGCTATAGATAGAAAAAATCTGCGTTAGGCTGGGGTCACACTTGTGAGAAACTCGCACAAGTCTCGCACCTCAATACCCGGCACTGCCGCCGGCACTCGGAACGGAGCGTTCAGCTGCATAGAAATACATGCAGCTGCACACGTCGATCCCGAGTGTCGGTGGCAGTGCCGGGTATTGATGTGCGAGACTCGTGCAAATTTCTCGCAAGTATGACCCTAGCCTTAAACGCAATATCTGTTTCATTTTAAAAAAAATGGAAAAAAAATCTTGTGGCTCCCGCGCAAATTTCTGAGCCACACAGGGAAAGCCAGTGACTGGGGGCCAATGTTTATAGCCTGGGAAGGGGGTAATACCCATGGCCCCTTCCCAGGCTATGAAAATCATCCCGCAGCTGTCTGCATAGCCTTTGTTGGCTATTAAAATAGGGGGGCCCCCCAAAAAAATGACGCAGGGTCATTCTATAATTAATAGCCAGAAAGGCTATGCAGACAGCTGCAGGCTGATATTCATAGCCTAGGAAGAGGCCATGGATATTGCCCCCCCCCCCCCCCCCGGCTACAAACACCAGCACGCAGCCGCCCCACAAATGGCGCATCTCTAAGATGCGCCAATTCCAGCAATTAGCCTCTGTCTTCCAACTGCCATGTAGCGGTGGTATATGGAGTAATAAGGGGTTAATATCACCTTTGATTGTAAGGTGACATTAAGCCTGGTTAGAAATGAAGAGGCGTCAATAATACTCCTATCATTACCAATCCTATAGTTATTAATAGGTTAAATAAAGACACAGCCAGAAAAAAGTATTTTAATGCAATAAAACACTACTCAGTTTTCTATCTTGTTATTGCACACTTAATTCCCCAAAGCCATCAATTTCCTGTAAAAAAAATTAAAATAATAAACACAAATATTCCCTGGTCCGACATAATCCTTTTAATAACGAGTGTCCCATGACGATATCCCCTATAGAGCAGTCCTATCAACAGATCTGACCACTCTATAGGGCCTCCGATGACATACTGACTGGAGACAACCGTCCCGCAGTGTATCAACGGAGTTCAAGCTCTAACTTTACGGCACTACAGCGTGAGAAAATTCTGATGCTGCGGTGCCGCAAGTGACAGGATGAACTCAGATGACCTGTCGGCGGCGGAGTGATACAGTGCGGAGAATTATCTCTGTCATTGTATCACTGGAGCCCCTGGAGAGCGGTCGTATCTGCTGATGTGGCAGCTCTCCACGGGAAATCGTCGTGGGACAATTGTTATTAATTGGATTACGTCAGACACAGGGAGTATATTGTTTATTATTTTAATTTTATTTGCAGATGATCGATGGCTTCGGGGATTAGGTGTATATGGCAAGTATGTACTATATGTGTATTGTATGCTTTTTTAAATTTTTTTTAACATTTACCACATTAGCCAGATGATGGGACTACTACTGTCTCATCATTGACTAATAGTGTCACTGTAGCAGGCATAGCCGGATGGGACTAGTAGTCCCATCGGATGATGCCTGCTGTGAGGTAGCGCTGTCATTCAAGGTTGGGGGACACTCGCTTGGCAGCCACACAATCAGATCCAGCTCGGGTTTTCATAAGCCATAACATAGTCCATGAGGTTTGTCATCATAAACCACAGCATTATAAACAGCATTACAAGATAGCGTCCATTATACAGGTTATTCAGCCTCATCCTTATCTCACCCACGTCAGGGTTCCCACATGGCTGTTTCTCCAGGCTGCAGAAATCCACTCACTCCTCAGGGACTCTCAGACGCTGGCCGCCATTACACACAGCCGCTCCACAGGCTGTTAGCCAGGAGATTCTTCTCCTCACAGGACCTTCCAAACTGGACCAATCAGGTCCCAGCATTCACCTCTTGTGACCTACCCTGGCCACCTTATATGGTACGTAGCCAAGCCCACTGGGTCACATGGCTATGACCTCATCACAGGTCCTTCACACACTTACAAAGCCTTTTACTATAGGCGTTTTCAGACACACCCCTGGGTGGATTTGTAGGTAACCAGAACCCGCCCATCTCTCTAGTTACCTGAAGACTTCTCCCTTACACTTAGAAACAACACCTCAGCAATGATATTTCTGATCACACATACACAAGTCTCCATCTCAAAGCCACCCACTTTGAGATACATAACTATCCTTCAGGATTCTGCCCCTCATCCGTTCTCTAGGGACATCCACACAGCGCCCCCTAGTGGACACAGTGGTCATTACACCACATACCCTGCCCCACTGTTCAAACTTGTGGGGGTTGAACACACAATCTTACACCAGGATCTCGAGACCGGGCACTCATTACACCTTGCCCCCCAGGTCGAGAGAACCGTCTCCATCTGTCATACGGCCTCATCTCTGCGTTAGGCCTCCCCCGCCCCCAGCGGTCAAAATATCGGTCAGTTGCAGTCTGTCTGCGTCATCATACACTGTTTAGTCACCACCCTCCTAGAGTGCGCTTCATCACCTGACCGTTCTCCCACTGACCGGCTCTCCCGGTTGCTACGGTCATCAGTCTTAATCGGTCCTACTGTCTGGCCTGAGTCTGACTCATTCAGCGTCTCACAGGAACTGCGGTCTCAGCCTCGCACGGCCCATCGAACAGCCACTTGCTGACATTCTTCGGCCACCTGCCATGTCACTACTTGGAGGAACCCTTCGGGTGCTTACATCTTGGGTTGGAGGCGGCCGCCACCTGGTATTCCGTACTTCTTTATTAATTCGCTGCCGGTCCAGCCTCAACTGCTCAATTTCTTGCAGGTACCCCACTCGATTCTCCACGAGCATCCGAAAGTCTCTCAGGCTCTCCATGGAGCCAACCACCATGATGGGAATTCTACCCACTTCACGGGATACCTGGTCTTCATCATCAGGAGGGATCCTCACCCTCACCACACCGGAGATATTCACAAGGTCTTGCATTACCTTCCCGGACCTTCCAATGATTCTCCCAATCAGAGCTTTGGGTACCGGAACCACATCTTTCCGCAAACCCAGCCGATCCATAGCCTCCCTGGCTAACTCCAGGCGTCGAGCAGCTTTCACATTACTCTGCCTGGCCAACTGTTTGACGTGGAGACACTGCAAATGCATCTCTTTCAGGACAGCTACCCGGTTTGCTGTATCTTCTCTGGCGGATATTATCACTAACTGCCGAGTCTCAGGTGCCCAGTGCACTTCACACGCCTTGACCGCCTCTTTGAAAGCCTCATGTACACCTTCCTCCGCACAGGCGTCTTGCATGTCTTCTGGAACGTCAATCACAGTCTTGAAGGACGTGGTCTTGCTCTCTTCCAGGCCAGGAGGCTCTGGCATTACCACGGACACTTCCCTCACTACATTTGACCCGACCCGGTGACTGTCTTCTTCAGTTCTTAACTCATCAACTTCACACGATTGGATCACTTCATGACCCTTGGCCACTATGGCTACTGGCAGTTCTGTCCTATTATCACTCGCGCTCACCCGCGGTAAGTCTTCGTCCAACTTCTCTCGCAGAAGACTTTTTAGTACTCCTACGAGTTCCGCCATCTCTTCCTTGAGGTTCTTGTTCACACTTTGCCAGGTGGACAGGTGACCTCTGAGCTCCAAGACTTCTTTCTCGAGCTCCTCGACCCTGTGCTCGGCCGTTTGTCTCAGGACTCTTTCTTGTTTGACATGTTCATCCACCTCTTCTCTGAGGGCCTTATTCAGTCCGTGCCATGTTACCATGTGCCCTTTGAGCTCAGAGACTTCTTTCTCTAGCCCTTCTATTCTGTGCTCCCTTTTGTCAGAGCCACAGTCACCCCCCGAGATTGAGTCATCCCTCCAGTTACTCACTGTGTGACTACTTCAGCCGTCTTATCCACCAGGTCAGCGTCAGTTTTGTCACGAGATGACAGGTCTGTCCGTTGGGCTGACATACCCCTTTTTCCAGTCACCTCCACCTCTGACCTCTCCACGTCAGGAGCCGTCACCGTCTTCGTATGGGTTAGCCCAACAGTATGAACGTCTCCACCCTCATGGCATATATCATCAAACCTGACAAAGTCCCGGCCCCACTCCAAGGCATACACTACGTCTGATGGTATACTGCCCCCTTGGCACTCACTGTCTCCAAGCCCCTCAAACATTATTCTGTCTACCGCATAGTTCACTGTGACCCCAGGTGCACAGCGAACCTGGACCATTTCCTCGGTCAGACAGAAAGTGAGAGGAGTTCCTACCAGCGTCACCTGACTCTTTGAGTCCAACCGTCCCGAGATCCCTTCCCGGTGTAGCATCACGGTACACACTTGCGGCCAGTCATCACTCGGAAAGAATATCCCACATTCTGGAAATGACATACATGAACACTGCAGTTTCCCAGACATACCCACTGAGCCAACCAGTGCTGCCATTTCTTCAAACTCGGCCCCTTTCTGGACCACCACCCCAACTTGGGTCACCGCCCCCCTCTGGGACTCCACCCCCTTTTGGGCTACCACCCCGATTTGGGTCACCGCCACCTTTTGGGACTCCACCCCCTTTGGGCTACTACCCCGATTTGGGTCACCGCCCTTTTGGGACTCCACCCCTTTTCGGGATCTCCCCATGTCCATTATACCGGTCTTTTCAGACCACAGTTCACACCACACAGTTTATGTCTTACGATACCACACAAGTCTTTGTTGGTACCACCAGAGCTCCTGCTGTCACCGATCACCGGCACCACCGGCTGCTGTTCACACACAGCGGCTGGTGTCACTGCAGCTCCTGCTGCGCCATCTTCGTGGACCCGCCGATCCACCGGAAGCCGCTTGCAACCTTCGTAACCCCGCCGAGTTACCGGAAGCCGCTTGTCACCTTCGTGATCCCACTGAGCCGAGAAAAAAGAAGAAAAAAAAAAAAAAACACCACAAAAAAACTCACGTGTCCTGACTGTGTACTATTCAGGACGCTCCTGTCTCCACCTGAGACCGTCCAACACACAGGGCGCACCGGGTGCGATTCAGGGAGTGACCCTCCTCCCAGGGTCTCCCCACACACCAGCCTCAACAGGTCCAGGGGCTCGGCGGGTGCTCTTCAGGACATCTGTCTCCGCCTGAGACTGCCCAACACTCGTGCCTCACCAGGTCCAAGGTCATACAACGTGCTCCTGGGATCCGACTCTTCCCCCAGGGCTGACCCTCCAGGACCTTTCCTCACTGAACCCTCCAGGTACACTGTCTTCCTCACTGACCCAGGTCAGTACCACACGAACACCTGTCCGATACCTGTGTCGGCCACACGGGTCACCGTTTTACTCAATGACCCAGGTCAGTACCACACGAACACCAGTCCGTTTCTCCTGTGTTGCCCACATAGGTCCTCGGGTACCTCTTCTCCGCAGAGGCACCCTAGCAATTACCAGTCTCTTTCTCCTGGGGGTGCAGCCGCACTGGGCTCACCGATCCGGACAGTGCCTTACTCACTAGGCCGCCCCACGGTTTCCAGAACCACAGTCGGACAGTGGCTTCCCCACTTGCAGGCCGTCACCGGCTCTGCTCACACACGTGGCCGGTCAGCAGCACATCACACGGCTTCCACAACCGTCAGCCCTCCTGGCTCAGCGTTGCTCTTTGCCACCGAATTTTACAGTCCTTATCCGTTGCTCCCCGCAACAAGGCTACACCACTGCCCATAGCCTTCTCCACCAATTGTGAGGTAGCGCTGTCATTCAAGGTTGGGGGACACTCGCTTGGCAGCCACACAATCAGATCCAGCTCGGGGTTTCATAAGCCATAACATAGTCCATGAGGTTTATTTGTCATCATAAACCACAGCATTATAAACAGCATTACAGGATAGCGTCCAATATACAGGCTATTCAGCCTCATCCTTATCTCACCCACATCAGGGTTCCCACATGGCTGTTTCTCCAGGCTGCAGAAATCCACTCACTCCTCAGGGACTCTCAGACGCTGGCCGCCATTACACACAGCCGCTCCACAGGCTGTTAGCCAGGAGATCCTTCTCACAGGACCTTCCAAACTGGACCAATCAGGTCCCAGCATTCACCCCTTGTGACCTACCCTGGCCACCTTATATGGTCTGTAGCCACGCCCACTGGGTCACATGGCTATGACCTCATCACAGGTCCTTCACACACTTACAAAGCCTTTTACTATAGGCGTTTTCAGACACACCCCTGGGTGGATTTGTAGGTAAACAGAACCCGCCCATCTCTCTAGTTACCTGAAGACTTCTCCCTTACACTTAGAAACAACACCTCAGCAATGATATTGCTGATCACACATACACAAGTCTCCATCTCAAAGCCACCCACTTTGAGATATATAACTATCCTTCAGGATTTTGCCACTCATCCGTTCTCTTGGGACATCCACACAGCGCCCCCTAGTGGACACAGTGGTCATTACACCACACTGCCCACACACAGACCCCCACACACACACAGCCCCACAGACCCCAGCACACAGACACAGATTCACACAGATATCGGCATAGCTCCGCCCACACATTTCCCTCCTCCTGATCTGCAGCGTTTCCTGCACCCACATCCGCAAAAAATCCGCAGATCTTTTTTACATCTGCGGTTTTGTTGCGGATGTGTCTGACTCAATGGAAGTCAATGGGTGCAAAAACGCTGCAGATCTGCAACAGGAATTGACATGCTGCGGAAAAAAAACGCTGCGTTTCTGCGTGGATTTTTCCGCAGCATGTGCACAAGTCTCCATTTCTCATAGATTAACAATAGCTGTGCACTACACTGCGGATTTGATGCAAATCCGTGCTGCCAAAAACGCTGCGGATCTGCATCTAAATCTGCAACGTGTGCACATACCCTTAATCTCGGATACAAATGTATGTTTATAGGTACTTATTCTCCTATTCCTGGAAAAGTTTAACCCTTTTACCCCCAAGGGTGGTTTGCACGTTAATGACCGGGACAATTTTTACAATTCTGACCACTGTCCCTTTATGAGGTAATAACTCTGGAACGCTTCCATGGATCCTGGTGATTCTGACATTGTTTTCTCCTGACATATTGTACTTCATGTTAATGGTAAAATTTCTTTGATATAACTTGCGTTTATTTGTGAAAAGTGAAACAACAGAAATTTGTTGAAAATTTCGCAATTTTTCAAATTTGAATTTTCATGCCCTTAAATCACAGAGATATGGCACACAAAATACTTAATAAGTAACATTTCCCTCATGTTTACCTTACATCAGCACAATAATGGAACCAATTTTTTTTTTGTTAGGAAGTTATAAGGGTTAAAAGTTGACCAGCGATTTCTCATTTTTACAACACCATTTTTTGGGGGGAACCACATCACATTTGAAGTCACTCCATTCTAAAAACTGCACCCCTCAAGGTGCTCAAAACCACATTCAAGAAGTTTATTAACCCTTCAGGTGCTTCACAGGAATTTTTTGAATGTTTAAAAAAAATGAACATTTAACTTTTTCATGAAAAAATTACTTCAGGTCCAAGGGTAACAGGAGAAATTGGACCCCAAAAGTTATTGTGCAATTTTTTCTGAGTACGCTGATACCCCATATGGGGGGGGAACCACTGTTTTGGAGCATGGCAGAGTACGGAAGGGAAGGAGCGCCATTGGACTTTTTCAACGCAAAATTGGCTGGAATTGAGATTGGACGCCATGTCACGTTTAGAGAGCCCCTGATGTGCCTAAAAGTGCAGAGCACTGTGTCAGATCAGCGATCTGACAGGCAGTGCAGGAGGCTTGCCGATGCCTGTGTTCGCAGTGTTCCAGTGGCATAGGGAAGCATAGCGCAGGGAGGGGGCTCCCTGCGTGCTTCCCTGAGACCCTGAGAACAACACGATGTGATCGCGTTGTTTCAAGGGCCTCCTCCCTGCAGGACCCCGGATCCAAGATGGCTGCGAGGTCCTTCCAGGTCCTGCAGGGAGGAGGCCCTTGAAACAACGCGATCACATAGTGTTGTTCTGAGGGTCTCAGGGAAGCACGCAGGGAGCCCCCTCCCTGCGCAATGCTTCCCTATGCCACTGGAACACTGCGATCATGTTTGATCGGTGTGCCAGGGGTTAAAATGCCAGGAGCGGTCCGTGACCGCTCGTGGTACATAGTGCCAGGTATTAGCTATGATAATCAGCTGACACCCGGCCGCGATCCCCCGTCAGCGTGGATGATCACGTATGACGTACTATCCCGTCCATGGGCATTCAGAAAGGGGTTAAAAGTAAACTTCTTTCATAATAGTAATTGTATATTTTTCATTTCAATTACACTTTACAAGTTATAGTGCTTTCACATTGCATTCTTAGCCATGTTTAGTGGTCCCATTGGGACTTACAGTGGTGTGCGAAAGTATTCACCCCTTTGGCAATATTTGTGTTTTTCTACCTCACAACCTGGAATTTCTCTGTTTTTATTTTTAGAGAGTTTGCATCAGTTCATGTAAAGAACATGCCTACAAATGTCAGCATTTGGTTTTCTTTTTATTGTGAAGCAAACAACAAATATGTTAAATTAACTGAAAACTTCACTGTGAATAACTATTCACCCTATAAAATCAGTACTTTGTAGAGCTCCCTTTTGCGGCAATTACAGCTGCAAGTTGTTTTAAAACACTCTGAGCTTTCAACAGCTGGGCACTGGAATTTTTGTCCATTCCTCAAGGCAAAACTGCTCCAATTCCTTCAAGTTAGGTGGTTTCTTCTGATGAATAGCAATCTACAAGTCTAACCACAGATTCTCAATTTGATTAAGGTCTGGGCTTTGACTAGGCCACTCCAAAACATTTGCATGCTTCCCCTTAAATCACTCGAGTGCTGCTTTAGCAGTATTCTTTGGGTCATTGTCTTGTTGGAAGGTGAACCTCAGTCCCAGTCTCTAATCACTGACTGACTAAAACAGGTTTTGCTCAAGAATATCCCTGTATTTTGCACCATCCATCTTCCCCTCAACTCAAGACCATTTTCCCTGTCCCTGCTGCTGAAAAACATCCTCACAGCATGATGCTGCCACCACGTTTCAAATGTGGGGATGGTGTTCTTGGGGTGACAAGCTGTGTTGGTTTGGCCCCAGATATAGCATTTATCTTGGTGGCCTAAAATTTTAATTTTGGTCTCATCGGACCAAAGAACCTCCCTCCATACAATTGGGGAGTCTCCCACGTGTCCGTTGGCTAACTCAAAACGAGCCTTACAATTTTTATAAGTAAAAGTTTTTCTGCCAACTCTTCAATTAAGTAGAGAGTACGGCTTATTGTGATCGTATGGACAGATACTCCAGTCTCTGCTTGGGAACACTGCAGCTCCTTCAGCGAAACCTTTGGTTTCTGTGCTGCCTCTCTGTTTAATGCCCTTCTTGTCCAGCTGTGAGTTTTGGTGGGTGGCCCTTTATTGGCAGGTTTGTTGCTGTACCATGTTCTTTCCATTTGATAATGGATTTGATGGTGCTCTGGGGATCATCAGAGACTGGGATATATTTTTTTTTATGATCCAATTCTGACTTTTAATTCTGAACAACTTTGTCCCTGACTTGTTTGAAAATCTTCTTGGTCTTCATGGTGTTGTGTGGTTAGTGCTGCCTCTTGCTTAATGGTGTTGCAGCCTCTGTGACCTTTCAGAAAAGATGTGTATGTACTGACAGACCAGGTGACACTTAGACTTGTCACGAACGTGGTTTGTGGAACCAATGTGACACTGGACCGTGGAGTAAGCGACTGTTCACTATAGCCTCTGATGGTGAGGTTAGACTTGGCTCCCGATGAACGCCAGATGCCACTCTAGGGCAGACCAACGGACGCGCAGCAGCTGGACTCAGAGGACAGACTGGATGGAGCAGCAGGCAGTTTGTATTGGGGTATGTGCACACGTTGCGGATTCTGCTGCGGATCCGCAGCGGATTAGGCCTTGCGGATCCGCAGCAGAATCTCCTGCGTTGTACAGTACCATTAAAGTCAATCTGAAATTAAATACGCTGTGCACATGCTGCGGAAAAATCCGCAGCATAAGCGCTGCAGGTTCATTTCCGCAGCATGTCAATTCTTTGTGCGGATTCCGCAGCGCTTAACACCTGCTCCATTATAGGAATCCACAGGTGTAAAAACGCAGGTGGAGTCCGCACAAAATCTGCAGAAAATCTGCAGTAATTCTGCACTAAATCCGCAGGTAAAACGCAGGTCATTTTACCTGCGGATTTAGCAAAATCCGCTCAGAAAAATCTGCAGGGTAATCTGCAACGTGTGCACATACCCTTAGAATGCAGCAGAGTTCGCATCAGAGTGCAGAAGAGTTCACACCAGAGTGCAGCAGGCAGAGGTTGTATCAGAGTGCAGCCAGCAGGGTCTGCATCAGAGTGCATCAGGCAGGATTTTGCACCAGAGTGCAGCAAGCAGAGTTTGTATCAGAGTGCAGCAAGCAGGGATTTGCACCAGAGTGTGTCAGTGACTGGAATTTAACCTCACACAACATAGACAGCAAGCAGGAAGGTTGCTCAGGCACCTTCCCAGTGGGGAGGAAGCAATATATACACGCCTCTCAGCCACTGGCAGGGGAGGAAATAGCAAGTGCACACGCTGGCCCTTTAAAAGGATGGGAGCATGCATGCGCGAGTGCCCTAAGGACACGGTTGGAAGCTCTGTTGGAAGCATGCAGAGCATGAGGAAGGGGGGAACCGACTGCAGTGTGGGTGAGTGAAGTGACACGCCAGAGACCCTGCCTGTGAGAGCAGGGATCCGGCGTGGTGCTAACAAGACTGCACACATGTGGGCTTCTTTTCACTAAGAATGTGACTTATGAATGTAATTGCTTGCACCAGAAATTTAAGGGCTTTATAGCAAAAGGTGTGAATATATACAGTATATGCAAATGCCAATTTTTAGTTATTTGATGCCATAAATTTAATTTTTGCCTATATTTTTCTCACTTCTCTTCACCAATGTAGACTATTTAGTGCTGATGCACCATACACAAATCAATTTACAAAAATAATTAAACACGTACTGTAAAAAAAAAAAAAGTAAAAAGCCAAGGGGGTGAATACTTTCACAAGCCACTGTACGTCTGAAACCCCCGCAAAATGGTTCAAATGACTGAACCTCCATGGAGGACTAAGTCTCAGCATGTTCAATAAATGGACCTGACTGTGTGTTATGAGCCAGACTAATGTACTACAGTTCTCCAGCAGTGGCTGAATTTGACTTACCCAGGGTTTGCACTATAGGAGTTAAATGTATTTTATTGTAAATGGAACAATATATTTAAAGAATAGAATAAATCCTTGAGTCAGGTTGATAGCTAATAGTGGTTTTTTGTTTTACAGGATCTTCAAATTTGAAATTCTTGTAAATGATTTTGTATAAATGTATACACAAACACTAATTTACTTCTGATACTAACCAATCATCGCTTATAATGTCTGACTTTGTAGAAAGACTCCTGATTTGGGAATGGAAGGAACAGGTGTCTTATTTTCAGGAGAAATAACAGTAGAACAGCACAATGTAGAGTTCAGAGAAAGGTACTACAACACTATTGAAGCACAGACCCTGGTAAAAAATTTCCCTTAAAGGAAAGGAAATATTTACAGAAGTCAGTACGATCTAAATACTTTCAGTTTAAGAAACATAGTAGAATAATGTAACATTTAAATACAACAACCACTTACAAAAACAGGAAGTAAACTATTTTTGAGGAACTGATATGTCTAGACCTTCCTTGCAATGTATATATTTGGCAACATGTTAATAAAGCTGAAATATCACATCCTCAGGAGTATGGCCTTGTAAAAGCAACCTTCTAATCAATTAAATAAAATATTAAATTAATGGAGCTATATTTTTAGGTGCCAAAAAAGGCCATGTCTAAATCAAGGTGTACTCACAGCTACAACATAGACAGTATTGGACACAGTTATTACATTAAAATACAATGGGGAAAATAAGAATTTGATACACTGCCGATTTTGCAAGTTTTCTCACCTACAAAGAATGGAGAGATGTGTAATTTTTATCATGGGTAGACTTCAACTGTGAGAGACAGAATCAAACTATAAAATACAGAAAATCATATTGTATGATTTTTAAATAATTGTATTTTAATACATAAAAAAAGTATTTTATCACCTACAGCCAAGCAAGAATGTTCCACAAGTTAAGACTCTAGCCTGTCTGCAGGGTTGTATATTAGAAATGCTACCTGCAAAGAGGAACAAAGACACATATGCCCCCATCAGATGCAGGACAGAAATACTAATACAGGCCTTATGTATAAATGAGATCCAGCCTGACACCTCTTCCTCTGCTTACTGTCACTGAATGGAAACATTGATTCATGAGGCTGAACACTTTACAGAAGAAATTTGTGCACCTTAAACTGACATGCAAGTAAATCTCTAATAAACCCAACAATAAAATCAACGTACCAGTGCTCCGTGCAGGAAAAAGTCTGTGGTCAGCTCCTCACACCCTCCATCACAATCTGGCCACACTCCTACAGAATTATGACCCCACAGTGCCTCTAAGTTTGAATCCCCTAGAGTATCCGCAACACATAATGATGTCCCCACAGTTCTCCATACACAATATGAAAAATAAATATTATTATTATTATTACTAAGCCCCCTTAGTGACCCCCAACACAGTATGATGGCTCTACAAAGTATGAGAACAAATACAGACTTCCCAAAGTATTAGGGCTCCCACAGCAACCCACAGTTTAATGGCTTCCACAGCCCCCTAAACAGTATGACTGAGCCAACAGCCTCCCACACACAGTTTGACAGCCCCCTCACACAGTATGTTGGCCTAGACAGCCCTCACAGTCTGATATACAGTACGATTTTCCTACAGCCGCCACACACAATGTAACACCCCAAAGCACCCACACAGTATGACACCCCCACACAGGATGATGCCTCTACAGCTACCCATATACAGTATAATGGCCCACCTAGCCCTATATAGGAAGATACCCCCACACATTATAGAATCCCTCTCAAAATGCACCCACAATATAATGTGCCCACAAAACAGGTGGGCACTCACAGCCCCCACAGCACAAGTGCCCACACAGCCCCCTTTCCCACACTGTATGATGGCTTCCACAGCAAAACCCCCAAGCCCCCTCCTAAAGTATGATTGTATCCACAGCCCTCCCACACAGCATGATTTCCTCAGCATCTTCCCACACAGTATGATGGCTCCGCCACCCCCCCACACACACAGTATGATCGCTTTCATAGTACAGCAAACATTAAAATGGCCATCACAGCACCCCACACATTATGATCACCAACACAGCACCCCACAAAATGTATGACAGCTCCAAACAGTATAATGCCACCCATAAAATATCTTCTTTTAGTTTACAAAGACCTCAGGCTACAATATTTTCAAGTTACAATAGCCTTTTCTAACCTACTGAAATTTGATACTCCCTACAGTGAGCAGTTAATCAGTATATCACTTTTGTGTCATGTAAATCCAATCTATAAGCGCTATATGATTTTACGTGCATGGGCTAGTGACCGTCGTTCTTGTGGGGTATTACTGCAGTACTAAACTGCTCACTACCAAGATAAAGGCGGCTCCATATTATTTATGAGGTATTTAACAAAGATTTACTAAGCCAAAATTCTGGCATAATTGTGCCACAAAAACTGTCTTTCATGCTTTGCAATACATTTATTATGTATTTGAGTCAAATTTTCTGATTCGTTATGACAAATCCATGAAAGGTATGGTCTCACTGGAAATGGACATGACTTGAAATGCAATGTCAAGAGCCAAACTTTTGGAACAATTTTCAGATGCAAAAAGACTGTTTAAAACGCAACAAATTCATTAAGCTTCCACATCCATTTTGATAAATGGTGTAATTTTAGGGATAATTATTCTAAGTTTACACTGTATAAAGTTAGATAGTCTTAGTAAATCTTGCCTATTGTGTGCACTGTCTTCTACACAGATAATTTACAGATTGCAGCAACTCCTCTTTTTTAAATACAGTATTAAGACTTTCTTTATTTGTATCAGTTGTTTCATTACTCATTAGTACTTATTTCACAGTTATATTTTTTTCATTTAGGATTTAAAACAAATGTATAAATGTAAAACAAATATATGGTATCAAAAATAAAGAATTTTTCAAGTTACTGAAAATTAGTTGCTTTTTTTTTTGGAACAAATTAATATAGTAACCTGATAAGGTACAGTATACCTAATATTTATAAAAAGATTGCCACAGTAAAATGCTTCCATTTCAGCTGTTTCTCACAATTCTGATAAAGTCTATAAAGTGTGGCACAAATGATCTCATTATACACTATGCAATGTAGCGGTGTTCACACAGTGCCGGTATCCGCCTGTTATAAGCCGTTGCCATGAGCAACTGCACCACAAAATCCCTCGAGGGTTCGTCAATAGCTTTGCCTTCTCTGGCCTGAGTTCAGTCTCACACAGACCTGTCTTGCAAAGCCTCCTGCTCTGAAGCTTGCAAACAAAGCACTGACACACACAAACCTCAATGCAAAACCCAGAGTGGAGGGAGATACCCACCCCACTACCATCCTGAAGATCTCTCCAAAAATAAAAGTTCATGTCAGGTTTTCTTAAATATGATTTGGTCAAATAACGTGACCAAATCCACACTCTTTTATTTTGCATTGCAACCACAGCTAGGGTGGTGAATAGAATGCACTCCAGCGTATTTAATATGCTTATATGCGCATCCTGGGGGACACATTAGCGACCCTCGCATATGATTCCCCTTATTGTCTCACAACTATAATAAACTACTCTTAATCAGTTTGTTATAGAAAAGAGACTATTAATACTTGCAATTGGAGGTTACTTACCTGTCCTGGCTCCAGTGCCAGCCGGCTCTCTATGTGCTGTTCTCCAAAAACCGTCTCTCTCTGTGCTATTGTATATTAGGTAGCAATGGTAACCTGACATACACCACATATATCACTATCCTAAGCTTTTTTCCTGCCAAAAAAGGTCGCTTGCACACCTCCTGAGTATTCAATAAGCAACCAACCGTTACACCGATGCCTCTACCCTCTGCCACATAGAAGAAAAAGACGCGCACTCTTGCTATGTAGATAGGTGCTGACTGAGCGTGGAAAATCCACAAGCAATAGTCACTAAATAGACAGTCGCACTCAAAAAAGACTTGGTCTTATTGAAGAATCTTTGTAATTTTTGTAATTTTTATTGTTTGTTTTTCAATTCAACAAATAGTGTAACACCGCAACAAATCCCAGAAGTGTACTTTATATGGTTACGTTTCGACCTAACCATAGGTCTTTTTCAAACCATACTGCAAAATAAAATATGGGCAATAATTACAAAAATGAACAGAGTAAACATAATGTCAGAAAAAACGAACATATTAGGCATAACTATGTACAGATAAAATCAAAAGAATTGAAGGACCCTTGTAAATATAGCACACATTTACATACATAGCCCATGACAACATCGGGATCAGTAAAAAATCAAGGAGGGTACAATGCTGCTACTAGAGTAGACAAGAGAGGACGTTTCAGGCTGTTGGCCAAAAGGATCATATTAAATTACATTTGCTAAGTGATGCATTTAAGACAAAGGGGGTGGTGGAGGAGAGTGGCAAACATGGGAAAGCAAGGCTGATAAAGTTAGTACTGACCTCAGATAGAAGTTTCAGAGTGGGAGATAAGTAAATTATTTTCAGAGTCCCTGTTAGGGGCTGTTGGAGAAAAAAGACATGGTGAGAAAGTGCAGAGAGAAAGATGGCAAATTACAAAAATTACAACGATTCTTCAATAAGACCAAGTCTTTTTTGAGTGCGACTGTCTATTTAGTATCTACCCTCTGCCAGTCATTGCACTGGTTTCCCATAAACTCCAGAGTTCAACATAAACTCATTACTCTCACTCCACAGCTAAGCACCACCCTACATCTCCTCCCTTGTCTCAGTTACCACCCTCCCGTGCCCTTCGTTCTGCTAATGACCTAATATTAACATCCTAAATAATCAGAACCTCCCACTCCTGTCTCCAGGACTTCTCAAGTGCTGCACCAATTCTTTGGAATGCACTACCCAGGACAATTCAATTAATTCCCAATAACCACAGTCAGAAGCGTGCCCTAAAAACACATTTCTTCAGATTGGCCTACCGACTCAACATATTTATCTAATTATCCCTGTGTTGCCCATTCAAAAATGTTTTCAAAACCAGGACCCTTGTATCATCTATTCTCACACCCTTTATGCATTTAATAGCCCTCTGTGTCTGTACTTTTCCATATACTGGCTGTTTTTCCATTCATGCAGCATTACACGGACACCCTATTTATTACAGTATTGGCTGGACCATACAATACAAGCAATTGTTACCATCCACCTTTCACGTCTCCCCTATTTCCTGATAGATTGTAAGCTTGCGAGCAGGGCCTTCACTCCTCTTGGTATCTGTTGATTTATGTGATTATTGTTATTCTGTAATGTATTTTATTGTCTGCTGTAAAATGTAAAGTGCTGCGGAATATGTTGGTGCTATAGAAAAAAAATGATTATTATTATTAAACAGCACTCTGTCTAGCCACATGACAAAACTATCGTAACGCTGCATTAATTTTGCCCTGCTGCAGACATGTCTTCTGACTATCACACATTTGCTGTTCCTACACTCAGCTCTGCTACATCAATGAGCTTGTTTGCCAATCTGTTGTGCTACGGTGCTGCCTGCACATTTTCCTCTGCTATACCAATGTACTTGCCTACCAACTAGGCTCTGATTTTCCAAAGTGGAGTCTGCACACTTGGCTCTACTGCCTTATGGTACCTGTCTGTCCATACTTCTCTGCTGATCCAACATGCTGTCTTCACACTCGGCTCTGTGCCATTAATAAACCCGTCTGTCTGCAGGCTGTGCTGTTCCAGAGTGCTGTCAGTACATTTGGCTCTGCTATACCAAAATGCTTGACTACATACACTGCCTTACTTCTTCAAGGTGCTGTTCAATCACTCGAGTCTATTTCAAGGAAGCTGTCCATAAATTCTGCTGTATTGTTACTTTTTTCCACCTGTTCTATCTACTGTTTCACATGCCATCTAGAATATCCAGCCCTACTAATCCCTGAAGCTCTACGTGCCTTTTGGTATATCCAACTCAGCTGCAAAGATATGCTAAGTCTATGCTGTATACGAATTCAGTTTAGCGAATCCACCTCACCTATAACAGACGTTCATAACAAAAGTTAATTTTCTCCCTGCAGCGTTTGGCTGGTTTCACATTTGCGTATCTGTGCACAGCGTTTGCTCCGCATGCTTCATGCGTACATATCTTTAACCTAGTGTACACAGGAGCATGCGTTCGCATGCGGAAGCGTACACATGCGTCGTTTCGTGGTGTGCGGCTAACGCAACATGTTGCATTTTTTGAGGAGTCAAACATGCGTAGCCATACGCATGCGGATGAAGTGCGTCAAAACAACGCATTACTGTCTATGGGAAAGCATTGGTAGGCAAGGACATGCGTATGTATGCGTTCAATACGCATTCGTTCTTCAGAATGAGCAGATCCAGGAAGTATTAAATTAAACATTATTTTTATTTTTGTTAATAAAAATTCTATTTTTTCACAATCCCTGTCTCCCTGTGTTTTCTTTATCTCTTTACTTAAACATGTGTGTATTGTTGGGTGAAGTATTAATGAGTGCTACAGTCAAGGTGTTTAGTATTAAAGTTACAGTGAAGGTATTAGTATTAAAGTCAGGAAACATAACAGGTACATTTTACTTATTAGCGGCTTAACCCCTTAACGTCCAATGACGGGCATAGCCCGTCATTGGACGTCTCCCCTGCTTTGATGATGGCTCCGGCGGTGAACCCGCATCAAAGCCGGGACATGTCAGCTGTCTTGAACAGCTGACATGTGCCCGCAATAGGCGCAGGTGGAATCGCGATCCACCTGCGCCTATTAACTAATTAAACGCCGCTGTCAAATTCTGACAGCGGCATTTAACAAGCGCTGCCGGCCACGCGGCCAGAAATGCGCGCATCGCTGACCCCCGTCACGTGAACGGGGATCAGCGATGCATTGGCATAACAACCAGAGGTCTCATGGAGACCTCTATGGTTGTTGATGCCGCATTGCTATGAGCGCCACCCGGTGGTCGGCGCTCATAGCAATGCTGTAATTCTCCTACATATAGGCGATCTGCTCATCACCTATATGTAGCAGAGCCAATCAAGTATGGGATGCTTCTAGCCTCCCATGGAGGCTATAGAAGCATGCCAAAATAAAAAAAGAATGTTTTAAAAAAATATGAAAAAAATAAAAAAATATAAAAGTTTAAATCACCCCCCTTTCAAAATAAAACAATTAAAAAATAAATCACATATACACATATTAGGTATTGCCGCGTTCAGAATTGCCAGATCTATCAATAAAAAAAAAGTATTAACTCGATCGCTAAACGGCGTAGCGAGAAAATAAATCAAAACGCCAGAATTACGTTTTTCTGGTCGCTGTGACATTACATTAAAATGCAATGACAGGCGCTCAAAAGAACGTATCTGCACAAAAGTGGTATCATTAAAAACGTCAGCTCGGCCGGCAAAAAAATAAGCCCTCATCCAACATTAGATCATAGAAAATGGAGATGCTATGGGGCTTTTTTTAACAAACTTTGGAATTTTCTTTTTCACCACTTAGATAAAAAAGAACCTAGACATGTTTGGTGTCTATGAACTCGTAATGACCTGGACAATCATTTTAGCATTTAGTGAACCTAGCAAAAAAGCCAAGCAAAAAACAAGTGTGGGATTGCACGTTTTTTGCAATTTCACCACACTTGGAATTTTTTCCCCGTTTTGCTGTACACATGGTAAAACCAATGGTGTTGTTCAAAAAGTACAACTCGTCCAGCAAAAAACAAGCCCTCACATGGCCATATTGATGGAAAAATAAAAGTTATGGCTCTGGAAAGAAGGGGAGGGAAAAATGACACCTGGTCGTTAAGGGGTTAAACCATTTCGTCTTGCCATGCCACACGTCCAATATCAGAAACAAAGTAGGCAGCAAATGTATCCCTCATTTGGGTAACTTCCACTGTTGTCCTCAGTGGGTGATCTTAGTAATTTTGCAATGTGGTAGCAACAGATTCATCCATCAAGTTCTAAGTTGTGTCGCTCTTTTGCCAGGATGTAATTGTGCAGAACATCACACGCTTTCACAACCTCATCAACTGTCTCAGTTTTTAGATTGATGGGTGTTCCCAAAATGCACCATTTAGATGCCAGCAAACCAAAGGCACACTTGACAGTTCTTCGTGCCCTTGTCAGTCGATAGTTGTAAATCTGTTTGGTGTGATTCAAGTCCCAATTTAAGTACGGTTTTATGAGGTTGGCACACATTTGAAACACCTCATCCCCAACCACAACAAATGGCATTGGCGGTCCTTCAGTGTTCGGAAGAGGTCGTGGCTGTGGAAAATTGAAGTTATTCCCATACAAACGTTGGCCCATGTCAGAGTTTTTGAAAGTCTGTGAGTTATTTCCTCGTTCAAATGAGCCAAAGTCCACGGCGACAAATCGACAGTGAGCATCTGCAATTGCCATGAGAACAATAGAAAAATATTTTTTGTAATTGAAATACCCGGATCCACTTCTAGCAGGTTTCCTAATCCGAATGTGTTTGCCGCCCACAGCCCCCAAACACTTAGGAAAATTACAAATGTCCTGGTATTTTGCAACATTTTCCAGCCAGAGTTTAGTCATGGGTTGGGGGAGGAATTCCTCATGCAGAATGTTAAATAAAGCACAGCAGGTGTCTCCAACAAACCCAGAAAGGGTGGACACTCCAATGTGGAACTGAAAATGTAGAGATGATAAGGTCTCTCCGGTAGCCAGGAATCTGCGGAACAGAAAATGGAAAAAAAAAATCAGTACATGGCTTTTATAACAATAATATTAATGACACGTGTTTCTTTTTCGAAATTGCGTACCTTAGGGTCACCAACAGACGGTCCTTAGCAGGAATTGCTCGACGTAGCTATGTGTCCTGCCTGGTGATGGATCCTCGGACACGTTACAGAAAGTCATCGAAGCTCTGCTCTGACATCCTCGTGTAGTCGAAAAACTTTTGAGGGTTTGCATGCAGTTCGGTGTACAACGAGTGGTAGGCTCCACGGCTCTTTCGGACTGCCAGTAGCGACAACGACGTCTTCTCCGTCTTTCTCTTGTTTCTTCTTCACAAGCAACAGCAAAGGCAACAGCCAATTTCAAGTTAAAATCCAGATTACAATAGAAGCTCTCCATGTCAAGATCCATTTTGCAGCTGGATACAGCAGCAAAAGTTGAGGATTTCATCTGTACAAGAGTCTATATACAGAATTTCAATGAGACACACCGATTGGATGTGGCTTGTGTCAAGGAAATTCTCCTGTAAAAGCATTGCCCTATCGAACGCATGCGCATAAATAATGCAAAAACGCATGCAAACGCCGCATTTTTTGGCGTCATGCATAAGCTGATGCGGTTACAAAACGCTGGTTAACATGCGTTTTCATATGGTTTGGCCTGCATTTGCGCATGCAGATGATACGCTGCGCACATATACACAAATATGAACTTAGCCTTAGACTATGTGCAGGCGCCGAGCAGCATAATAACGCTATGAACCTTAAGATCAATCCCATAGCTGCAGGCTAATAGTGTTTTTTCTGATGAAAGGTTCCCTTTAATCACAAGCTGAGCTGTGTTTGTTGCCTGCTGCTGACAGGTCAGTAATGTGAAACTGCAAATGCTGCTCTGCTGAAGCACATGGCAGAAGATTATGTATTGTCATGCGCATCAAAAGAGCAGCATATGCAGTTTCATATAACTGAGCTGTCTGCTGCTGGCAACAAAAACAGTTCAGCTTGTGTCTCGCTATGTGCTGCCTAGTTATTATAAGATCCATTGTGATGTAGTGCAGGAGAGTTGAGCTCTGCTAGAAACCAGCTAAGAATGATGTAAAAACACACAGGCATCTATTGTAATGTAGAAGGCTGAAGACAATATCGGCAAAGGAAAGTACTGTACAAAAACAAACAATAAAATGTATTAATATAGAATAAACTATGTCAGTGCTGGAGGCAGAGTAGAGGTATGCTGGCTGGAAGCCAGCTGAGAGACGTTGCACTGCAGCATGATCAATGAGGAGCGCTAGAACAGTAAGGTTCCAATGGCAACTGGAGAATAAATAGAGCCTAGAGGGGCAACTTTTTTGAGGTGGTATGTGCAAAAAGGGACAGATTTTAAGATGAGTTATATTGGCACAAATGCATAAAAACACTGTATGTGTACATATTTTAGATTTGAACTGACTCTTGGTGCATCTGAGTGTAGTGATAAATTGCTAGTGTAATTTTTCAATATGGCAAAGGACACATCCAAATCCACAATTTTTAGAATATTTATGGACATTTTCTTGGTATATAGTATTCCGATATAAAAATATTGTACTAGATGATTTACAATATTTATTCTTGATAACGGCTAATTCATAATAATGACCAGGCATTTGATTATTGTGGGTCTTTGCGTGTGCATAAAGTATTCTCTGTTTTGTCCTCATGTAGATTCAGACACATGTGCCATGTAGATTTGATACATCCTTTGTACTATAATATGGTCATTTGAATGGGATAAATGACTTCTCTTACACTGCTGTTTCATTGTTGGCCTACATTTGGCCAGTTTAGAGGACTATTGGGATGTGCATGTGTCACAACTAGTGGATTAACAGAGTATTCATAGGCTACAGGGAATTGAGGAGCCTTAGAACCTGTGCATTAAAAAAATAAGGTATGCGTCATTTGGAGAGCTAAACATTGGTGATTGCCCTGCAAATACTCTTTTAAGGCGTTTCTCAGGCCATAGATACATTTTTGTAATCACTCTATATAACTGTAGATGTCACGGGTTTACTGCGACAGAGAGGAGCCAGAATACCGCAGCATCTGACTTCCCCTACTCCTGTAGTGATTAAAAACAATTCACCTTCATATAAACAGTGCGGGATTCTTGTAGCAGTGCAGGGGTTAATCTGCTGAGTTTAGAACTCTTGGAAACTTTCCTGCAATTAAGGCTCTCAGTGGTGAACTCTTAGGCCTGTTTCACACATCAGTTTTTCACAATCAGTCAAGATCCGCCGTTTTGTGAAAAAAAAAACGGATCGGCCAATTTTCCTTGCAGATCCGTTTTTTTCCCCATTGACTTTCATTATTGGCGTATTTTGACTGATGACTGTCTGTTGCATCCGTATTTCTGCGGTTCCGCCAAAATTTTGGCGTCCGCAGAGATCACCGAACGGACCATGCAACGTTTTTTTGCAGTCCGGATCCACATTTTTGCCTTTTAACTCTGAATCAAGTGTCGCTGCTGGTTGAAAATTCTCTCTCTCTCCTCACCCGATCTCCAGCCCCATTCCTCACCCGATCTCCAGCCCCATTCCTCACCCGATCTCCAGCCCGATCTTCCACGCCTCTCATCGCGCGATCTCCAGCCTCATCATCGCGCGATCTCCAGCCTCATCATCGCGCGAGATGACCGGTATTTTTTTTTTTTTCTGCCGCAGTTCCTTTAAATTTTTACCATCGGCGGATCCGTACATTCGCCGATCCGCTGTCCCCCGTTTCTGTCAGTCCGCCTGCGGATCCGTTTTCCGCTATTTTGGCGGATTTAAACTGACAGAAAAAAACTGAAGTGTGAAACAGGCCTTAGCCACTCCCATCTCCTATATAATCTGAGACCTGGCTCAGAACTCATTGCCAGTGCTAGCTTATGTTGCATGGTTAGGATGGTGGTTTGTTGTAGAAGTTTGAGAAGGCTTTGTGGATTTATCTGAGACTTTTTTGAGGTTTTGGGTGTGTGCCAATTCCTTTCTTCTCCTACTTTTGCTTTTTCCCCATCCTCCACTCTCCGATGCTTACCTCTGCTGTTTGTGTGAGTATATTTGTATGATAGGTAGTATAATTTATCCCTGTTTGTATTTCCTTGTTAGTCTGGTTGGTGTATTACGGCACTCTACTACTCCCCTTTTCATTGGGTGGGGGAAGGATACAGACTGAGCGCGAATTCAAGAGCTAAGGCAAGGTACATGGTCCCGGCGTCTTCACCATGTAAATCAGGGAACAGGGCAAGCTAGGGACAGGTAAGGAGCCACTGGTAACGGGATACAGAGTCGTGACAGCAGATTGCTGAATTGTGCCAGTGTGAAATGCACACACTGTCATGATTCTAAGTGCATTCAAGCCAAGTGAGCAGTCATGTTACCGCAAGTATGTAATTTGTACAGTTGCAGTCACGTGCTGACTAAATTTTCATCTCAATACGAATAAAAGCCCTAAAGCTCTATGCATTTTAAATATGAGTTATTTCCTTTTAGGGTAGGGTCAGATGTTGGTGCCAAAATTTTAGCTATTACAATGGACAATTGTCACACAATTGTGTTTCACAATTGTGTGACCTTACTTTCTGCTGGTGGGTGGAGCTTCATCCACGATGCCAATGCATCCGCCTGGCTGAACCTATGCCTTCATACCTATATATAAGATCCATATGTAGAGACCTTAGGATATATATTCTTAAAAATGTATATAAAATTAGTTTTTAGGCATAATTGTAACAATCTATACTGGAATCTGTCAGTTAAAGGAGTTGTCTGGTAAAAACAAAAAAAAAAGTTATCACTTATCCCAAAGGATAGCTGATAACTTGACTGAGACCCGCATTGATCGGCAAATCGGAGCATTTTTATTCTAGAGGCGAATCTTCTGACCAGGGCTGTGGAGTCGGTAAGCCACAGTTGCGACTCCGACTCCGACTCCTGGATTTTATCAGGCTCCGACTCCGGCTCCGACTCCGACTCCTTCATAAATGGCCAATTCATAACAACAAATTTACTGTTGTAAAATATTAAACATCGTGCTTATTCAGTTTCTCACCATCATATAAGTAATCAGACCACTTAGAGCAAAAACTACATTTATTAGAATATAGCAAATAATTTTTATAAACTTTTCTAAACTGTAAGTAAATATGCAATAAACACTTTTATGCAGTTAATAAGAAGAAATCTATAAATTTGTCCTCAGAAAAAGTATTGCCTCTGTCAGATCCTCCTTCATGGATGCCCTCAAATCTGATCTAATTATTTTGAGAGCAGAGAACAACCTCTCTACATTAACTTGTGTTGGTGGCAAAGCAGTAACCACTCGGGCAACATCTCTGACAATGTCAGGATACAGAGGAATCGCTTGTTGCACTGTTATTTTTGATGAACGGTCAAATTTCTCAATTTCTTTTAGTGCACATGAAAAATTCTGCTGAAATGTACTGGCTGTGTTCCTTGATGGGGATGACTCTTCTTCTATGCGGGAACGCTTTGCACGGTCCTTGTGATCCAAATATTTTTCGAAATTAAATTCTTCATCAGTTGATGATGAGGGTGAAGATGTGGCAGGACGACCAAATTCTTCTTGTTCCTCCTGACTGTTCTGCAACCCTTTCATCCTTACTGCTATTTCAAACAGAGCTTCTTTTCCTTTACTTAGCTGTTGATCATCTAGAACAATCCGATGCATTGGGTCTACATAAACAGCTGCCAAAAGAATGTTATTTTGTAATAGTAGCTCCTCTCTCCGTTTCATTGATGTAGCAATGCCACTTGCAATTAACCCTCCTCTTTGGGACAGGCGAAACATCAGGTTCTTCCACTCCTTTAAGAAAATACCTGGAGTTAAGTCCTCTGCTTGTAATTTTTTAGTCACTGTAAATGGGTGCTCTAGCAATTTTTCCAGCTCAGTCACCTGATTCCACTGACTTTCATTTAGCATCAGTTGAGGGTTAGCCATGTCTACAAGAAAGGTTTTCAGTTCAACCAAGCGCTGAATCATTAAGTACTGCCCCATCGTGTGGCTTGATCAATAATTGCCCCTTTTCCAGCACGTCTCTTCAAAATTGAGTCAACTTTAGGGGTTCTGGCAACAGTAGCCAATTTTCTCACCTTGCCAATCAGTGCAGCAGCATGTCCTTCTTGCAGACTGTCTCTTATAGCTAGCTGTAGAGTATGCACAACACAGCGCATGTGATGAATGAAAGAACATATTGACACAGTTTCAACAAGATCATCTAAACTATCATGTTGCTGTTCATCTGAAGCAACTTCAGTTTGCTCCTCAGTTACAATACTGTGTTCCTCTATTTCAAACATTTCTGTGTCTGTGGACCCAGAATGTTCTTCTAGCTGCTGGTCACCATCATTACTCTCATTCATTAGCTTAATAGTACTTATCATATTTGAAGCATTGTCAGTTACGACAGAAAGAACTTGCTCTTTTTTAAGTTCATAGTCTTGCAGAACCTTTTCCACCAAGACCTGGAGAAACTCACTGGTGTGATGAGCTTTGGTGTCTTTTACTGCCAATGTCTTGGTAACTATTTCATTTTTGTCACAAACAAATCACATTGACATTGATGGCAAAATAGTTCACTCTGTGACGTGCGCAGGCATCCATTTTAAGAAACAGAAAGCGTCCCTTGAGAGTTTTTTAAGTTCTTCCTTTTGTTTAAAAGCTTCTTCGATTACTAATTTTCTAATACTCTCTCCAGAGAAACACCAAGCTTGCGGGCCATTTCCCCATTCAGACACATAAAAGCTGGTCGTGAAAATAATGAAATAGGCACACTATCCTTTACAACAAGCTCTATGATCTGTTTTTTAAATGTATCTACTGTCATTGTCACAGTAACTTTGTGACTGACAAAATATCTTGCAACTGATGGCTGCAAAGTTCTCTGCTCCTTTGTTTGCCTGGAAGAGCTGGGCACTGGTTCATTGGTTTGGATGCAGTCTTTCTCATCCACTGCTTTCAGTACTTCTGGATGAAAGCGCTGTAAATGTCTCTTTAGATTAGAAGCTCTGGTAGGAGCATTTTTATCTTTGCCTGAATATGCACTCATCTTGGCTTAACAGCATTTGTTTTCGTCTGGATCATTTGTCATACACTGACAGACATAATGTTTTCTATCTTGAGTGATGGTGAAATGTTCAAATACAGCTGATTTAATGTGATGCGTCTTTGACATTCTCAGGTTTTTAATTCTGCATTCACAATCCAAATGACAATTGTTTTTCCTAAAAACAATTGTACAAAATTATTGCCAGGTCGTACAACTGATATAGTGGTCAGTAATACTGTTATTATTCCTCATGTACTCACAGTTAACTGATGCAAAGTTTGTTGAAAGGATAATACTTCTTACAGTCTTCCTCTTCTGAGTAGCAGGCAGCTGTGAGATGCTTGGAAGACGCACACCTAGTATGATCTAGTCTAGAGGAGGAGCTTTACTACTAAGAATTTGCAACACATTTTCACTTTCATACATTGTAAGTAGGGGGGTTGGGGCAGCATGAGGTTAACCAAGTATAAGATTAGATAAGGGCAGTGGAGAACAGTGACACACAAGAAGTAAGAAATGTCTCTATCTCCAGCAGAACTGCTTATCACTGTTGTTCATAGTTTGATAGAACATATATATTTGAGTAACATTTATAATATTCATATGAAAGTTCAATTATGAAATATTAATACATTTTTTTTAAAGCTGGAGTCGGTACATTTCTACCGACTCCGACTCCGACCAAAACTAACTCCGACTCCGACTCCACGACTCCGACTCCACAGCCCTGCTTCTGACTACCGATACTCCATTCATTCTAAATGGTGGTGCTGGGAAAACCCAACCATAGCGCTCAGTAGCCCAATAGGGAATGAATGGAGAACAGGCAAAGCAAGCGCACTACTGCTCCATTCTAAATGGAATATAGGTGTTTCACCTCTCTTGTAGCTCCTTGAATATACACAGGGTTTTTATATCAAAATAGAATAAAGTTTATTGTCCTTCATAAACACTGTAACTCCAAAGTGAACGAAAGCCTTTTTTTCAGCCCAAATGAATAACAAATATATTTATTTATTTTACTCACTTATATAGTGCCATTAATTCCACAGCGCTTTACAGACATTATCATCGCTGTCCCCTTTGGGGCTCACAATCTAAATTCCCTATCCGTATGTATTTGGAGTGAGGGAGGAAACAGGAGAACCAGGAGGAAAGCCATGCAAACACGGGGAGAACATATAAATTCCTGGCAGATGTTGTCCTTGCTGGAATTTGAACCCAGGACCCCAGTGCTGCAAGGCTGCAGTGCGAATCACTGAACCACCATGCTGCCCTATAAACAGTCCATTCTTCAGCTCACATGCTTAACATACATTCCTTTCTTCAGCACAATATAACAAAGTAAATGTAGGAGCCTCACCAATCTTGGTATCGCAGGCAGTAGCAGCTTAAGTAGGTTTAAAGGGAATCTGTCACCTATTTTTTCGTATATAAGCTGCAGCCACCGCCATCAGGGACTTATCTACAGCATTCTGTAATGCTGTAGATAAGCCCCCCGATGTAACCTGAAAGATATGAAAAACGAGTTATATTATACTCACCCGGGGGTCCGGTCCTATGGGTGTCGCGGTCAGGATTCGGAGCCTCCCATCTTCTAGCGATGACGTCCTCCTCCTTGCTTCTGTCGCACTGATGGCGGTGACTGCAGCTTATATACGAAAAGATAGGTGACAGATTCTCTTTAAAGGGAATCTGTCACCCTTTTTTTCCCTATGAGCTGCCGGCATTGACATCAGGGGCTTATCTACAGCATTCTGTAATGCTGTAGATAAGCCCCCGATGTAACCTGAAAGATAAGAAAAACACGTTAGATTATACTCACCGGAGGGGCGGTCCGGTCCGATGGGTGTCGCGGTCCGGTCCAACGCCTCCCATCTTCATACAATGCTGTCCTCTTCTTCCCTTCCTTTAGTGGCTCCGGCGCAGGCGCACTGCTCTGCCCTGCTGCAGTATTTTGCTCTGATCGACCTCTACCACCCAGGCTCTATTGGTCGCTACTAAATACTGGATCCAAAATCCGGTCAAAATAAATCCATCTCTGTAACCTTACCTCTTGCTTTCTTGCATACCTCCATCCTCTGCCTACAGCTGGGGGCTGGGTAGCATCTGCCCATGACAGTATCCATGACAAAGCATCCACATCTCCATGTAGCTTACCGGGTCTATGCGCTTTGAAATTCATGCATGCATTCAAATAACAATTTTAGGGGTTTTAGCTCTCTGGTATCCACTTGGATACGCAAAGGCACAGGGCTTTTATATCAAAACAGAATAAAGTTTATTGTCCTTCAATAAACCTTATAACTGCAAAGTTAAAACAGCCTTTCTTCAACCCAAATGCATAACAAACAGTCCTTTCTTCAGCGCAATACAACAAAGTAAGGCTGTGTGCCCACGTAGCATTTTTAAGCGTTTCCGCAGCATTTTTAAACGTGTGATTCTGCCACGGAAACGCTTAAGAAAAGCATTCCATTCAATCATAATTGAAAACGCACATGTTGTGCCAATGGTGCGTTTTTTACCGCTGCGGAATCACTTAGCGGTAAAAAACGCAGCATGTTCATTAATTTTGCGGAATCGCCCGTGATTCCGCATACCATCAATTGTATGGGCAAGAACGCACGGGAAAACGCATGCTAAAACGCTTGACAAACACTTTAAAAAAGCGCGGCAAAAACCGCATGTGTTTTCCCGGGAGCAGGGTGTGCGATTCTGCTCAGGAATATTCTGCTTGAGAATCGCTACGTGGGCACATAGCCTAAATGTAGCAGTTTCACTAATCTCAGTATCACAGGCAGTAAGTAGCAGCTCAAGTAGGTTTAAACACTTTCACCAACAAACACCTCTGCTCAGCTCCATCACAACTCACTCTGCTAAGTTAACGCAGCTGCCTGAGACCCGAACGGGAGCAACTTCTCACATCTTGGCTCTTATGGTTGCCTTTCAATCCAAGACCCAAAATATGGTTAATTTAAAGCCATCTCAGTAACCTTACCTCCTGCTTTCTTACAGGGAATAAAAGTTCTATATTGTGCCGATTTGTGTGGGTAAAGTTATCACCAATCCTGCGGATAGGTGATAACTTGTTTTGCCTGGACAACCTCTTTACGCCATACTTCTGTATTGTAAGTGATTTTTTAAAACTTGTTACAATTATTGAATACTTTCAGCTCCCAAAATGTTAACTCTGGGTTTTCAGCCTCTGGATGTCCATGCACTCATTTTCAGGCAGCAAGCAAAGATTATGAAAAAGATGAGTTTATTAGAAAGTTGTATAGATTTTGTTTTAAAACAAAGAATTTTAAAAAAAAATTAATAAATGAACCTTAATGTTTGCTATCCCATTAACAGATTACATTGTTAATATTTTTCCCAGAAATATGCGCTCCTGAAGGATGATGATGGAACTCGATATTCTGATTCAAGAATGATTTTTAATTCAAACCAAAACACAACCGGTTTCGACTTCTTAAGGCCCCATTACACCCAACGATATTGTGACCGTTATCTGTTATGAATGGGTCACCGAGGAGAAAAAAGAAAAACAAGCTAAGTCACAGAAAACCAGAGAGGTTGGTAACTATGCAGATTGCAGATCCCTGATCCTACCACACAACTAGCAGCAGCCGTGGAGCGTACCTATGATGTTTCTAGACGCTACGTCACAGCCGGAGGACTAAATAAGCCTGAAGCATGAAAAGGGGAAAACTAACTGCCCCAGAGCAGACCCCAAAGGAATAGATAGCCCCCACACATGTACTGACGGTGAAACAAGATGAAGGCACAAACACAGGCAGGAAAATAGGCTGAGCAAACGATAGGGCCCAAACTAACTAGAGAGGAAAGGAAAGGAAAGGAAAGACACTGTCTGCAACCTGCAAAAAACCTTACAAAAATAATGTCGAACACTTCTGATAGCAAAATTAACCCTGAAGTCACTAGACTTCTCCCACTATATCAGCACTCTGAAAAATTCTGAGACAGAGCAAAAAGAGACCAAACTAGTAAGGGACAAAAACCAAATTGGCAAAATACTGATAAGAGTGGAAATTCAGCACAGCCCCCAGCCGGGGCTGGCTGACCACACCAAAAAACTGAATAGACCAACAAAATCAAGAGTGAACATTAGCAGAAAAACTTAGCTTTAGATGACTGGAACAGAGCTGAAAACCAAGAGCTGACCAGCCAGAAGGAATCACCAGCAACTGAATAGGGCGTCGGCTGTCTTAAATCCAATCTGAGACTCCTGAGGTCCAATCGTCATCCTCATTCTTAGGTGGCAGATCTCCACCGATCAAATCAGCCTGACTACCTCCTGTTACCACCAGAGGGAGTCTGGAAGGAGAACTCACAACTGGTGAACCAGAGAATGAACTCACAACAGATATCGTTGCAACGTCACCAGTTTGGTGATGTTGCAGCGATGTCAAAACGACATCGTTGCGTGTGACATGTAGCAATGATCAACGATCAGTTGGCTGATCGTTAATCGTTGCCTAATGGTCTGGGCCATAATTCTATCGTTGGTCTCCCGCTGGGCAGCACACATCGCTGCGTGTGACAGCGAGAGATCAACGATAAGCGACGCTGGGAGCTGGTATCCAGGGTAAACAGCAGGTAACTAAGAGCCGAGCGGGTCTTAGATACCCGCTGTTTTCCCTGGATATCAGCGTGCATTGTGACATAGTTAGCTGATCACTGGTGAGCTGTCACATAGACTCACCAGCGATCAGGACTAGCGAGCAAGCTGGTGTCCAGGGTAAACAGCGGGTAACTAAGAGCCACGCGCTCCGACATTTAATCCAATATTTGAATGTCTGTCTGGAAATATACTGTTATTTGCTATAATGTATAGAAAGTACAGGTTTCTATATATTTTACTGTTTTCTGTATCTTTCACTCCATCTACTGACCAAAGTCATAACTGCATGTTATTATGCGTTGTACTTCCTGAATTCTCTTTCCCTCCAATTCACAATGCATCCTGGGAAAGCTTGCAAAGCACCCTGGTAAGTTTGCAAAGCATTATGTTCTAGTCCAGCCCCATTTTTTCCTCCAGTCCTCCATTTTCTATCAAGCCTGCATTTTGGGAACATCTCATTTCTCTTCCTCCTTGTGTCAGCATAGCTGGTAGGTAACCACGCTTCCTACATCTAATTCCTATCTCATACTACCCCGCTTAGTAAGCTCTCCCCTGGTTAGCTATTAGTGCAGATAATCTATGTTATGTATATTATGCATTCTTATGAACACAGTACTGACTGTATTTATATGTTTTACTTGTAGTTTCACCGCGTCAATATACCACCACGTTCAATAAACTACAGTCTCCTTATTGGACCCCCGGTATAGCGGTTTAGCTGCCTGTATAAGCTACATGAATTCCAATCATTTAGCGAGGACAGAATAGGTGTGTTTGGATCATCATGTCTTTTCTTGGTTTTAGATGTTTTTGACTATTTGTTGTCTGTTCTGGGTTTTCAATAAAAATTTTGTATATACTCAATTGTATTAGGTGTTGCATGCTATTTTTGTTTGGTCTTTTTTCTCATTGTTCTTGTTGCTTCTGAATGAATGGACAAAACTTCCCACAGACACACTCCAAAATCTTGTAGAAACCTTCCCAGAAAAATAGAAGCTGTTACAGCTGCAAAGTGGGGACAAACTCCTTATTAAAGAGGTTTTCCCCAAGAACAAAAGTTCATTTTAATTAATAGATCTTGGAAAAATGATAATTTCCACAATTGGATGTGTATAAATAAAATGTTCCAGTCTGTTTACCTCATAGATTACCTCAGACATATAACATAACCCTGCACCAGCCTGTTTACCTGATACATTAGGTACGGAAAGAATTCAGACCCCTTTAAATTTTATACTCTGTTTCATTGCAGCCATTTGGTAAATTCAAAAAAGTTCATTTTTTTCTCATTAATGTACACTCTGCACCCCATCTTGACTGAATAAAAACAGAAATGTAGAACTTGTTGCACATTTCTTAAAAAAAAAAAACTAAAATAACACATGGTCATAAGTATCCAGACTCTTTGCTCACTCATATTTAAGTCACATGCTGTCCATTTCCTTGTGATCCTCGAGATGGTTGTACTCCTTCACTGGAGTCCAGCTGTGTTTAATTACACTGATAGGACTTGATTTGTAAACGCACACACCTGTCTATATAAGACCTCACAGCGCATGTCAGACCAAATGAGAATCATGAGGTCAAAGGAACTGGCCAAGGAGCTCAGAGACAGAATTGTGGCAAGGCACAGATCTGACCAAGGTTACAAAAGAATTTATGCAGTATTCAAGGTTCCTAAGAGCACAGTGGCCTTCATAGTCCTTAAATGGAAGAATGAAAATTGAAAAAATTCAAAGATGGGTTGAAATAAAAACCAAGATGAAAAAGATGATAAAAAATAATAATAATAACAATAATAATGAATGATACAATATAATATAAAAATACCTTTATTGAAATATTGGCACAACAATTAAATGCATAAAATTGTGTATATATATAAAATAAAATAAGATAATATAATGACATATACAACCACAAAAGCAATATATTTATGGACAATGGAAAAACCAGTCCATAACAAAAGGCTTAATTAATGATCCAGATAAAAAAAGTGCATAAATAAAGTAACATAAAATATCTAATAAATGTGTCCAAAAGTGCAAAAAAGTGCAAAAAGGTGCTGATGTGCAAAAGAATTATACATATAAATCGCCGTGAGGCGAGTGCAAGACACAAAATAATACCTGTAAGCCAATTGGTGCTATATGGGTTGTATAAGAACGCGCCCCGACGCGCGTTTCGGAAATAGAATCTCCTTCGTCAGGACGAAGGAGATTCTATTTCCGAAACGCGCGTCGGGGCGCGTTCTTATACAACCCATATAGCACCAATTGGCTTACAGGTATTATTTTGTGTCTTGCACTCGCCTCACGGCGATTTATATGTATAATTCTTTTGCACATCAGCACCTTTTTGCACTTTTTTGCACTTTTGGACACATTTATTAGATATTTTATGTTACTTTATTTATGCACTTTTTTTATCTGGATCATTAATTAAGCCTTTTGTTATGGACTGGTTTTTCCATTGTCCATAAATATATTGCTTTTGTGGTTGTATATGTCATTATATTATCTTATTTTATTTTATATATATACACAATTTTATGCATTTAATTGTTGTGCCAATATTTCAATAAAGGTATTTTTATATTATATTGTATCATTCATTATTATTGTTATTATTATTATTTTTTATCATCTTTTTCATCTTGGTTTTTATTTCAACCCATCTTTGAATTTTTTCAATTTTCATTTATACCCGGATGGTCTGCCATCCCCTTTTTTTGGGGGATTGATTCCAGCACACATTTGATATTGATAATTTTATTATTATATTCTTCTGAAATTATTGCATCTTATATAGGCACTGTGTGATTGGTTCTTTTCCCCTGTTTATTCTTAAATGGAAGAAGTTTGGGACCACCAAAAGTCTTCCTAGACCTTGCCGTCCAGCCAAACAAAGAAATTGTGGGACAAGAGCCTTGGTGAGACAGGTAAAGGAACCCCAAGATCACTGTGGCTGAGCTCCACAGATGCAGTAGGGAGATGGGAGAAAGTTCCAGAAAGTCAACTATCACTGCAGCCCTCCACCAGTCGAGTCTATATGGCAGAGTGGCCTAACTGAAACCTCTCCTCAGTGTCAGACATATGAAAGCCCGCATAGCGTTTGCTAAAAATCACACGAAGGACTCCCAGACTATGAGAAATAAGATTCTCTGGTCTGATGAGATATGCTGGATGAAAACCTCTTCCAGAGTGCTGTGGACCTCAGACTGGGTCGAAGGTTCACCTTCCAGCAAGACAATGACCCTAAGCACACAGATAAAATAACAGAGGAGTGGCTTCAGAACAACTCTGAGACCATTCTTGACAGGCCCAGCCAGAGCCCTGACCTAAACCTAATTGAGCATCTCTGGAGAGACCTGAAAATGGCTGTCCACCAACGTTCACCATCCAACCTGACAGAACTGGAGATCTGCAATGAAGAATGGCAGAGGATCCCCAGTCCCAGGTGTGAAAAACTTGTTGCCTCATTCCCAAGAAGACTCATGGCTGTACTAGCTCAAAAAGGTGCTTCAAAAAGGTGCTTCTACATACTGAGCAAAGGGTCTGAATACTTATGACCATGTGATATTTCAGTTTTTCTTTTTTAATAAATTTGCAAAAATTTCTACATTTTTTTTTCAGCCAAGAAGGGGTGCAGAGTGCAGTGTACATTAATGAGAAAAAATGAACTTTTTTGAATTTACCAAATGGCTTCAATGAAACAAAGAGTGAAAAATGTAACGGGGTCTGAATACTTTCATGTACCACAACCCTGCACCAGCGTGACTTCATAGATTAACTCAGACATGTAGCATAACCCTGCACCAACCTGTTTAACTCATAGAGTACCTCAGACATGTACCATAATCCTGCATTAGCCTGTTTACCTCATAGATTACCTCAGAAATGTACCATAAGGGTATGCGCACACGGTGCGTATTCTGCTTAGGAATTTTCCGCGCAGAATTCACTAAATCCGCAGGTCAAATGACTTGCATTTTTCCTGCAGATTTAGTGCATTTTTTGTGCGGTTTTAATGCATGTTTTGTGTGGTTTTCCATTGCGGTTTTCCACCTGCGGATTTCTAGAATGGAGCAGGTGGAAAGCTGCAGCAAAACCGCACAAAAGAATTGACATGCTGCTTTTTCCATTCCGCACCAAATATAAGCGAAAAAAAACACAGCATGTGCACAGCGGATTTTGTTTCACATAGGCTTTAATGCTACAGTAACATAGTAACATAGTTATTAAGGTTGAAGGGAGACTTTAAGTCCATCTAGTTAAACCCATATCCTGTCCTAACCTGCCCTAACATGTTGATCCAGAGGAAGGCAAAAAAAACCCATGTGCAAACAGTAAGCTTCACATTGGGGAAAAAAATTCATTCCCTTCCCACATACGGCAATCAGACTAGCTCCCTGGATCAACGCAATATTAAGGAAACTAGTGTATATACCCTCTAATATTATACTTTTCAAGAAAGGCATCCAGTTCCTTCTTAAATTTTAGTAGGGAATCACTCATTACAACATCATATGGCAGAGAGTTCCATAGTCTCACTGCTCTTACAGTAAAGAATCCGTGTCTGTGAGTATGCTTAAACCTTCTTTCCTCCAGACGTAGAGGGTGCCCCCTTGTCCCCGTCACAGGTCTAAGAGTAAAAAGATCATTAGGAAGGTCTTTGTACTGTCCCCGCATATATTTATACATTGAAATAAGATCACCCCTAAGCCTTCGATTCTCCAAACTAAATAACCCCAAGTGTAATAACCTGTCTTGGTATTGCAGACCCCCTAGTTCCCTAATAACCTTGGTCGCTCTTCTCTGCACCTGCTCCAGTTCAGCTATGTCTTTCTTATACACTGGTGACCAGAACTGTACACAGTATTCTAAGTGTGGTCGCACTAGTGACTTATATAGAGGTAAAATTATGTTCTCCTCATGAGCATCTATGCCTCTTTTAATGCATCCCATTATTTTATTTGCCTTTGCAGCAGCTGCCTGACACTGGCCACTAAATGTGTTTGTCGTCCACCCATACACCCAGGTCCTTTTCAGTGACAGTTTTGCCCAGTGTTTTACAATTAAGCACATAATTATATACAGTATACATCTTGTTCGTTCTACCCAAGTGCATGACCTAACAATTATCCCCATTAAAGCTCATTTGCCATTTATCAGCCCAAGCTTCTAGTTTACATAAATCCTCCTGTAATATAAAATTGTCCTCCTCTGTATTGATTACCCTGCAGAGTTTAGCGTCATCTGCAAATATTGAAATTCTACTCTCTATGCCCCCTACAAGGTCATTAATAAATAAGTTAAAAAGAAGCGGGCCCAAAACTGACCCCTGTGGTACCCCACTACTAACCGTGACCCAGTCCGAGTGTGCTCCATTAATAACCACCCTTTGTTTCCTATCCCTGAGCCAGCTCTTAACCCACCTACACATATTTTCCCCTATCCCCATTGTTCTCATTTTATGTATCAACCTTTTGTGTGGCACCGTATCAAAAGCTTTTGAAAAGTCCATGTACACCACATCCGCTGCATTCCCTTGGTCCAGTCCGGAACTTACCTCTTCATAAAAGCTTATCAGATTAGTCTGACAGGAACGGTCCCTTGTAAACCCATGTTGATATTGGGTCATGAGGTTATTCTTCTCCAGATACTCCAGTATAGTATCTCTTAGAAAACCCTCCAGGATTTTACCCACAGTTGAGGTTAAATTTACTGGCCTATAATTTCCAAGTTCAGTTTTTGTCCCCTTTTTGAATATTGGCACCACATTTGCTATACGCCAGTCTTGTGGTACAGACCCTGTTATTATGGAATCCTTAAAGATTAAAAATAATGGTCTATCTATGACTGTGCTTAATTCCTGCAGTACTCGGGGGTGTATCCCATCCGGGCCCGGGGATTTGTCAATTTTAGTGATTTTTAGACGCCACCGTACTTCCTGCTGGGATAAGCAGGTGACATTTAATGGAGAATTTTTATCCCTGATCATGTTATCCATCATGGGATTTTTTTGTGGTAATACTGTTGAAAAAAAGTCATTTAGCATATTGGCTTTTTCCTCATCCTCATCCACCATTTCACCCAGACTATTTTTAAGGGGACCAACACTATGATTTTTTAGTTTCTTACTATTTATGTAGTTAAAGAATATTTTGGGATTATTTGTACTTTCTCTGGCAATGAGTCTCTCTGTCTCAATCTTTGCTGTCTTGATTTGCTTTTTGCAGTATTTAATCTTCTGTATTTAGTTAATGCCTCATCACTACCTACTTGCTTTAATTCTCTAAATGCTTTATTTTTATTTCTTATTGCACCCCTTACAGCTCTATTTAACCATAGTGGTTTCCTCCTATTTCTCGCATGTTTATTCCCATACGGTATATATTGTGCACAGGTCCTATTCAGGATGCTAATAAACGTCTCCCATTTTCTTTGTGTATTTTTATGTCTCAGGATATCGTCCCAGTTAATTGCACCAAGATCATCTCTCATCCGTTGGAAATTTGCTTTCCTGAAGTTTAGTGTCCTTGTAACCCCTCTACTACACATCTTATTAAAGGATACATGAAAACTTATTAATTTGTGATCACTATTACCCAAGTGACCCTCAACCCTTACATTTGATATGCGGTCTGGCCTATTGGTTAATATTAGGTCTAGCAGTGCCCCCCCTCTTGTTGGGTCCTGAACCAGTTGTGAAAGGTACATGACATGCAGTTCTGCTGAGTATATGCAGGGCCAAATCCGCTGAGTATATGCAGCAGAATCCGCACCGTGTGCACATAGCCTAACCCGTTTACCTCATAGATTACCTTAGAAATGTACTTATAACCCTGCACCAGCCTGTTTTCCTCAGATTACCTCTGACATGTAAATATAACCCTGGACTAGTCTGTTTACCGTAGATTACCTCAGACATGTACCATAATCCTGCACTAGCCTGTTTACCTCATAGATTACCTCATACATGTACCATAATCCTGCACTAGCCTGCTTACCTCATAGATTACCTCATACATGTACCATAATCCTGCACTAGCCTGTTTACCTCATAGATTACCTCATACATGTACCATAATCCTGCACAAGCCTGTTTACCTCATAGATTACCTCAGACATGTACACATAACCCTGCACTAGCCTGTTTACCTCAGTTTACATCAGACATGTGCTATAATGCTGCACTAGCCTGTTTACCTCATAGATTACCTCATCCATGTACCATAACCCTGCACTAGCCTGTTTACCTCATAGATTACCTCATACATGTACCATAATCCTGCACTGATCTGTTTACCTCATAGTTTACCTCAGACATGTGCTATAATGCTCCACTAGCCTGTTTACCTCATAGATTACATCTGACATGTACCATAAACCTGCACTAGCCTGTTTACCTCATAGATTACCTCATACATGTACCATAATCCTGCACTGCTCTGTTTACCTCATAGTTTACCTCAGACATGTGCTATAATGCTGCACTAGCCTGTTTACCTCATAGATTACATCTGACATGTACCAAAATCATGCACTAGCCTGTTTACCTCATAGATTACCTCATACATGTACCATAAACCTGCACTAGCCTGTTTACCTCATAGATTACCTCATACATGTACCATAATCCTGCACTAGCCTGTTTACCTCATAGATTACCTCATACATGTACCATAATCCTGCACTGATCTATTTACCTCATAGTTTACCTCAGACATGTGCTATAATGCTGCACTAGCCTGTTTACCTCATAGATTACATCTGACATGTACCATAAACCTGCACTAGTCTATTTACTTCACAGGTTACCTCTAACATGTGCCATAAGGCTGCACCAGCCCGTTTACCTCACAGATTACTTCAGACATGTACCATTACCCTGTACCAGTTGTGTTTTACCTCATATATTACTTCCACACACTGCACATGCGCTTACTTAATTAAGGGATGTACACATTTACCATGTGCACCCGGAGCTCTGGGAGGAGGGCGGGGAGGAAGCGCTGTTCTCGGCTCCTCCTCTCTGTTTACATCAGGGCTGAATTTTATCTGCGCAACATGAGCTGGAATGCGGACATAGAAGAGTTCCCAGCAGTCAGCGTGCGGCACGGCGGCTCTCCTCACATCAGTGCTCACGATTGCACACACTGGACAACTGACGTCAAGACTCCATTCTACATGCGTGCGAGGGAGCAACTAGATAACAACACACTGTCCTGCCGCCACACGCTCCTGCTGCCCGAACATTGCGCACAGTGGACATTCAGGGAGACAAGGGGCGTGTGCCCGGTGTGAACAGCAAGTGATAACCACGCAAACCTCCATATAGCAGGAGTCTTGTAACAGGACAGAGCAATATGGAGCTTATGGGCCGACATAGCTATAGACTATCGTATACTGACTATATCCATGGACAGCTATAGCCTGTGTAAAGTCCTATAGACAACTACATAGCCATAAAGGGATATACTACGTAGCCATATAAAGAGCTGTCTACGTAGCTCCATGTAACATATCTTTATAGAGAGAGAGCTGTTTACTGTATGTATCCGTATAGACAATTGTACGTATTCATACAGCTATGCATATACATCCATATACTGCATGTAAACATAATCTGTTTATAAAGATAACTATACTGTATAAATAGCTATATACTATATATCCACAGAGATTGCCTGTATACATCCATAGACAGCTGTATACTTCGTATAATAGCCGTTTGCTGTATATATTCATTTAGATAGATGTATACTGTGCATACATAACTGTATACTGTACAAATCCATATAGCTGTATATAGACAACTGTATATATCCCTATAGACCGCTGTATACTTTAGCTGAATACGCTATATATGCATAGCGGTATACTGTATGTATATATATATACGTAGCTGTATAGTGCATATAGACAGCTGTACATTGTATCCCTATAGACAGCAGTATACTATAGCTGAATACGCGCTATATGCATAGCGGTATACTGTGTGTATGTATATATATAACTAGTGTATAGTGCATATAGACAGCTGTACATTGTATCCCTATAGACAGCAATGTACTGTCTATCCACATGCACAGCTGTATACTGTCTATAGTTAGCTGCATACTGTGTACATCCATAGGCACAGCTGTTACTGTGTATAGAGAGCGGTATACACTGTGTATACCATCCAACTCGTGCCCTGGACAATAGGGGGGCGTGGCGCGTGGCCAGGGCTCGGGCTGCATTATGCTGTGCGGCTGGAAAACATGACGCTGGTTATGGAGAAACAGCTACTAATGGTTGTTCCTATCAGCGGTCATCAGTTGCCAGAAGATACAAGTGATAAGACCACACGCAGGTGGCCATGACTTACCATGAAGGATGAGCTGAGCCGCAGCCTCCTCAGTGAGAGCTCAGTATCCATACTGCCCCTGCCATGCAACTGGGTGTGCCAGGGAATGTGAGCACCAGGCTTGGTGACAGAGGTGAGCACTGCAGGTGGCTGCTGCTGCTTCCTTCTCCATGTGTTGTGCTGGAAGTGGCTGCTCCTCCCTCCTCTGTTTTCTCTCATTGCTGGATGTGGATCCTGCTGCTTCTCCCTCTGCTGTCCAATACTATGCTGTTCTGCACCTCTCCCTCCACCTCTGTGTGAGATGGATGGAAGTTTGCTCTGCTTCGCCGTCACTTCTGCTTTTTAGCAGGGAAAGTTCAGCCTCATCTAAGTCCCTTCCCAGTCAAGTTGCGTGTACGCAGTGGCCTGCCCCCCTAACATCTTCTTGTCCGTGCATCTGGATCCTAGGAGCCTGTGGAGAACGTGATAGGACTGTGAGTGCTGCAGAGCTCTCTCCTATTCCCTCTCTGTCCTCTGTCGTAGCTGTAGCCTGTGGCTCGTCGCCGATGTGGTTACATTATATCATGTCCATCATGTGACACCGCAAGCTGCTCTGAATGGAAACTTAAAGGGGCCTCACGTGACTGCAGAAATAGCAAACAGGATACGCAGCAAACCTTGCCAGCATCAGCACCCTGCTCATCATCACCAGGAAAGGAACGCTCATCCCTGCAGCGCATCATCAGGATTCCTGCTCCACATAAAAAACAAGGAGATGATCACACAGTATCTTCCTAGACTGCAATGACACATAGTTTGTATCTGTCCATAGTCCTAATAGGCTGTGTACTGTAAAATTCATTGAAGTCAGCAGCATGACTCAGCATTACTTTTTGCCTAATAGCTTTGTTTCTGACTATTGCAATAGATGTTAACATGTCCTAATATACAGTAAAAGGTTTGCATTTGAAAAATATTTCCCTACAATATCATAGCAAGTATATAATAAATGCTCGAATTATAAATCTACTAGCTATGTAAAAATATGAGAGCAGGCATATGTCACAGCATAAATATGCAGTGGTACTGGTGCGGTAGCACTTATATATAAAAATATCTTAGATTTATCTTAGTCTATAGTGCCCCATGCAAAGATAGTAAAGTATGGAGAGTGTTTCACTCAAATATGAGCCCAAACAGCACAAAAAAGGTACTGTTTGGCTAATAAAACCTTTAGAGGCACTGTTAGACTGGGGTGCCAAGGTCACCTCATAAAGAACTGAAGGGCCCCACTTTTCAACTACATGCAAATGTGACATTATCCGCACCCACAAATTTATATAACAATGAACTGGGTAGAATGTTAAATAAATAATATGCTGCCATTGTCTGTATATAGTGATTCAAGTATATTGTGCCAAATGCTGCTCATGAGAGGGTGGAGGCCCACTCTTGCACAGGGGCCCACAGGAGGATCTCCCCCTGTGGGCCAGTCCAAGCCTGTATAGGAATTGTCGGCTCATATACAAAAAAAATCAATCCTTAAAAGTATCTTTTAAGGATTGATTTTTTTGTATATGAGCCGTTGAATAATTAATCCAGAATTATATTTATTAAGAATTTTTGTTTCTGTATAGGAATTGTCTCAAGATCATTTTTTCAAAGTGCTTTGCTCCACTCCACAGCCTACCACCATCCTGTTTGTGGGGAGTGGTGTGTTTCTGAATGAATGATATTTCAGACCAGTGTCAACAGTGCGCTGCTGGCTCAAATGGTGTTCTCTGATGCTGCAAGCAGACAAAGCTTTGTCTGTGCAGCATCAGAGAAGTGCAGGGGCACTAAAGCTGGCCAGAACAGGAGCTAACAGCATGATCTAGCCAAATTCAAAGCAGGGCTGTGCACCAAAGAGCTTGAAAGTGTTGCGCACCTCACCTAGGAGTCTAGTCACTGCTGATAGATTACATAGGTTCCCAGTAATATTGGTAACAAGCAGTAGGAAACGATTAAAAATCACTCTGCTCATGAGAACACAAGATGTTTAATGAGGTAAAGCCAAAGTTTCTTGTTTAATAAACATTTTGCCAACCTAACTACTTATAGAAAAATGCGAACTTGCAGGTATAGATTTGCCTTCCTCCTTTGATGACTTGATTTCCTTTATGGCCCGAGTGGACTTATGTTTTGATGAGCTCTAGGTTCCTGTGTTCCACATGGCAGATCATCTTCAAAATGTCTCCGCAAAGTGGCCATACTGGAACCCATGCATATCAATAAGAATAGTTTATTATCGGTCGAAATATCTCATTGCTTTACCAAAGGACTGTTTAAATTGTGAATGGAATCATTCTCGTTTAAATTGTTCCAAGCTAAAGGCCAAAAATGGAAACTTCAGACCATAGGAAAAGAAGGAGGTATTACCATTAGGTCAATTTTATCCTGCAATAAACACAAACTGCTTGTGATTATGGCTGTTATCTTTGGTTATTCTGTATTTATTTGACCAGTCTTCATTCTTTCTGCATAGCATTTTATGACCTTTGTTAAAGATCTTCTTGGAGTTAAAGGGTTCACCACTATTTGGGTTAAAATGGATTATTTCCCCAAGATGTCTCATTTTGTTCCATGTTCCACCCTGGCTCCAGTGTTGACCCATGGATATTTTTTAAAGAAATGTTCTAGTTTCTCTGTATCCAAACTTGCATAGTCACTGACCATGGTGTGCAACTGCAGGTTCTGGTAGGAGCTGTGCAAGACCTAAAAAAAAATCTCCCTGGACTTATTACTCAGCTTATCACCCCTAATCCGCAGACTGAGAGAATCAATCAGTTAATGTCACACTGTGACTGTTCATGATTAGGGAAAGGGGATGTGAACCGGTCCCTAGGACTCGGGTACGAACTATCCCTGTTCCCAAAGGTACCTCTAAAAGTGAGGAGGTTTGGGCCACCAGCCTTACTGTTCTCCTATTATTCCCTAAGCTGTCCCTCCTCCAGGAGGCCTTGGACAAAAATGCTAGTGAATCAACATGTAAGTCAGACATTGATAACAGAAAGCAGCAAACACCAAATGTAGAAACGTATATAGGGAAGGATAGAAATGTACAAACCAAATGGGAATGGGAAAACGAGGAAAGCATACACCCAAAAAAAAGCACGCAACAATCTTTAGTGACAATAGTGATCTCCAATTCAGCACAGTGTCTCCAAGGATCTACGAAACAAAGCTTTCAGTGGCAAGAAATAAGTTTTGGAGAGGTTTTATAGGGAGACGTAATGACCAGATCAGAAGCTGCTGAAATGGAGCTGCATGTTTCTGACCAGCATAGAAAGGGTCGTTAACCTCTTCAGCATCAAAGGAAACCAAACCAATTTAATATGGGAGACAAACACACAGGATAAATGCAAGATCTGCGGAGTGATTTTCTAACCTCAGATGTCCCAGGAGGACGTGACACACTCGTGACAGTTCATGGCATAATATTTGCAAATTTTTTGCAACACCCATCAAGGTAATAATGAGGTAATAACTCAGGAACGCTTCAACATATCCTAGCGATTCTGAGATTGTTTTTTCGTGACATATTGGGCTTCATGTTAGTGGTAAATTTAGGTCAATAATTTTTGCGTTTATTTGTGAAAAAATCAGAAATTTGGCGAAAATTTAGAAAATTTCGCAATTTTAAAATTTTGAATTTTTATTCTGTTAAACTAGAGAGTTATGTGACACAAAATAGTTACTAAATAACATTTCCCACATGGCTACTTTACATCAGCACAATTTTGGAAACAAAATATTTTTTTGTTAGGAAGTTATAAGGGTTAAAAGTTGACCAGCGATTTCTCATTTTTACAAAAAAATGTACAAAACCATTTTTTAGGGACCACCTCACATTTGAAGTCACTTTGAGGGGTCTATATGGCAGAAAATACCCAAAAGTGACACCATTCTAAAAACTGCACCCCTCAAGCTACTCAAAACTACATTCAAGAAGATTATTAACCCTTCAGGTGTTTCACAGGAACTAAAGCAACGTGGAAAGAAAAAAATGGACATTTTTATTTTTCCAACAAAAATTTTCTTTAAGCATCAATTTTTTCATTTTCACAAGGGCAACAGGATAAAATGGATCCTAAAATTTGTTGGGCAATTTCTCCTGAGTACACTGATACTTCATATGTGGTCATAAACCGCTGTTTGGGCGCACGGCAGGGCTCAGAAGGGAAGGAGCGCCATTTGACTTTTTGAATGGAAAATATGCTGGAATATTTAGCGGTTGCCATGTAGCATTTGGAGAGCCCCTGTGTGCCTAAACATTGGAGCTCCCCCACAAGTGACCCCATTTTGGAAACTAGACCCCCCAAGGAACTTATCTAGATGCATAATGATCACTTTGAACCCCCAGGTGCTTCACAAATTGGTCTGTAAAAAAAAAAGTACTTTTTTTTCACAAAAATTTTATTTTAGCCTCAGTTTTTTTCATTTTCACATGGGCAACAGGATAAAATGGATCCTAAAATTTGTTGAGCAATTTCTCCTGAGTACACCGATACCTCATATGTGATCATAAGCCACTGTTTGGGCGTACGGCAGGGCCCGGAAGGGAAGGTGCACCATTTGATTTTTTGAATGGAAAATTAGCTCCAATCGTTATCGGACACCATGTCGCGTTTGGAAAGCCCCTGTGCACTTAAACATTGGAGCTCCCCCACAATTGACCCCATTTTGAAAACTAGACCCCTTATGGAACTTATCTAGATGTGTAGTGAGCACTTCGAACCCCCAAGTGCTTCACAAAAGTTTATAACACAGAGCAGTGAAAATAAAAAATATTTTTTTTTCCTCAAAAATGATTTTTTTAGCACGCCACTTTTAATTTTCACAAGGCTAACAGGAGAAATTGGACCACAAAAGTTGTTGTTCAGTTTGTCCTGAGTACGCTGGTACCGCATATGTGGGGGGGGAACCACTGTTTGGGCACACGGCAGGGCTCAGAAGGGAAGGAGTGCCATTTGACTTCTTGAAATGAAAATTACTTCTAATCGTTAGCGGACACCATGTCGTGTTTGGAGAGCCCCTGTGTACCTAAACATTGGAGCTCCCCCACAAATGACCCCATTTTGGAAACTAGACCCCCTAAGGAACTTATCTAGATGCATAGTGAGCACTTTAAACCCCCAAGTGCTTCACAAAAGTTTATAACGCAGAGCCGTGAAAATAAAAAATATTTTTTTTCCTGAAAAAATTATTTTTTACTGCGCAATTTTTTATTTTCACAAGGGTACCAGGATAAATTGGACCCCAAAAGTTGTTGTCCAGTTTGTCCTGAGTACGCTGGTACCCCATTTGTGGGGGGGAACCACTGTTTGGGCACACGTTTGGGCTTGGAAGGGAAGTAGTGACATTTTGAAATGCTGACTTTGATGGAATGGTCTGCGGGCATCATGTTACATTTGCAGAGCCTCTGATGTACCTAAACTGTGGAACCCCCCACAGGTGACCCTATTTTGGAAACTAGACCCCGCCAAGGAACTTATCTAGATGTGTGGTGAGCACCTTCAACCCCCAAGCGCTTCACAGAAGTTTATAACGCAGAGCCGTGAAAATAAAAAATAATTTTTTTTCCTCAAAAAAATGATTTTTAGCTAGCAATTTTTTTTTCACAAGGGTAGCAGGATAAATTGGACCCCAAAAGTTGTTGTCCAGTTTGTCCTGAGTACGCTGGTACCCCATATGTGGGTGGGGACCACTGTTTGGGCACACGTCGGGGCTCGGAAGGGAAGTAGTGACTGTCACGGTCACGTGTGTCTGGACGCAGCGAGTACCGCAAGGCGAACCCATATGACACACGTGACCCAGGATACACCGCCTCCAGTTGGGCGAATTTAAATAATAAGACGTGCAGCTGGATACACCGCCTCCATTGGCAAATTTAGGTATTACACGTATTTATACAATAGTCTGGAAACCCCGCCTCCAGTAAGGCGAATTTAAATAATAAAGTGGAACCTGGGTAACAATAACAATGGTGGGCCCTGAGATAGGGAATAGGGATGTGGAGACCTCCTGCACTCCCCTGAGCCAGAGTCCCTGCACTCCTAACGTTCCCTATGCCGGTTCCGCACTGGGCGACGCACAGGAACCTTAAAACCCTGACTCGCCCTGACCCTAAACCCTCACTAGGGAATTGGTCGGTGTGGAAACTAATCCCACCACTGCACTAAACACACATAAGGGAAAAAGACAATACAGGGGGAATACCACTTAGCTTTGCTCTGTTGCGTACGCTTCTAGCAACAGAGCCCACCACCTGCGTGCATCTTCTCCAACTGGATCCATCACCATAACCGGATCCATCACCCTAGTGCAGCCTTGGAGCAGAGTCCACCACCAGTTGCAGCTGCCCAGTAAACAGAGTCCCAAAGATGAGTCCAGCTTCTGCCAATAAGTCCAGCATGCTTGAGTCCAGTTTTCAGCAACCAAGTCCAGCATGCTGAGTGCAACTCTCACCATAGTCGCCACTCCACCAAGCCATGCAAGCACTTCCTGCTGACACCATAAACTGCGACTCCACCACGCCATGCCAGCCCTTCCAGCAGACACCAACGTTGAACTCCACCAATCCATGCCAGCACTTCCTGCAGAATCCACAGGTGACTCAACCCCTCTGGCTGGGCTGCCCAGGACTCCCATTCAGCTCCTTCTTTCACCCAGGCTTCCTTGAGAATGACTAACTCACAATATCACCAACTGATCAAACACACCTGACACTCTTTTATAGAGCCTCACACCTGATTTGTAATTAAGTGCACATTAAACCAAAGAAACTAAAGTGCACTACTGCTCACCACCACCGGGGCACTACCGCTTACACCACGTGTAATAATTCTAATGGCCACCGGGGGCAATCAACCCACTTTGGCACCAAACCAAAGGAAAAAAGTTCACATTGTCCATTTACTTGTCAGATCCACCTTGGATCATGACAGTGACATTATGAAATGCTGACTTTGGTGGAATGGTCTGCGGGCATCATGTTACATTTGTAGAGCCCCTGATGCACCTAAACTGTGGAACCCCCACAAGTGACCCCATTTTGGAAACTAGACCCCCAAGGAACTTATCTAGATGTGTGGTGAGCACCTTGAACCCCCAAGTGCTTCACAGAAGTTTATAACGCAGAGCCGTGAAAATAAAAAATAACTTTTTTTCCTCAAAAAAATTATTTTTTGCCAGCAATTTTTTTTCTCACAAGGGTACCAGGATACATTGGACCCCAAAAGTTGATGTCTAGTTTGTCCTGAGTATGCTGGTACCCCATATATGGGGGGGAACCATTGTTTGGGCACATGTAAGGGCTCGGAATGGAAGTAGTGACGTTTTGAAATGCAGACTTTGATGGAATGGTCTGCGGTCGTCGTTACGTTTGCAGAGCCCCTGATGTGCCTAAACAATAGAAACCCCCCACATGTGACCCCATTTTGGAAACTAGACCCCCCAAGGAACTTATCTAGATGCCTGGTGAGCACTTTGAACCCCCAAGTGCTTCACAGAAGTTTATAACGCAGAGACGAGAAAATAAAGCAGGGACTGTAGGAGCAGATGATGTGGATGGAAAGTGGTATGGGGAATGAGTTTGGTACGGGGAAGGAGTTTGGTATGGGGCAGGTTGCTGGAAGTGGGGAGATGTCTGATAATGGGGAGGTTGCTGGTACTGGGGAGGTGGCTGGTATGTAATAGGAGGGGGAGGAGGGAAAGTGGCTGGAGGGGGTGCAGGTGGAGGAACTACTGGGATGGGAGGAGGAGGTTGGGAGGTAACGTGCTGGAGAGCACTGTGGCACGAATGCATTACATGCATCTGCTGGCTAGGAGAGAGCGTTTCCATGCGCTCCACAACAGACCTGAAAAAGGTGTGGTTTGGCGAAGATCTTGCTTCTGAATGCATGGTTTGCAGAAGTGTCTTCACCTCAAGAATGCTGGAGTTGATCTGCTGAAAGCCTGCGGAGATTTGCTCTGACAAGACTTTTAGACAGTTCTGGAAAGATGCATTCAGATGCAAGAACTCTGGCGCATAAGTCCTTTCCTGACCTCTCTGCCGCTGCCGCCCAGTACCCGCAGGTGTACTAGAGGTGGCAGGGGCAGAAGGGTGGGGTAAAGGGAAATCGATCTTCTCAACAGCAGCTCCATGTAATGTTGTCGTCCATGATGCTCCTGCGCTGGTGGATGGGACAGATGGGTCTAATGTGTGGGAAGGCTGGGAAGGTGCAGATGTACCGGGGCGGTCGAAGTGTCCCTCGGTGCTGGTCTCCTCAGGGATCGCCTCAGAAGGGTCCAACCGTGCAGGCTCCTGAGTGCTGCTCACCATGCTGTGGAATAAAGAGAAAAAAAAACAATTAAAATAGTGACATGGCATGGCCCTGGCTGAAAATTTTTTTACATCTAAACATTTTTTTTTTTACATGTGGTGTGTAATATTTACCTTCTGGTGACCATTGTATCCCGGAGGAACGACAGGGCTCGTGCTTACTTGTACTTGCTCCTGCGTCCTCCAGATCCCCTCGGGGCCCGCATCTCTTTATTGAACTCCTTCTTGAAACGATCCCTCACAGACCGCCACCGCTTCACAATTCTCTCCCCTGAAATGAGAAAGGACAAAGTGGTTAGTATACAACATCAGTGTTTCCCAAACTCCAGTCCTCGTGTTCCCCAGGGGTCATGTTTTCATGATTTCCATAGTAAATAGAAATCCTGAACACATGATACGTGGGGACCACGAGGACTGGAGTTCGGGAAACACTGGTTTACATCAAGCAACCGGTACTGTATATACTTACGCTCTTTAATCTGGGCCCGAGCATCGAGGTCCTCCCAGTGGTCCACAGGGCGCGAACAGATTTCCTCCCAGAGCCGTCGGGTAACTATCAGGTCAGCATGGAGGCGGTCAGCCATATTCCTTAGCGGCTCCCTTTCTCTGACGAGATCGATTAGCTGGTCAACATCAATTCCTCCATCCTCACCGTCAGTCGCGAGCACGCTGTGAAGGCTGTTAAAGTAAAAGAGAAAAATAGATGATGGATTTTGGAAATAAAAACTTACCATCAAACGCTGACGATGCGAGGGAGGGCTCCCAGAAGAAGATGTGGTGTCCTCCTGCTGGCCAGACTTCACTCCTGTGGGTGGTGCTGCTGCTGCTGCCAGTGCTGCTGCTGCTGCTGCATCTCTTGGGCGGCTGTTGAATAAAGAGAAACAAAGGGCCAATGAATATCTTGATATTCCATGGCCCTTGTTTTGAGGAATGGGGGATTTGATAATTACCATCTGTCATCTGCTGGTGGACTCCCCTCCGGTTGTTCTGCATGGTCGCTTTGCTCCATTTGGGGTGGTGGTGCTGGTGGTGGTGCAGTTGTCTCCTGCCTTCTCCTGCGGCTGGTTCCTGTCTTGGGTGGCATGTTGGGTGTGGCTGAGGGTCCCACTGTCATGGTTTTATATATGTGTGCTGTGGGCAGAGCTACTGAGCATGCTCAGACTCAAAAAACCGGATCCGGCCACCGGATCCGGCTTTTGCCGGATCAGGCACATTGCGGCGCTCATAGACTTTGTGTGAAAAAGCCGGATCCGGCGGGTCCGGCTTTTTCGCCGGAGACAAAAAACGTTACAGTAGCCGTTTTTTCCAGACGCCGGATTGCGACACATTGCCGGATCCGGCGAAAACCGGACGAAACGCATGACCATCCGGCGCTAATGCAAGTCAATGGGGGGGGGGAAATGCAATGCCGGATCCGGGTTTTGTCAAAAGAGCCAGATCGCGCCTGACGGTGAAAACCTGATGTGTGAAAGAGGCCTAAGCAATAAAACTTTTTTTCTTGTAAAACTTGTATTCCATTTAACTTTGTTAAATAAATTTTCATCGGCCTAAAATTTTTTTTACTAATATAAACTGCCATTTATGTAACAAACGGGACAAGTTCATCTTAATTGACAAGTTTAACAAAAAAAAATGTATTCACACTAAAGAGAAAGTTTCACTTTCTCTTTCACTTTCCCACAATGCAATGTCCCTGCATAACTTTTTGACAACATGCAAAGTGTTATCAATTACACACTTTGCAAATGCTAAACGTGTACTGTCACATATGAAGCTGTAAGATATGAAGCTGTAAGGTACACGTCAGTAGACAACATAAAAGTTTGTAAAAAAAAAACAAAAAAAAAAATTGCTGATCCTGTCCAAAACACTCACCCTGTCCCCTTTGGTTGTCAGATCTGATGGTGGCAATGCGCTGGCTCGATCGGTACCTCAGGTCTGCTAATTTTTTTCTTATTTGTGTTGTTGATCGCTCGACACCAAAGTTGCGCATTAGCCCTCTTTTGATTTTTTTCAACACACGCTTCTTGTGTAGCATTGGGCGGGCATGTGTAGCCCAGTCATAATCCCGCGCATCAACCTGCTGGATGAGGTATCGTACCTCAGGCTCCCCCCAGGGAACAGAACGCCTGGAAGACATCTTTTTGTAATTATGTTATGTAGGCCGCATTAACGCCGCCCACCCGAGCGTCATGACGTCACGGCGCACGGGAACGCTGATGCGTCATTGTAATCCAGCGTCCTTTTTGAGAACGCAATACACATGCAGATATCCTGCGTCCTTTTTGAGAACGCAATAGACATGCAGATATATATTGGCTAAACAGCATTTTTCGTACACCTATCTCAACCCCTCTTTTTTGCTTCTCTACATTATTGCCCCCTCTCATCACACCTTTGAATTTGCATTCTCCACATTACTCCCCCCTCCCCATCACACCCCTCTTTTTGAATGATAACCGGTACTCCACCCTCCCCATCTCAACCCCTCTTTTTGGCATCTAAATATTGAACAAACCGCACTTTTGAAGTTATCCCCATTACTTCTCTCAAATAGGTGGCATTATGAAAAAAACACGAAAGAAATTTCAAAATTTAGAAATTTTATTTCCATTAAAAATCTTAAACAGGATAAACAAGATATTTTTTAACATGCAAACTATATCGAATGCTGCCAAGTCACAGCACCAGGCCCGTTAAAGTATTGGCAGTACTTTTCTCGGCATGCCTTAGCATCGTCCTTGCTCCTGCCCTGATTCACAGGTTGCAGTCCTGCAATAGCGGGATCATTCTCGCGCCATTCTCCGAGCACAGCGTCATCATTGCTGTCAGAGTCCATGAAGCCTGGCGGACAGTAAGCTGTTGCATCACGCTGCCGTAGAAAATTGTGCAGCACGCAACATGCCAACACCACGGAGTCTATGGATTCCAGCTTTATGTTGATAGCAGTGTGGAATACCCTGAAGCAGTTGGCCATGATGCCGAACGCATTCTCAACCACGCGGCATGCCCTTGACAGTCTATAATTAAAAATACGCCTTTCGTCAGTCAAAGTCTTTTGTGGATACGGCTTCACAAGATGCAAATGAAGGGGGAAGGCTTCATCGCCAGCAAAAACAAAGTTAAGGTTGGCGGTGGTGTCCATGTTGGTTGGCAAATGCAGTTCTGAATTATTCAACCGTTCCCCAAAAATTGTGTGCTCCAAAACGCCTCCGTCCGAAACCCTGCCATTCATGCCTACATCAACGTTTATAAATTCATAATTGGCATTAACAAGGGCCATGAGGATCACGCTGAAGTAGCCCTTGTAGTTATAGAAATAACTTCCGGTGTTGGCTGGCTGCGTGATACGAACATGCTTGCCATCCAAGGCACCACCACAGTTTGGAAACTGCCAAATTCGTTCGAAATCCGATGGGATTTTTAGCCATTCCGCCTCGGATTTTGGAAAAGGAATGTAGCTTCGCAAACTGCGGATGATAGCTTTGCATGTTTCAGGGATTAACACGCTGAGTAGTGATCTAGAAACAGTAGCAGAAAATTGTAAGTCCTTCATTGAACGTCCGGTTGCCAGAAACCGCAGCGTGACTGCCAAACGTTCCTCTGCTGAAACAGCTGCACGCATCCGTGTATCCTGGTGTTCAATGTGTGGCCTCACACATTCCAGTAGGAGTTTGAATGAATCCTCCGACATCCGTAGATAATTTCAGAAATCCTGCGGATACTTCTCCTGTAACTCCCTCACTAGATGCATGTGGGTGAATTTGGACCTCTGCTCCAGCCATTCTCTGGTCCACACGCGATGCTTTCGTGTGGAGCGCCTCTGTTCCACCCGCGCCTCCTCTTGGCGATCTCCCTCCATCAGTAAAGCAGCCGCCACAATGACACGCTCCGCGGTGGACATGTACATTATGTGGACCCTGCACATTAAAAAAATGAGAAAAGTAATTAAAATATAAAATAAAAAAGTTAAGAGTCATTGTTTTTACTTAAGCATTTGTCAACACAGAAAAAAAGGGGAGATAAGAAAAACCTAAAACCTAAAATGGCGGTGGCGGGCGCGGCCGTGAAAAGATAGCTAGGTTATCAAAGGTTATAGAGGATCAAATATAACAAATACATTACCTCTCAAAGAAGCAAAAGAACAAAAATACACTGGGGTGGGCGCGGCGAAAGAACACAAAAAAACACCACATCGGCTGTTGAGATAAGAACAAGTGTATTAACATGCAAAATGGAAAATAAAAACTATAAAAAAACAATATTACCTTGGAAAGGAAATCAAAAATTCCAGAAATTTCAATTCCAATGATGAAACGCAGTAGCGACTCCAACAGGAGCCTAAAACCTGCCACACACGTTACAATCCCCGAAACAACGCACAAAGGACTAGCAACATAAACCGAATCCACAAAGCGCGCTGGAACAATGGATGGAGGCGCAGTTTTACGTTCACATGTATAGCTGAGGTGATGTTGTGGCCACCAATCGGCGCTAATGGGCGTTACAAAAGAAAACTTAGTCCCGCCTGCGCCAGCTCACATATCAGTCGCCAACGAGGTCGCTCGTCGTTCATAAAAGGGGTCAAACACAACGATTCAGGCTCAACAGCGGGACGCCAATGACCAAAATACGGTCCTGTACGTTCATGCACGATCAGCGACATCACAGTGGGGGTCACATCGCCGCTACTTGTCACACACATCGACATCGCCAGCGATGTCGCTGCTGCGTCATAAAATCGCTGTCGCTTAAGCGATATCGCAAGCGATCTCGCTTAGTGTGACAGTATCTTAAGTCCCAATATGTGTCGTCATTGCTCAGATATCTGGACATAATTACTCCACCATTTTTATTGTGTGCATATTTACAACATCTAAATTACAACTCCCTGACTGGTGGCACCATGACGAATTTGCCTTACCAAAATGTGAAATATTTAGCTAATTGTTCTGCCACCAAATGCAGTGCTCTCCTTGTTTTTTTGCCCGTTTCTTAGCCACTATATAACTTTTGTTTTTTGACTCAAAACATCATAGATGTTCGCATTATTACCACAGGTTTTTCTAAATTTTGTTAGCAATTCTGTTGGTTAGAAGGTCCTTTGTAGTAGGCCTCAACCTTTTCCTTATTTTTTTGATTGGTGTGGAGCCAACAGGAATATAAATCATATCATTTGTAAAATGTGTGCCTAAGCATAGGTAAACCCTTGATACCATAGCCATATGTGTGGTGTAACAAATTCCTCTGTTTTTGTTCACATTGTAGTGACTGATGTGACAAGGCGTTGGCGCAGCTGCAGGGACACATATAGGAGGGAGAGACAGCTGAGGTCCCGTAGTGGAGCGGCCGGAACCACAAAGAGAAAATACCTGTACTTCGACCGCCTACATTTCCTTGCTCCTGTGATGGATCTGAGACCATAAGTGCATGGTTTAATGTATTACTTTGGATATTCTCTATGCAAAATTTAATTAATGTTATTTTTTCCATTGTAGCACTGAGTCAAACCTCACAGGGAGGGAGACGGGTTCCGACTCTGAGGTGGTGATTGATCCTGAGTCGGATGTTGCTGCAGGGTCCGGCCCATCTGCAGGACTTCCCAGAGCCACACCACCACCACCAAGATCACCACCACCAGAATCTGTTAGCCAGGCAGCACAGCATGATGACCGGGGCAACAGTAGCAGCCCCACCATGCCACTGGATACCTCTCCTCAGCCTTCGGCCCTACCACGACGAGGCAGGCGCAGGAGAGAAGGAGCACCTTTGGGAACAAGAATGCAGGTGGACCGAGGTGTATTGGACTACTTGTCCACAGCTGCTCATGATGATGGGGAGGAGGCTTATGGGCGCAGTCTGGCACAGTATTTGAGGGCAATTCCCCGTGGGTACAGGCTGCGTACGAGAGGGGCTCTCCAAATCGTTTTGGATGCCAGCACACCACCCAATAATCCCCGCAGTGTGTTTCAGTTTCTTGAAAGTGGCAGCTGTCAGATGAGAATCAAATTGATAGGCTGGTTGGACTTGATGTGACAAGTCAACCATCCTTGGAACGTGTTCCTCCTCCTCCTCCACGGGTGCCAACACCTCCGCCTCAGCCTGCACACATCCCCAATGTGGCTCCACAGGTCCAATATATGGGCCAGGGCGCACATGCCCAATATGGCCACTTTAACGTACCCAATGGTGGTGGGTGGCCACAACATGGGTATGTTAGACATGGACATATTGGGGGATATGGGCAATTAGGGCAGCCCTACCAGGATTACCCACACCAATATCAAAATTACCCCTACCCAAACCCACAAATTGATCCTGGCAGGATGCAACAGATGGCACAGCCAGCTGCCAGCGCACAGGGGGACAGAGATGTGGCCCAGCAACCAAGGCCAAATGTCCAAACAGGCCCCCCAACTTCACCACCACCAACCTACCATGACTTGTAGGTTTTCGTCTTTCCCTTGATGTACTGTTTTGTGTTTTATACATGATGTTTCATTTTTGGTTTGGACTGTTAAATACTAATGTGCTGATAACATTAGGCCATATGCCATTACTATGGTTATTTGGTACGGCAATACCAAAAAAACCAAAGTAATAAACTTGTTAACATTCACAATGTGTGTCTGTTCATGTTCGTACATGTTCTGTAATGTGTTAGATAGATATAGTAAAAAGTACTGTTTAAAAAAAAAAAAAAAAAGGCCAAGCAAACAATCTTTATGAGAACATAACACAACCAAAGCACTACATAGATAAGGCATCATCTTGCCAGGGAGTAGCACCCTGAGGTGTTAGAAAATAAGTTGTAAACACATCACGTACTTTGAGTCCGGAAATTGGACGACGGGGTGGGTTTACATGTGTCCTAGGCCTAGACACATTAGCAGACTCCACTTCAGCATCATCATGTGAGGGGCAGTCATGAATTCTTGTGAAGTTATGTAGGACAACACAGGCTTTAATAACTTCATTGACATTAGCTTCACTCAGCTGAATTGCGGACTGTAGGACTCTCCATTTGGCTGTAAGAATACCAAAGGCACACTCCACCAGTCGCCGAGCACGTGATAGGCGAAAGTTAAATATTCTATGCCGGTGGTCAAGGGTTCGTCGTGGATACGGCCTCATGACATGTCTGCTCAATTGAAAGGCCTCATCTGCTACAAGAACATAAGGCACCGGTTCCAGATTTGAGTTGGGAAGCTGACGTGGTGGTGGTAGGTCAAGCTCATTATTACGCAGCCGCCGACCCATAATGGAAGAATTGAAGACTCTGGAGTCTCCAGTTCTTCCATAGGCCTCAATATATACAATTATAAACCTGTAGTGAGTGTCAACCAAAGCCAACAATACTACAGAAAAATATTGCTTATAATTATAGAATTGGGACCCTGAGTTCGGCGGCTTATGCATACGGATGTGCTTCCCATCTAGGGCTCCAATACATTGTGGAACCTGGCACGTGTCCTCAAATCCACGGGAGATACGCAACCAGTCAGGCACTTTGGGCTCCGGCATTACCACGTGATGGAGTCTGGTCCAGATTTGGGAGCATGTAGACCGTACTATGCCAGAGATTGTGGATTTCCCAATTAAAAATTCTAAATGCAGAGCAGCATATGAAAGGCCAGTTGAAAGGAAGCTAAAATAAAAAAAAAAAACATGAGTACACAGCCCAACAAACAACAGATACAGTTTCAAACACATTTAAAGTCGAGGAATTCTAAAGTAGGCATGATGAACATTAAATTACATGCCATGGCTTGGTTCCGTAAGCCGCAAGCATATATATTTTTTGGGGAAATGTGGTGGAAATAATTTAAGAAAATAGGGCAATAAGAAATAAGGTTCAAGGTCTGTTAAATAAATATGCTGCTTCACACATCATCAACATATTGGTTTGAGACATACCGTAAGGTGAGGAGTAGACGCTCCTCTGCAAAAATAGCTTTGCGCATCCTCGTGTCCTGAAATGTGATCCCAGGGTGCACAATCTCAAGCAAGATATCAAAGGTAGCAAGGCTCATCCGACAATATTGATAGAACTTCTCCGTATGGCTATGCAGAGATGTATAGAGAGGGTGGAAATGGCCTTTAGATATCCTTCGGAGCAAAAGTGGATGGACCCACATTCGTCTACGCCTCCTCCTCGGATCCACAATCACAGGGTATTGCTCCCCAAAATGTCGGGATAGAACCCAATAGAAAAGAACACGCTCAGTGGTGTTAAAAGTGATCCTGTCTGTCATGTTTAGCACAAAGCAGAGCTAACCAAATCCAAGCACTGACTGTATGTCAAAGGTAGCAGGCTCACACCTGTTGGAGAGCCCATAAATATAGGGCGGGATGATTTTTTAAATGAATTTCAGGCCTAAAAATCGTTATTTGTCAATTTTGGAATGGTCAGAAAAAAAAATCGCCAGACGGATGTCAAACGGATGCTTACATGCGATTAAAATCGGATCAATGAAGAAAAATCGCATCAAAAACGGATCACTGGTCAAGAAACATTTGTGCGATTTCGGACCGTTAAAATGGGACCGATTTTTTAATCATTGTGTGTGACTCCAGCCTTAGCCATTAAAAGGTATCAACCACTGAGGACTCTCAATTCTGAATATTTTTCTATCTACTGGCTAACATGGTACAAAGATATACATCTTTCCTGTAAAAAAAGTGAACATTTAACTTTTTTCCACAAAAATTTAATTCAGATCCAGTTTGTTTTATTTTACCAAGGGTAACAGGAGAAATTGGACCCCCAAAGAATTTGTCTTGAGTATGTTGATATCCCATATATACAGGTAAACCACTGTTTGGGCGCATGGCAGAGCTCGGAAGGGAAGGAGTGCTGCTTGACTTTTCAATGCAAAGTTGGATGGAATTGAGATCGGACGGCATGTCGCGTTTGGAGAGCCCCTGATGTGCCTAAACAGTGGAAAACCCCCACAAGTGACACCATTTTGGAAAGTAGACCCCCTAAGGAACTTACCTAGATTTGTGATGAGCACTTTGAACCCCCAAGTGCTTCACAGAAGTTTATTAATGTAGAGCCGTAAAAATAAAACAATCTTTTTTTTTTCACAACAATGATCTTTTTGTCCCCTTTTTAATTTCCCAAGGGTAACAGGCGAAATTGGACCCCAAAAGTTGTCCTGAGTATGCTGATACCCCATATGAGTAAACCACTGTTTAGACGCATGGCAGAGCTTGGAAGGGAAAGAGCACCGTTTGACTTTTTCAGCGCAGAATTGGCTGGAATTGAGATCAGACGCCATGTCGCGCTTGGAGAGCCCCTGATGTTCCTAAACAGTGGAAACCCCCCAATTCTAACTCCAACCCTAACCCCAACACATCCCTACCCCTTATCCCAACCCTAACCATAACCCAAACCACAAACCTAACCCTAACAGACCCCTAATCTTAATCCCAAGCCTAACCCTAATCCCAACCGTAACCCAAATCTTAACTTTAGCCCCAACCTTAACCCTAACTTTAGCCCCAACCCTAACTCTAACTTTAGCCCCAACCCTAAGCCTAACTTTAGCCCCAACCCTAACCCCAACCCCAATCCCAACTCCAACCCTAACCCTAATGGGAAAATGGCAATACTTTTTTATTTTATTATTTTTATGCAACTAAGGGGTTGATAAAGGGGGGTTTAATTTACTATTTATAGCAGGATTTTATAACGGGTTATGTTTGGCAGCAGTCACACACTAAAAGATGATTTTTATTGCAAAAAAATAGTTTTTGCATCACCACATTTTGAGAGCTATAATTTTTCCATATTTTGGCCCACAGAGTCATGTAAGGTCTTGTTTCTTGCGGGATGAATGATGTTTTTATTGGTACCATTTTCAGGCACATTACTTTTTTTATCGCTTTTTATTCTGATTTTTGTGAGGCAGAATGAACAAAAAAACAGCAATTCATGAATTTCTTTTTTTGTTGGGAGGCGTTTATACCGTTACGCGTGTGGTAAAATTGATAAAGCAGTTTTATTCTTCAGGTCAGTATGATGACAGCGATACCTCATTTATATCTTTATTTATGTTTTGGTGCTTTTATACAATAAAAACTATTTTATATAAAAAATAATTATTTTTGCATTGCTTTATTCTTAGAGCTATATGTTTTTATTTTTCCGGTAATGGAGCTACATGGCGGCTTGTTTTTTGTGGACAAGATGAAGTTTATTTATATCCGCCTTTTTGATCGTATGTTATTCCACTTTTTGTTTGGCGGTATGATGATAAAGCTTTTTTTTTTAATGGCGTTCACTAAAGGGGTTAACTAGTGGGACAGTTTTATAGGTCGGGTCGGTACAGACGCGGCGATACCAAATATGTGTACTTTTATTGTTAAGATTTTTATTAATTCAATTTATTTATTGATGGAATAAATATTTATTTTTCTTTATTATTATTTTTTAAAATATCTCTACAATTGTTTAAAAAAATAATATTTTCTTCTTAGTTTTACAGTTTGTCCCAATATGAGACACTCATTTTGTGCAGGCTGTTCACTTATATGGCTTGCAGATTTGCATGCCATACAAGCTGTCAGCGCTGCACTTTGTGCACACTGACCTCAGAGACTTCTTGACATGCACTGTGCATGACAGGAAGTCTCTCAGCTCCGGTAACCTGGATGTTGTCATGCCGCGGGGTCTCCGATCCAAAGGCAGAGAGGCTGTCAGCCCCTCTGCCAGCTCCGGAACTCTGCAATCATGTTTGATTGCAGTGTTCCAGGGTTAAAGTGCCGTGACCGCTCCCCTGGCACTTAGTGCCGGGTGTCAGCTGTGAGAATCAGCTGACACCCGGCCGTGATCAGGTGCGCTCCCCCCGTTAGTGCGGCTGATCGCACATGACGTACTATCCCGTCCACGGGTAATAAGTCCCAGGGCACATGGACGGGATAGTACATCTGATGTCAGAAAGGGGTTAAGGGCTGTGTGATTCCTCTCATATTTAATGCTGCACTCTCACGTTTAGTGCCTAGTGCACACCTGCGTCATATTACAGTTGAACTGCTTCATATTATTGGTCGTGCCGTGCTCTTCAGTTTCACTGTACATTACTATATTGTGCTGTGTTTTTGTTACTATTGCAGGAAGTGCTCTGTTAGTTTTGTTTCACTTCTTAATATACTTATTTACATCAGCTTTGGTCTCATTTTCGTGTTATCCCACGCAATCAGATTCTGTAGTTCTCTTATAATTGTTATAATGTGTTTCTTCTTGGAATTGAGACTTAATGTTCTCAGGTTGTGATTGTATATGTATTTGAAGTGATATGCACTAACTGCAAAATAGGACGAGAGTGTTAATTATGTCCTTTTTGTGCAGTGCGTGTATATACTTCTGTATGTATGCGCTGTGTGTGTGTATAATACATATGTTTATGTGCTGTATCTGTGTATATGTATGTGCACATTGTGTGTGATGGCATGATTATATTTGTATAAATGAAGATTTTTTTTTTTGTTTAAGAATAAATGTGGATTGTTGATCAAGGAAAAAAATTATGACATCTCCTGAAAATAAACCTTAACCTATCTTTAAGAGCAAAAAACAGTATAACACCCTGTCTTATTTTTGGTGAAACAAGGTATCTCAACAGACTTCCGAGATTTCTATAACCAACACCTCTGGTATGACAAAACCAATTGGTTAACTATAGCATTTATATTAACATATAAAATATACATAATAATAACATATAAATTTAAATACATATAAAACTTGTTCGATTTTTGCATTTGCTGTGACATCCTGTTGTGTGAGTCTATTCACATGATATTGCAACCTTCTGTGGATCCTGACTCCTTTCTCTGTGTGGTGCTTCCTGCCTCAATTATTTGTTTGCTGTCTAGCACAGCCTGTTGTCTACGTCCTTGCTGTTCCATGTGCCTTCTAGCTTGATGTGCCAATGCCCCTGGTTGCTGGGTGACAAAGTGAGGTGCGAAACAAACGTCGGGTGCGGTATTCCTGACTGATGAGGTTATTTATATGTCACTGGGCCATTTCATTACATTCTCTCTTGACATCTTATATCTTAACACTACTTGGGTGGCTTATTAACCCCTTAACGACCGCCGATACGCCTTTTAACGGCCGTAATTGAGTGTACTAAAACCACAGCGCCGTCAATTCACGGAGCTGTGGAGAAAGTACATAGCGCCCCCCAGTGTCGGATTTTCTCCAGGGTCTCGGCTGCCAGGGGTAGCCGAGACCCCAGAGAACATGAATCGGTCGGTTTTTACTGACCCCGCTTTTGCGATCGCCGTTATTAACCCAATAACGGCGACCGCAAAAAAAAGAGCCGCGATTATGCATTAAATTTCTCTTTCCTCTGATGTGATCGCACATCAGAGGAGAGAGAAATAGGGTCCCCGAACCCCCCGATCCCCCCGGTACCTCTCCATGGTCCTCCGTCCCCTCCCGGTGCTCCCGCGTCCCGCCGGCGTCCTCCAATGGGCGCCGCCATCTTGAAAATGGTGGGCGCATGCGAAATAAAAAAAATAGTAAATAACCCCCCCGTTTATCACCCCCTTGTATTGGCAAACATAATGAAATAAAGAAAATATTTTTTTTTTCAGTTTTCCATTAGGGTTACGGCTAGGGCTAGGGTTAGGGTTGGGCTAGGGTTAGGGTTGGGCTAGGGTTAGGGTTAGGGTTGGGCTAGGGTTAGGGCTAGGGTTAGGGTTGGGCTAGGGTTAGGGATAGGGCTAGGGTTAGGGCTCGGGTTAGGGCTAGGGTTAGAATTAGGGTTAGGGCGAACTAGGATTAGGGTTAGAATTAGGATTAGGGATTTGGGGATTGATTTGGGCGCCCAGGGCCATGGACTGGGTCACTGCTGCTGTGACACATCCCCCTGACACCGGCCGGTACCGAGTACCCCACAGCCCTGGGAGGGTGACCCAATTTGGCGTCACGAACAGGATTACGGAGCCCGGTATCCCCGGGTCCTGTGTGCCATAGACTGTGATTGTGAACTGTGTGAAATTGGCGCCAGTTGCCACCATTGCCGCGCTGCTTGGCGCGCGCGGGAAGAAAGAGGCGGGCCTTCGTGGGTGGAGCCTGCCGCAGAGCGTGAAGAAGTGAAGTACCGCGCGGGAAGAGAGGACAGCACGTGAGAAGAGGAGGAGCTGAGGCCTACAGCCTGGAGCGTCGGACCTGTGAAGTGGCCGCCGGTGAGCTCACACAACCCCCCGGCCCTGGCCCCCCGCCGCTGCCAACCCCGTGGTACCGCCAGGAGGAGCGCCCGCCGCAGCGGTCCCCATAATGCCGTTATCCATGCCCTACATCCCGGGAGTGGCCTGGCTACCGCAGTACTCGGGTGAGTCACACACCCTGAGTGAATTTAAAGAGAGACTGTGCAGTTTGTTCTAAGTCTACCCTCTGTCTTAAAGCCAGAAAGTAAATATCCTGATTGGACAGTTAACGGGTGCAGCACTGAGAGAAGTGAAAGCCTGGCAGGACACTGATAAAGAGACTGTTGCAAAGATCCTGGCCAAGCTGAGGAGCACCTTTGACACCCGCCTGCAGCTGAAATCAAGATGAGGTTCTTTGGCTGTAAACAGAAGGCGCAGGACAGTATCAGGGATTATGCTCTCAACCTGCAGGAGGTGCTACGAGCAGTCAAGCAAGTTGATTCTGACAGCGTAAAGGAAGAAGATAAACTGTTGAAGGAGCAGTTCATTGAAGGACTCCTGTCTAAAACCCACAGAGGACAGTTGCGTATCATAACCTTGCAAAACCTTGATCTGGACTTTGCTGAATTTAAGGACAGGGCTATTCGTGTACTGCAGGAATCCAATGACAGCCGTCCAGCGCCCCCTAGGCGCCTAGCGATCACCTACCATCAGGAAGCCCCATCTTTCCCTTCCGTCCCTGTGGAGGCTGATGCCCAAACTCTGGATAAAGATCCCACTGAGGAGCTGCGTCTTCAGGTCCAGGAGTTGACCAAAGGAATAGCTGCACTCACCAAAACCGTGCAGTCCCTGCTGGTGTCTTCCAAAGACAAGGTCCAGCTTGCTTCCAGTCCAGAGGATGTCCCATGGCTCCGGAGGAGGAGAGCCCCACCACTTCGAGGAAGGAACAACGATCGCTATAACCACGGTGGACGTCCCATCTGTCGTCGCTGTCACAAGGCAGGTCACCTTGCAAGATATTGTCCTTTAAAAGAGCAACCCCTGGGGCAAAGGGCCAAACCCAGGAGTAGGATCCCCATGCCCAAAGAACTGGAGAGCCAAGTATGTGGGAGGGAGACCAATCCTTCCTGTGGTGATTGACGGCATCCCCATGAACGCTTTGCTGGACACTGGCTCCCAGGTGACCACTATGCCGTACATTCTGTACAAGAGGTATTGGGCTGATTCAGAGCTTACCCGTGGCCCAACTGATGAACTGACAGTAGTTGCTAGTAATGGTCAGTCTTTACCGCAGATAGGATGTAAAGAAATTACTGTCAAAGTGGGGCGGGTAGAGCTAAAGTCTCAAGGTTTAATAGTTGTTGATATTGACCGACGTGAATGTAATCCCATGATGACTCTTGGTACAAATGTAATTGAAAACTGTCTGTCCGAGGTTATTGTCTTGTTGCAACAGATGGCTGAGACTGCTGGTTCCGGAGAACAACGAGTCCTGCAGAAGGAGGTCCGAGCCCTGATGCAAAGACAACAGGTGGAACTCTCTGGCGGAGAGATTGGCAGCGTCAGAGTGAGTGATGCCTTCCCCATTGCAATACCCCCCAGATGTGAAATGTTGGTTTGGTGTCGGGCAGCTATAAGTCTTAGAGGGAGAGATTACCAGGCATTGGTAGAACCAGTATACTCCGAGAGCAGGCCCACTGTCCTGACAGCCAGAGGGGTGGTTGACGTACGAAAGGGGAGAGTACCTGTACGCCTTTTGAATTGTGGGGAAGAGGAAGCCACAATACCTCGGTACGCCACAGTTGCCAAGCTGCTCACTGTTAATAACAACGCTTTGCAGGCAGCAGAACCCTTGGTCTCATCCGAACAGGTGGAGGACAATGGCTCCGTGAAGCAACCAGATGAGTGGTGTCAGCAACTGCAGGTGGGAGCTGACTCTACACCTTCGTACCAGAAAAATGGGGTTTACAGAGTGACACAAGAGTACGAGCGGGTATTCAGCAAACACCCACTAGATTTTGGGCAGGCAAAAGGGGTTCAACATCATATCCCCACGGGAGACCATCCACACATAAAGGAGAGGTACAGTCCTATACCCCCAACACAGTACCAGTGTGCTAAGAGTATGTTGAGGGAGATGAAGGAAGCAGGGGTCATCAGAGACAGTTGTAGCCCCTGGGCAGCTCCAATAGTGTTTGTAAAGAAAAAGGATGGTACCATGAGAATGTGTGTTGATTACAGGAAAATTAACTGCATTACACATAAAGATGCCTACCCATTACCTAGAATTGAGGAATCATTAGCTGCACTTAAAACTGCTAATTACTTTTCCACCTTGGATCTCACCAGTGGGTATTGGCAGGTTCCCGTGGCAGAAGCAGACAAGGAGAAAACAGCATTTACCACTCCAATGGGTCTCTGTGAGTTCAATTATATGCCATTTGGGCTCTGCACTGCTCCATGAACATTTCAACGGCTGATGGAGTGCTGCCTGGGACACATGAACTTTGAGACGGTCCTGTTGTACCTGGATGATGTCATTGTTTTCTCCAAAACCTATGAAGATCATCTGGAGCACCTGGCTGAGGTGTTTCAAGCTTTGTCCAATTTTGGCCTGAAGGTGAAGCCCTCCAAGTGCCACCTCCTGAAGCCCAAGGTGCAGTACCTCGGACATGTGGTCAGTGCAGAAGGTGTTGCACCAGATCCTGATAAGGTCACAGTCTTCCGGGACTGGCCGAAGCCCAGCAACCATCATGAAGTACGCCAATTCCTTGGACTGGTAGGCTACTACCGAAGATTCATCAAGGGCTTTACTGAAATAGCCACCCCTATGCAAAATCTCCTGGTGGGGCAGTCCAAGAAGACCAAACAGAAAAATTCCACCTTTGAATGGACTGAAGAGTTGGAGAGATCCTTCACCCAGTTGAAGATGGCTCTCACAGGTGACGAAGTTCTGGCCTACCAAGATTATGACAAACCCTTTGTGTTGTACACAGATGCCAGCAACGTGGGACTAGGAGCAGTACTGTCACAGGTGCAGAATGGGAAAGAAACAGTGATCTCCTATGCCAGCAGGAAGCTGCGCCCCACTGAAAGGAACCCTGATAATTACAGTTCTTTCAAGCTGGAGTTCCTTGCCATAGTCTGGGCTGTCACCGAAAGGTTCAAACATTACCTAGCCTCTGCCAAGTTCACTATCTTCACGGACAACAATCCATTGACGAATTTGGACACTGCAAAACTAGGTGCACTGGAACAGCGATGGATGGCTCGGCTATCGAACTATGAGTTTACCATCAAGTCCCGGGCAGGGCACAAGAATGCCAATGCTGATGCGCTGTCCAGAATGCCTAGCCTACCAGATGCTGGAGAAGACCCTGAGGCTCTTGAGGAGATAGAGCTACCTCCCTTCCACGGCCACTTGCGGCTCAGCGTGCTCAAGGAGTGAGAAACAGATGGTCTTGCTTGAAGGAGGTCACCCTGAATCCATTGCCTCATCATGACTGGGCAGAAATGCAAGATAGTGACCCTGCAGTCCGCCTGGTGAAGGAGCTGCTGACACGAGCTGACTCACGTCCAGAGTCGGATGCTCCTGAAGAAACTCAGCAGTTGTGGAAGGAGAGAGGCCGGCTGTTCTTTTATGAAGGGAAGCTGTGTCGGAGGAGTATCAATGCCCGCACACATGAGCTGGTTTGGCAGGAGAAAGTCCCAAAGAGAGAGGCATCAATGGTCCTGGAAGCATACCACAATGGAGCTGGACACTTCGGATGGAAGAAGTTGGAAGTATTGCTCTGAGAGAGGTTCTACTGGGCTGGTATGAGGAAAGCCATTGAGAGGTGGTGCCGGGAGTGTGGACAGTGTAACCTGCGCAGAAAGGATCGAGACAGCCAGAGAGCTCCCCTACAGCCAATCATCACCAAACAGCCCCTTGAGTTGGTAGCCTTGGACCATGTGAAGCCGGTTCCAAGCCGGTCAGGCTACATCTATGCACTTACCATTGTGGATCACTACTCAAGATTCCTGGTAGTTATGCCTGTCAAAGATCAAACTGCCAGGACAGCAGCCAGAGCATTCCAACAGCACTTCTGTAGACTACATGGGTATCCTGAAAGAGTGCTGACAGATAAAGGTCCAGCTTTCGAGGCAGAAGTGTTCCAAGAATTCTGTAACCTGTATGGGTGTAAGAAGATACGGACAACACCGTATCACCCACAGACCAATGGCATGTATGAGAAGATGAACCAGGTAGTGATTGACCTCTTGAAGACTTTGCCCTTGGAGGAGAGGAATCTGTGGCCAGAGAAGTTGCCCGATCTGGTGAACCTTTACAACCATATCCCAGTGAACTCCACCAACTGTACCCCAGCCTATTTAATGAGAGCCAGACCTGGTAAGCTGCCTATTGACTTGGACATGGGAGTCCTGACCCCAGAAGTGACGTCACCAGATGCTGACTGGGACACGGAGAGGCAGCAACAGTATAGGAGGGTTCAAGAATGTGTGGAGAAGAGTCTGGCCCAGGCAAGGCAGAAGCAGGAGAAGCTTTACAATCAAAATGCACCTGCCGCTCCTTTGTTGCCTGGAGAACAGGTCTTGAAAAGAAAAAGAAGATTGCACAAATTGGATGATCAGTGGGAAGCTGAACCTTATACCATTCTGCCCTCGAACTTTGATAATACTAAGGTATGCCTTGTGAGTAAAGATGGAGGAGAGACCTCAGCAGCGGTATCAAGAGATCATTTGAATTGAATATAGAATATCATGCCTATATTTGATCACAAATGGACTTAAGTCCAAAGAAAAGGATGGGCAACTCAGTACTAAAGCATACAACAGAGACACAATTGAGTTCAGAAAACGCCCAATGAATAAGAACTACATTGTTCAATATAAAATACACACAGAATAGTATCTTGTGCAAAAAGTATAAATATTTTATTAGGCTATTAAATCATTAAAATATCAGTAATTACAAAATATGAGTCAGTACATTGGTGAAAGACAACATGGCCAGAACACCTGGTAAAATTTTGGTAATCAGGTGAATATAGGCTAACAGAAGGGGATTATAGGAGAAATGGGTATCCCCAAGTCCTTAATTAGGCACATAGTCAAAGACTATGTATCAATATAGATGCATGTAATGCCCTGACTGGGGTAAATACCTTTATGTACCATTGCACGGCTCAGTAGCCAACCTATAAATCCCACAACGTATTCCTGAGCTCCTAATATTCAACCGTCAATGCAAGTCATGAGAAAAATTTTTTTTTCCTTACCCATAGTGGTAATACCGGGGGTCCCGCCACCGCCCCTACGCGTTTCGCACACAAAGGGCTTCCTTGGGGGGCCGTATGGCTAATTATCAGGCTGAGGGATCTTTTATAGTGATCGTAATGTGAGTGCCAGTTCAAATTCAGTGCGCGCGGCCATTTTAGACGCCGGCGCATGCGCAGTGGATCCTTCAGTCCCGTCGCGTCACTTCCGGTCATCCCGGAAGTCGGCGCACATCAGAGCTCGCATGGTTACCATGGGAACCCGACGCAGCGCCGCCACCGTTAGGATGCCTTGCACAACACGACAGGCGCGTCCACCATGCAGGCGCAGAACAATGCCTGCCATTTGCTGTTCACAGCACTAAGCATATATCAAATACGCAACCGTCATTCTTTCAGGTGCCAGTGCAAGTAACAGTGTACAGGAATTGGCAGCAATATACAATGGGTTATATGCAGTTAGGGGGCAAAGATTATGTAAACCTTCAGTCCCGTAAAGATGCCTTACACAACGCGGCAGGCACGTCCACCGCGCAGGCGCAGACCAATGCCTGCCATTTACTATTCACAGCGCTAAGCATATATCAAATGCGCAACAATAATTCTTTAAGGTACAAGTGCAAATAACAATGAACAGGAATTGGCAGCAATATACAATGGGTTATATGCAGTTAAAGAACAAAGATTCTTGTATACATACAGAAATATATAAAATATGCGCACAAAATTATAACAGCAACAAACAAGGATCAATGACGTCAGAAACGATGATCTTCCTCTTTTTCCAACGAGATGGATATCAAACTTCAGCACTTAATGGCATAAGTATGATTGCAGACATCAAGGTAATAGATTCACATTTACCAAAAACTGATAAAAATAAAAAGAAGAAAACAATTAAAAAACCACCCAAAACCAATTAAAATAGAGAAACCAAGGGACTATAATATTGATTAGAGAAATGGTGAAAAAGTTAACTTTTCATTAAGGCCATGTGGGGTCATTGTATCAAGCAGAACAATCCATCGACATTCCAACTGCGCAAGTTTTTTCTTCATATCTCCACCCCTAATGCCACAGTGGACTTTATCTATCCCCTGTACTTTTAAACCCGATGGATTTGAATCATGATGTAATTTAAAATGCTTCGGTATGGTTTTAAGAATGGAGGGATCAGTAATATCTCTAGAGGCCAGGATATCCCTGACATGCTCTTGGGTCCTGACGCGCAATTCTCGCGACGTCAGACCCACAAATACCAAATTGCAAGGGCATGTTGCATAATATACAACATACCGCGTATTACAAGAAATATAGGTTAGGATATGATATTCCTTTTTACCATCAGAGGATAAGAAAGACGTAGCCCGTATTATGTTGCTACAAGCACGGCATGAACCACAGGGGTAGCATCCCAAACGCTGTCCCTGTGTGCCAAAGATTTTAGGAACAGGTGCCACATAGTGACTTTTAACTAAAAGGTCACGCAAGTTTTTCCCCCTTCTTGCTGTCATCAACGGATGATCAGGTAAAATCTGACTCAGAATTGCATCCGTCTTGAGCACCGGCCAATGTTTTTGGAGGATCAGACGCATCTCAGACCATTGATTATTAAAGGTTGCAATATATCGCAACAGCTGATCCCCACTAGTGTTGCGTTTAGTACCACATAACAGCTGGCTGCGTGGAGTACCCCAGGCACGGCGATATCCTCTCTTTATACATCTATTGCTATATCCGCGCTAACGGAACCTGGAGCTTAGGTCCCGAGACTGACCCTCGAAGGCCTCATCCGAAGAGCAAACCCATCTCATACGTAAAAACTGTCCTGTTGGTATAGCTCGTATGGTCGATGGGGTATGGGCAGATGTAGTATGCAGCAAAGAATTAACTGCAGTTTCCTTGCGGAAAATATCAGTTTGAATTTTCCCTTCCCCATCGACCATAATCTTCATATCCAGAAAGTCAATGACTCTTGCATCAATCTTATATGTCAGTTTGATGTTATTTGGGTTCTGATTCAGCTCTCGGATGAAGCCCCGAAAGTCAGCCTCGGTGCCCTGCCAAATCAAAAAAACGTCATCAATAAATCTGTACCAGCACTGCGCCTGGGATGTGGCCCGAGCGCCGCCACCGAAAATCTCTCGCTCCCAATACCCCAAAAAGAGATTAGCGTACGACGGCGCACAGGCCGCACCCATCGCAGTGCCGCGTTGCTGTAAATAAAATCTATCCTTAAAGGTAAAAAAATTATGTGTCAAAATAAAGTCTAAAAGCTCCAGGATCAGTGAGAGAAGAGCAGGATCATAATTGCTCATGCCCAAGAAGTACTCCACTGCCAGCAAACCATCTACATGGTGGATGCTCATGTAGAGTGATTCAACATCAATAGTAGCCAGATGCATGTCTGAGTCAATACATAATCCGTCTATCTTCCTCAGGACGTCCGTAGTGTCTCTGACATGGGAGGGCAGGGACTCAACCAATGACTGCAAGTAATGATCTATAAACTTGCACACGGGGTCACACAGCCCCCCAATGCCAGAGACAATCGGACGCCCTGGGGGAACCAACGGATCCTTATGCACCTTTGGTAGCAAGTAAAAGGTGGGAATTGCCGGGTCCTTCACTATCAAACCATCGAACACATTTTGTGGAATCGTGCCCGAAGTTAAGGCACCATCCAAGATCTTAAATAAATCACCCCAAAATATCCCCATAGGGTTACTATGCAGCTGAAGGTATGCCTCTCGATCTCTCAACTGCCGTAGAGCCTCCTTCTCATACATCCCCACCGGCCAAATCTCCACGTTCCCCCCCTTATCCGCTGGCTTGATAACCACATCCACAAGGCTGCTCAATTCCCTAATGGCATCATTCTGTGCCCTAGTGAGATTGCAGCCACTCCTACTCCTTCAGAGGTTTTTAAAATCCTCCAAGACTAATTTATTAAAGATTTCAATTTGTGGATAAATAGAGAAGGAGGGGAACGTGGTTGACCTAGGCAAAATGGATGCAGGAAAAGTACCTGTACTGGAGGAAGTTGCTCCCGTTTCGAGTTCCTCCAAAGCGACCAAGGCTTCCTGCTCCTGAGTGGTAGACAAATCCATAGACCCCTCAGGTTTATAGTGAAGTTTACGCAGGACCACTTTCCTCAAAAACAGTTGCAAGTCCTTCATCGCTGAGAAGAAATCGAAAGAGTTAGTGGGAACATATGTCAAACCCATACTCAAAACCTCTGCTTGAGCATGGGTAAGAATATGATTAGATAGATTAATTACCTCCAATGTATTTTTGGGTTTCTATTCTAATGACTGAGGTGGAGTCAATTTTCGCTTATTTTGTGTCTTGCCCTTTCTTGTATTAGTTTTAACATATCCCAATCTCTCACTCAAATGAAATGGGAGAGAAGGACCCGCATTCCCGTCCTCATCCATGGATGACGCTGATGAGAATGAATTGCGATGGTTTTTAGTGGGCATTCGCACAGATGGCTGTTTTTTCCTCCATCTATATACTCTATCAGTTGAATAGTCGGACATATCCCTCTGATATTTTTTGGTTTTAGAAGCGACAATATCCTTTTCCCACTTTGTAAAGTCCTCTTCCAATTCTTTATTCATTTTTAATAAGGCTTCATTTGTTAATTTCACCCGAAGGTCTGCCTGAACAGAGCCAATTTCTACTTCCAATTGGTTCAGAATCATCTCATTATTTTTTATCAAAAGGCCCATATATCCCTTCGAGCAATTGGAGGACAGCTCCTCCCACTGCCTCCTAAAATAAGCTGAACCTTATACCATTCTGCCCTCGAACTTTGATAATACTAAGGTATGCCTTGTGAGTAAAGATGGAGGAGAGACCTCAGCAGCGGTATCAAGAGATCATTTGAAGTTGTGTCCTGACCAGTTGAAAGAAAGAAGAGAAGAACCAGATAACATCCAGCCCATAGTGGAAGAAGAGAAGGTTAGCACAGTGCTTGGGGAGTTCCCTGCGAATTGGACTAGAGTGAACGATGCTATAGTGGTGCCAGTGTTGCTGTTTCCCCAATTGGTAGCACAGGAAGATGTGACTCAAGAGAATCAGGAAAAACAGGTAGCAGATGCCACACCAGCAGTGGAGCCGGAGAGCCCTCACCCTGCCAGTGGTGAACCTGTCGTACCTTTGGTGAGTCTAAGAAGTCACAGTCAGTCTGGTATCCCTGTGTCACATAGAGCCCCCAGTAGTGTATCCAGTACATTACCCACTACAACAGTAATACGCAGGTCTACCCGCACCACACAAGGCATGCCACCACTTAGATATCGCATATAGCAAAGTTAATGTAAATGTTGAATTTATGTAAATATGTAACTGTTTCTCAAGTTTTGTGCCTACAGGTAACCTGTAAGAGTTTCCTTTGGAGTTTTCTTGTTTTTTTTATGGACACTGAACAACAGGACTTCATAATACTTCATAATAGTACTTCATAATAGTGGTAAAATTTGTTCGATATGACATGCGTTTATTTGTGATTAAAATCGGAAATTTTGCGAAAATGTTTTAATTTTCAAAATTTAAATTTTTATGCCCTTTACCCCTTCATGACCAGAGGTATTTTGTTTTTTTCTCCCCATCTTCACAGAGCCATAACTTTTAATTTTCAGGTGAATATGACCTTGTGAGGGCTTGTCTTTTGTGGGATGAGTATTACTTTTAAATGACACCATTGGTTCCAACATATTGTGTACTGGAAAAAGGACAAAAATTCAAATGCGTTGAAATTGCAAAAAAAAGTGCAATTCCACTATTGTTTTTTGTTTTGCTTTTATACTGTGTTCACTGAATGCTAAAACTGACCTGCCATTATTCTCCAAGTCATTACAAGTTCATAGACACCCACTGATTCTGAGACTGTTTTCTCATGATGACATATTGTACACCATGATAGTGGTAAAATTTCTTTGATATGACTTGCATTTATTTGTGAAAAAATGTGAAATTTGATGAAAATTTAGCAATTTTCAAACTTTTAATTTTTATACCTTAAGGCTATGTGCCCACGTAGCGTTTTATTCCGGACACTAAACACCGGACTCCATCCCAGAAATCGCGCATTTTTTTCCGTGCGATTTCACCGTGATTTTACCGCGATTAGGATCGCGATTTTGCCGCGATATTCAAGCACTTTCCAAGCGATTTGAAGCATCGCTTGGAAAGTGATTGACAGGTTGGTCACACTCGTCAAACATAGTGTTTGACAAGTGTGACCAGGTTTTTACTATTGAGGCCGCCTATGCGGCATCAATAGTAAAAGATAGAATGTTAAAATGCTAAAAAAAATTAAAAAATCGGGGTATATTTACCTTCCGGCGTCCCGCGCTGCCATCCCGGGCCTCAGCTTTCCCAGTAATGCCTTGCGAGACCTGTGATGACGTAGTCTCGCGTTGCTATAGCGATCTCGCGAGACCGCTAGAGTCACGCGAGACTACGTCATCACAGGGCCTTGCCGCAAGGCATTACTGGGAACGCTTAGGCCTGGAATGCAGCGCGGGACGCCGGAAGGTAAATATACCCCGATTTTTTATTTTTTATTCTTTTTTTTACAGGGGTATGGTACCCAGGGCCTGGAGGACAGTCTCCTCTCCTCCACACCGTGGGTACCAACCGCACATGAGACGCTTAACTTCCCGCATGGTGGGCATAGCCACATGCGGGAAGTAAGCGATTCTCATGCATTCCTATGGGTGCGGAATTGCGGCGATTCCCCCGTGGAAAAAACCGCAGCATTAGCACAGCATGTGCGGAATGCCATAGGAATGCATGGGGGGCGTTCTGTACACGATTTTTAAACGTTTTCGCAGCGTTTTCACCCCGAAAATCGCGGCAAAAATGCTTAAAAATCGCTACGTGGGCACACAGCCTTAAAATCAGAGAGTCATATTGCACAGAATAGTTAATAAATAACATTTCCTGACCATTTCCATGTCTACTTTACATGATCACAATTTTTGAAACATAATTTTTTTTGTTAGAAAGTTATAAGAGTTAAAATTTGACCAGTGATTTCTCATTTTTACAACAAAATTTGCAAAATCATTTTTCTAGGGACCACCTCACATTTCAAGTGACGTTAAGGGACCTATATGACAGAAAATACTCAAAAGTGACACCATTCTAAAAACTGCACCCCTCAAGGTATTCAAAACCACACTCAATAAGTTTATTAATCCTTCAGGTGCTTCACAGGAACTAATCGAATTGGGAATTAAAAAATAAACATTTACTTTTCTTTCACAAAAATTTTCCTTTAGACCTAATTTTTTTTACTTTTGCAAGGGTATCAGGAGAAAATGTACCATAAAATTTGTTGTGAAAGGGAAGGAACACCATTTGACTTTTCGAATGAAAAATTTGCAGGAATAATTAGCGCATGCCATGTCGTGTTTGGAGAGCCTCTGATGTGCCTAAACAGTGGAAACCCCCCACAAGTGACACCATTTTGGAAACTAGATCCCATTGGGAACATTTCTAGATGTGTATTGAGCACCTTGAACCCCCAGATGCTTTCAAGAAGTTTATAACATTATGCCATGTAAATAGAAAAAATCACATTTTTCCCGTAAAAATCTTTTTTAGCTACAAATTTTGCATTTTCACAGGGTAACAGGAGAAAATGGACCCCAAAATTCGTTGTTCAACATCTTATGAGTTCACTGATACTCCATATGTCGTCAAAAAACCTTTTGAGGCACAGTGCAAAGCTCAGAAGGGAAGAATTGCCATATTAGTGAAGATTTTGCATTGGCAGAGCCCCTGAGGTGCCAAAACATCAGAACCCCAAATAAGTTACCCCATTTTAGAAGCTAAACCTCTCAATGAATTAACCTATAGGTGCAGTGATTATATTGACACAGGTGTGTCACAGACTTTTATACCATTGGGCAATTTAGAAAAAATAATTTACATTTTTACCACCAAGATGGTGAGTTAGCCCCAAGTATTACATTTTCATACTAGGAAATGAGTAAAAATGGCACCAAAATGTATCCTACAATTTCTGCTGAATGTAAAAATACCCCTTATATGGATGTAAAGTACTACTTAGCCATATGGAGAGATTCTGGCGGGACGGATCACTATATGCTTCCTGGAGCACAGATTTTCCTAAAATGTTTGCAGATTCCATAGAAAGAGCCCTTAAGTGCTAGAAAAGCAGAATCCCCCCTTAAGTGACCCCATTTTGGAAATTATAACCCTTTGGAAATTTATCTACAGATGTAGTGACTATTTTGTCTCAATGGGTGTTTTCCAGAAACAAGCAGCAGTGGATGTTGCTGCCGTTGTAGTGACCAGTACGCAGAAGGGACCAGTACGTTGCAGTCACTAGTACATTATGCCCAGCTCATGCTTCAGGAGACATGCACCTGTAAATTAGGTGGGCTTTCATAACTACAGAAAGGCCAAACCTGTGGGCTCTAAATGTGATTTAGGCACACTGGGGCTCAGAAGGGAGGGGGTGCATGTTAAGGGCTAGCGGAACGCACCAAATAATGAAGATGGTATATGGTATATGATGCATTCGCAGCCCGGGGTCCACTGTGCAGAGATGTAAACTGCTACTAGACAATGATGAATGGGATATAACAGGAGGTAGCCAGACACTGGCGGGTAACCTCTGACCCGGTGCGTGCAAGGACGGACTCTGTTACCTCACAGAGTCAGTACTAGCCGGCGTATAAGCGTGACCTGTTAAGCTCAGAGAGGGTACTATGTCTACCCTGGCACCTATATGCGCATGGCGCCACTCTGGCAGAGGCTGCGGTATCAGCGGTATGTGATGTCTGTACTGACTGATGCCCACAGGCACTACAGGAAAGAGAGCTGAGTACACTGCGGCGCTAAGCAGTGCAAGTGCTAGGTACTGATTCTAACTCTAAGACCTTAACTCATGCATAGCAAAGGGAGGGAGTCTTATTGAGTCAGTCACCAGTCTCATACATCCTTCATCACTCACACCACTAAACAATATAGAATCAATGTCTATCATAGCGCATGGCGGGGCGGCCATGCGATCCTTTTATAGCAGCGTCCTTCCGGGACCTTCCTGATGGTCCAATCCGAGCTGGAGAAGGACCTGAACATATGACCTCCGATCTCCAATAAGAGATCGTCCCACGGACATGCTCAGTGGACCAAAAGGAGGACTTAGCCCCTGGAGTCGTTCGCTACTGACCAGCATGCGTTGCTATAGCTGGACCAGAGATGACAGCAGCAACCAAACCCAGAATGATAGTGTGAGCAGGCTCCACTGTAGCCGGAGAGGAATAGGAGACCGCTGAATGCAAGGTTTGGGATCCCTGATGTGCAGCGACAGGCACCCGACGCCTAACAGTGCATTTGGATTTTCTGAATTTCTTTTGGGGAGCTAGGAGCCATTTCGCTTTTCCAGAGCCTTTGGGCTACCAGTAGCGTGGAAGCCCACTATATTTCCATTAACAGAAGACGTACCTGAGTCAGAGTTTGCTGTTTTGTTTATTGAGTTGAAGCTTTTATTGGGAACATTTTACATAACATTTATGATCACATTGATCCGGCACTCTACACTGAGGACTTACATCGGGGTTTCCATCTTAATCTCTGAGTGACGTGACCGATGAAACCTTAGATGGAGTCATTCACTATAACGAGGCAGCAGAGTTACTGTGGACTTCGTTTGGTCTCTGTTCAGCATTGTCCTTTTTAGAAGTGCACAAAACTGTGGCCAACAGCACTTTTAAGCAATCCTAAAAAGATGGACACCTACCGATCACAGGTCGTATATGTCACGCACAGTGTAGGAAAGACTAAGTGCAACATGAAGGGTTGAGTGGAAGGGAGCCTAACACTAGAGAAGGAGGAAGTCGTGACCCCTAGGGAGATCTAAAGTAACCCTGTCTGCCCTAAACGTCCCTACATAGGTTCTACACCTATCGTTGAGCAGTAACCTAATCCCTTCCTGACAGTGGCAATAAGCCCTGCTTAGGGAAGGATGGGATAGCACTAGTCAATCTCTACTTCCACTAAAGACAGCTGGGATAGACAAACAAGGGGAACACTTATCTTGAGGAGACTCAGAGATGTAACACAGACATCATCCAGCAGCACCAAAGAGGAAACTAGCCGACTGCTGTAGCTTCAAGCATCAACAGGGGAAAATGGAAATATCACTGGCAACTCCCAGCAGCAGGTTGGGAGTCTATAAACACCCAGGTCCAGGTGTGTAATTTAGAGCTGGAGAAAGGTTGCCACTGGGTCAAAGAGTCAGAAGGGTTAAGAAGGTGTCTGCAAAGCCAAATGAAAAGTTCTTCTGCAGCAAGATGCAGTGAGACTGTCTGTGTTAGGGACGGTGGAACGCACTAAATATAAATAATAGGAAGTGCGTTTGCCGCCCGGGGTCCACCATGCAGTAGGTGTAACAACCGCTGCTGAGTAATGCCAGACTCGCTTATATGGCGGTATACTGCGCTCGGGTTAAACGTCACCCGGGGTGCGCAGAGCCGACTCTGTTAAACTCACAGAGGCCCTAAAGCATAAACGCCATGCCTGTTAGCTTCACAGGTCTCAGCTGGCGTGCACACACGGTATATGGTCACAGGACACGGCCCAAGACAGAGGTCGGTGTCCGTCTTGACCTACCGTGCGTGCGGCGTCGCAACCGCGGACGCCGGTAAGTGCTTCTAACTGCAGCACGGCGGTAACTACAGCTGCTATACGATAGTGCCGTGAGGCGTGACACCATCGGAAGCTAGTGCAGAGGTGCGGTATGCACTGTGGCCTATAGCTTGCCACTGACTGGCGCTGACTATCTCTCTAGTTCCCTATCCACATGCGTAATATCAGAGGGAAGGGGTTTCAAATGAGTCAGTCACCAGAATCATACATCCGTTACCATTCACACATAGCAAGTATAGCCTATACTAGCGCATGCCCGAATGGTCATGCACGCTTTTTATAGCAGCCGGGACCTCTCGGAAGTTTCCAGGTCTCCGAGATGGACCAATGCGATCTGGAGCAGGACCTGAGCACATGACTCCCGATCTCCAATGGGAGATCGTCCCATGAGCATGCTCAGTAGGAGGACAGAAGGACTTAGCCTCTGGAGAGATTTGCTGCAAAGCAATCTCCTCTGCATTCTCCTCTGTGGTAGATAAACAGCAGGAGACTGCAGAATGTGAGGGTCTGGATTCCTGCAGAGGAAACGCAGAAATCTGATGCCTAACATTACCCCCCCTCCTAGGGCCCACCCCTCCCTGAGCCTTCCGATCCACCAGCTTGTGCCCATCAGAGGTATAGGCCTCAGACTCGTCTGAAGGCAAGTCTGATGTCCAGGTAGGTGACAGATAAACCCGGGACACGTGGAAGGCATCAGGGGTGGCAAGATCGCCAGGTTTAAGAAGGGACACGTGGGAGACGACGGGCGTGGCAAAACCGTCTGGAGCATAAGTTGAAATGGAAAGCTGCGGTGTGACAGCGGGCGTCTCCACTCTCCGCTTAAGGAGGCTAGCCCGAGCACATGAGGAGCATGCCTGAATATATTTTTTAATGTCCCGGGCCCTGTGCGGCCACCAATACAACCCTGCCAGGAGTTTTGTGGTCTGCATGTAGCCACAGTGACCACCCGCCATGGACGCGTGTGCCCACGTGAGGACCTTTGGCCGAAGGTGGGGAGGGACAAAGGTCTTGCCCGGCGGCACAGAGTTTGGCCATTGCGAGACCCTGTTGTCCTGAGAAACAGCGCGTTGACATTGGTAGTCACAGATGGAGTTTTGCGCCTGACGCGCCTTGAGAATGGCATGAGACACCTCCATGGACTCTGGGAGTAGAGTCTCTGGCTTGGGTGGTTCCAGAGGCTCAAAAAAGTTGGGAGCCGAGGTAACCTTCCATTTGGATTGAGCACGCTCCAGACCGCGCTCCGAAAAACGGAGATCAATGCGGGTGGAAATGGCAATCAGCTCTTCCAAACTTGCAGGAACCTCTCTGGTAGAAAGAGCATCCTTAACATGCTCCGCCAGACCTCTCCAAAACACAGGGATGAGGGCTTTGTCAGACTACTCCAGCTCGGAAGCCAGTGCCCGAAAACGAACGGTATACTGACTAACCGAGAGGGATCCCTGTGTCAAAGCGAGTAGCTGAAGAGAGGTGTCGTGCGTGACCCATGGTCCCAGGAAGACCTGCTTAATAGCTGTTAGAAAGTGAGCAGCGGTCCGAACCTCTGGGTCACCACGCTCCCATAGTGGCATAGCCCACTCCAACGCCTTGCCCGACAGAAGGGAAACAATAAACCCCACCTTGGCCCGTTCCGTAGGGAATCGCGCAGCCAGTAACTCCAGCTGGATAGAGCACTGGCTGACGAAACCCCTACAGGAGGCGCCATCGCCAGAAAATTTATTGGGCAACGAGAGGTGGGTAACTGTTGGCACGTGGGAGGAGGTGGACATATGTGAAACCGCCTCTGCGATCGCCTGTACGGCAGACTCCGAAGAATTTGCCGCTGCGATAACACTCTCAAGAGTAGCCAACCGGACCTCTAGCTGGCGAATGCACTGAAGGAGTTGCCGCCGATCTGCCATTACTAGCCAGACCCTGGCGCTAGTATAATGTTAGGAACGGCGGAACGCACTAAATAAAAATAAATAATAAAGTGCGTTCGCCGCTCGGGGTCCACCGTGCAGTAGGTGTAACAACTGCTGCTAGGTAATGACAGAGATGCAATATGGTGGTATAAGGCACACGGGTTTAACTTCACCCGGAGTGCGCAGAGCGGGCTCTGCTCACACACAGAGATGCCGACATTGCGCTTGCTTTCTAGCTTTGTCGTCGAGCGGCAGTGTCCTACGCTGCGCTGCAGTTGCAGCCCTTCTTGGCGCTCGCAGAAGCGACGCCGCACACACGGTAGGTCTAGAGGGACGCAGCTCCTCTGTCTTAGGTCCTGCTCCTGTGACCAGATACCGTGTGTGTAGTGTTGAGCATTCCGATACCGCAAGTATCGGGTATCGGCCGATACTTGCTGTATCGGAATTCCGATACCGACTTCCATATTTTTTCAATATCGGAAGTCGGCATCGGAATCGGAAGTTCAAAGTTGATTGACAGCCGAAATGATCATGATGCGCGGTGTGTGCGCATCATGATGCGCCGTCATTTCGGGCCTTCCGGGGGTCTCTGCCGGCCTGCCGGGGGGCTGTGCCGGCCTGCCGGTGGTCTGTGCACCCTGTGGGGGTCTGTACCGGCCTGCCGGGGGGCTGTGCCGGCCTGCCGGGGGGCTGTGCTGATGTCCGGGGGTCTGTGCAAGCATCGTCCGATGGGACTACAAGTCCCATCGGGCGATGCCTGCTACCATGACAGTGATTGACACATTAGCCAATGATGGGACAGTAGTAGTCCCATCATCCGGCTAATGTGTTAAATGTTAAAAAAAAAAATATATATATATATACTACATACATACTACATACATACTACATGCATGCTACATACATACTACATGGTACATACATACCACATATATACTACATGCATGCTACATACATACTACATGCTACATACATACTACATATATACTACATGCATGCTACATACATACTACATGCTACATGCATGCTACATGCTACATACATACTACATATATACTACATGCATGCTACATACATACTACATGCCACATACATACTACATATATACTACATGCATGCTACATACATACTACATGCTACATACATAACACATATATACTACATGCATGCTACATACATACTACATATATACTACATACATACTACATGCATGCTACATACATACCACATATATACTACATACATACTACATGCATGCTACATACATGCTACATACATACCACATATATACTACATACATACTACATGCATGCTACATACAATACATACATAGACATACAGTACATATAACATAGAGTAACATACTTACCAATACTTGTCACATTGTTCCCCGAAGCCATTGTCTTTTACGGAATAAATATTAACATAACAAACCACAAAAATACTCACCCATGATCCGAAGCAGTCCACGAGTGTGTCCCACGACGATCTTGGGTAGAGAACTGCAGCATCAGCTGATGCTGCCGTTCTCTACGGGCTGCAGGAATCCAATGACGGAAGGTAGGTATCCTTCCGCACTGTATTCCTCCGCCACTTAAAAAAAAAAAGTCCCTAGTCTCACTTTATGCCATTGCTGCATGGGAAATTCCCACACAGCAATGGCATAAAGTGAGACTAGGGACTTTTTTTTTTTTAAGTGGCGGAGGAATACAGTGCGGAAGGATACCTACCTTCCGTCATTGGATTCCTGCAGCCCGTAGAGAACGGCAGCATCAGCTGATGCTGCAGTTCTCTACCCAAGATCGTCGTGGGACACACTCGTGGACTGCTTCGGATCATGGGTGAGTATTTTTGTGGTTTGTTATGTTAATATTTATTCCGTAAAAGACAATGGCTTCGGGGAACAATGTGACAAGTATTGGTAAGTATGTTACTCTATGTTATATGTACTGTATGTCTATGTATGTATTGTATGAATGTATTGTATGTAGCATGCATGTAGTATGTATGTAGCATGCATGTAGTATGTATGTAGCATGCATGTAGTATGTATGTAGCATGCATGTAGTATGTATGTAGTATATATGTAGCATGTAGTATGTACAGTGGGGAAAAAAAGTATTTAGTCAGTCAGCAATAGTGCAAGTTCCACCACTTAAAAAGATGAGAGGCATCTGTAATTTACATCATAGGTAGACCTCAACTATGGGAGACAAACTGAGAAAAAAAAATCCAGAAAATCACATTGTCTGTTTTTTTTTCATTTTATTTGCATATTATGGTGGAAAATAAGTATTTGGTCAGAAACAAAATTTCATCTCAATACTTTGTGATATATCCTTTGTTGGCAATGACAGAGGTCAAACGTTTTCTGTAAGTCTTCACAAGGTTGCCACACACTGTTGTTGGTATGTTGGCCCATTCCTCCATGCAGATCTCCTATAGAGCAGTGATGTTTTTGGCTTTTCGCTTGGCAACACGGACTTTCAACTCCCTCCAAAGGTTTTCTATAGGGTTGAGATCTGGAGACTGGCTAGGCCACTCCAGGACCTTGAAATGCTTCTTACGAAGCCACTCCTTCATTGCCCTGGCGGTGTGCTTTGGATCATTGTCATGTTGAAAGACCCAGCCACGTTTCATCTTCAATGCCCTTGCTGATGGAAGGAGGTTTGCACTCAAAATCTCACGATACATGGCCCCATTCATTCTTTCATGTACCCGGATCAGTCGTCCTGGCCCCTTTGCAGAGAAACAGCCCCAAAGCATGATGTTTCCACCACCATGCTTTACAGTAGGTATGGTGTTTGATGGATGCAACTCAGTATTCTTTTTCCTCCAAACACGACAAGTTGTGTTTCTACCAAACAGTTCCAGTTTGGTTTCATCAGACCATAGGACATTCTCCCAAAACTCCTCTGGATCATCCAAATGCTCTCTAGCAAACTTCAGACGGGCCCGGACATGTACAGGCTTAAGCAGTGGGACACGTCTGGCACTGCAGGATCTGAGTCCATGGTGGCGTAGTGTGTTACTTATGGTAGGCCTTGTTACATTGGTCCCAGCTCTCTGCAGTTCATTCACTAGGTCCCCCCGCGTGGTTCTGGGATTTTTGCTCACCGTTCTTGTGATCATTCTGACCCCACGGGGTGGGATTTTGCGTGGAGCACCAGATCGAGGGAGATTATCAGTGGTCTTGTATGTCTTCCATTTTCTAATTATTGCTCCCACAGTTGATTTCTTCACTCCAAGCTGGTTGGCTATTGCAGATTCAGTCTTCCCAGCCTGGTGCAGGGCTACAATTTTGTTTCTGGTGTCCTTTGACAGCTCTTTGGTCTTCACCATAGTAGAGTTTGGAGTCAGACTGTTTGAGGGTGTGCACAGGTGTCTTTTTATACTGATAACAAGTTTAAACAGGTGCCATTACTACAGGTAATGAGTGGAGGAAAGAGGAGACTCTTAAAGAAGTTACAGGTCTGTGAGAGCCAGAAATCTTGATTGCTTGTTTCTGACCAAATACTTATTTTCCACCATAATATGCAAATTAAATGAAAAAAAACAGACAATGTGATTTTCTGGATTTTTTTTTCTCAGTTTGTCTCCCATAGTTGAGGTCTACCTATGATGTAAATTACAGACGCCTCTCATCTTTTTAAGTGGTGGAACTTGCACTATTGCTGACTGACTAAATACTTTTTTGCCCCACTGTATGTAGCATGCATGTAGTATGTATGTAGTATGTATGTAGCATGTAGTATGTATGTAGCATGCATGTAGTATATATGTAGCATGCATGTAGTATGTATGTAGCATGCATGTAGTATGTATGTAGCATGCATGTAGTATGTATGTAGTATATATGTAGCATGTAGTATGTATGTAGCATGCATGTAGTATGTATGTAGTATGTATGTAGCATGTAGTATGTATGTAGCATGCATGTAGTATATATGTAGCATGCATGTAGTATGTATGTAGCATGCATGTAGTATGTATGTAGCATGCATGTAGTATGTATGTAGTATATATGTAGCATGTAGTATGTATGTAGCATGCATGTAGTATGTATGTAGTATGTATGTAGCATGTAGTATGTATGTAGCATGCATGTAGTATATATGTAGTATGTATGTAGCATGCATGTAGTATGTATGTAGCATGCATGTAGTATGTATGTAGCATGCATGTAGTATGTATGTAGCATGCATGTAGTATGTATGTAGTATGTATGTAGCATGCATGTAGCATGCATGTAGTATGTATGTAGCATGTAGTATGTATGTAGCATGCATGTAGTATGTATGTAGTATATATGTAGCATGTAGTATGTATGTAGCATGCATGTAGTATGTATGTAGTATGTATGTAGCATGTAGTATGTATGTAGCATGCATGTAGTATATATGTAGTATGTATGTAGCATGCATGTAGTATGTATGTAGCATGCATGTAGTATGTATGTAGCATGCATGTAGTATGTATGTAGCATGCATGTAGTATGTATGTAGTATGTATGTAGCATGCATGTAGCAAGCATGTAGTATGTATGTAGCATGCATGTAGCATGCATGTAGTATGTAGCATGTATGTAGTATGCATGTAGTATATATGTAGTATGCATGTTACATGTAGTATATATGTAGTATGCATGTTGCATGCATGTAGTATATATGTTGTATGTATGTTGCATGTAGTATATATGTAGTATGAATGTAGCATGTATGTAGTATGCATGTTGCATGTAGTATATATGTAGTATGCATGTTGTATGTATGTAGCATGTAGTATATATGTAGTATGTATGTAGTATGTAGATATGTAGTATATATGTAGCATGTATGTAGTATGCATGTTGCATGTAGTATATATGTAGTATGCATGTTGTATGTATGTAGCATGTAGTATATATGTAGTATGTATGTAGTATGTATATATGTAGTATGTATGTAGCATGTAATTTTTTTTTTTTTTTACATTCAACACATTAGCCGGATGATGGGACTACTACTGTCCCATCATTGGCTAATGTGTCAATCACTGTCATGGTAGCAGGCATCGCCCGATGGGACTTGTAGTCCCATCGGACGATGCCTGCACAGACTACCGGAGCCTGCACAGACCACCGGCAGGCCGGCACAGCCCCCCGGCAGGCCGGCACAGCCCCCTGGAGCCAGCACAGACCACCGGCAGGCCGGCACAGCCCCCCGGCAGGCCGGCACAGCCCCCCGGAGCCTGCACAGACCACCGGCAGGCCGGCACAGCCCCCCGGCAGGCCGGCACAGCCCACCGGAGCCTGCACAGACCCCCTGGCAGGCCGGCACAGCCCCCCGAAAGGCCCGTACAGACCCCAGAGAGGCTGTACAAGGCAAAAACAGGGTTTTTCTTATTCCGATACCGGAAGTCCCATAGACTTGAATGGGACTTCCGGTATCGGAATCGGCGATACCGATACTTTTTTTTAAGATCGGCCGATCCATTCCGATCCGATACTTTGAAGTATCGGACGGTATCGCTCAACTCTACGTGTGTGCATTTACCTGAGGCCTGTGTCACTAGCAGGTTCAGCATTTTGTATGTTTTTGTTGCGGCATCTCTGTGTGTGAACAGAGCCCGCTCTGCGCACTTCGGGTGAAGTTAAACCCGTGCGCATTATACCACCATATCAGCATCTCTGTGTGTGAACAGAGCCCGCTCTGCGCACTTCGGGTGAAGTTAAACCTGTGCACATTATTCCGCCATATCGGCATCTCTGTGTGTGAACAGAGCCCGCTCTGCGCACTCCGGGTGAAGTTAAACCCGTGCGCATTATACCGCCATATTGCACCTCTGTCATTACCTAGCAGCAGTTGTTACACCTACTGCAAGGTGGACCCCGAGCGGCAAACGCACTTTATTATTTATTTTTATTTAGTGCGTTCCGCCGTTCCTAACAATCTGCAGCTTCTGACATAACCATGACACTATGGCATCTACATTACCTCCATCTGCCTCATTATAGGGAATTCTGTCTGAATCAGAGATTTAGATGGATATCCCAATGTAAGTGCTCAGCGCTGAGCGTAGGATAAATATGCGCCGAGCCTTTCTGCGATCTTTGGGAGGCAGAGTGAAAAAATCAACAGCACGTGAAGAATTTTATTTATTTTTTACGCCGTTCCTCATGCAGTATAAGTGATTAGGGGACTTTTGTTGTGAAATCTCTTTCTGGGCTCCCTCTGGTGGTTACTGAAGGTAGTGGAGCTGGTCAGATTGACAGAGGTGTTGCAAGTTCTCTTTCTGGGCTCCCTCTGGTGGTTACTGGAGGTAGTGGAGCTGGTCAGATTGACAGAGGCTTGCCACCTGATAATGATGATGACGATTGGAGATCTGGGATTTCTGACTGGTGTGTTTAAGACAGCTGACTTCCTTCAATCCCTGCTGGTGATTTTCTACCTGTGCCTTCTGAGGTCTGATGTCTCCTGCTCTGTTCCTGCATGGTTCAGTTAAGTGGCTCATTTGCTAATCTTTTTGCATTTGATCTGGTTTTGTCTATTTCTGCTTTGTGCGGGTCAGCTTGCTCCTGCTGGGGCTGTGCTGGATCACCGCCATATGCTACTGCTTTTGTCAGTTTGTTCTGTCCCCTGTTATATTGGTCTCTTTTTGCTTTGCTTTCAGTATATACCAGAGTACTGATATAGTGGGGGCGAAGTCGTGTGACTTCAGTGTTTTTTTTGTGCATCATAGGTGTTGGCTTTTTCAGGGTTTTTTGCGTGATTGCAGACAGTGTCTTTCCTTTCTTGTCCTGTCTAGTCAGTTTGGGTCCCATCATTTGCTCAGTCTATTTTTCTGCCTGCGTTTGTGTTTTCATCTTGTCTCACTGACAATATATGTTTGGGGCCTATCTATTCCTTTGGGGTCTGCTCCGGGGCAGTTTAGATTTCACCTTTCTTACTTTAGGCTGAGTTAGCTCTCCGGCTGTGCCGAGGTGTCTAGGGCATCGTAGGTACGCTGATGAGGGGTAATACCCCGAAACAGCTGTCTGTGGATGGATACCATGTTTTGGCATATGTGGTTTCCTTCATTGGAGACTGCCCTTCCCGTGGTTGTTCCTTCCCGGGGAAAGACCTGGCTAGTCATTACTTGCGTTGAGAAACATGTGATGGTGTCTCCGCGGCTTGTGTTTTGCATGTTTTTACATATTTCCCATAAGGGATGGGGGCATTGCTCTAGAATCACTGCGTTGAGAAACATGTGATGGTGTCTCCGCAGTGTTGGATGATGATCTCCATGAGTTCATTCATCCTCATTTTCTACAGTCTTCTACTAGGCATTGCTCCTACTGGCCAGTTTCCTACTCCACACTGATGAGGGGTAATACCCCAAAACAGCTGTCTGTGGATGGATACCATGTTTTGGCATAGGTGGTTTCCTTCATTGGAGACTGCCCTTCCCGTGGTTGTTCCTTCCTGGGGAAAGACCTGGCTAGTCATTGCTTGCGTTGAGAAACATGTGATGGTGTCTCCGCGGCTTGTGTTTTGCATGTTTTTACATATTTCCCATAAGGGATTGGGCATTGCTCTAGAATCACTGCATTGAGAAACATGTGATGGTGTCTCCGCAGTGTTGGATGTTGATCTCCATGAGTTCATTCATCCTCATTTTTCACAGTCTCAAACTATTTCTGTCTGCCCTAACTGAGAAAAGCGTTTTGCTCACGCATTTGCGGTGGGCTGTGTACAGCCTAAGTTCCTTTTGGCGATTACCTTGATCTGCTCCTTGTCTAGATTTTCCGCTAAGGCTTTAGTTGATTCAGGAGCAGCTTTGAATCTGATGGATTTTGACTTTGCCAAACGTTGTGGTTTTCCCATGATATCCCTGCGGACTCCTATCCCTTTGAGGGGTATTGATGCTACTCCTTTGGCGGAGAATAAACCCCAGTTTTGGACCCAGGTGATAATGTGGGTCGCCCTGGACCACCAAGAGAAATGTAAATTTTTGGTGTTGCACAATTTGCATGATACTATTGTTCTGGGTTTTCCTTGGTTGCAAACTCATAATCCTGTTTTGGACTGGAAATATGTGTCTATGGTGAGTTAGGCTGGTTTCACATTAGCGTTGAAACAATGCTGTGCACTGCGTCGGTAAGCCCCACCCCGATCCGGCTCCCTGCCCGCCCCATCCAGGATCACCGCCTACTATCGCATTTGCACGCATGCGATCGGCGCACCCTATCTTTAGCATAGGGTGCGCAGATCATGCGCTGCCAGTGTGAAAGTAGTGTGCTGCGCACTTTTGACGGTGCGCCGTGCGCGCCGACATGCAACATGTTGCAACATGTTGCATTTCGGCGCGCACGGCGCACCGTCAAAAGTGCGCAGCACGCAACTTTCATACTGGCAGCGCATGATCTGCGCACCCTATGCTAAAGATCGGGTGCGCCGATCGCATGCATGCAAATGCGATAGTAGGCGGTGATCCCGGATGGGGCGGGCAGGGAGCCGGATTGGGGTGGGGCTTACCGACGCAGTGCGCAGCGGTTGTTTCAACACTAATGTGAAACCAGCCTTAGGGTTGTCAATGTGTTCTTAGTGACACTCCTGTTTTCTCCACCTCTCCCCAGTCTCATGATATTCCTGACTATTTGGCTGATTTTTCTGATGTATTTAGTGAGAGTAAGTCTGTGTCTTTGCCTCCTCATAGGAGTTATGACTGTGCAATTGAGTTAATGCCTGGGTGTAAATTTCCCAAGAGTCGGCTTTTCAACTTATTGGTACCCGAACATGATGCTATGCGATCTTATATCAAGGAGTCGATGGAGAAGGGTCATATTAGACCATCCTCTTCACCTTTTGGTGGTGGTTTTTTCGTGGCCAAGAAAGATGGCTCATTAAGGCCACGTATTGACTATCGTTCCCTTAACAAAATCTCTGTTAAATATCAGTACCCGTTACCCCTGATTTCTGATTTATTTCCAGAGTTAAAAGTGCCTGTTGGTTTACCAAACTTGACGTCAGGGGGGCGTATAATCTTATTCGCATCAAGCACGGGGATGAATGGAAGATGGAGTTTAATACCCCGGAGGGACATTTTGAGTACCTGGTGATGCCTTTTGGGCTCACTAATGCCCCTTCTGTCTTCGAATCTTTTATGAACGATATTTTCCGGGACTTTGTGGATAAGTTTTTGATCATTTATCTGGATGATATTTTGATCTTTTCCAGTGATTGGGATTCTCATGTGGAACATGTCCGGATTGTGTTCCGGATTTTGAGGGAAAATTCTCTGTATGTTAAGGGATCGAAGTGTCTCTTTGGTGTACAGAGGATTTCATTTTTGGGATTCATTTTGTCCCCGTCTGCTATTGAAATGGACCCGGCCAAGGTACAGGCCATTTATGATTGGGTTCAGTCCACTTCTTTGAAGGCTCTCCAGAAGTTTTTGGGTTTTGCTAATTTCTACCATAAATTTATGAGTAATTTTTCTGTTATTGGTAAACCACTGACTGATTTGACCAAAAAGGGCGCTGTTATGGTGAATTGGTCTCCAGAGGCAGTCTCGGCATTTCAGGAACTTAAGCGGAGATTCATTGGACCTTATAAGATTTTGGAAATCCTTAACCCCGTTTCTTTCCATTTGGCTCTTCCAGTTACGTTTAAGATTCGTAACGTTTTTCATAAATCTTTGTTGATGAGGTTTGTGGAGCCAGTAGTTTCCATGGCGGCGCCTCCTGACCCTGTATTGGTTAAAGGTAATTTGGAGTATGAGGTAGAGAAGATATTGGATTCTCGTTTGGCTAGACGGAGACTCCAGTACTTGGTCAAGTGGAAGGGTTATGGCCAGGAGGATAATTCTTGGGTCTCTGCTTCTGACATTTATGCCGAAAGATTGGTTCGTGCTTTTTACCTGACCCATCCTGACTGGCCAGGTGGCGTGGATGAGGGTTCGGTGACCCCTCCTCAAGGGGGGGTACTGATGTGAATTCTCTTTCTGGGCTCCCTCTGTTGGTTACTGGAGGTAGTGGAGCTGGCCAGATTGACAGAGGCTTGCCACCTGATAATGATGATGATAATTGGAGATCTGGGATTTCTGACTGGTGTATTTAAAACAGCTGACTTCCTTCAATACCTGCTGGTGATTTTCTTCCTCAGCCTTCTGAGGTCTGATGTCTCCTGCTCTGTTCCTGCATGGTTCAGTTAAGTGGTTCATCTGCTAATCTTTTTGCATTTGATCTGGTTTTGTCTATCTCTGCTTTGTGCGGGTCAGCTTGCTCCTGCTGGGGCTATGCTGGATCACCGCCCATATGTTACTGCTTGTGTCAGTTTGTTCTGTCCCCTGTTATATTAGTCTCTTTTTGCTTTGCTTTCAGTATATACCAGAGTACTGATATAGGGGGGGCGAAGTGGTGTGACTTCAGTGTTTTTTGTGTGCATCAGACGTGTTGGCTTTTTCAGGGTTTTTTGCGTGATTGCAGACAGTGTCTTTTCTTTCCTGTCCTGTCTAGTCAGTTTGGGCCCCATCATTTGCTCGCTCAGTCTATTTTTCTGTCTGCGTTTGTGTTTTCATCTTGTCTCACTGACAATATATGTTTGGGGCCTATTTATTCCTTTGGGGTCTGCTCCGGGGCAGTTTAGATTTCACCTTTCTTGCTTTAGGCTGAGTTAGCTCTCCGGCTGTGCCGAGGCAGCTATGGCATCGTAGGTACGCTCCACGGCTACTGCTAGTTGTGTGGATAGGATCAGGGGTCTGCAATCCACTTAGTTACCAACCTCTCTGGTTTTCTGTGGCTTAGCCTGGTCCTGCTATCCTCCTTGGTGACCCATTCATAACAGACTTTATTCTTCGGGTCGGTGTGATTACAGTGATACCAGATTTATATTGGGTTTTTATGTTTTGTGCTGTCACACACTAAAAGGCACTTTTTACTGCGAAAACTAGTTTTTGCATCACAATATTTAGACAGCTATAATTTTTTTGTATTTCGGCTGACAGGGTAATGTGAGGGCTTTTTTTTGCGGGACGAGCTGACGTTTTATTAGTTCCATTTTCAGGCACATGACTTTTTTTCATCGCTTTCTATTCCGATTTTTGGGAGACAGAATGAACAAAAACAGCAATTCAGGAATTGCTTTTGGCTTTTATCATTCTGCGTGTGGTAAAATTGGTAAGGCAGCGTTATTCTTTGCATCAGTACAATTACAGCGATACCCAATTTATTTTTTTAATGCTTTTACACAATAAAAACTATTTTACAGAAAGAATAATTATTTTTGCATCTCTTTATTCTGAGAGCTATAACATTTTTATTTTTCTGCTGATGGAGCTGAATGGCGGCTTGGTTTTTGCGGGACAAGATTATGTTTTCAGCTGTGCTATTTCTGTTTACATATATCTTTTTCATCGCGTGTTATTGCACTTTTTGTTAAGCAGTATGATGATAAAGCATTGTTTTTTGCCTAGCTTTTTATTATTCTGCTGCGGTGTTCACTGAAGGGGTTAACTAGTTTTATACAGTGGGTCATTACGGAAGCGGCGATGCCAAATATGTATACTTTTATTTTTTTTAATTTACTTAAATAAATGTATTTATTGGAAAAATATTTGTTTTTGTTTTTTTGTTCTTTATTTGGGTATTTTAAAAAAATATTTTGTACACTTTTTAATACTTTTTTTTAAACATTACTGTATAGCATCAGATTGCTGATCTGATGCTCTGCAATGCTTCTGATAGGCAGGGAAGGAGGCGTCTCAGATCCTGCTCTCTGCGGTCGGAGGTATCATGGAGACCATCAGGACAACTCGATCGCATCGCGTTGTCCTGATGGAAGCGCGCAGGGAGCCCATTCCCTGCGCTATGCTCCTCTATGTCGCTGTCACTACTGATAGAGCCATAGCAGTCGGCTCCAGCCTCTGTGACCCACTGCTCCACCGAAACCGCTCCCCCACTTCCCCACCATAGCTATAGCCGGTACATCCGGACTATAAGACACCCCCCCATATTCCTCCGCATTTTTGGAGGAAAAAAGTGCATCTTATAGTCTAAAAAATACGGTAAATACAAAAACAAAATTATATAGAGTTCCCCTGTATTTTTGATAACTAGCCAGGCAAAAGTGACAGTTGCGGTTTGCAACCCATAGCTGTCAGCTTTAGCAAGGTTTGTTGTCAAAAAAGAGGGGTCCCCACTCTGTAGTTTTTAATTATTTAAATAAATAATTAAAAAAAAAATGCGTGGGGTCCCCACCAATGTTTGACAACCAGCCTTGCTAAAGCAGACAGCTGGAGGCTAGTATTCTTAGGCTGGTAAGTGCCCATTGATATTTCCCTCCCGTACTAAAAATAGCACCCCTCAGTCGGTGCAGAAAAGGTGCATCTATTAGATGTGCCAATTCTGGTATTTTGCCTGGCTCTTCCCACTTGCCCTGGTGCAGTGGCAAGTGGGGTGATAGTTGGGGATGTTGATGTCACCTTTGTATTGTCAGGTGACATCAAACCCAGAGGTTAGTAATGGAGAGGCGTCTATAAGATGCCCGCATTACTAATCCCATAGTGATATTGTATACAAACGACATATTCAGATTAAAGTCCTTTAATTTAAAGAATAACACTGACTCCTTTAATAAATCTAAATTAAACCATACGTCATTGCTCAGTCCACTGAAGCCAATGTCACCTGTAACAAAATTAAAATAACAATAATCCTCACTTTTCCGCAGACAAGAAACTAATCCATTTGTCCCATGATGCATCTAGCTCTGCTACATCTGGGTGACAGGCTGCATTGTTGCATTGCCATATCAAGTTTTCTTTTTAATTACTTATTTATAGTGCAGGTGGCGACTAATGAATATTCCCATCAGCAACCGTCTGTTTTCATTGTTACCAGTTTTATACAACTCTCAACATTGTCCCCTGCTCACTCTGATTGCTGTTCGAGCAGGGGTCAGTGATGTGCGTCGGGGAATACTGCAAAAAATACAGCTGATTCCCAGGCGCCAATACATGTGATATTGATGCGACACATGGTTGTCACACGTATGCCACAAGTATTAAACACATGTACACTGATATCTCCGGTACTGTTTTTTCCAGTACCAGATATATCAGGACTAGAGATGAGCGAATTTGATCAGGTAAGGGCTTATTCGGCGAGCTATAGCGCTTACCGAATAAGCTGCAAAGGGAGCCTGGCTTCCTGGATCGCTCCAGCTGATCAGCTGTTTGGTTCTGCAGCTGCATTTGTCGCGGCTGTGTGACAGTCACATCACATGCATGGAGAGCCCATGCTTGGGCTGTGTCTGCCCATGTCTGCTCTGGAAACAGGCAGTGTAGGGAGAGTTGCTGCTGAGCTAGGGAGAGATTTGCTTATTTGGTATTTAGTGTGGGTATACCATCTCTAATTCACATATCCATCTCAACTAACAATCCTTCTGAGTACTAATAAAGCTGCATAAATATCAGTGCTAGGCAGGCAGGCAGTGTATGTAGCAGAATTCGGTGCATATAACAAGAGGGTCCATTACAGTTCTGTTTGCTGCTGCCTATTACAGATATTCCCAGACATAGCCCCAGGTATCAGGAGCCAGGCATAAGTTTTGTTTGGATTTTAATCCTGATTATTTGCTTTACAAAGCAATCCAGAGAACACTGGTTTTCTGCCCTATTTGCTTGTTGGCTGTCAGGAGACAGACAGTGTGTGCGGTGCATACACACTAGAGACAGAGAGGACAGTACCGAAGAAGACTGTGCTTACCGAGCACACTCTCCAGAGGGGGAGGGATGTAGAAAGTAGCAGGCAGAAACGATGGTGTGCAGAGACACAGATAAGGACCTGGCGGGTCACATGACCAGAGCAGGAAGGTCCTAAAGGCTACAACTAGTATTCGTGAGAACTGGGGAGCACAAGGCGGAAAGTGAGGACTGGCAACGCCGGGAGCAGGGTCGGACTAGCCAAGGTCAGTAACAGGAGGACAGCACAGGACAAAAGGAGTGACACAAAAAAGTAGTCAGGAGACAAGCCAAAGTCAATTACCAAAAGACCTGAACAATGAGGTACACAATCAACAGGCAATAGCAATGTGAGGGACAGACCGGATAAGAACCAGGAAACATACACGCAGTGCAGGCACAAGGCACAAACACACAACACACCAGGGTCAACTTAACTCAGCTGAGGGCAGGAGTATAACTGACAGAGAACCCTAGTCCAGTGTGGGTATAAATATCCCTCCCAGATCCAAAAGGAGGCCACAACAATTAACCTTGAGAGGGCAGGGCATTAACCCTGTCCAAACCATAACATTGGCACTGCAGAATACAGCCAGATCCTTTCCATATTACAGCGCAAAAAATCCAGCTATTTTAAACTGGGCTTTGTCCATCACATGGATCACATATCAGTGCGCTCAAAATTATGCCATTTCAGGCCTCCATTTACATTTTTTTGCAGCGTCTTAATCAAGTTATTGATACCAGTTTGCTGAAAAAAAAATAGTTCGCTACAGGCCATATATTTTAAACTGGGGTTTGTTCTTCACACGGATCACATCAGTACGCTCAAAATTTTGCTATTTCAGGCCTCAATTTAAATTTTTTGGCTGTGTCTTAGCCAAATTATTGACACCAGTTTCCTGGAAAAAAGTAGTTACCTACAGGCCAGATATTTCCAACTGTGGTTTGTCTGTCACACGGATCACATATCAGTGTGCTCCAAATTCAGCCATTTGTAGAGAACGTGGAAAATATTGTCCTCCATATAAAACTGGCAAGGTGCGTGACAAGGGATGGGGAAATTGAGCCACGACACCTAAATCTTGTCACCCAACCTTCCTGTCCTAATTACTAGCAGCATACCACTGTTGAACCCAGAGCAGTGTCAAAAGGTTGTTGGTTGGATAGCGGATAATGCTTCCAGTCACTTTGCCACCACAACCACCACCCTGTCTTCCACACGGTCAAGTCTCAGTAGCCATGAGTCTGGACTGGATATTCCTCACCCTGCTCCTCCTTCCTCCCACCATGCTGAGTGCCCGGAGACAACTGATCCCACACTTGGACACTCTGAAGAGCTGCTCAATTTTCCATTTAGTGGTTAAAACTAAAAGAGAAAGAGCGCAATAGGGTCTTACCCAGGTAAAAGAGATACAGTTCAAGCTATTATACTCACCAATAGCAGGAGAGTTAGAGGCATAAAGGAATAGAGGTCAAAGCTGCTGCACATCCAAATGGCCCCGCCGTGACCATAGATCATCAGATATCAAAGAAACAATTTTCGGATTTAAACGTGCGCTGCTAGACAAAACGACTCCTTTCCAGATTGTGTACTTGTATACTTTTATTTTCCCAACGCGTTTCGAAGTCTCAAACTTCTTCCTCAGGGGATGACATATCATCCCCTGAGGAAGAAGTTTGAGACTTCGAAACGCGTTGGGAAAATAAAAGTATACAAGTACACAATCTGGAAAGGAGTCGTTTTGTCTTGCAGCGCACGTTTAAATCCGAAAATTGTTTCTTTGATATCCAATTTTCCATTTATAGATTCAGGTCTCTCGCCTGCTCCACTTGAAGCAGGGCAAGAGGAGATCGCATGTAGCGGTGCCCAAATATTTGAGCAGCCACGGTCACACGAAGGCGACATTGGGAAAGTGTCACAAGAGATGGACAATGATGAGACACAATTGCCATTAAGTCAGGAGGAGGACCAGGGTGCAAAAGTGGAAGACGAGGTGGTGGATCATATAGTAACTGACCCAAGCTGGCAGGAGGATATGCAGAGCGAGGACAGCAGCACACAGGGGGAGGGAGGCGTAGCACCCCAACAGTCAGGAAGAAGAAGTGTGGTGGCCGCAGACAGAAAGTGGGTAACCGTTCCACGTAACACCAACATGACGGAAGTTGCCAGTCCAACTGTTAGGTGTTCCCGAGTCTGGTTGTTTTTTAAAGACTCTGCCAATAACCCCAAAAAGGCCATTTGCACCACCTGCCAGGCCAGGATCAGGAGGTGTAGAAAAACTACCAGCCTGATCACCACCAGTATGATCGGGCACATGGCAGCAAAGCACCTGACTTTGTGGGCCAAGCCCCACGGTCCAGGAACAGTGTCTGCAGATGGCACCACTGCTTCTTCTGCTGTTGTGCATGCAAGTCAATCCCCTGTCCATAGTGCATGTGAAGATGCCTCCTGACCTGCACCTGTCGTTGCACACATCATCATGCACGTCCACGTCCTTGTTCCAGCGCAGCGTTCAGTTGTCCATACCCCAGTCTTTGGAACGCAAGGGCAAATACGCAGCCAGCGTCCCACAGGCCACTTTACTAGAGTTGAGCGAAACAGGTCGGTCAGATTCAAAAGTCGCCGACTTTCACCAAAGTCGGGTTTCATGAAACAAAACCCGACCACAGTGTGAATTTGGCCATGCGGTCGGCGACCCAAGCGTCAAAGTCGGGTTTCGCCGATTGCTTGCATGTGACTTTTTTCAGCCAGTGAGAGAAGCGGAGCGTAGCAGGAGCGTAGCTGGAGTGGGGGAGGGAGGGAGAGAGAGAGAGAGAGAGAGAGGGAGAGGGAGAGAGAGAAGAGAGAGAGATTTTGCCGCCTCTGGGGTTAAAATTTATGCCAGGTGTGTTTACAGTCCTCCACTCACTGCCGACTTTTCTCCCCATTGACTTGCATTGGGTTTCGTGTTTCACGACTTTTCCCGACTTTTCCCTATAGTCGGCCGATTTCGTTCGACTCGACTCTTGAGAAAGTCGGGTTTCATGAAACCCGACTCGACCCTAAAAAAGGCAAAGTCGCTCATCTCTGCACATTACCAAATTCACACATTTTGCGACTGCTTGCACTCGAAATGTTGCCTTTTAGGCTTGTAGAGATGGAAGCTTTCCGTAGCCTGATAGCGGCAGCCATCCCTCAGTACTCGGTCCTCAGCCGCCACTATTTCTCCCGATGTGCCGTCCCCGCATTACACAAGCACGTGTCCCACAACATTAGCCGTGCCCTCAACAATGCAGTTACTGGGAAAGTCCACCTAACCACGGACACGTGGACAAGTGCTTGTGGGCAGGAATGATACATCTTGCTGACGGCACACTGGGTTCACATAGTGATAGCCGGGACCCAGTTGGACATTGGGATGGAGCACGTCCACCCGACATTGAAGATTGCGGGCCCTATGTCAATCAGGGTTGCCCCCCACTGTCAACAGCTCCTGCACCTCCTCCTCCTCCTCTTCTGTCTCCATCTCCGAAATGACCACATCATTCACAAGCTGGAAGCAGTGCAGCAATGCTTCAGCCAAGCGTCAACAGGCTGTACGGAAGCTAATATACTTAGTTGACAAACCGCACAATGCTGAATAGCTCTGAAAGAGCAGGCAGATCTGTGGCTGACACCGTTGAACCTACAGCCAGGCATAGTTGTGTGTAACAATGGCTGGAACCTGGTGGCAGCTCTGAGGTGAAGCGAGCTCACACACGTACTATGCCTGGCCCATGTGCTGAACCTCATGGTTCAGCGGTTTCTCAAAACCTACCCGGAGCTGCCAGATCTGCTTGTCAAAGTACATCGCCTGTGTGCCCATTCTAGAAAATCAGCTACAGCTTCCTCTGCCCTTGCCATGCTTTAGCAGCATTTGCATCTTCCGGCTCACTGACTGTTATGTGATGTCCCCACGCCTTGGAACTCTTCACTGCAGATGTTGGAAAGGATTTGTGAGCATAAGAGGGCAGTTGTTGACTACCAGCATCAACAAGGCTGTCTATATTCAGTTCAGACTCCACACAGAAGAACCTCAAGAGTGGACATGGATGTCAGACATATGTACCATCCTCAAGAACTTTGAGGAGTCCACCAAGATGACACCATAATTGGCATCACCATCCCACTTCTCTGTGTTCTGAAATGCTCTCTGCTCACAATCAAAGAGGATGCATTGCAAGCGGAGCACGATGAGATGGCGCAAGGAACCATACAGGGTGATTACACACAACCAAACCTTATCTCATCCCAATGTGGATTGGGTGACAATGAGGAAGAGGAGGAGGAGGAAGAAGAACAGGTGCTAATTTCATGCGCTATAGATGGTACTACCTGCACAACTGTCATACTGTCTGTTTAGCGTGGCTGGCCTGAGGACAGGGAGGAGGAGGAGAGCATTGTCAGTCGTCCTCTTGGTGAGGACACAGAAGTCTTGCCTGTTAGCAGTCTGGCACGCATGCCTGAGTTTATGTTGCGCTGTCTTTCCTGTGACCATCGGGTTCTCCAAATTTTGGGTGACAGTCATTACTGGTTGGTGACACTTCTAGACCTACGCGACAAGGAAAACTTTCTATCTCTTATTCCCGAGGCAAACAGGTCTGCTAAAATGGGGCAGTACCAGAGGACCCTTGTTGAGGAATTATTAAAAAAATTCCCATCTGAAAACGCTGGCGGCAGAGGTCACAGTTTGTTGGACAACCAAGGAGTACAGGTGAGAGAGACACAACTCCAATCCAGCAGAGGCAGGGGAACACTGGCAAAGTTCTGGGAGCGTTTTCTCAGACCCTCCCATCGCACATTCCCTGAGGCAAGGGGTACTCTCACAAGGAGTGCAAAATTTTGGAAGATGCTGAGGGAGTACCTTGCTGACCGTACCAACATCCTCTGTAATTCCTCTGTGCCTTATAATTATTGGGTATCCAAGCTGGGCACAAGCCATGAACAGGCTCTCTACGCTTTGGAGGTCCTGGGCTGCCCTGCCGCTAGCATTTTGGCAGAGTGAGTTTTTAGTGCCACTGGTGGAATTATAACTGATAAGCGCATCTGCCTGTCAACTGAAAATGCAGACAGGCTGACTCTTATAAAAATGAACAAGGGCTGGATTGTGCCATACTTCTCAACACCATCGAATGATAGCAACGTAACATAAACTCAAATCCAATGTCTTTTTTTGGGAGATCTATTCCCATGCATCTCTTCACACCCACACATGGGTATACGCTTGCTGATTTATTCTATTTGCTGTTGTCCTCCTCCACCTCATCCTCTTCTTCCACCACCATATCACCAGGGTGACCGTGGTCCGTGATGCAGCACCCACATACATTTTTTAAACAGTGTTTATGATGCCTGTAAAAAAAATGGTTATACAGTATGTTCATGTATACCCCGCAGGGGTAAATGTTTGTCAGCCCATACACTTATTGCATGGGCATTACAAGTATAGGAGACCTGCTCCTTTCTAATGGGAATATTTTTTTGAGGCCCACCTCCACATTCCTTCCAAAGTGCCTCCAAATTTTTGGCAGCACTTGCATACACTGCATAGGCAAACACTATGGGAGACCCACTTCCTAATAATGGGAACATTGTTTTCAGGAGGCCCTCCTTTACGTCTCTTCAAAGGGGCATTGGGGTGCTTCTAAATTTTGGGCAGGCCTTGCATTCACTGCATAAACAAACAGTATGGGAGACACACTTCCTAATAATGGGAACATTGTTTTCAGGAGGCCCTCTTCTTCGTCTCTTCAAAGGGGTATTGGGGTGCTTCTAAATTTTGGGCAAGGCTTGCATTCATTGCGTAGGCAAACAGTATGGCAGAACCACTTCCTAATAATGGGAACATTTTTTCAGGAGGCCCTCTTGTACGTCTCTTCAAAGGGGTATTGGGGTGTGTCTAAATTTTGGGCAGGCCTTGCATTCACAGCACAGGCAAACAGTATGGAAGAACCACTTCCTAATAATTGGAACATTGTTTTCAGGAGGCCCTCTTCTTCGGCTCTTCAAAGGGGTATTGGGGTGCTTCTAAATTTTGGGCAAGGCTTGCATTCATTGCGTAGGCAAACAGTATGGCAGAACCACTTCCTAATAATGGGAACATTTTTTCAGGAGGCCCTCTTGTACGTCTCTTCAAAGGGGTATTGGGGTGTGTCTAAATCTTGTCCAGGCCTTTCATTCACTGCATAGGCAAACAGTATGGAAGAACCACTTCCTAATAATGGGAACATTGTTTTCAGGAGGCCTTGCTGTACCTGTCTTAAAAGGGGTATTATGGTGCATACAAATTTTTGGCAGCTCTTGCATTCACTGCATATGCAAACAGTATGGGAGACACACTTCCTGATAATGGGAAAATTGTTTTCAGGAGGCCCCCCTGTATGTCTCTTCAAATGGGTATTGGGATGTGTCTTAATTTTGGCCAGGCCTTGCATTCACTGCAAAGAGTATGGGAGAACCACTTCCTAATAATAGGAACATTGTTTTCAGGAGGCCCTCCTGTACGTCTCTTCAAAGGGGTATTGGGGTGCGTCTAAATTTTGGCCAGGCCTTGCATTCACTGCATAGGCAAACAGTATGGGAGAAACACTTCCTAATAATGGGAGCATTGTTTTCAGGAGGCCCTCCTGTATGTCTCATCAAAAGGGGTATTGGGTGAATCTAAGTTTTTGGAAACGAAAATGCCAGCTCACCCCTCTGATGATCCAGGAGCTCAAGCACGGAAACCTGCAGTGCAGCAGAATTAATATCCAAATGAAAAGAAGAAATCTAGCTTCCCATTCCTGGAGAAATTTTCTTTATTGGACAAGTATAAAATCCAACTTCATATCAGCATATTGTCACCACCGCAGGTGGGACAGAACAGGCACATTTCGAGCTTAGCAGCTCTTAATCATTGCTTTGATTAAGAGCTGCTAAGCTCGAAACATGTTGGGATGTTTGTCGAACCAAACCTTGAAAGGTTCGCTCATCTCTATTCATCAGCCTCTGCCTGCACTATAACTAAATAAATATAAAAAACAAAATGACACAAGGTTCCCCTCATGCATCCCTCAGCTGTCAGCTTTAGCAAGGTTGGTTATGAAGAATAAAGGGGAATCTTTATGTTGTATTTTTACGCACCGATGTCCTTTGAAAAGCCGGCAATTCATGTGCGGCTACAGTAAAATCACACTGACAGCTTAGAAAACAATAGATAGCATACCATATTTTTCGGACCATAAGACGCACTTTTTTCCCCCAAAATTTTGGGGGAAAGTGGGGGGTGCGTCTTATGGTCGCAATATACTCACATTGGTGCGGGTGCGGCGTGGCTCTGTGGTGTGGTGGTGGCAGCAGGCTGTGCTCCGGTGCAGGGGCAGCGGCTCTCTGTTCTCCATGGGGGGCTCGGCCGGCGCCGGCATTTCCTCAAAGCCCGGAGGCCCCCGCACATCCGTTGGTGCCATGTTGCGGTGGCCTCCGGTAACATGGACGTCGGGAAGATGGCCGCCGGTCCGGGTACTACGCATGCTCAGGTACAGATCTCGTCCCGAGATCTCAGGAAACGAGATTCAAATCTCGGCAACGAGATCTCATCTCCCGAGATCTCGGGATGAGATCTGAACCTGAACATGAGCAGTACCTGGATCGGCGGCCATCTTCCCGGCATCCATGTTCCCGGAGGCCACCGCAACATGGCAGCAACGGAAGTGTGTGGGCCTCCTGGATTTCAGGAAATGCCGGTCGAAGCCTCCACCCCTGTACCGGAGCCGCTGCCCCTGCACCTGAGCACAGCGCCCCTGCACCTGAGCACAGCGCCCCTGCACAGTGCCACAGCACAGTGCCCCCAGCATAGCGCCCGAGCACAAGCACAGTGCCCCCAGCACAGCACGGTGCCCACAGCACAGTGCCCCCAGCACAAGCACAGTGCCCCCAGCACAGCACAGTGCCCCAGCACAAGCAGCGTGCCCACAGCACAGCACGGTGCCCCCAGCCCAGCTCCACAGCAGTGTCCCCAGCACAGCACAGTGCCCCAGCACAGCCCCACAGCACAGAGTCCCCAGCACAAGCACAGTGCCACCAGCACAGCATGGTCCCCACAGCACAGTGCCCCCAGCACAGCACAGCGCCACAGCACAGTGCCCCCAGCACAAGCACAGTGCCCCAGCACAGCCCCCCTTCCACAGCACCCCTGCCCCAGCACAGCACCCCTGCCCCAGCACAGAGCCGCCATCGGCTTCTGCAATTCACTCCTGTGGTTTACAACTGCTTCAGCACCCACCCTATTCCCCTGATTTGGCTCCCTCGGACTATCACCTATTCCCACAGATGAAAAAGCACCTTGGTGTAAGGTGGAATTGCAGCCATTGCAACAGCAGATGTGTGAACTTTGCCAACTTCTCCATTTCCATATTTCAGCCTTGCGACCCAACTTTAAAATGCTGTAACGGAAACATAAAAAATAAAAATAAATCCAGATTGCTCATGAGACCATTCAACTAGCTAAATATCATATTGCATTGCAAAACAAGACCATGCAGAAAAGATTTCATGGGTGGGTCTCGAAGTTTTCAGGCGCCCTTCGTATATATATATATATATATATCTAATATATAAAGCTCAATGTGTGTATGTGTGTATGTACCGTATGTGTGTATGTATGTGTGTATGTCTGGGATAGGCAACCGCACGTCGCAGCTACAGCCACAAAATTTGCCACAGTCAAACGTCTGGACCCCGAGAGCGTCCTAAGCTATGTTGTGAGGCGAAATTTTAACCCTGCGCGTTCCAATTCACCAAACAATTTTGCCCCATCTACATAATGGGTAAAAAGTGTGTGCGTGTCAAGCTCCGCCCCTCATTATGATGTCATAATGCCCCTATCTACATAATGGGGAAACAATGTGTGCGTATCAAGCCCTGCCCCTCATTATGATGCCATAATGGTTGCCATGGCGACGCTGATTCATCATAGGTTGCAAGCCCCGCCGCTCATTATGATGTCATAATGGTTGACTATGGGATGGAGGATGTGTGATGGGTATATGGCCACTGGACTATGGGAAGGAGGATATGTATGACGGGTATATGGGCACGGGACTATGGGATGGTGGATATGTATATGGGCATGACACTATGGGATGGAGGATGCGTGATGGGTATATGGGCACTGGACTATGGGATGGAGGATGTGTGATGGGTATATGGGCACTTGACTATGGGATGGAGGATATGTATGATGGGTATATGGGCACGGGCCTATGGGATGGAGGATATGTATGATGGGTATATGGGCACGGGACTATGGGATGGAGGATATGTATGATGGGTGTATGGGCATGGGACTATGGGATGGAGGATGTGTGATGGGTATATGGGCATGGGACTATGGGATGGAGGATGTGTGATGGTTATATGGGCATGGGACTATGGGATGGAGGATAATTATAATTTGATATAACTAACCACAGTTAGTTACTGTGCCCGGGCAGCTATATATACAGTGCCTTGCGAAAGTATTCGGCCCCCTGGAACTTTTCAACCTTTTCCCTCATGTCATGCTTCAAACATAAAGATACCAAATGTAAATTTTTGGTGAAGAATCAACAACAAGTGGGACACAATTGTGAAGTTGAACGAAATGTATTGGTTTTTTAAAATTTTTCTGGAAATTCAAAAACTGAAAAGTGAGGCATGCAATATTATTCAGCCTTTTTACTTTCTGTAAACAAACTCACTCCAGAAGTTCATTGTGGATCTCTGAATGATCCAAAGTTGTCCTAAATGACTAATGATGATAAATATAATCCACCTGTGTGTAATCAAGTCTCCGTATAAATGTACCTGCTCTGTGATAGTCTCAAGGTTCTGTTTGAAGCACAGAGAGCATCATGAAGACCAATGAACACAACAAGCAGGTCCATGATTGTAATGTCTGTGGCCATGCCCGCCGACGTTCCACCGGCACCGGGTCCCGTCGCTACATTATTTTACCCAGCCGCCCACGCTCCTCCTCACTCACGCGTGCTTCCTCCTGCTCATGCACGCTTCCTCCTCCTGTCCCTCGGGCAGCTGCTAGCCCGCACATGCGCCCTAGGTCGCAGGCGCGCGCCCGTCTGACAGTTTAACCCTGCGGTGGGCGGTTGCCGGTTATCGGTCAGCCAATCGCCTGCCAGCAGGGGATATATCAGGCGTCTCCCATAAGGGGAGGACGCCTGGTTATTGTGTGCCTTTCCTGCACTGTACAGGCTGCCTATAGCTCGTCTATAGTCTCTACCTCTGTCTTGTGGTTCTCCCTGTACCAGGCTTGTTGTCTCTGCCACTGTATGTTCTCCTGTCTCCCTGCCCATCTTCCGTCCTGCCTGGCCCCTGTTCCGCAGCCTATGTTCCCCCTGGCCTCCTTCTCAGTTCCGTCCTCCAGTGTCTGTCCCGCTCCCTGTCCAGTCCTTCAGCCTGCTGTCTGTCATCCTAGTTGCTCCTGGTGTTAAACCGCTCAGTATCTCTCCTCGCGCTTACAGCACAGAGTCCTGTACCTTGGTTCCTGTCCAGTTTCTCAGTCCTGCCTGTGATCACTCCGGTCCTTCGAGCCGCCCCTCTTGGTTCCAGCTGTTGCAGTGTCTGACCCCCCGCGGACCTGCCCCTAACGGTCCCTGTATAGGGGTCGGTTCCACCTGGCGCGCTTGCCCCGGGGGCCTCAGTTCCGCGACCCAGACGGTCCACTCTCGGACGCTGTTGCACCCCTGAAGCGTCACAGTATAACCAGGCCATGGACCCCGCTGGAGCCGCGGCCGCTACACAAAAGGAATTGCTTTTCTTGCTGGAAAACCAGACCTGTTATGATTCAGTCACCGTAGGAGGCAAAAATAGAAATGCTAGCTAAGTCCAGAAAACCAGAGAAGTTGGCAGCTAACGGATTGCAGACCCCTGAACCTATCAACACAACTAGCAGCAGCCGTGGGGGGCTCCTACGATGCCCTAGGCCCCTCGATCACAGCCGGAGGACTACATAGCCTAAAGACAGAAAGGGAAGTCTAAACTGCCCCAGAGCAGACCCCAAAGCAAAGGCAGCCCCCCACATATAATGACGGTGAAGCAAGAAGAAAGAACAAAACACAGACAGAAAGATAGACTGAGCAAAGATGGGGCCCACGCTAGCTTAGATAGGAAAGGACAGGAAGGCTGCTGTCTGCAATCCGTGAAAAACTCTATGAAAATAAGAGCCAACAAACTGACAGTAAAAAAGGCCCTGAAGACGCTAGGCTTCAAAAAAGCTATGTCAGTACTCAGGAATATTCTGAAGACAGAGCAACAGGCAAAAGGAGATTCAGCTCACCCCAGCAGGGAATGGCAGAATCCAGAAAAGCAAAGAAAACAAAACACTAATGCAAAAAGGCAAAGCAGAAATCTTAGCTTTAGATGAGCAGGAATCAGACTGGTTTCCTAGAAGTCCACAGAGAAATCACCCGCAGGCCAGAAGGGCGTCGGCAGCCTTATATCCAGTCATTAACTTCACTCAGCCAGTCATCATCATCAGCCCCAGGTGTTTGACAATCAGGCTCACTACCTTTCTTCACCAGAAGAGGGAGTTCCCCGGGCCTCAGTAGTGAAGGGGAAAATGAACTCACAACAGTACCTCCCCCTTGAGGAGGGGTCACCGAACCCTCAACCACGCCACCAGGGCGATCAGGGTGAGCCCGATGAAAGGCACGCACCAATCTTTTGGCATGAATATCAGAGGCAGAGACCCAGGAATTATCCTCCTGACCATAACCCTTCCACTTAACCAAATACTGGAATCTCCGTCTAGCCAGACGGGAATCCAGTACTTTCTCTACCTCATATTCCATGTTACCTTCAACCAATACAGGGTCTGGAGGTGCAACCCCCGGAACAACAGGTTCAACAAACCTCTTCAACAAAGATTTATGGAACACATTATGGATTTTAAATGTGACAGGAAGAGCCAAACGAAAGGAGACCGGATTAATAATCTCCAAAATCTTGTAAGGTCTAATAAATCTAGGCTTAAACTTAGGAGAAGCCACCTTCATAGCAATATTTTTTTATGATAACCACACCATATCACCAACCTTAAATTGGGGACCAATGGACCTATGTCGGTTGGAAAACAGCAGGGCCTTTTCCTGGGAGAGAGATAACTTATCCACCACTTGGTCCCAGATCTGGTGCATTCTCTCCACCACAGTGTCAACCCCTGGGCAGGCAGAGGGCTCCACCTGCCCTGAAGAAAATCGAGGATGAAACCCAAAGTTACAAAAAAAAGGAGACATCAAAGTGGCAGAACTAGCTCTATTATTTAAAGCAAATTCGGCCAAGGGCAAAAATGAAACCCAATCATCCTGATCAGCAGAAATAAAACATCTCAAATATGACTCCAAGGTCTGGTTTGTTCTCTCTGTCTGCCCATTGGTCTGAGGGTGAAAAGCAGAGGAGAAGGACAACTGAATTCCCAGCTTGGAACAGAAAGTTCTCCAAAATCTAGACACAAACTGGACTCCTCTGTCAGATACAATGTTCTCAGGAATCCCGTGCAAGCGAACCACCTGTTGTAAAAACAGGGGCACCAATTCAGAGGAAGATGGCAACTTAGGGAGTGGTACAAGATGAACCATCTTAGAGAACCTATCACAAATCACCCAGATAACAGTCATCCTTTGAGAGACAGGCATATCAGAGATGAAATCCATTGAAATATGGGTCCATGGCCTCTTGGGGACAGGCAAAGGCATCAACAACCCACTAGAGCGAGAACACGATTTAGACCGGGAGCACGTCCCACAGGACTGCACAAAATTCCTGACATCACGAGACAAGGAGGGCCACCAAAAAGACCGACTCACCAGATCTCTAGTACCAAAAATACCTGGATGACCAGCCAAAGCAGAGCAATGAACTTCAGACATCACTCTCTTCTTCCACTGGTCAGGAACATACAACTTTCCACTGGGACAACGCTCAGGTTTGTCCTCCTGAAACTCTTCCAGAGCACGTCTCAAATCGGGCGAGATGGCAGAAAGAACTACCCCTTCGCCTAAGATGGTAGCAGGCTTGGTCACCACAGGAGAATCAGCAAAGAAGCTCCTAGAGAGGGCGTCAGCCTTGACATTCTTAGTTCCAGGAAGAAAAGAAACCACAAAATCAAAACGTGTAAAAAACAAGGCCCACCTAGCCTGTCTAGGGTTCAAGCGCTTCGCCGAATCTAGGTAAATCAAATTCTTGTGGTCAGTGAGGACCAAGACTTGATGCTTAGCTCCCTCCAACCAATGTCTCCACTCCTCAAATGCCCATTTCATGGCTAACAGTTCCCGATTCCCCACATCATAGTTACGTTCAGATGGAGAGAACTTTCGGGAAAAGAAAGCACAGGGATTCATTTTAGATGTTACAGGATCCTTTTCGGACAAAACAGCTCCTGCACCAATCTCAGAAGCATCCACCTCTACCTGGAACGGAAGTGAGACATCAGGTTGCCGCAAAACCGGGGCGGAGGTGAATCTTCGCTTCAGCTCCTGAAAGGAAGAAACAGCCTCCGGAGACCAATTTAACACATCAGCACCCTTCTTAGTCAAACCAGTCAATGGCTTGGCAATACTAGAAAATTTTGCTATAAATTTCCGATAAAAATTAGCAAAACCCAAAAACTTCTGGAGGGCCTTCAAAGAAGTGGGCTGAACCCAATTGTAAATGGCCTGTACCTTGGCCGGGTCCATTTCAATAGTTGACGGGGACAAAATAAATCCCAAAAAAGAAATCCTCTGTACTCCAAAAAGGCATTTAGATCCTTTGACATACAGGGAATTCTCCCTCAAGATCCGGAACACAGTCCGAATATGTTCCACATGAGAATCCCAATCCTTGGAGAAGATCAAAATATCATCCAGATAGATAATCAAAAATTTATCGACAAAATCTCGGAAAATATCGTTCATGAAGCACTGGAAGACAGAAGGGGTATTAGTGAGCCCAAAAGGCATCACCAGGTACTCAAAATGTCCCTCCGGAGTATTAAACGCCGTCTTCCATTCATCCCCATGCTTAATGCGAATAAGATTATACGCCCCCCTGAGGTCAAGCTTGGTAAACCAGCAAGCACCTTTAATTTTGGAGAATAGATCAGAAATCAGGGGTAACGGATACTGATATTTAACAGTAATTTTGTTGAGAGCACGATAATCAATACAAGGTCTTAATGATCCATCCTTTTTGGCTACAAAAAAAAACCCGGCACCTAAGGGTGACGAGGATGGCCTAATATGACCCTTCTCCAACGCCTCCTTAATATAGGATCGCATAGCCTCGTGCTCGGGTACAGATAAATTGAAGAGCCGACCCTTGGGAAATTTACACCCCGGGCTCAGTTCAATAGCACAGTCATAACTCCTATGAGGAGGCAGAGACGCAGACTCATTCTCACTAAATACATCATAAAAGTCCGCCAAATAATCAGGAACATCATGCGACTGAGGAGAGGTACAACCCCAACTCACCACAGACACAGATTTCCAATCCAAAACTGGATTATGAATTTGTAACCAGGGAAACCCCAGAACAATAGCATCATGCAGATTATGTAACACCAAAAACCTGCAATTTTCTTGATGGTCTGGGGCGACCCGCATTACCACCTGGGTCCAAAACTGGGGTTTATTTTTAGCCAAAGGAGTAGCATCAATCCCCCTCAAAGGGATAGGTGTCTGCAGAGGTGTCATCGGAAATCCACAACGTTTAGCAAAATCCAAGTCCATTAGGTTTAGAGCTGCTCCCGAATCTACAAAAGCCTTGGCTGAAAATGTGGACAGGGAGCAGATCAGAGTAATATATGAGAAACTTAGGTTGAACACCACCAACAGAAAACGTGTGTGCAAAGCGTTTCTCGCATTTAGGATAGACAGAAATAATATGCGAGGCATCTCCACAGAAAAAACACAACTTATTACTAGAGTTGAGCGACTTTTGGTTTTTTAGGGTCGCGTTTCGTTTCGTGAAACCCGACTTTTCCAAAAGTCGGGTCGAGCAAGATCGTCCGATTATAGGGAAAAGTCGGGGTCGTCCCGAAACACGAAACCCAATGTAAGTCAATGGGGAATAAAAGTCGGCAGTGAGAGGAGGACAGGAAACACACCTACAGTGCCCATTTGAATGCCAAAAGCATCAATTCTTCTTACTTAAGCTTGTCAACCTTAATTAACTTCATAATACAAGTTACGCACTGAAAAATGGGGGTTATTTGGCTAAAGTTGTGGGGGGGGGGGAGGGCTGGCTGCAGGTTTTCATGTGCCCTGGGCGAAAGAGCGCCCCTTTAACACATACCACAACTCATCATGCTCTGATACCGCAGATAAATAGCGGTATAGTACAATGAAAAATACCTCACTTTTTACATCTCATGACGAGGCCCATCTATTTCTCCATACAGAATCATTGGTCCCATATAATGTTTGAAACAGTATATGATGAGCTCCACATAATGCTACAGTATATGTTGGTCCCCATGGATGAAGCTCCACTGTCTTATGGGCCCAAATAATGCTCCAAACATAATGGGCCCCATTTCTAATGCTCTAGTGTATAATGGGCCCTGTAAATGCTGCTCCAGTGTCTGATGTCCACCTTTGGAATGTTCCAGTGTATGGTGGGCCCCATCTATCATTCTCCAGAGTATAGTGCTCCCCAAAAATTGCTGTCCCAACATTGAAAACAATCAAATAAGTCTCCTCGCTAGGGAATCCCTGTACTTGTCTGGACAGGTGCTGTAGCTTGCTTAACAGCTCGCCAGCCGTTCTCACGCCCAGTATGGATTGCACGTGATTGCACAAAGGTTAGAAAGGGTACCGTATCCCTGGATAACATGTATGGATAGCGTACACATTCAAAATATATGTCTCAGGAGGCAGGCTCAGACGGTGTCAGGCCCAGTATGGATTGCACGTGATTGCACAAAGGTTAGAAAGGGTACCGTATCCCTGGATAACATGTATGGATAGCGTACACATTCAAAATATATGTCTCAGGAGGCAGGCTCAGACGGTGTCAGGCACAGTATGGATTGCACGTGATTGCACAAAGGTTAGAAAGGGTACCGTATCCCCGGATAACATGTATGGATAGCGTACACATTCAAAATATATGTCTCAGGAGGCAGGCTCAGACGGTGTTAGGCCCAGTATGGATTGCACGTGATTGCACAAAGGTTAGAAAGGGTACCGTATCCCCGGATAACATGTATGGATAGCGTACACATTCAAAATATATGTCTCAGGAGGCAGGCTCAGACGGTGTTAGGCCCAGTATGGATTGCACGTGATTGCACAAAGGTTAGAAAGGGTACCGTATCCCTGGATAACATGTATGGATAGCGTACACATTCAAAATATATGTCTCAGGAGGCAGGCTCAGACGGTGTCAGGCCCAGTATGGATTGCACGTGATTGCACAAAGGTTAGAAAGGGTACCGTATCCCTGGATAACATGTATGGATAGCGTACACATTCAAAATATATGTCTCAGGAGGCAGGCTCAGACGGTGTCAGGCACAGTATGGATTGCACGTGATTGCACAAAGGTTAGAAAGGGTACCGTATCCCCGGATAACATGTATGGATAGCGTACACATTCAAAATATATGTCTCAGGAGGCAGGCTCAGACGGTGTCAGGCCCAGTATGGATTGCACGTGATTGCACAAAGGTTAGAAAGGGTACCGTATCCCTGGATAACATGTATGGATAGCGTACACATTCAAAATATATGTCTCAGGAGGCAGGCTCAGACGGTGTCAGGCACAGTATGGATTGCACGTGATTGCACAAAGGTTAGAAAGGGTACCGTATCCCCGGATAACATGTATGGATAGCGTACACATTCAAAATATATGTCTCAGGAGGCAGGCTCAGACGGTGTCAGGCACAGTATGGATTTGACGGCCCAGATTACACAGCGGAGGAGCAGGGAGAGGTAAAGATTGCAAATGCTGGGGCCCTGCCCAAGCAAGGGGGGCCCACTCGTGGGCGTCGGTACTGGCACTGGGCCCCTCATAGTACAGCGGTGTGTCTGACGGCGGGTGTGCACCACCACCGTCAGAGACACTTGATTGCACTATGAGGGACCCTGTGCCAGTGCCCGCGCCCAAGAGTCGGCCTACCCACCTGTCCAGGGCAACGGCACTCGCACGGTGTCGTGCGGTAGGTGGTGACCCCGGCCATGGGGGGGGAGGCAGCACAGTTAGGGAGTTTTAGAAAGTGGCATATGTTGATGTTGGACATTCAGCTGATGCAAAAGGCGAAATAGGTGAAGTACCAGGAAGAGGTGGACCAAAGCAAGCCATTTTTCTGTCACCCTATGTGTCATCAGGGGAAGGTGGGACAAAATCCTTGGAAACCCATGCGTGGTTCATTTTAATGAAGGTTAGATCATCCACATTTTGGGTTGACAGACGGGTCCTTTTTTCTGTCAGGATTGATCCAGCTGCACTGAAGACTCTTTCCGATAGCACACTTGCAGCTGGGCAAGCGAGCTCCTGTAAGGCATATTGGGCCAATTCAGGCCAGGTGTCCAGTTTAGCGGCCCAATAGTCAAAGGGGAATGACCTGTGTGGGAGAACATCGATATGGGAGGAAAAGTAGTTTGTAACCATAGTTGACAACTGCTGTCTCCTGTCACTTTCCATCGATGCAGTATTACCAGTTGTGTGAGCGGTATTTGAAAAATCAGTCCACAACATTGTCATGAAACCCCTGTCTCCAACGCCACTTCTGCTGTGTGCTCCACGAACACCTCTGCCAAGCTGCCCCCGGCCCGTACGGCTCGTGTGAGAACCATCACCGCTGCTGTGTGCTGGGAATGCCTCAAGCAACCGATTTACCAGAGTTGCTTGTTTATTAGCCAATATTAGGTCAAGGTTCTCCTGTGGCATGATGTTTTGTAATTTGCCTTTATAGCGTGGTTCCAGGATGCTGGCCAACCAGTAGTCGTCATCGTTCATCATTTTGGCAATGCGGGGGTCCCTTTTTAGGATCCGCAAGGCATAATCTGACGTGGGCCAATGTTCCCGGTGTCAATGATGCACTGCGAGTGCTGGGTGGAGGAGCACTTTCTGGCAAATCCACATCCCTCCAGTCACGCACAAACCCTGTACCAGACCTTGCCACGCCAACATTTTCACTTGTCCCACGAGATGCATCCTCCTCCCCTAAGTAATCATCCCCATCATCCTCCTCCTCCTCCTCTTCTTCCTCCACCTCGTCCAGGAGAGGTCCCTGAGCAGACAATGGCTGAATGTCATCAAGGATTCCCTCCTCCTCTTCCTCCTCATCAACATTGGCTGCAGACGCCTGCTCCTTAAGGTGCGTCAAAGTTTGCATGAGCAGACGCATAAGTGGGATGCTCATGCTTAGGATGGCGTCGTCTGCGCTTACCAGCCGTGTGCATTCCTCAAAACACTGAAGGACTTTACAAAGGTCTTTCAGCTTCGACCACTGCACGCCTGTCAACTCCATGTCTGCTCTCAAAGTGCCTGGCCGTGTATCCTCCCACAAATGCATTATGGCCTGCCTCTGCTCGCACAGCCGCTCCACCATGTGCAGGGTGGAGTTCCACCTTGTTGCAATGTCGATAATGAGGCGGTGGTTGGGAAGGTGGAGCAATCGCTGCAGCTTCTGCATACGAACGGAGTGTACAGGCGACCGGCGGATGTGCGCGCACAGTCTTCGCACCTTCTGGAGCAGGGCTGTTAACTCCGGATAATTTTTGAGGAAGCACTGCACCACCAGGTTCAAGGTGTGAGCCAAGCAAGGTATGTGGCTGAGTTTTGAAAGGGCTATGGCTGCCACAAAATTACGGCCGTTATCACTAACTACCTTGCCTGCCTCAAGATGTACACTGCCAAGCCATGACTCAGTTTGTCGCTTCAAGTACTCGGCCAGCACCTCGGCGGTGTGTCTGTCGCCCAAACACATCATCTGCAACACAGCCTGCTGACGCTTTCCACTAGCTGCTCGATAGGGGGACACATCGTGTGCAACAGTGGCAGCTGCAGATGGAGTGCTCGTACGACTGCGCTCTGTGGACGAGCTTTCGCTTCTGGAGGAGGAGGAGGAGGGTCGAACGCCTACAGCCAACTGTTTCCTATACCGTGGGCTAGGCAGCACTGTCCCACCACCGCTGTCCCCTGTGGACCCTGCATCCACCACATTAACCCAGTGCGCAGTGATGGACACGTAACGGCCCTGGCCATGTCGACTGGACCATGCATCAGTTGTGAGGTGCACCTTTTCGCTCACTGACTGCTTGAGTGCATGGACAATGCGGTCTTTCACATGATGGTGGAGGGCTGGGATGGCTTTGCGAGAGAAGAAGTGGCGACTGGGTAGGTCATAGCGTGGTACTGCATAGGCCATGAGTTCGCGGACAGCTGTGCTTTCCACCAACCGAAAGGGCATCATCTCAAACGAGATTAGTTTGGCAATGTGGGCGTTCAAACCCAGTGTACGCGGATGAGAGACTGAGTACTTTCTTGACCTACTCATAGTGTCTGGGAGGGTGAGCTGGACATGAGAGCTGCATATGGTGGAAGTAGCGGTGGACAGGGCGGACTGAGAGAGGGTTGATGATGGTGATGGAGTTGGTGTTCTTTCTGATGGCCTAGAATCAGTCTTTCGTTGATATAACAGTGGGATTCCCTGACTGCTGTGGTCTTGCAACGACACCTCAACATTTGCTGCTGTGCTAACCGGTGGGCTTACAGTGGGGGAAACAATGTAGCGTTGCTGACTACCTTCGTTGTGATCAGTTGCACATGTGGCACTTGAGGTTTGGTGTTGTGTCCACGCTTGCAAGTGCATGCTGGTTAAATGTCTAAGCATGCAACTGGTATTCAAATTTTTCAGATTTTTCCCTCGGCTAAAGGTCTTTGCGCACTTCTTACAGATAACCTTGGCCTGATCATGAGGATTTTGTTCAAAAAAGTGCCACACTGCACTCTTCCTACTTTGGCAGACATTTTGCGGCCTAGCACGCTGTGATCTTTTGACCCTCTGGACAAGCTGTCCAGCAACTCTTTTGATGTTTGGTGTAATGATGTATAGTAGGTTTCTATGAAGACAGTGGCTAGATGATAGAGTCACAGACACAGGTATACGTGAAAGTAGTTTGTATTAAACAAGCAGCACAGAACAGCACAGGTGCTGGCGGAGCCAGACAATGACAGCAGTGGTAACAGCAGCAGAACTCAGTCCAGTAGATAGCAAGTTGCACACCAGCACTATGTAGATGTAAGCAGACACAGTCTTAAGAATGCAGGCAAGGACAGTCACTTAGCCCTCTCCCTTGCGGGAGGGGAATCTTCGAGCACAGTGCAGTGGCAGAGAAAGTCACTAGGTAATTGATACTGAATGTGTAAAGGTAGCAGGGATAAGTCTCTCAGGTGAAACGCACACAGCAGTCAAGATCTTCAGCGCATACCGTGAGTGCTGTAGGAGCGGTGAGCGGTGGAGGCAGGGGTGGAAGGAGCCTTCAGGCAGACACCGTCAGAAGGTCCAGGCGGCGGCGGTTAGGCAGCAGGTAATCCAGGTGGATTCAGAAGGAAGGAAGGAGGTAGCACAGCGTGCAACTCCCAGCTAGCAGATCAGGTACAGGACGAGATATACAAGCAAGGTAGTCACGTCCAGGAAAGCTATTTAAACCCGGCGGGCGGGACCAGCAGGCGGTGATGTCACAGGAACCAGTATGGCCGAATGAAGCCAGGCTTAAGGGCAACAGTAAGGGCAAAGTCCGGAACACAGCAGAATAGGAACGATGCTTACATTATTCCCCCCTTAAAGAATGTCCTCCGGACAATCTTCGACCAGGCTTGTCCGGGTACCTTAGATGAAACTGCTCCAGCAGCCGCGGAGCACAGATATTCTCCACCGGTTCCCAGGAATTCTCCTCGACAGAGTATCCTTGCCACTTGACCAGGTATTGCAGCTTCCTTCTGAAGATCCGTGAATCCAGAATCTTCTCCACGACATATTGTTCATGTCCATCAACGAGCACTGGAGCTGGAGGAGAGGAAGTACGCCCTGGGAAGGAATTTGGTACAACTGGCTTTAGTAGGGAAACATGGAACACCGGGTGAACCTTCCAGGCAGGGGGCAATTTCAGACGCACCGCTACCGAATTCACTAGAGCCACGATCTTGTATGGCCCTACAAACTTCTGTCCAAGCTTGACAGTCGGTGCCCTCACCCTCAGATTCTTGGTAGACAACCAGACCGTATCTCCCACCCTATACACCGGAGCCGGCCTCCTGGTACGATCTGCTGCTCTCTTATACCTCTCCTGCGCTGTCGTCAAGGTGGTCTTTAGAGCTTCCAAATTCTGCTGTAAGAAGGAAAGATGGTCAGACACAGCAGGCACTGCAGCCTCCTTGGGGAACTGCGGCAAGATGCTTGGGTGGTAACCCTGATTAGCAAAGAACGGTGACTGCTTAGTCGAGGAGTGCTGCGAGTTCTTATATGTGAACTCTGCCAGGGGAAGCAGATCTACCCAATCGTCCTGCAGATGATTTAAGTAGCAACGGAGGTACTGCTCCAGGGTCTGATTCGTACGTTCCGTCTGTCCATTGGTCTGTGGATGGTAAGCCGAAGACAGACTTACTCTAATATCCAGAGCCGCGCAGAAACACCTCCAGAACCTAGACGTGAACTGCACCCCACGATCCGAGATCACCTCATCCGGGACCCCGTGCAGACGGACCACCTCTTGAATCAACAAGTCTGCAGTCTGTTTTGCTGTGGGTAATCCAGCGCAAGGGATAAAGTGTGCTGCCTTAGTGAGGCGGTCCACGACCACTAGAATGGTGTTCTTACCCTTGGAGACCGGTAGTTCAACAATAAAGTCCATTGAGATGGATCTCCAGGGACGAGATGGTATAGGCAAGGGTTGTAACAACCCGGAAGGTGACGCACGAGGCGTCTTGAACCGAGCACATACCTCGCAGGATGACACGTATCCCTCCACGTCCTTCCGGTACGAAGGCCACCAGAAGTACCGAGCCAGGAACTCTTGGGTCTTCGTTATTCCACGATGTCCCCCAATCTTAGAATCATGGATCAGTCGGAGGACTTCAAGTCTTGTCACTTCTGGTACATACAGCCGATTCTCCTGTAACCACACTCCTCCACTGAAATTTAGGTTTACTTCGGGGGTAGGTTGCCTTAGCAACGGATCTGCTGCGTATGCTGCTTTGATCTCAGACAGAAGATCCTGATGATGGATTGCAGAGATGAAATGAGCGGGAGACACAACAGTACTAGGAGACGACTCAATCACTTCCTCAGGAGCAGCAATCCTAGATAGCGCATCTGCCTTACCATTCCGTGCCCCCGACCTGTAGGAGATGATGAAGTTGAATTGGTTTAGAAACAAGCTCCAACGTGCCTGACGTGGGTTCAAACATCTTACGGACTGCATGAATTCTAAGTTTCGGTGGTCGGTAAGAACTGTAATCGGAGTTGAGGACCCCAGCAGCAAGTGTCTCCACTCCTTGAATGCCGTCACAATCGCCAGTAACTCCTTGTTCCCTACGTCATAGTTCTTCTGCGCCGGGGATAGCTTCTGAGAAAGAAAGGCACAAGGATGAAGAACTGCCTTCTCACCTCCTCTCTGTGACAACACTGCGCCGATGGCGACATCCGATGCGTCCACCTCAAGAGTAAAGCTCAGGTCTGGGTCTGGATGTCTTAAGATGGGAGCCGACACAAATTTGTCCTTCAGCCGTGTGAACGCCTCCTGGGCTTGCGGAGTCCACCGGAACGGTACCCCCTTCTTAGTCAGTTGGGTGATGGGTGCCACAATCTCAGAGAAGTTACGGATGAAGCGCCTATAGAAGTTGGCGAATCCCACAAACCTCTGAACTTCTTTCACCGATCCTGGCGCTGGCCACTCCTGGATCGCTCTGGTCTTTTGATCGTCCATCTGGAGACCCTGTGGAGAGATGACATAACCGAGGAACTGCACTGTTGCCCTGTGGAACTCGCATTTCTCCAATTTGATGTAAAGATGGTTATGCAGCAGGCGTTGCAGCACTGTCCTCACGTGGAGCCGATGTTCCTCGAGATCACTGGAAAAGATTAAAATGTCATCGAGGTACACAACCATAAATACATCAAGCACATCTCGGAAAATGTCATTAACAAAATGCTGAAAGGTTGCAGGAGCATTTCGTAGTCCGAACGGCATGACCCGTGACTCGAAGTGTCCATAACGACAGCGGAAGGCCGTCTTCCACTCATCTCCAGACCGAATTCTCACGAGATTGTAGGCTCCCCGAAGATCCAGTTTGGTGAATATCTTAGCCTGCTTCACCCTCTCCAGTAGTTCAGAGATTAAGGGTAGCGGGTGCCGATTCATGACCGTTACCTTGTTTAAATCACAGTAGTCCATGCAAGGACGCAGACCCCCGTCCTTTTTCTTCATGAAGAAGATTGGTGCACCTGCAGGAGAAGTAGACGGTCGGATGAAGCCCTTGGCGAGATTCTTGTCGATGAAGTCCTTCAAAGCCTTTAATTCAGGACCAGACAAAGGGTAAATACGCCCGAATGGGATCTCCGCCCCAGATACCAGTTCTATCGGGCAATCATAAGGCCGGTGGGGAGGTAACATATCTGCCCTCTTCTTGTCACATACCTCTGCCAGATCCTGATACTCCAGTGGTAATTGTCCCTCAGTCGTAGCTACTACCTTGGGGATAGCAGCGACCTTAGGAATAGTGGGGTTGCTGTTAGAACTTGGAGGGAACTGCACTTCCCTGGTCTCCCAGTTGATGCGAGGATTCTGAACCTGGAGCCAAGGTAACCCCAGGATAATAGGGAAGTGAGGAGAAGATATTAGTAAAAAGGACAAATGTTCCACATGTTCCTCTCCAATGCATACCTTCACCGACTCAGTCTCCATGGTAACCGGTCCAGATGTAAGTGGCGACCCGTCTACTGTCTCCATCAAGACTGACGACTCCCTCTTCACTGCCCTGATTCCATGCTTCCTTGCAAACGCGATATCCATGAAGTTCCCACTGGCCCCGGAGTCCAACATGGCGGCGCTCTCGACACACCGACCCTGGAAGCAGACCCTCAAGGATAGGTAATAGTGGGAATTCTTCTTAGTAGCGGAGTAGGAGGAAACGACGGATGTCATCGAGATCACCACTGCGTTCAATGGAAGAGATGCCAGCGAATTCATATCGGCAAAGTCCAGGTCTCTCTGATTGTCTCTGCCCCCCGAATTGTTCAGATCTAGGACGCAGGACTCCCCCGCCTCGGAGTTACAATCAATGATAGCTGCAGCCGTCTTACGTCTCCTGACTGGACACTCGGAGATGAAGTGACCGGTCCCCCCGCAGTAGAAGCACAGGTTTTCCTTAAAGCGATGCTCCTTGCGGGCATCAGGAGGATTTCTACGTACGGCATCCACCTGCATCGGTTCGGGCTCGGGCTCGGGATTCCTCCTGCTGGTGACATCTCTGGAGGGAGAAGAGAACGGAACAGTGTTATTAAACCGTAGATCAGACCAGCGCTCCTGTCTGCGCTCGGAGAGTCGATTGTCAATGCGGATGCAGTGATTGATGAAGTCCCCAAGAAGCACGGGCGAGTCCCCGCGTGCCAGTTCATCCTTAACTGCCGTAGACAATCCCCTGCGGAAGATGGCCTGCTTGGCTGCCCCGTTCCAGGTGGTGTCCAAAGCCCATCTACGGAAGTCCAATGCATACTCCAGCACCGAACGCTTCCCCTGCCGAAGGGTCAGCAGCGTCGTCTCAGCAGTATTAGCTCGGTTCGGGTCATCAAACATCTGCGTCATTGCGGCAATGAAATTGTCCATAGAGTTAAGCAGGGGGTCGTCGGTCTCAATCAAAGGGTTGACCCATGCGAGCGCCTTACCAGACAGCAGCATGACTATAGTCAGAACTTTGGAGCGTTCAGTAGTGAACTGTGGGGCATGAGCAGCAAAGAAGATCCGGCACTGGTTCAAAAATCCTCGGAATTTATCCCTCTCACCAGCGAACCGGAAGGGTGGAAGCTTCGGGAAGGTCGGTGTAGTATCCCGGGCAGCACCTGCTACCTGCGCGGCTGGGGCCTGTTCCAGAGCAGCAATCCGATCGAGCTGCATAGGAATCGCTTGCTCCAACGCCAGAACACGATCACCCTGAAGAGGAGCTGCTTGTTCCAGCGCCGTAATCCGATTTGCCAGTCGTTGCAACTGTGCCTCTGCTGCCCCGGCGTTGTGTTCGATACGTTGCTCCAGCGTGTCCAGCTGGGTCCTAATGCCTGCCACATCCTGCCGTATCAAAGCAAGCTGCTTGCTTACACGTTTCTCCAGGGACTCTACACCTGCGGTCTCCATATTGGTGGCTTGTATATCCTGTAATGATGTATAGTAGGTTTCTATGAAGACAGTGGCTAGATGATAGAGTCACAGACACAGGTATACGTGAAAGTAGTTTGTAATAAACAAGCAGCACAGAACAGCACAGGTGCTGGCGGAGCCAGACAATGACAGCAGTGGTAACAGCAGCAGAACTCAGTCCAGTAGATAGCAAGTTGCACACCAGCACTATGTAGATGTAAGCAGACACAGTCTTAAGAATGCAGGCAAGGACAGTCACTTAGCCCTCTCCCTTGCGGGAGGGGAATCTTCGAGCACAGTGCAGTGGCAGAGAAAGTCACTAGGTAATTGATACTGAATGTGTAAAGGTAGCAGGGATAAGTCTCTCAGGTGAAACGCACACAGCAGTCAAGATCTTCAGCGCATACCGTGAGTGCTGTAGGAGCGGTGAGCGGTGGAGGCAGGGGTGGAAGGAGCCTTCAGGCAGACACCGTCAGAAGGTCCAGGCGGCGGCGGTTAGGCAGCAGGTAATCCAGGTGGATTCAGAAGGAAGGAAGGAGGTAGCACAGCGTGCAACTCCCAGCTAGCAGATCAGGTACAGGACGAGATATACAAGCAAGGTAGTCACGTCCAGGAAAGCTATTTAAACCCGGCGGGCGGGACCAACAGGCGGTGATGTCACAGGAACCAGTATGGCCGAATGAAGCCAGGCTTAAGGGCAACAGTAAGGGCAAAGTCCGGAACACAGCAGAATAGGAACGATGCTTACATTTGGAACCTGTCTTTGGAGTGCTCCGGGCCTGCCAGATAACAGCTGTTGCGATGTCGATGTCTGCTGTGGATGCTCCTCATCTGAGCTATTGGAAGCAGCACCCTCTTCCCCCAATGGATGCCAATCTGGGTCAACAACTGGGTCATCCATCACCTCCTCTTCTACGTCATGTGCACCTTTCTCTGTGTCACCGTGTATGGTGGTATAGTGTGCGGGAAGGGGCACCTGAGTCTCATCAGGGTCAAAATCTGGCTCTGTACACTGCGAGGACAATGTAGTGCTCTGAGTGAATGTACCAGCAGAATCATCCATCAGCGGCTGTGCATCAGTGCACTCCATGTCAGATTCATCTTGGCCTGGGTAATTCACCATTTCACTTGATAATCCAGGCATGGTATGTGAAAACAGCTCCATGGAGTAATCAGTAGTATGGCCTGCGTCATCCTTCAATCTTGGTTGGGGTGAAGGACACAAGGAAAGGTGTGGTTCATGAACATGAGCCTCCAATGACGACTCAGTGCTTTTACTTTTTACAACTGAAGAAGAGGAGGCGATAGAGCTGGAGGCTGAGTCAGCAATGTAAGACAAAACTTTTTCCTGATGCTCTGCCTTTAAAAGCGGTTTGCCAACTCTTATAAAACTAAGCGTTCGAGGCCTTATGTAGCCAGACGATGACGCAGGGTCAGCACCTCCTGCATTCGGTCCTATTTTGCTCTTGCCACTACCATCAGATCCACCACCAACACCATCATTACCAGCTGCCAACCCCCGCCCAATTCCACGGCCTCTTCCACCAGCCTTCCTCATTTTTGGTAGAAATGTAGACAAAATCCAACAAACTATATAGTAATGTAAAACAAGGTACAAGGTGTCTATAGGACAGGGGAGATTTAGAATTTCTGCACACACTTGTGGACAGTGGACACTTTTGGATTGTGTGAGGCCCACTGATATCTGAGCGCTATGTGACAGGCTCGATGGCACAGCTGCCTGTGACCAAAGTGACGAGAGGATAATGGAGATTTTGAATCTCTGCGCACACTTTTGGACAATGGACACTTGTGGATTGTGTGAGGCCCACTGATATCTGAGCGCTATGTGACAGGCTCGATGGTACAGCTGCCTGTGACCAAAGTGACGAGAGGATAATGGAGATTTTGAATCTCTGCGCACACTTTTGGACACTGGACACTTGTGGATTGTGTGAGGCCCACTGATATCTGAGCGCTATGTGACACGCTCGATGGCACAGCTGCCTGTGACCAAAGTGACGAGAGGATAATGGAGATTTTGAATCTCTGCGCACACTTTTGGACACTTGTGGATTGTGTGAGGCCCACTGATATCTGAGCGCTATGTGACACGCTCGATGGCACAGCTGCCTGTGACCAAAGTGACGAGAGGATAATGGAGATTTTGAATCTCTGCGCACACTTTTGGACACTGAACACTTGTGGATTGTGTGAGGCCCACTGATATCTGAGCGCTATGTGACACGCTCGATGGCACAGCTGCCTGTGACCAAAGTGACGAGAGGATAATGGAGATTTTGAATCTCTGCGCACACTTTTGGACACTGAACACTTGTGGATTGTGTGAGGCCCACTGATATCTGAGCGCTATGTGACACGCTCGATGGCATAGCTGCCTGTGACCAAAGTGACGAGAGGATAATGGAGATTTTGAATCTCTGCGCACACTTTTGGACACTGGACACTTGTGGATTGTGTGAGGCCCACTGATATCTGAGCGCTATGTGACAGGCTCGATGGCACAGCTGTGACCAAAGTGACGAGAGGATAATGGAGATTTTGAATCTCTGCGCACACTTTTGGACACTGGACACTTGTGGATTGTGTGAGGCCCACTGATATCTGAGCGCTATGTGACAGGCTCGATGGCACAGCTGCCTGTGACAAAAGTGACGAGAGGATAATGGAGATTTTGAATCTCTGCGCACACTTTTGGACACTGGACACTTGTGGATTGTGTGAGGCCCACTGATATCTGAGCGCTATGTGACAGGCTCGATGGCACAGCTGTGACCAAAGTGACGAGAGGATAATGGAGATTTTGAATCTCTGCGCACACTTTTGGACACTGGACACTTGTGGATTGTGTGAGGCCCACTGATATCTGAGCGCTATGTGACACGCTCGATGGCACAGCTGCCTGTGACCAAAGTGACGAGAGGATAATGGAGATTTTGAATCTCTGCGCACACTTTTGGACACTGGACACTTGTGGATTGTGTGAGGCCCACTGATATCTGAGCGCTATGTGACACGCTCGATGGCACAGCTGCCTGTGACGAAAGTGACGAGAGGAAAATGGAGATTTTGAATCTCTGCGCACACTTTTGGACACTGGACACTTGTGGATTGTGTGAGGCCCACTGATATCTGAGCGCTATGTGACACGCTCGATGGCACAGCTGCCTGTGACCAAAGTGACGAGAGGATAATGGAGATTTTGAATCTCTGCGCACACTTTTGGACACTGGACACTTGTGTATTGTGTGAGGCCCACTGATATCTGAGCGCTATGTGACACGCTCGATGGCACAGCTGCCTGTGACCAAAGTGACGAGAGGATAATGGAGATTTTGAATCTCTGCGCACACTTTTGGACACTGGACACTTGTGGATTGTGTGAGGCCCACTGATATCTGAGCGCTATGTGACAGGCTCGATGGCACAGCTGTGACAAAAGTGACTAGAGGATAAGGGAGATTGGATTGCTTTTAAAAAAGCAGTTTGCGGAGCAGTGGGTAAACAGCAATGCCAGCGTGTCTTTAAGCCTTAAAAGGCAGCCCAACAACCAACACCACTGATACACCACAATATAGCCTCCCCTTGCACTGCACACACAGTGACTTGTGTGTTGTGCAGGCCAAATCGTTAGCAGCAGAAGCAGTTTTTTTGTCTTCTTCCCTGCCTAACGCTCTCCCTACAGAATCAGCAGCAACCTCTCCCTATACTAAGATCGGCAGAAGTAAGATGGCGGTCGGCATGCACGCCCTTTTATACCCCCTGTGACGCCCACCAAAGCAAGCCAATCACTTGCATGCCCTTCTGAAAGATGGTGGTGACCCATGCCTAGGTCATCATGTTGCCCACAGTGTCCGTGGATCCTGATTGGCTGAAAAAGAGCGCAAAACAAACTTTTGAAACGCGACTTTGGCGCGTAAGTCGCCGACCTCGTGGCCGACCTCATCCTAGGGTCGGGTTTCGTTTCATGAAACCCGACTTTGCCAAAAGTCGGCGACTTTTGAATTTTTTCGACCTGTTTCGCTCAACTCTACTTATTACGCCTTCTGAACTCCTGACGCTGCTCTCTGGAAAAAACTCTATCACATTGCATAGGTTCAGACATCTGTTCAACAGGTGGCAACACCTCTCGTGCAGCTCTGCGTTCACGTAAACGCCGATCAACCTGAATGGCTAAAGACATAGAATCGTCAAGACCAGAGGGAATAGGAAATTCCACCATAGTATCTTTTATGGCTTCTGACAACCCCTTCCGAAAGAGAGCAGCCAAGGCATTATCATTCCAGGTAGTAAGTACTGCCCACTTTCGGAATTTTTGACAGTACAATTCTGCAGAATCACGACCCTGGTTCAATGCCAGCAGGGTCTTTTCAGCCTGATCAATGGCATTAGGTTCGTCATACAACAACCCAAAGGCCTGAAAAAATGCGTTCACATTAGTCAGAATAGGATCATCTGGTTTCAAAGAAAACGCCCAATCCTGGGGATCGCCACGCAGCAAAGAGATGACAATTTTAACCTGCTGCGCGGAGCTCCCTGACGAGTTAGGCTTCAAGGCAAAAAATAATTTACAATTATTTTTGAAATTCAAAAATTTAGACCGATCCCCAAAAAATACATCAGGTGTAGGAATCTTTGGTTCAGCAGCATGTGAATGAGCAAGGTAGGCGGAAATTCCCTGCACTTCCGCAGCGAGCTGCTCCACACGATCAGACAATTGCTTTATCTCCATTGAGAGAAAAAAAAATTCCCCCTACGGCCTCAGAGATATAGAGGAAAAAATATGCACTTTTTTTTTTTTTTTTTTTTATACAATTCTTTCCTGCTATTGAGTACCCTAGAATCTGCGGTATGGCGGGTGATTCTGTTATGATTGAGTCACCGTAGGAGGCAAAAATAGAAATGCTAGCTAAGTCCAGAAAACCAGAGAAGTTGGCAGATAACAGATTGCAGACCCCTGAACCTATCAACACAACTAGCAGCAGCTGTGGGGGGCTCCTACGATGCCCTAGGCCCCTCGATCACAGCCGGAGGACTACATAGCCTAAAGACAGAAAGGGAAATCTAAACTGCCCCAGAGCAGACCCCAAAGCAAAAGGCAGCCCCCCACATATAATGACGGTGAAGCAAGAAGAAAGAACAAAATACAGACAGAAAGATAGACTGAGCAAAGATGGGGCCCACGCTATCTTAGATAGGAAAGGACAGGAAGGCTGCTGTCTGCAATCCGTGAAAAACCCTATGAAAATAAGAGCCAACAAACTGACAGTAAAAAAGGCCCTGAAGACGCTAGGCTTCAAAAAAGCTATGTCAATACTCAGGAATATTCTGAAGACAGAGCAACAGGCAAAAGGAGATTCAGCTCACCCCAGCAGGGAATGGCAGAATCCAGAAAAGCAAGGAAAACAAAACACTAATGCAAAAAGGCAAAGCAGAAATCTTAGCTTTAGATGAGCAGGAATCAGACTGGTTTCCTAGAAGTCCACAGAGAAATCACCCGCAGGCCAGAAGGGCGTCGGCAGCCTTATATCCAGTCATTAACTCCACTCAGCCAGTCATCATCATCAGCCCCAGGTGTTTGACAATCAGGCTCACTACCTTTCTTCACCAGAAGAGGGAGTTCCCCGGGCCTCAGTAGTGAAGGGGAAAATGAACTCACAACAGTACCTCCCCCTTGAGGAGGGGTCACCGAACCCTCAACCACGCCACCAGGGCGATCAGGGTGAGCCCGATGAAAGGCACGCACCAATCTTTTGGCATGAATATCAGAGGCAGAGACCCAGGAATTATCCTCCTGACCATAACCCTTCCACTTAACCAAATACTGGAATCTCCGTCTAGCCAGACGGGAATCCAGTACTTTCTCTACCTCATATTCCATGTTACCTTCAACCAATACAGGGTCTGGAGGTGCAACCCCCGGAACAACAGGTTCAACAAACCTCTTCAACAAAGATTTATGGAACACATTATGGATTTTAAATGTGACAGGAAGAGCCAAACGAAAGGAGACCGGATTAATAATCTCCAAAATCTTGTAAGGTCTAATAAATCTAGGCTTAAACTTAGGAGAAGCCACCTTCATAGCAATATTTTTTTACACAGACCCGGGTAATGTCCTTCGAGATGTCCATGGACACCCGGCTTTCTGCTCTTCAAACCACCGACCCAGGGCACGCTCCCCTGTTAGCAGGGCTCCAGCAGGAGGTCGCGCAGCAGCGCAATGCCCAGTCCCACATCTTAAATTACATGGCGTCCATCAATGATCGGCTACTTTCCCTACAGTCCTCGGCGGCCGCTTCTGTCCAACCCCGGGATCCAGCATCTCACCCGCCACCTCACCTGGGAAAGCCCCCCAGGTATAGCGGGAATCTCAAGCTATGCCGGGGTTTCTTGAACCAGAGCAGGCTGCACTTTGAGCTTCTACCCCAGCAATACCCCTCAGATCGAGCCAAAGTGGCGTTTATAGTGTCCCACCTTGAGAGGGAGGCTTTGGCTTGGGTGAATCTTTTGTGGGAGAGTGATGATCCTGTGGTTTCTAGTATCCAGAATTTTCTTGATACGTTCCGCAAGGTATATGACAAGCCCGGACGGTTGGCTTCTACTACTGAGGCTCTGTTTAACCTCCATCAGGGTTCTCTCACCGTGGGACAGTATGCCATCCGCTTCCGGACACTGTCTTCGGAACTTGGGAGGAATAATGAGGCCCTGGTGGGAGCCTTCTGGAGGGATCTCTCTGGCAAAATAAAGGACGAGCTTGCCGGTCGGGATACCCCCACCACCCTGGAGGATCTCATATCCCTGGCAACTCGTATAGATCTCCGGTTTCTCGAACGTTCTCGCGAATCAGCTAGGGAGAAGAGACCCTTTAGGCTTTATCAAGCTGGTATTCCACGTTCCTCCGCACCCTCTGCTAGTACCATCCCCGAGCCCATGCAGATAGACCGTTTAAGATTGTCTAAGCAATGGCACAGAGAGAGAATGACGGAGGGTCTTTGTCTGTATTGTGGCAGAGCCAATCATTTTCTGCGGATATGTCCTGTGAGACCGGGAAACGCCTCCACCTAGGCCAGGTAAGAGAGGCCTCCCTAGGTGACCCTAATTCCTCTCTGCCCCTTACAATTTCGGCTTTAATTATTCTAGGTCGGGAGCGTAGGTCTGTGGAGGCGTATGTGGACTCGGGTGCGGCTGGTAATTTCATTCGGCTAGAGGAGGTTGACAAATTACATATTCCGGTGGTTACCTTGGAAAACCTGCGTGCGATTGCCTCTGTGGATGGCAGACCACTTCCGGAGCTCATCACCATGGTTACTGCCGAAGTGGAGCTACAAGTTGGAGCCCTTCACCTGGAGAAGATAGCTTTTTATGTCCTGCCCAATTTGTCCCACGCCGTTCTCCTTGGATTACCCTGGTTCAGATTGCATGAGCCGATTCTGGACTGGCGCTCTGGGGATGTTCTGCGCTGGGGTCATATCTGCCAGGAACGCTGTCTGTTGTCGGTGGCCCGTCCTCGTCCGCTACAGGAGCCAGCCGATCTTCCGGGACTTCCCGCACCTTATCACGCGTATGCCGACGTCTTCAGTAAGAAGGAAGCGGATTCCCTGCCGCCGCATCGATTCTATGACTGTACCATCGATTTGATTCCGGGAGCCACCCCCCCATGGGGAGAACGTACCCATTGTCCCCAGCAGAGACCTCGGCCATGACAGACTACATTCAGGAAAACTTGGCCAAGGGTTTCATTCGGAAGTCATCTTCCCCTGAAGGCGCGCGTTTTTTCTTTGTCCTGAAGTAAGACGTATCCCTCAGGCCATGTATTGACTATCGAGGTCTGAACAATATCACCGTTAAAAATCGGTACCCTCTTCCGCTGATCCCAGAGCTCTTCGACCGGCTGAGGGGAGCCCGGGTCTTTACCAAACTGGATCTATGAGTAGCTTATAATTTGATCCGAATCCGCGCCGGGGACGAGTGGAAGACGGCTTTCAATACTCGGGATGGCCATTATGAATATTTGGTCATGCCGTTTGGACTCTGCAATGCCCCGGCAGTGTTCCAGGAATTCGTCAACAAGGTATTTCGAGATTTGCTGTTCTCCTGTGTTGTGGTGTACGTAGATGACATTCTCATCTTTTCACCCGATTTATCCTCGCATCGGAGAAGTGTTCGCCTGGTCCTGCGACGCCTTTGGGAAAATCATCTCTATGCTAAATTGGAGAAATGCCTGTTTGAGCAAACCTTGTTTCCTTTCTTGGGTTACATAATCACAGATTCTGGGCTGTAGATGGATCCCGAAAAACTCTCTGCCATACTCAAATGGCCTCGTCCTGTCGGTGTGAAAGCCATTCAGCGCTTCCTGGGATTTGCCAATTATTACAGACAGTTTGTTCCTCACTTTTCCTCAGTGACCAAGCCCATCACGGTCCTGACCCGAAAAGGAACTAGATCAAACACCTGGTCTTCTGAGGCTGAAGACGCCTTTCTTACCCTGTAATGCTCCTTTGCATCAGCACCAATCTTGCATCGCCCTGTAGCCAGTCGGCCCTTCATCCTAGAGGTGGATGCCTCCTCCACCGTGGCTGGGGCAGTTCTTTCCCAGTGGGAATCATCTGGACATCTGGTTCCAAGTCCTTTTCCTCTGCTGAGTGTAACTATTCAATCGGAGATCAGGAGTTACTCGCTATAAAGATGGCTCTGGAAGAATGGCGGTATCTGCTCGAGGGGGCGGTTCACCCCTTTACTATCTTCACTGACCACAAGAACTTAGCCTATCTTCAGTCCGCCAAAAGACTCAACGCCAGGCAAGCCAGATGGTCTCTGTTTTTCTCTCGCTTCGATTTCAAGCTCCATTTTCGACCCGGGAATAGGAACACCAAGGCGGATGCGCTCTCTAGGTCCTTGCAGTCACCTGAAATGGAGGAGGTCCCATAATATCTCATCGAGCCTGCAAAAGTTATCACCGTGGCTCCCGTGAGCCTCTCTACCCTTCCTCCAGGCAGAACCTTCGTTCCACAGAGCAAAAGACTGGAGGTGCTACACTGGGGACATTCGTCCAAAATTGCACGACACGTCGGGACCAAGAAGACCCACTTGCTTCTCTCTCGCTACTATTGGTGGCCCTTAGTGTTGAGCGATACCACCCGATACTGAAAAATATCGTATCGGAATGGATCGGGCGATCTAAAAAAAGTATCGGGTATCGCCGATTCCGATCCCGGAAGTCCCATTCAAGTCAATGGAACAGAAATATCGGAATTAAAAAAACCCTTTCATTCCCTGTTGGTTAATTCTACATGGAGAAAAACAACTAATAATAATGTAGAATGTATTGTGGGACGTGTAGGAGACATCAAAGCCATAGAGCTTTAGCCCAATCAAATGGAATCGCAGTATTTTTTTTTTTTTTTTAAAGATGTTCGTAGTTACAAAGATATTGACTATGTTAAAGTCTTTAATTTTTTTGTCAGATATGTATGTTTCACTACTTCCATGCTCTTCACCTTCTTTTTTACTTCTCCCACACTTTCTCCTTCATCATCTTCAGCAGCAGCAGCAGTATCTTCTTCTTCTTCTTCTTCTTCTTCTTCTTTTCTTCTTCTTCTTTTCTTCTTCTTCATATTCTACTTCTTCATCTTCTACTTCTTCCTATTCTTCTTCATCATATTCTTATTTGTGTCAGGCATTCCTGTAGTTGTTATCTATAAGAGTTTGAAGATGACACCTTCCGTTCAGCCTGTCACAAAAGATTTACAACAGGATTTTGTCCGCGTTCAGTTTGGCCTGCGGCAGCAGGCCTTTTCCAGGGGCACCACGAGGAGGAACGGACTCACCCCCATACACTGCTTAGTCTTCTTCTGCTTATAAATTAGATAATATCATTTGCTCTGATTGTTAGTCTTATGCTTCATGTTCTTCTGCTTTTGGTTTTTATGCTTCTTGGTCTTCTGTCTCTTGTTGTTCTGCATCTTGGTGGTTGTCTTCCTGTTCTTTGTCCTCTTGGTCATCTTCTTCAGGGTCATCTTTTAGGTATTCTTCTGTGTGGTCTTCAGGGTCGTCGTCTTCAGGGTCATTTTCAGGGAGATCTAGAGTGAGAATCAAAAACCATTTCCACAAGCTTGAACTTGGAAAAGTAGCAGAAGGTACATGAAGGCTGAGGAACTGCCGAGAACCAGCTGACGGTACTGGAACCCGGAGGGGCAGCAGACATAACAAGAGCCAATGGCACAACCGTGGACCAGCTGACGTTGCTGGTACACGGTTACTAAGCAGGAGGTACCTGTGCTCCAAAGCACTACCAAGGACCAGCAGACATTGCTGGAACTCGGATACCAAGAAGGAGGCACCTAGGCCAAAGGCACTGCCGAGAACCAGCTGGCGGTGCTGGAACCCGGATGGGTAGCAGAAGCTGCAAGAGCAAATGACACTAGCGAGGACCAGCTGACGGTGCTGGAACCCAGTGGGGCAGCAGAAGGAACAAGAGCCAATGGGAGAACCGTGGAGCAGCTGACGGTGCTGTAACACAGTTTCTAAGCAGGAGGTACCTGTGCTACAAAGCACTACCAAGGATCAGCTGACATTGATGGAACTCAGATCCCATGAAGGAGGCACCTAGGCCAAAGGCTCTGCCGAGAACCAGCTGACGGTGCTGGAACCCGGATGGGTAGCAGAAGGTACCCAGGAAAAAAACAAAGTTGCAAGGCCGTGAGCTGGCCGCAGTTACCGAAACCCACAGTCCTACAGGGGGTGCTTGTCCTATTGGCACTACGGAACCAGCCTTTATTACCAGAACCCCCAGCCCACATAGGAAGCACCGAAACTGCAGGCACCATAGACTCGGCTAACCCAACCGCAACATGACAGGACAACGTATCGGTGGCAAATTGACGTTGACACTACCCGGAAACAGCAGGCGTGCTGGAACCAGGCTGGGCAGGAGGGAGTGCCCGTGCCAAAGACACTTCCAAAAACCAGCTGACGGTGCTGGAACCCGGATGGGTAGCATTAGCTACAAGAGTCAATGGAACTACCGAGAACCAGCTGACGGTGCTGGAACCCAGAGGGGCAGCAGAAGGAACAACAGCCAATGGCACAACCGTGGACCAGCTGACGGTGCTGGAACACGGTTACTAAGCAGGAGGTACCTGTGCTCCAAAGCACTACCAAGGACCAGCAGATGTTGCTGGAACTCGGATCCCGAGAAGGAGGCACCTAGGCCAAAGGCTCTGCTGAGAGCTAGCTGACGGTGCTGGAACCCGGATGGGTAGCAGAAGCTGCAAGAGCAAATGACACTAGCGAGGACCAGCTGACGGTGCTGGAACCCGGAGGGGCAGCAGATGGAACAAGAGCCAATGGGACAACCGTGGACCAGCTGACAGTGCTGTAACACGGTTTCTAAGCAGGAGGTACTTGTGCTAAAAAGCACTATCAAGGACCAGCAGACGTTGCTGGAACTCGGATACCATGAAGGAGGTACCTAGGCAAAAGGCTCTGCCGAGAACCAGCTGACGGTGCTGGAACCCAGATGGGTAGCAGAAGGTACCCAGGAAAAAAACAAAGTTGCAAGGCCGTGAGCCGGCCGCAGTTACCGAAACCTACAGTCCTACAGGGGGTGCTTGTCCTATTGGCACTACGGAACCAGCCTTTATTACCAGAACCCGCAGCCCACGTAGGAAGCACCAAAACTGCAGGCACCATAGACTCGGCTAACCCAACCGCAACATGACAGGACAACGTATTGGTGGCAAAGTGACGATGACACTACCCGAAAACAGCAGGCGTGCTGGAACCAGGCTGGGCAGGAGGGAGTGCCCGTGCCAAAGACACTTCCGAGAACCAGCTGACAGTGCTGGAACCCGGATGGGTAGCATTAGCTACAATAGTCAATAGAACTACCGAGAACCAGCTGACGGTGCTGGAACCCAGAGGGGCAGCAGAAGGAACAACAGCCAATGGCACAACCGTGGACCAGCTGACGGTGCTGGAACACGGTTACTAAGCAGGAGGTACATGTGCTCCAAAGCACTACCAAGGACCAGCTGACGGTGCTGGACCTTCAGATACCGAGATGGAGGCACCTAGGCCAAAGGCTCTGCTGAGAGCCAGCTGACGGTGCTGGAACCCGGATGGGTAGCAGAAGCTGCAAGAGCAAATGACACTAGCGAGGACCAGCTGACGGTGCTGGAACCCGGAGGGGCAGCAGAAGGAACTAGAGCCAATGGGACAACCGTGGACCAGCTGACGGTGCTAGAACACGGTTTCTAAGCAGGAGGTACCTGTGCTAAAAAGCACTATCAAGGACCAGCAGACGTTGCTGAAACTCAGATACCATGAAGGAGGCACCTAGGCCAAAGACTCTGCGGAGAACCAGCTGACAGTGCTGGAACCCGGATGGGTAGCAGAAGGTACCCAGGAAAAACAAAGTTGCAAGGCCGCGAGCCGGCCGCAGTTACCGAAACCCACAGTCCTACAGGGAGTGCTTGTCCTATTGGCACTATGGAACCAGACTTTGTTACCAGAATCCACAGCCCACATAGGAAGCACTGAAACTGCAGGCACCATAGACTCAGCTAACCCAACCGCAACATGACAGGACAACGTATCGGTGGCAAAGTGACGTTGACACTACCCGGAAACAGCAGGCGTGCTGGAACCAGGCTGGGCAGGAGGGAGTGCCCATGCCAAAGACACTTCTGAGAACCAGCTGACGGTGCTGGAACCTGGATGGGTAGCATTAGCTACAAGAGTCAATGGAACTACCGAGAACCAGCTGATGGTGCTGGAACCCGGAGGGGCAGCAGAAGGAACAACAGCCAATGGCACAACCGTGGACCAGCTGACGGTGCTGGAACACGGTTACTAAGCAGGAGGTACCTGTGCTCCAAAGCACTACCAAGGACCAGCAGACATTGCCTGAACTCGGATACCGAGAAGGAGGCACCTAGGCCAAAGGCACTGCCGAGAACCAGCTGACGGTGCTGGAACCCGGATGGTTAGCAGAAGGTACCCATGAAAAACAAAGTTGCAAGGCCGCGAGCCGGCCGCAGTTACCGAAACCCACAGTCCTACAGGGAGTGCTTGTCCTATTGGCACTATAGAACCAGCCTTTGTTACCAGAACCCGCAGCCCACATAGGAAGCACTGAAACTGCAGGCACCATAGACTCGGCTAACCCGACCGCAACACGACAGGACAACGTATCAGTGGCAAAGTGACGTCGACACTACCCGGAAACAGCAGGCGTGTTGTAACCAGGCTGGGCAGGAGGGAGAACCCGTGCCAAAGACACTGCCGAGAACCAGCTGACGGTGCTGGAACCCGGAGGGGTAGCAAAAGGAACAAGAGCAAATGGCACAACCGTGGACCAGCTGACGTTGCTGGAACACGGTTACTAAGCAGGAGGTACCTGTGCTAAAAAGCACTACCAAGGACCAGCAGACGTTGCTGGAACTCGGATACCATGAAGGAGGCACCTAGGCCAAAGGCTCTGCCGAGAAACAGCTGACGTTGCAGGAACCCGGCTGGGCAGGAGGGAGTACCCGTGGCAAACACACTTCTGAGCAGCAACATGCGATGCTGAAGCCCAGGGGTCAATCAGGCAGCAGGCTGAGGCCAAATTGGAGCGAGTTTTATATTGGTTGTACACAACTACTGATTGTAACCGTGATCCACTTTGGCCTCTGGCTCTACTGTCTCTAGTATTTCCCCTGGCCTCCAACCACAGCAGTTGCTGCTCTGCAGAGCTGTCTGCACAATCCACACTTGTTCCTGAGTTACTGGGGCTCAGTCACGTCAGTTGATCCCCTGATGTGTGTCCGGCAAGGAGTCCTGCTCTGTCCGCATTCCCACAACTATTAATGGGAATGGGGACAGAGCAGGAGACATTGAAGGACACACCACAAGGGATCAACTGACGTGACTGAGCCCCAGTAACACAGGAACAAGTGTGGATTGTGCAGACGGCACATCAGAGCAGCGATTGGCGGGGTTGGAGGCCAAGGGAAATACTAGAGACAGTACAGCCAGAGGCCTAAGTGGACCACGGTTAAAAGTCAGTAGTAGTGTGATGTTGGAGGCAGCAGGAGACTTTGCCATCCACACAGCAGGGGAACAGCTGGCGTTACTGAACCCCACAGACACAGGAGCGAGTGTTTCTATCTGTGCGGACGGCACTTCCAAGCTGCAACTGGCTGTGTTGAAGCCCAGGATCAATGCTCCGAGCAGGCTGAGGCCTACTTGGAGCAAGTGGAAAATAACATGTAGTGTGATGTTGGAGGCAGCAGAAGACTTTGCCATCCGCACAGCAGGGGAACAGCTGGCGTTACTGAACCCCACAGACACAGGAGCGAGTGTTTCTATCTGTGCGGACGGCATTTCCAAGCTACAACTGGCTGTGTTGAAGCCCAGGATCAATGCTCCGAGCAGGCTGAGGCCTACTTGGAGCAAGTGGAAAATAACATGTAGTGTGATGTTGGCGGCAGCAGGAGACTTTGCCATCTGCACAGCAGGGGAACAGCTGGCATTACTGAACCCCACAGACACAGGAGCGAGTGTTTCTATCTGTGCGGACGGCACTTCCAAGCTACAACTGGCTGTGTTGAAGCCCAGGATCAATGCTCCGAGCAGGCTGAGGCCTACTTGGAGCAAGTGGAAAATAACATGTAGTGTGATGTTGGAGGCAGCAGGAGACTTTGCCATCCGCACAGCAGGGGAACAGCTGGCGTTACTGAACCCCACAGACACAGGAGCGAGTGTTTCTATCTGTGCGGACGGCACTTCCAAGCTACAACTGGCTGTGTTGAAGCCCAGGATCAATGCTCCGAGCAGGCTGAGGCCTACTTGGAGCAAGTGGAAAATAACATGTAGTGTGAAGTTGGCAGCAGCAGGAGACTTTGCCATCCGCACAGCAGGGGAACAGCTGGCGTTACTGAACCCCACAGACACAGGAGCGAGTGATTCTTTCTGTGCGGACGGCACTTCCAAGCTACAACTGGCTGTGTTGAAGCCCAGGATCAATGCTCCGAGCAGGCTGATGCCTACTTGGAGCAAGTGGAAAATAACATGTAGTGTGAAGTTGGCGGCAGCAGGAGACTTTGCCATCCGCACAGCAGGGGAACAGCTGGCGTTACTGAACCCCACAGACACAGGAGCGAGTGTTTCTATCTGTGCGGACGGCACTTCCAAGCTACAACTGGCTGTGTTGAAGCCCAGGATCAATGCTCCGAGCAGGCTGAGGCCTACTTGGAGCAAGTGGAAAATAACATGTAGTGTGATGTTGGAGGCAGCAGGAGACTATGCCATCCGCACAGCAGGGGAAAAGCTGGCGTTACTGAACCCCACAGACACAGGAGCGAGTGTTTCTATCTGTGCGGATGGCACTTCCAAGCTACAACTGGCTGTGTTGAAGCCCAGGATCAATGCTCCGAGCAGGCTGAGGCCTACTTGGAGCAAGTGGAAAATAACATGTAGTGTGATGTTGGCGGCAGCAGGAGACTTTGCCATCCGCACAGCAGGGGAACAGCTGGCGTTACTGAACCCCACAGACACAGGAGCGAGTGTTTCTATCTGTGCGGACGGCACTTCCAAGCTACAACTGGCTATGTTGAAGCCCAGGATAAATGCTCCGAGCAGGCTGAGGCCTACTTGGAGCAAGTGGAAAATAACATGTAGTGTGATGTTGGAGTCAGCAGGAGACTTTGCCATCCGCACAGCAGGGGAACAGATGACGTTACTGAACCCCACAGACACAGGAGCGAGTGTTTCTATCTGTGCGGACGGCACTTCCAAGCTACAACTGGCTGTGTTGAAGCCCAGGATCAATGCTACGAGCAGGCTGAGGCCTACTTGGAGCAAGTGGAAAATAACATGTAGTGTGATGCTGGAGGCAGCAGGAGACTTTGCCATCCGCACAGCAGGGGAACAGCTGGCATTACTGAACCCCACTAACACAGGAGCTAGTGTGTGTTTCTCTGTTAAAACGGCACTTCTGAACACCAACTGGCATTGTTGGAGCCCAGGATGAGGCATGGAGCAGGCTGAGGCCTGATGTTGTTGGCATGTGTATGGAGCAGGAGACATTGCCGTCTACACAGCAGGGGAACAGCTGGCATTACTGAACCCCACTGACACAGGAGCTAGTGTTTTTCTCTGCTGAGACGGCACTTCTGAACACCAACCGGCATTGTTGGAGCCCAGGATGAGGCATGGAGCAGGCTGAGGCCTGATGGTGTTGGCATGTGTATGGAGCAGGAGACATTGCCGTCTACACAGCAGGGGAACAGCTGGCATTACTGAACCCCACTGACACAGGAGCTAGAGTGTTTTTCTCTGCGGAGACGGCACTTCTGAACACCAACTGGCATTGTTGGAGCCCAGGATGAGGCATGGAGCAGGCTGAGGCCTGATGGTGTTGGCATGTGGAGGCAGGAGACTTTGCCGTCTACACAGCAGGGGAACAGCTGGCATTACTGAACCCCACTAACACAGGAGCGAGTGTTTCTATATGTGCGGACGGCACTTCCAGGCTACAACTGGCTGTGTTGTAGCCCAGGATGAAGCATGCAGCAGGCGTAGGACAACTTGCAGCTGGTTTTATAGAGGTTGGAGACTACAACTGATTGTCACCGTGCTCCACTATGGCCTCCGGCTCCACTGTCTCTAGCATTTCCCCAGGCCAACAACCCCGCCAGTTACAGCTGTGAAGTGGCGTCTGCACAATCCACACTTGTTCCTGTGTAACTGTGGCTCAGTCCCGTCTGTTGATCCCCTGATGTGTGTCTGGCAAGCTCTCCTGCTCAGTCCTCATTCACACTACTAGTAATGTGAATGTGGACAGAGCAGGAGACCTTGCCGGACACACTTCAGGGGATCAACTGACGGGACTGAGCCACAGTAACTCAGGAACAAGTGTGGATTGTGCAGATGCCACTTCACAGCTGTAACTGGCGTGGTTGTTGGCCAGGGGAAATACTAGAGACAGTGGAGCCAGAGGCCTAAGTTGACCAAAGTTACAAATCTGTAGTAGTTTGCATGTGGAGGCACCAGGAGACTTTGCCGTCCACACAGCAGGGGAACAGCTGACGTTACTGAACCCCACTGACACAGAAGCTAGAGTGTTTTTCTCTGCGGAGACATCACTTCTGAACACCAACTGGCGTTGTTAGAGCCCAGGATGAGGCATGGAGCAGGCTGAGGCCTGATGGTGTTGGCATGGGTATGGAGCATTAGACATTGCCGTCTACACAGCAGGGAAACAGCTGGCATTACTGAACCCCACTGACAGAGGAGAGGAGCTAGAGTGTTTTTCTCTGCGGAGACCGCACTTCTGAACACCAACTGGCGTTGTTGGAACCCAGGATGAGGCATGGAGCAGGCTGAGGCCTGATGCTGTTGGCATGTGTATGGAGCAGGAGACATTGCCATCTACACAGCAGGGGAACATCAGGCATTACTCAACCCCACTGACACAGGAGCTAGAGTGTTTTTCTCTGCAGAGACGGCACTTCTGAACACCAACTGGCGTTGTTGGAGCCCAGGTTGAGGCATGGAGCAGGCTGAGGCCTGATGGTGTTGGCATGTGTATGAAGCAGGAGACATTGCCGTCTACACAGCAGGGGAACAGCAGGCATTGCTGAACCCCACTGACACAGGAGCTAGAGTGTTTTTCTCTGCGGAGACGGCACTTCTGAACACCAACTGGCGTTGTTGGAGCCCAGGATGAGGCATGGAGCAGGCTGAGGCCTGATGGTGTTGGCATGTGTATGGAGCAGGAGACATTGCCGTCTGCACAGCAGGGGAACAGCTGGCATTACTGAACCCCACTAACACAGGAGCGGGTGTTTCTATCTGTACGGACGACACTTCCAGGCTACAACTGGCTGTGTTGTAGCCCAGGATGAAGCATGCAGCAGGCGGAGGACAACTTGCAGCTGGTTTTATAGAGGTTGGAGACTACTACTGATTGTCGCCGTGCTCCACTATGGCCTCCGGCTCCACTGTCTCTAGTATTTCCCCAGGCCTCCAACCCCGCCAGTTACAGCTGTGAAGTGGCGTCTGCACAATCCACACTTGTTCCTGTGTAACTGTGGCTCAGTCCTGTCTGTTGATCCCCTGATGTGTGTCTGGCAAGCTCTCCTGCTCAGTCCTCATTCACACTACTAGTAACGTGAATGTGGACAGAGCAAGAGACCTTGCCGGACACACATCAGGGGATCAACTGACGGGACTGAGCCACAGTAACTCAGGAACAAGTGTGGATTGTGCAGACGCCACTTCACAGCTGTAACTGGCGTGGTTGTTGGCCAGGGGAAATACTAGAGACAGTGGAGCCAGAGGCCTAAGTTGACCAAAGTTACAAATCTGTAGTAGTTTGCATGTGGAGGCAGCAGGAGACTTTGCCGTCTACACAGCAGGGGAACAGCTGGCATTAATGAACCCCACTAACACAGGAGCTAGTGTGTTTTTCTCTGTGAAGACGGCACTTCTGAACACCAACTGGCGTTGTTGGAGCCCAGGATGAGGCATGGAGCAGGCTGAGGCCTGCTGTTTTTTGAATGTGGAGGCAGCAGGAGACATTGCCGTCCACACAGCAGGGGAACAGCTGACGTTACTGCACCCCACTAACACAGGAGCTAGTGTGTTTTTCTCTGTGAAGACGGCACTTCTGAACACCAACTGACGTTGTTGGAGCCCAGGATGAGGCATGGAGCAGGCTGAGGCCTGCTGTTTTTTGGCATGTGGAGGCAGCAGGAGACTTTGCCGTCTACACAGCAGGGGAACAGCTGGCATTACTGAACCCCACTAACACAGGAGCTAGTGTGTTTTTCTCTGTGAAGACGGCACTTCTGAACACCAACTGACATTGTTGGAGCCCAGGATGAGGCCTGGAGCAGGCTGAGGCCTGATGGTGTTGGCATGTGGAGGCAGCAGGAGACTTTGCCGTCTACACAGCAGGGTAACAGCTGGCATTACTGAACCCCACTAACACAGGAGCTAGTGTGTTTTTCTCTGTGAAGACGGCACTTCTGAACACCAACTGACGTTGTTGGAGCCCAGGATGAGGCATGGAGCTGGCTGAGGTCAACTTGCAGCACGTTTTATAGAGGTAGTAGACTACAACTGATTGTAACAGGAGCTAGAGTGTTTTTCTCTGCGGAGTCGGCACTTCTGAACACCAACTGGCGTTGTTGGAGCCCAGGATGAGGCATGGAGCAGGCTGAGGCCTGATTGTGTTGGCAAGTGTATGGAGCAGGAGACATTGCCGTCTACACAGCAGGGGAACAGCTGGCGTTACTGAACCACACTAACACAGGAGCGAGTGTTTCTATCTGTGTGGACGGCACTTCCAGGCTACAACTGGCTGTGTTGTAGCCCATGTTGAAGCATGCAGCAGGCGGAGGACAACTTGCAGCTGGTTTTATAGAGGTTGGAGACTACTACTGATTGTCGCCGTGCTCCACTATGCCCTCCGGCTCCACTGTCTCTAGTATTTCCCCTGGCCTCCAACCCCGCCAGTGACAGCTCTGAAGTGGCGTCAGCACAATCCACACTTGTTCCTGTGTTACTTGGGCTCAGTCACGTCAGTTGATCCCCTGATGTGTGTCTGGCAAGCTCTCCTGCTCAGTCCTCATTCACACTACTAGTAATGGGAATGTGGCCAGAGCAGGAGACCTTGCCGGACACACATCAGGGGATCAACTGACGTGACTGAGGCCAAGTAACACTGGAACAAGTGTGGATTATGCAGACGCCACTTAAGAGCTGTCACTGGCGGGGTTGGAGGCCAGGGGAAATACTAGAGACAGTGGAGCCAGAAGCCTAAGTGGAGCAGGGTTAAAAATCAGTAGTAGTTTGAATGTGGATGGAGCAGGAGACTTTGCCGTCCACACAGCAGGGGAGCAGCTGGCGTTACTGAACCCCAGTAATACAGGAGCTAGTGTTTTTCTCTGTGCAGACGACACATCTGAGCAACAACTGGCTGTGTTGAAGCCCAGGGATTATAGATCAGGTGGTAGAAACATGAGCACAACAGGAGATCCGGATACAGTTGCCAACCAATTATTTAGTCTGGAAGAGGACTGGCAAATTCTGGGGCCTTGTTCATTTTCAGAAAAGTAAGCCGGTCGACGTTATCGGAAGAAAGTCGCGTGCGACGGTCTGTTAGTACACCACCTGCGGCACTAAAGACGCGTTCCAATAATACACTGGCAGCAGGGCAAGCCAGCACCTCCAATGCATACTGGCTAAGCTCTGGCCATGTATCCAGCTTAGAGACCCAAAACTTGAAGGGGGAAGAGCCATCAGGGAGTACACTCACAGGGCAAGACAGGTAGTCTGTCACCATCTGACGGAAACGTTGCCTCCTGCTGACTGGAGCCGTCAGTGATGGTGTAGATAATTGTGGCGGACACACAAAACTTTGCCACATTTGGGCCATAGTGGTCTTGCCTTGTGCTGAGGCGCTGCCTCTGCTCCCTCTTTGTGCCGAGTTTCCTCCACTGGGTCGACGCACAGAGGTGCTTTGTAAAGCACTAGCACCACTGCTGTCGGGTGGAATGGAAAACATGATGGCCTGCACCAGTGTGTCTTGGTACTCCCGCAGTTTACGCTCCCGGTTCAACGTTGGTATGAGGGTTTGCAAGTTGTCCCGGTAGCGAGGATCTAGGAGGGTGTACACCCAATAATCAGCCGTGTAGAGAATGTGGGTGATGCGGTGGTCGTTTCTCAGGCACTGCAGCATGAAGTCAACCATGTGCTGCAGACTCCCAACTGCCAAAGAACCGCTGTCCCCTGCTTGAGGCGTGATCTCTACCTGCTCTGCATCACCCCACCCTTCGCTGTACATACTGACTAGAGCTTTGTGTACCTCCCTCCTGTGGAGAGATGTCTTCCTCCTCCATCGACTCCTCCTCATCCTCCTCACAAAGTGTCCCCTGCCTAGGCCTTTGTGAGGAAGCACGTAGCGCAGACTGTCCAGAAGCAGATGGCATTTGGGACTCCTCATCCTCCACCTCTTCCAAACCTCCTCCCTTAGTGCTTGCAGTGTTTTTTGAAGCATGCAGATAAGGGGGACAGTCATGCTGACTAGTGCATCATCTGCACTCGCCATCCGCGTGGAATCATTGAAGGCACGCAAAATGAAGCAGATGTCCTTCATAGAGGCCCACTCAGTGGTGCTGAAGTGTGAGCGGCGCACATTGCGACTTGTTTGCGCCTGATGCAGCTGGTACTCCATGACTGCTGCCTGCTGCTCACACAACCGCTCCAACATATGTAACGTTGAATTCCACCTGGTGGGTAGGTCACATATGATGCGATGTTCCGGAAGGCGTAATCGGCGCTGCAGAGCAGCAAGGCGCAATCTTGCCGTGCTGGAACGCCGCAAGTGAGCGCACTCTATGCGGACCTTGTGCAGCAGTGCATCAAGATCCGGATAGTCCCTCAGAAAGCTCTGCACGACCAAGTTGAGCACATGTGCCAGACATGGGATGTGAGTGAGGTTGCCAAGGCCAAGAGCTGCCACCAGATTTCGGCCATTGTCACACACTACCAAGCCAGGCTGGAGATTCGCTGGCAGAAACCACACGTCGCTCTCCTGCTTGATGGCATTACAGAGCTCCTGCGCTGTGTGGCTTCGATTCCCCAATGAAATTAATTTCAGTACGGCCTGTTGACGTTTGGCCACGGCTGTGCTCATATCGGTCATAACAGGCTCCTGCTGCGCTGTTTCAGAGGAACTGGAGTAGGAGGAGGAGTCAATGTGTACAGACTGGATTCCTGCAATCCGTGGAGTTGGCAGAACACGTAGAGCGCCACTCTCCAGATCTGTGCCCGGCTCCACAACATTGACCCAATGGGCAGTGAGGGAAAGGTATCATCCCTGTCCTTGGTTACTGGTCCACGCCTCGGTGGTCAGGTGGACCTTGCTACTGACGGCGTTTAGTAGCGCATGTTTTATGTTTGCCTCCACATGTTTCTGCAGGGCAGGGACGGCTCTCCTGCTGAAATAAAAGCGGCTGGGCACAGTGTATTGTGGGACTGCCAATGCCATGAAGTCCCGGAAGGTGTCAGTCTCCACCAGCCTGAATGACAGCATTTCAAGGGCCAGTAGTTTGGCCGCCTTTTCTCCCATGCCTGTGCTACCGATGGCTGCCGAGTGGCCTGGGAGTGTGAGGATGACTGGGAACGTGGTGCTGTGGGTGGAATGTCACAGGGTCTCCGGACAACAGTGCCAGAGGTTCTTCCTTGGCCATCCTGTGAGGAAGCCGAACCAGCTGTGTGTGAGATGGAGGAAGAGGCCCCAACACGAGCAGAAGAGGTGGTAGGTGGTGCTGTACGTTGGCCTACGTCTTCAGTGTGTCTGTGTAACTCCAGCTCGTGCTTGGTCCGCACATGTTTCCACATATTAGTGGTATTGAGGTTGCTGACATTTTTCCCTCTTTTGACTCTCTGATGACACAGCTTGCATTTGACAAAGCAAATGTCATCTGCAACTGTGTCAAAAAAGGACCACGCACTGCGAGTCTTGGGAGCGCCCATTTTGCTTTTTGAAAGTGGAATGCTCCTAACGGGTGCCGAAGTGGAGGCTACAGGCAACCAAGTCTGCCCCCTCCCTCTCCCTCCAGTTTTGGCCGTTCGGGGAATCTCTTCCTCAGAGCTGCTCCCACCACCTTCCTGTTCCTCACGCCATGATGGGTCAAGGACCTCATCATCTACACTCCCCTCTTCAAACACCTGCTTCTCCTGGGTTATATCACCAGCACCGTACGCACCAGAAAGTGGTAACTGAGTCTCGTCATCATCTGATGCGTACTGAGGTGTGCTGACCCTAGGCACTGGCCCACCCGCCTCTTCAGATTCAGAGGGACAAAGAAGTTGCGCATCACTGCATACTCCCTCTTCTTCACATTCTGGAATGCTTGTTGGCTAGCCCCCTCTTTCCAAACCAACAGATTCCGAGAACAGAAGTAGAGACTGTGATGGCTCCTGTCCTGGGGTCTCTGACTGCCTGGGCACTTTGGCAGGTGGTGAAGAGAGAGATGGTTGCTCTTCGGTGCTCTGTCCCTGAGAGGATGTGGAAGTAATTGAAGTCGATGCGTTAGCTGCCATCCATCCGACAACGGCTTCAATTTGTTCCTCCCGCAGCAGTGGGGTACAGTGAAGTCCTACAAAGCCGCGCCTAAAGGACTGATGCCTGCTAAAACTGGGGGATACTGACTCACTGGTGCCAACAGCAGGCACAGAATCCCCACGTCCTCTCCCTGCAGAATCCCCACGTCCTCTCCCTGCAGAATCCCCACATCCTCTCCCTGCTGAAACTCCACGCCCACGGCCACGTGCCTTACTCCCTGCCTTCTTCATCTTGCTAGACTGAGAAAGATAGGCAGAAAAGTACAAAGGGGGGCCTTAGTGTGCTTATTCCTGAACAGCTGGTTACAGGTATAAGAAACACTAATTTTATGAAGTGTGTGTGTCGACTACACTTTAATAGGAGATAATGTGGCCTACACAACTTTCAAATGTAGTGTTTGGTGAACTTTGTTGTTTTTTTTGGGGGGAAAAAAAACTAAAAGGATGTGACCAAAGATTTGAAAGTCAGAGTATCACCAACTTTCTGGAGCTATTACAATGCAGGCAGGTAACCTACAATGCAAAAGATGAGGCTCCAAAAAAATTGGGTAATACTAATCTGGCTGCAGCTGAAGGGCACAAGCCAGAAAAAAGGCTCCTCTATCTACTCCTACATAGTGTTTGCAACCAACCAATGTAGATGGTTATGGATGGATGCACACTAATAGGAGAAGAAAAAATGAGCTGCAATTAAAGAAATATATGTGTGAGGCAGTGACGCACGCTGAGCAGCCTACAACCAGACGTAGCTGCAGGACACACTACTCAGCGTGAGCTGCACTCACACAAAGTCAGAGACCTCTCAGACAGCCGTGAACAGTGCAGCTAAGTGGGCACTAGCACTGACAGGCTGCAGAAAGGCTCCGCTGTCTACTACTAGTGTTTGCAACCAACGTATTTGGATACGGATGGAAGCACACAAGGTAGAATTTTTTTAAAATAAGCAGCTCAAAAAGAAAAATATGTATGAGGCAGCAGTGAGGCACGCTGGGCGGCCTACAACCAGACGTGGCTGCAGGTCCCACTCCACAGCGTGAGCTGCACTCACACAGCCCTTGCAGACAGCTGTGAACACTGCTGCTAGGGAAAAGCAAGCTACAGTGGTGGTTTATGTAGCCTGGGTAAAGCACAATATTGTTTTGAGAATCGCTATTTCTAACTGTCCCTCACAGTCTTCAACAGCAGCCTGTCCCTAACTGAATTCACAGCAGAGTGACCAGAAATGGCGGCGGCAGTGGCTTTTATAGTGCATCATGACATCATTTCAGCAGCCAATCACAGCCATGCCAATAGTTAACATGCCTACATGCCTAACAGGATGTGCCCACACTTCTGAGGAATCCCATTGGCTGAATCAAAGCGAGCGGGCTGATAGCATTATGGGAACTTCCGATTCCGGTATCCGATATGAAAAAAGTATCGGAAGTCAGTATCGGAATTCCGATACAGCAAATATCGGCCGATACCCGATACTTGCGGTATCGGAAAGCTCAACACTAGTGGCCCTCTCTTCGCCAGGACGTGACGGATTATGTAGCTTCCAGACAACAAAAAACTTGAGGGCACTACTGATATATGTAAGGGGGACTGCTGGCCACACACATAAACAACGAAGAGTGAAGCGAGAAAGAAGAAAAGATGTGTGTAACAAGGGCGCGATCAACCCCAAAGAATTCAATATGATATAAAGATATCAAAAGATACCTTAATAATGTGCAAATAAAATTTTTTATTATTGACATATAAACAAGGCACATAAACACGTGACACAGATTAAAAACAATTAAAAAAGCCAGAATATGGCCATGAAAAGTACTCCAAAGCAGAAAGATCCCATAATAGGGATCGATTGTTTACCTACTCCATAGTTCTGGGCAAAGAGAAATGGAACCAAATCACAAAATATCAATATATGCGAAGTAGAGCCAAAATGGAGCATATGATGGCACAATCTTACTTAGTGACAAAATAAAGCATTATGCACGTGAATTAAAACCCATACTGCACATATGGAATCTCAATAAACCTAGAACAATGATGCATTGATGAATGAAAAGGGATCAGGTGGTATATAACATAAAATCATCGGGTACCCATGAAATGATATCCCTCAAAAACACCAAAAACATCAGATATAAGATGTAACCACAAAAATTCTATAACGATTCCTGGAAAGTGCACTGCAGATAAAAAAGCAGTAGGGTTAACCCTGGGTTTCCATCCATCTCCTCCTGGTATATTATGTGGGCAATTATTCTCATTTTTGGACCTTGCTTCATGCCCGCATTGGGCTTTATCCTTTAGGCATTTTTTCCACTTAACCCTACTGCTTTTTAATAAAGGAAAAAATCCGGCACTCCCAAATGCAAAAAATAGAAGTTCTTCTTTATTATTCACAGCTTAGTAATCCACATGATATACATTCAATATATACGTAACGTTTCGGTCACTATTATGGACCTTCTTCAGACATGTGGAGCTGTGAAAATCTCCACGTGCAGGAAACAATGCGCTATAAGTTATGTGCTGCCATGTAAAGAAATGCGCCAGAGCAGATATTGGCTCTGCATTAAAAATTCCTAGGCAAAGTTTTCTCCAAACACAGAAAAGAGGGACCTTCCCGTGTCTACAATGTGCACAATGTGCTAACGTTTTAAAAGGTTCCTCTATTTCACATCCTCAGACAGGTGTAGATATCCCTATTAAGGGGTTCTACACCTGTGATTCTAAGTTTGTGGTTTATGCGATTAAGTGCCCTTGTGGCAAAGTATATGTAGGGGAAACGACACAGAGCGTGAAGGATAGGATCTCGCATCATAAGTCTGACATACGCTGTGGACGCCATCATTTACCCATACCTTTTCATTTCCACATTGCGGGTCACACTATAGCCCAATTAAGGTTTCTTGTCCTCGAACAAGTTCCAGCACATAGAAGAGGGGGTAATCAGGTGAAATCACTAAAGCTTAGGGAGGCCTTTTGGATTCATTTGTTGCAAACTTTGGAACCCAAAGGGTTAAATAGAGAATATGATGTTATGAGTTTATTTTAAGATTGATATCACGAGATCTCTTCTTAACCTTCTTCTTTTTTTCCCTTTTTTATTTTTTACAGCAGCAACAATCTCGTTAGAGAGTATCTTTGGAGGGGTATGGCGTTTATAATAATTTGTTTCCTTCAATTTTTTTATTTTTAATATTTTTCCCCATCTTTTCTCTTTATTTTTAATTTTTATTTTTTTTTTATTTTTTTCTCGTTAGTTAGTTGCCTGTTTTACATGTAGTATTCCCTTTTTTTCCCTATTTTTACATTTTTTTATTTTTTTATTTTTTATTTCTCCCACAAAGGTTTTTTTCTTTATATGGTCCTTTATTCCCTTTTTATTATGATTCCCCTCTTTTCCTTCCCGGTTTTTTTTAGCAAGATAGTAAACTGCCTATTCATAGTAATATTGTACATTACGCTACATATAAGCCATCTTATAATGTGCCCCTTTTTTTTCTTTTCACCTAGTGTCACTGCACTGTGAGACAAGCCGTTTAGAAGAATTGAGACACCATTGAATTCACCGCCGCATCCGTACTGCGTTCCACTATTTCCGGTTGCTGCCAGCTTCCGTGACGCACTTCCGGTTTGCGCTCCATTGAAACACCATTGAATTCACCGCCGCATCCGTATTGCGTTCCACTACTTCCGGTCGCGGCCAGTGTCCGCGACACACTTCCGGTTTGCGCTCCACTGAGCGTTCCACTCCTCACTCTCGGCTCATCCCCGCCTGTCAGCTCACACTCGTGCGCATTAGTACGCACTTCCGTTGGGTATATAATCCCAACGGCACACAGCCACCAGTAGCGCATTTCTTTACATGGCAGCACATAACTTATAGCGCATTGTTTCCTGCACGTGGCGATTTTCACAGCTCCACATGGTAAGCATCATTGCTTTATTCCATTGCATTTTTTTCATAGGATGTTGGTGGGACCGTTTTATTTGTGGTCTCTTAACAGTGCAGTTTGTTCAGATTAATCTACATTACTGTGACTCATTTGGTCACCTTTGAGCCTTAACAAAAATTTGTTTACTTGTAAGGCATATGCCATGACATTAGGTATCTTTTGCCTTATCATGCTTTTTTACTTTTTACTTTTTTCTTGTCTAGGTTTGGGTTTCCTTTTTTCAACGTATCTCAATAAATAATTGTATTTGGAGCCACTTTGTATTTTTTCTTTCTCCCCTTTATTTTTTCTAGGTATTTTGCATTATATAGATCTCTGATGTCAGTCTTTTGGTCATTTGGTCACTAGTCTTTATTAGAGTTGAGCGAAACGGGTCGAAAAAATTCAAAAGTCGCCGACTTTTAGCAAAGTCGGGTTTCATGAAACGAAACCCGACCCTAGGTTGAGGTCGGCCACGAGGTCGGCGACTTACGCGCCAAAGTCGCGTTTCAAAAGTTTGTTTTGCGCTCTTTTTCAGCCAATCAGGATCCACGGACACTGTGGGCAACGTGATGACATAGGCAGGGGTCACCACCATCTTTCAGAAGGGCATGCAAGTGATTGGCTTGCTTTGGTGGGCGTCACAGGGGGTATAAAAGGGCGTGCACGCCGACCGCCATCTTACTTCTGCCGATCTCAGTATAGGGAGAGGTTGCTGCTGATTCTGTAGGGAGAGCGTTAGGCAGGGAAGAAGATAAAAAAACTGCTTCTGCTGCTAGCGATTTGGCCTGCACAACACACCAGTCACTGTGTGTGCAGTGCAAGGGGAGGCTATATAGTGGTGTATCAGTGGTGTTGGTTGTTGGGCTGCCTTCTAAGGCTTCCTGACATTCCTGCATTGCTGTTTACCCACTGCTCTGCAAACTGCTTTTTTAAAAGCAATCCCAATTTTTTTTTTTTGTCCTGCTGAGAAGAAAAAAAAACTGCTTCTGCTGCTAGCAATTTGGCCTGCACAACACACCAGTCACTGTGTGTGCAGTGCAAGGGGAGGCTATATTGTGGTGTATCAGTGGTGTTGGTTGTTGGGCTGCCTTTTAAGGCTTCCTGACAGGCTGGCATTGCTGTTTACCCACTGCTCTGCAAACTGCCTTTTTAAAAGCAATCCAATCTCCCTTATCCTCTAGTCACTTTTGTCACAGCTGTGCCATCGAGCCTGTGACATAGCGCTCAGATATCAGTGGGCCTCACACAATCCAAAAGTGTCCAGTGTCCACAAGTGTCTGCAGAAATTCAAAATCTCCCTTATCCTCTAGTCACTTTGGTCACAGCTGTGCCATCGAGCCTGTCACATAGCGCTCAGATATTCATTGGGCCTCACACAATCCAAAAGTGTCCAGTGTACAAAAGTGTGTGCAGAGATTCAAAATCTCCCTTATCCTCTAGTCACTTTGGTCACAGCTGTGCCATCGAGCCTGTCACATAGCGCTCAGATATTCATTGGGCCTCACACAATCCAAAAGTGTCCAGTGTCCAAAAGTGTGTGCAGAGATTCAAAATCTCCCTTATCCTCTAGTCACTTTGGTCACAGCTGTGCCATCGAGCCTGTCACATAGCGCTCAGATATTCATTGGGCCTCACACAATCCAAAAGTGTCCAGTGTCCAAAAGTGTGTGCAGAGATTCAAAATCTCCCTTATCCTCTAGTCACTTTGGTCACAGCTGTGCCATCGAGCCTGTCACATAGCGCTCAGATATTCATTGGGCCTCACACAATCCAAAAGTGTCCAGTGTCCAAAAGTGTGTGCAGAGATTCAAAATCTCCCTTATCCTCTAGTCACTTTGGTCACAGCTGTGCCATCGAGCCTGTCACATAGCGCTCAGATATTCATTGGGCCTCACACAATCCAAAAGTGTCCAGTGTCCAAAAGTGTGTGCAGAGATTCAAAATCTCCCTTATCCTCTAGTCACTTTGGTCACAGCTGTGCCATCGAGCCTGTCACATAGCGCTCAGATATTCATTGGGCCTCACACAATCCAAAAGTGTCCAGTGTCCAAAAGTGTGTGCAGAGATTCAAAATCTCCCTTATCCTCTAGTCACTTTGGTCACAGCTGTGCCATCGAGCCTGTCACATAGCGCTCAGATATTCATTGGGCCTCACACAATCCAAAAGTGTCCAGTGTCCAAAAGTGTGTGCAGAGATTCAAAATCTCCCTTATCCTCTAGTCACTTTGGTCACAGCTGTGCCATCGAGCCTGTCACATAGCGCTCAGATATTCATTGGGCCTCACACAATCCAAAAGTGTCCAGTGTCCAAAAGTGTGTGCAGAGATTCAAAATCTCCCTTATCCGCTAGTCACTTTGGTCACAGCTGTGCCATCGAGCCTGTCACATAGCGCTCAGATATTCATTGGGCCTCACACAATCCAAAAGTGTCCAGTGTCCAAAAGTGTGTGCAGAGATTCAAAATCTCCCTTATCCTCTAGTCACTTTGGTCACAGCTGTGCCATCGAGCCTGTCACATAGCGCTCAGATATTCATTGGGCCTCACACAATCCAAAAGTGTCCAGTGTCCAAAAGTGTGTGCAGAGATTCAAAATCTCCCTTATCCTCTAGTCACTTTGGTCACAGCTGTGCCATCGAGCCTGTCACATAGCGCTCAGATATTCATTGGGCCTCACACAATCCAAAAGTGTCCAGTGTCCAAAAGTGTGTGCAGAGATTCAAAATCTCCCTTATCCTCTAGTCACTTTGGTCACAGCTGTGCCATCGAGCCTGTCACATAGCGCTCAGATATTCATTGGGCCTCACACAATCCAAAAGTGTCCAGTGTCCAAAAGTGTGTGCAGAGATTCAAAATCTCCCTTATCCTCTAGTCACTTTGGTCACAGCTGTGCCATCGAGCCTGTCACATAGCGCTCAGATATTCATTGGGCCTCACACAATCCAAAAGTGTCCAGTGTCCAAAAGTGTGTGCAGAGATTCAAAATCTCCCTTATCCTCTAGTCACTTTGGTCACAGCTGTGCCATCGAGCCTGTCACATAGCGCTCAGATATTCATTGGGCCTCACACAATCCAAAAGTGTCCAGTGTCCAAAAGTGTGTGCAGAGATTCAAAATCTCCCTTATCCTCTAGTCACTTTGGTCACAGCTGTGCCATCGAGGCTGTCACATAGCGCTCAGATATTCATTGGGCCTCACACAATCCAAAAGTGTCCAGTGTCCAAAAGTGTGTGCAGAGATTCAAAATCTCCCTTATCCTCTAGTCACTTTGGTCACAGCTGTGCCATCGAGCCTGTCACATAGCGCTCAGATATTTATTGGGCCTCACACAATCCAAAAGTGTCCAGTGTCCAAAAGTGTGTGCAGAGATTCAAAATCTCCCTTATCCTCTAGTCACTTTGGTCACAGCTGTGCCATCGAGCCTGTCACATAGTGCTCAGATATTCATTGGGCCTCACACAATCCAAAAGTGTCCAGTGTCCAAAAGTGTGTGCAGAGATTCAAAATCTCCCTTATCCTCTAGTCACTTTGGTCACAGCTGTGCCATCGAGCCTGTCACATAGCGCTCAGATATTCATTGGGCCTCACACAATCCAAAAGTGTCCAGTGTCCAAAAGTGTGTGCAGAGATTCAAAATCTCCCTTATCCTCTAGTCACTTTGGTCACAGCTGTGCCATCGAGCCTGTCACATAGCGCTTAGATATTCATTGGGCCTCACACAATCCAAAAGTGTCCAGTGTCCAAAAGTGTGTGCAGAGATTCAAAATCTCCCTTATCCTCTAGTCACTTTGGTCACAGCTGTGCCATCGAGCCTGTCACATAGCGCTCAGATATTCATTGGGCCTCACACAATCCAAAAGTGTCCAGTGTCCAAAAGTGTGTGCAGAGATTCAAAATCTCCCTTATCCTCTAGTCACTTTGGTCATAGCTGTGCCATCGAGCCTGTGACATAGCGCTCAGATATCAGTGGGCCTCACACAATCCAAAAGTGTCCAGTGTCCACAAGTGTCTGCAGAAATTCAAAATCTCCCCTGTCCTATAGACACCTTGTACCTTGTTTTACATTACTATATAGTTTGTTGGATTTTGTCTACATTTCTACCAAAAATGAGGAAGGCTGGTGGAAGAGGCCGTGGAATTGGGCGGGGGTTGGCAGCTGGTAATGATGGTGTTGGTGGTGGATCTGATGGTAGTGGCAAGAGCAAAATAGGACCGAATGCAGGAGGTGCTGAGCCTGCGTCATCGTCTGGCTACATAAGGCCTCGAACGCTTAGTTTTCTAGGAGTTGGCAAACCACTTTTAAAGCCAGAGCATCAGGAAAAAGTTTTGTCTTACATTGCTGACTCAGCCTCCAGCTCTATCGCCTCCTCTTCTTCAGTTGTAAAAAGTAAAAGCACTGAGTCGTCATTGGAGGCTCATGTTCATGAACCACACCTTTCCTTGTGTCCTTCACCCCAACCAAGATTGAAGGATGACGCAGGCCATACTACTGATTACTCCATGGAGCTGTTTTCACATACCATGCCTGGATTATCAAGTGAAATGGTGAATTACCCAGGCCAAGATGAATCTGACATGGAGTGCACTGATGCACAGCCGCTGATGGATGATTCTGCTGGTACATTCACTCAGAGCACTACATTGTCCTCGCAGTGTACAGAGCCAGATTCTGACCCTAATGAGACTCAGGTGCCCCTTCCCGCACACTATACCACCATACACGGTGACACAGAGGAAGGTGCACATGACATAGAAGAGGAGGTGATGGATGACCCAGTTGTTGACCAAGATTGGCATCCATTGGGGGAAGAGGGTGCTGCTTCCAATAGCTCAGATGAGGAGCATCCACAGCAGACATCGACATCGCAACAGCTGTTATCTGGCAGGCCCGGAGCACTCCAAAGACAGGTTCCAAACATCAAAAGAGTTGCTGGACAGCTTGTCCAGAGGGTCAAAAGATCACAGCGTGCTAGGCCGCAAAATGTCTGACAAAGTAGGAAGAGTGCAGTGTGGCACTTTTTTGAACAAAATCCTCATGATCAGGCCAAGGTTATCTGTAAGAAGTGCGCAAAGACCTTTAGCCGAGGGAAAAATCTGAAAAATTTGAATACCAGTTGCATGCTTAGACATTTAACCAGCATGCACTTGCAAGCGTGGACACAACACCAAACCTCAAGTGCCACATGTGCAACTGATCACAACGAAGGTAGTCAGCAACGCTACATTGTTTCCCCCACTGTAAGCCCACCGGTTAGCACAGCAGCAAATGTTGAGGTGTCGTTGCAAGACCACAGCAGTCAGGGAATCCCACTGTTATATCAACGAAAGACTGATTCTAGGCCATCAGAAAGAACACCAACTCCATCACCATCATCAACCCTCTCTCAGTCCGCCCTGTCCACCGCTACTTCCACCATATGCAGCTCTCAAGTCCAGCTCACCCTCCCAGACACTATGAGTAGGTCAAGAAAGTACTCAGTCTCTCATCCGCGTACACTGGGTTTGAACGCCCACATTGCCAAACTAATCTCGTTTGAGATGATGCCCTTTCGGTTGGTGGAAAGCACAGCTTTCCGCGAACTCATGGCCTATGCAGTACCACGCTATGACCTACCCAGTCGCCACTTCTTCTCTCGCAAAGCCATCCCAGCCCTCCACCATCATGTGAAAGACCGCATTGTCCATGCACTCAAGCAGTCAGTGAGCGGAAAGGTGCACCTCACAACTGATGCATGGTCCAGTCGGCATGGCCAGGGCCGTTACGTGTCCATCACTGTGCACTGGGTTAATGTGGAGGATGCAGGGTCCACAGGGGATAGCGGTGGTGGGACAGTGCTGCCTAGCCCACGGTATAGGAAACAGTTGGCTGTAGGCGTTCGACCCTCCTCCTCCTCCACCTCCTCCAGAAGCGAAAGCTCGTCCACAGAGTGCAGTCGTACGAGCACTCCATCTGCAGCTGCCACTGTTGCACACGATGTGTCCCCCTATCGAGCAGCTAGTGGAAAGCGTCAGCAGGCTGTGTTGCAGATGATGTGTTTGGGCAACAGACACACCGCCGAGGTGCTGGCCGAGTACTTGAAGCGACAAACTGAGTCATGGCTGGGCAGTGTACATCTTGAGGCAGGCAAGGTAGTTAGTGATAACGGCCGTAATTTTGTGGCAGCCATAGCCCTTTCAAAACTCAGCCACATACCTTGCTTGGCTCACACCTTGAACCTGGTGGTGCAGTGCTTCCTCAAAAATTATCCGGAGTTAACAGCCCTGCTCCAGAAGGTGCGAAGACTGTGCGCGCACATCCGCCGGTCGCCTGTACACTCCGTTCGTATGCAGAAGCTGCAGCGATTGCTCCACCTTCCCAACCACCGCCTCATTATCGACATTGCAACAAGGTGGAACTCAACCCTGCACATGGTGGAGCGGCTGTGCGAGCAGAGGCAGGCCATAATGCATTTGTGGGAGGATACACGGCCAGGCACTTTGAGAGCAGACATGGAGTTGACAGGTGTGCAGTGGTCGAAGCTGAAAGACCTCTGTAAAGTCCTTCAGTGTTTTGAGGAATGCACACGGCTGGTAAGCGCAGACGACGCCATCCTAAGCATGAGCATCCCACTTATGCGTCTGCTCATGCAAACTTTGACGCACCTTAAGGAGCAGGCGTCTGCAGCCAATGTTGATGAGGAAGAGGAGGAGGGAATCCTTGATGACATTCAGCCATTGTCTGCTCAGGGACCTCTCCTGGACGAGGTGGAGGAAGAAGAGGAGGAGGAGGATGATGATGGGGATGATTACTTAGGGGAGGAGGATGCATCTCGTGGGGCAAGTGAAAATGTTGGCGTGGCAAGGTCTGGTACAGGGTTTGTGCGTGACTGGAGGGATGTGGATTTGCCAAAGTGCTCCTCCACCCAGCACTCGCAGTGCATCATTGACAACGGGAACATTGGCCCACATGTCAGATTATGCCTTGCAGATCCTAAAAAGGGACCCCCGCATTGCCAAAATGATGAACGATGACGACTACTGGTTGGCCAGCATCCTGGATCCACGCTATAAAGGCAAATTACAAAACATCATGCCACAGGAGAACCTTGACCTAATATTGGCTAATAAACAAGCAACTCTGGTAAATCGGTTGCTTGAGGCATTCCCAGCACACAGCAGTGGTGATGGTTCTCACACGAGCCGTACGGGCCGGGGGCAGCTTGGCAGAGGTGTTCGTGGTGCACACAGCAGAAGTGGCGTTGGAGACAGGGGTTTCATGACAATGTTGTGGACTGATTTTTCAAATACCGCTCACACAACTGGTAATACTGCATCGATGGAAAGTGACAGGAGACAGCAGTTGTCAACTATGGTTACAAACTACTTTTCCTCCCATATCGATGTTCTCCCACACAGGTCATTCCCCTTTGACTATTGGGCCGCTAAACTGGACACCTGGCCTGAACTGGCACAATATGCCTTACAGGAGCTCGCTTGCCCAGCTGCAAGTGTGCTATCGGAAAGAGTCTTCAGTGTAGCTGGATCAATCCTGACAGAAAAAAGGACCCGTCTGTCAACCCAAAATGTGGATGATCTAACCATTAAAATGAACCATGCATGGGTTTCCAAGGATTTTGTCCCACCTTCCCCTGATGACACATAGGGTGACAGAAAAATGGCTTGCTTTGGTCCACCTCTTCCTGGGACTTCACCTATTTCGCCTTTTGCATCAGCTGAATGTCCATCAACATATGCCACTTTCTAAAACTCCCTAACTGTGCTGCCTCCCCCCCCATGGCCGGGGTCACCACCTAGCGCACGACACCGTGCGAGTGCCGTTGCCCTGGACAGGTGGGTAGGCCGACTCTTGGGCACGGGCACTGACACAGTGTCCCTCATAGTGCAATCAAGTGTCTCTGACGGTGGTGGTGCACACCCGCCGTCAGACACACCGCTGTACTATGAGGGGCCCAGTGCCAGTACCGACGCCCACGAGTGGGCCCCCCTTGCTTGGGCAGGGCCCCAGCATTTGCAATCTTTACCTCTCCCTGCTCCTCCGCTGTGTAATCTGGGCCGTCAAATCCATACTGTGCCTGACACCGTCTGAGCCTGCCTCCTGATGTATAGACATATATTTTGAATGTGTACGCTATCCATACATGTTATCCGGGGAAACGGTACCCTTTCTAACCTTTGTGCAATCACGTGCAATCCATACTGGGCCTAACACCGTCTGAGCCTGCCTCCTGAGACATATATTTTGAATGTGTACGCTATCCATACATGTTATCTGGGGATACGGTACCCTTTCTAACCTTTGTGCAATCACGTGCAATCCATACTGGGCCTGACACCGTCTGAGCCTGCCTCCTGATGTATAGACATATATTTTGAATGTGTACGCTATCCATACATGTTATCCGGGGATACGGTACCCTTTCTAACCTTTGTGCAATCACGTGCAATCCATACTGGGCCTGACACAGTCTGAGCCTGCCTCCTGAGACATATATTTTGAATGTGTACGCTATCCATACATGTTATCCGGGGATACGGTACCCTTTCTAACCTTTGTGCAATCACGTGCAATCCATACTGGGCCTGACACCGTCTGAGCCTGCCTCCTGATGTATAGACATATATTTTGAATGTGTACGCTATCCATACATGTTATCCGGGGAAACGGTACCCTTTCTAACCTTTGTGCAATCACGTGCAATCCATACTGGGCCTAACACCATCTGAGCCTGCCTCCTGAGACATATATTTTGAATGTGTACGCTATCCATACATGTTATCCAGGGATACGGTACCCTTTCTAACCTTTGTGCAATCACGTGCAATCCATACTGTGCCTGACACCGTCTGAGCCTGCCTCCTGAGACATATATTTTGAATGTGTATGCTATCCATACATGTTATCCGGGGATACGGTACCCTTTCTAACCTTTGTGCAATCACGTGCAATCCATACTGGGCCTGACACCGTCTGAGCCTGCCTCCTGATGTATAGACATATATTTTGAATGTGTACGCTATCCATACATGTTATCCGGGGAAACGGTACCCTTTCTAACCTTTGTGCAATCACGTGCAATCAATACTGGGCCTAACACCGTCTGAGCCTGCCTCCTGAGACATATATTTTGAATGTGTATGCTATCCATACATGTTATCCATGGATACGGTACCGTTTCTAACCTTTGTGCAATCACGTGCAATCCATACTGTGCCTGACACCGTCTGAGCCTGCCTCCTGAGACATATATTTTGAATGTGTACGCTATCCATACATGTTATCCGGGGATACGGTACCCTTTCTAACCTTTGTGCAATCACGTGCAATCCATACTGGGCCTGACACCATCTGAGCCTGCCTCCTGATGTATAGACATATATTTTGAATGTGTACGCTATCCATACATGTTATCCGGGGAAACGGTACCCTTTCTAACCTTTGTGCAATCACGTGCAATCCATACTGGGCCTAACACCGTCTGAGCCTGCCTCCTGAGACATATATTTTGAATGTGTACGCTATCCATACATGTTATCCGGGGATACGGTACCCTTTCTAACCTTTGTGCAATCACGTGCAATCCATACTGGGCCTAACACCGTCTGAGCCTGCCTCCTGAGACATACATTTTGAATGTGTATGCTATCCATACATGTTATCCAGGGATACGGTACCCTTTCTAACCTTTGTGCAATCACGTGCAATCCATACTGTGCCTGACACCGTCTGAGCCTGCCTCCTGAGACATATATTTTGAATGTGTACGCTATCCATACATGTTATCCAGGGATACGGTACCCTTTCTAACCTTTGTGCAATCACGTGCAATCCATACTGGGCCTGACACCGTCTGAGCCTGCCTCCTGATGTATAGACATATATTTTGAATGTGTACGCTATCCATACATGTTATCCGGGGAAACGGTACCCTTTCTAACCTTTGTGCAATCACGTGCAATCCATACTGGGCCTAACACCATCTGAGCCTGCCTCCTGAGACATATATTTTGAATGTGTACGCTATCCATACATGTTATCCGGGGATACGGTACCCTTTCTAACCTTTATGCAATCACGTGCAATCCATACTGGGCCTGACACCATCTGAGCCTGCCTCCTGATGTATAGACATATATTTTGAATGTGTACGCTATCCATACATGTTATCTGGGGATACGGTACCCTTTCTAACCTTTGTGCAATCACGTGCAATCCATACTGGGCCTAACACCGTCTGAGCCTGCCTCCTGAGACATATATTTTGAATGTGCACGCTATCCATACATGTTATCCAGGGATACGGTACCCTTTCTAACCTTTGTGCAATCACGTGCAATCCATACTGGGCCTAACACCGTCTGAGCCTGCCTCCTGAGACATATATTTTGAATGTGTACGCTATCCATACATGTTATCCAGGGATACGGTACCCTTTCTAACCTTTGTGCAATCACGTGCAATCCATACTGTGCCTGACACCGTCTGAGCCTGCCTCCTGATGTATAGACATATATTTTGAATGTGTACGCTATCCATACATGTTATCCGGGGATACGGTACCCTTTCTAACCTTTGTGCAATCACGTGCAATCCATACTGGGCCTGACACCGTCTGAGCCTGCCTCCTGATGTATAGACATATATTTTGAATGTGTACGCTATCCATACATGTTATCGGGGGATACGGTACCCTTTCTCACCTTTGTGCAATCACGTGTAATCCATACTGGGCGTGAGAACGGCTGGCGAGCTGTTAAGTAAGCTACAGCACCTGTGGTTTGCACACGTAAGTTTTTCATTTTTTCAGGAATGACGGTTAGGCCTAATTCCGGAACTGCGGTTGACCTGCACTTACTGGGAAATCATTGTTCGCGGGTAATAATTGTAATCAGTGATCCCCATCACTAACGTTGTTCAGCGGGTTATCTGCACCTGTAAGCGACAAACGCTGGCCTTTTCAGTGTAGCGCACATGCAGCCACGGACATGTAAGGGCATGACACACCAGTTATTGGCCAATCTCATGTGCCAGAGCCTCACGTGTCCCTCTAGTAAGCCGGACTCGGACCGCGGGGCATGACGGAGTCTCGTTCGTTAACGGAATTAAGCTTGCAATGTGTGCATCTGTTCTGTAGCTGGCATGGTTGAGGTTTCCCAGGTGGAGTCGAATTTAACCGTAGGCTCCACTCCTGGTGGTGCCCTTCTGGACATTCCTTTAAGGTTCAGCTTTGCAACCATACTGCCCACGTAAAACAAACACTTTGCCTTCATGAACGCTGTTTGGAGGGTCATGACTCGTGTGAATAACGCCGCCCAATCAGTTAACCTGCTAGAGAGAGCCTTCGTTGCTCCCAAGCATGACATCACACTCCCTAGGAAGAAGGTAATGCCACTGTGGCGACCGTACTCCTGGGGGCGACACAAGTGCACTGATGCCCAGCCACTGCTCGATGAATCTGCTGGTACATTGACCCAGACCACTACATTCCCCTCGCACGCTACCCGGCCTGAATCTGACCCTGATGAAACTCAGGTTACCCTTCCCATATACAGTTCCATCTTACACGGTGACAAAGAGGAAGCTGCAGATGAAAGTGCAGGTTCGGCCCACCCGCCATCAGACACACCACCGTACTATCAGGGGCCCTGTGCCAGTGCCGTCGCCAACGAGTGGGCCCCCCCTGCTTGCCCAGGATCACAGCACTTGCAAGGTTGAAATACTGTGCAGTGAGATGGAAGATGGGGACGACGAGGAGTCTAGACTAGTACAGGGATTCCCTAGCGAGGAGACTTATTTGATTGTTTTCAATGTTGGGACAGCAATTTTTGGGGAGCACTATACTCTGGAGAATGATAGATGGGGCCCACCATACACTGGAACATTCCAAAGGTGGACATCAGACACTGGAGCAGCATTTACAGGGCCCATTATACACTAGAGCATTAGAAATGGGGCCCATTATGTTTGGAGCATTATTTGGGCCCATAAGACAGTGGAGCTTCATCCATGGGGACCAACATACACTCACTGGCCACTTTATTAGGTACACCATGCTAGTAAGGGGTTGGACCCCCTTTTGCCTTCAGAACTGCCTCAATTCTTCGTGGCAGAGATTCAACAAGGTGCTGGAAGCATTCTTCAGAGATTTTGGACCATATTGACATGATGGCATCACACAGTTGGCGCAGATTTGTCGGCTGCACATCCCTGATGCGAATCTCCCGTTCCACCACATCCCAAAGATGCTCTATTGGATTGAGATCTGGTGACTGAGGAGGCCATTTGAGTACAGTAAACTCATTGTCATGTTCAAGAAACCAATCTGAGATGATTCGAGCTTTATGACATGGCGCATTATCCTGCTGAAAGTAGCCATCAGATGTTGGGTACATTGTGGTCATAAAGGGATGGACATGGTCAGCAACAATACTCAGGTAGGCTGTGGCGTTGCAACGATGCTCAATTGGTACCAAGGGGCCCAAAGAGTGCCCAGAAAAAATTCCCCACACCATGACACCACCACCACCAGCCTGAACCGTTGATACAAGGCAGGATGGATCCATGCTTTCATGTTGTTTACGCCAAATTCTGACCCTACCATCCGAATGTCGCAGCAGAAATCGAGACTCATCAGACCAGGCAACGTTTTTCCAATCTTCTACTGTCCAATTTCGATGAGCTTGTGCAAATTGTAGCCTCAGTTTCCTGTTCTTAGCTGAGAGGAGTGGTACCCAGTGTGGTCTTCTGCTGCTGTAGCCCATCTGCCTCAAAGTTCGACGCACTGTGCGTTCAGAGATGCTCTTCTGCCTACCTTGGTTGTAACGGGTGGCAATTTGAGTCACTGTTGCCTTTCTATCAGCTCGAACCAGTCTGCCCATTCTCCTCTGACCTCTGGCATCAACATGGCATTTCCGGCCACAGAACTGCCGCTCACTGGATTTTTTTTCTTTTTCGGACCATTCTCTGTAAACCCTAGAGATGGTTGTGCGTGAAACCATCAGCAGTTTCTGAAATTCTCAGACCAGCCCTTCTGGCACCAACAATCATGCCACGTTCAAAGGCACTCAAATCACCTTTCTTCCCCATACTGATGCTCGGTTTGAACTGCAGGAGATTGTCTTGACCATGTCTACATGTTTAAATGCACTGAGTTGCCGCCATGTGATTGGCTGATTAGAAATTAAGTCTTAACACACAGTTGGACAGGTGTACCTAATAAAGTGGCCAGTGAGTGTATACTGTAGCATTATGTGGAGCTCATCATATACTGTTTCAAACATTATATGGGACCAATGATTCTGTATGGAGAAATAGATTGGCCTCGTCATGAGATGTAAAAAGTGAGGTATTTTTCATTGTACTATACCGCTATTTCTCTGCCGTATCGGAGCATGATGAGTTGTGGTATGTGTTAAAGGGGCGCTCTTTCGCTCAGGGCACATGAAAACCTGGAGCCAGCCCTCCCCCCCACAACTTTAGCCAAATAACCCCCATTTTTCAGTGCGTAACTTGTATTATGAAGTTAATTAAGGTTGACAAGCTTAAGTAAGAAGAATTGATGCTTTTGGCATTCAAATGGGCACTGTAGGTGTGTTTCCTGTCCTCCTCTCACTGCCGACTTTTATTCCCCATTGACTTAAATTGGGTTTCGTGTTTCGGGACGACCCCGACTTTTCCCTATAATCGGACGATCTTGCTCGACCCGACTTTTGGAAAAGTCGGGTTTCACGAAACGAAACTCGACCCTAAAAAACCAAAAGTCGCTCAACTCTAGTCTTTATCTATGATATTAACTGAATGAAGATTTGATAGTTATATTGAGTATTTCTTTGGTTTCCCATTTATTGATAGTTCCATCTATATCTGTGTCTCCCCATAGTATGTTATATGATATCTTTTTGCTGTTTCATATGGGATACTTTATCTATCTGTTTGATTATTATATGTTTCTATTTTTGTGACTACCAGATATTCTGATGCATATAGGATTCACTCCTGTAGAACCTGTTTTTCTGTGCAGCTCCGGTCTTCATTGACCATATTTGTTGTTGATAGGTATTTTGAAACCAGTTATGTTTTGTAATATTTTGAATTGAAATTTATGTAATTTTTTGTTTTATTTTTTTCTTTGTTGTGTTATATTCAGTCTGAAGAAGGTCCATAATAGTGACCGAAATGTTACATATATATTGAATGTATATCATGTGGATTACTAAGCTGTGAATAATAAAGAAGAACTTCCCAGCGCATTTCTTTACATGGCAGCACATAACTTATAGCGCATTGTTTCCTGCACGTGGCGATTTTCACAGCTCCACATGTCTGAAGAAGGTCCATAATAGTGACCGAAACGTTACGTATATATTGAATGTATATCATGTGGATTACTAAGCTGTGAATAATAAAGAAGAACTTCTATTTTTTGCATTTGGGAGTGCCAGATTTTTTCCTTTATGGTATATTGGGACTGGTATCCTGTTCTGAGCACCCCTCATCTATTTCCGGAGTGACGTGTCTCTTTTTTGTCATACCTACTGCTTTTTAATGCCCCACATATTCTGAAAAGGTTTTTAGCCAATCTCAGAAGGGGGGATGTAAGGAGAGGGGTACTGTAACGTCTGCGGCCGTGCCCGCCGCTGTTCCACCGGCACCGGGTCCCGCCGCTGCATTCTCTTATCCAGCCGCCCGTGCTCCTCCTCGCTCACACGTGCTTCCTCCTTCCTCCTGCTCACGTGTGCTTCCTTCTCCTGTCCCTCGGGCAGCTGCTAGCCCGCACATGCACCCTAGGTCGCCGGCGCGCGCCCGTCTGACTATTTAACCCTGCGGTGGGCGGTTGCCGGTTCCTGGTCAGCCAATCGCCTGCCAGCAGGGGATATATCAGGCGTCTCCCATAAGGGGAGGATGCCTGGTTATTGTGTGCCTTTCCTGTACTGTACTGGCCTCCTGTACTGGCCGTCTATACTGTGACCGCTCAACACAGGAAGTAGCTGCCTGCCTCAGGACAACGGAGGACATTCAGCGATGGCACGAGGAGGGTGAGTATGACGGGGGGAGCATGGAGGAGGACTGGGGGAGCACTGAGGAGGATGGGAGCACTGAGGACAGGGAAGCACTGAGGAGAATGGGGGAAGCAATGAGGAGCATGGAGGAGGACGGGGAAGAATGGAGGAGGATGGGGGTAGCACTAAGGAGGATGGGGAAGCACTGAGGACGGGGGAAACACTGAAGAGAATGGGTAAGCATTGAGGAGGATGGGGAAGCACTGAGGAGGTTGGGGAAGCACTGAGGAGGACCGGGGAGGCACTGAGGAGGATGGGGAAGCACTGAGGAGGACAGGGGAAACACTGAGGAGCACGGAGGAGGACAGGAAAGCACTGAGGAGGATGGGGAAGCACTGAGGAGGATGGGGAAGCACTGAGGAGGACAGGGAAGCACTGAGGAGGATGGGGAAGCACTGAAGAGGACGGGAAAGCACTGAGGAGCACGGAGGAGGACAGGGAAGCACTGAAGAGGACAGGGAAGCACTGAGGAGGACAGGGGAAGCACTGAGGAGGATGGGGGAAGCACTGAGGACAGGGGGAGCACTGAGGATGATGGGGGAGAACTGAGGAGCATGGGGGAGGACTGGGGAGCACGGAGGACAGAGGAGCACAGAGGAGGACAGGGAGCTGAGCCATACATAGGATGGGTCGGAGGAGCCGAGCCATGCATACTGGGAGGGGGGGAGCCACACAGAGCAGGACAGGGATGAGGGGACAATGCATACCTGGCTTATACTCGAGTCAATAAGCTTACCCAGTTTTCCGTGGCAGAATTAGATGCCTCGGCTTATACTCGGGTATATACAGTGTGTATGTATATATATATATATATATATATACAGTACAGACCAAAAGTTTGGACACAACTTCTCTTTCAAAGTGTTTTCTTTATTTTCATGACTATGAAAATTGTAGATTCACCCTGAAGGCATCAAAACTATGAATTAACACATGTGGAATTATATAATTAACAAAAAAGTGTGAAACAACTGAAAATATGTCTTATATTCTAGGTTCTTCAAAGTAGCCACCTTTTGCTTTGATTACTGCTTTGCACACTCTTGGCATTCTCTTGATGAACATCAAGAGGTAGTCACCTGAAATGGTCTTCCAACAGTCTTGAAGGAGTTCCCAGAGATGCTTAGCACTTGATGGCCCTTTTGCCTTCACTCTGCGGTCCAGCTCACCCCAAACCATCTCGATTGGGTTCAGGTCTGGTGACTTTGGAGGCCAGGTCATCTGGCGTAGCACCCCATCACTCTCCCTCTTGATCAAATAGCCCTTACACAGCCCGGAGGTGTGTTTGGGGTCATTGTCCTGTTGAAAAATAAATGATGGTCCAACTAAACGCAAACCGGATGGAGTAGCATGCCGCTGCAAGATGCTGTGGTAGCCATGCTGGTTCAGTATGCCTTCAATTTTGAATAAATCCCCAACAGTGTCACCAGCAAAGCACCCCCACGCCATCACACCTCCTCCTCCATGCTTCACGGTGGGAACCAGGCATGTAGAGTCCATCCGTTCACCTTTTCTGCGTCGCACAAAGACACGGTGGTTGGAACCAAAGATCTCAAATTTGGACTCATCAGACCAAAGCACAGATTTCCACTGGTCTAATGTCCATTCCTTGTGTTCTTTAGCCCAAACAAGTCTCTTCTGCTTGTTGCCTGTCCTTAGCAGTGGTTTCTTAGCAGCTATTTTACCATGAAGGCCTGCTGCACAAAGTCTCCTCTTAACAGTTGTTGTAGAGATGTGTCTGCTGCTAGAACTCTGTGTGGCATTGACCTGGTCTCTAATCTGAGGTGCTGTTAACCTGCGATTTCTGAGGCTGGTGACTCGGATGAACTTATCCTCTGCAGCAGAGGTGACTCTTGGTCTTCCTTTCCTGGGGCGGTCCTCATGTGAGCCAGTTTCTTTGTAGCGCTTGATGGTTTTTGCCACTGCACTTGGGGACACTTTCAAAGTTTTCCCAATTTTTCAGACTGACTGACCTTCATTTCTTAAAGTAATGATGGCCACTCGTTTTTCTTTACTTAGAATTTGTATTATGGCAAGAAAAAAGCAGCTAACAGTCTATTCAGTATGACTATCAGCTGTGTATCCACCAGACTTCTACACAACACAACTGATGGTCCCAACCTTATTTATAAGGCAAGAAATCCCACTTATTAAACCTGACAGGGCACACCTGTGAAGTGAAAACCATTTCCGGTGACTACCACTTGAAGCTCATCAAGAGAATGCCAAGAGTGTGCAAAGCAGTAATCAAAGCAAACGGTGGCTACTTTGAATAACCTAGAATATAAGACATACAGTATTTTCAGTTGTTTCACACTTTTTTGTTAATTATATAATTCCACATGTGTTAATTCATGAAAATAAAGAAAGCTCTTGGAATGAGAAGGTGCGTCCAAACTTTTGGTCTGTACTGTATATACAGCTCTGGAAAAAAAATAAGAGACCATTGCATCAACACCCTGTCGTGGGCAGCCCAATCTCCAGACCTGAACCCCATTGAAAACCTCTGGAATGTAATCATGAGGATGATGGACAATCACAAGCCATCAAACAAAGCAGAACTGCTTAATTTTTTGAGCCAGAAGCAGTATGAAAGACTGCTGGCAAGCATGCCAAGACACATGAATGCTGTTTTTAAAAATCATGGTTATTCCACAAAATATTGATTTCAGAACTCTTCCTGAGTTAAAACATAAGTATTGTTGTTTCTAAATGATTATGAACTTGTTTTCTTTGCATTTTTTTAGATCTGAATGCACTGTTTTTTTTAAATTTTGACCATTTTTCTTTGTCAGATAAAAATACAAAATTTATTGATTGGAAATTCGGAGACATGTCTGAAGTTTCTAGACTAAAAGAACATATCTACCTTTCAAAAGTTTAGGGTCACTTAGAAGTTTTCTTAGTTTTGAAAGAAAAGCAGTTTTTTTCCAATGAAGTTAACATTAAATGATTCAGAAATACACTCTATTCATTGTTAATGTGGTAAATGACTATTCTAGCTGAAAACATCTGGTTTGTAATGCAATATCTTCATAGGTGTATAGAGGCCCATTTCGAACAACCATTACTCCAGTGTTCTTATGGTTCTTTGTGTTTGCTAACTGTGTAAGAAGGCTAATGGATGGTTAGAATACCTTTGAAAACCCTTGTGCAAGTATGTTAGCACAGCTGAAAACAGTTTGGCTGATTAGAGAAGCTATAAACCTGACCTTCCTTTGAGCTAGTTGAGAATCTGGAGCATTGCATTTATTGGTTCCATTAAACTGTCAAAATGGCCAGAAAAAAAGAAAAAAATTATTAACAATTCCAAAAAGAGGGAAGAATAGCAAGCATTTTAGGAAACCAGGATGGATGAACAGAACTTAAGCACATGCTAAAAAGGAAGAAAGAAATGTTTATAAAATGAAAAGAGGGAGGCATATCTAAAGAAGAATATAATGCTGTCTGCAGAACTTGCAGAGCACAAATCAGATTATCTAAAGCTCACAATGAATTGAGGTTTGCAAGAGGCGTCAAAAGCAATAATAAAGGATTTGGGGGATATGTCAAAAGTAAAAGAAACGTCAGAGATGCTATATGATTTTTACAGGATGAAAATGATGAAATGGTAAGACAGGATGTTGAGAATGCCGAATTTTTAAATTCCTATTTTGCATCTGTTTTCTCTCAGAAAGGAAATGTAACATCAACTGTTCTTCACTGTCCTAGAAGAATCCAGGCTATCTATAAACAGAAAGATAGTGAGGAAATACTTAGCTAATCTAAATGAATTCAAGTCTCCAGGTCTAGATGAATTACACCTCAGAGTACTGAAGGAGATAGCAGAAGAAATTTTTGAACCCCTCTCCATAATCTTTGAAAATTCTTGGAGAACAGGAGAAGTCCCAGAAGACTGGAGAAGAGCAAATGTTGTTCCCATCTTCAAAAAGGGGAAGAAGATGGACCCAGGCAACTATAGGCCGGTGAGTCTGACTTCTATACCAGGAAAGATCTTTGAACAAATTATTAAACAACATGTATGTCAGTACCTGGATAAGAATGAAGTGATTAAACAGAGTCAGCATGGGTTTGTAACTAATAAGTCATGTCAGACTAACTTAATTTCCTTCTATGACAGAATCACTGATTGGGTGGATCAGGGAAATGCGGTAGATATAGTATAACTTGACCTCAGCAATTATTTGACAAAGTATCTCTCACAATCCATATTGAAAAAAATGGCTAAGTATGGAATAGACAAGGCAACTATTAGGTGGATTCATAACTGGCTTAGTGATCGGACCCAAAGAGTGGTCTTAAATGGCTGCACATCCAGTTGGAAGAATGTCTCAAGTGGGGTACCACAGGGCTCTGTCCTGGGCCCTGTATTGTTCAACATCTTTATCAATGATTTAAATGAAGCAATTAAGGGTAAACTGATTAAATTTGCTGATGACACAAAGCTGGGAGGGATAGCTAATACTAGAGAAGAGAGAGAGGATTCAAAAAGATACAAATAAACTGGAGCAGTGGGCAGCAACTAACAGAATGGTTTTAACAGGGAAAAATGCAAAGTACTACATCTGGGCAATAAAAATGAAAAAAGCATATACAGAATGGGAGGAATAGGGCTAAGCAACAATGTGAAAAAGACTTGGGTATACTATTAGATCACAGACTGAATATGAGTCAACAGTGTGATGCAGCAGTAAAAAAGGCAAATGAAATTCTAGGATCTATTAACAGAAGCATACAGTATAGATCACGTGAAGTCATTATTGCCCTCTACTCCTCTTTGGTCAGACCTCATCTGGAATACTGTGTCCAGTTTTGGGTGCCACATTTTAAAAAAGACATCAACAAACTGGAGCAAGTTCAGAAAAAAGCGACCAGAATGGTGACCGGTCTGCAAACCCTGTCTTATGAGGAAAGGTTGCAGGATTTGGGAATGTTTAGTTTGCAGAAGAGAAGACTGAGAGGAGACTTAATAGCTGTCTACAAATATCTCAAGGGCTCTCACATTGTAGAAAGATCATCTTTATTCTCATTTGCACAAGGAAAGAGTAGAAGCAATGGGATGAAACTGAATGGGAGGAGACACAGATTAGATATTAGAAAAAACTTTTTGACAGTTAGAGTGATCAATGTGTGGAACAGTCTGCCACGAGAGGTGGTGAGTTCTCCTTCAATAGAAGTCTTCAAACAGAGGCTGGACAGACATCTGTCTGGGATGATTTAGAGAATCCTGCTTTGAGCAGGGAGTTGGACCAGATGGCCCCAGAGGTCCCTTCCAACTCTATGATTCTATGATTCTAACTTTCATGTGAAACTCGACAGTCTATCCTTGTTCTTAGAAATGAAGGCTATTCCATGCGAGAAATTGCCAATAAACTGAAGATTTTCCACAACGGTGTGTACTACTCACTTCAGAGGAGAGCACAAACAGAGTAGAAAGAGTAGAAAGAGAGTAGAAAGAGAAGTGGGAGGCCCCGCTGCACAACTGAGAAACAAGACAAGTACAATAGAGTCTGTAGTTTGAGAAATTGACACCTCACAGGTCCTCAACTGTGGCAACTTCATTAAATAGTACACTCAAAACGCCAGTGTCAATGTCTGCAGTGAAGAGGCGATTCTGGGATGCTGGCCTTCAGGGCAGAGTGGCAAATAAAAAGCCATATCTGAGACTGGCTAATAAAAGGAAAAGATTAATATTGGCAAAAGAACACAGACATTGGACAGAGGAAGATTGGTAAAAAGTGTTATGGACAGTCGACTCCAAGTTTGAGGTGTTTGGATCACACAGAAGAACATTTGTGAGATGCAGAACAACTGAAAAGATGCTGGAAGAGTGCCTGATGCCAACGGTCAAGCATAGTGGAGGTAATGTGATAGTCAGGGGTTGCTTTGGTGCTGGTAAAGTGGGAGATTTGTATAAGGTAAAAGGAATTTTGAATAAGGAAGGCTATCACTCCATTTTGCAACGCCATGCCATACCCTGTGGAGAGCGCTTGATTGGAGCCAATTTCATACTACAACAGGACAATGACCCAAAGCACACCTCCAAATTATGCAAGAACTATTTAGGGGCAAGAACTATTTAGGGAAGAAGCAGACAGCTGGTATTCTTTATGTAATGTAGTGGTCAGCGCAGTCACCAGATCTCAACCCCATTGAGCTGTTGTGGGAGCAGCTTGACCGTATGGTACGCAAAAAGTGCCCAAGAAGCCAAACCAACTTGTGGGAGGGGCTTCTGGAAGCATGGGGTGAAATTTCTCCAGATTACCTCAGCAAATTAACTGCTAGAATGCCAAAGGTCTGCAATGCTGTAATTGCTGCAAAGGGAGCATTGTTTGACGAAAGCAAAGCTTGAGGAGAAAATTAGTATTTCAAATAAAAATCTTTTCTTCGAATCTTGTCAATGTCTGTACTAGATTTTAAATTCATTTGGCAACTCATTTGATTAATAAAAGTATGAGTTTTCATGGAAAGCACAAAATTGTCTGGGTGACCCAAAACTTTTGAACGGTAGTGTATATATATATATATATATATATATACTACTTTGTAGTAGGTTAGGAATGGAGAGGCGTCAATAAGACGCCCCTATTACTAGCCCCATTATGAAATTGTAAGGAAAACACAGACACCCTGTTCTGCCTTCCTCCATGTATGATGCTGTGTGGACTCCAGCATATGGCTAAACCCTTCATCTACTTCCCAGTAAAAAGACTGTATGGATTCTTGTCTATATTTATTGAGATGATGATCTGAACTTGGTAACAGTGAACAACAATGGCGGATGATATTATGTGGTAAAAACTTCAAAGAAATAAACAGTGTATCAGTACTAACAGAGACAACAGCATGATACAGAGTGCAATTACATCAGTAACTAACATTACAGAGGCTGCACAGTAACATTACAACACAGCTATGGAAAAGTACATGCTGCAAAACTATCCTGTTCTATACAGAAATGCAACCTATCTGTAAACAGTGTAAAAGTATTAACAAAACTAAGAGATACAGAGACAACACAGAGGCTGTCTAACACAGACACATAAATGCATTAGAGTCTCACCAGAATCTGCTGGTCAGGAGCAATGTTTTGTAGGGAGAGAGCTAGGAACAAGTGTGTAAGATTCACAGTTCTGGAGGAAAATGTCTTAAGTTTCTTGCCCGGGAAACTGAGTGGGCCATACCAACCAGAACACACTGCTCTTTTAAAGGAGAAATATCTGAGCATACAAAAAACAAGATGAATGGGTACCTAATGACCTTTAATGGTTATAACTGGTACTGCACTATGAAATTAACTTGCTGCACATGAATGGGCAGAACACACCCATTAAAAAATCCTTTATTTAAAATAAAGACACAGACTCCTTTATTACTCTTAATTAAACCATACTTACAAACAGCAAAGAAGAGAGAGATGTGCTCCAGCGACGAAAAATCCACTTGTGAAGTAAATAAAAGCACAAGTTTACTCAATTCTTTAAAAACATGCAAAAACTGTGGGTAACAAAATATGGATGTCCAACAATATGAAACCGATGAATTTCAGTGACAAGCCTTAATCATGGTATGCATAGAAATACAAACATGAGGGTATATATCCTATTCATGAATATATCAGGTGGAAAAAGTCAGGTTATCAAACACTGAAGGAAATTAACCTTATAGTGACCAAAGCTGCATGATGTACACGATCTCACATGGTAGAGAATAAAAAGAGAAAAAAAACAAAGTAAATGTGCAAAAAATATAAAAATATTTAAACATACAAAAAACTCATAGAAAACACTGAAATAGTACAGATCCCTAATTATACTGAAGTATTAAATCTTGTCTAGAATTCATACCTGTTTGAACCCTTGTATTTAATTTAAAGATCCAAAAGGATTCTCTGTTTAAAATTTTCCTTTTGTAATCACCTCCCCTTTTGGGTTTGAAGACTCTCTCTATACCTTTGAACTTAAAACTGCTAGTATCCCCATTATGTGTATTTTTAAAGTGTTTTGACACTGCTGACACATTTAAAGCAGTACAGTCATGGCCAAAAGTTTTGAGAATGACACAAATATTAATTTTTACAAAGTCTACTGCTTCATTTTTTCCAATGGCAATTTGCATATACTCCAGAATGTTATAAAGAGTGATCAGCTTAACAGCAATTACTTGCAAAGTCAATATTTGTCTAGAAAATGAACTTTATCCCCCAAAACACATTTCAACATCATTGCAGCCCTGCCTTAAAAGGACCAGCTAACATCGTTTCAGTGATTGCTCCATTAACACAGGTGTGGGTGTTGATGAGGACAGGGCTGGAGATCAATCTGTCATGATTAAGTAAGAATGACACCACTGGACACTTTAAAAGGAGGCTGGTGCTTGGCATCATTGTTTCTCTTCTGTTAACCATGGTTATCTCTAAAGAAACACGTGTAGTCATCATTGCACTGCACAAAAATGGCCTAACAGGGAAGAGTATCGCAGCTAGAAAGATTGCACCTCAGTCAACAATCTATCGCATCATCAAGAACTTCAAGGAGAGAGGTTCACTTGCTGCCAAAAAGGCTCCAGGGCGCCCAAGAAAGACCAGCAAGCGCCAGGACCGTCTCTTAAAAGTGTTTCAGCTGCGGGATCGGGCTACCAGCAGTGCAGAGCTTGCTCAGGAATGGCAGCAGGCAGGTGTGAGTGCATCTGCACGCACTGAGGCGGAGACTCTTGGAGCAAGGCCTGGTCTCAAGGAGGGCAGCAAAGAAGCCACTTCTCTCCAGAAAAAACATCATGGACAGACTGATATTCTGCAAGAGGTACAGGGAGTGGACTGCTGAGGACTGGGGTAAAGTCATTTTCTCTGATGAATCCCCTTTTCGATTGTTTGGGACATCTGGAAAACGGCTTATTCGGAGAAGACGAGGTGAGCGCTACCACCAGTCTTGTCTCATGCCAACTGTCAAGCATCCTGAAACCATTCATGTGTGGGGTTGCTTCTCAGCCAAGGGAATGGGCTCTCTCTCAGTCTTGCCTAAAAACACAGCCATGAATAAAGAATGGTACCAGAATGTCCTCCAAGAGCAACTTCTCCCAACCGTCCAAGAGCAGTTTGGCGATCAACAATGCCTTTTTCAACATGATGGAGCACCTTGCCATAAAGCAAAGGTGATAACTAAATGGCTCAGGGAACAAAACATAGAGATTTTGGGACCATGGCCTGGAAACTCCCCAGATCTTAATCCCATTGAGAACTTGTGGTCAATCATCAAGAGACGGGTGGACAAACAAAAACCTTCAAATTCAGACAAAATAAAAGCATTGATTTTGCAAGAATGGACTGCTATCAGTCAGGATTTGATCCAGAAGTTGATTGAGAGCATGCCAGGGAGAATTGCAGAGGTCCTGAAGAAGAAGGGTCAACACTGCAAATATTGACTTGCTGCATTAACTCATTCTAACTGTCAATATAACCTTTTGTTACTCATAATATGATTGCAATTATATTTCTGTATGTGATAAAAACATCTGACAAACACACATAAAAACCAGAGGGCAGCAGATCATGTGAAAATATAATATTTGTGTCATTCTCAAAACTTTTGGCCATGACTGTAGTACTAATAGTGTCCGACAAATGTCTTCTAATGGAATTTTTAAGGGGACCCGTAGTGCAGCCTATATATTGTATATTACATTGAACGCACTCAATCAGATAGATTACCCCTGTAGTATTACAGTTAATATAACTATTAATAGAAAAACTAATGTTTGTAGTAGAGGAAATAAAGGTGCATTTATTGTAATCAGCATATTTGCAGGCTCTACATGTTGAATGTTCACATTTATAAAAACCCTTGTATGAGAGCCATGTAGGTTGTATAGAAATTGATGGTCCCTGAAAAAAACTGGGTGAAATTATATTTCCTAGAGTACTAGATTTTTTTGGCTACAAAGCGAATATTAGATTTATTTAAAATCTTCAATAAATTTTTATCTTCATTAAGCATTGGTAAATATATTTGAATAATACAAACAATATCAGCATATTGTGGGCTATATTCCGTAGAAAACGTGGTAAAAGAATTATCAACATTATTTTTAGGTCGATCCGAAAGTAAATCACATCTGTTAATTTTATTAACGATTGATATAGCTCTATTTAAATGTTGATTAGTATAACCCCTTTGTTTCAATCCATTCACAGTCTTGGTTTGTTCCAAAAAATAAATATCATCATAGGAACAATTTCTTTTAATTCTTGGTAATTCTCCTACAGGAATATTACATATAACATGAGGATGACACGATCTTGCATTTAAGATTGATTTATTGAAAGTAGATTTTTTATATGGCGTGAACAAAATTTTTTATTCTCATAATCACCTTTAAAGGTCACATCTAGTTAACATGTGTTTTAGTAATATTATATGTAAATTTCAAATTAAAGTTATTATCATTAATCTCTATACATAAATCTGAATGTGTGTGTGTGTGTATCACCAACCAATCACGAAGCAGCAGAGTGGGACACCAACCAATCATGAAGCAGAGTGGGACGCGGTTGGAGAGCGGGGCTGAGGATGGATACAGCAGGACAGTGCATGGAGAGCGGGGCTGAGAGGAAGACAGTCTTCAGGAAAGGGGCCGAATAGTGCCGGCACCCTCCCAGCCCGGTTTTAGGAAGTTTCGCCCCCAGCAGTTCGCCCCCAGCAGTTCGCCCCCAGGTACACTTCGCCCCCGAATATTTCGCCCCCAGCATTTCGCCCCCAGGTTGTTTCGCCCCCGCACATTTCGCCCCCAGCAGTTCGCCCCCGGATGTTTTGCCCCCGGATGTTTCGCCCCCAGCAGTTCGCCCCCGGATGTTTCGCCCCCAGCAGTTCGCCCCCGGATGTTTCGCCCCCGGATGTTTCGCCCCCGGATGTTTCGCCCCCAGCAGTTCGCCCCCGGATGTTTCGCCCCCAGCAGTTCGCCCCCGGATGTTTCGCCCCCGGATGTTTCGCCCCCAGCAGTTCGCCCCCGGATGTTTCGCCCCCAGCAGTTCGCCTCCAGAAGTTCACCCCCGGATGTTTCGCCCCCAGCAGTTCTCCCCCAGCAGTTCGCCCCCGGATGTTTTGCCCCCAGCAGTTCGCCCCCGGATGTTTCACCCCCACAGTTCGCCCCCGGATGTTTCACCCCCGGATGTTTCGCCCCCAGCAGTTCGCCCCTGGATGTTTCGCCCCCAGCAGTTCGCCCCCGGATGTTTTGCCCCCAGCAGTTCGCCCCCAGCAGTTCGCCCCCGGATGTTTCACCCCCAGCAGTTCGCCCCCGGATGTTTCACCCCCAGATGTTTCGCCCCCAGCAGTTCGCCCCCGGATGTTTCGCCCCCAGCAGTTCGCCCCCGGATGTTTCATCCACAGCAGTTCGCCCCCAGATGTTTTGCCCCCAGCAGTTCGCCCCCGGATGTTTTGTCCCCAGCAGTTCGCCCACAGCAGTTCGCCCCCGGATGTTTCGCCCCCTGCTTTTTGCCCCCAGATGTTTCGGCCCCAAATTAGGCAGGGAATTTTGGCCTTGTGTTTTAGCCCTAAGACCGCTTTCACAGTAGCCACTTTGCCAAGTGCTAAGCACTGGAAAATCGCTAAGAAGATTGCCAATTTTGAATATACTACATGGTGGCCCAATTCTAATGTATCGGGTATTCTAGAAGGCACAGCCACGTGGTATGTTGCACAGGTTATGTAGTATATTGGACAGTCCACGTAGTACATTGTACAGGCCACGTAGTATATAGGACAGCCGACGTAGTATTTTGGACAGCGCACGTAGTAAATTGCACAGCGCACATAGAAAATTACACAGCGCACATAGTATATTGGCCAGCCAACGTAGTATATTGCACTGGTCACGTAGTATATTGCACTGTCCACGTAGTCTAGGAATGTGGGCACTATATTCGTGTTTAAAAAAAAATAATAAAGATATACTCACCTCAGCCACGGGCCCTGAAGTCCTCGCGCCTCTCTGCAGTGCTGGCGGTGGCTTCCGGTCTGAGCATAGGACCTGCGATGATGTCGCGGTCACATGACCGTGACATCATCGCAGGTCCTGGACGTTGTGCATTGGAGAGAGGCGCGGAGGACAGCGCGACGTTGGAGGTTGTGAGAATAACTTTTTTTTTTTATCATTATTATTTTTAGCATTACATCTTTTCACTATTGATGCTGCATAGGCACCATCAATAGCGAAAAGTTGGTCACACAGGGTTAATAGCAGCGTTAACGGAGTGCGGTACACCGCGTTCCGTTAACGCTGGCATTAACCCTGTGTGAGCGGTCAGCGGTGAGTGCAGGGCAGTGAAGCAGCGGCCATTTTTATGGCAGACTGTGACCGTCGCTGATTGGTCGTGGGCGTTTTGCCAAGACCAATCAGCGACTTGGATTTACATGACAGACAGACGCTGCGACCAATGAATATACGAATAAAACGTTACAGACAGAAAGACGAAAGTGTCCCTTAGACAATTATATAGTAGATAAGTCAATGGCTAGAAAAGCGAGGTGTTGTTTCGGCCAGCTCTTTTTATTTTATTACAGGAGCTATTTTTGAGCACTTAGCGTTCATCAATAGCCTGTATCTTATGGGTCATTACCGAGAGCGCTCACAAAAGCGCTCTGAAAAATGCCAGTAAAGCACGTGCTTTGGAGTTCTAAAACAGTGGCAGCATAAGGGTGCTTTCACAGTTCCGCTACATATGCACTACAGGCCGCCCGTTCGCTTCTGTAATGCCGCATTCCGCTAACCTGCAGCGGAACGAAAAGAAGAAAATGCTCTTCTTTTTGTTCTGACACTGATAGCGGAATGCGGCATTACAAAAGCGAACGGGCGTCTGCAGATCGCGGAACCCAGCCGTTCACTTCTATGGGCAATGCAAGCGGAATGCCAGCATTCAGCCAGCATTGCCCTGGGGTCAGCTGGATGTCAGATCCAGAGCGGATCGACCTCTGGCGGCCACAAACACAAGTGTGAAACCACTCTAAAATTACAGTGTGCAAGAGGCCTAAAATCTAAACAATTTTGAACTTTTACCTGACCCAGCACTGACCTGCTTTGTTGCAAGTTTTGTTGCAGATGTAACAAGTAGCAGGTCACATGTCCTGCAAGTTACATTAGACTAGATTTTATTACATCTGTATATCAGAATATAGCAGTGTCTGAAATCTCCACAAAGAGAGAAGTGTACTGCCACAAAAAATCAGTCAGCTTCCACAGCAATTCACTTTCTACAACTATGAATTCAGTTCTGTCCAAACGTGGAAGGAGCAAGTTGGTCCATGAGAATCACATTTACTTATTTTCCAAACGAACCGCGGACGATGTTCATTCCATCTGGGTATGTGAAAAACGGTCGACTTGCAAGGGACGTGTTTGGACCAAAGAAGAATCTGGCGAAGTTGTGAAAGTAGTCAATCTTCACAATCACGCAGCACAAGCTGCAAGACCTGAAGCAATCCGACTTGTTAATGAGGCTGTGACCAGGGCAAGGACAACACAGGAGACACCACAACAGATTCTCACAGACGTCGTTTCAGGAGCCCATTCTAATGTTGCAGCACTTCTCCCAAGGAAAGCATCACTGAAGAGGACAATACGATTAGCAAAGCAACTTGGCAATATCCCAAGGTTACCTCAAACCCTTGATCAACTTGTTATCCCCCTCGAGTTCCAGGAGATCAGTATTGATGGTGTCCAGCAGCAGTTCCTTCTGCATGACTCTGGTAAGCTACTTAACCATTTAACATTGTATTAAAACAATTCCATTATGCATAATTATTGCAAAGTTTATTTTGCACAAATGTGAAAAATGCTACACTATAAGGTGCTGATATAAAATACTATGTGATTTTTGCCTTCAAGGGAAACTTTGAGGGTAATATAATGTAGTGAGGCCTACTGATTCCAACTAGTGTTGGCCGATCACTGGAAAGATAGGATCAGATTGGGCTGATCATACCGAAAGATTGGAATTAATTCAGATCCAATCTCCAGAGCTAGATGTAGATATATATATATATATATATATATATATGCACACTGTACGCCCGAACAGTGTGTGTGTGTGTATATATATGCATATATGTGGGTGGGTGATGGTGGTCTGGCACTTTTGGAACTTTGAAATGCAATAAAGGATTTGTATAGGACTTCAGGAGCGCGGAGGTCTTTCTTCATGGATGCATGTTAAGTACGGGCGGAAGCCAACCCCTGCTCTAGCAGCACACTGAGTCCTCAGCAACAATCTCAGTTGAGCCACTCTTCTTCCAGCTTTCTTGCATATATACAGTATAATGGCCCCAAGCTGCGCTGTTAAAAAATAAACAAACCCAGTTATTCAACTCTCTCTCCGGTGTCCAGCGTTGTCTCCGGCGGTGCAGGGAATTCCGAAATCCCAATGCTATGCATTCTGGGTTGTGCATCACCACCTCTGCACCACCGGAGCCAGTACTGGACACTGGAGAAAGAGGTGAGTAACTGGGTTTGTTTATTTTTTAACAGCGCAGCCTGGAGCCATTTACTAAAGCTAAATATGCACACACGCTGTACACCTGTATAGTGTGTGTGTGTGTGTGTATATATATATATATATATATATATATATGCGCACACTGTTCGGGAGTGTATGCCCGGACAGTGTTTTCAGATTACGGAGGATTCCGATTTCTAATTCAGATCATCATCATGATCTGGCTACAAATCGGATCGTAATTTAAAATAACGATCAGCCTGAAAATCGTAATAAATTACGATCTTCAGTGATCGGACCGGCCAACACTAATTCCAAATATGCAGCATTGTACTGGCCATACCTGTCCTGGATGCTGCCCCGGAGTTCAGCCTCGCCTGTCTGCGGCATGCACGGACTGATCTGCCATCGCCGGCTGATTCCTCGGCTCTCGTAGTTCAGTCCTGCAGATCCGTGGACAGGTCGGGCTGAACTCCGGAGCTCAGGTGAGATACGCCATGATTTGCAGATGCGTTTTGCCTGCTGCTTCCAAGCACTTTTTAAGCACTTTGCAAGCGCTTTGGCAAAACGCTTCTGCAAATAGGGGACGTGGCCAAGCTCTGCTATGGGCGTGTCCATGCCCTGCTATGGCCTAAACCGAGCGTATTTGGCGTGGTTTGCAGGCATTTTTCGGGAGGTTTCCCTCTTGCCCATTCCCATTCCTTCCGGGATCCGCCGGAAAATAGCTTTGAAGCTATTTTCCGGTGGGGCGTTTTCCGGCCCCGGCCGGAATCCGCCCGTAACCCGCACCATAGACATGAAAGGGCGGGTTTCAGGCAGGAAACACAGCACGGAATACGCCTGTAAATCCAGCTTGTCTGGATAAAGCCTGAGGCCTCCTGCCCACTGACGGAAAGGGATTGTGGAGCGGCATCTCCGCAGCGGCTGTCATTGCGGTAGCAATTGGAGATCCCACAGGAATCTATTTGTGCCTGCAATTGTGGCCACTATTGTGGTACCCTAATTCTGTATCAAAATCTTCACTTAACTCTATGGATTTAGGTGCAGGTTTTAGTGCAGGATTTCAGCCCCTTGTCTGAATGGCTGGAATTTTGTTTGTATAATGGCAGCATACATTGACATGCTGCACTGCATGTTTTTTTTTGTAAACAAAATTTTTTCATCAGCATGTGGATGGGATTTACACATTAATGCTGCATATGACCCCAGCCTAATGGACCATTCAGTTATGCCTTAGGCCAAAAGCACACTGGTGATTTTACTGGCGTTTTTTGCGTCCTGCACAATCCTCTCAATGAGACAGCATAGGCAGCGCGGACGTCACGAACGTCCGCGCTGCCCACCCGACAATTAGCGTGCCCATCCGCCTGAATGGAATGCCCCAGTCAGGCGGGCGGACTGCCCAGTCGTTCATTCAGACGTCCAGCCGCACGCCGCGTCTGGATGCGGCTGTCAACTAGACGGCCCGTTCAGCATAGTGTCGATCGGCCGTGCTGAACGGCCGTCTAGTTGAAGGGTCTAAAGGTACCCTAAAAATGTGACCTATTTCAAGTTTGGAAGTAATTTTAATTTTAAACGAAAATATATAATTTTCCACTGGGACAATATATGTTGTAAAAAACTATTGCTTGGCCCCTTCACACTAGATTTTGCTTCAGTTTTTTTATTATGAAATCAGAAAATCTGGAGCAAAATGTGAGCATTTAATGTGAGATATGAACAGAGTCTTCTGATTAGGATATTTTTTTTGTGAATTTATCCCAAAACTCTGTCTGCTGCTTGTTACACTTTTTCTGTTATTTCCTCTACTAATACTTTCATTTTAAATTAGGAAATGGACACAGCCGTATGTTGATATTTGGAACAAGAGACAATCTCCATCTACTGGCACAAAGTAAAGAGTGGTTTGCTGATGGCATGTTTTTCACTACACCAGCCTTGTTTAAGCAACTTTACACAATCCATGTAGTCCACAGCGGCCTTGTTGTTCCTGTAGTGTACACCTTGCTGACAGACAAGAGCCGTTCTACATACCAGAGGTTGCTGCAAGAGCTGAAGAACTTGCAGCCTGGACTGCAACCAGACAACCTGATGTTGGATTTTGAACTAGATGCAATACAGGCATTTGAAAGTGAATTCCCCAACCTTGTGAAGACTGGTTGCTTTTTCCACCTATCACAGTCGGTTTGGCGTAAAGTTCAAAATGAAGGACTCAAGATGCAATACCAAGGTGACCATGAATTTGCCCGTTGGATACGCATGATACCTGCCCTGGCCTTTCTACCACCACAGAATGTTGTGCAATCATTTGAAGAATTGGTGGAAGATCCTGACTTTCCACAAGAAGCAATACCTATTGCCAACTATTTTGAAGACAGCTATATCGGTCGAATGAATCGCAGAGGACGTCAAGCACCTTTGTTTCCAGTTCAATTCTGGAATGTGTATGAACGAACATTGAATGATCAACAGCGAACAAATAATGATGTCGAAGGATGGCACCGTAGCTTTCGAGAAACATTTGGTACTCTTTTCCAAAATATATACCGGTTCATTAACTGTCTGAAACATCAGCAAGAGCTCCATAGTTTTGAAATTATTCAGATAATAGCAGGAAATCCCATCGCTGCAAGAAACAAAAAGTATGCTGCAATTTCAGCAAGGGTTAAACGTATCGTGCAAGATTTCGATAATAGAAGCTTGATGGATTATCTGAGAGGCATTGCCTACAGCTTTGATTTTTAGTTCATGGTCACATATTGTATGTTTTGAGAGCAGTGTTTTTAGCTGTAAAATAATTCAAGCATTATAACCTGCAATTTGTATTTTCTCTTTTTCTCTAATCCTTCCCCTCTATACCTTTTTATGTTTCTTGTTAAAACAGTTTTGATATATACAGTTAAAGCATAACTCTGCAAAAAACATGTTATGTTATAGTACCTGTGCCCATGATATTCATTTCCAAAGGAGACCTTCCAGCAGCTTCACTTCTGTGTGAAAAGTCTCATCCAAGTTAAAGCTCCATGTGCTGCAGGATTTCAGTGGTTGCTAAGGAGGTTGTTTCTCCTTAGTAGCAGTACTTGTGGATGGATTCTAGGGGGCGTGGCTGCACAGGAGCATGCAGCTAACAATATATTCCCTATGATGTATAAAGGGCTGCTGGTTTACAGCCCTCTGCAAAGCCCCCCTATGTGTTCCGTCCTGTAACGGCTTTACACAGGTAGGGGGGAGCCCTCCTCTTGTCCAGGACAGAGCACATGAGCGGAGGGTGAAGGGGAGCTTTGCAGAGGGCTGTGAACAAGCAGCCCTGAATGTATCATAGGAAGGCAGGAACCGTTCTGCTCCCAAGGGGGCACGACCTCCTTAGTAACCAATGAAATCCTACTATTTTCCTGTCTGTTTGTAAAATTACTCATCTAGAAAACAAAGTTTGAGAATAAAAAAAACTAATTTGATCAGAATTGTATATCTTAGACTCATATGGTGTATTATTAGTGATAAGCAAACCTGCCAATGTTCAGTTCAGGCAGGTTTTTCCCGGATGCGAAAGATCCAGGAGCAAATTGCTAGAGGCAAAACATCCAGGGATGAACTGCTGGGGGCGAACTGACAGGGGGCGAAACATTAGGGGGCGAACTGCTGGGGGCGAAACATCCGGGGGCGAACTGCTGGGGGCGAAACATCCGGGGGCGAACTGCTGGGGGCGAAACATCCGGGGGCGAACTGCTGGGGGCGAAGCATCCGGGGGCGAACTGCTGGGGGCGAAACATCCGGGTACGAACTGCTGGGGGCGAAACATCCGGGGGTGAACTGCTGTAGGCGAACTGCTGGGGGCGAAACATCCGGGGGCGAACTGCTGGGGGCGAAACATCCGGGGGCGAACTGCTGGGGGCGAACTGCTGGGGGCGAAACATCCGGGGGCGAACTGCTGGGGGCGAAACATCCGGGGGCGAACTGCTGGGGGAGAAACATCCGGGGGCGAACTGCTGGGGGCGAAACATCCGGGGGCGAACTGCTGGGGGCGAAACATCCGGGGGCGAACTGCTGGGGGCGAAACATCCGGGGGCGAACTGCTGGGGGCGAAACATCCGGGGGCGAACTGCTGGGGGCGAAACATCCGGGGCGAACTGCTGGGGGCGAAACATCCGGGGGCGAAACATCCAGGGGTGAAACATCCGGGGGCGAACTGCTGGGGGCGAAACATCTGGGGGCGAACTGCTGGGGGCGAAACATCCGGGGGCGAACTGCTGGGGGCGAAACATCCGGGGGCGAAACATCCGGGGGCGAACTGCTGGGGGCGAAACATCCGGGGGCGAAACATCCGGGGGCGAACTGCTGGGGGCGAAATGTGCGGGGGCGAAATGTGCGGGGGCGAAATGTGCGGGGGCGAAACAACCTGGGGGCGAAATGCTGGGGGCGAAATGTTCGGGGGCGAAGTGTACCTGGGGGCGAACTGCTGGGGGCGTAACTTCCAACTCCCCCCAGCCCTGTCCCCGTCACCAACTGCGCTATCCCCCCTCTCCCCTGCAGCTTCCCGGCCTAAATTTAGTCCCCAGCTTCTACTGCGGCCTACTACAGCGCTAGGCCACGCCGCCCGCAGGCCGCCCAATCACATGCGCTGCAGCTCCGCTCTAGCTCTTCCCGCTCCGACAAGCTCCGCCCAGTCCAGCCGACCGCGCTAGGCCATGCCCCTGCAGGCCGCCCAATAACATGCGCTGCAGCTCCGCTCTAGGTCCGCCCACTCCGACAAGCTCCACCCACTCCGACTGAACGAACAATCTGTGCACATCTTCCCTCTTAAAGGGATCTCCTGTATGGAAGTTAGGGCAAATCCCTCAGCGCTCTGATCCTGACCCCAAGCCTCTATTAAAGGGATCATTGGTATGGAAGTTAGGATCGTTCCACTCAGCTCTGTGGTTCTGACCCCAGGGTCTCTTAAAGGGATCATTGGTATGGAAGTTAGGGCAAATCCACTCTGCATTTTGGTACTGACGCCAGGCCTTTCTTAAAAGCATCCCCTGCATGGAAATTAGGGCAATTCCACGCAGTGTTCTGGTTCTGACCCCAGGCACCTCTTAAAGGGATCCACAGTTTGGAAGTCAAGGCAATTGCCTTCAAATGCTCTGGTACTGACCTCAGGCCTCTATTAAAGGGATCATTGGTATGGAAGTCAGGGAAAATCCATCCAGCGCTTTGGTTTTGAGTTTGACCCCAGGCCTCTTTAAAGGGATCCCCGGTATGGAACTTAGGACTGTTCCACTCAGCGCTGTGGTTCAGACCCCAGGGCCTCTTAAAGGGATCATTGGTATGGAAGTTAGGGCAATTCCACTCAGAGCTCTGATTCTGACCCCAGGCCCCTCTTAAAGGGATCCCTGGTATGGAAGTGAGGGCAAATCCACTCTGCACTTTGGTACTGTCCCCAGGCCCCTCTTAAAGGGATCTCCGGTATGGAACTTAGGGTAAATCCCTCAGTGCTCTGATTCTCACCCCAGGCTTCTATTAAAGGGATCATTGGTATTTAGGTCAGGGCAAATCCACTCAGTGCTCTGGTTCTGATGCCAGGCTGACGGGATGATGTGGGATATTAGGGGTAGTAGTCCGATGGCTCTGGCTGATGGGATGATGTGGGATATTAGGGGTAGTAGTCCAGTGACTCTGGCTGACAGGATGATGTGGGATATTAGGGGTAGTAGTCCGGTGGCTCTGGCTGATGGGATGATGTGGGATATTAGGGGTAGTAGTCCGGCGGCTATGACGGGATGATATGGGATATTAGTGGAAGTTGTCCGGTAGCTATGGCTGATGGGATGATGTGGGATATTAGGGGCAGTAGTCTGGTGGCTCTGGCTGACGGGATGATGTCTGATATTAGGGGTAGTAGTCCAGTGGCTTTGACAGGATGATGTGGGATATTAGGGGTAATAGTCCGGTAGCTTTGACGGGATGATGTGGGATATTAGTAGTCCGGTGGCTCTGGCTGGCGGGATGATGTGGGATACTAGGGGTAGTAGTCTGGTAGCTCTGGCTGACGGGATGATGTGGGATATTATGGTGAATGTGGCTATGCGGAGCGGACCGGGCTATACACTCAGCTTTATACATATAGATATAATCATAATTTGTTATAGCTAACCGTAGTTAGTTACTATGCCCGGGCAGCGCCGGGCTCTTCAGATAGTGTGAAATAAAAAGGTATTAGCTTCTGATTCATTGCCCTTCCATAGTATTATTATATCGTCGCTATAACGTCCATAAAAATGTATTTTGCCGTGAAAATTTTTTTTTTTTTCGGAAAAAGAAAATTCTTCCCAAACTGCAACTACCAAATTTGCCAAGGAGGGAGAGAATTTCCCTCCCATGCTGACTCCCTTGGTCTGGATGAAAAAATGACCAGCAAACGAGAAATAATTATGAGATAATAAAAAGGCAACAGCTGATAATAAAAATTCTTGAATCTGTTTTCTTGGGTCCGGCGCCTCCCATCTTCAATGTTACGCTGTCCTCCTGCTTCTTCATCACTCTGAGGCCATAGCGCTTCTGCGAAGGCATACTTCTCTACCCTGTTGAGGGCAGAGCAAAGTACTGCAGTGCACAGGCGCCGGGCCTCTCTGACCTTTCCCGGCGCCTGCGCACTGCAGTACTTTGCTCTGCCCTCAACAGGGCAGAGAAGTACGCCTGCGCAGAAGCGCTATGGCCCCAGAAAGATGAAGAAGCAGGAGGATGGCATTGCATGAAGAGGGGAGGCCCCCGGATCCGGACCTGCGACACCCATCTGTCCGGACCGACCCGCGGGTGAGTATAATAAAACCTGTTTTTCTTTTCTTTCAGGTTAGATCGGGGGCTTATCTACAGCATTGTTTAGTGCTGTAGATAAGCCCTGAAAAGAGGTGGCCGCAGCTCAGAACGTAAAATTGAGGTGACAGATTCCCTTTAACCTTTTTTGGTACTGAAGATAGAATCTTCGAGACTTTGTAAATTTTTCAGCATCCTCTCATTAGTCTTAGTAAAATCTTCAGTATCAATAACAGGCTTTAGAGACAATTTTATGGTATTAATGTCCTCTTTAACCTTTGAGAGTTCCCTCTCTTCTTGTTTGACAATTAATTCCATTAGTTTCAATGAGCAATACAACAGAATCTGGTTCTATTCATCCAAAAATGTATCCGTATAAAGAAAAGTAGCATTTTTACTGATTCTCAGACCTCTAGGGATCATGTATTTTGAAATACACGATTTAAGTGATGTAGAGTCTCACTATAATTTGATTTCTTTAGAATTCTTATTTTCAAGCTGCTTCATAAGGTCAGATAAGTTTGCATTGGATGGACTCTCAGTATTACCCACATTATTCTGGTGTAAATTATTGAAGCTAGAATTGAATCTATTTAATTGTGCAGTGTTATACTTACAAACACACCTAATCCACGTGATGCCCTCGATCTCCTGTAAAAAAAAACAAAAAACAAAAAACAACAATATACCATATCTGTCCATCGGTGTGTCCCACGCTATAATCCATATCTGGGGGATATACAGTTTACAAACAGGATGGTGCCAAGATGCGACCACCCCGCTTGTAAACCACTGATGAATGAGGAGATGTAGTCGGCGCAGCTTCAGTGACTAGCAGTGATGTCACTGATGCTGCGTTGCCTCACAGCCTGACCTGCGCTGAACTCCCATGCTCCAGAGTTCAGCACGGGTCAGGCTGTGAGGGAGTGCAGCATCAGTGACATCTCCGCTACTCACTGAAGCTGTTCTCGCAGCTGGGCTGAACTGCTGTGACCTCAGGACCATGGGAAAATGCCAGTGAAGAGGTCATGGCAGTTCACGCTCAGTGTATTCACAGCTGATCACTGTGAGAATTTCTCACGGTGATCTGCTATGAAGACACTGAGTATTAACTGCCATGACCTCATCACTGGCATTTTCCCACGCTCAAGAGTTCAGTGCAGGTCAGACTGTGAGGCAGTGCAGCATCAGTGATGTCACCGCTAGTCACTGAAGCAGCGCTGGCTGCATCTCCTCATTTATTAGTGGTTTACAGCCGGGACGGTCACATCTTAGCACCGTCCTGGTTGTAAACTGTATATCCTCCAGATGTGGATTACAGTGTGGGACACACCGACGGACAGGTATGGTATATTGTTGGTTTGTTATTTGTTTATTTTTTACAGGAGATCGAGGGCGTCGCATGGATTAGCTGTGTTTGTAAGTATGGTTTAATTAAGAATAATAAAGGATTCTGCATCCTTATTTCAAATGAAGGATTTTTTAATGGGTGTCTGTGTTTTCTTTACAATTTGACTATGGGGGTTAGTAATAGGGGCGTCTTATTGACACCTCTCCATTACTAACCTCAGGGCTTGATGTCACCTGAAAGGTGACATCACCTGAAAGGTGACATCAACCCCCTAACTATTACCCCATATGCCACCGCTACATGGCAGTGGGAAGAGCAAGGCTATGTGCCAGAATTGGTGCATCTAAGAGATGTGACTTCTCTGGGGCGGCTAAGAGATGATGTGTTTTTAGCCGTGGGGGCCACTATCCATGGTTCCTTCTTTGGCTATGAACATCAGCCCTGAGCTGTCTTCTGCATAGCCATTGCTGGCTATTAATTATAGTAGCACCCAACTCCATTTTTTTCCGTGAAATAATCTTTTATTCATTAAATACATATACAGAATTTTGCACACAAACTATACTAATTGTATTTGTCATTGACATGGATATATCTACCTATTCTATATGGATTTACTGTATGTAAACCATGTCTTCTATCCTGCCGGGTCCTGCAGTGATTTTACAGAAGCCAACAAATGAATTACCAGCTATTCTTCTGTCTAGCTCTTCTATGAAATATAAAGACATATATATATACTGTATATATATATCTTTATATTTATATATATATATGTGTGTGTGTGTCACTGACATATACTGTGTATCTATTTATATAATTGCCTTGTAATGTTTTCATTTCCTGTTCTGTCCAGATGTCACCGTATCCCAGAATTCCAAGCGGAGGAAGTTCACTAACCGCCATATTGGGACACCCAAGTGATGAGTGTCTCAATATGGAAACTGCTGCTGGTACCAACCTATTGCGCGGTACCACCAGTGGAACACCGTCGCACCACACACACTCTATACGCTGTACGCACCACACACACACACACACACACACACACAAACACACACACACTCACACTAAATATAACACTCGCACACTCACACACACACTCACATTCACACTCTAACACTCACAGTCACACTCACATTCACACTCACACACATACACTCACAGTCACACTCACATTCACATTAAGGTTGTCTTCTGAACAAAGCAGTGCATTAAAATGAAGAACAGTATACCTAATCTGTGTGCCCTTGAGTCAGTGGAGCGTAACTAAGGGTAAAGTAATTAAGCAAGATGCTTTCCCCAATGATTTTGACCCAGTTAGCGCGGTTAACAGAGAATGTCATCAAGTGCATTAAAACAATCAACAATGGTGTGGAAGGGTTATTCATAATGCATTCGTTCATTTTTTCTGCTATAGGTTTATTTCAATTACTATGTCCAAATATTATAAAAGTTATTTAAGGGTTGGTTTTAATGTTGATGTTATATTGTGTATAGCTTTTAATAACTCCTTATTTATAGTATCTTTCTCTTTATATACTGTATATACTCATCACTTTTCCAGTAGTTGTAGTAAGTGGGTTTAAGAAATGATTACTGCACAGCACAGCTACTGTATTTAGTGGTGGTTTCTAGAACCAAAAACTGTGAATTGGTGAATTATTAGAGCTGGCTATGATTAGTGTTGAGCATTCCGATACTGCAAATATTGGGTATCGGCCGATATTCGCTGTATCGGAATTCCGATGCCGAGTACCAATATTTTTTCAATATCGGATATCGGAATGGGAAGTTCCCATAATGCAAAGAGCCACTGCTGTGGCTCTGATTGGCTGCCGAAATGACGTCATCATGATGCGCGGTCTGTGCGCATCATGATGCGCCGTCAGTTCGGGCCTTCCAGGGGGGTCTATGCCGACTGCCCGGGGTTCTGTACCGGCCTGCCGGGGGTCTGTGCCGACTGCCCGGGGGTCTGTGCGGACTGCTGGGGGTCCGTAGCGGCCTCCCGGTGGTCTGTGCCGACTGCTCGGGGGTCTGTACCGGCCTTCCGGGGGTCTGTGCCGACTGCCCGGGGGTCTGTGCCGACTGCCCGGGGGTCTGTACCGGCCTGCTGGTGGTCTGTGCCGACTGCCCGGGGGTCTGTGCCGACTGCCCGGGGGTCTGTACCGGCCTGCCGGTGGTCTGTACCGACTGTCCGGGGGTCTGAGCCAGGGGCGTATCCAGGGGGGGCAGCCGGGGCATTTGCCCCGGGCGCAGCTGTCAGGGGGCGCCATCTGGCCGCCTGATGCGGCGGTCCAAGGAGGAGAGTCGAGACTCCCCGTCAGCGGCATTCTGCCGCCCCCACACTCAGATGATTCTCCCGTTCTCTGTCTGAGCCGGCTGTCAAACTGACAGCTGGCGCAGAGAAAGTGCTGCGCGTCAGTGTACAGTGTACTAGCGTCTTCAGATGCCAGTACATACATGTGACTCTGTCTGTCAAATCACTTGTTCTGTAAGCGCCAGCGGCGCCTCACTTCCGCCAGCACTTCCGCATCAATGAAGCACCAGCAGTGTGATCAGTTCACATGATCACGCTGCTGACGTCACACGCCGGCGGACGGCTCTTCAGAGGCGAAGACTCAGGCAGGCAGGCAGCGTTGTGGTTGGTGGTAAGTGCTCCAGACGGGTAATGGAGCTGAAGACACCGAAGATGGTTATTGATGTAAATTAGGACATGCTCTGGGGGCTAGGAAGGGATGGTTGGGGTCGGGGACGGACGCTAGCGGCTATATGGAGTCAGTGCAAGGGAAGATTGGGCCCAGACAGTGTGTGAGGAGCAAGGCCATGCATGGTGCAGACATATTCATGTGGTATGGTGGAGAAAGATGAACATATGGGGGGGAGGAAGGAGAAACCTGAGGACATTATGGGGGAAACCTGAGGATATTATGGGGGGGAGGAGAAACCAGAGGACATTATGGGGGAAACCTGAGGATATTATGGGGGGACCTGAGGACATTATGGGGGAAACCTGAGGACATTATGGGGGAACCTGAAGATCTTATGGGGGAAACCTGAGGACATTATGGGGGAAACCTGAGGATATTATGGGGGAAACCTGAAGATATTATGGGGGAAACCTGAGGACATTATGGGGGTAACCTGATGATATTATGGGGGAACCTGAGGACATTATGGGGGGACACCTGAGGACATTATGGGGGGAAACCTGAGGACATTATGGGGGAACCTGAGCACATTATGGGGGAACCTGAGGATATTATGGTGGAAACCTGAGGACCTTATGGGGGAAACCTGAGGACATTATGGGGGGAAACCTGAGGACATTATGGGGGGAAACCTGAGGACATTATGGGGGGAAACCTGAGGACATTATGGGGGGAAACCTGAGGACATTATGGGGGGAAACCTGAGGACATTATGGGGAACCTGAGGACATTATGGGGGAACCTGAGGACATTATGGGGGAAACCTGAGGACATTATAGGGATAAGTGGGGATAAGGGAACATAATGTGTGGGGGGATTTTGAGTGGGGAGGGGGGAACATAATGTGTGGGGGGATTTGGAGTAAGGATATTTAATGTGTGAGGATTTGGAGTGGGGATGGGGGATACTTATGTGTGTGGGGAGATTTGAGGACACAAATGAAGAGTGTATGTATGAGGGCATGTATGAGGAAACAGTATGGGGGATGGGTGCAGGCACAGTGTGGTGAGTGGGGGATGGGTGCAGACAGTATAGGGAGCCAAACGGGTAAATGTATGTGGACACAGTATGAGTAGCGATGGAAAAAATCTATGTGGACACAATATGGGGAGTGAGGGTGATGGGATGTGTGCAGACACAGTATGGGGAGTCGGGTATGTGTGAGCAGGCAGTATAGAGAGTGAGGGGGTAATATGAGGAGACAGTATGGTGAACAGGTGGGATGTTAGAGGAGACAGTATGAGGAGGGAGGGGAATAGTGTGAGGAGACAGTATATTGCAGACATTTTTATTTAAGAGCAATATAATGACACTTTTATCTTTAAGGGCATCGTGTGGAGATTTGCTGCAGAAGACCGGAAAAGATGGAAGTCTGCAGAGACGGCTGTGGATGAAAAAACTCATCAAGGGGTCTGGACAAGAAGAAAAGAAGGAGAACGACTCCAGAGACGACGTCACCTATAAGGTACCTGGATGTAAATATTATTTGTGATACTAATTCTCATGTTTTTATTTATGTCAGGAGCATTACAGGGGTTGTCCAGGTCTGTGCTGAGTCTGCAGTCATTCTATGTCAGGGGTCCCCAACCGCCGGTCCGCGGCCCAGCACCGGGCCGTTGCAGTGCCCTTGCCGGTCCGCGGACACAAGGGGAGCCGGGGGGCGGTGCAGCAGCTGATACTCACCCTGCATCCCGCGGCGGCTTCATCCCGCGGCGGCTTCATCCAGCACTGAGCGGTCACGTGTACCGCTCATTTAAGGTCATGAATATGGACGCCACTCATCTCCCATAGGCGTGGCGTCCATATTCATGGACCTTAATGAGCAGTATCACGTGACCGCTCCGCACAGGAAGAAGCTGAAGCGCCGCGAGATGCAGGGACGTGCAGCGACGGGAAGGAAGTTCAGCGACGTGAGGGTAAGTATGATGGGGAGGATGGGGGAGCCGAGCGGAGCCATAAGGGAGGGAGAATGGGAGCGGAGCCATATACACAGGGGAGGGAGAATGGGAGCGGAGCCATATATACAGGGGAGGGAGAGTGGGAGCAGAGCCATATATACAGGGGAGGGAGAATGGGAGCGGAGCCATATATACAGGGGAGGGAGAGTGGAAGCGGAGCCATATATACAAGGGAGGGAGAGTGGGAGCGGAGCCATATATACAGGGGAGGGAGAGTGGGAGCGGAGCCATATATACAGGGGAAGGAGGGTGGGAGCGGAGCCATATATACAGGGGAGGGAGAGTGGGAGCGGAGCCATATATACAGGGGAGGGAGAGTGGGAGCGGAGCCATATATACAGGGGAGGGAGAGTGGGAGCGGAGCCATATATACAAGGGAGGGAGAGTGGGAGTGGAGCCATATATACAAGGGAGGGAGAGTGGGAGTGGAGCCATATATACAAGGGAGGGAGAGTGGGAGTGGAGCCATATATACAAGGGAGGGAGAGTGGGAGTGGAGCCATATATACTAGGGAGGGAGAATGGGAGCGGAGCCATATATACAGGGGAGGGAGAGTGGGAGCGGAGCCATATACACAGTGGAGGGAGAATGGGAGCGGAGCCATATATATAAGGGAGGGAGAGTGGGAGCGGAGCCATATATACAAGGGAGGGAGAGTGGAAGCCGAGCCATATATACAAGGGAGTGAGAGTGGGAGCGGAGCCATATATACAAGGGAGGGAGAGTGGAAGCCGAGCCATATATACAAGGGAGGGAGAGTGGGAGCGGAGCCATATATACAAGGGAGGGAGAGTGGGAGCAGAGCCATATATACAAGGGAGGGAGAGTGGGAGTGGAGCCATATATACAAGGGAGGCCGGGAGAGTGGGAGCGGAGCCATGCATACAGGATGGGACAGGGGAGCCATGTATACAGGATAGAAGAGTGGGAGCAGAGCCATGCATACAGGATGGGAGGATGGGAGCGGAGCCATGTATACAGGATGGGAGAGTGGGAGCAGAGCCATGTATACAGGATGGGACAGGGGAGCCATGCATACAACAGGGGGAGCCACACAGAGCTGGACGGGGGGGACCACACATACATTTTCTGATGATTAGAAAATAATCAGCATGTACAGTACTCCAGTACAATTGTTCTTAAGTGCTCAATGCTCCATTTCCTTGTAGGTTCCAATCATCATTAGCAGTGACGGTCATCAGTAGAAGTAGCCCAGTGCTCCCACTGAAACAGAGAAACAAGCCAGGTGCTCCCACTCATTCAAAACCTATGGTGAGTTGAGTCACATTAAAAATGTTATAATTAAATGATAAATATGCACTGCTAAACTACAACCGCGTCCATAGCCCCGCCCCCTTATGACCAAAGCCCCGCCCCTGTCACACCTCCATCCCCGCCCTGCCGGGCCATGGAAGAATGGTCTTGGTTCAAGCCGGTCCCTGGTGCAAAAAAGGTTGGGGACCACTGTTCTATGTGACTGCAGACTTCTGAATTGTCACAGTGCTCACTGTACGCTGTCAGGATTCTCTCGTGCCGGTAATTTACATACATGCGGTCACATGCTGACTAGACATGTGTGGCCTCACTCAATGATAATGACAGAGCGAGGCCAGGCACGTCTAGTCGGAATGTGGCCAGAAGTATATAAATCACATACTTGTGCTGACATGACCGTGTACTCTTGCCATCTTGCCACCGGTACGGGAGAATCCTAAGTGTGCAGTGCATTTGTTGTGAGAATTCAGAAGCTGCAATGTCAGGATTCAGCTCTGCAGGTTCCAGTAGTCATCACATGGACACTTCACTATGAAAATCGCATACTTATGGTCTTGTGATGAGCTTCTCTTCCTGCTTCTTTCAGTTTTTCATTGAACATTGAGATCATTAGGGAGAGCAGCTTGTCAGTACATGACTAAGTTTGGAAATCGCTTATGTACTGGGGGGGGGGGGCGCCGAGCCGACTTCTTGCCCCGGGTGCCAGAAAGCCTAGATACACCTCTGGTCTGAGCGGCCTGCCGGGGGTCTGTACCGGCCTGCCGGGGGGCTGTGCTGGCCTGCCGGGGGGCTGTGCTGACTGTCCGGGGGTCTGTGCAGGCTGCGGGGGTCTGTGCAGGCATCGTCCGATGGGACTACAAGTCCCATCGGGCGATGCCTGCTACCATGACGGTGATTGACACATTAGCCAATGATGGGACAGTAGTAGTCCCATCATCGGGCCTATGTGTTGAATGTAAAAAAAAAAAAAAAAAAAAAAATATAATACATACTACATACATACTACATGCTACATACATACTACATACATGCTACATACATACTACATGCATGCAACATACATACATACTACATATATACCACATGCATGCGACATGCATACTACATATATACCACATATATACTACATGCATACTACATGCTACATACATAGTACATACATACTACATGCTACATACATACTACATACATGCTACATACATGCAACATACATACATACTGCATATATACCACATGCATGCAACATGCATACTACATATATACCACATATAACGGGGGTCTGTACCGGCCTGCCGGGGGGCTGTGCCGGCCTGCCGGTGGTCTGTACTGACTGTCTGGGGGTCTGTGCAGGCTGCGGGGGTCTGTACCGACTGTCCGGGGGGTCTGAGCGGACTGCCGGGGGTCTGTACCGGCCTGCCGGGGGGCTGTACCGGCCTGCCGGGGGTCTGTGCGGACTGCCGGGGGTCTGTACCGGCCTGCCGGGGGGCTGTGCCAACTGTCCGGGGGTCTGTGCAGGCTGCGGGGGGTCTGTGCAGGCATCGTCCGATGGGACTACAAGTCCCATCGGGCGATGCCTGCTACCATGACGGTGATTGACACATTAGCCAATGATGGGACAGTAGTAGTCCCATCATCTGGCCTATGTGTTGAATGTAAGAAAAAAAAAAAAAAACATACTACATACATACTACATGCTACATACATACTACATACATGCTACATACATGCAACATATATACTACATGCATGCAACATACATACATACTGCATATATACCACATGCATGCAACATGCGTACTACATATATACCACATATATACTACATGCAAGATTCAAGATTCAAAGAAGCTTTATTGGCAGGACTAAATATACATTAGTTTTGCCAAAGCAGGTGTACAGAAGGGAATTGGGATAGGGACTGTAGGGAAGGTGGATGGGGCAGATCCAGGATGGGGCTATAAAAGTCCATGGCATAGGGAAGGTGGATGGGGGATTGGGGCATATCCAGGATGAGGCTATAGAAGTCCATGGCATATCATAGTTCTCTTTCTCGCAGTCTATGGCATTCGCTCACATATTGCACTGCTATCTCCACTGCTCTCTCTTCTTCCCCCAGGAGGATGTATGTTTTCTCTTCCTCCTTCATGGTGGTGAAATCCGGGAAGAGATGTGAGAGTCTCCTGAAGTGAGTGCCCCTCACTGCTGAGTACTTGGAGCAGTGTAGCAGGAAGTGGGTCTCATCCTCCAGGGCCTCCTGGTCACAGTGTTGGCATACTCTTTCCTCCCTGGGCTTGTAGCTCTGCCTGTGTCGGCCGGATTCGATGGCCAGACTGTGGGCACTGAGTCTATACCGGCTCAGGATCTTGCGGTCTTTGGGGTCCGGGAGTTTCTCCAGGTATGGGGCCAGTCTGTAGTCTCTCTGTAGACTCCGGTACATGGTCAGTTTCTGTGAGCTGATGATGTCGTTCTTCCAGTCACTTACGTACCTCTCCTGGCCTTCGTCTACCATCTTCCTGATTCCGGCTTTTGTCAGGTTGTTGTGATTGGTTTTCTGGTCAGGTTGGGTTTGGGTGAGCTGTTCCGAGGGTCCTGGTTTTTCTGTTTCCCCTACATGTGTCAGGGCTTTATGGTGATGGGAGCTTGGATTGCTCCTACGTAGGTGAGCCCGGAATGACAGTGCACTCTTTAGAACGGTTAGGTGTAGAGGGAATCTGCCCAGCTCGGCCCGGCAAGCACTGTTGGAGGTGCTCCAATGGACTTGGAGAAGGTGCTTGCAGAATTCCAGGTGGAATATTTCTGTTGGGCTTGAATCCCACCTTGACCAGTCTGGGTAGGTGTGAGGACCCCAGACTTCGCTGCCATACAGGAGGATTGGGGCGATGATAGAATCGAAGATTTTTAACCAGACCCTCACTGGTGGCTTTAGATGGTAGAGTTTCCTTTGGATGGCATAGAAGGTTTTGCATGCCTTGTCTTTCAGGGTCTCTATGGCTTGTTTGAAGCTCCCTGATCGGTGAATCTCTAGGCCCAGATAGGTATATTTGTCCGTTCCTGTAAGGGCGCAGTTGTTGAGGATAAATGAAGGGTGCTGGTCTGATTTTCTCTTTCTCTTCTGGAACACCATGATGTTGGTTTTCTTTAGGTTGACCGGTAGAGCCCAGGTGGAGCTGAATTTCTCTAAGATTTTCAGGTTGTCTTGGAGGCCTTTCTCGGTTGGTGACAGAAGCAGCAAGTCATCTGCATACAGCAGGAATTTCACCTGCACGTCGTGGAGGGTGAGACATGGTGCTGTGGAAGATTCCAGAGCGGTAACCAGCTCATTGATGTAAATGTTGAAGAGCGTTGGGCTTAGGCTGCAGCCTTGTCTGACTCCCCGGCTCTGCTGGAAATAAGCCGTTCTTCTGCCGTTCACACTCACACTGCAGAGGTTCTCGGTGTAGGAGCTTTTGATAACATCGTAGGTCTTTCCTCCTATTCCGCTCTCCAGCAGTTTCAGGAATAAGCCTGGATGCCACACCGAATCAAAGGCCTTTTTAAAGTCCACGAAACAGGCGTATATCTTCCCGTTCTTTGTATTGTGGACGTGGCTCTGAATGAGGCTGTGCAGGGTGTAGATGTGGTCAGTAGTGCGGTGGTTTGGCATGAAGCCTGCTTGGCTCTTGCTGAGGACGTTGTGCTCGGGGAGGAAACTGAGGATCCTCTTGCTCAGGATGCTGTTGAACAGTTTTCCCAGGTTGCTGCTGACACATATTCCTCTGTAGTTGGCTGGGTCATACCTGTCCCCATTCTTGTGGATGGGTGTGATGAGGCCTTGATTCCAGGTACGAGGGAAGTAGCCGGCACTTAGCACAATATTGAAGAGTTTAACCATTGCGGCCTGTATTTCTGGTGGGCTGTACTTCAGCATTTCTGGTAGGATTCCATCCAGGCCACCGGCTTTTCTACATCTTATGGAAGAGATTCTCTCTGCTACTTCCTGTAATGTAATAGGTGCATCCACGGGTTTTGGAAATTTTTTACTTTTTGCTCCTTTGCTTTTAGTTTTGCCATTATGTTTTCCTGTTCTTGGCTTAGTTCTTCCTTTGGAATGTCTTTATAGAGGTCTCTGAAGTACTGGAGCCAGATGTTGCCATTTTGGATATGGATGTTGTTTTTCTTGTCTTTTGTGCCCATGTGGTTCCATAGTTCCCAGAAGGAGTTGTCTTGGAGGGCGTCTTGGAGTTGGTTAAGTTTGGTGGAGATGTAACTCTGCTTCTTCCTCCTGAGGATGGTTTTGTACTGCCCTTGTATGGTTTCATAGGCTTCCCTCAGACCCGGGTGGTTGGGGTCTCTGTGTTTCTTGTTTGAGGCTGTTCTCAGGGTCTTCCATACGGCTTTACATTCTCTGTCAAACCATCCATTGATCTGTTTTTCTTTTGGTCTCTTGTAGTTGACTTTTTTAAGGTCGGACAGTCTGGTCATTGCATAGAATATAATGTTGAGGTCTTTTGCAGCTTGACTCACTCCCTTTGGGTTAGGCTGGTACTCGTAGTTGTAGAAGTGGTGGAGCATCCGCTGTATTTCAGGTCTGCTGGGAACCTCTTTATACTTTAATGTCGACGTTTTGTGCCATTTATGGGATGGAGGCCGGGTGAAGAGGCCGCTCTGCTGTGGCTTTTGAGTGGATGGTTTCTCTGTAGATTTCAGGTACAGAAGAAGTTGGTTGTGGTCTGACAGGTGCGTTTGTGGGGAGACTATGAAGGCGCTGATATTTGCCAGGATCATATCTGTAATGGCATAATCTACTACACTCCTCCCTACATGGGAGTTTAGTGTGCACCTCCCTAAGGAGTCTCCTTTGGTTCGTCCGTTAAGAATATGAAGTCTTAAACTTCTGCATACGTTCAGGAGCTTTTTACCACTTTTGTTGACTGTACTGTCATAGCTGTTTCTCTCTGTGACTACTGAGTCTTGGCCGTTATTCTCTGCTCCAAATATGTTGATGTTCCCATCCGTGGTCAGGAAGTCGTTTTCTCTCCCTGTTCTTGCATTGAGGTCTCCAAAGATGAGAACTTTGCCCAGGCCCTGATAGTGGGCGGCTTCTCTTTGTAAGATCTCGAAGCAGTCTGGATTGAAGTAGGGTGACTCTGGCGGTGGTATATAGGTGGCGCAGAGATAGACATCAGACTGAGAGGTGAGGATGGAGCTGCTGATCCTGATCCATATGTTGCTGCCTCCTCTCTTCACCGGTTTGATGTACTGGTGGAGCTCCTCTTTATGCCAGATCAGTATTCCTCCTGAGCTCCGGCCCTGTTTGATGTTTTTATTTTTCAGGGCAGGGACAGAGATTTCCCTGTATCCGATGGGCACCAGAGATTCGTCTTCGGCTCTGGTCCATGTTTCCAGGAGGATCTGAATGTCTATATTTCTCAGTCTTTGTATAAAGTCAGGGTCATTTGTTTTACATCCAAAGGCCGAGGTGTTGAGACCCTGAATATTCCAGCTGCTGATTGTAAGTGAGGTCATTTTTTTTTTTTTTCTATATATCTTGGGTGTATATACCTTGTAATGAGTATGGCTGTGTAGGACACACCGGATCTCTGACTGGTTTATTAATGGTGTTGTTTCCGTCCAGTCACATTAGTTTCCTGCACACTGTGTTGAGTAGAGTCTTTATGTCCTCCATATCTCTGCTCTGTATATCTCTGCTCTGTATGCCTCTGTTTCGCATGTCTCTGTGTGAGGTCGGTGAACTCCTCCATGGTGGTCTCCTCCTCTGATGGTCCAATTTTGGGTGAGGGTGTATGTTTTCAGCTTCCTTTGATATAATTGTTGTTTCTTTCCTTCTTATTGTCGGGGGTCTTTTCATGGGATTCTGGTTGGTGTTGGCTCCAGGCCTAGGGTGGTCTCTGTTTAGTACAATGTCCTTCAGCTCTTTGGCCAGAAGGCTGACCCCTGATTTGTTCAGGTGCTTACTGTCATAGAGGTGATGGTGATTTATGGAGGGGTGTTGGGCCAGAATCACTCCTGGCACAGATTTAATTCTTGCTTGTGCTGGCCTCCGGGGGGCTGTGCCGACTGTCCGGGGTCTGTGCAGGCTGCGGGGGTCTGTGCAGGCATCGTCCGATGGGACTACAAGTCCCATCGGGCGATGCCTGCTACCATGACGGTGATTGACACATTAGCCAATGATGGGACAGTAGTAGTCCCATCATCCGGCCTATGTGTTGAATGTAAGAAAAAAAAAACCATACTACATACATACTACATGCTACATACATACTACATACATGCTACATACATGCAACATATATACTGCATGCATGCAACATACATACATACTGCATATATACCACATGCATGCAACATGCATACTACATATATACCACATATATACTACATGCATGCAACATGCATAGTACGTATATACCACATATATACTACAGCATGCAACATGCATACTACATATATACCACATATACCAGGGGGCTGTGCCGACTGTCCGGGGGTCTGTGCCGACTGCCCGTGGGTCTGTACCAGCCTGCCGGCGGGCTGTGCCGGCCTGCCGGTGGTCTGTACCGACTGTCCGGGGGTCTGAGCGGCCTGCCGGGGGTCTGTACCGGCCTGCCGGGGGTCTGTACCAGCCTGCCGGGGGCTGTGCGACTGTCCGGGGGTCTGTGCAGGTTGCGGGGGTCTGTGCAGGCATCGTCCGATGGGACTACAAGTCCCATCGGGCGATGCCTGCTACCATGACGGTGATTGACACATTAGCCAATGATGGGACAGTAGTAGTCCCATCATCCGGCCTATGTGTTGAATGTAAGAAAAAAAAAAACATACTACATACATACTACATGCTACATACATACTACATACATACTACATACATGCTACATACATGCAACATACATACATACTGCATATATACCACATGCATGCAACATGCATACTACATATATACCACATATATACTACATGCATGCAATATGCATACTACATACATACCACATATATACTACATGCATGCAACATGCATACTACATATATACCACATATACCGGGGGGCTGTGCCGACTGTTCGGGGGTCTGTGCCGACTGCCCGGGGGTCTGTACCGGCCTGCCGGTGGTCTGTACCGACTGTCCGGGGGTCTGTGCAGGCTGTGGGGGTCTGTACCGGCCTGCCGGGGGGCTGTGCCGGCCTGCCGGTGGTCTGTACCGACTGTCCGGGGGTCTGTACCGGCCTGCCGGGGGGCTGTGCCGGCCTGCCGGTGGTCTGTACCGACTGTCCGGGGGTCTGTGCATGCTGCGGGGGTCTGTGCAGGCATCATCCGATGGGACTACAAGTCCCATCGAGCGATGCCTGCTACCATGACGGTGATTGACACATTAGCCAATGATGGGACAGTAGTAGTCCCATCATCCGGCCTATGTGTTGAATGTAAGAAAAAAAAAATACATACTACATACATACTACATGCTACATACATACTACATACATGCTACATACATGCAACATATATACTACATGCATGCAACATACATACATACTGCATATATACCACATGCATGCAACATGCATACTACATATATACCACATACATACTGCATGCATGCAACATGCATACTACATATATACCACATATACACTACATGCATGCAACATGCATACTACATATATACCACATATACCGGGGGGGCTGTGCTGACTGCCCGGTGGTCTGTACCGACTGTCCGGGGGTCTGTGCAGGCTGTGGTGGTCTGTACCGGCCTGCCGGTGGTCTGTACCGACTGTCCGGGGGTCTGAGCGGACTGCCGGGGGTCTGTACCGACTGTCTGGGGGTCTGAGCGGACTGCTGGGGGTCTGTACCGGCCTGCCGGTGGTCTGTACCGAGTGTCCGGGGGTCTGAGCGGCCTCAGAGGTAGGTATCCTTCCGCCCTGTATTCCTCCGCCACTGTAAAGAAAAAAAAAAAAAGTCCCTAGTCTCACTTTATGGCAAAAGCTGCGTGGGAAATTTCTCGCACAGCAATGCCATAAAATGAGACTAGGGACTTTTTTTTGTTTTTTACAGTGGCGGAGGAATACAGGGCGGAAGGATACCTACCTCCCGACACTGGTTTCCTGGAGCCCGTAGAGAACGGTAGCATCAGCTGATGCTGCTGTTCTCCACGCAAGATCGTCGTGGGACACCCGTGGACTTCTGCGGATCAGGGGTGAGTATATTGGTGCTTTGTTATTTTAATATTTATTCCATAGATGACAATGGCTTCGGGGATCAAAGTGACAAGTGATGGTGAGTATGTACTCTATGTTATATGTACTGTATGTCTAAATATATGTATTGTATGAATGTATTGTATGTAGTATATATGTATGTTGCATGCATGTAGTATATATGTAGTATACAGTCATATGTTAAAGTTTGGGCACCCCTATTAATGTTAACCTTTTTTCTTTATAACAATTTTGTTTTTTGCAACAGCTATTTCAGTTTCATATATCTAAAAACTGATGGACTCAGTTATATTTCTGGATTCAAATGAGGTTTATTGTACTAACAGAAAATGTGCAATCTGCATTTTAACTAAATTTGGCCGGTGCAAAAGTATGGGCACCCTTATCATTTTCTTGATTTCAACACTCCTAACTACTTTTTACTGACTTCCTGAAGCACTAAATTGGTTTTGTAACCTCATTGAGCTTTGAACTTCATAGCCAGGTGTATCAAATCATGAGAAAAGGTATTTAAGGTGGCCACTTGCAAGTAGTTCACCTATTTGATTCTCCTATGAAGAGTGGCATCATGGGCTCCTCAAAACAACTCTCAAATGATCTGAAAACAAAGATTATTCAACATAGCTTTTCAGGGGAAGGATACAAAAAGTTGCCTCAGAGATTTAACCTGTCAGTTTCCACTGTGAGGAACATAGTAAGGAAATGGAAGAACACAGGTACAGTTCTTGTTAAGCCCAGAAGTGGCAGGCCAAGAAAAATATCAGAAAGGCAGAGAAGAAGAATGGTGAAAACAGTCAAGGACAATCCACAGACCACCTCCAAAGACCGGCAGCATCATCTTGCTGCAGATGGTGTCACTGTGCATCGGTCAACAATACAGCGCACTTTGCACAAGGAGAAGCTGTATGGGAGAGTGATGCGAAAGAAGCCGTTTCTGCAAGCACGCCACAAACATAGTCCCCTGAGGTCTGCAAAAGCACATTTGGACAAGCCAGTTATATTTTGGAAGAAGGTCCTGTGGACTGATGAAACAAAGCTTGAGTTGTTTGGTCATACAAAAAGGCGTTATGCATGGAGGCTAAAAAACACAGCATTCCAAGAAAAACACTTGCTACCCACATTTGGTGGAAGTTCCTTCATGCTTTGGGGCTGTGTGGCCAATGCCGGCACCGGAAATCTTGTTAAAGTTGAGGGTCGGATGGATTCAACTCAGTATCAGCAGATTCTTGACAATAATGTGCAAGAATCAGTGACGAAGTTGAAGTTACGCAGGGGATGGATATTTCAGCAAGACAATGATCCAAAACACCGCTCCAAATCTACTCAGGCATTCATGCAGAGGAACAATTACAATGTTCTGGAATGGCCATCCCAGTCCCCAGACCTGAATATCATTGAACATCTGTGGGATGATTTGAAGCGGGCTGTCCATGCTCGGCGACCATCAAACTTAACTGAACTGGAATTGTTTTGTAAACAGGAATGGTCACAAATACCTTCATCCAGGATCCAGGAACTCATTAATAGCTACAGGAAGCGACTAGAGGCTGTTATTTTTGCAAAAGGAGGATCTACGAAATATTAATGTCACTTTTATGTTGAGGTGCCCATACTTTTGCATCGGTCAAATTTTGTTTAAATGCAGATTGCACATTTTCTGTTAGTACAATAAACCTCATTTGAATCCAGAAATATAACCGAGTCCATCAGTTATTAGATATATGAAACTGAAATAGCTGTTGCAAAAACCAAAATTGTTATAAAGAAAAAAGGTTAACATTAATAGGGGTGCCCAAACTTTAACATATGACTGTATATGTAGTATGCATGTTGCATGCATGTAGTATATATGTATGTTGCATGCATGTAGTATATATGTAGTATATATGTAGTATGCATGTTGCATGCATGTGGTATATACGTAGTATGTATGTTGCATGTAGTATATATGTATTATATATATGTTGCATGCATGTAGTATATATGTGGTATATATGTAGTATATATGCATGTTGCATATATGTGGTATATATATATAGTATGAATGTTGCATGCATGTGGTATATATGTAGTATGTATGTTGCATGCATGTAGTATATATATAGTATGCATGTTGCATGTAGTATATATGTATGTTGCATGCATGTGGTATATATGTAGTATGCATGTTGCATGCATGTGGTATATATGTAGTATGTATGTATGTTGCATGCATGTAGTATGTATGCAGCATGTATGTAGTATGTATGTAGCATGTAGTATGTATGTAGTATGTATTTTTTTTTTACATTCAACACATAGGCCGGATGACGGGACTACTACTGTCCCATCATTGGCTAATGTGTCAATCACCGTCATGGTAGCAGGCATCTCCCGATGGGACTTGTAGTCCCATCGGACGATGCCTGCACAGACCCCCGCAGCCTGCTCAGACCCCCGGACAGTCGGTATAGACCACCGGCAGGCCGGCACAGCCCCCCGGCAGGCCGGTACAGACCCCCGCAGCCTGCACAGACCCCCGCACAGTCGGTACAGACCACCGGCAGGCCAGCACAGCCCCCGGCAGGCCGGTACAGCCCCCCCGGCAGGCCGGTACAGACCCCCGGCAGTCCGCTCAGACCCCCGGACAGTCGGTACAGACCACCGGCAGGCCGGCACAACCCCCCGGCAGGCCGGTACAGACCCCCGCAGCATGCACAGACCCCCGGACAGTCGGTACAGACCACCGGCAGGCCGGCACAGCCCCCCGGCAGGTCGGTACAGACCCCCGCAGCCTGCACAGACCCCCGGACAGTCGGTACAGACCAACGGCAGGCCGGCACAGCCCCCCGGCAGGCCGGTACAGACCCCCGGCAGTCCGCTTAGACCCCCGGACAGTCGGTACAGACCACCGGCAGGCCGGCACAGCCCCCCGGCAGGCCGGTACAGACCCCCACAGCCTGCACAGACCCCCGCACAGTCGGTACAGACGACCGGCAGGCCAGCACAGCCCCCCGGCAGGCCGGTACAGACCCCGGCAGGCCAGTACAGACCCCTGGCAGTCCGCTCAGACCCCCAGACAGTTGGTACAGACCAACGGCAGGCCGGCACAGCCCCCCGGCAGGCCGGTACAGACCCCCGGACAGTCGGTACAGACCACCAGCAGGCCGGCACAGCCCCCCGGCAGGCCGGTACAGACCCCCGCAGCCTGCACAGACCCCCGGACAGTCGGTACAGACCACCGGCAGGCCGGCACAGCCCCCCGGCAGGCCGGTACAGACCCTCGGGCAGTCGGCACAGCCCCCCGGTATATGTGGTATATATGTAGTATGCATGTTGCATGCATGTAGTATATATGTAGCATGCATGTTGCATGCATGTAGTATATATGTGGTATATATGTAGTATGCATGTTGCATGCATGTGGTATATATGCAGTATGTATGTATGTTGCATGCATGTTTGTATATATGTTGCATGTATGTAGCATGTATGTAGTATGTATGTAGCATGTAGTATGTATGTAGTATGTATTTTTTTTTTCTTTCTTACATTCAACACATAGGCCGGATCATGGGACTACTACTGTCCCATCATTGGCTAATGTGTCAATCACCGTCATGGTAGCAGGCATCGCCCGATGGAACTTGTAGTCCCATCAGACGATGCCTGCACAGACCCCCGCAGCCTGCACAGACCCCCGGACAGTCGGCACAGCCCCCCGGCAGGCCAGAACAGCCCCCCGGCAGGCCGGTACAGACCCCCGGCAGTCCGCACAGACCCCCGGGCAGTCGGCGCAGACCCCCGGACAGTCGGCACAGACCCCCGGCAGGCCGGCACAGCCCCCCGGCAGGCCGGTACAGACCCCCAGCAGTCCGCTCAGACCCCCGGACAGTCGGTACAGACCACCGGCAGGCCGGTACAGACCCCTGCAGCCTGCACAGACCCCCGGGCAGTCGGTACAGACCACCGGCAGGCCGGCACAGCCCCCCGGCAGGCCGGTACAGACCCCTGGCAGTCCGCTCAGACCCCCGGACAGTCGGTATAGACCACCGGCAGGCCGGCACAGCCCCCCGGCAGGCCGGTACAGACCCCCGCAGCTTGCACAGACCCCCGCACAGTCGGTGCAAACCACCGGCAGGCCAGCACAGCCCCCCAGCAGGCCGGTACAGACCCCCGGCAGTCCGCTCAGACCCCCGGACAGTCGATAAAGACCACCGGCAGGCCAGCACAGCCCCCCCGGCAAGCCGGTACAGACCCCCGGCAGTCCGCTCAGACCCCCGGACAGTTGGTACAGACCACCGGCAGGCCGGCACATCCCCCCGGCAGGCCGGTACAGACCCCCGCAGCCTGCACAGACCCCCGGACAGTCGGTACAGACCACCGGCAGGCCGGCACAGCCCCCCGGCAGGCAGCACAGACCCCCGGACAGTCGGCACAGCCCCCCGGTATATGTGGTATATATGTAGTATGCATGTTGCATGCATGTAGTATATATGTGGTATATATGTAGTATGCATGTTGCATGCATGTAGTATATATGTGGTATATATGTAGCATGCATGTGGTATATATGCAGTATGTATGTATGTTGCATGCATGTAGTATATATGTTGCATGTATGTAGCATGTATGTAGTATGTATGTAGCATGTAGTATGTATGTAGTATGTATTTTTTTTCTTACATTCAACACATAGGCCGGATGATGGGACTACTACTGTCCCATCATTGGCTAATGTGTCAATCACCGTCATGGTAGCAGGCATCGCCCGATGTGACTTGTAGTCCCATCGGACGATGCCTGCACAGACCCCCGCAGCCTGCACAGACCCCCGGACAGTCGGCACAGCCCCCCGGCAGGCCAGCACAGCCCCCCCGGCAGTCCGCACAGACCCTCGGGCAGTCGGCACAGACCCCCGGACAGTCGGTACAGCCCCCCGGACAGTCGGTACAGCCCCCCGGCAGGCCAGCACAGTCCCCCGGCAGGCCGGTACAGACCCCCGGCAGTCCGCACAGACCCCCGGGCAGTCGGCACAGACTCCCGGACAGTCGGCACAGACCCCCGGCAGGCCGGCACAGCCCCCCGGCAGGCCGGTACAGACCCCCGGCAGTCCGCTCAGACCCCTGGACAGTCGGTACAGACTACCGGCAGGCCGGTACAGACCCCCGCAGCCTGCACAGACCCCCGGACAGTCGGTACAGACCACCGGCAGGCTGGCACAGCCCCCCGGCAGGCCGGTACAGACCCCCGGCAGTCCGCTCAGACCCCCGGACAGTCGGTACAGACCACCGGCAGGCCGGCACAGCCCCCCGCCAGGCCGGTACAGACCCCCGGCAGTCCGCTCAGACCCCCGGACAGTCGGTACAGACCACCGGCAGGCCGGCACAGCCCCCCGGCAGGCCAGTACAGACCCCCGCAGCCTGCACAGACCCCCGGACAGTCGGTACAGACCACCTGCAGGCCGGCACAGCCCCCCGGCAGGCCGGTACAGACCCCCGGGCAGTCGGCACAGACCCCCGGACAGTCGGCACAGACCCCCGGTATATGTGGTAGATGTAGTATGCATGTTGCATGCATGTAGTATATATGTGGTATATATGTAGTATGCATGTTGCATGCATGTAGTATATATGTGGTATATATGTAGTATGCATGTTGCATGCATGTGGTATAAATGCAGTATGTATGTATGTTGCATGCATGTAGTATATATGTTGCATGTATGTAGCATGTATGTAGTATGTATGTAGCATGTAGCATGTATGTAGTATGTATTTTTTTTTTTTTGTACATTCAACACATTAGCCGGATGATGGGACTACTACTGTCCCATCATTGGCTAATGTGTCAATCACCGTCATGGTAGCAGGCATCGCCCGATCGGACTTGTAGTCCCATCGGACGATCCTCCACAGACCCCCGCAGTCTGCTCAGACCCCCGGACAGTTGGCACAGACCACCGGCAGGCCGGCACAGCCCCCCGGCAGTCGGTACAGACCACCGGCAGGCCGGCACAGCCCCCCGGCAGTCCGCAATGACCCCCGGGCAGTCGGTACAGACCACCGGCAGGCCGGCACAGCCCCCCGCAGCCCGCACAGACCCCCGGGCAGTCGGTACAGACCACCAGCAGGCCGGCACAGACCACCGGCAGTCCGCACAGACCCCCGGGCAGTCGGCACAGACCACCGGCAGTCCGCACAGACCCCCGGGCGGTCGGCACAGACCCCCGGAAGGTCCGTATACCCCCCCGAGAGGCTGTACAAGGACAGAAAAGGGTTTTTCTTATTCCGATACCGGAAGTCCCATAGACTTGAATGGGACTTCCAGTATCGGAATCGGCGATACCCGATACTTTTTTCGTATCGGGCCGATACCATCCGATCTGATATTTTAGGGTATCGGATGGTATCGCTCAACACTAGCTATGATACATGCAGCTTAATAGTTTTTGAGGCATGACAGATATCATTATACAGGTATTCAGACTGTGGCTACCCCCTTTATTATGGTTTACTGTTCACATTCCCCATGATGGGATCCTCATTGCAGAATGTTTAGCGACTGTTATTTTGCTTTAGTTACAATATTATTGATCATAATTTGGTAATGTTGCATTGATCAAATGATTCTGTTGGAGCTATTGAATTGTGTTACTTGTTGGCACAGACTTTCCATAGCATGTAGAAATGATTGATGGCTTTATTAGGCATGGTTCATGGCTGTTAAGTCCATTTAAGGTGTCAAATGGCCTGTTGGTGGTGGTTTATGAGTGAGGTGGAAGTTGAAGACAAGTTAAGGTGGACTCATTTTAACTAATAAAAACCTCATGGTGGTGAACAGGCTTGGCTTTGGTGGCCAGCCTCAAGGACGTTGAAATGGTAATGTCAATCAGGGGCGGGCACAGTGGTTAAGCACAGGAGTGAGGATAATAGGGTCATTGGTGCCCTGAAAGTTTACTGGCTATGCTTCAATGGCAAGCCAGGGCGTGCCGCCCCTTTATGGCTGTCTGTCCTGGTGCTATACATCAGACAGCTGGGGCTATCACAGTACTTGTGAATCCCAATGTACAAGCACTTCACCTGACTCCTACTGTGGTTGTTTTAATCTTGTGATTTAAATAAAGTTAAAGCTGTGGCCAGTTTGACAACCAAAAATTATGTGTTTTGTGTATTTATTCTAGTGCCTAGGTTTACTGTAGTTATGGTTGTTTTAAGATGGAGTGGGGATCCGTCCCATATCCAAAAGTAATGCACTTTTCTAAGATTCCCAGAATCTATGTGGCAGCTAGAGAGCTTCTGATAAGCACTCACTGACAGGAGGGAGGGGGGAGGACTGCTGTCCAGCACTAAGGTCCCAAGACTCATGTGGCCAGCCAGAGAGCAGAGCATCCTGTTAAGCGCTGACAGGGGGGAGGGAAGTGTCGGAATGGCGTGCTAGGGCCCACCTGTAATATTAACTGGGAGGGGGCTACTTTTCACCTGCATACAAATATTACACTAACCTTGTTCACAAATTTACCTCTATCTCTATATAATAATAAACTGGGTAGTTTGGTAATGAATGAGATGCTGCTTTTTTCTGTACAGAGTGAATCAAGTAAACTATGCCAAGTACTGCCTGTTATGAATGCGTCACCGTTGGAGGAAAAAACAGAAATACTAGCTAAGTCCAGAAAACCAGAGAAGTTGGCAGCTATCGGATTGCAGACCCCTGAACCTAACAACAACTAGCAGTAGCCGTGGGGGGTTCCTACGGTGCCCTAGACCCCTCGATCACAGCCGGAGAACTACATAGCCTAAAGACAGAAAGGGAAATCTAAACTGCCCCAGAGCAGACCCCAAAGCAATAGGCAGCCCCCAACATATAATGACGGTGAAGCAAGATGAAAAAACACTCACACAGATAGAAAGATAGGCTGAGCAAATGATGGGGCCCAAGCTAACTAAATAGGACAGAATAGAAAAGCTGCTGTCTGCAATCCGCCAAAACCCTCTCAAAAACAAGAGCCAACAGACTGATAGGGAAAAAAGCCCTGAAGATGCTAGGCTTCAAAAAGACTATATCAGTACTCAGGTATTATCTGAAGACAGAGCAAAAAGGAATTCAGCTCACCCAGCAGTGAAAGGCAGAAATCCAGAAAAACAAGGCAAAACAAAACCAAAACACAAATGCAAAAAGTAGAGCAGAAAACTTAGCTTTTGAGGAGCAGGAATCAGACTGGTCTCCAATAATCCCTCAGAGTAATCGCCCGCAAGGCAGAAGGGCGTCGGCTGCCTTATATCCAGTCAGCAATCCCAGTCACCCAGTCATCATCATTCTGCTCAGGTGCTTTGTAATCAGCCTCACTACCTTCCTTCACCAGAAGAGGGAGTTCATCAGACCTCAATGGTGAAGGGGAAAATGAACTCACAACAACTGCCCATATAGAGGGGTTGGGGGCCAATATCTGCACAGGGGCCCACCGGGGGATTCCCCTGTTACCCTATGGGACATTCCGAGCCTGGGGGAGGGTAAACTTTCTCAGAGTCTGTGTGGCCTCTAGGGACAGCCCTGATAAGCATTGCCAGGAGGGAGCACACCGGGAGCTGAAGCACAGACACGCAGCTCCCTACCTGCTTTTCTCCACACAGTAGACTGCAGTATATCTGTCACAAGGGGACTAAGGGCCCCGTCACACATAACGACGCACCAGTGATCCCGACAACGATATGACCTTGTCAGGATCGCTGGTGTGTCGCTACATGATCGCTGGTGAGCTGCCAAACAGGCAGCTTCACCAGCGATCAGCACCAGCGACATGCGGGTAACAAGCGACTCACGTCGCTTAGTTACCCACTGTGTACCTTAGTTACCAGCGCGCTGGTGCAGGGAGCTGGTAACCAAGGTACACATTGGGTTTCTAAGCGGCGTGCGGCACTTAGAAACCCGATGTGTACCTTGGTTACCAGCTACTGCACCAGCGCGCTGGTAACTAAGGTACGCATCGGGTTTCTAAGTGCTGCGCGCCGCTTACAACCCTCTGTTTACCTTAGTTACCAGCTCCTGCTCACTGGTCTCCCGCCTGTCATACGCAGCGATGTGTGCTGGCCAGCGGGAGATCAGCGATCAAAAAAAGTCCTGGCCATTCCAGGACGATCAGCGATAACCGGCAGGGGGGCTGGTCGCTGGTAAGTGTCACACACAGCGATCTTGCTGGTGAGATCGCTGTTGCGTCACAAAACTTGTGACTCAGCAGCGATCCCGCTAGTGAGATCGCTATGTGTGATGGGGGCTTTAGACAGTTTCAGCAGCAGGGATCTTGCTCTGCTACAAGCATGAAGACACACAGCCCTCATCTCTCTCCTCTCAATGGCTTCCTCATCACTGAAAATATACAGCTGCTCATCCTCCTCACCTCTCCTTTGCTGCTACTTGATGCCTGATGTCCTAGAGCTCTTTTGCAGCATTTAGCCTTGTCCATGGCCCTTGAATCCCCAGGAACAGCAGGAGCTTTAATGAACACTTCCACTTGGAGCCATTGCTAGGCCACGCCCATTGATTTTTTTATATATTTTTACAATTATTTCATTTTTATTTTCTTTTTTCTAACTTTTTTACTTTATCCTAATATGTGACAATCATTTTTTTGCATGCTGCAGAAACTTTCAGCTCTGCACTGACAGATAAACTTGCTCATCATGCACTGGGCATGATCAGCAAGTTTGCTAGGTCTGGTGACATGACATTGGGCCACCATGGCAACGATTGGAACCTCACATGATACCGCGGGGTCTCCAATCCAAAGGCAGAGGGGCTTTCAGCCCTCTGCTGGTTTCCGTAATGTTGCAATCGTGTTCGATCATAGCAGGCATTTCGGGGGTTAAAGTGGTGGGAGCAGTCTGTGACTGCTTCTGGCACTTAGTGACGGGTGTCAGCTGTCAGAATCAGCTTACACCCGACGGTGATTGCCCGCATACCCCACGTGTGCGCGGGCGATCGCAGTGACGTAATATTCCGTCACTGGCCAAATAGGCCCAGGGCACTGGGACGGAAATAATAAAGGAAATGAAGAAGGTGAAATGACAGGTCATTGACAATAGTTAACATAACTGGCAATTTTTATCTTAACCCCTTTCTGACACTGGGACGGAATATTGTGTCCAGTGTCTGAAAGGGGTTAAGATAAAAATTGCCAGTTATGTTAACTATTGTCAATGACCTGTCATTTCACCTTCTTCATTTCTTTTATTATTTCAAGTGCACCCTTTCACCCAATCCCTTTAATCACTCATTCCTTTCACATTTCATTCCTCACATCATTTCAGTTTCAGCACCCTGTTTAACCATTCACATTCTTGATCCATCCATTAGCATCCATCCATCACTAATTCATGTCTTATTAATATCATTTACTCACTACACACTAGCCATCTATTTTTAGTCTTGTTCAGTTTCCTACCTTTAATTATTACTTAATTCACATATCTTTATTATCTACTTACCTTCCCCTACATTCATAAATTAATTTTTAATTTTATTCACTAATCATTCATCATGAAGTTCCTTTATTTCCATTTATTTCTCTTATATTAATCATTCATCATTTCAGCCCCCTTCAGCTCATCTGTAAGGATTCCGGACTTTCCTTTGTGCCTGTTTTGCCCTAATCCAAAATGCAGTCTTGCATGTCGCCCTTTCATGGAACTTCCTGTCTGTCCTGATTATTTAAGTCCGGGTCGTGTGCTCCTCTTTGCCTGAGTATTTTGCTGCTGTTGGCTCCTAAGCTCCTGCCTGTCTGCTGGTTGACTCCCTGCTGCTGCTACTCGTTACTCGGTGCTCTGCCTCGCTACGTTCTGCTGCCTACAGTCCTGTTCTCTGTGCTTCTCCCTGATGCTATCTGTGCTTAACTACTGTCTGGACAGCTAGTTGGAGCTATTGGCCCCTGGAACTACTGTGGCCAGTAAGGAATCCTGACATCATCATCTCCTGTGAAGAAGAAACGGAGAGTGGTGGTCATGGGGGATACCCTGTTGAGAGGAACAGAGGCCGCTATCTGCAGACCGGATATAACTTCAAGAGAAATGTGCTGTCTTCCAGGTGCAAAAATTAAAGATGTGTCTGACAGGATATCAGGACTCTTCAGACTTACAGATGACTACCCATTCCTGCTACTACATGTGGGGACAAATGACACCACAAGAAACGACCTGGAAACCATCTGCAGAGACTTTGAAGACTTAGGCAAGAAAGTGAAAGAAATGGGCGCACAGGTGGTCTTCTCTTCCATCCTCCCAGTGGATGGCCATGGAGCAAGGAGGTGGAATAAGATTCTGCAGGTGAACAACTGGCTACGTCGATGGTGCCGTCAGCAACGATTTAGATTTATGGATCACGGAGTGAATTACATTTACGATGGACTACTTGCTAGAGATGGGGTGCACCTTACGAAGACTGGAAAACATGTATTTGGAAGTCACCTTGCTACACTTGTAAGGAGAGCTTTAAACTAGAACAACATGGGAAGGGAAGCAAAAGGCCAGAGAAAGCCATACACCTGACAAATGCTATTGAGAACTCTGCTATTAGAAGTGGAAAGGAAGAACAAAGACAAAAGAATCTAATTAATAAAAATATTGGAGAAAGAGAAACCAATCACAAACTAAATTGTTTCTATACTAATGCTTTGGGCAACAAACAAGGAGAAATGGAACTACTAACGCAGGAAAAGAAATATGATGTCATTGGAATCACTGAAACTTGGTGGGACGATACACATGATTGGAATACAAGAATAGAAGGATACAACTTATTTGCAAGAAACAGACTTGATAAACAAGGAGGAGGTGTCGCATTGTATGTTAGAAACGCGTATATCTGCACAGAGATTGAAGCTTCAGAGACTGGGAGTTCTGTGGAAACTGTTTGGGTAAGAATACAAGGACAGAACAATGGAAAGGACACCATTGTAGGCATTTACTACAGGCCGCCTGTGCAAGCTGAAGATATGGATGATCTCTTTATGCATCAAATGGCCAAGTTCTCCAAAAAATATGACATAGTGGTCATGGGAGATTTCAACTATCCAGGCACTTGTTGGGAATCTCTCTCAGGCAAAACTAACAGGTCAAGGAAATTCTTATCCTCTCTTGCTGACAACTTTATTTTCCAAAAGGTAGGGGATAAAAACAAGGGGAACTGCTACCTTGGATCTAATCCTTATAAACAGGGAGGAAATGGTTGAGGAGGTAAAAGTGGCTGGGACCCTAGGAGGTAGCGACCATGCTATTTTAGAATTTTGGATAACTAGAGGAGGAAGACCTGTGAAGACTCAGACTTCAAGGTTAGATTTCAGAAAGGCAGATTTTAAGGGATTCAGAAAGAGAATTGGAGGGATCCGATGGCTGGATATCCTTAAAGACAAAAATGTCCAGGAAGGATGGGAAATCTTGAAAAATGAAATTCTCAAAGCACAATTGTTAACAATTCCGAAAAGAGGGAAGAATAGGAAGCATTTAAGGAAGCCAGGATGGATGAACACAGAACTTAAGCACATGCTAAAAAGGAAGAAAAAAATGTTTATAAAATGGAAAGAGGGAGGCATATCTAAAGAAGAATATAATGCTGTCTGCAGAACCTGCAGGGCACAAATCAGATTACTAAAGCTGACAATGAATTGAGGCTTGCAAGAGATGTCAAAAACAATAATAAAGGATTTTGGGGATATGTCAAAAGTAAAAGAAAAGTCAAAGATGCTATAGGATTTTTACAGGATGAAAATGATGAAATGGTAAGACAGGATGTTGAGAAGGCCGAACTTTTAAATTCCTATTTTGCATCTGTTTTCTCTCAGAAAGGAAATGTTACATCAACTGTTCTTCACTGTCCTATTAAGGGAATAGAAGAATCCAGGATATCTATAAACAGAAAGATAGTGAGGAAACACTTAGCTAACCTAAATGAATTCAAGTCTCCAGGTCCAGATGAATTACACCCCAGAGTACTGAAGGAGACAGCAGAAGAAATTTTTGAACCCCTCTCCATAATCTTTGAAAATTCTTGGAGAACAGGAGAAGTCCCAGAAGACTGGAGAAGAGCAAATGTTGTTCCTATCTTCAAAAAGGGGAAGAAGGTGGACCCAGGCAACTATAGGCCGGTGAGTCTGACTTCTATACCAGGAATGATCTTTGAACAAATTATTAAACAACATGTATATCAGTACCTGGATAAGAATGAAGTGATTAAACAGAGTCAGCATGGGTTTGTAACTAATAAGTCTTGTCAGACTAACTTAATTTCCTTCTATGACGGAATCACTGATTGGGTGGATCAAGGAAATGCTGTAGATATAGTATATCTTGACTTCAGCAAAGCATTTGACAAAGTATCTCATACAATCCTTATTGAAAAAATGACAAAGTATGGAATGGACAAGGCAACTGTTAGGTGGATTCATAACTGGCTTAGTGATCGGACCCAAAGAGTGGTCGTAAATGGCTGCACATCCAGTTGGAAGAATGTCTCAAGTGGGGTACCACAGGGCTCTGTCCTGGGCCCTGTATTGTTCAACATCTTTATCAATGATTTAGATGAAGGAATTGAGGGCAAACTGATTACATTTGCTGATGACACAAAGCTGGGAGGGATAGGTAATACTAGAGAAGAGAGAGAGAGAGGATTCAAAAAGATATAAATAAACTGGAGAAGTGGGCAGCAACTAACAGAATGTTTTTTAACAGGGAAAAATGCAAAGTACTACATCTGGGCAATAAAAATGAAAAAAGCATATACAGAATGGGAGGAATAGGCCTAAGCAACAGCACATGTGAAAAAGACTTGGGTATACTAATAGATCACAGACTGAATATGAGTCAACAGTGTGATGCAGCAGCAAAAAAGGCAAATGCAATTGTAGGATGTATTAACAGAAGCATACAGTCTAGATCACGTGAAGTCATTATTTCCCTCTACTCCTCTTTGGTCAGACCTCATCTGGAATATTGTGTCCAGTTTTGGGCACCACATTTTAAAAAAGACATCAACAAACTGGAGCAAGTTCAGAAAAGAGCGACCAGAATGGTGACCGGTCTGCAAACCCTGTCTTATGAGGAAAGGTTGCAGGATTTGGGAATGTTTAGTTTGCAAAACAAAAGACTGAGAGGAGACTTAATAGCTGTCTACAAATATCTAAAGGGCTGTCACATTGTAGAAGGATCAACTTTATTCTCATTGGCACAAGGAAAGACTAGAAGCAATGGGATGAAACTGAATGGGAGGAGACACAGATTAGATATTAGAAAAACTTTTTGACAGTTAGAGTGATCAATGAGTGGAACAAGCTGCCACGAGAAGTGGTGAGTTCTCCTTCAATGGAAGTCTTCAAACAGAGGCTGGACAGACATCTGTCTGGGATGATTTAGCGAATCCTGCTTTGAGCAAGGGGTTGGACCAGATGGCCCAGGAGGTCCCTTCCAACTCTACGATTCTATGATTCTATGATTCCTCTAGGTCTGTGTTTGTCCTTGCTGTGGTACTGGACTTGTGTGGGACTTTCAGCACAAAAGGTACACATTGTGACCTTCTCTGGTTAATGCCACTTCTATACAATATAATGCTGGATTTCTACATTTAAGTGTTGTGTGCATTTCCACCCTTATGATTGTTGGACTTCTACACTTTAGTGCTGTGTGCGTGCTCATTCTTAATATCGCTGGACTGCCTCATAAAATGCGGTGTTCTTGCTGTCATACATTCTGCTGGACTTCTACGTTTAGTGCCTTGTACACACCTGCTTTATATTACTGTTCGACTGGTTATATTAGTGATTGCGCCCTGTTCTTCAGTTACTCTGGACATTTCTATATTGAGCTGTGTTTTCGTTACAATTGCAGGAAGTGCTCTGTTAGTTTTGTTACACTTGTTAAATATACTTATTTGCATCAACTCTGGTCTCAGTTTCATATTATCCCACGGAATCAGATTCTGTAGTACCAATATCATCTTCACACCGACACCGTTTCATTGTCCTATACTTTTTCCTGGCATATTCACTCTTTGCTTTCTCCTCACTAGTTCATACTGTATTTGTCACTAATTTTACTTCTACCTATATCTGCTCAAATACTCCCCCTCAGTCACGTTACAATTATTCACTCATCTCCATTTCACTTCTTTTCACATATCCCACCATCCACCTCCATCATAGCTCTCGTCACTGGTTCACCCGTCATATACGAACCGATACATCTTCCTAGTCTCTCATTGTCCTTATGATGCGCAGCTTTCCCGAGCTCGGGGGCTTCCAGTGACGCTTGTCCCTTGACATGCTTGCCTGCCGGGAGCATCTCCAGGAAGTTCACATCATCCGAGGAATGCGGCCGTGGCGTGTGCCGCTCATATCACGGAAAGTGCCAACTTCCACCTCACGCTGATAGGTCAATGTAGCATACAAAAACGCAGCTGCCCCTCACCCTGACAGAACCCTGGAAGAAGCTGGCGGCGAAATGGACATCGGGGTGAGGGGACACTGAGGTGATCGTTTCCACTTGGGATATTACTGACATCTCTTACCAGGTAATCTTGCACACTGCACTTTATGTATACAGTATTTTATTTAACCACCTACTACTTATTACCAGTATGGCTCCCTTACCATGAATTGATATCTCCGTGTATTGACTGGTTACATATTGTCTCTAATCTAACTTATCCTGCACTTGCAATATCTCTCATTAAAAGCTTTACCATGACTTGATATCTCCATGGATTGGCTGGTTATACAATGATTTCAATTAAACTTACCCTGCACTTGCAATATCTCATTCTTGGCTGATGTATCACCTGTCAATAAATGTTAGATCTTTCATACTTTTGAGTCCATATCTGGATATATTATAGGTACTGTGAGGTAGCGCTGTCATTCAAGGTTGGGGGACACTCGCTTGGCAGCCACACATTCAGATCCAGCTCGGGTTATCATAAGCCATAACAGTCCATGAGGTTTATTTGCCATCATAAACCACAGCAGCAATATACAACATCGCAGCTTCCATTATATAGCTTCACATGACAGCATAGCGTCCATTATACAGGCTATTTAGCCCCAGGGTTATCTCACCCACGTCAGGGTTCCCATATGGCTGTTTCTCCAGGCTGCAGACATCCACTCACTCCTCAGGGACTCTCAGACACTGGCCGCCATTACCCACACAGCCGCTGCACAGGCTGTTAGTGAGGAGATCCTTCTCCTCAAGGGACCTTCCAAACTGGACAAATCAGGTCCCAGCATTCACCCTTGTGACCTAACCTGGCCACATTATAAGGTCCATAGCCACGCCCACCGGGTCACATGACTATGACCTCACCACAGGTCCTTCACACAGACATATATACTTTACAATAGCGTTCAAAAACATACATCTGTCTCTATCTCAAGGTCACCCACCTTGAGATACATAATGGCTCTTCAACCACTCACATTCTTGGGACATCCACACAGCGCCCCCTAGTGGACACAGTGGTCATTACACCACATACCCCGCCCCTCTGTTCAAACTTGTGGGGTTGAACACACAATCTTACACCAGGATCTCGAGACCGGGCACTCATCACACCTTGCCCCACAGGTCGAGAGAACCGTCTCCATCTGTCATACGGCCTCATCTCTGTGTTAGGCCTCCCCCGACCCCAGAGGTCAAAATATCGGTCATTGTCTTTAACCCTCCAGTTGCAGTCTGTCTGCGTCATCAGACACTGTTTAGTCACCACCCTCCTAGAGTGCGCTTCGTCACCTGACCGTTGTCCCACTGACCGGCTCTCCCGTTTGGTACGGTCATCAGTCTTAATCGGTCCTACTGTCTGGCCTGAGTCTGACTCATTCAGCGTCTCACAGGAACAGCGGTCTCTCAGCCTCGAACGGCCCGTCGAACTGCCACTTGCTGACATTCTTCGGCCACCTGCCATGTGACTACTTGGAGGAACCCTTCGGGTCCTTACATCTTGGGTTGGAGGCGGCCGCCACCTGGTATTCTGTACTTCTTTATTAATTTGCTGACGGTCCAGCCTCAACTGCTCAATTTCTTGCAGGTACCCCACTCGATACTCCACGAGCATCCGAAAGTCTCTCAGGCTCTCCATGGAGCCAAACACGATGATGGGAATTCTACCCACTTCACTGGATACCTGGTCTTCATCATCAGGAGGGATCCTCACCCTCAACACACCGGAGATATTCATGAGGTCTTGCATCACCTTCCCGGATCTTCCAATGATTCTCCCAATCAGAGCTTTGGGTACCGGAACCACATCTTTCCGCAAACCCTGCCGATCCATAGCCTCTCTTGCTATCTCTAGGCGTCGAGCAGCCTTCACATTGCTCTGCCTAACCAATTGTTTTACACGTAGACACTGCAAATGCATCTCTTTCAGGACAGCTACTTGGTTTGATGTATCTTCTCTGGCTGATACTATCACTAACTGCCGAGTCTCAGGTGCCCAGTGCACCTCACACGCCTTGACCGCCTCTTTGAAAGCCTCATGCACACCTGTCACGGGGGCTTAGTTCAACTAAGGCTGAAAGACCCGGGGCCCCTGTGGTGTCCCTTTACTAGGGGAAACCCTGTCTGACCCTCAACCCAGGGTTTTTGCTGAACGTGCAAATGCCTGAGCCTCCGACCTTTCCTTATCTCCTGCTCAGCCCTGCACTTAACCCTCCACCCTCCACCCAGTGAGAAGTCACCACCAAAGCTCCCACACAAATAATGACAGACAGGGAGAACTTAAACTGCACTGCGTCGCACACACACAGGAATAAACAGTAATGTGAACAGGGCACAACTAAACACAAATATGGGAAGGAGAAAGGATAACGACGGATCATACGACACCAGATATGAATCTCTCTCTCTTGAACACCTCCACTCCAGACCGGAACCACTTGGTATGAAACACAAGCTATAATCGGCGACGCCCATAGGCCAGCATGACTATTTAAAGACCGTGGGCGTGACTAACCATCCAACCTGGTCTCCAGCAGGATTAACCCCCGAGAGCCTGAAGATCAGGCCGGCGCCACTGAGGCTATAGTGGCTGGAGGTGGAACTACCTCTGCCTGCCGGATGCTGTGGTGTGAACAGCGTCCGACATGACAGTACCCCGTCTTCTACGAGGGACCCCAGGGCCCTCAAGACTCATAGGACCCGGCTTGTCCGGATGACGACGGTGAAAAGAACTGACCAGCCGATCCGCATGTATGTCTGAGGCTGGAACCCAAGACCTCTCCTCTGGACCATACCCCCGCCAGTGCACCAAATACTGAAGAGTACGGCGTACTACTCGAGAGTCCACTACCTTGGCGACCTCGAACTCTAACTCGCCATCCACCATGACTGGAGGTGGCATCGGCGTTGTGTCCACAGAGCCTACCACCTTTTTCAATAAAGCCCTGTGAAACACGTTGTGTATCTTGTACACTGCGGGAAGTTCCAACCGATAAGCCACTGGGTTAATGATGGCAGAAATCCTAAAAGGCCCAATAAACCTTGGACCCAGTTTTAAAGAAGGGATTTTGAGTTTTATGTTCTTCGTAGCTAACCACACCCATTCACCCACACACAGGTCCGGACCTGGCACGCGTCTACTGTCAGCCACCCGTTTGTACCTGGCACTCATGCTCAACAAACGCTGTTTCACCCGCCTCCAGACTGATGACAATTGGGCTCCTAGCTGATCCTCCTCCGGGACACCCCCGGAGTCACCCTGACGTAAGGTACAAAACTGAGGATGTTGACCGTACACACAAAAGAATGGAGACTCTCCTGATGACTCTTGGCGGTGATTATTTAATGCGAATTCGGCCAGAGGAAGGAAAGTAGACCACTCCTCCTGGTTGTCGGACACAAAGCATCGTAAATACTGTTCAAGATTTTGGTTCATGCGCTCAGTTTGTCCATTAGACTGTGGATGAAACGCCGATAAATGTGACAACTTGATCCCCAACCTTGAGCAAAAAGCTTTCCAAAACCTCGCCACAAATTGCGTACCCCTATCAGATACTATGTCAGACGGTACTCCGTGGAGTCTGACCACCTCCTTCACAAATACCTGAGCCAACGTCTTAGCATTGGGCAAAGAGGACAATGCCACAAAATGCGCCATCTTTGAAAAACGGTCAACCACCACCAGGATGACCGTGTTCCCTGCCGAGGCTGGCAAGTCAGTGATAAAATCCATGGAGATTTCTGTCCATGGCCTATTGGGTACCCCCAGAGGCTGTAGCATGCCAGCAGGACGGGTTCAGGGTGACTTAGCCCTAGCGCACGAGATGCAAGCTGCCACGTACGAGACCACGTCCTGCCGGATTTTGGGCCACCAGAAACGACGCGATACCAGCTCTAAGGTGCCCTTCACCCCTGGGTGACCAGCCAGTACCGAATCGTGGTGTTCCTTCAACACCTTAGGCCGAAGATGCAGGGGTACAAATGATTTGTTGGCGGGAAGTCCTGGTGGTACCTCCTCTTGGGCCTCGGCAATCTCCGCCTCTACCTCAGTCGTGAGAGCCGAGACCACTACCCCTTTCTGGAGGATGGGTACCGGCTCTTCCCGAGGTTCTCCCCCCGGAAAACACCTAGACAAAGCATCCGCCTTGGTGTTTTTAGCCCCGGGACGGTACGTCACAAGAAAATTGAAACAAGTAAAAAACAATGCCCAGCGAGCCTGCCTAGGAGACAGACGCTTGGCCGACTCCAGGTAGAGCAGATTCTTATGGTCGGTGATAACTGTGACCTGGTGAGCCGCCCCCTCCAAGAAGTGTCGCCATTCCTCAAAAGCCAGTTTGATGGCCAACAACTCCCTGTTGCCGATATCATAATTCCGTTCGGCCGGCGACAACTTCTTGGAGAAGTAGGCGCATGGATGCATCTCGCTCAAGGACGAGCCTTGAGACAGTACTGCCCCCACTCCCACCTCCGACGCATCAACCTCTACCACAAAAGGTTTAGACACGTCTGGTTGCACCAGAATGGGGGCTGAAGCAAAACTATTCTTCAGACGCTCAAATGCACGTATAGCCACCTCAGGCCAGTTCGCCAGATCGGCACCCTTTTTTGTCATGTCCGTGAGCGGTTTGGCGACAGTCGAAAAGTGTTTTATAAATTTCCTATAATAATTCGCAAACCCCAGGAACCGCTGGAGTGCTTTCAGACTCTCCGGCCTCTCCCATTGCAACACCGCTTGCACCTTAGCGGTGTCCATTTTAAAACCAGCTGCGGACACAATATATTCCAAAAAGGGCAACTCCTGGACAAAAAATAAACATTTTTCCAGCTTAGCATAGAGCTGGTTCTCCCGGAGCAACTGTAACACCTGCCTAACATGCTGCAAATGAGTGTCCCGATCGCTAGAATAAATGAGGATATCATCCAGGTATACAATCACAAATCTCCCCAGGACATGAGCAAAGACATCATTAATAAAATGTTGGAAAACGGCAGGCGCGGTGGTCAACCCAAACGGCATAACCAGACTCTCAAAATGACCCTCAGGAGTGTTAAACGCCGTCTTCCACTCATCCCCCTGACGGACCCTTATGAGGTTATACGCCCCCCTGAGGTCCAGCTTGGAAAACCATTTTGCCCCCGCTACCTGGTTGAACAAATCCGGGATCAACGGCATTGGGTAGGGATCACGGATAGTAATCTGGTTTAACTCTCGGAAATCCAGACACGGGCGTAACCCCCCATCTTTCTTCTTAATGAAGAAAAACCCCGCGGCTACAGGCGAGGACGAAGGCCGGATGTGACCTTTGCTCAGACTCTCCGCGATGTAGTCTTTCAGAGCTTGTCTCTCAGGACCAGAAATATTAAACATCCTGGCCTTAGGTAATTTGGCCCCGGGTTTTAGCCTAATAGCACAGTCATAGGCTCTATGTGGAGGCAGTTCTGAGCAACCCTTCTCAGAGAAAACATCCGCGAAATCCTGCAAAGCCTCCGGCAGGCTGGGCGTCACGGCGGACACACATGTGGCCAAGCAATTGTCTTGGCAGAAACCACTCCATTGTACTATGTCCTGAGTTTTCCAATCAATTACCGGGTTGTGCCTGGACAGCCATGGAAAACCCAGGACCATTTGAGCTGGGAGATTACGGAGGACCCTACATGTAACCGACTCAGAATGTAGGACCCCAATGTGGAGTTTCACCTCTGCCACAAACTCAGTAATCTCCCCTTGAGGGAGGGGAACAGCATTAATGGTCACCACCTGTATGGGGTGAGGAAGTTTTTCAATCTTAAACCCGGCGGTGTGTGCAAACTCCTCATCTATGAGATTGGTGGCGGAACCGCTATCCACAAACACTGATATAGGTAGCTCTCTGCCGGCAACAATAACCTTGGCAGGGAGCATACAATGAGATACCATCATGGAGGATATGCATACGCTCAGTTGGGTCTCCTCCATACCCTCTGAGCTTAACAGTTTTCCGCCGGTGTGACCCTCTTAGGTAGTACCGGGCAAACGTTAACATAATGACCACCTTTACCACAGTAGAAACATGCTCCGGACTTCCGGACTCCCGGAGCACGAGGCTGAACCTGTGCCACGCCAGCAATCTGCATAGGTTCAGGGGACTCATCTACTTCAACCACACCTGCACCTCTGTTTTCCCCCAGAGGTAGCGTCTCCTGTGCCCCCTGACGAAAACGGCGATCAATACGTATCACCAAACTCATGGCAGACTCCAATGATGCCGGAGTCTCATACATCAGGAGGGCTTGTTTCACCCTCCCTGATACCCCATGAATAAACTGGCTCCGCAGTGCTGGGTCATTCCACTGTGTGTCTACAGCCCAGCGGCGAAATTCCGAACTATAGTCTTCTGCCAAGCGCTCCCCCTGGCGGAGGGCGCGGATTTTAGATTCCGCTAGAGCCAGTCGGTCAGGGTCATCGTAAATGAGCCCGAGGGCAGAAAAAACATTATCGACCGAATGAAATGTAGCAGAGTCAGGTGGTAAGGAAAATGCCCATGCTTGGGGGTCACCACTCAGTAATGACAACACCAGCCCTACTCGCTGGGCCTCATTACCTGAGGATATTGGCCGCATGCGGAAGTATAATTTGCAGGCCTCCCGAAATACGACAAATTTGCTGCGATCGCCTGAAAATCGTTCTGGCAGCGGAAACTTCGGCTCTGCACCGATACCTGCAGATGCCGTTTGCACCTTTGCTACTACCAGGCCCTGCTGCTGAACTGCCCCATTCAACTCGGAGACCTGTATGGACAGCGCCGCCAACTGGCGGGTTATGGAATCTAATGGATCCATGGACTCCTGAAAAAATGTGGGCCGATTATAATGTCACGGGGGCTTAGTTCAACTAAGGCTGAAAGACCCGGGGCCCCTGTGGTGTCCCTTTACTAGGGGAAACCCTGTCTGACCCTCAACCCAGGGTTTTTGCTGAACGTGCAAATGCCTGAGCCTCCGACCTTTCCTTATCTCCTGCTCAGCCCTGCACTTAACCCTCCACCCTCCACCCAGTGAGAAGTCACCACCAAAGCTCCCACACAAATAATGACAGACAGGGAGAACTTAAACTGCACTGCGCCGCACACACACAGGAATAAACAGTAATGTGAACAGGGCACAACTAAACACAAATATGGGAAGGAGAAAGGATAACGACGGATCATACGACACCAGATATGAATCTCTCTCTCTTGAACACCTCCACTCCAGACCGGAACCACTTGGTATGAAACACAAGCTATAATCGGCGACGCCCATAGGCCAGCATGACTATTTAAAGACCGTGGGCGTGACTAACCATCCAACCTGGTCTCCAGCAGGATTAACCCCCGAGAGCCTGAAGATCAGGCCGGCGCCACTGAGGCTATAGTGGCTGGAGGTGGAACTACCTCTGCCTGCCGGATGCTGTGGTGTGAACAGCGTCCGACATGACAACACCTTCCTCAGCACAGGCTTCTTGCATGTCCGCTGGTACATCGATCACAGACTGGAAGGTCGTGGTCTTGCTCTCTTCCTGGACCGAAGGCTCTGGCTTTACCACGGACACTTCCCCCACTACAGTTGCCCCGACCGGGTGACTGTCTTCTTTAGTTCTTAACTCACCAACTTCACACAATGGGATCACTTCATGACCCTTTGGCACGATGGCTACTGGAAGTTCTGTCTTATTATCACTCGCGCTCACCCGCGGTAAGTCTTCGTCCAACTTCTCTCGCAGAAGACTTTTTATTACTCCTCTGAGTTCCTCCATCTCTTCCTTGAGGTTCTTGTTCACACTTTGCCAGCGGGACAGGACAGGTGACCTCTGAGCTCCAAGACTTCTTTCTCGAGCTCCTCGACCCTGTGCTCGGCCATTTGTCTCAGGACTCTTTCTCGTTTGACGTGTTCATCCACCTCTTCTCTGAGGGCTTTATTCAGTCCTTGCCACGTTACCATGTGACCTTTGAGCTCAGAGACTTCTTTCTCTAGCCCTTCTATTCTGTGCTCCCTTTCTTTCTCAGAGCCACAGTCACCCCCAGAGATTAAGTCATCCCTCCAGTTACTCACTAACCGGGTGACTACTTCCGCCGTCTTATCCACGAGGTCAGCGTCAGTTTTGTCACGAGTTTCAGTCAGCACAGCACTAGATTCTGTCCTAGTGGTGGCTACTGGCAACAACACGTCACAGTCACACCACATCGTACGGTGAACCCCCAAGACACTCTCTATCGGTGTGTCAGCTCCGCTCTTTTTGTTTACCACACCATTCTCATTCACACTGTGGTACCCTTCAGGTGACGTCAGGTCAGTAAATCAATCTAACGCAATTCTTTCTCTGGTCACCCCTACGTCTGGCCTGTCCACGTTAGGAGGCGTCAGTGTCTTCATAGTGGTTAGTCCAACAGTAGGAACGTCTCCACCCTCGTGGCATATATCATCAAACCTGACAAAGTCCCGGCCCAGTCCAAGGCATACACTAAGTCTGATGGTATACTGCCCCCTTGGCTCTCAAAGCCTTCGAGCGCCTCAAACATTATTCTGTCTACCGCATAGTTCACTGTGACCCCATGTGCACAGCGAACCTGGACCATTTTCTTGGTCAGACAGAAAGTGAGAGGAGTTCCTACCAGCGTCACCTGACTCTTTGAGTCCAACCGTCCCGAGATCCCTTCCCGGTGTAGCATCACGGAACACACTTGCGGCCAGTCATCACTCGGAAAGAATATCCCACATTCTGGAAATGACATACATGAACACTGCAGTTTCCCAGACATACCCACTGAGCCAACCAGTGCTGCCATTTCATCAAACTCGGCCCCTTTCTGGACCACCACCCCAATTTGGGTTACCTCCTCCCTCTGAGACTCCACCCCTTTTTGGGTTACCACCCCAGTTTGGGACTCCACTTCTTTTTTGGCTACCACCCCAATTTGGGACTCCACCCTTTTTGGGCTACCACCCCGGTTTGGGTCACCGCCCCCTTTTGGGACTCCACCCCCTTCCGGGATCTCCCCATGTCTGTTATACCGGTCTTCTCAGAGCACAGTTCACACCACACAGTTTGTCTCTTACGATACCACACAAGTCCTTGCTGGCACCACCACAGCTCCTGCTGTCACCGATCACCGGCACCACCGGCTGCTGTTCACACACACAGCGGCTGGAGTCACTGCAGCTCCTACTGCGCCGTCTTCGTGGACCCGCCGATCCACTGGAAGCCGCTTGTCACCTTCGTGGCCCCACCGAGCCACATCAAGCCGCTTGTCACCTTCTTGACTCCCTCTGAGCCACCACAGGCTGAGTCGAGAAAAAAGAAGAAAAAACACACCACAAAAAACTCCAAAACTCACGTGTCCTGACTGTGTGCTATTCAGGATGCTCCTGTCTCCACTTGAGACTGTCCAACACACAGGGCGCACCGGGTGCGATTCAGGGAGCAACCCTCCTCCCAAGGTCTCCCCACACACCGGCCTCACCAGGTCTAGGGGCTCGGCGGGTGCTCTTCAGGACATCTGTCTCCGCCTGAGACTGCCCAACACTCGCGCCTCACCAGGTCCAAGGTCACACCATGTGCTCCTGGGATCCGACTCTGCTCCCAGGGCTGACCCTCCAGGACCTTTCCTCACTGGACCCTCCAGGTACACGGTCTTCCTCACTGACCCAGGTCAGTACCACACGATCAGCTGTCCGATACCTGTGTCGGCCACACGGGTCACCGTTTTACTCATTGACCCAGGTCAGTACCACACGAACACCAGTCAGTTTCTCCTGTGTCGCCCACACAGGTCCTCGGGTACCTCTTCTCCGCAGAGGCACCCTAGCAATCACCAGTCTCTTTCTCCTGGGGAAGCAGCCGCAGTGAGCTCACCAATCCGGACAGTGCCTTACTCACTAGGCCGCCCCACGGTTTCCATAACCACAGCCGGACAGTGGCTTCCCCACTTGCAGGCCGACACAGACTCTGCTCACACGTGGCCGGTCAGCAGCACATCACATGGCTTCCACAACCGTCAGCCCTCCTGGCTCAGCGTTGCTCTTTGCCACCGAATTTTGCCGTCCTTATCCGTTGCTCACAGCAACAAGGCTACAACACTGCACGCATCCTCCACCAATTGTGAGGTAGCGCTGTCATTCAAGGTTGGGGGACACTCGCTTGGCAGCCACACAATCAGATCCAGCTCGGGTTTTCATAAGCCATAACAGTCCATGAGGTTTATTTGCCATCATAAACCACAGCAGCAATATACAACAGCGCAGCTTCCATTATATAGCTTCACATGACAGCATAGCGTCCATTATACAGGCTATTTAGCCCCAGGGTTATCTCACCCACGTCAGGGTTCCCATATGGCTGTTTCTCCAGGCTGCAGACATCCACTCACTCCTCAGGGACTCTCAGACACTGGCCGCCATTACCCACACAGCCGCTGCACAGGCTGTTAGTGAGGAGATCCTTCTCCTCAAGGGACCTTCCAAACTGGACAAATCAGGTCCCAGCATTCACCCTTGTGACCTAACCTGGCCACATTATAAGGTCCATAGCCACGCCCACCGGGTCACATGACTATGACCTCACCACAGGTCCTTCACACAGACATATATACTTTACAATAGCGTTCATAAACATACATCTGTCTCTATCTCAAGGTCACCCACCTTGAGATACATAATGGCTCTTCAACCACTCACACTCTTGGGACATCCACACAGCGCCCCCTAGTGGACACAGTGGTCATTACACCACAGTACCCTTCTTGATACCTTATTCACTACTATTATACATATCGTGTACCACAGCATTTCTTCATCTACCTCAAATTTGTTGTCCATTAGGGGGTATTGATAAAAATATTATGTTACTAACATTTTGATTCTATTTTTCTATATAAATTTCTCCCCCCCAGTTACAACTGTCTATTGCCTCAACAGCATCCCCTATATGACATTTTCTGTTTTCAACCTGTTTTTAAACTTGTGTATAAATAAAATAAAATTTTAATATGGATCTCTTCCTAACTCGACCCTTCATTTTTATTTGTGTGGTTTGAGTTGACATTGAAGAACTGTAGATCACACAGTTCCTGTCTCTCATCTCTATTTAGATTAGACGTCCAGGATGTTTTTTTTGGGAGGACTTCAACTTCAGAGGTGAATACTTTAGTAAAGATTTCAATTGATGAGCAAGTGCTCAGGGATAGGAATTTTTTGGATTTACTAAATAGTTTTTCAGGAAAGTTACTCACCTCTCCTGCTGTGTTATCCTCTTGTAATGATTCCAGATTTCTGAGTGCTTCTTTTTCCTCCATTGTGGTGAAAGTGTTCATGGTATCATTCTTGTGATGTAGTTTATTAAAAATTATTTTCCTGGCGAAGAGATGTAGGTCTTGCTACTGTGAATGGGTCTAAGTGACATGAGGTAGAGAATGTTAGTGCCACGACTGCAGCCACGGATGCTGCCCAGCAGGCGCCTCCACGCCGACTGACCACGACGGCGAGGGGCGGGCGTCCCCCGGGGACGTAATATGGACCCTCTATACCACAGAGGGGGACCTGAGCCTACCCGAACTAGGGAAGGGTGGCGACTGGGATTCTGTGGCAGCTGAGCATGTGGACAAGGAGAAGACACGTAGGACTTGATAACACCGCACAACTTCAGGTATAAAAAACGTAAAGTTTACTAAAGTAAAGTCACACAGTACATAGACGAAACAGGGCTATGCCAGGCTCCCGATTCCACACCGCCCAGAAGGGTACCACCCAGTGGACCCCAAGGCACCATCAGATCACCAAGGCACACATAGGCGGGACATCGGGACACAGGCAGGACATAAGGGTACATAAGGACATCAGGACACAGGCTGGACATCAGGACACAGGCTGGGCATCAGGACATCAGAGTCACCGGCAGACATCAAACAGGAGACGTTCGGTTCCGGACATCCGACACTACCTACAGGCACCACTGCAGTAATCAAGCTCCAGGCAGCGGTCATCAGGTTCCAGACTGTGGTTGTCAGGCTCCGGGCATTGGACCTAAGAAGAAACTCAAGCATGATGGTGCTAGAACTGCAGGATTGCTGGGCCTGCATGGAGCTAGCACCGCATGGTAGCCAGAGAACAGGGTAGTAGATGCTCAGCAGGAACACCGGTTACAAGAGACTCAGAGTCACTGGGTGCGAGGCTCCAAACACAGAGGGTTTCCAGGAATATAACACAGCAGACACTGTTCAGACAGGGTCAGGTACAGGATCAAGGATTCAGGACTGGATATACCACCTCCAGGGCAAGGCGCAGGAACAGGAAAAAGCAGGAATCAAGACAGGGACTTTGGTACCAAAACATAGACAGGAGAGGTCCAGGGACACAGACACAAAACAAACATGGCACAGTTCAGGAGCTTTGAGAGTAGCTCTGGCCACGTCCAGCAGGGAAGGGGAAGTTTATATAGGAGCTGCCCCTCAGCAAATGGCTGGGCACAGCATTTCAAGTACACATACTAACCCTGATAAAAGCAGGGGAGGTGTGGCCGCGCAAGCCGTAAGCACAAACATAAACCCTTACAGCACAATCAGTGCAGGAACTGAGGCTCAGGGCACCTGGCAGTGGCTGCATGCCCAGACACACGTGGAAAATCATGCACCAGCTGTAAATGACCTCGCAACCCGCAGACAGCTTCCACAGTGGCAACCAGGGACTGCACATGCGGATGGTCATGAAGCAGAGCAAAGACCTAACAACACATGTATGGCTATGCAGCAGAGCAGGGAACTGAGCAGGCTCCAAACAGGTAATAGACAACAGTATTCCAGCTCAATTAGGGGGAAAGGAGCAAGGGGTTAAAGCAAAGACATGCATTATGACACTGAAAACCAGGTACAGAAAGAATGGCGTGACAGTTAGGCCTTTTTTAAGAGATGTAATTGAGTGGTGGTAAGTAGGTGTTGCAACAGGTTAATTAGCTTTTGATGATCTGCCATATCTCTGCAACTTTTCGATCTTGTAAAAATATAGGGGATATCAAACAATACGAGAAACAAGCATACAAACTTCTATATATGCCTCAATGCTCCAAAAAAATAGCATTCAATCCTCTTTCCAAATTTCAGGCTGAACTAGTGGGGATAGTTGAAAAAGCATTTGAGCAGGGCATCATCCCCTAAAAAATGGTGGATATCATCCAAAACCTGCAACCCAAGTTGCCTTCCTTTTACCTCATCCCAAAACTTCACAAGGATCGTAAACACCCTCATGGCAGGCCAATTGTTTCAGGGAATGGGGGATTATGTGAAGTAGATGCCATTTTCATCCACCACTACCTCAAACCCCTAGTGTCTACATACCCATTATACATAGAAGACACCACTGCGGCCTTACAAAGATTGAATCATCTCTGCCTGGATGACCATATGATCATGGTTACGGCAGATGTGGAAGCCTTACATACTTCCATCAAACACAAGTATGGCCTCAGGGCCACGAGATGGTATCTCGCGGCCAGCAACTTGGAGCCGGCTCTTGTAGAGCTGATCCTGATTGTTTTGGAATTTGTCCTGCATCAAAACATCTTTACATTCAACAAGCGCACCTACCTTCAGTTACAAAGAACAGCTATGAGTGCCTCCTGTGCCCCCTCGTATGCCAATTTTTTCTTGGGGGCATGAGAGAGGAACATCTTCCAGGATGATTCCATCCAGGAAATAAATCAGGTGCAGGGGTGGATGCGGTACATCCATGATATTTGGTTTGTGTAGGAGGGAACAGTTCCCGACTTGCAGACATTGATAGGCAAATTGAATGACAATATCCTCAACGTTAGATTTTCTTACCAGTTTGGTAGAGATCTCAATTTTCTGGACTTGAAAATAGGATTTTCCCCGAAAGGTAGAATCACCACGAATCTACAACAACTAATTCCCTCCTACAAGCCACATCATTGCACGCCACTGCCACCATTAGAAGCATCCCGGTAGGCCAATTCTTGAGAACAAAAGAATCTGTTCTGAGGATGTTCTCTTCGAAGAACAGGCCGCAAATTTCGCACAGAGATTCAAGGACAGGGGCTATAATAAACAGTCTATCTGCCATGGCTACAGGAGAGCCAAAAAAGCCCCCAGAGATAGTTTTATCTATCCCTCTGACAGGAAACTACAAACTGATGGACAGTTACGCTTTATTTCCACCTTCAATATCCAGTGGAATGTGCTCAAGAAGATTTGGGGTAAGCACCGGAACATCCTCATGACGGACGCTACTCTCCAGAAAGTCATTCCATCTTTTCCATTGGTGGTAGCAAGACTAAGCCAGAATTTGAAAGATCTATTGGTCCACAACCACTATAACCCCACTTTAGGCTGAATGGTAAAATCATCACAGCAAGGATTTTTTCCGTGTAGCCTTTACGGCTTCCTAAATTTGAAAAAAGGATCATATTTCCTGAATTTTGATGGTTCTAAAAAATATGAAATTAGAAAACATCTAACGTGCTCATCTTGAGTAGTGCTCTATTACACCCAATGTCCCTGTTACTTGATTTATATCGGACTTATGACTCGGGAACTTAAGGTAAGGGTGACGGAACATGTCAGGCATATAGAAAAGGTCCAAACAGTGGAAGATGGGTCACTCCTGAAAACCCTACGACAACATTTTAAAGCCTGTCATAATTATAACCCGAAAGGACTCACTATCATGGATATCAACCAAATTGACCTGGGTATAAGGGGGGAGACTTAGCAAGGTTCTGGACCAGTGCAAAAGTAGATAGATCTATAGATTAGGTGCTTTGACTTTGGTTTTAGTTCCTTTTTGTAGTTATATTTTGGGGGGTATTGGGTTGTTTTGAGGTTTTAATTTTTCTTATATCTGTTTTAATCTATGGCCTCTTACATTCTTCATAGGATGTATTCTCTCTGTCCCTCCCTTTCTGGCTGGTCGCCACTTGAGGAGATCCGGTTCCCACCATGACTCTCTCCGCAAGATGGAGATAAATGTGAATGAAATAGGAGTTCAAAGGCCACAACTCTTCACCTTGTAAATCATGCGATGGAAAAATGCTGAAACAACATATGGAAAAACAACAATAGCCATTGGTGAAGGAATACATGTGACTCCTGATGAACATACTTTATTTGGTTTCAACCCTCAAGAAATGAAAGACTATTTATACCGGTTGGTCCTCTACACCTTACATCTGGACCTTGTTCCCAGGACTTTGGCCAAATACCTGTCCAGCTGTTATCTCTCCACCTGGCCCCCCCTTTCCTAGCCCCCTTCTCCTTCCCCCATGAACTAATTTTTTCACATTGGAGACATCATCCTTTGATAATTTCATGGAAATATTTTATGGACTCCCCTCTTGGATCACCTTTTTTCACTTTGGTGGCATTTGTCCTGGACAATTTTTATGTATTGCTCCACCCCTTCCCTCTTTCCACTGTTCCGATGGACCATGAATCGTTCCCCCCATTCCTTCCTCTCCTCTCCCCGATCCCTACTGAACGTCTTCATTTTACCGTATGGAAAATACGAACCAGTGGCGGATTATAATGAGGTCAATTTGGGCAGTTGCCCCGGGCCCAGTGGGGTTAAGGGGCCCACAGCCTAGGCCAGTAAATTGCCCCATTATAATCCACCACCGCGCAGGGCCGGATTATAGGCAGGGCAGGTGGGGCTTCAGCCCCGGGGCCCCCACCACAAGAGCTTCTAAGGGGGCCCCCACCACATTCCTGCTGGCTGCTGCAATGGCACTCCATCTTCTCCCCACCTAAAAGTGAGTGACCGTGGGGGCGGCATTATGTGCTCTGCTACCAGCAGCATCTACAAGTAGCGTGAACGCTGATGCTGCTGGTAGCGTGCAAAGGCTTGTGATGAGCTCCCAGGAGGTAAGGTGTCAGGGCCCCGATCATGTGACCCCTGTCTCCTCCCCTCCTGTGACCTCATCACAAATCCTGTGCGCACAGCACAGAGCACTGAGAGCAGCCATGTATGTGGAGTGCGGCTCTGCGGGTGGAGGTCGGTGCCGGAGGCTCCATTATTCTCTATGTGGAGTGCGGCTCTGCGGGTGGAGGTCGGTGCCGGAGGCTCCATTATTCTCTATGTGGAGTGCGGCTCTGCGGGTGGAGGTCGGTGCTGGAGGCCCCTTTATTCTCTATGTGGAGTGCGGCTCTGCGGGTGGAGGTCGGTGCTGGAGGCTCCATTATTCTCTATGTGGAGTGCGGCTCTGCGGGTGGAGGTCGGTGCTGGAGGCTCCATTATTCTCTATGTGGAGTGCGGCTCTGCGGGTGGAGGTCGGTGCTGGAGGCTCCATTATTCTCTATGTGGAGTGCGGCTCTGCGGGTGGAGGTCGGTGCTGGAGGCTCCATTATTCTCTATGTGGAGTGCGGCTCTGCGGGTGGAGGTCGGTGCTGGAGGCTCCATTATTCTCTATGTGGAGTGCGGCTCTGCGGGTGGAGGTCGGTGCTGGAGGCTCCATTATTCTCTATGTGGAGTGCGGCTCTGCGGGTGGAGGTCGGTGCTGGAGGCTCCATTATTCTCTATGTGGAGTGTGGCTCTGCGGGTGGAGGTCGGTGCCGGAGGCTCCATTATTCTCTATGTGGAGTGCGGCTCTGCGGGTGGAGGTCGGTGCCGGAGGCTCCATTATTCTCTATGTGGAGTGCGGCTCTGCGGGTGGAGGTCGGTGCTGGAGGCCCCATTATTCTCTATGTGGAGTGTGGCTCTGCGGGTGGAGGTCGGTGCTGGAGGCCCCATTATTCTCTATGTGGAGTGCGGCTCTGCGGGTGGAGGTCGGTGCCGGAGGCTCCATTATTCTCTAGGTGGAGTGTGGCTCTGCCGGTGGAGGTCGGTGCTGGAGGCTCCATTATTCTCTATGTGGAGTGTGGCTCTGCGGGTGGAGATCGGTGCTGGAGGCTCCATTATTCTCTATGTGAAGTGTGGCTCTGCGGGTGGAGGTAGGTGCTGGAGGCTCCATTATTCTCTATGTGGAGTGCGGCTCTGCGGGTGGAGGTCGGTGCTGGAGGCTCCATTATTCTCTATGTGGAGTGCGGCTCTGCGGGTGGAGGTCAGTGCTGGAGGCCCCATTATTCTCTATGTGGAGTGGGGCTCTGCGGGTGGAGGTCGGTGCTGGAGGCTCCATTATTCTCTATGTGGAGTGCGGCTCTGCGGGTGGAGGTCGGTGCCGGAGGCTCCATTATTCTCTATGTGGAGTGCGGCTCTGCGGGTGGAGGTCGGTGCTGGAGGCTCCATTATTCTCTATGTGGAGTGCGGCTCTGCGGGTGGAGGTCGGTGCTGGAGGCCCCATTATTCTCTATGTGGAGTGTGGCTCTGCGGGTGGAGGTCAGTGCTGGAGGCCCCATTATTCTCTATGTAGAGTGTGGCTCTACGATTCGTGACCCCCGTCACGTGACGAGGGGGGCCCACAGAGTCTGAACTGCCCCGGGCCCTGGCTACCCTTAATCCACTCCTGATACGAACGCACCATTAATAAAAGCACTTTAATTGCATTTTTATTTCTGGTGCCAGGTATCTCTATAAGAGTCACTCTCTGAGTACCCTGCACACTGCACACCTCTCTAGATAATTCTGTATATATATATTGGTGGACACCATCTCCTGACAGGTGTTCCATGGTCAAAATTTAAAGATTTGTGTTTTCAGCTTCACCAGCACTTCTAATAACTAGCAGTGTATTCATATTCACCCACAAAGCCTAACAGTCCTCACTTGTGGGATTCCTCACTGCTAGCAGTCCTTCTTAGATGTGTAAGTATTGAGCAATATATCCATTGAAACCACTTTAACTGACACTTACATGGCACCTTAGTTGACACTTGTTGCTTGTTTATTTTAATTTTTCATTCCCATTTTTATTTTAATTTCAATAAGCGGCACCAATTCCCACGATGCTTATACACAGCTTGCGGAACCTTTCGGTTCCCTGCTATCTCATTCACTCTACTATACACATACCTCGTAGAGTCACTCCTCCTCCCCGATCACCCCAGATTTTCTGATACCTCTCTGTGCATGTTCCTGCTTCTGACCCCTTCCAACTTCCGGAAGTACTTTACCATGTGACCACGGTGAGTTTCACCGTGGTCACTCTGAGTACGATTCAGGGGAAGTCCCATTAGCCATAGGGGGTGGAGCTTGGATATTATGTGCCACCAATGAGCGTCCTCAGCAAAGATCAAATTGAGGCCAGATATGTAATACGTGCCGTTCCCTCAGGGTATTTAATGTGCACACTCACCCACAACCTGACATGACCCCAGAAGAAGCGAGCAGTGAAACTGCACCCATTGGGTGTGAGGGTTACACAGCTAGCAGCACCTGTCCCCCTGATCATCCTGGTAGGTAATCTCAGATTATATATTCTACTACAATTGTGACTATAGTTCTGGTGTTTATAAAAACAGGTTCCATATGGCATTCCTTTGAGTGACTCCCCCTGGTTTCCTCTGACTACTGGGCAGAAATCTTCCATGGGATTACACCCACAGACAGGGTATGATTAGGATTTTTTTTTAAAAGGGAGCCTTATTAAGGCTAGTTTCACACTAGCATTTTGGAGCGCAGCGACGGCCTGCGAACGGCCGCCGCTAAGCTACACCCCCTGCCGCGCCCCCGCCGGTAGCTCCGCCCACCGGCGCATGACGCTGCATGCGCCCTGCGTCCCCTATCTTTATCACAGGGGGCGCAGGCCGTGCGCAGTATGCGTTTGGCGGCGCATGCGCCTTTTTGACGGTGCGCCGACACAACCAAAATGCAGCAGGTTGCGTTTGGCGCAGGTCGGCGCACCATCAAAAGGACGCATGCGCCGCCAAACGCATACTGCGCACGGCCTGCACCCCCTGTGATAAAGATAGGGGACGCAGGGCGCATGCAGCGTCATGCGCCGGTGGGCGGAGCTACCGGCGGGGGCGCGGCAGGGGGCGGGGCTTAGCGGCGGCCGTGCGCAGGCCGTCGCTGCGCTCCAAAACGCTAGTGTGAAACTAGCCTAATAAAGTCTATATCTGGATATATTCCACTGTTAGGGACGGCGGAACGCACTGCCTAGAGGACCTGCTCCGAGCACAAGAGACGCATGCCTGAATGTATTCTTTCGTGTCCCGATCCATGTGCGGCCACCAATAAAACCTTGCCAGGAGTTCTGTGGTCCGCTTATTGCCAAAGTGACCACCTACCCTGGACGCGTGTGCCCACGCGAGAACCTCCGGCCCCAGGCGAGGAGGGACAAAGGTCTTGCCCGGCGGCACTGACTCAAGAGCAACCGGGGCCACGGTCCTCAGACTCTTAGTGGGGACGATTAGCCGAGGCTCAGCCTCCTCCTCCTCCGCCGAGACCACCGAATGAGAGAGAGCATCAGCACGGACGCTCTTCTCACCGGACAGATAGTGCAAGGTGAAGCGGGAGAAGAAGGGCGACCACCTAGCTTGACGAGAGTTCAAGTGCTGGGCCGTTTGTATATAGACCAAGTTTTTAAGGTTAGTGTACACCTGAAAGGGGAACCGGGCTCCCTCCAGGAGATGTCTCCACTCGGTAAAGGCCAATTTCATTGCCAGCAACTCCCTGTCCCCGATGGAGTAGTTTTTCTCCACCGGTGAGAAGGTCTTAGAGAAGAAGAAGCAGGGGTGCTTCCGACCTTCTGGAAAAGGACTGCTCCTGCACCAACGGATGAGGCATCCACCTCTAGGATAAAAGGTTTATCCACACCGGGACGGTGTAGAATAGGAGCGCCAGCAAAATGGGTTTTCAGAGACGAGAAGGCCATGGAGACCTGTTTTGACCAAACCTTGGGATTAGCTCCTTTTTTGGTGAGGGCCACCAAAGGAACTACCAGTGTGGAGAAGTGGGGAATGAACTGACGGTAGTAATTAACGAACCCCAAAAAGCGCTGCACCGCTTTAAGAGAATGGGGCTCCTGCCAGTCCATTACCGCCTGCAGTTTGGCAGGATCCATAGCCAAGCCCTGGGCCGAGATGATATAGCCCAGGAACGGCAAGGACTCCTGCTCAAATTGGCACTTCTCCAACTTGGCGAAGAGAGAATTCGCCCGCAATCGGTCGAAGACCTTGCAGATGTCTCTCCGGTGAGTGGCCAAATCTGGAGAAAAGATGAGGATATTATCCAGATAGACCACCACTAAGGTGGAGAGCATATCGCGAAAGACGTCGTTTACGAAGTCTTGGAAGACAGCAAACGCATTACAGAGTCCTAAGGGCATGACCAGGTACTCATAGTGGTGGCCATCCCTGGTATTAAAGGCTGTCTTCCACTCGTCACCTTTGCATATGCGGATCAGGTTGTACGCCCCCCGTAGATCCAACTTAGTGAAGATCCGGGCCCCTCGCAACCTGTCAAACAACTCAGAGATCAAAGGAAGAGGATATTTGTTTTTTACTGTAATGACATTGAGACCTCTGTAGTCAATGCAGGGACACAGCTTTCCACTCTTCTTCTGCACGAAAAAGAACCCTGCACCAGCTAGCGACACCGACTTTCTGATAAACCCTCTTGCCTGGTTCTCCCGGATATATTGTGACATGGCCTCCGTCTCCGGGAGAGAGAGAGGATACACGTGGCCTCTAGGAGGTTCTGCGCCTGGCAAAACGTCTATCGGACAGTCGTAAGGGTGGTGCGGCGGAAGCATCTCTGCTGATTTTTTGGAGAAGACGTCCGTGTACTGCTGGTAGTGTCTGGGAAGCGCAGAGAGATCACTTCCGGGCACTTCCGTGGAGGCTACTTGAACGCTGCCCCTCATGCACCTTCCCTCACAGTCCTTGCTCCAACCCAGTATACTCCCTGAAGACCACTCTATATGAGGGGAATGGCTACGGAGCCACGGAACTCCGAGAAGCACCTGGTCGATGCCCTGTGGCATGTGGCATAATGAGCAGGGACAACGTCTCGTGGTGAGATGGTGGGACTGAGAGCCCAAGGGGTGCTGTCTGGTGGTAATCTGGGATGGTAAGGCCAAACTGTTGACCACCCTGACGGTCACAGGGTGGGGCAGTAGCACCAGCAGGATTGCGTGCTTTTGGGCGAGGGCCGAGGACATGAAGTTTAGCACCGCTAGCTAACATCCTTCGGAATACCGGTTTGGGGGAAAAAGGTTCCATATCAGATAGACCCCCCCCCCCACTACCATTGTACGTGATCGTTTTTTCGACCGCTGCGGGCACCTGTTAGCCGGGTGACCAAACTGTCGACACTGGTAACAGCGTGCGAAGCTTCGCACCGGGCTAGACTTGGGACCGGTGCGAGACACCTCCATGGGTTCAAGAGGTTCAGAGAAGGTGGTAGCCAACCTAACCTTCTGTCTGTATTGAGCTCGCTCCAGCCCGCGCTCAGTATAATGGAGATCAATGCGGGTGGAGATAGCAATCAGCTCCTCCAGAGTTACCGGAACCTCCCTGGTAGCTAGAGCATCTTTGACATGCTCCGCCAAACCCCTCCAGAACACAGGGACGAGTGTCTTATCAGGCCACTCCAGCTCGGAAGCCAGTGTCTGGAAACGGACGGCATAATGGCTGACCGAGAGGGACCCCTGTGTTAAAGCTAATAGCTGGAGGGAGGTGTCGTGAGTGACCAGTGGTCCCAAAAAGACGTGCTTTAGGGACATTAGAAGCGGAGCAGCACTCAGAACCACGGGGTCATCATGCTCCCACAGTGGTGTGGCCCATTTTAATGCCCTGACCAACAGGAGGAAGACAATAAACCCCACCTTAGCCCGCTCTGTAGGGAATCGTGCGGCCAGTGACTCAAGCTGGATAGAGCACTGGCTCACGAAACCCCTACAGGTGGCGCTGTCACCCGAAAACTTGTCGGGTAACGGGAGACGGGATAATGTCGGCGCAGGCATAGATGTGGGCATACGAGAGACAGCCTCTGCAACTGCCTGAACAGTAGTATTCGCAGCTGAGGTGGGACTCTCGAGAGTCGCCAACCTGCCCTCCAGCTGCCAAATGTACTGCAGTAGCTGCTGCTTGTCCGCCATCACTAGCCAGACCCTGGCGCTAGTATAATGTTAGGGACGGCGGAACGCACTAAATAATAAATAATAGAAAGTGCGTTCACCGCCCGGGGTCCACCGTGCAGAGGTGTTACACTGCTGCTATGTAATGGCAGACGCACAATATGGTGGTATTGCGCACGCGAGTTGAACATTACCCGGAGTGCGCTGGGCGGACTCTGTTAATTCACAGAGACGCCAAGACGTTAAACACAAATGCTAAGCCTGTTGAACTCACAGGTCTCAGCAAAATGCATGCATAGTATATGGTCACAGGACTCGGGCCAAAGACACAGGGTCAGCATCCTTCTTGACCTACCGTGCAACCGCGGATGCCAATAAGTACTGCTGACTGCAGCGAGGTGACAGACACTGCCGCAAGACGACAATGCCCGGTAGCAGGCAGACTGTCGGACGCTAGTACCGTGGATGATATGCACTGTGGCCTGTAGCTTGCCACTGACTGGCGCTGACTCTATCACTAGTTCCCTATCCACATATGTAATATCAAAGGGAGGGGAATCTTAATGAGTCATTTGCAAGTCCATGCATCCGTCATCATTCACACAGGTAGCAACTAGAGTCTATACTAGAGCATGGCCGAGCGGCCATGCAAACCTTTTATAGCCAGGACCTTCCGGAAGCTTCCAGATCCCTGAGATGGACCAATCTGGAGAAGGACCTGTGCATGTGACTCCCGATCTCCAATGGGAGATCGTCTTGTGAGCATGCTCAGTGGAGCGACGGAAGGACTTAGCCTCAGGAACAGCTTGCTGATGAGCAGCCTGCATTGCTATTGCTTGCCCAGAGGTGGCAGCAACAAACAGAGCTGGTCTGAGCAGAGCGTTGGGAACAACAGAACTGCTGAGCAGGCTCCTCTGCGGTCAATGGAGAATGGGAGACCGCTGAATGTGAGGCTCTGGATCCCTGCTGTGAAGTTGCAGGAAACCGACGTCTAACATTCCACCTCCAGTATCACACCAATAGCTGACACATATTGGTGTCACAAACGTGGTTTGTGGAACCACTGTGCCATGGACCGGAGAGCCTGGAGAGGTGTGACTAAGCGAGAACCTGACTATTCACTATAGCCTCTGATGGTGAGGTTATATTTGGATCCCAATGAACGCCTGGTGCCACTCCAGGACAGACCAATGGACGTGCAGTAGCTGGACCCAGAGGACAGACTGGATGGAGCAGCAGGCAGAGTGTGAATCAGAGTGCAGCAAGTAGGGTTTGCATCAGAGTGCAACAGGCAGGATCTGCAACACAGTGCAGCAGGCAGAGTCTGCACCAGAGTGCAGCAGGCAGGATTTGCACAAGAGTGGAGAGGGCAGGATTTACACAAGGGTGCACAGCCAGAATTTGCACAAGATTGTAGCAGGTAGGTATGCGACCTTACACAACACAGACTGCAAACAGGAAGTTTGCACAGGCACCTCCCCAGTGGGGAGGAAGCAATATATACATAATGCCCCACAGCTATAGGCTGTGGAGGAAATAGCAAGTGCATGCGCTGACCCTTTAAGAGGGCTGGAGTGCATGCACGCATTCCCTAAGGACATGGCTAGAGGGCCGACAGGAAGCATGCAGAGCATGGGGAACAGAAGAACTGACCAGAGCACGGGTGCATGAGTTGACACGCTGGAGACCTCTGGTATGGTGCTATCATTATATCATTACCCCCCTTTTATACCCCCTCTTCTTCAGGCCTTCGAGGAAGTTCCGGAGGATAATCAGATCGTGGAGGTTTCCCTTAGGCTCCCAGGACCTCTCTTCAGGGCCAAATCCCTTTCAGTCAACAAGGAAGAAGGTCTTGCCTCTCACGTTCTTCATGGCCAAGATGTTCTCCACTTCAAAAACATCATCCGAGCAGTTGGCATGAGCATGGTACTGGGGTCCTTGAAGAAGGGATTCAGGATGATCAGCTTCAGCAGAGATATAGTGGGGAAAAAAGTATTTAGTCAGCCACTAATTGTGCAAGTTCGCCCACTTAAAAAGATGAGACAGGCCTGTAATTGACATCATAGGTAGGCCACAACTATGAGAGTCAAAATGAGAAAACAAATCCTGGAAACCATCTGCAGGGACTTTGAAAACTTAGGCAAGAAAGTGAAAGAACTGGGAGCGCAGGTGGTCTTCTCTTCCATCCTCCCAGTGGAAGGCCATGGAACAAGGAGGTGGAATAAGATTCTGCAGGTGAACAACTGGCTACGTCGATGGTGCCGTCAGCAACGATTTGGATTTCTGGATCACGGAGTGAATTACCTATACGATGGACTACTTGCTAGAGATGGGTGCACCTTGCGAAGACTGGAAAACATGTATTTGGAAGTCGCCTTGCTACACTTGTAAGGAGAGCTTTAAACTAGAACAACATGGGAAGGGAAGCAAAAGACCAGAAAAAGCCATACACCTGACAAATGCTATTGAGAACTCTGCTATTAGAAGTGGAAAGGAAGAACAAAGACAAAAGAATCTAATTAATAAAAATATTGGAGAAAGAGAAACCAATCACAAACTAAAATGTTTCTATACTAATGCACAAAGCATGGGCAACAAACAAGGAGAATTGGAACTACTAACACAGGAAAAGAAATATGATGTCATTGGAATCACTGAAACTTGGTGGGACAATACTGTACAGAAAGAGAATTGGAGGGATCCAATGGCTGGATATCCTTAAAGACAAAAATGTCCAGGAAGGATGGGAAATCTTGAAAAATGAAATTCTCAAAGCACAATTGTTAACAATTCCGAAAAGAGGGAAGAATAGGAAGCATTTAAGGAAACCAGGATGGATGAACACAGAACTTAAGCACATGCTAAAAAGGAAGAAAAAAATGTTTATAAAATGGAAAGAGGGAGGCATATCTAAAGAAGAATATAATGCTGTCTGCAGAACCTGCAGGGAACAAATCAGATTACTAAAGCTGACAATGAATTGAGGCTTGCAAGAGATGTCAAAAGCAATAATAAAGGATTTGGGGGATATGTCAAAAGTAAAAGAAAAGTCAAAGATGCTATAGGATTTTTACAGGATGAAAATGATGAAATGGTAAGACAGGATGTTGAGAAGGCCGAACTTTTAAATTCCTATTTTGCATCTGTTTTCTCTCAGAAAGGAAATGTAACATCAACTGTTACCAGAGCACTGTCCTATTAAGGGAAAAGAAGAATCCAGGATATCTATAAACAGAAAGATAGTGAGGAAACACTTAGCTAACCTAAATGAATTCAAGTCTCCAGGTCCAGATGAATTACACCCCAGAGTACTGAAGGAGATAGCAGAGGAAATTTTTGAACCCCTCTCCATAATCTTTGAAAATTCTTGGAGAACAGGAGAAGTCCCAGAAGACTGGAGAAGAGCAAATGTTGTTCCTATCTTCAAAAAGGGGAAGAAGGTGGACCCAGGCAACTATAGGCCGGTGAGTCTGACTTCTATACCAGGAAAAATCTTTGAACAAATTATTAAACAACATGTATGTCAGTACCTGAATAAGAATGAAGTGATTAAACAGAGTCAGCATGGGTTTGTAACTAATAAGTCATGTCAGACTAACTTATTTTCCTTCTATGACAGAATCACTGATTGGGTTGATCAAGGAAATGCTGTAGATATAGTATATCTTGACTTCAGCAAAGCTTTTGACAAAGTATCTCATACAAGCCTTATTGAATAAATGACTAAGTATGGAATGGACAAGGCAACTGTTAGGTGGATTCATAACTGGCTTAGTGATCGGACCCAAAGAGTGGTCGTAAATGGCTGCACATCCAGTTGGAAGAATGTCTCAAGTGGGGTACCACAGGGCTCTGTCCTGGGCCCTGCATTGTTCAACATCTTTATCAACGATTTAGATGAAGGAATTGAGGGTAAACTGATTAAATTTGCTGATGACACAAAGCTAGGAGGGATAGATAATACTAGAGAAGAGAGAGAGGATTCAAAAAGATATAAATAAACTGGAGCAGTGGGCAGCAACTAACAGAACGGTTTTTAACAGGGAAAAATGCAAAGTACTACATCTGGGCAATAAAAATGAAAAAGCATATACAAAATGGGAGGAATAGGGCTAAGCAACAGCACATGTGAAAAAGACTTGGGTATAATAATAGATCACAGACTGAATATGAGTCAACAGTGTGATGCAGCGGCAAAAAAGGCAAATGCAATTCTAGGATGTATTAACAGAAGCATACAGTCTAGATCACGTGAAGTCATTATTTCCCTCTACTCCTCTTTGGTCAGACCTCATCTGGAATATTGTGTCCAGTTTTGGGCACCACATTTTAAAAAAGACATTAAACAAACTGGAGCAAGTTCAGAAAAGAGCGACCAGAATGGTGACCGGTCTGCAAACCCTGTCTTATGAGGAAAGGTTGCAGGATTTGGGAATGTTTAGTTTGCAAAAGAGAAGACTGAGAGGAGACTTAATAGCTGTCTACAAATATCTAAATGGCTGTCACCTTGTAGAAGGATCATCTTTATTCTCATTTGCACAAGGAAAGACTAGAAGCAATGGGATGAAACTGAATGGGAGGAGACACAGATTAGATATTAGAAAAAACTTTTTGACAGTTAGAGTGATCAATGAGTGGAACAGGCTGCCATGAGAAGTGGTGAGTTCTCCTTCAATGGAAGTCTTCAAACAGAGGCTGGACAGACATCTGACTGGGATGATTTAGCGAATCCTGCTTTGAGCGGGGGTTGGACCAGATGGCCCAGGAGGTCCCTTCCAACTCTACGATTCTATGATCCATAAAATCACCTTGTCTGATTTGGCAAGATTTATCTTTCAAATTATGGTGAAAAATAAGTATTTAGTCACCTAAAAACATGCAAGTTTTCTGGCTCGCACAGACCTGTAACTTCTTCTTTAAGAGGCTCCTCTGTCCTCCACTCATTACCTGTAGTAGTGGCACCTGTTTGAAATAATTATCAGTATAAAAACACCTGCCCATAACCTGAAACAATCACATTCCAAACTTTACTACGGTGAAGACCAAAGAGCTGTCGAAGGACACCAGAAACAAAATTGTAGCCATCCACCAGACTGGGAAGACTGAATCTGCAATAGGCAAGCAGCCTGGTGTGATGAAATCAACTGTGGGAGCAATAATAAAAAAATGGAAGGCGTACAAGACCACTGATAATCTCCTCAATCTGGGGCTCCACGCAAGAGCTCACCCCATGGGGTCAAAATGATCACAAGGGCAGCACGGGCAGCACGGTGGCTCAGTGGTTAGCGCTGCAGCCTTGCAGCGCTGGGGTCCTGGGTTCGAATCCCACCAAGGACAACATCTGCAAGGAGTTTGTATGTTCTCCCCGTGTTTGCGTGGGTTTCCTCCGGGTACTCCGGTTTCCTCCCACACTCCAAAGACATACTGATAGGGAATTTAGATTGTGAGCCCCATCGGGGACAGTGATGATAATGTGTGCAAACCGTAAAGTGCTGCGGAATATGTTAGCGCTATATAAAAATAAAGATTATTAAAGATTATTATCACAAGAACGGTGAGCAAAAATCCCAGAACCACATGGGGAGACCTAGTGAATGACCTGCATAGAGCTGGGACACCGTAACAAAGGCTACCATCAGTAACACAATTAGATCCTCCAGTGCCAGACATGTCCCTCTGATTAAGCTGGTATATGTACGGGCACGTCTGAAGTTTGCTAGAGAGCATTTGTATTATCCAGAAGAGTATTGGGAGAATGTCATATGGTCTGATGAAACCAAAGTAGAACTGTTTGGTAGAAACAAAGCTCGTCGTGTTTGGAGGAGACAGAATGTTGAGTTGCAGCCAAAGAACACCATACCTACTGTGAAACATGGGGGTGACAACATCATGCTTTGGGGCTGTTTCTTTGTAAAGGGACCAGGACAACTGATCCTTGTACATGAAAAATTTTGGGGTCCAAGTATCATGAGATTATGAGTGCAGTGGCTTCGCAAGAAGAATATGATGGTTCTGGAGTGGCCTAGCCAGTCTCCAGATCTCAACCCCATAGAAAACCTTGAGAGGGATTTGAAAGTCTGTGTTGTCCAGCGACAGGCCCAAAACATCATTGCTCTAGAGGAGATCTGCATGGAGGAAAAGGTCATCATACCACCAGCAGTGTGTGCCAATCTTGTGAAGACTTACAGAAAATGTTTGACCTCTGTCATTGCCAATGAAGGATGTATAACAAAATATTGAGATGAACTTTTGACGTTGGCCAAATACTTATTTTCCACCATAATTTGAATAATCTTGCCAAATCAGACAAGGTGATTTGTTTTCTCATTTTGACTCTCATAGTTGTGGTCTACCTATGATGTCAATTACAGGCCTCTCTCATCTTTTTAAGTGGGAGAACTTGCACAATTGGTGGCTGACTAAATACTTTTTTCCTCCCTGTACTATGACAGCAGCTAAAAAGTTTATGCATCATGTGAGAGAAGTAAGTGAAATTTGTAGAGGTGTTAAGCTTATATAAAAGAAGCAAATTGTAATTGGTCATTTAGGCCATCTGGTTTAATGTTTTTCATACGATAGATCCATCTATCCTCTTTTTGTAAGATTGTTCGATCCCAGTCTCTCGTCTACTGTTTGGTTTAATCACTTTAATTACTGAGAATTTTATACTTTCCAGATTCCTTCATTTTTTCCCTCACATGGTTGGAAATCCATGTATCCCGGGCACAGATTTGCTCCCTCACCCTCCTCCGCAGTTCCCACTTTGTCTTACCTACCCAATCTTTGGAGCAAGTACATTGGCAGAGCTATACCACCCCTGTTGTTCTACAGTTCACAAAATGTCTACACTGGTATGTGATAAATAGCATACTTTCTGTTTTAGAGTGAAATAGTATACTTTCTTTGATAGCTGAGTAAATAGTAGATTGTGGTGTACACAGCATGAGAACTCCTCTATGACAAGGCAGCTGTTGTCATTGTAATATATGAGTTGCCATAAGCATTAGTTTTGTCTTTTACCACAATTGATAAATGGGAGATTTATTGTGCTGAAATTGGGTAAAAACTGACTTTATTGGCAGTGGGATTGAGTGCAATATTTACATTTATTACTAGACTTTTGATATGAAATCATTGAATCCCATTACATTATCTACATATGGCAGAATTATTCTCCTTTTAATCCAACACTAATATTGATGTTCAATAAACCATACACCTGTTCACCAGCTTAAGGGACACACAAGACAGATGGTGGTATAATCATGTTCTATAAGGATACTAGTCCAGCATATATACTGTATATGTTTAACTGTGTACTTATTGTCGCTCATTCCCTTTTTTCCTTTCCTTTCTTCCCCCTTTCAGTGCCTTACAGGTTAATTAGGGCGAGTTGATGTTCGAGCGGGGGCTCCACTGCGCAGGGGAAGAGTGCCAACCTCTACAGCAAGGCAAGGACGCGCCAGATTGTATATAGGGTATTTGCGGTTTTCCTTCCATTTGGTTTGGTCTACTTAATAGAGGACGAAATGCAAAATGTAGAACTACATGAGACATATGAAACGATTTCTGTGTTGCCAGTGTTGGGAGTAGGTCTGTATCTCACCTGAACTTACTGACTGAATGGTTACTTATCAACATAGTTATTTTTCAAATATCTGTATCCTATCTTTTGGAGTTGAATACTACCTGGTATCATTGAGATATGCTCTCACTTAGGTTCCACACTAGGGACTCGTAGGGAAAAATAGAGTGAGCCATGTATGAGCCACAGCGCAGGTGTAGTGTGCCAACCTCCACAGCCAGGTAGGGATAGGATAGACTCCGCACTAGGGAGCATATTTATCCCTATATTACCCCAGCTGAGTGAAGCAGTTTAAGCCTTAACTAATTATCATGGAAATCTTTTTTCATTTTAATATATGAAATAAAAGTGATGTTTAATAAAATATGTGTGATTAGTGTTAAGTCAGTGATAAAGACTGGCCTATCACTTCAATTCATCAACTTAACTTGTTCTCTCCTTTTAAATTTTACTCAGAACCTGGTCCCTCCTTTTCAACTGTGTCCACTGTGCACCCCATAGCACTTGACAACTGTATCCAGACAGAAACTAGCTGGGGACTGGATCATGCAGCTAATTGAAAATGCCCAATTTATTATAAAAATATTTAGAATTGAGAGTCCTCAGTGGTTGATACCTTTTAATTTACCTTTGGCTAACTGAAAAGATGGTAACTAGAGATGAGCGACTTTGCCTTTTTTAGGGTCAAGTCGGGTTTCATGAAACCCGACTTTCTCAAAAGTCGTGTCGAACGAAATTGGCAGATTATCGGGAAAAGTCGGAGGTCCGACTGAAGCACGAAACCCAATGCAAGTCAATGGGGAAGCAAAGTTGGCAGGGAGTGGAGAACAGTAAACACACCTACATGCTGGACCGCTTTTTTAAAGTGCATGAAAACTCTCTCTCTCCCCGGACGCTGGACATGTCATCTCGTTGCCCACAGTGTACTTCCTTGCTCAGTGGCTGAAAAAAGTCATGTGCAAGCATTCTGGGAAATCCGACTTTGGCGCTTGTTTTGCCGACCGCATGGCCGACTTCACGCTGTGGTCGGGTTTCGTTCGGCAAAACCCGACTTTGCCATAAGTCGGCGACTTATGAATCTGGCCGACTTGTTTCGCTCAACTCTCATGGTAACACATTGCAAGCTTTCAAGGCTACTCAAGTCTCTTCATCAGGTCTAATCCAAAAAGATGCTCCATAAATAAATATGCCTCATATGCTGCTGCTATAAAAAAAAAATGACATACTCACCTCTCGTTGCTGGAGGCCAGGTGCCGGTGACCTGAGCAGGCGGGGACAGAGGCGCGCTATGTGGGACAGGTGCCAGTGTCGCCGCTGGCTCAGGCCCCCGGCACTGGCGATATTCACCCCCGTTCCATCACTGCGCGCCCTCTGACCTGAACGTCACAGTCAGAGGACGTGGAGGACAGAGCGGCGCCCGGCGGTGGAACGGGGACAGGTGAATATTGTACTGCGTCCCGTCCTCCCCATCATACTCACCCCTTCCCGGCTCACGGTCTCTGAGTAGGGAAGTGGACTGAACTATGGACCTGTCTGCAGCAGGAAGGTGAATGCAAGATGTGCAGTAAATGAACTTGACGAGAACTGGTGTATAAATGTGGGGAGAAAGCTAGAATCAGTGAAAGATGGTAAAGTACTGGGTTTTGACCACTAGGGGGAGACCAAGAACAGCAGGAAAAGGAGCCGGTGCAGTACTAAGGTTTGGCCACAAGATGGAGGCAGAGAGCAGTGAGAAAAGGGCTTAACAGCAGCTTAAGGCTAGGAAACTGCATAGTCATGGTGAGCGGAGTTACAGGGGCTCTAGAGGGGAATTCCCAGGGAGGGGAATAAAAAGGAAGAGAGAGTTCCAGAAGGAAGCCAGTCCAGCAGGAGGATTTCAGCAGAGGAGGAGACTGAAGGAGGAAGAGACAGAGAGAGGAAGAACTCCGGGAGGGACTGGAAGGAGAAACAGTCAGGGGGGTGGCCCTGACAGGAGAGCCGCAGGAAAGAGGAAGCCCGGGGTACCAGACGGACGGACTCGGACAGGCGAAGCGCTGTGGTGGTAGGCCTAAGGCAGCCACAGCGATAGAACGAGGGATGTCTATTTAGGAAAGAGAAGAAGGTTAAAGGTACGTGGGCCTGTGTGTACAGAAGCTGTTGTGCTGCTGTGGTCATCGGGAGGACGGCCAATAAAGAGGACCTGTTGAACATGCATGTGTTTCTGTCCCCAGTCTGTTCGCAGCGAAAAAGAGACCACCCCCCAGTCTGCCCACATACCTACATCTGCAGCCCCCCTACTCCTTCCATGGTGTCAGCGGCAGCTCTTCCAGGTTTCAGCGGTCACGTGGTACCGCTAATTAAAGTCATGAATATGCGCATATTCATTACTTTAATGAACGGTACCACGTGACCACTGAATACAGGCGCTGAGACCATGAAAGAAGCAGGGGAGTTGCAGAGACCGCGTCAGGAGGGGGTGAGTATGATCTCTGACACTCGTGCTCCCCCTCCCCTACTGACCCACAGTATATGAATCGTGTATAAGCCGAGAGGGGGACTTTCAGCCCCCAAAAAATGGGCTGAAAATCTCAGCTTATACATGAGTATATACGGTATATAGTTTCCTTTTTTATTATGTATATTACATACCGTCCTCTCTAGTTATATATGGTGCCGTCCCTTATTGTATACAATAGCTTCTTCTGCTGTTATGTACAGTGCTGTCTCTTACATAGTGTATTCTTGTTAATTTTGTTATTCACAGCGCCCTCTCTTTTTAGATATAAAATGACTGCTGATGGAGGAGCCGGTGACCAGACGACCAGTCCATCAGCTCCTCCATCATAAAAGAAGCTTTCCCATGCTCAATCAGCAGTCATTGCATTATACAGCTAACAAGACAGGACAGTATGTAATAAAAAAACAGGGCTCTATATAATCCAATATGTAAGGGATGGTACAGTATATAATAAGAGAGGGCACTGTATAATAAGAGATGGTAATATACATAATAAAGGAGACTATGTAATATATACATGTATGTGTGTGTGGTCATATATATATTTATAATATATGTAGCTTTGTCGCCATAAAAGGAAGGAGGCCCAGACACATTTCTTGCACAGGGACCCCAAGCTGTCAGTGTCCGCCCCGTGTTCATGGGATGTAGATCCAGACCCATTGCTGTCCATTTCAGAACTCTCCAGCACTTTGCTTCCATCTATTTATGGGTGCTTCTTGAAGTATGTTTGGGGTCATTGTCCTGCTGGAAGGCCCATGACCTAGGAGGCAAACCCAGCTTTCTGACACTAGGCACTACATTATGACCATAAATGCTTTGGTAATCTTCAGATTTCATGATGACTTGCACACAGTCAAGGCACAGATTACCAGAAGCAGCAGAACAACCCCAAAACATCTCTGAACCTCAACCATATTTGACTCTAGGTACTGTGTTCTTTTCTTTGTAGGCCTCATTTCATTTCAGTAATCAGTAGAATGCTTTTTCTCTTCTGTCCACAAGACTCTCATCCAGAAGGATTTTGGCTTACTTACATACATTTTGGCAAACTGCAGTCTAGCTTTTTTATGTCTCTGTGTTAACAGTGGGTGCCTCATGGCCTCCTGCCATATCATTTAATTTAAATGTCAACGGATGGTTTGTACTGACTCTGATGCACCCTGAGCCTTTAGGACAGCTTAAATTTCTTTGGAACTTGACTGAGGCTGCTTATCAACCATGAGGACATACCTGTGTTGCAACCTTTCATCAATTTTTCTTTGCTGTCCATGTCCAGGGAGATTTGCTACAATGTCATAGCAAACTTCTTGATCATGTTGCACATCGTGGACAAAGGAACATCAAGATCTCTAGAGATTAACTTGTAACCTTGAGATTGGTGATATTTTTCAACAATTTTGGATGTCGAGTCCTCAGTTCTCTTCTCCTCTTTCTGTTCTCCATACTTAGACACACACAGATGCATAATGCAAAGTTTGAGTTAACTTCTCCCCTTTTTATCTGGCTTCAGGTGTGATTTCATATTGCTCACACCCGTTACTTGCCACAGTTGAGTTTGAACTAGCATCAATTGCTTGAAGAAAAGTTATTTACCCACTATTTTAGAAAGGTTCTAACAATTTTTGTCTGACCCATCATTGCTGTTTTCTATGAAATTATGTCCAATTTGCCTTTTTTTCTCTGTTTTATTGTATTGTTCCAATACACATATAGGAAATAAACATGTATATAATAAAATGTGTAATTGCAATAACTTTTTGGGAGAAATACTTCGTTTTCTGGAAGAATTTAAAGGGTGCCAACACTTTAGGCCATGACTGTAAATACAATTGTTATTATTATTATTAGGATTATCAGTTGTTCTATAGCTGTTTCCCAGGTTAATGGGTGATATTTTGTATACAAAAGTTAGACTGGTTTCTTTGCTTGTTATGATTCATAATATATTCTCTAAGTTTCCAAATATCCAGCCTCTAACATCAGAATTGAGATTTTATATTCTAGTCAGTTGTGCTGAAAGTGCAGGTCACATCTGAAGTACTATATTTTCCTTCAAATCTGAATGTTTCCATGGTAGCACTTTCTGTAGGGGCTTTCTTTAAAATCTCCACCTAAAGTGATCTTTTTAAGGATAAGCAGGTTTAAAGGTTTTAACTAGAGACATTGCAACTGGCATATTTTATTTTACTAGTTAAAAGCACAATCTACTTTTGTTTTTCCAATATAAATTAACAGATACTGTATCTGTTCATTCATGTTCACTGGAATTGGATTTTTTTACATTTATTACCTGTAAAATCTTCTAGATTATAAGAAATAGGTTGTAATATATATTTTAAACAATTGCCTCACCTTTTAATTGCATCTATACTTGTATGGTATGAAGATATACAATGTTGGAAGTCCAAACTGAAATTTGCCTTTGCACATTGGGGAGCAGATGTCAAATTATCTATGACTTACAAATCGATACACCATATTTTTTGGACTATAAAATGCACCAGACCATAAGACGCAAACCAAATTTAAACAAGGAAATAGGAATAAAAATAATTTTTAACCTCTCATCAGGATCAGGCATGTCAGGAATCACAGGTGTGTCTTATATTCCAAACCAGGGTGAAGGAGGCGGTGATGGAGTGGGGTCACAGGATCCAGAAGCAGGGTCATGTTTGTGTCATTTGACAGCAAGAGTGGGGCAATGCTGTGGGTTCTGGGCTGGGAGGAGGGGGTGTCCCGATGGAGCGAGGCAGGAGTGGAGTCTCCACTGTGCACATTGAACTCCCGGTGGTCTTCAGTAAAATGGCGCCAGAGGCGGGACACATGAACAGATTGAGATCTCATCCTGTCATTGAGCGGAGATCTAAATCTGCACATACGCGGACAACTAGTGCCATTTTAATGAAACCCACTGTGAGGTCAATGTGCGCAGCGGGTTCTACGCTTCTGATTCCTACCACTGGGATGCCCCCTCCTCCCAACCCAGGGCTCGCAACTTTGCCCCACTCCAGACTCCGTCGGTTTGCTGCAGCAGCGACCCTGCTCCTGCCTTTTGTGACCCCTGCTCACACACCGCCGCCACACCCCACCCGGTAAGCTACATTGGGACTTGAAGACACCCCCATTTTCCTCCAAAAATTTTTAAAATATGGTAATGCTTGGTGCTAAAGGGTTGCTACATCCCAACTCACAAAGATATTATACAGCACCGTGCAAAAAATAATTTTTCATATACTATACATATATTTTCTGATTTTGTATTATTAAGAAATTTGAAGAGAGCTGCAAAGATCCCATTTAATATTAGCAACATTGCTGCTATAGAAAATGATACAATTGTGACAAAGGCTATCCAGAATAACATACTCTGCACAAATGGGCTAAACTATTATGAAAACAATAAGTATTGATCTTAAATTCTCATATTGTTTTGTAGAGGATTCATTCAGTGTATTTTTGAAGTTTCCTTAACATGCCTCATTGTTCTAGTCTCTAAGAAAAACATAATTATACAAAAATGTGGAACAAAGCTGGAAGGATTTATAGGTCTTCAAATACCTTCAGGCTTTCAGGCAAAAGGTTCATGATTAACTTGCAAAGACTAGACACTAAGGAGAATTTTATAAATGCATCTAAAGATAATGTTAACTGCTGAAACTTCAAAAATAAAATTTATAAAAAATGGATGAGCAGACCTGTGGATGTTCGGGTTCGTCGGGTTTGGCCAAACTAGAGTTAAAAGTTTGGTTCGGTATATGAACCTGAACCAAACTGAAGTCAATGGGAACTTCAATGCTATAAAATGGCTGCAAAATGGTCATAGTATGGGCTAAGGGGCTGAAAAAGGAAGCAAATGGGAGAAAGAGCAGAACAATTGCCCTGCAAACAAATTTGGATAGGGAAATGACTTAAAATAGCATAGAATAAAAAAAGAATCTTTACCCAGGAGGCGAAGGTCCAAATGGAGGAAGAGGTTGAGGTAGAAATGGTGGTGTAGGTGGAAGAGGCATAGGAGGAGGAGGTATCCAACACTGTTGTGTTTTATTTTGTTTTTTTGGGGGGGGACACACTGAAAACAGGTAGTGTAATAATCTACTGGCAACTCTCTCTCTCTGTATATAGGCCGTGTAATACTTTACACTTTTTTGGATTGAAAACAATGTGGAGAGCATCAAAAAGAGGATGTGGCGGTGTTGCTGATGGTGGTGAAGGTGCTACAGGGAGAGAGAGGCCGTAGTCGAACTGTGTCTGCTTCGCGCCCAAATGAAACACCTTCCTCTGATGGAAGCAGGCGACAGGATGTTTAATATATTTTCATAGGCCTGAGTCCCACTGGATGAATGGTGGTTGAGAGTACGTTCAGTTCCTTCGCTTTGTCTTCTACCCGGTCCCCTTGTGAGATGGTAATGAATAGATACTGTTGCAGTATTGGACTCTGGCCAAAATTATCACTTTTTCCTCCTAAACAGACTTTATTGCAGACCTCATGGTGTTTTTTTCAGTTTGAGCTGAGAGCAGACTGGAGTAGGACAATCGACTGCTATCCTGGGAGCTCACAGTTCGCTGTGTTACAGAAACTGTCCAAAGTACTAGAGAAACGTGTATCTGTTTCCTTGACTCCTGTTAGAAAGAAAGAGTTACTTTAGGGAGATGACTACGGTTGGATGCAGAGTTGGATCCCCCAAATCATCAGCTGTGACGTGTAGGACTCCTGCTAGCCTATAAGGCTAAAACTACCCTTCAGGTGACAAGTCCAGGATCCACTCCTCGGACTCCCAGCTAAATGGCTGTATGGATGATTAGCCATCCTCATCAATTACTAGTTTACGGCCGTAAGCCCTGAGCTCAGTCCTTACCACAGGGATCCTGGTGAGAGCATGCATGCAGATTTAGAGAGAGTTTGGCGCCAAACGTAGATTATCAGCTAGAGACATTGGTTGCCAGTGGAACTGTATAACCAGAGATAAATAGTCACCTCATTAGGGGAAACTTGTATACATATAGCCTAGCAGAATTGTAATCTTACAGAATTGTTGAGTTTGTGAATCTCTGCACTGAACCACTCCAGGGACGGCCTCTTTCACCCATCTAATTACATCTTTGCCCTTGGTTAATTACCGCATTAGACAGAACCACAGGGCAGGCAAATTATAGTGTATACGAAAGAACTTCCTGGGCCTATGGGTTGTGCAGCGCAGGGGCGTAGCTGACCCGGGCTAGGTGTATGTGAAATTTATCTTTATTTCTTGCATTGTCGGGGTAATTCAGGTTTCAGATTCCGTTGTTAGAAAAAAGTAGTTTCTTGACAAATTGTTTGGTTGTGTTCTTTGTCATCGGCCCCCTGTATTCTGGGAGAGAGCACCCCGGTACACGGTCTACAACTTGGCGTAATTGGCAGGATACAGTAATTGCCATGGACAGGAACATAGAGTGAAATGATCCCTTATTGCGAGTGGCCTGGCTCAGGTGCCGAATCCGCCTGCAACTTGGTTCCAGCGGGGTACGTTTCGGCCAGGACACTATTGCAGCATTTGTCAAAGTATGATGGTAGAAACATGACATTGCAAAACTGGACAGAAAGGGTGCAGAGCGTTTTTAAAATGTGCAACTTGGTTCCTGAGTTGTGAGCAGAAATAGCACTGAATACCCTAGAAGGTGATGCCAGAATGACAGTGATGGGACTGTCTGAAAGCGACACCATAGACAAAATACTTACGCTGCTGGAAGGAATTCACGGGGGGGCGTGCCAAAGTGACTCAACTGCGAAGTTTCTTTTTCAACTGGCTGCAGCGGGAAGGCGAGACTCTAATGCAATACTCCAATGCCTTGCAAGAAACATTGAATAAAGTACAGCTTCTGGATCCCGAGAATATGGGAGCTTTACGGGAGGTGGATAGGCTGTTGCGCGATCAGTTCATAGCTGGGTTAGCCACCATATTCCTACAGGACTAGTTGCAAGAGATGAACCGGATGACAGCTGACCTGACGTTTTACAATGTCTACCATGTTGCAGTAGAGAGGGAGGAGGAGTCCATGCCTGCGGTTGAAAAAGTAATGAGTACATACCAATTATTTATGCTATGTTGTGGGAGTAAAGGGAGAAATGTAGAAACACCTAAATAAGAAATTTACAAAAACGGCCAGGGTATAGATGGTTAAAAATATAAAGTTTATTCAATAAATTAAAAAAATATATAAAACAGTATGTAAAACAGTTGAAAGAAGGCACCGCAGGTAAACAGCAGGAAGGTGGGTCCACCCAGATAGTATATAAAAAGTACTCAAACAATTGTTACCCTGCAGATATAAGATCCCAATGCACACACACAAATTTCAAGAAGAGCAGTCAGATTTAAAGTGCAACAATTGCTACTATTTGACAAAAAGGGTAAAATACCACATAATGCGAACAGTATATAGCAACAGTCATACAATGTATTTATACAGAACTGGCAGCTGCACATCAGTATTAAAGTGCAATAATAAAAGGCAAAGTTGCCATGTAACAAAATGCTGTGAATAAAATGCAGGGTTGCCAGTTATGTACAAGGAAAGAGGGCATACAAAGGGGTACAAACAGTTTTAAATACTGATGGAGTACATGGTAAAGGTACTTTACCTTAAGAGATGAAGGCTGTGGACCCACCACACCTGACCTGCGTTTTGCAATGAAATGCTTCATACAGGGGTGGTTGGGTGCTGGCCACATGGATTATTTAAGGTTTCATCAGCCAACAATGTTTGAGGAGCTCCATGTGTGTCTGGAATTTAATTATGATTGCCGCGCTGCCAAAGCATTTTGCTATGAGTAATCAGCATTTCCGGATTGCGTGACACCGCCAGTAAGTGTGAGGTAATGATGAACAGTACAGTGATTACCGTTGCAGTGGAGATGTCACTAGTCCCTGGTATTGTCACGTGTTCTGGATGTGGTGTAAGCTTGGTGCATCATCTTGTGAATGTAGAGTTGAGCAAAACGGGTTGGCCAAATTCAGAATCCGCCGACTTTTGCTAAAATCGGGTTTCGCCGATCGAAAACCGACCATAGCGTGAGGTCGTCCATGAGGTCGCCGACTTTCACGCCAAAGTCACGTTTCCCACAATCCTTCCAGCACCTATTTTCAGCCAATCATGAAGGATGCACACTGTGGGCAACGCGATTACGTCGGCAGCGGCCCCCACCATGTTAGAGAAGGGCATGCAAGTGATTGGCTGGCTTTGTGTGGGGTCACAGTGCCTATAAAAGGCCGTGACCGCCGACCGCCATCTTACTTCTGCCAATCTTAGCATAGGGAGAGGTTGCTGCTGATCGTTCTCAATAGGGAGAGTGTTTAGGCAAGGAAAAAGAAAAAAAAATTGCTTGTGCTGATAGCGAATGTCACTGTACAACACAACTATATAGTGTGCAGTGACAGGGGAGGATATATTTGTGTGCAGCAGCTCTGTTGGTTATTAGGCTGCCTTATAAGGCTCCCTGATAGCTGCATTGCTGTTTGCACACTGCTGTGCAGAGTACTTTTTTAAAAGCAAAAATATTTTTATTCCTTTTTTCTGCACAGTTACCAATCCTTCATTTTTTCACACTTTTTTGTGCAGCGGCTCTGTTGGTGATTAGGCTGCCTTATAGGCTCCCTGATAGCTGCATTGCTGTTTGCACACTGCTGTGCAGACTGCTTTTTAAAAATCAAAAATCCTTTTATTCCTTTTTTTCTGCACAGTAGATACTGAGCGTACATTTTTTCACACACCGTATAGAGGTGTACGCTCCTCACACACTACCGTGTACCGGCTGGTATCACGGACAAATACATGCTATATGTGTGTGACTCTGTAAAAAAATACACGGAGATTAACATTTTTCCATACATACACCGTATAGAGGTGTCCGATTATCAAACAGTTTCGGATATCTGGTGTTCTTATTACTGTCACATCTACACAGAGTCAGCGTGTGTGTGACACTCCATAAATACATATACGGACATTTCCATTTCTTTATACACCGTATTGAGCAGTCCGATTGTCAAACAGTATTCGATATCTGGTGTTCTTATTACTGTCACATCTACACAGAGTCAGCGTGTGTGTGTGACACTCCATAAATACATATACGGACATTTCCATTTCTTTATACACTGTATTGAGCAGTCCGATTTTCAAACAGTATTGGATATCTGGTGTTCTTATTACTGTCACATCTACACAGAGTCAGCGTGTGTGTGTGAAACTCCATAAATACATGTACGGACATTTCCATTTCTTTATTCACCGTATTGAGCAGTCCGATTGTCAAACAGTATCGGATATCTGGTGTTCTTATTACTGTCACATCTACACAGAGTCAGCGTGTGTGTGTGACACTCCATAAATACATATACGGACATTTCCATTTCTTTATACACCGTATTGAGCAGTCCAATTGTCAAACAGTATCGGATATCTGGTGTTCTTATTACTGTCACATCTACACAGAGTCAGCGTGTGTGTGTGACACTCCATGAATACATATATAGACATTTTCATTTCTTTATACACTATATTGAGCAGTCCGATTGTCAAACAGTATTGGATATCTGGTGTTCTTATTACTGTCATGTCTACACAGAGTCAGCGTGTGTGTGTGTGACACTCCATAAATACATATACTTACATTTCCATTTCTTTATACACCATATTGAGCAGTCCGATTGTCAAACAGAATTGGATATCTGGTGTTCTTATTACTGTCACATCTACACAGAGTCAGTGTGTGTGTGTGACACTCCATAAATACTTATACGGACATTTCCATTTCTCTATACACCGTATTGAGCTGTCCAATTCTCAAACAGTATCGGATATCTGGTGTTCTTATTACGGTCACATCTACGCAGAGTCAGCATGTGTGTGTGACATTCCGTAAATACATATACGAGATTGACAGTTTCACCAACAATGTATACAGCTGTACACCTCTGATACAGTACCGTACATCTGCTTGTTGGATTACGGAGAAATACATACTGGGTGAGCGTCTGTGACTCACAAAATATATACTTCTTACATACACCTTACACAGCTGTACGCTACTCATACAGTACCATTTCTCTGCTGGTATTTTTGGTACATTTTCCCAAACCTGAAGAAGTCTGGTGGAAGAGGCGGGGGGGCGCAGCTGGTACTGATGGTGGTGGTGGTGGTGCATCGGCTGGTTCTGGCAAAAGCACAATAGCAGCTAAGGCAGGAGGTGTTGAGCGTGTGTCATCGTCTGGCACAAGAAGGCCTTTAAGGTTTCCCTTTCTGGGAGTAGGTAAACCGCTTTTAAAGCTGGAGCATCAGGAACAGGTTTTGGCTTGCATTGTCGAAACAGCCTTCAGCTCTATTGCCTCCTCTTCTGAAGTTACAAAAACTGCAAGCACAGAGTCGACAGTGCAGGCCTCTGGTCAGGAACAACACCTTTCATTGTGTCCTTCACCTACACCAAAAGTGAAGGATGCTGCAGCACACACTTCAGATTACTCCATGGAGCTATTTTCACATACCATTCCTGGGTTATCAAGTCAAATCCTGAATTCCCCAGTCCAAGATGAATCTGACATGGAGTGCACTGATGCACAGCAACTGCTAGACGAATCTGCTGGTACATTCACCCACAGCTCTACATTGCCCTCGCAGTCTACTGAGCCAGAATCTGACCCTGATGAAACTCAGGTGCCCCTTCCCGCATACTATACCACCTTACACAGTGACACAGAGGAAGGTACAGAGGAAGGTGCAGATGACATTGAAGACGAGGTCATGGATAACCCAGTTGTTGACCCGGATTGGCATCCATTGGGGGAAGAGGGTGCTGGTGACAATAGGTCAGAACAGGAGAAGGATCCGCAGCAGGCATCGTCATGGCAGCAGCAGTTATCCAGCAGGCCCGTAGCTGTCGAAAAACTTGGCAAAAAAACTAAAAGAGTTGCAGGACAGCTTGGCCAGACGGTAAAATTAGCACAGCGTGCAAACCATGAAAATTTGTACCATAGTAGGAAGAGTGCAGTGTGGCACTTTTTTGAACAAAATCCTTCTGATGACGCAAAGGTTATCTGGAAGAAGTGCCAAAGGACCTTTAGCAGAGGGAAAAATCTAAGAAATTTGAATGCCAGTTGCATGCTTAGACATTTAACCAACATGCACTTGCAAGCGTGGACGGACTACAAAAGCTCAGGTAGCACATGTGCACCTGCTCTGACTCAAGTTAGCCGGCAACACTCCATCGCTTCCCCCACTGTAAGGCCACCGCTAAGCACACCACCATCAAGAAATGTTGAGGTGTCATTGTTAGGCCAAAGCAGTTATGCAAACACAATATTTTCGCAAGGAAACACTGAATCTAGGTCATCAACACCCTCACCATCACCAACCCCTTCTCAGTCCATCATGTCCAATACTAGTTCCCCCATATGCAGCTCTCAAGTCCAGCTCACCCTACCAGACGCTCTGAGTAGGACAAGAAAGTACTCATCCTCTCATCCGCGTACACTGGCTTTGAACGCCTACATTGTCAAACTGATCTAATTAGAGATGATGCCCTTCCATTTGGTGGAAAGCGAAGCTTTCCGAGAGCTCATGACCTACGCTGTCCCACGCTATGACCTACCCAGTCGGCACTTCTTTTCTCTGCCCTCCACCGGCATGTGAAAGACCGCATTGTCCATGCACTAAAACAATCAGTGAGTGGAAAGGTGCACATCACAACAGATGCATGGACCAGTAGGCATGGCCAGGGCCGTTACGTGTCCATCACTGCGCACTGGGTTAATGTGGTGGATGCAGGCTCCATAGGGGACAGCGGCGGTGGAACAGTGCTGCCAAGCCCACGGTATAGGAAACAGTTGGGTGTAGGCGTTCGACCCTCCTCCTCCTCCAGAAGTGAAAACCATATCGAGGTTTTCCCTCACAGGTCATTCCCCTTTGATTATTGGGCCTCAAAACTGGACACATGGCCTGATTTGGCACAATGTGCCTTACAGGAGCTCGCTTGCCCTGCTGGTAGTGCGCTATCTGAAAGAGTCTTCAGTGCTGCTGGATCAATCCCGACAGAAAAAAGGACCCGTCTGTCGACCCAAAATGTTGATGATCTAACTTTCATTAAAATGTACTATGCATGGGTTTCAAAAGATTTTGTCCCACCCTCCCCTGATAACACATAGGTTGCCAGAAAAAGGCTTGCTTTTGTCCTCCTCTTCCTCTGACTTCTCCAATTCCTCCATTTGCAGCAGCTGAAAGTCCAGCCAACACATCAACATATGCCATTTTTTAAACCAACCGAAATGGGCTGCCCCCCCAGGTCCGGGGTCAACACCTGCCACACCCGGGCAAGTGCTGTTGCCCTGAACAGGTGTGTGGCCCAACCCTTGGGCGACAGCACTGGCACAGGGCCTCTCATAGTACAATAAAGTGTCTCTGACAGTGGGGGGGCCCACTTGCCGTCAGACACACTGGCGTACTATGAGGGGCCCTGTGCCAGTACCGGCGCCCACGAGTGGGTCCCCCCTGATTGCTCAGGGACACAGCACTTGCAATACTTACCTCTCCCTGCTCCACCACTGTGTAGTCTGGCCAGTTAAATCCATCACAGGGACGGCCACTACAAATTTGGTGTACTGATCGATGATGGTTAAGATGTAGCTATGTCCTGTCCTGCTGGCCTCTACCTTCAGATTACCAGTGGCTATCATTTGTAATGGACGTCAACTCCCAATCGGCTGCAATGGTGCTTTATGATCACCTTTCACGTTTTTCACAGTCACAGACGTGTGACATTCCTGCCACCATTTTTCAATGTTTCCTGTCATGGCAATCCAATAGAATCCCCTACGGCCTGTGGCTTGTGTATTTTGCACTCCAAAGAGACCAGACAGATCATGATAGGCAGTGAGGACCATGTCTACAGCTCTCCCTGTGATCACAATTTGATGGAGACGATTTACGGTGATGGGATCGACGCAACTGCGATACAGCAACCCTTTCTTCACTAATATGCGTTTTAGCTGTATCCACAGCTAAAGTTATTGAGGGTCAGCATCGCCTCTGCGAATTCTCCCGGGAGGTTTTCTCGTGATTACAAATTCAAAAACATATAAAATCACTCAACTTTACGTCTGTACTTTTATCCATCTACCTTCCTCTAACGGAGAGTCTGGACTGGCAGACTGACACTGAAATATAAATGAAGATTTCAAAGTACTCCAACACTGTACACTAGTGTACGTTTCGAATACATCTCCCTTTTTCTCATTTTTATATTCGGGTGTAATACATACTGAGCCTGTGAGAGTTGGTGTCATTTTAAATCTCCTTATATTTTACCAGAGTAAGAGACAAACACTGTGTACAACTGACCGATTGTAAAACATTACCCTTTTTCAAATTTTTATATTCTTGTGTAATCCATACTGAGCCTGTGAACGTCTGTCTGTAACTCCAGAAATATATTTGTAGATTTAAGATTAAGCCAACACTGTATACAGCTGTACGCTTGTGATACCTTACCCATTTACTGCTTTTTATATAGTGGTCTAATCCATACTGGGCCAGTGGGAGTCTGTTTCTGACTCTGGAAATATCTACTGAGATTTACAATTACCCCAACACTATATGCAGCTGTACGCTTCTGATCCATTATCCTTTTACTGCATTTTATATTGTGTAATCCATACTGAGTTTTCCTCAAAAGTTTTGTGCACAAGATGACCCGATTGGTACTGTGTCTTCTGAGGGAGGGGTCCGGCCAACTCAAAGGTAGATCAGGTACACCTGTTCAAGACTCCTCCTTGTGTATCCTTTCTAGGCCGTGTCTCTGCGCTGATCTCTCTCTTCCTTCCTGCTGTGGGCCTTCGCAAACAGTGTCCCAAGCCAGCAGCCATGGATCACACCGGGCGACGTGGGTCAGGCTCCGGGGTCCTTTATTCCAACTGCTGCCTTTTTGAGTATTGAATGCAGCTGCGACTGAGGCACTTAAAGTTACCTCAGCCTCTGTCTTTCTAACTGAGCCCTGTGTTTCTCCACTACCTTCAGGAGCCACCTTCCCCAATGAGGCCAGGTCCTTCCTTCTCCAGAAACGGGCTTCACAGGTGGCTTATTGCACTTCCCGTGCCCCAAGGACCCCTTTCTTCCAGTCTAGGAGCTTGGACAAGATTTTTCTCTCTTCTCTGACCCTCAGCCCTCTCACAACAATCCTGCTCTTACTCTGTCCTGTCACTGACTGACAACTCTCTAGACAGATCCATTTAGCTCAGACTAGCTCCACCCATCAATTGTCAGCTTGCTCTCTCTGATTGGATGCCCACAATCACTCCACTACTTAAGCTCCTCCCACTGTACCTACCTTCCACACTAACCCCCAACACCCTTTCCTAGTCAGTCTGGGATGAGGCCATCCTCCCGCCGGGTACACCCAGAAAAAACTGACTAACGTGTGTGTGTTGAGTGCAGGATTAGGAGTCCTGAGTGGTGATCCCTTCTTACCAAAGGGTGGGATACCACACCTTTGGATGAGGTGCAGTAACTCTGTGGTGACCGTACCCTCAGGGGCGCCATAGTGCCCTTTCTCAACTTTATATTGTTGTCGGATCCATACTGGGCCTGAAAGCGTCTGTGTTTGGCTCCTGAAATGTATACGGAGATTCAGTATGTTTTAACTATATTATATATACCTTGTATCTAGTGATACTGTACCCTTTTGCAAATTTTTATATTATTGTCTAATCCATACTGAGCCTGTGACCATCTGTGTCTGACTCATGAAATATATACAGAGATTTACAATTATCTCTAGACTGTATAGAGCTGTCCGCTACTGAAACAGTGCCATATATCTGCTGGTATTTTCAGTCCATTTTCGCAAAAATTATTACGTATGGTGAAAGAGGCCACAGACGTGGGTGTGGGGGGGCCAGCTGGTACTGATGGTGGTGCATCTGCTGGTATTGCCAAAAGCACAATAGCAGCTAAGGCAGGAGGTGTTGAGCCTGCATCATCATCTGGCACAAGAAGGCCTTTAAGGCTCCCTTTTCTTGGAGTAGAACTGCTTTTAAAGCCGGAGCATCAGGAGCTGGTTTTGTCATACATTGCCGAAAAAGCCTCCTGCTCTATCGCCTCCTCTTCTGAAGTTTAAAAAAATGCAAGCACTGAGTCGTCAGTGCAGGCTTCTGGTCAAGAACCACGCCTTTCCTTGTCTCCTTGACCCCCACTAAAAGTGAAGGATGCGGCAGCCCACACTTCAGATTACTCCATGGAGCTCTTTTCACAGGCTATGCCTGTGTTATCAAGTGAAATTCTGAATTCCCCAGTCCAACATGAATTGGAGATGGAGTGCACTGATGCACAGCCACTGCTAGATGATTCTGCTGGTACATTGACCCACAGCACTACATTCCCCTCGCACTCTACAGAGCCATAATGTGACACTGATGAAACTCAGGTGCCCCTTCCTGCATACTATACCACCTTACACGGTGACACAGAGGAAGGTGCAGATGAAAGTACCGGTTCCCTGAGCAGGTGGGGTGGTCCTACTTGTGGGCGATGGCAGTGGAACAGGGCCCCTCATAGTATGCAAAAGTGTCTCTGCCGGTGGGAGGGCTCACTCACCGTCAGACATACCGTCGTACCATGAGGGGCCCTGTGCCAGTGCCGTTGCCCACGAGTGGGACCCCATGCTTGCTCAGGGGCACAGCATTTGCAATACTTACTTCTCCCTGCTCCACCGCCGTGATGTCTTCCGCCTTTCCTGACAGTGACGTTCAGGTTACAGAGCGCGATGACATCACGTCTGTATGCCCTCTACCGAAACAGTACAAGTGCAGAGAGCTTTAAAATGGCAATGCTGAGGAGTCCAGAGTAGAGCAGTGTCCAGCGAGGAGAGGTATTTCATTTTTTTAAATGTTGGGAGCATTTTTTGGGGGGCAATATACACTGGAGAATGATATATGGGGCCCATCATACAGTGGAGCATCATCCATTTGGCCCATCATATACTGGAGCATTCCAAATGGGGGACATCAGACACTGGAGCAGCACTTACGGGGGCCATTATACACTGGAGCATTAGAAATGGGGCCCATTATATATGGAGCATTATTTGGGCCCATAACACACTAGAGCATCGTCCATGGGGACCAACATATACTGGAGCATTCCAAATGGAGGACATCAGGCACTGGAGCAGCATTTACGGGGCACATTATACACTGGAGCATTAGAAATGGGGCCCATTATATATGGAGCATTATTTCGGCCCATAAGACAGTGGAGAGTCATTCATGGGGACCAACATATACTGTAGCATTATGTGGAGCTCATCATATACTGAATGGAACATTATATGGGACCAATTATTCTGTATGGAGAAATATATGGGGCTCATTATTCTGTATGGCGCACTAGGTGGTGGCCATAATACTGTATGGAGTAATATACTGTACGGTTTTTGACCTATTGTAGAATTTAAAATAGATATCAGTCATGTCATGTAAGCAGTGAAGTATTTTTCATTGTACTATACCTATATTTCTGTGCCGTATCGGAGCATTATGAATTGTGGTATGTGTTAAAAGGGCGCACTGACACTCTTTGACCCAGGGCACACAAAAACCTGGCGCCAGCCCTACCCCCCCACAACTTTAGCCAAACAACCCCCAGTTTTGAATACGTAACTATAATTATAAAGTAAATTAAGGTTGCAAAGTTTAAGTAATAAGAATTGGTGTCGTTGGCATTGAAATGGGCACTGTAGGTGTGTTTACTGTCCTCCACTCCCTGCCGACTTTGCTTCCCCATTTGCTTGCATTGGGTTTTGTGTTTCAGTCGGACCCCGACTTTTCCCTATAGTTGGCCGATTTCGTTCGACCCGACTTTTTAGATGGTCAGGTTTCATGAAACCCGACTCGACCCGAAAAAAGGAAAAGTCGCTCATCTCTATGTGAATGTTAGTGTTCAGTCACTTCCTGGAGACCGAGGACGCCTATGGAAACCTGACTTCACTCCCTGGAAACAGAGGATGCCAAAGGGCCACTCATAGTTACTGCCTGTGAAGCAGATACAGTGCAGCAAATAATAGATGGTAAATACATACGGTATTATTAAAATCAGTGGGAAGAGAGGAAGGGAGTATAGACATTCATATATAAACAGTAACAAAGTATTAAGGAAAAATAGACACTCAAATAACATTAGGGAATATGAGAGGCCAGTATAAGATGACAAGACTAAAAAATATTAACTATTAATTAAAAATAAAAGAGAGGTGACGGGGAGTGAAAAACAAATAAATAAGTAATATAAACTAAAATCGAGTGTTGCAATATACAGTATATATAAGTATATGTTGAAGTAAAGTGAAGGGAAAAGGTAGACTCCATCTATGTATTAGAGATAACAATGAGCTAGTGAATGCCTAATGTGACCCTAACTGTGAAGATTGGTCCAAAAAATGTATATTTATTAAAAGGAATTCCAATGAAAAACCTAAGTGATAAGTAAAACTAATGTGCATGTGGTTACCATAAGAAGCACCATATGGTGCAAAGTATAAATAAACACATATGGGGGTGGCAAACTGTGGTTTGAAGATGTAACTCTTAAAAAGTACGGCATAAAGGCATGTAAACAGAACGACTATTTGAGTGTGCAAAGAAGTCTATTGGCTGTGAAAAAAATGAGTATCTGTAACGGGGGCCAAGGTGATAGTCATGGCAATGGCTTGCTGCTGGTCTGGCACACCCTGACGCTCTGCTACAGGAAAATTAAATTCTTTCTGTTGTGTGCTGTGTTTGCAATGTACTTCACCCACCTGTGGGTCAGGAGTCTCTTCAGAGTGCAAAGTCCCAATCCGTCTCAGCAGCACACAAATATTCTCAAAATCCAGGTTCGTTTTCTAAAAAACTTTACTCAGCTCATTCAGCTTCATTACAGACACTGTCCAACAGTCTTTATATATCATGTATGCTCCTTTTGTTAAACTGTCCCTGGTCTTTCCTATCAATGTGTAATCTGGTACCGTGGTCTCCATTCCCACAGCTTTCTGGATCACTGGTCTAGCTTGTCCCTGATGCTCCCCATCCACTTTCCCCATCTTGGGCGAAATTACAGGATGCCACTGCCAATCCTTATCGGACCGTAGGGCCCGGATGTCACGGAGTTAGCCAAAGGCCTAATCGCTGATTACCTCCAGCTGCCCAGATCCGCGCGTACTCTGAAGGCAGACGTGACACATTTCTCTCACTTCAATCCTCCTTTTCTCTTAAGAATCTCCCGCTCACCCTCAGCTGACTCCGTCCACTCACTTACTTCCCATTGGCTAGCTATTCCTATCATATCTGACGTATAAATCTGAATCTAAATCTATAGTGCCCCCACTGTCCTAAATCCTACATGACCTTTACCGAACACTAAACCTAACTGTTTCACTACATATCTGTTATGATTGGGTCACCGAGGAGGAAATCAAGACCAAGCTAAGCAACAGAAAACCAGAGAGATTGGTAACTAAGCGGATTGCAGACCCCTGATCCTATCCACACAACTAGCAGTAGCCGTGGAGCGTGCCTACGATGATTCTAGACGCCTCGACACAGCCAGAGAACTAAATAAGCCTAAAGCAAGAAAAGGGGAAATCTAAACTGCCCCGGAGCAGACCCCAAAGGAAAAAACAGCCCCCAAACATATATTGTCGGTGAGACAAGATGAAAACACAAACACAGGTAGGAAAATAGGATGAGCAAACGATGGGGCCCACACTAACTAGAAAGGACAGGAAAGGAAAGACACTGTCTGCAATCATGCAAAAAACCCTGCAAAAATGTCCAACACTTCTGATAGCAAAAACTCACTAGACTTCTCCCACTATATCAGCACTCTGGCATATTCTGAAAGCAGAGCAAAAAGAGGCCAATCTAATAAGGGACAAAAAACAAACTGACACAAACAGTAACATAAGGATGGAAATTCAGCACAGCCCCAGCCGGGGCTGGCTGACCACACAAAACTGAATAGACAAAACCAAATCAAATGTGAACAATAGCAAAGAACACTTAGCTTGAGCATGCAGGGACTGAATTGGAAACTAAGACCTCAGGAGGCAGGAAAAATCACCAGCAGGGATAGAGGGAGTCGGCTGTCTTAAATCCAGTCAGAGACTCCAGTTGTCCAATCGTCGTCCTCATTATCAGGTGGCAGGCCTCTGTCAATTAGATCAGCTCCATTACCTCCTATAACCACCAGTGGGAGCCCAGAAAGAGAACTCGCGACTCCTCTGTCAATACAACCAGCTCAACTACCTTCACTAACAACCAGAGGCAGGCCAGAAAGTGAATTCACAACAGTACCCCCCCCTTGAAGGAGGGGTCACCGAACCCTCATCCATGCCACCAGGCCGATCAGGGTGGGCCCAGTGAAAAGCACAAACCAGTCTATCGGCTTGAATGTCAGAAGCAGAGACCCAAGAATTATCCTCCTGGCCATAACCCTTCCATTTGACCAAGTACTGGAGTCTCCGTCTAGCCAAACGAGAATCCAATATTTTCTCTACCTCATATTCCACATTGCCTTTAACCAATACAGTGTCAGGAGGTGCCGCCATAGGAACTACTGGCTCAACAAACCTCTTCAACAGAGATTTATGAAACACGTTATGGATCTTAAACGTGGCTGGAAGAGCCAATTGAAAAGAAACAGGATTAAGAATCTCCAAAATCTTATAAGGTCCAATTAATCTTGGCTTGAACTTTGGAGACGCAACCTTCATAGAAATATTCCTTGATGACAACCAAACCATATCACCCACTTTAAACGGGGGACCAATGGTCCTATGCCAGTTAGAAAACCGCTGGGCTTTTTCCTGAGAGAGGGACAATGTATCCACCACTTTGTCCCAAATCTGCTGCATTCTCTCTACCACAGTGTCCACACTTGGGCAGGTCGAAGATTCCACCTGCCCTGAAGAAAATCGAGGATGAAACCCAAAGTTACAGAAAAAGGGCGACATCAAAGTGGCAGAACTAGTTCTATTGATTAGCGTGAATTTGGCCAAGGGCAGAAATGAGACCCAGTCATCCTGATCACCAGCTATAACACATCTCAAATAGGACTCCAAAGTTTGGTTTGTCCTCTCAGTCTGTCCATTGGCCCGTGGATGAAAAGCAGAGGAGAAAAATAACTGAATTCCCAGATTGGAACGAAAAGCTTTCCAAAATCTGGAAAGAAACAGGACTCCTCTGTCCGACACAATGTTCTCAGGAATCCCATGCAACCGAATCACCTGTTGTAAAAACAAGGGCACCAACTCTGAAGAAGATGGCAACTTTGGGAGTGGACGCCTCGACACAGCCGGATAACTAAATAAGCCTAAAGCAAGAAAAGCGGAAATCTAAACTGCCCCGGAGCAGACCCCAAAGGAATAGACAGCCCCCAAACATATATTGTCGATGAGACAAGATGAAAACACAAACACAGGTAGGAAAATAGGATGAGCAAACAATGGGGCCCACACTAACTAGAAAGGACAGGAAAGGTGAAAGCAGAGCAAAAAGAGGCCAATCTAATAAGGGACAAAAAACAAACTGACACAAGCAGTAACATAAGGATGGAAATTCAGCACAGCCCCAGCCGGGGCTGCCTGACCACACAAAACTGAATAGACAAAACCAAATCAAATGTGAACAATAGCAAAGAACACTTAGCTTGAGCAGGGATAGAGGGAGTCTGCTGTCTTAAATCCAGTCAGAGACTCCAGATGTCCAATCATCGTCCTCATTATCAGGTGGCAGGCCTCTGTCAATAGATCAGCTCCATTACCTCCTGTAACCACCAGAGGGAGCCCGGAAAGAGATCTCGCGACTCCTCTGTCAATACAACCAGCACCACTACCTTCACTAGCAACCAGAGGCAGGCCAGAAAGTGAATTCACAACACATATCCCTACCTATATCCCTCACACCTAGAGTCATATGTATAACTTGCACAATGTATGAACAAATGGTACTGTGGCGCCCTGCGTCTTTATCGCCACAAATGGGTTAAATATGTACTGTTTTGTATGTGTTTTGTGAGCAATGGGAGTTATGCTTTCTCTGCTAGAGATCACAACGCACACACACAATTCTCCTCCCTCCCTCACTTGTCTGAAGTTTAGAGCTTTGCAGACATACCCTAACTGGGAGGAGGAGGGGCCAAGTTGTTGTTCTCAGTGTGAACAAGAAGGAGGAAGAACGTCCTGGAGGCCATGTTAGACATGAGCTCGATCCAGGAGTGAGAGCTAAGAAGCATCAGGGACCAGCAACCTAGACCATCCATGCTTTCAGAGCAGGGTGGTAAGCTGAGAGACTGCGTGGGATTATGCGACCAGCAGAAATAGTGTTTTCCCTCAGAAATACTGCAAGAACCTAGGCTCAGTGAAGGATAGTACAAGTGGGAACTTGAGCTGCTTCACAAAGGATTCAAGCTGCAAGTTGCTGAAGGTGAAATACACAGTGAGTAGAGGCAATACTGGGAAGTTCTAAACTCCGGGAAGCCTTGGTCCCAGAATGGATTAGAATAGCAGGAAATTACACTGAGCCACAGCAGGGAAAGATAACTCCCATTCTCCAGAGCAGACTGTAACCTGGTGAGAGTTGTAATATCTCCTCTGAACTGCACCTGGACTACAGTAAATGATAAAGTGACTTTTCTTGTCTCCTGCCTTATTACTCCGTGCCTTCTACTTGCATCACAATCTCTGGGGGCCCGCCCTGGTTGGAGAGGGTTTAACATCTGCACTGCTATCACCATCTACTCCCCCAGGGATCGACTGCAGTGCCGGCTATACTACAGTCGAAAACTCCAACTGGCGTCACGAATCACTACATAAACTTTATCCCCATCCAATTCTAGCCCTTTTACATGACCGCCTGGGGCCATGGACCGGGTCACCGCAACTGTGCCATCTCCCATTGAAGTTAACGGGCTCAGTACCGAATATCCCATGGCCCCTCGGGTGCGTCATTTTTGACGTCACGAACATGATTCGAACAGGATTACCGTGCGTGCCTAAAGTCCTACAGGAACAACGACCTGCAGCAACTGAAGCGGTGAATCGCACCCCTGCAAGGGTTAACTAGGGGGGGAAGATGTCTAATCCCGGCAATGCTCAGGGTGCAGCAGCTGCAGCTCCCATATTGCCTCTCACCATGCCTTATATACCGGGTGCGACATGGCTGCCACAGTTTTCTGGCGAACCGCACACCTTAAGTGACTTCAAAGAGAAGCTGCGCAGCATGTTTGAAATTTACCCTATGTCAGAGGTGCAGAAAGTCAGTATACTTACAAGTCAGCTCAGTGGCGCTGCTCAAAGAGAAAAATCTTGGCCAGCTACTGATAAAAAGGCTGTAAAAGACATTTTTGCTTAATTAAAAGATACTTTTGACACCCGTACTGCTTCAGAAATAAAGATGCGATTTTTCAGCTGCAGACAGAAATCACAGGACACTGTCAGAGACTATGCCCTTAACCTGCAGGAGGTGCTGCAGGCCATTAAACAATATTGATCCAGACAGTGTAAGAGATGAGAACAAAATGCTGAAAGAACACTTCATTGAAGGTCTTATGTCTGATTCCAGTAAAGCGCAACTGCGCATGATGTCATTGCAGAACCCTGACATGGACATTGTTCAGTTTAAGGACAGATCCATCCGTATCTTAAGAGAATCTACCTACAGTTGTGGCCAAAAGTATTGACACCCCTGCAATTTTGTCAGATAATACTCAGTTTCTTCCTGAAAATGATTGCAAACACAAATTCTTTGGTATTATTATCTTCATTTAATTTGTCTTAAATGAAAAAACACAAAAGAGAATGAAGCAAAAAGCAAAACATTGATCATTTCACACAAAACTCGGCCAGACAAAAGTATTGGCACCCTCAGCCTAATACTTAGTTGCACAACCTTTAGCCAAAATAACTGCAACCAACCGCTTCTGGTAACCATCAATGAGTTTCTTACAATGCTCTGCTGGAATTTTAGACCATTCTTCTCTGGCAAACTGCTCCAGGTCCCTGATATTAGAAGGGTGCCTTCTCCAAACTGCCATTTTTAGATCTCTCTGCAGGTGTTCTATGGGATTCAGGTCTGGACTCATTGCTGGCCACCTTAGAAGTCTCCAGTGCTTTCTCTCAAACCATTTTCTAGCACTTTTTGAAGTGTGTTTTGGGTCATTGTCCTGCTGGAAGACCCATAACCTCTGAGGGAGACCCAGCTTTCTCACACTGGGCCCTACATTATGCTGCAAAATTTGTTGGTAGTCTTCAGACTTCATAATGCCATGCACACGGTCAAGCAGTCCAGTGCCAGAGGCAGCAAAGCAACCCCAAAACATCATGGAACCTCCACCATGTTTGACTGTAGGGACCGTGTTTTTTTCTTTGAATGCCTCTTTTTTTCTCCTGTAAACTCTATGTTGATGCCTTTGCCTAAAAAGCTCTACTTTTGACTCATCTGACCAGAGAACATTCTTCCAAAACGTTTTAGGCTATTTCAGGTAAGTTTTGGCAAACTCCAGCCTGGCTTTTTTTATGTCTCGGGGTAAGAAGTGGGGTCTTCCTGGGTCTCCTACCATACAGTCCCTTTTCATTCAGACGCCGATGGATAGTACGGGTTGACACAGTTGTACTCTCGGCCTGCAGGGCAGTTTGAACTTGTTTGGATGTTAGTCGAGGTTCTTTACCCAACATCCGCACAATCTTGTGTTGAAATCTCTTGTCAATTTTTCTTTTCCGTCCACATCTAGGGAGGTTAGCCACATTGCCATGGGCTTTAAACTTCTTGATGACACTGCGCACGGTAGACACAGGAACATTTAGGTCTTTGGAGATGGACTTGTAGCCTTGAGATTGCTCATGCTTCCTCACAATTTGGTTTCTCAAGTCCTCAGGCAGTTCTTTGGTCTTCGTTCTTTTCTCCATGCTCAATGTGGTACACACAAGGACACAGGACAGAGGTTGAGTCAACTTTAATCCATGTCAACTGGCTGCAAGTGTGATTTAGTTTTTGCCAACACCTGTTAGGTGCCACAGGTAAGTTACAGGTGCTGTTAATTACACAAATTAGAGAAGCATCACATGATTTTTCGAACAGTGCCAATACTTTTGTCCACCTTCTTTTTTATGTTTGGTGTGGAATTATATCCAATTTGGCTTTAGGACAATTCTTTTTGTGTTTTTTCATTTAAGACAAATTAAATGAAGATAATAATACCAAAGAATTTGTGTTTGCAATCATTTTCAGGAAGAAACGGAGTATTATCTGACAAAATTGCAGGGGTGTCAATACTTTTGGCCACAACTGTATGTCTGCGCTGAGCCAGTTAAACATCCAGTAGTTACATACCACCAGGGAGCAGTATCCTCACCCCAAGTGCCTGCAGTACAGCATGTGCAGATTCCAATTGATGATTCTATTGCAGATTTACGGCTGCAAGTACAGGAACTGACTAAAAATATGTCTGGTCTAAGTAAAACTGTTCAGACTCTCCAGACTTATTCCCCCACAAAGAGGATCCAACTAGCATCAAGCCCGTATGATCTCCCATGGCAACGGCCAAAGCGGATGCCACAACATCAGCGAAGACTGTCTCGCTCCGGCAGGAGAGCAACGGACCGATTTGACTCTTCTGGGAGACCCATCTGCAGATTGAGCCATAAGGTGCATCATATTGAAAGAGAATGTCCTTTAAATGGGCGACCCCTTGGGAGTAAGACAATCTGGTCCAACTAACTGGAGAAACAGGTATGTTGGAGGACGTCCACTTATACCCGTGGTAGTGGATGGTATCCCCTTCACTGCCCTCGTGGACACTGGATCACAGGTAACCCCCATGCCTCACACACTGTACCAGAGATATTGGACTGAGACTGATTTCACCTAACTTCCTGATGGTAACTTGTCTTTAATAGCAAGTAATGGTCAACCTCTGACACAGGTGGGGTACAAGGAAGTTGTCATTAAAGTGGGGAAAGTGGAGCTCAAAGCTCAAGGTCTTGTGGTGGTAGAGGTGGAAAGAGGAGAGTGTCCACCTATCATAACATTGGGCACAAATGTGATTGAAAATTGTTTAAGTGAGGTTATCACCATTTTGAAAGACATAGCTGAGTCGGCCCCGTATAAAGAACAACATGCTCTCAATAAAGATATTAAGGCCCTTGTGCAGCAACAGCAGGTGGTGTTAACTGGTGGAGAGATTGGTAGTGTAAGGGTGAGTGATCCCTACTCCATTATGCGTCCCGCTAAGAGTGAGACCCTCATCTGGTGCAGAGCAGCCATAGGCATCAGAGGACGGGACGACCAAGCTCTCCTTGAACCAGTCTATTCAGATAGCAGACCTACTGTGCTGACAGCCAGGGGAATTGTTGATGTTAAAAGGGTAGGGTTCCGGTACGTGTTCTGAACTGTGGAGAGGAGGAAGCTTGCTTGCCCCGTTATGCAACCGTAGCCAAACTATTCACAGTCAGCAACAACGATATTCATAGTCAGGCTGTAGAACCCTTGACTCCAGCAGAAGCGACGGATGGCAATGGCTCTTCTGTTCAGACTGAGGAATGGTTCCAAAAGATACATGTTAGCACGGACTGCACTCCTGTACATCAGAAAAATGGAGTGCAGCGGGTGGTGCAAGAATACGAGAGCTTTTTCGGTAAGCATCCTTTGGATTTTGGGCAGGTAAAAGGGTTTCAACATAACATTCCCACAGGAGATCACCCACCTATCTAAGAAAGGTATTGTCCTGTACCTCCAGCTCATTATCAGTGTGCAAAAGGTATGCTAAAGGAAATGAAACAAGCAGGGGTAATCAGGGATAGCTACAGTCCTTGGGCAGCTCCCCTGGGGTTAGTCAAAAAGAAAGATGGTACAATGTGCATGTGTGTAGATTACAGACAACTTACCTAAATTACTCACAAAGATGCATACCCCTTACCGCGCATAGAGGAGTCTCTGGCAGCGTTAAAATCAGCTAGGTTCTTCTCCACTTTGGACTTAACCAGTGGGTACTGGCAGGTTCCTGTTGCTGTGGCAGACAAAGAAAAAACTGCGTTCACTACTCCTATGGGGCAATGTGAATTTAATTACATGCCATTTGGATTGAGCAGTGCCCCTGGGACCTTTCAGGGAATTATGGAATGTTGCCTGGGACATATGAACTTTGAGACTGTGCTGTTGTACTTGGATGATGTGATTGTATATTCCAGGACCTATGAGGAACATCTGCAACACCTGGCAGAGGTCTTGGAGGCATTGTCCAACTTCGGCTTAAAGGTAAAACCATCTAAGTGTCATCTCCTAAAGCCCAAAGTGCAGTATTTAGGCCATGTCATGAGTTCAGAAGGAGTAGCACCCGACCCAGACAAAGTGACTGTCATCAGAGACTGGCAAGTACCCACCAACATCCAAGAGGTCGGACAATTCCTAGACCTAGTGGGATACTATAGACGCTGTATAAAAGACTTTACTAAATTGGCAGCACCTCTTCAAGATCTCCTAGTCGGCCAATCCAAAAAGGCAAGAGGCAAGAGTCCCCTGATAGAGTGGAATGCTAGGTTGGATGAGTCATTCAACAGCCTTAAGCAAGCACTTACTGGAGAAGAAATCTTAGCATATCCAGACTATGATCAGCCGTTTACCTGCACACCGATGCCAGCAATGTTGGATTAGGAGCTGTCCTATCTCAAGTGCAGCAGGGTAGGGAGAAAGTCATTGCATATGCCAGTCGGAAGCTTCGTCCTACTGAGAGGAACCCTACTAACTATAGCTCCTTCAAGCTAGAATTCTTGGCTATCGTTTGGGCAGTGCCCGAGAGGTTAAAACACTACTTGGTCTCATCTAAATTTACCATCTATACGGACAACAATCCGTTGACCCATCTGGAGACCGCTAGGCTCGGCGCCTTGGAACAAAGATGGATGGCTCGGTTGTCCAATTATGAGTTTGTCATTAAATACCGAGCTGGCACTAAAAACGCCAATGCTGATTCTTTGTCCCTTATGCCAAATGCTCCTGATCCAGCAGAAGATCTAGAAGATCTGGAATAAATAGAGATGCCGGCATTCCACCACCACGGTGCCTCCCAAGACTCTAACCACGTGGCAGGAAGAAGTCTTGCCGTTCACGAAGTTTCCCTTAATCCACTACCTCACCATGGTTGGGCAGAGACACAGAGCAGTGACCCGGCTATATGTATGGTCAAAGAACTCCTTGGAGAAGCAGATTCATCTCCAGCTCCTGATGCGTCTGCAGATGTCCAAAAGTTGTGGAAAGAAATAAGCTGTTCCTTTTTTAAGGCAAGTTGATCCAAAGAGTTATTAACCCACGTATGCATGAACTGGTATGGCAGATCGTGGTCCCCAAAAAGGACGTGCCTATGGTTTTGGAAGCCTACCACAATCAAGCGGGACACTTTGGATGGAAAAAGCTGGAAGTAGTCATCCGTGACCGTTTCTTCTGGACAGGTATGAGACCGTCTATTGAACAGTGGTGTAGGGAATGCGACCCATGTAATCTCAGAAGAAAGAATTCTGCCAATCAAAGGGCCCCCTTGAAGCCCATCATCACTAGCCAACCTTTGGAACTGGTGGCCCTAGACCACGTGCAACTAACCCCAAGCCGATCAGGGTATACCTATGCCTTAACAATAGTGGATCACTATTCCCGTTTCCTAGTGGTCGTTCCGGTGAAAGACCAAACAGCAAGAACAGCTGCAAAGGCATTCCAAGAATATTTCTGCAGACTCCATGGCTACCCAGATCAAGTGCTGACAGACAGAGGTCCAGTCTTCGAAGCAGAAGTCTTTCAAGAATTTTGCTCTCTCTATGGATGTAAAAAGATCAGAAATACACCATACCATGTATTTCTGCAGACCTCATGGCTACCCAGATCAAGTGCTGACAGACAGAGGTCCAGTCTTCGAAGCAGAAGTCTTTCAAGAATTTTGCTCTCTCTATGGATGTAAAAAGATCAGAAATACACCATACCATCCACAAGGCAATGGTCTTTGCGAAAAACTAAATCATCTGGTGATCAATTTATTGCAGAGCCTACCATTGTAAGAAAGGAACCAATGGCCTGAGAAATTGCCTGATTTGATTGAAATGTACAACCATATCCCAACCAGCGCAACAGGATATGCCCCAGCTTACTTGATGCGTGCACATCCAGGTAAACTCCCCATCAACCTGGAAATGGGAGTCCTAACTCCTGAGACCATATCCAGCCAATTGGACACAGATTGGAATACGGAAAGACAACTGCAGTATCAGAAAGTTCAACAATGTGTGGAGGAAAGTCTTGCTCAAGCTAGGCAAAAACAGTAAAGGAACTTTAATAGACATGCTGTGGCAGCCCCCTTACCAACAGGTGAACAAGTGTTGAAGAAAAAGAGAAGGAACCACAAGTTAGATGACCAATGGGAGGCTCAGCCTTACACTATTCAACCATCTAGCTATGACAACAGCAAAGTATGTACTATCTCCAAAGACGGCGGAAAAACGTGTACCACCATATCCAGAGACAATCTGAAAGTATGTCCAGCACAATTGCGTGAAAGAGTTGAGACTAAGGAAGACCCTCAGCTAAAAGAAAAGACTGATACAAAGATTCACACTGTTCTAGGAGAATTCCCTAGTTCTTGGCTACAAGTTAACAATGCAGTGGTAGTTCCAGTGATGGTGTTCCCACAAAGGTCTTTACCAGAGACACCAAATTGTTCTGGAAGCGATGAGTCGCTAATGCCAACCACTAACGCTGTGCATGAGGAAGAATCAGAAAACTTGCCCACAGTCAGCAGTGAACCTGTTGTACCCATGGTAGGTTCAAAGAGTCTTAGGAAATCGTCTAGTATTCCTATCTTGTGCAGATCACAGCGTAGCACACAGGGCCAAACCCCTTCTCGCTATAGAAATAAGGTTAATAATATAGTTTGAGTTGTACTTACGTTGAACTTTGCCTTAGGTAACGTTACTAAAAATGTTAAAGAAATTGTGCCTACATGGACTAATGTGAGATTTTAGTAGTTATTATGCCTTTTTCCACTACGAGAACTCTTGTAAAGACTGAAACTTAAGAAGAAAAACTGTGCATCGTACCTTGGCAGGAAGCCATCTAATACAGCCAGTGCAGTGAATTTTCTATTATGGTCTGTGTGCCCTGCAGCTGCACTCAGGGACGATTCAAACAATCAGAAGTGGTTTTGGGCTATAATCCACGACTCAACTCAGTTACTGGGACGGTTCACCCATACCCAAGTTAAATGTGTCATTTTGTTATATGCTTTTGTTTCTTGTGAAGCCCGAGGACGTGCTACCTTTAACTAGGGGGAATGTGGTGCCATGTGTCTTTATCGCCACAAAAGAGTTAAATATGTACTGTTTTGTATGTGTATTGTGAGCAACCACAACACAGACACAATTCTCTTCCCTCCCTCACTTGTCTGAAGCTTAGGGCTTTGCAGACATACCCTAACTGGGAGGGGGAGGGGCCAAGTTGTTGTTCTCAGTGTGAACAAGAAGGAAGAAGAACATCTTGGAGGCCATGTTAGACATGAGCTCGATCCAGGAGTGAGAGCTAAGAAGCATCAGGGACCAGCCACTAGACCATCCATGTTTTCAGAGGAGGGTGGTAAACTGAGAGACTGCGTGGGATTATATGACCAGCAGAAAAAGTGTTTTCCCTCAGAAATACTGCAAGAACCTAGGATCAGTGAAGGATAGTACAAGTGGGAACTTGAGCTGCTTCACAAAGGTTTCAAGCTGCAAGTTACTGAAGGCGAAATACACAGTGGGTAGAGGCAATACTGGGAAGTTCTAAACTCCGGGAAGCCTTGGTCCCAGAAGGGATTAGAATAGCAGGAAGTTACACTAAGTCACAGCAGGGAAAGATAACTCCCATTCTCCAGAGTAGACTGTAACCTGGTAAGAGTTGTAATATCTCCTCTGAACTGCACCTGAACTACAGTAAATGATACAGTGACTTTTCTTGTCTCCTGCCTTATTACTCTGTGCCTTCTACTTGCATCACAATCTCTGGGGGTCTGCCCTGGTTGGAGAGGGTTTAACATCTGCACTGCCATCACCATTTACTCCCCCAGGGATCATCTGCAGTGCCGGCTATACTACAGTCAAACACTCCAACTGGTGTCACAAATCACTACATAAACTTTATCCCCATCCAATTCTACCCATTTTACATGACCGCCTGCGGCCACGGACCGGGTCACCGCCACTGTGACATCTCCCACGGTCCCTCGGGCGCGTCATTTTCACATTACACGGTACACATATTAAAACATACAAAACGTACCCAGCTTCATTATGCAGGTATGCACAGGAATGCAGGGCCCAAACTAGCCACCTGCACACACCCCTATCAGCATATTTTTTTCATTTCTGACCACCGTCACTTTATGAGGTCAAAACTCTAGAACGCTTCAACAGATACTGGTGATTCTTAGTTTATTTTCTTGAGACATATTGTACTTTATGATAATGGTAAAATTTACTTGATATGACTTGCGTTTTTTGTAAAACAAAATGGAAATTTGGCAAAAATTTAGAAAGTTTTGCAATTTTCAAACTTTTAATTTTTATGTCCTTAAATCAGAGAGTCAAGAGTCAAATCACACAAAATAATTTCCCACCTGTTTACTATACATCAGCACAATTTTTGAAACATTTTTTTGTTAGGAAGTTATAAGGGATAGAAGTTGACCAGCGATTTCTCATTTTTCCAACAAAATTTACAAAACCATTTTTTTAGGGACCACCTCACATTTGAAGTGAGTTTGGTGACAGAAAATACCCAAAAGTGACACAATTCTAAAAACTGCACCCCTCAAGGTACTCAAAACCACATTCTAGAAGTTTATTAACCCTTCAGGTGCTTCACAGGAATGAATGAAATGTGGAAGGAAAAATAAACATTTGCTTTTCTTTCACACAATTTTTCCATTAGACCTTTTTTTTACTTTTGCAAGGGTAACAGGAGAAAATGTACTATACATTTTGTTTTTCAATTTCTCCAGAGCATACTGTTTGGGCACATGGCAGGGCTCGGAAGGGAGGAGGGCCATTTGACTTTTTGAATGTAAAATACTGTGTTTTTCGGACTATAAGATGCACCAAACCATAGGACGCATCCCAAATTTTCATAATGATATAGGGGGGAAAAATTAGTGCGTCAAATGGGGATACATCTTACAGTCCTGAATTCATTTTACCAGGGATCAGCAGTGCTGGTGGCAGTAGGAGTCGGGTTATTCTTCCAGTGGTCGCTGCAGGTCGATGATCTCGCTCCCATCCCACCCTGATGTGGCTGTTGCGGTAGTTTCAGTGATGCTCGGTGCTGCGGGGGACTCTGGCGACATGGTGCGGCAGTTTCAGCAATGCACAATGATGTGGGGGGCTCCAATGACATGGTGCGGCAGTTTTGGGGCTGCAAGGTGCTGCAGGGAAGCTCCAGCAACATTATGTGAAAGCCCGAAGCCCCTGGAGTTCTATTGCCTTGCCTTGATGCTGTGGCCTCCAGGAAAATGGCATGCGCAGATTGGGATCTTGGCAAAGAAATCTCGGCCTGCGACCTCGGGAGACGAGATCTCGGAGCCGAGATCTTAATCTGCGCATGCGCCGCCTCCAGTGGCCATTTTCCTGGGGGCCAGACTGAGACCTCGGCAATGGCCTCCACCAGGCTGGAAGCTAGATCATCGCCCTGCAGCGTCGGACCACCGGAAGAATCGCCCAACTCCTGCTGCCACCACAATAACAGAAAGTGCATTCCGACTATAAGACACCCCCCCGTTTTCCCACCAATTTTTTTGAGAAAAAGTGCATCTTATAGTCCAAAAAATTCATTATCCTGGAATAATTAGCGGCCGCTATGTCGTGTTTGGAAAGACCCTGATGTGCCTAAACAGTGGAAACCCCCAACAAGTGACACCATTTGGAAACTAGACCCCTTAGGGAACTTATCTAGATGTGTATTGAGCACCTTGAACCCACAGGTGCTTCACAGAAGTTTAAAACGAAGAGCAGTGGAAATAAAAAAAATAAAATTTTTCCCAAATAAATCTTTTTAGCTCAATATTTTGCATTTTCATAAAGGTGACAGGAGAAATTGCTATATACAATTTGTTGTGGAATTTCTCCTGAGCATGCCAATACCCTATATGTGGGGGAATACTACTGTTTGGGCGCACCAAAGGGCTTGGAAGGGAAGGAGTGCCATTTGACTTTTGGAATGCAAAATTGACCGGAATCGATAGCAGACGCCATATTGCATTTGGAGAGACTCTGATGTGCCTAAGCAGTGGAAACCCCAAACAAGTGACCCCATTTCGGAAACTAGACCCGCTCAAGGAGTTTATCTAGATGTGTGGTGAGCACCTTGAAACCTCAGGGGATTCACAGAATTTTATAATGTTGAGCCTTGAAAATCAAAAAGCACATTTTTCCCAACAAAAACTGTTTCGGCCCCATTTTTTTTCAATTTTCACAATGGTAATAGGAGAAAAGAGATGCCAAAATTTGTTGAGAAATTGTTCCAAAGTACGTAGGTACCCCATAATTGGTGAAAAACGACTGTGTGGGTGCATGGTAGGGCTGGAAAGAGAATGAGCGCTATTTTGGCTGCAATAGGTTGCGGATACCATGTCACATTTGATGTGCCCCTAACATGCCAAAACAGCAGAAACCTCCACAGGTGATCACATTTTGGAAACTATACCTCTCAAGGAATTCATCTAGTGGAGTAGTGAGTAGGTTTAACCCTCAGGCAATTCACAAACTTGTATAAAACTGGGCTGAGTGAATTAAATATTACTCTTTTTTCCACTAAAATGTCGCTTTGACCCCAAGTTTGCAATTTTCAAAAGTGGTAATAGGAGGAAATGAACAGTACAATTTGTTATGCAATTTCTCCTGAGTACATCAATACCCCATAAGTGGTCGAAAACTACTTTTGAGGCACAGTGCAAAGCTCAAAAGGGAAAGAGCGCCATATAACAGTGCAGGTTTTGCTGCATTGGTTTGAGGGGGCCATGTCATATTGGCAGAGCTCCTGAGGTGCTATAACAGCAGAAACCCCCATAAGTGACCCCATTTTACAAACTACACCTCTCAATGAGTTCATCTAGCAGTGCAGTGATCATATTGTTGTAAGGTGGTTACAGAAACTGTCCTGATCCTCCAAACATGTCCCGGTTTAATGTGTATATTTGTTTAGTTGTATATATATTGTTGGCTCGTAATGATGTGTACAAAATCTGCTATGTAGATCTGTATATGATTAGGGAAAGTGTAGTGTACGTGTTTGTTTACTAGATGTGGGTATTATAGGTGTGTTTAGTGTAGGAAAAGAGTTAATTCGTGTAAATGGTTAACCGTAGGAGGGATTAGCTGGGTGTAAGGAAGGAATAATTCTTGGGTAGAGTCAGTCAGGGCAAGGTAGCCCGAAGTGCTCGGTTGGGCTAAATGCCGGAGCTACTCAGCACCCCGCAACATTTAAGGAGGAACCCAGCCATCTAGAGTCAGTAGGCAGCATAGCCTCAGATATAGCAGGGACAGCATCTACAACAGCACAGCAGGGCAGGTCGCTCACCATGTGGCAGGTCATTGCTTGGGCTGATGTCCTCAGAACCGGGGCAAAACAGCTGAGGGAACACCTGTACGCAGTGAGGCTGACCAGGTAGCACGCTGAGGAGCCGTTGGAAATGGTCCGACCCAGGAACATGCTGTGGGACAGGGAGAGGAGTGCAGAGAAAGATGAAGTAACGTGTAACGTACAAGCTGTTGATAATGTTGCGATGAATCTGGATGTGCTGCAAAGTCATGAAAGTAAAGTTTTACGTTTTGAGTTGCACCTGGACTGTGTCTCTGTTTATTCAAAAGCGGACAAAAGGGGACAGAGAGGCAAGTAAGCTGACAGTGAAGCGTGATTTTTATACATTGGAAGGCCAGGGCACACAAGGCCCAATGAACTCAGCCACAACTAAGACCCTGGCTGACCTCTACACTTGACGTAGTCGGCAGGATGATGAAACCATGCCGCGTGAGAATCCCGTGAATGATGTGAATGATGTCACCAGAAAAGAAAGAGATGAAGTTATTGTGGATGCTACTGAAATGCTGGATGTGACTGATACATTGGACTTGTCAAAAACCTTTAATGAGACTGACATGGGGATGGCCAAGATGGCAGCTCTAAGGATGGCAGATAATGGCACGCAATTGAGGGACAACAACTCTGATCCCTCCCCTCTTGGGCGTCCTGATGGAGAATTGGCGCGAGAAGTTGTCTGGCGGAGTGTGTGGCATAACCATGGTGCCAGCCACTGGTGGGTGCATCTGAGGAGAAGAAGACCCTGCCCCTTACAACAGATTACAAGGAAATGGGTGGACCAGCTGGAAGCGACCCCACACCGGAACGGTGGGGCCCAGAAGAAAAAGCCCATGTGCGGCTACGTGGCGCTGGCAGCGATGTACCACTCCTGCACTCGTCATTGTTGAGGCATAGGCCACGTAGGATGGAAGTGGAGACAGGAAGAGGAAAGAACCAAGCCCAGACGTAAAGAGGATGACGCTGTTACAGGTTACCTGCTATCTGCGGAGGAGAGTCACCGGCAGCTGCCGGAGGCAAAGTCATCACGTCACCGCGAGCGGGACCACCATCGTTAGGTGCCAAAGACAGTGTCCACCCAGAAGGAACCTTTGCCGGGAGAAAGTGCCGGGCCAGAGCTTCCATCACGACCAGAGCAGAAACATCACCAGAAGGCGGAACCTTTTCGCCCGGGGTCAGCATTACAGCAGCAGCGGCGACCGGAACCAGTGAAGGCCCTAGAGGAGCCTGGACTGGAAGTGAATACTGAGCCGGCACTATGTCATCAGAAGCCAGAGTTCACAGCAGCATCCGTGGAAGGATCCAACATTCGCGGAATGGGCGTGACCAGATCCCCAAAGTCATCAGCAGTGAGTGAACCTCGACCCTTGACACCAGAGGGCTGGTTCGTGCAGCTGCTTTGTACCTCACCAGGGCAAGCTGTCCCTTGGCCCTCTGTCCCTGGGTTGAGCCCCTTGATTTGTCCCACAGTCATCAGGGACGGGAGGCCAGGCCCATGTCAGGCGCAAGTATGGAGGTGGGCACGCCTTGGGTCTGCACAGCGGTACAGGGCCCATCCCACACCCCTGGCCAGTCATTCTGGATTGCGGAAATTATCTCTAGGAAGAAGCAGCAGGAAAAAGAAATTTGGACCCTGCTGCACCAATATGGGGAGAGCGCTATGGCTGCTCTCATGGACAGATGGTTTACGCAAACATGGAGCAACGATACGGCTGTATATGAGAGACAGGAACTGATGACAAAATTTACGTCAACGCTGCCTTCGTGAAACATGGAAGACCCTATTGGAAGGGGACTGGGTCTCCTTCCTATAGGAGGACTGCCCTAGGGGCTACTATGTGGTAGTGGTGACATTGTGTCTGGAGGATAGCGGCCTAGAGATATGCGAACCCAAGTCGGGAGCAGTCAGCTCCCCATGTTTCATTTTCCCCCAACACTGCCTCTGCTGCATCCTGGCAGTCCATGGACTCTGTGGCTGCAGAGTCCACTTCAGCTTGTATGCAGGCATGGAACACTGATGATACAGCGGCACGGGGCGCGTGCCATTAAATTATAGTCTGCTGAGAATTGTGAAGATGTGCTTGTTGCACTTATGAAAATGCAGGACTGTTCTGCATCCTTATGGGCAAAGGAGCCCTGATACGCTCCCAGAGTCGGGAGCAATGCAGCTGGAACAGCCAGGATTTAACATTGAGGATGGAAAAGTTTGGGGTTTTTTGCGCCTTTTGTGCTCTTCTGCTGGACAAGCAGGACTTTTTCCTTTTTGGAGCAATGGGTTCTTGAAGTAATGGATCGGGGGCGGCTGCAGCAACAGACTGTGTTCTAGGACCAGGCAGCCTGCACATGGCACACGGGACTGTGCCATACACAAGGGAAGGGGGACGCCTCCCTTAAGGACAAACTATCTGTGGACTGACGGTGTAAACGGATGGACTGTCTCTGGGCACCCGCTTGTAAATACCGTAGAATTAAAGAAAATATGTATTTTTGGTTATTTCTTTATCCTCCCTGCTTGGAGTATTCCTTTGTATAAATAAAATTTGCGTATGATATAGTTGGGGACAACCATTGTAAAAGGAAGGGAGAGTATAAGGAGGTTACAGAAACTGTACTGAACCTCCAAACATGTAGAACAGACCCTGATGATACAGGGGACAGAAAGGCAAGTAAGCTGACAGTGAAGCCTGATTTTTAAGTATTGGAAGGCCAGGGCACACAAGGCCTGATGAACTCAGCCACAACTATGGCCCTGGCTGACCTCTACATTAATACCATACAGTAAGTGTGTCACAGAATTTAATACCATTGGGCAGTGAAGAAAAAATAATTAAATTTTTTACCACAATACATTGTTTTAGCCCCATATTTTACATTTTCACACTGGGAAATTGGTAAAAATGGTGCCAAAATGTGCTACACAATTTCTGCTGAACTTGGCAATACCCCATATGTGGCTGTACAGAACTGAAATCATGAAATAAAGTCTGCCGTGTTTCATTGTTTTATTAAGAGAATATGGCATTTGTGTAACAATTTTTTATATATGAATAATTAAAAAAATGTTTAAGGCTAAATATAGTTTGCATGTTATTAACTGCATTGGATCCATTGCCATGGATGGTCACTCATTGAAGTATAGAAGCGAGTCTCATCTAACAAACGGATCAGACTAGTGCAATTTTTTTCAACATAGACAGCTGGTCCATGTCGAGAGACATTCATGTGAACTAACAAAATAATCAACATTTAGTTTGTGTGCTGTCCATGTGTGGAATGAAAACAACCTACTTGTGACTTTACACTTCATATTGATCTACAGTGTGCAGTGTTCTTTAGATAAAAGCTGTGAGAGAATAGGGATCCTTGTTTGGTCATGTCAACAACATGCCATCCATCTTGATCGCCATGGATTCAATTTCAGCTTTTCAAAAGGGAAGGTAGGTGTATGGCATATCAAACTGGTCAAGAATTCCACTAGAAAAACAATGATGTATTACTTGTCAATGTAACTTTATTAGTTTTATAGTAATTTCAAAATAGTAATTTTTCCTTTGCAAAGACAATGTGAATACCGTATATACTCGAGTATAAGCTGGCCCGAGTATAAGCCGAGGCCCCTAATTTTGCCCCGGAAAACTGGGTAGGTTTATTGACTCGAGTATAAGCCGGGCATGAATTGTCCCCTCATCCCTGTCCTGGTATGTGTGGCTCTCCCCCTTCCCAGTATGCATGGCTTGCCTCCCCTGTCCCATCATTCTATGTATAGCTCAGCTTCCTATACTCCCCCATCATCCTCCATCCTGCTCTGTGCTCCCCCATCCTGCTCTGTGCTCCCCATCCTGCTCTGTGCTCCCCCCTTCCTGATCCGTGCTTCCCCATCCTGCTCCGTGCTCCCCCATCCTGCTCCGTGCTCCCCATCCTGCTCTGTGCTCCCCCCGTCCTGCTCCATGCTCCCCCATCCTGCTCTGTGCTCCCCCTGTCTTGCTCCATGCTCCCCATCCTGCTCTGTGCTCCCCCCCGTTCTGCTCCGTGCGCCTCCATCCTGCTCTGTGCTCCCCTATCATGCTCCGTGCTCCCCCATCCTGCTCTGTGCTCCCCCATCTTCCTCCGTCATACTCACCCTCCTGTGCAATCGCTGAACATCCCTGCATCCTTCATTGTCCCAGGGCTGACAGCTTCTTCCTACATTGAGTGTTCACGTTGTACTGCTCATTAAGGCCATAAATATGGATGGCACGCCTATGGGAGTGGAGTCGCATCAATATCCATGACCTTAATAAGTGGTACCATGTGACCGCTCAATGCAGGAAGAAGCTGTCAGTCCTGGGACAACGGAGGATGCAGGGACGTTCAGCGATTGCACAGGAGGGTGAGTATGATGTCCCAGCCACCTGCTCCTGCCGCCGCTCCCCCTCCCCTGCTGGTTTCTGTACAATGACTCGTGTATAAGCCGAGGCGGAGCATTTTCAGCACAAAAAAATGTGCTGAAAATCTTGGCTTATAAACGAGTATATACGGTAATAGCATTATTCCAAGGAGAACGTGTAATGTGTCAAAGCAAAATATTTCAACCTGTGACACCCAAAATTAACCACCCATTATCTGCAGTATAATGATCAAACATCTTACCAGATTCCAATAAATAGGTCCTCTTGCCAATTAATTGAATGCCACCTGGCCAAAGACAGCTACAGATGTGCTTTAGCAACAGCAATTGCTGTTATGGCCCTATTTAACAAGTCCCTGCAATGTAGTACTCTTTGTTTGAATCTGAAATGTGGGGATAACCATACTTCAATCCAATTAATTTTGTCTACCCATAAATGGTACCCTTACAGAATTCAGATGCTGCTCTATCTGACCAAGGATAACCATGACAATCAAATAAGATTTGCAGAATGGATGACGCAGCAATGTCAAATAGACCCTCTTTTTCTCCCAAGTGCTGTTGAGTGATGGCAATAAATTTGCACTGTGAATAATGGGAGGCCTGTTTTGGTGGTGATGGTTGAAATCTTTTGTGATAACATGTCTGCTTCATTCACCAGTGTTACGAAGGGGACGGGAAGCGGCTTAGCTTGGTTAGCTTAGCTTACGCTCCCACGCCGCCTGGGCCTACCCGGACTAAGGAAGGACAGCGATGGGGGTCTGTAGCAGCTGAGCATGTGGGCAAGGTGGCGACATGCAGGACTAGATGACACCGCACAACTTCAAGTATAAAGAACAAAGTTTACTAAGACTAAACTTATGTTCTAAAGTCACATACAGAACACAAGAGATAACAATGCCAGGCTCCCGAATCCGCACATCAAAGACGGGCACACATCCCAGGTTAGCAGATGATGGCAGAAGGTCATCACGTGTTGATGCAGTCCAGGGTCATCTGTCATGGGCCTACCAGGAGAACCTCTCTCAGACCTCTGGCGTAGCGCAGGCACAGCAGGAGAACATCAGACACTGACCTAGGTCAGATGATGGCAGGAGGTCAACACGGGTTGATGCAGTCCAGGGTCATATGGCACGGGCATACCACTAAAACTTTTCTCTCAGGCCTCAGGCATAGCGCAGGCACAGAAAGAGAAGATCAGACACCAACCTCGGACAGACATCATCACAGGTTGGACCCCAGGGAACCAGCAGGACATTGGGAAACAGACAAGACACGGACATCACAGGTCCAGGAACATCAGCATGGCAGCTCAGGACATCGGCTGGTCAGATCCAGGACACACAGGCAGAGCCGTCACCAGGAAATAAGACTGGAGACTCCCCAGGAACACAAAGGAGGAACCTGGACAGGAACACGAGCGGGACCGACTCTGAAACACGGGCTGGACCACCAGGACCACGGACTGGGTATCTGGACACAGGCTGGACATCTAGGACAAAGCCAAAACCAATGGACTCCAGACAACAGACATGGCTCTATGAATATATAAAGAACCTGCGCTAGCTATTTGGTAGATTAGTGATTCTAAATGGAAAGTGCAGCAATCACAAAAAGTCAACCAAGTGAAGTCCGCTTAATAGAAATAGACATGGCTCTAGGCAGAGAACATCAGGACCCAGGCAGGACACATCTCAGAAACTCACACTGTCTCACTCATTCTGCTTATTCCATTTACTTCTTTTTTTTCTATTAACCCTTTTTCACTGTTCATTAACTCCCTGCGAGGAGATTACCTATACCTTTGCTGTTAAAATAAAAAATATTGTGATACCGTATTGCTCTGCAATCCCTGCGTACTAAATCTCAGCACCTGATTACATTTGGTGTAATTGGCAGGATGCAGTCTGCAAATGCAGAGGTAGTCAAAAAAAGATATAAAGCCAGCTCACCGATGCAATAGGAGCGCGGAACACCATCCTGCAGTGGTCGATTTCCATGAAGAGAAAGAGAAAAAAATCCAGCTCCAAGCGAAATTCAAATTTCCAAAATTTATTCCAACATGGACAATAGACAGATCAGCTCCAGGACTGCATCAGCTCACACAGGCATGTCAAGAACACACACAAGTATAAAAAGAGACAGGAACCAATCATCTAACTAATACATGTCACATGATCAGAAGGTCCTGTTCTAGAAAATGCAATTCACCAAATAACGAGATCATAAGAATTACATCAAATTTATATAGAAAAAACATTTAAGATGCATCCACATAAACGTAAAAAAATTTATTGATGTAAAATATCACAATTTTATCAAAATTTCATATGATTTCATTAAATACTAAAAAATCATGTGACCAAAAGGTTCTCTTACTGATGTTACATATATCAATTAGCGAAATGATATAAAATTCACATGATTCAACAAGAAAACATATGTTGAAGAACATACGAATATAAAAAACATTATTCAAATGAAAAATACTTTGAAAATTCAATAGTGGAACATGATTTTGTTCTTTTTATTTAATCCATCAGGAAATCTGGTTCCCAAATTGAAAATCCAGAAAGCCTCCCGGGTGAGCAGTGTCCTTCTGGTATCACCACCCCTAGAAGATTTCCTGATTTTTTCAATGCCTTTTACCTGAAAAGAAACAACATTACGAGAATGGAAATGAATAAAATGCTTGGCAGCGGAAGAAACATTGCGGACCCCATCTGACACATTAGTTATATCATACAAATGTTCAACTATCCTAGTTTTCAACTTCCTAGATGTACAACCTATATAGGATTTAGTACACAAGGTGCAATCAATTTTATACACCACAAAATCCGATTTACAATTAATAAAACTGTTTATTCTAAAGGATTTGGTATTATCATTATTATAAATAATTTTAGATTTCACCATGTGTTTGCAAGTCTTGCAATTATTCCCTCCACATTCATAATTCGAGAATGAAATCTTGTTCCACTATTGAATTTTCAAAGTATTTTTCATTTGAATAATGTTTTTTATATTCGTATGTTCTTCACCATATGTTTTCTTGTTGAATCATGTGAATTTTATATCATTTCGCTAATTGATATATGTAACATCAGTAAGAGAACCTTTTGGTCACATGATTTTTTAGTATTTAACGAAATCATATGTATTTTTGATAAAATTGTGATATTTTACATCAATACATTTTTTTACATTTATGTGGATACATCTTAAATGTTTTTTCTATATAAATTTGATGTAATTCTTATGATCTCGTTATTTGGTGAATTGCATTTTCTAGAACAGGACCTTCTGATCATGTGACATGCATTAATTAGATGATTGGTTCCTGTCTCTTTCTATACTTGTGTGTGATCTTGACATGCCAGCTTTGATAAAGATCGCATGTAGCGATCGAAACGCGTCACTTTATCGCTCATGTGTGAGCTGATGCAGTCCTGGAGCTGATCTGTCTATTGTCTATGTTGGAATAAATTTTGGAAATTTGAATTTCGCTTGGAGCTGGATTTTTTTTCTCTTTCTCCAAATGCAGAGTTAGCAGACCAGATGGTCATGGGTGCTCCAAGGGCCAGCCTACCCCTGGGGGCCATGTTCAGCAATCTCCCAAAGTTCACAGGGAGTAATTTACTGCTGTGGGACTGGACTGAGCGGGTTAAAGGCATGTTGAGGATGCACCCTATGACCCCTGCTAAGCAAGCAGAGATTGCTGTGATGGCCCTGGATGAGGAGGCTAGATATTCTGCAATGTTTCGGCACCCTCATGAACAGGACACCTTCATCAAAGTGTTGCAAATTTTAGAAGAGATGCATGGGGATCCCATTGATATCGGAGAATTGCGAATGCGATTGTTTAGCCATGGTCAGAGAGAGGGAGAATCCGTGATGCAATATATGAATGCCCAACAAGAGGTGCATGCGGCGATTGCTTGAGGAAGCGCTGATGTGATCTTGAGGAATCAATTTGTAGCGGGCCTGAGAGACCCATCGCTTAAATAAGCTTTGCATGAGCGCCTGTGTGCCGATCCGCACATGACGTTCCTGGAGATTGGAGGTGCGGGAAGAGTGGTCTGGCCTCAAGAAGAGTTTCTGCCGTGGCTCCAAGTCCATCCAGAGGCAGGAGTGACCCTGAGTCCCACTTGCCCACTGCACCTCACCCAGAAAGGGGACAATCCCGAGCAGAGAAACATCTGACTTGTTTAAGTGTGGGGACGTTGGACACTATGCCTGAGGCTGTGCGAGATGAGGGCGGCCTCTTATTCAGCAGCCATTAAACTAGTGGGCTCCCTGGCTGGGGAACAATGCCAGGTGCCTGAAAGGCCAAGGAAGAGAGAAAGCAGTCCTGAAAGTTTAATTTCCGTAAGTCCCCTCGTATGGACTGAAATGAAAGGTCGAGCCGTCCGCTGCGTAGTTGGTACCGGTTCACAGATGACCACCATGTCGGAAGCATATTTTCAAAGTCATTTTCCTGAGGTGACGCAGCCGGAGTGGGGCCCAGTAATCAAGCTGACAGTGGCCAATCAGTTGCCCATCGCAGGGGTGGTCTGGAAGCAAATTAAGGTACTGTCACACTTAGCGATGCACCAGCGATCCCGACCAGCGATATGACGCGGTCAGGATCGCTGGTGCATCGCTAAGTGGTCGCTAGTGAGCTGCCACACAGGCAGATCTCACCAGCGACATATCAGCAGTCGGGGGTCGTTACTTACCTGTCAGACGAGGCGATGAAGACGTCCTCCCGCCCGCGTCCACGCGTCGCTTGTCGGCGCCACAGGAAGCCCAGCAAGAAGCTGATGATGAGAAATGGTCCAGGACGTTCTCGCGCGATCAGCGATAATCAGCAGGGGAGCCGGTCGGAGGTAAGTATCACACATAGCGATATCACTAGCAATATCGATGTTGCGTCACAAAACCAGTGACGTTATAGCGATATTGCTAACGATATTGCTTAGTGTGACTGGCCCTTTACAGTGTGCGGCAAAGATGTGGGCTTGAAAAAAATAGCAATGGCCCCCTCAGTGACTGGGGATGAACGTGCTGAAAAAACTCGGGACCTTCTTGATCAGCAAGTCCCCAGATGCTTTTCTGGATCTGTGGAGCCCACGAACCCCCCCAGAGAAAGGTGTTTCAACAGTTGATACGGGTCACCCAGGCCCAGGCCCAGGAAACGTCAAGTGAATGGAAAGTTCTAGGAAAAGTGATACTGTTGTCCTGGCAGCTGCTAAACTCATCCACCCGCCTGGCCAGGCTGTGCTCATGTTTCCCGTGTGAGCCTGTACACCCCTCGAAGGAGTGGAAGTCGAGCTAGATCCCACCTTCATGGACCAGATACCCTCGGGACTCCTCGTTGCCCAGACATTAGCCGTCATTCACGATGGTAACATTGTGGTGCGGTGCGTCAACCTGGGGGAGGACAATCTTACTCTCCCACCCAAGAGTGAAGTGGCGCAGGTGCTGGGAATGCCGGAAAAATTGATACCACCAGAAGCTGTCCAGTTGTTAGTGAAACAGGGAGACCCATCTACTGTAGCCATCACAATGACCCCGGAACACCCGCCTGGAAGCACAAAAGAGGGATGCTGAATCCTGGAGCGAACACAGGCACCGCAGCAGGAAGATAAGGAATTAGCTCAGCTGAGGCAGTGGGTGGCACTGAAGCGACTCCCCAGCCAGAGCAAAAGAGATGCTCTGTCCCTGGGAACTCTTCAGGTTCTAAGGCAGTGGGAAAGACTCCAGCTGGAAGATGGCTTGCTGTATAGAAGAGTGCAGTTGGTGCGGGAGTTAAGGCCCCATTACACACAGCGATATCGCTGGTGAGATCGCTGATTTTGTGACACATCAGCGATCTCTCCAGCGATATCACTGTTTGTGACATCCAGCAGCGACCGCCCCCCCGCCAGGTATCGCTAATCGTGCTCGATCGTCCTGGGCCGTTTTTTCATCGCTGTTCTCCCGCTGGCCAGCGCGCATCGCTACATGTGGCAGCGGGAGCAAGCGATCACCGACACTGCACGCTGGTATCCAACGTAAACAGCGGGTTTCTAAGAGCTGCGCAGCTCTTAGAAACCCACTGTTTATGTTGGATACCAGCTTGCTCACTGGTCCTGATCGCTGGAGGGGCTGTCTATGTGACAGCTCACCAGCGATCAGCCTAACATGTCCCAGCGATCTCATCCATGTTGGATTGTTGGTGGGATCACTGGGACATCGTTATGTGTAACGGGGCCTTTAGAGGTCACCTGGCAAGTGGTGCTTCCAGAAAAGCTGATCCAAGTAATGGCTACGGAGGCCCATGAGAGTGGACTTTTCAGTGGCTGCAGAAGCTGGTATATCACCCTCCACTTAAGGCTGCAATAGAGGATGCCTGCCAGCAATGTCAGAGCTGTGAACTAGCCAAACCTCCAGAGCAAAGAGCCCCAACGCAGACTATCGTGAATTCTGCCCCCTTAGAGCTGTTGATGATCGACTACTTGACTGTGGGCCCGGCTCATCTTGGGTATGAACATTGTCTGGTGATGACCGATCACTTCACCAAATTCGCTATGGTAACTCCAACTCGGGACCAGACTGCTGAGTCTGCGGCGCAGGCTATCTGCCGAGACTTTATCCGGGTGTACGGTTGCCCAAAGAGGATCCATTCTGATCAAGGCGTGATGGAAGAGTTGCATCACCTGTAACAGATCGAGAAGTCAAGGATGACGCCCTATCATCCTTAGGGGAATGGAGCCTGTGAACGCTTCAACCGAACGCTGATTCAGATGCTCCGAATGTTGGGGGAAGATCGGAAAGTACGATGGACTGAATATGTGGCTGAATTAGTTTGGGTGTATAACAACTGAGTGCACGGCACAACTGGAAACACTCCGTATACCCTACTTTTCAGGCGAAAAGGACAGGAAGTCACAGAGCTGGAGCTGGACCTAGGAGAACACTACCCACGGACAGGGGTGTCTTTCTGGGTCTGAGAACACCGCTATCGGCTGCAGACCCTTCATCGGCTGGTGCAGACTAAGTTCCAGGCGCTCCAACACCATGAAGCGATGCCTTTTCGAGCGACAGCTCTCAAGGCCAGAGATCGAGTGTTGGTCCTGATGCGCTTCCAAAATAGCTGCATCAGGAACCCGGATACATGGAGCACACCAGCTGATCAGCTATTCGGCGCCACAGCTGCATGTGTCGCAGCTGTGTGGCAGTCACAACACATGCGTAGGAGAGAAAGCCCCCGCTATGTAACTGAGCCGGAACTAAGGGGGCTGTCACCAAGGTCCCCAGGGGGTCTGTTTCTGGGGGACATAATTAGTGGACAGACAAGAGACTCTTCTAGAAAGTGAGGGGGCGGAGCGGTTATAAAAGGAGCACAGGAAACCAGCAGGGGGCACTCGACGGGGAGAGAGAGAAGGAGCAGGAAGCGTCTTCCAGAGAGACAGGACGGGGGCTCACCTGATCCAATGAGAGGACGGCGCTGAGCACCATGAGGGAATGACACAGACCTGACATCCGCGGCTTCGCCCCAGAGGCAGTGACCCGCGACCGCCGTAGCCCCGCTCCATCCTGCAGCTGCGGCCTGTACGCTGCTGCCCACGGCCGCCACTGCCCCGCTGCGTCCTGCGGCTGCGGCCTGTATGCTGCCACCTGCAGCCGCCACTTCCCCGTTCTGTCCTGCTGCTGCGGCCTGTGCGCTCCGTCCCACGGCTGCGGTTTGTACGCTGCTGCCCGCAGCCACCACTGCCTCGCTCTGTCCCGCGACTGCGGTCTGTGCGCTGCCACCCGCAGCTGCCGCTGCCCCGCTCTGTCCTGCGGCTGCAGCCGCCACTGCCCTGCTCCATCCCGTGGCTGTGGCCTGTGCACTGCCACCCTCGGCCGCCATTGTCCCGCTCCAGCCCACGGCTGCGGCCAAGACATCCAGGCCTGCAGCTCCCACCACCTCGCCTCCACGCGGGTCACCAATGCTGAGGAATCCTCCTGGAGCCTGTTATGCCGCTTCTACACCTTGGCGTAGGAACACCAGAAGCCTGCTACAACTCCTCGTCGGCTGGGTCCAGCAGCTGAGATGCCGAACAGACACCTCCCGGATAACAACTCTGCAGGACGTCAGAGAAGGATAAGTGACACTTCGTTGTTAGTTGTTAGTTGAATATAGTTCCAGGGCTCATAGTTGGCCACCCGCGGGCATATAGTTGCCGCCACCGGCCGGGTAGTTGAGATCGGGTTGTTTGTTTGTATTATTGTCTACTTCCCTGCGAGAAAAACTATTGTCAGCTTACCAGTTATCCAAATTACTCATATATAAAGGTTAAATTTAAGCTTGCTCCATCTCCTTCTCGTCACTACATCCTGCGAGCCTGCGAGTCCCACACATGCATGGAGAGCCTGTGTGTTGTGACTGTCACACAGCCACGAGACATGCAGCTGCGGAGCAGAACAGCTTATTATCAGGAGCGCTCCAGGTACCTGGGTTCCCGATGCAGCTATTCGGGAAGCACTATAGTTATTCGAATAAGCACTTATCCGAAGCTATTCAATCATCCCTAGTCTCTATGTGAAGGTAAAATTATGATAAAAAATATGATGATGATGTCTCCCTCCTGTAATCTCCAGGGGTGAAAATATCCTATAAGATGAGAATCTCCTAAAATTCTAATAGAGGAGGAGAACCAAAAAATACAATCACATAGTCCAAATATATAATTACAAATAACTTTTATTGGTCACATGAACAGGTGTGGATAAACGAGGTTAAAAGGTGGGCAAACATGCAGCCATGCAGTGCGGAGGGCAGGTGAGAACAAATATATTCTGTATTAAACAGTCCAATATGTAGCTATATCAACCATCATAACAGAGATCTACTGTCTAGTATCAAACTATATAGCCTGCACAAAAATACCAAGGCAACGGTATAGGGCATATTGTGAGGAGACACTAATATTATGTAATATGCCTTTAAATCCGAAGATTGGAAATATATTGCATATTCCCATATCATTAATTACCTGGCAGGGTATGACAGCAGAGTCTCTCATGGTCAGCCCGCCCGCCCCTCCGCACGTTTTGGAATACTTCTTCCTCAGGTGCATAGCTAGTGTCAGCAAAAGTCAGGTTTAAAAAGGCTAGAGACCGGAAATAACTTAAGGTCGAAAATCAGGAAGTAGCAGCACGCTGCCATAGTAAAAACAACGCCCGCCGGCCCATACACCGCACAGCAGCTGACGTCAGAAACACGTGGGGCCCCTCGTAATTCGGCCCTGGGTGCATGCATCATGAGTACGGAAGCCAGAGGAGGCAGCGGCGACAAGGCAGCGCATGCGCGCTAGCCATGACTGCCGATCAGCCATTAGAAGTATTGGCAAACTAGGGAACAGGTAGAAAAAAGGTTAGCACAAAAAAAGATAGGCACAAAAAAGGTGGCCAACATTACTTATAAATGGCAAAGTGGACTGTCAAGATAAGACACAGAGAATACCACATAATGTGAGTGATATTAAAGTATACTTTTACAATAAATTGCAGTAATAGCAAATGCCGATCATCAAAATAAAATTTATAACCACATCAACAGTTGCTTTAATTAATTTGACCTATTAATATATAAGAATACGTGTGTGCCCCCACACAATTGTGTGAATGCGCACATGGAACACATTACTCAATGTACATGCATGACCCACTGTACGCCCTCATTTGTCACATATGATAAATTATAGTGTATAAAGATGCCACAACCATATGTAGATAGACGTAATGCAATTAAAATAACCCTTATTTATTTTTAAATCTTATGTGTCCAAAAGGAACACAAAGGTCAGTGCCAAGGATAAATCAGAATTGCATTCATGTGTAAGCCACAAGGTGACCAACAAATCAAACTTATATCAAATTATCTTTTACGGAAAAATTACATAGCAGTGGGGCATATGTAGACGTAACCAGATATAATGAATATTAACATATATCATATATTTAAAGCAGGATCATAGCTGGTAATGATGTCAGCAACTATTCAGTCATCCACAAGGATTAAATTAAAACCTTAGTTTTGTTCCTTTCCTGTGATCGCCCCACTGCTGTGCTTAGCATGGTGGTTTGATGTACATCCATGCGTTTTTATTTATGTTTTAGTGTTTTTTTTACACACATTTGGATCTTTGTCATTCTGGGAAGATATAGTTTGCTGAGTGAGTGTCCATTTTCCAAATCAGGAGTGCATTCCTCCGCTAAACTCTGAATAAACTTTGTAAGGCTGTGTGCCCACGTTGCGTTTTTTAAAAGCGTTTCCACAGCGTTTGTGCCGGCTCAGACGCTGCAGAAACGCTTAAAAGATGCTTCAAATTAATTTGCATGCGTTTTTGTTTTTTTGTGCCAATGCATGCGTTTTTAACCGCTCAGGAATCGCTTAGCTGCTAAAAACACAGCATGCTCATTAATTTCCACATTGCTGAGCGTTTTTAGCCTTCCCCAATGTTCCCAGAAAATGCGCGTCAAAAAACGTGTCAAAAACGCGCGGAAAAAAGACGCGCGTTTTCTGGGAAGGGGATCAGTTTCCTGAGCGTTTAAAAATCCTAGCGTGGGCACATAGCCTAATAGTTCTGTTCCTCTTGCTCTTTAACCACTTCATGACCGGAGGTATTTTCGTTTTTGCGTTTTCGTTTTTTACTCCCTTTCTTGCCAGAGCCATAACTTTTTTATTTTTTGGTCAGTATGGCCATGTGAGGGCTTGTTTTTTGCGAGATGAGTTGTACTTTTGAATGACGCCATTGGTTTTAACATATCGTGTACTGAAAAATGGAAAAAAATTTCCAAGTTTCGTGAAATTGCAAAAAAAAGTGCAATTCCACAATTGTTTTTTGTTTTGCTTTTTTACTATGTTCACTAAATGCTAAAACTGACCTGCCATTATGATTCTCCAGGTCAGTAAGAGTTCATGGACACCAAACATGTCTAGGTTCTTTATTATCTAAGAGGTGAAAAAAAAGGTCAAAATTTGTTTTAAAAAAACTGTGCCATTTTCCGGTAACTATAGCATCTCCATTTTTCGGGATCTTGGGTTGGGTGATGGCTTATTTTATGCACACCAAGCTGATGTTTCTAATGATATCATTTGGGTGCAGATACGATCTTTTTGATTACCCGTTATTGCATTTTAATGCAATTTTGTTGTGACCAAGAAAAAACTAATTTTGGCATTTTGACTTTTATTCTCATTACGCCATTTAGCGATCGGGTTAATAATTAATAGATCAGGTGACTCTGAACACGGCGATACCAAATATGTGTATGTTTGATTTTTTTAATTGTTTTATTTTAAATGGGGCGAAAGGGGGTTATTTGAACTTTTATATTTTTTTAATTTTCTTTAGGTTTTTAAAAACTTTTTTTTAACTTTTTGCATGCATCAATAGTCTCAATTGGAGACTAGAAGCTGCCATAACCCGATTGCCTCTGCTACATACAGGCAATGATCAGATCGCCTGTATGTAACAGAATTGCTGACTTGCTATGAGCGCCGACCACCAGGCGACGCTCATAGAAATCCGGTATTGACAACCAAACCAGAGTTCTGCAGGAGACCTCTGGTTGTCATGCCAACCCATTGGTGACCTGCGATCACGTGACGGTGGTCACCGATGGGCAGATTTCCGGTGCTCTTGCTGGAAGCACATGTTAAATGCCTCTGTCAGCATTTGACAGCGGCATTTAAGGGGTTAACAGCCATGGGTAGATCACGATTCCACCCATGGCTGTTCCGGACACATGTCAGCTGTTCAAAACAGCTGACATGTGCCGGAAAAGATGTGGGCTCACTGCCGGAGCCCACTTCAAAGGAAGAGTGTCCGACATTGGCGTATTATTACGTCCGATGTCAGAAACCGCACCCCTGAAGCCACACGCTACCTGTAATGGGTGTCCAATTGGCCTGTATAAACAACTGGTGATGGCAGATATTGGTTCTTTTTGTTATTGCAGAGCTGGCAGTGATCATACAGGGGGGGTATAAACATATATTCCATCAGTTTGAATCAGAGGTAACTATACCATAAGCTCACTATGAGTTCCTCAATAACCGGCCTATTAGTGGAAGCAGCCGCAGTCTCGTCCATCACTTGTCACACAATTCCTTAATTGTCTTGGCAATTGGAGGCGACAGAGTTGTGTTTCCACGACAACTTGTGGTAGCGATGGGATCTGGGTGATCTCTCCAGAGTCATCTGTCACAAAGTGGTGGGTTCAGCATGACCCGCTTGGCTGTGTAATCTTTCACATGCCATATAATGCTTGTGTCCTTAGTAAAAACCAGGATGATAAAAGGAGTGAGTCACTTTGCAGACTCTGAATCACAATGATCTGTTTTAGCAAATGTGCTCATTGAGCCTTAGAGTAAGTGATGCTAATAGAACATATGTAAGGATGACATTTTACTTTCCACTACTTGCATCACAGCTAGAGTCAGAAGAAATAAGAGTTTCATAAGCTGAATACGTATATATATATAAATATATATATATATACACCGTGTGTATATATATATATATATATATATAAACACATTTAGTGGTGAAAAAAATTCATAAACCTATATAAAAAAAACAGGTTTTTGTGTGTCTATTTCCTGAGAAAAACAACTTATTTTTCTTTTTCCATCTATGAATCTATGAAGGGTTTTTTTTTTAATAGAGAGCTTATGTTTTTAATTATATAATTTTGAGGTACATGCAATGTTACAATGTTTTTTGGCATGGGGCAGGCTGAACTAGTTTGTAAATTGTATGTGCTTTATGGCTTTTACCATATGATTTAAATCCTTTTGTATTTTTATAAATAGGACTTTTATGGTTACAGTGATATCAAATATGTATATATTTTTAACCCCTTAAGCCCCAAGGGTGGTTTGCACGCTCATGACCAGGCCAATTTTTACAATTCTGACCACTGTTCCTTTATGAGGTTATAACTCTGAAACGCTTCCATGGATCCTGGTGATTCTGACATTGTTTTCTCATGACATATTGTACTTCATGTTAGTTGTAAAATTTCATTCAAATAACTTGCGTTTATTTGTGAAAAAAATGGAAATTTGGCAAAAATTTTGAAAATTTTGCAATTTTCCAAATTTGAATTTTTATGCCCTTAAACAACAGAGATACGGCGCACAAAAAAACTTAATAAATAACATTTCCCACATGTTTACTTTACATCAGCACAATTTTGGAACCAAAATTTTTTTTTGTTAGGAAGTTATAAGGGTTAAAAATTGACCAGCGATTTCTCATTTTTGCAACACCATTTTATTTTTTCGGACCACATCACATTTGAAGCCACTTTGAGCGGTCTATATGATAGAAAATACCCAAAGGGGACACCATTCTAAAAACTGTACCCCTTAAGGTGCTCAAAACCACATTCAAAAAGTTTATTAACCCTTTAGGTGCGTCACAGGAATTTTTTGAATATTTAAAAAAAAATGAACATTTAACTTTTTTTCACAAAAAAATACTTCAGGTTCAATTTTTTTTATTTTACCAAGGGTAACAGGAGAAATTGGACTGCAAAAGTTATTGTGCAATTTGTCCTGAGTACGCTGATACCCCATATGTGGGTGTAAATGACTATTTGGGTGCATGGCAGAGCTCGGAAGGGAAGCAGCCCATTTGACGCTTTTGGCTGGAATTGAGATCGGACACCATGTCACGATTGGAAAACCCCTGATGTCCCAAAACAGTGGAAACCCCCCACAAATGACACCATTTTGGAAACTAGACCCCCCAAGGAACTTATCTAGATGTGTGTGAGAACTTTGAACCCTCAAGGGCTTCACAGAAGTTTATAACATACAGCCGTACAATTAAAAAATCATATTTTTTAAACAAAAATGATCTCTCACGCTCAATTCTTATTTTTCCAAGGGTAACAGGACCCTAAAAGATATTGTGCAATTTGTCCTGAGCGCGCTGATACCCCACATGTGGGGGTAAACCACTATTTGGGCGCATGGCAGAGCTCGGGAAGGGAAGCAGCGTCATTTGACGTTTTTGGCTGGAATTGAGATCAGACACCATGTCGCGTTTGGAAAGCCCCTGATGTACCAAAACAGTAGAAACCCCCCACAAATGACACCATTTTGGAAACTAGACCCCCCAAGGAACTTATCTAGATGTGTGGTGAGCACTTTGAACCCCCCAGTGCTTCACAGAAGTTTATAACGCCCGGGCGTGAAAATAAAAAAATCGTATTTTTTCCACAAACATGATCTTTTAATCACCAATTTTTTTATTTTCCCAAGGGTATAAGGAGAAATTGGACCCCAAAAGTTGTTGTCCAATTTGTCCTGAGTACGCTGATACCTCATATGTGGGAGAAAACTGCTGTATGGGCACACGTCGGGGCTCGGAAGGGAAGTAGTGACGTTTTGGAATGCAGACTTTGATGGATTGGTCTGTGGGTGTCAAGTGCATTTGGAGAGCCCCTGATGTACCTAAACTATTGAAACTCCCCACAAATGACCCCATTTTGGAAACTAGACCCCCCACGGAACTTATCTAGATGTGTGGTGAGAACTTTGAACCCCAAGTGCTTCACAGACGTTTATAACGCCTGGGCATGAAAATAAAAAAATCATTTTTTTCCACAAAAATGATATTTTTGCCCCCAATTTTTTATTTTCCTAAAGGTAATAGGAGAAATTGGACCCCAAAAGTTGTTTTGCAATTTGTCCTGAGTATGCTGATGCCCTATATGTGGGGGTAAAACACTGTTTGGGCACATGGCAGAGCTTGGAAGGGAAGGAGCACCATTTGACTTTTTCAACGCAGAATTGGCTGGAATTGAGATCAGACGCCATGTTGCATTTGGAGAGCACCTGATGTGCCCAAACAGTGGAAACCCCCCAAATATAACTCCAACCCTAACCCCAACACACCCCTAGCCCTAATCTCAGCCCTAGCCCTAACCCTAACCCTAGCCCTATCCCTAACCCTAGCCCTAACCCTAACCCTAATGGGAAAATGGAAATAAATACATTTTTTAAATTTTACTATTTTTCCCTAGCTAAGGGGGTGATAACGGGGGGTTTGACTTACTATTTATGGCGGTTTTTATGTTTGGCAGCTGTCGCACGCTAAAAGACGCTTTTTATTGTAAAAATAGTTTTTGCTTCACCACATATTGAGAGCTATAATTTGTCTAGATTTTGACCCACCGAGTCATGTGAGGTCTTATTTTTTGCGGGACGAGTTGACGTTTTTATTGGTACCATTTTCGGGCACGTGACATTTTTTGATCGCTTTTTATTCCGATTTTTGTGACGCAGAATGAACTAAAATCAGCGTTTCAAGAATTTCTTTTAGGGGGGTGCGTTTACACTGTTTCGCGTGCGGTAAAATTGATAAAGGACATTTATTCTTCGGGTCAGTATGGTTACAGCGATACCTCATTTAGGTCGTTTTTTTATGTTTTGTCAGTTTTATGCAATGAAAACTATTTTATGTAAAAAATAATTATTTTTGCATCGCTTTATTCTGCGAGCTATAACTTTTTAATTTTTTGTGGATGACGCTGTATGGTGGTTCATTTTTTGTGGGACAAGCTGATGTTTTCAGCGGTACCATGGATATTTATATGCGTCTTTTTGATCGCGCGTTATTGCACTTTTTGTTCGGTGGTATGATAATAAATCATTATTTTTTGCTTCGTTTTTTATTTTTATTTTTTAAGGGGTTCGTTAAAGGGGTTAACTAATGGGACAGTTTTATAGGGCGGGTTGTTACGGACGCGGCGATACCAAATATGTGTACTGTTATTGTTTTTTTTTTGTTTGTTTTTTTTCAAAAAAAGAATTTATTAGGGAATATTTTTTTTTTACTACCATATATACTCGAGTATAAGTCGACCCGAGTAAAAGTCGACCCCCCTAATTTTGCCACAAAAAACTGGGAGAACTTATTGACTCGAGTATAAGTCTAGGGTGGGAAATGCTCCATAGATATTCCCCCATATGGTGTCCTCAGAAGAAGCTCCATAGATTATTACCCATATGCTGCCCCCATAAGAAGCTCCATAGATTGTTCCCCCATATGCTGCCCCCATAAGAAGCTCCATAGATTGTTCCCCCATATGCTTCCCCCATAAGAAGCTCCATAGATTGTTCCCTCATATGCTGCCCCCATAAGAAGCTCCATAGATTGTTCCCCCATATGCTGACCCCAGAAGAAGCTCCATAGATTGTTCCCCCATATGCTGCCCCCATGCTGCCGCTGCATGTAAAAATAAAAAAAAGACGTACTCACCTCTCCGTCGCTGGGTGTCAGATTCTCACCTGTCCTGTGTCCATGGCTGCTCACCGCTATCTGCCACGTCATCAGTCAGTGACGTTCAGACTGCAGGGGGCACGGCGCGCACTAACCACGTCACCGCACCCTCTGCTGTCTGAAGTCACTGACCGATGACAGACAGCAGCAAGCAGCTTCCCTGTGTGGTACCGCTCATTAAAACTCATGAATATGCGCATATTCATGAGTTTTAATGAGCGGTACCACGTGACCGCTGAAGGCAGGAAGAGAGAGCATGGGGAGAAGCTGGGGGCTCAAGACACAGCGTCAGGACGGCTAAGTATGACCTGACACATCCGCCCCCTCCGACCCCCTTTGTATATGACTCGAATATAAAACGAGAGGGGGACTTTCAGCCCAATTTTTTGGGCTCAAAATCTCGACTTATATTCGAGTATATACGGTAATTTATTTAGCGATTTTTTAAAAATTATTTTTACACTTTTTTTTTTGAAAAGTAACATTTTAATCGATAGCTCAGTGAACACAAGAACAGTTTCCAACATTTTTCTAAAACATTTTTTTGTTTTCAAACATTTTTATTGGATTTTAGTAAATAACAAGGGTTGGGAAAAGGGGAGGGAAAGAAGGGAAAGAAAGGGAATTAACAAAGGGAAAAGGGTGGGAAAGAGGATTAAGGGAATAAAAAGTAGAGAACTCAAGTCTTTTTAACAATGCCATACAAGTACATGAATATGCATAAGTAATGTATCAAAACCCATACAATGCACATATATATGAAGCCAAGTTAGCGAATTCAAACCGCACCAAGTATAATTAAGTGTTACAGAATTTAGTGTTCCAAACCTTCCATTTGTTGGAGTATCTGATTAATCCATCATTAACAGTTGCAAATCTCTTTTCTATGGAACTATGCTGATGAAGTCTGTCCAAAATTTCACAAAATAATGGTGGGTCAGATTTTACACTTTTTTTTTTTAACTTTATTACATTGTCCCAGGTGGGACATCACTGTCCTGTGACAGATCGCTGATCTGTCACATCACAGATCACTGTGACAGATCAGCGATCTGTCATAGGCACTGCTGCAGACTTCCTCATGTCTACGCTTTGCAGGCAGTGAGGAAGTCAGCTCCCTACAGGCCCGCGAAGGTCCCCGTCGCCATCTTGGATCCGGGGGCCTGTAGGGAAAGAGCCCCCCGCAGCAGCGCTGCACATTGCGCTGCTGTGGGGCGCTCAGGGAAGCACGGAGGGAGCCCCCGCCCTGCCGATGCTTCCCTTTAACCCCCGGTACACCGGGATCGAGTTTGATCGCGGTGTACAAGGGGTTAACATGTCGGGGCGGTCCATGACCGCCCCTGGCACATTGTGCCGGGTGTCAGCTGTGATAATCAGCTGACACCCGGCCGCGATCAGCGGCGCTCACCACGTGGGCGCCGCTGATTGCTATGACATACTATCCCGTCTCTGGGAATTAAGTCCCAGGGCACATGGACGGGATAGTACGTCTGATGGCAGTAATGTCTTTATTTTTAATGTAGAACAAGTGGGTGATTCAGGTTTTCATTTTTGTTTGTTGCTTTTTTTAAAGCACCACTCCAGCGTTTGTTTTTTGTAATTTTAACTCTCAATACAATTCTATGAGAGCCAGAACGAGGCTCTCATAAGCATGCATTGAGAAGTGACTTCTGTATCGCCCAGCAAACACTGGAGCGAACCGACAGGTCCCAAACTGTAGGAGACCTACCAGAGAGATGCTGATAATAGATGAAGATGGTAGCTCCGAGGTATGAGGCTATGTGCCCACGTTGCAGAAATGCTTCGGAATTGTCCGCAGTATTTCCGCAACTCACCGCCGCAGGTATAATAATAATATATTAATAATAATCTTTATTTTTATATTGCCCTAACATATTCCGCAGCGCTTTACAGTTTGCACACATTATCATCTGCGTTTTCCTGCAAAACACAAGCGTTTTGCAAATGTTTTTAGCTTGTAGAATGCTAGCGCTTTTCTAACGATTTTAAGTATCGCTTGGAAAAGTGATTGACAGGTTGGTCACACTTGTCAGGCATAATGCTTTACAAGTGTGACCAACTTTTTACTATTTATGTTGCCTATGCAACATCAATAGAAAAAGATAGAATGTTAAAAATAATTAAAAAAATAAAAAATAGGGATATACTCACCTCCTGGCGGCCCCCAATCTCCTTAGCGACGATCCCGGTCCTCATCTGCGCTGGCGGTAACTTCCGTTCCCAGGGATGCATTGCGCGAATGACCTCTGATGATGTACCGCTATGTCATCAGAGGTTATTCGCGCAATGCATCCCAGGGAATGGAAGTTGCTGGCAGCGTCGCTGAGGGCGGGGAGGACTCCAGGGGCCAACAGAGGGTAAGTATATCCCTATTTTTTATTTTAATTCTATCGTTTACTGGAATGTGGTACCCAGGGCATGAAAGAGAATGTGTTTTTTAAGAGTTTTTTAAGCGTTTCCGCAGTGGAAATGAAATGTGGAAATAGCCCCCTAAGCATTATGTATTGAGAAGTAAATACTGCATAAAAGATTTACCTATACTGGAAGATTGCAAAGCTCAACTAAGAACCCTGATATGGGGAGCTGAAAGGGGAGTCTTAGGAAGTGTGGTGTAGTAACCACTATGTCCGCTAGGGGGCACTGTGTGGAGGTTTCAAGGGAGAGGATGAGTGGCAGAATCCTGAAGGATGGTTGTGTATCTTTAAGGGGGTGGCTTTGAGATGGAGACTTAGTTATGCGTATTGATCAGCAATGGTATTGCTGAGGTGTTATTTCAAGGTATAAGGGAGAAGTCTCTAGGTAACTTGGGAGTTGGGCGGGCCAGTTACCTACAAACCCACCCAGGGGTGTGTCTGAAAACGCCTGTATTAAAAAGCTATGTGAGTGTGTGAAGGACCTGTGATGAGGTCATGGTCACGTGACTCGGTGGGCGTGGCTATAGACCATATAATGTGGCCAGGGTAGGTCACATGTGAGGAATGCTGGGGCCTGGTTGGTCCAGTGTGGAAGGTCCTACAGAGATGGAGCTTCCTCCCAGACAGCACGTGTGAAGTGGCTGGGAGCGATGGCGATGTGTGCCTGAGAGTTCCCTGGAGGGAACGAACGTGTGTGGAATGCTGCAGCGGCATGAGGAGCCCTGACGTGGGTGAGATAGTTGTGAGGCAACGAGAGCCTGTTGGCTGGACATTGAGCAACCTGTGTATGATGGACATTGCTGAAAGAGGGGAACTCTGTAATGAACGCTATGCTGGTAATGCTGATATGAACTGTATGCTGGTTTATGCTGAACAATAAACCACATGGATTGTGATGATATATGAAAATCTGTGTCGGAACTGGTTTTTGTTCGCTGCAAGCGAGAATCCCCTAAGTAAATGACAGCGCTACCTTACATTTGGTGGAGAAAGCTATGGGCAATATTGTAGCCTTGTTGCTGGGAGCAACGGAAGAGGACTGCAAAGTTGGTTGCTAAGGGCATCGGTTTCCAAAAAGTGCATGTTGCAGTGCTGGCAACGCTGAGCCAGGAAGGCTGATGGTTGGGGAAGCCACTGCCCGGCTGTGGTTCTGGAACCGTGGGGCGGCCTAGTGAGTAAGGCACTGTCCGAATCGGTGAGCCCAGTGCAGCCGTTTCCTCAGGAGAAAGAGACTGGTGTTTACTAGGATACCTCTGCTGTAGAGTGGTCCGAGAACCTGCACCGCCAGCAGGTGACAGTCGTGAAAACCATGTTGTACTGACCGGGGTCAGTGAGCAAGAGACTGGTGATTGCTATAGGGTGCCTCTGCGGATAAGAGGTACCCGAGAACCGGTGTGGCCGACACAGGCAACGGACTGGTGTTCGTGGTGTACTGACTTGGGTCAGTGGTAAAGAAAGACTGTGTTCCTGGAGGGTTCAGTGAGCAAGGTCCTAGAGGGTCAGTGTTGGGAAGAGCCCTGGGGCACGTGGTATGACCTTGGACCTGGTGAGGCGTAAGTGTTGGGCAGTCTCAGGCCGAGACGGATGTCCTGAATAGCACCCACTAAGCCCATGGACCTGGTGAGGCCGGTGTGTTGGGAAACCCTGGGAGGAGGGTCGCTCCCTGAATAGCACTCGGTGCTCCCTGTGTGTTGGACGGTCTCAGGTGGAGACGGTACGTCCTGAATAGCACACAGAAAGGACACGTGAGTTTTTGTGTGGTGTTTTTCCTTTCTTCTTTTCTCAAATCAGCCGGCGGTGGCTCAGTGGTAGTCAGGAAGGTGACAAGCGGCTTGATGTGGCTCAGTGGGGTCACGAAGGTGACAAGCGGCTTCCGGTAACTCGGCGGGGTTACGAAGGTGACAAGCGGCTTCCTGTGGATCGGCGGGTCCACGAAGACGGCGCAGCAGGTGCTGCAGTGACTCCAGCCGCTGTGTGGGTGAACAGCAGCCGGCGGTGTCAGTGATCGGTGACAGCAGGAGCTGTGGTGGTGCCAACAAGGACTTGTGTGGTATCGTAAAGACATAAACTGTGTTGTGTGAACTGTGGTCTGAGAAGACCAGTTTAACGGACATGGGGAGATCCCGAAAGGGGGTGGAGTCCCAGAAGGGCGCGGTGACCCAAAGCGGGGTGGTAACCCAAAAAGGGGTGGAGTCCCGGGAGGGGGTGGCAACCCAAAGTGGGGTGGTGGTTCATAAAGGGGCCAAGTTTGAGGAATTGGCAGCCCTGGTTGACTCAGTGGGTATGTCTGGGAAGCTGCAGTGTTCATGTATGTCATTTACAGAATGTGGGATATTCTTTCCGAATGATGACGGGCCGCAAGTGTATACCGTGATGCTACACCGGGAAGGGATAGCGGGATGGTTGGACTCAAAGAGTCGGGTGACTCTGGTAGGAACTCCTCTCATTCTCTGTCTGACCGAGAAAATGGTCCTGGTTCGCTGTGCACATGGGGTCACAGTGAACTATGCGGTAGACAGAGTAATGTTTATGGAGTTCGGAGGCAGTAAGTGCCAAGGTGGCAGTATACCACCAGGTTTAGTTTATGCCTTGGAGTGGGGCCGGGATTTGGTTAGGTTTGATGACCTATGCCAGGAAGATAGAGACGGGTCTACGGTAGGGCTAGCAGACACTGAGACGCTGACACCTCCTAACGTGGACAGGCCAGACGTAGGGGCGACTGGAGAAAGAATGACGTCGGACGAACATACAGACCGGACGTCACCTGAAGGGTACAATGCTGTGAGTGAGAAGGGTGTGAGAAACAAAAAGAGCGGAGCTGATACACGGACAGAGAGTGTCCTGGGGGTTCACCATACGGTGTGGTGTGACTGTGACATGGTATTACCAGTAGCCACCCCTAGGACAGAATCTAGTGCTGTGCTGACTGAAACTCGTGACAGGACGGATGGTAACCTGGCCGAGAAGATAACGGGAGTAGAGACACGGTCAGAGGGTAACTGGGGGGTTCACTCGGCTGACGGGACTAACCCAGGGGTACCCTTAGATGATATGATTAAAGAAGTAATGGTGCAACACATACTGGCCAAAAGAGAACTAGAGCAGGAGATACAGTTAATAAAAGAGACAGTGAAGGAACAGCTCGAACGAGAAAGTGTGATGAGACAAACGGCCGAGCACAGAGTGGAGGAGCTCAAGGAAGAAGTCCTTAAGCTCAGAGGTCACCTGTCAACGTGGCACAGCGTAAACAACACCTTAAGAGAGGATGTGGTAGGGTTTGAGAAAAAAGTCTTGGAGCTCAGTGGTCACCTGTCAATGTGGCAAAATGTGAACAAGACCCTTAGGGAAGAAATGGAAGAACTCAGAGGAGTAGTTAAAACTCTTCTGTGGGAGAAATTGGATGAAGACTTACCGCGGGTGAGCGTAAGTGATAACAGGACAGAACGACCAGTAGCCCTGGTGGCAAAGGGTCATGAAGTGATCAAATCGTGTGAAGTTGAGGAGTTAAGAGCGGAAGAAGACAGTCACCCGGTCGGGTCAACGGCAGTGAGGGAAGTGTCCGTGGTAAAGCTAGTGCCTTCGGTCTAGGAAGAGAGCAAGACCACAACCTTCCAGTCGGTGATTGACGTACCAGAAGACATGCAAGAAGCCTGTGTGGAGGAAGGTGTGCATGAGGCTTTCAAAGAAGCGGTCAAAGCGTGTAAGGTGCGCTGGGCACCTGAGACTCGGCAGTTGGTGGTAGTATCGGATAGAGAGGATACATCAAACCGAGTAGCTGTCCTGAAAGAGATGCATCTACAGTGTCTCCACGCCAGACAACGGGTCAGGCAGAGTAATGTGAAGGCTGCTCGGCGCCTAGAATTAGCAAGGGAAGCTATGGATCAGCTGGGTTTGCGGAAAGATGTGGTGCCGGTACCCAAAGCGCTGATTGGGAGAATCATTGGAAGATCCGGGAAGGTAATGCAAGACCTTGTGAATATCTCCGGTGTGGTGAGAGTGAGGATCCCTCCTGATGATGAAGACCAAGTATCCAGTGAAGTGGGTAGGATTCCCATCCTAGTGGTTGGCTCCGGGGAGAGCCTGAGAGACTTTCGGATGCTATTGGAGTATCGAGTAAGGTACCTGCAAGAAATCGAGCAGTTGAGGCAGGACCACCGGCGAATTAATAAAGAAATACGGAATACCAGGTGGCGGCTGCCTGCAACCCAACCAGGTGTAAGTACTCGAAGAGTTCCGCCAAGAAGTGACAGGGCAGATGGCCAAAGAATGTCAGCAAGTGGTAGTTTGACTGGCAGGATGACATTGAGAGACCGTAGTTCCTGTGAGACCCTGAATGAATCAGACTCAGGCCAGACAGTAGGCAGCCAGACAGTAGGCCTGATTAGGACTGATGACCGTACCAACCGGGGGGAGCTGGTTGGGGAACGGAATAAACAGAGAGAGGAAGGTGGTGACTGGACCATGTCTGATGACGTACTGTAACTGGAGGGTCAAAGAGCAGGACCGATATTTTGACCGCTGGGGGCGGGGGAGGCCTAACGTAGAGAGGAGGCCGTATGACAAGTGGAAAAGGTGCTCTCGACCTGTAGGGCAAGGTGTGGTGAGTGCCCGGTCTCGAGAGCCTGATGTAATGTGTGTTCAACCCCACAAGTTTGAACAGAGGGGCGAGGTATGTGGTGTAGTAACCACTATGTCCGCTAGGGGGCGCTGTGTGGAGGTTCCAAGGGAGAGGATGAGTGGCAGAATCCTGAAGGATGGTTGTGTATCTTTAAGGGGGTGGCTTTGAGATGGAGACTTAGTTATGCGTATTGATCAGCAATGGTATTGATGAGGTGTTATTTCAAGGTATAAGGGAGAAGTCTCTAGGTAACTTGGGAGTTGGGCGGGTCAGTTACCTACAAACCCACCCAGGGGTGTGTCTGAAAACACCTGTATTAAAAAGCTATGTGAGTGTGTGAAGGACCTGTGATGAGGTCATGGTCACGTGACCCGGTGGGCGTGGCTATAGACCATATAATGTGGCCAGGGTAGGTCACATGTGAGGAATGCTGGGACCTGGTTGGTCCAGTGTAGAAGGTCCTACAGAGATGGAGCTTCCTCCCAGCACGTGTGAAGTGGCTGGGAGCGATGGCGATGTGTGCCTGAGAGTTCCCTGGAGGGAACGAACGTGTGCGGAATGCTGCAGCCACATGAGGAGCCCTGACGTCGTTGATTTAGTTGTGAGGCTAAGAGAGCCTGTTGGCTGGACATTGAGCAACCTGTGTATGATGGACATTGCTGAAAGAGGGGAACTCTGTAATGAACGCTATGCTGGTAATGCTGATATGAACTGTATGCTGGATTATGCTGAACAATAAACCACATGGACTGTGATGATATATGAAAATCCGTGTCGGAACTGGTTTTTGTTCGCTGCAAGCGAGAATCCCCTAAGTAAATGACAGCGCTACCTCACAGAAGGTAAACAGGCAATGAGGAGTTATGTAGTGGGAACAATAGGAGTAAAAAACTGTGGAGCGGTGGGGGATATACCCATAGTGATTCACAATAATTGTAGTAAAAACATTAGTGTAAACTATAATGGCGTTTCAAAGAAAGATTTTTTTTTTTACATATGATTTTTTAACTATGATTTGGCAAAAACGAGCCAGGATCTGTAAGAGCTGGAGTGTTTGTAAAAGTGATGTCACAACTAAATAATGAAATATTTTTCAGTGGCGCCTTAGCCAATAGCCGATAGCTCCTCCGTCCTCCTGATCTCTTTGAATGTCCCCAGCTTTTCACTCACTGAGGAGGTCACAGCGGTTTTCCAATGTCTAGACACAGTTAAGAGTGTAGTTTGAATGAAAAAAAGTAGTAGACCTTTCTTTGATTTTGAGATGGAATCTGAGAACATTTAGCAGGACTACTTCCAATATCCGTGAAAATGAGGATGAATGAACTCATGGAGATCAACATCCAACACTGCGGAGACACCATCACGTGTTTCTCAACGCAGTGATTCTAGAGCACTGCCCCCATCCCTTATGGGAAATATGCAAAACATGCAAAACAGAAGCCGCGGAGACACCATCACATGTTTGTAAACGCAAGCAATGACCAGCCAGGTCTTTCCCCGGGAAGGAACAACCACGGGAAGGGCAGTCTCCAATGAAGGAAACCACCTATGCCAAAACATGGTATCCATCCACAGACAGCTGTTTCGGGGTATTGCCCCTCATCAGTGTGGAGTAGGAAACTGGCTGGTAGGAGCAATGCCTAGTAAAAGACTGTGAAAATGAGGATGAATGAACTCATGGAGATCAACATCCAACACTGCAGAGACACCATCACGTTTTTCTCAACGCAGTGATTCTAGAGCACTGCCCCCATCCCTTATGGGAAATATGCAAAACATGCAAAAAAGAAGCCGCGGAGACACCATCACATGTTTCTCAACGCAAGCAATGACCAGCCAGGTCTTTCCCCGGGAAGGAACAACCACGGGAAGGGCAGTCTCCAATGAAGGAAATCACCTATTCCAAAACATGGTAACCATCCACAGACAGCTGTTTCGGGGTATTGCCCCTCATCAGTGTGGAGTAGGAAACTGGCTGGTAGGAGCAATGCCTAGTAAAAGACTGTGAAAATGAGGATGAATGAACTCATGGAGATCAACATCCAACACTGCGGAGACACCATCATGTGTTTCTCAACGCAGTGATTCTAGAGCACTGCCCCCATCCCTTATGGGAAATATGCAAAACAGAAGCCGCGGAGACACCATCACCTGTTTCTCAACGCAAGCAATGACCAGCCAGGTCTTTCCCAGAGAAGGAACAACCACGGGAAGGGCAGTCTCCAATGAAGGAAACCACCTATGCCAAAACATGGTATCCATCCACAGACAGCTGTTTTGGGGTATTGCCCCTCATCAGTGTGGAGTAGTTAACGATTTACTTACAGCCAAAGCTAACAGACAATTCTCTATACTCCTACTTCTAGACCTGTCCACTGCCTTTGACACAGTTGACCACTGCCTCCTACTAGAGATTTTCTCCTCCTTTGTCGTCAAATACCTTGCCCTATCCTGGATCTCCTCATATGTTACCAACCGCACATTTAGTGTTTCCTACTCCCACACTACCTCTTCCTCTCGCCCTCTCTCTGTTGGTGTCCCTCAAGGCTCTGTCCTAGGACGTCTTCTCTTCTCCATCTATACCCTTGGCCTGGGACAACTCATTAAGTCCTATGGCTTCCATTACCAACTATATATTGACACTCAGATCTACCTCTCTGGCTCAGATGTCACCTCTCTGCTGTCCAGAATGCCACTGTGTCTATCAGCCATATCCTCCTTGTTCCCCTCTCTCTTACTCAAGCTCAATGTGGCAAATCTGAACTAATTACCTTTCCTCCATCTCGCATATCTTCCCTACCTGATCTATCTATCACAATAAATTACATCACACTTTCCCCAGTTTAAAAAGCTAACACTGACCTACAAAACCATCCATGGTCTTTCTCCTTAATATATTTCCGAACTAATCTTCCAATATCTTCCCTCATGTAATCACCGTTCCTTCAAGACCTCCTTCTCTCCTCCACACTTATTCGCGCCTCACCCAATCGCCTTCAAGACTTCTCCCGAATATTCCCCATCCTCTGGATATCTGTGCCCCTACACGTCCGATTATCCACCACATTTCGATCTTCAGACGGAACATGAAAATCCATCTCTTCAAAAAATCTTACAACTTGCAATGACCACGCTGCCACCTCAACATCATCGGAGCTGCTGCAACCCCCAACCTACTGTTTCCTCCCCCATAATTCTGTAGAATGTAAGCCCGCAAAGGCAGGGTCATCTTCACTTGTACCAGTCTATCATTGTTAGTTTGTCTACTGTAAGTGATATTTGTATTTCGAGGTAACCGCTTCTCATGTACACTACCATTCAAAAGTTTAGGGTCACTTAGAAATTTCTTTATTTTTGAACAAAAAGCACAGTTTTTTCCAATGAAGCTAACATTAAATGATTCAGAATACAATCTATACATTGTTAATGTGGTAAATGACTATTCTAGCTGCAAACGTCTGTTTTGTAATGCAATATATTCATAGGTGTAGAGAGGCCCATTACTAACAACCAGCACTCCAGTATTCTTATGGTACTTTGTGATTGCTAACTGTGTAAGAAGGCTACTGGATGGTTTGAATACCCTTGAAAACCCTTGTGCAAGTATGTTAGCACAGCTGAAAACAGTTTGGCTGATTAGAGAAGCTAAAAACCTGACCTTCCTTTGAGCTACTTGAGAATCTGGAGCATTACATTTGTTGGTTCCATTAAACTCAAAATGGCCAGAAAGAAGAACTTTCATGTTAAACTCGACAGTCTATTCTTGTTCTTAGAAATGAAGGCAAGTCCATGCAAGAAATTGCCTAGAAACTGAAGATTTCCTACAATGGTGTGTACTTTTCCCTTCAGAGGAGCGCACAAACAGGCTCTAAACAGAGTAGAAAGAGAAGTGGGAGGCCCCGCTGCACAACTGAGCAACAAGACAAGTACATAAGAGTCTGTAATTTGAGAAATCGACTCCTCACAGGTCCTCAACTGGCAGCTTCATTAAATAGTAGATGCAAAACGACAGTGTCAATGTCTACAGTGAAGAGGCAACTCCGGGATGCTGGCCTTCAGGGCAGAGTGTCAAAGAAAAAGCCATATCTGGCTAATAAAAGGAAAAGATTAATATGGGCAAAAGAGCACAGACATTGGACAGAGGAAGATTGGTAAAAAGTGTAATGGACACTGTTCTGCCTTCTGGTTATAGGGCAGTCTGTTGTGTTATGTGCTCTGAATAAAGCAATCTGTTCGTATTATGTGCTGGGTTAATTGCAGAGAAAGATTTCCAGTTTGTCAAGGAGCGCTTCTGGCTGATTCATTAATTACTCCGAGTATTTCAAGGAATATCCAAAAAAGGAAGGGGGGGTGCAGATCTACTGTAAGTGCAGAGTTTTAATTATGTCAGATAGAAATAAAAAATTCTTCTCACCTTTTTGGTGTCTTGTTACTCAGCGTATAACCCTGTGTTTGGGTACTGGAGTAATCGTCTGGATCTGCTGGCCTGCAGCTCAAAGCAGGTGGAACGAACTACCTTGTAGGAGATTTGTCAGAGAATGCAGAAAAGGATTTGCAGTTTGTCAAGGAGCGCTTCCGGTTGATTCATTAATTACTCCAAATATTTCAAGGAATATCCAGTTTATTATTAGACATAAAAATACAACACGTTTCGGCTATACATAAAATTAGCCTTCAACAGGTAAAATCATATATATCTTTAAAAAGCAAAGCAAAGTTTGATCAGCTTAGAGAGGACCTTCGCCAAATTGATTGGGACAATGTCCTCAAAAATAGGAGCACAGAAAATAAATGGGAAATATTTAAATCAGTTTTACACACCCACTGCGAGCTAGCCATACCACACAGAAATAAAAGGGCTAGGAACAGGAGAACACCAATGTGGCTAAATAAGGATGTAAAAAGAGCAATAAATAACAAGAACAAGGCATTTAAGAAGCTAAAACAAGAAGGCAATGAAGAAGCATTAAAAAGTTATAGAGAAAAAAATAAAATGTGTAAAAAACAAATACATTTAGCAAAAGTGGAAACTGAGAGACTCATTGCTAAGGAAAGTAAAACAAACCCCAAACTATTCTTTAATTATATAAACAGTAAAATGATTAAAATTGATGGTGTCGGCCCTTTAAAGAACAATGAGGGTGAAATCATAGAGAGCGATGTGGGAAAAGCAAATGTTTTAAATACTTTTTTCTCAACAGTGTTTACACAGGAAAAGGATTTGCTAGGGGAAATGCAGAGTGATAATGTAAACTCCCCATTAAGTATTACCTGCATAACCCAGGAAGAAGTGCAGAACCGCCTTAGTAAGATTAAAATTGACAAATCACCAGGCTCTGATGGCATTCACCCTTGGGTATTAAGGGAGTTAAGTAATGTGATAGACAGGCCTCTATTCCTTATATTTAAAGACTCTATAGAAACAGGGTCTGTTCCTTTTGATTGGCGGCAAGCAAATGTGGTACCAATATTCAAAAAGGAGTGTAAGAGGGAACCTGGAAACTATAGGCCGGTAAACTTAACATCTGTTGTGGGTAAAATTTTTGAAGGGTTTCTAAGGGATACCATTATGGAATATCAAAATGTTAATAAATGTTTAACTCCATATCAACATGGATTTATGAAGGATCGCTCCTGTCAAACTAACCTGATCAGCTTCTATGAGGATGTAAGCTCTCAAATGGACCAAGGAAAATCATTGGATGTCATTTATCTCGACTTCTCTAAAGCATTTGACACTGTCCCACATAAAAGATTGGTAAGTAAGATGAGAAAGCTTGGGCTAGGAGAAAATGTGTGTAGATGGGTAGGTAGCTGGCTTAGTGATAGAAAACAAAGAGGGGTTATTAATGGTGCATACTCTGATTGGGCCAGGGTTACTAGTGGGGTACCACAGGGTTCTGTATTGGGCCCCCTACTATTTAATATATTTATTAATGATCTAGTGGATGGCTTACACAGTAAAATATCAGTATTTGCAGATGATACAAAACTATGTTAGGTAGTTAACACAAAGGAGGACAGTTTGCAACTACAGATTTGAGTAAATTGGAGAATTGGGCTGAAAAATGACAAATGAGGTTTAACACAGATAAGTGTAAGGTTATGCACATGGGAAGGAGAAACAGATGCTACAATAACTTACTAAATGGGAAACTGCTGGGGAAATCAGACATGGAAAAAGACTTAGGCATCTTAGTCAATAAGAAGCTAAATTGGAGTGCCCAGTGTCAGGCAGCTGCCACCAAAGCAAATAGGGTGATGGGATACATTAGAAGAGGTCTGGGGACACGAGATGAAAATATAATTCTCCCTCTGTACAAATCATTCGTCAGACCACACTTGGAGTATTGTGTGCAATTTTTGACGCTGGTGCTGAAGAAAGACATTACTGAACTTGAAAGGGTTCAAAGGCGGGCTATTAAATGATAAATGGAGTTGGTTCATTATAATACCCAGAAAGGTTATGAAAATTAGGTCTATTAGGTCTTGGAACCGCTGCCCACAGTCTGTCACCATTTGTAGGGATTCTACTCGCTTAGGTGCGACGGGAGATAACCAGGAGGCACGTTCCTTTAAAAGTTCATAGGGTTTATTGCTCCATAACCCAAAAACCAGCACATAACATAAGGAATAGCCTTTAGTTAATTCAGCAGAGGCACTGCTGAGCTGTTGTTACACTGTGTCAGCGAGAGCTATCTACAAATCCACCCAGAGGTGTGTTTAAGAGTGTCATAATAAAGTATATGTGTATGAATGCTTGAAGGACCTGTGATGAGGTCATAGCCATGTGACCCGGTGGGCGTGGCTACGTACCATATAAGTTAACCAGAGTAAGTCACATGAGAGAGAGCGCATGGATCTGATTGGGCCATGTGGAAGGTCCCGGCAGGCCTAGGTGGAAGAAGGTGTGCTACCTTCCTGAAGACCACGTGCTGAGGCTGCTGACCCGGGGAGGCCTATGTATATTGGCTGTATGTGAGGAGGGATAAGCCTCCTGTGTTTTGCTGAGGCTCCAGGCCTGAGCCTGAAATCATGGACACTTATACTTGCTTTTGCCTGAGCTAAAGGCTATTCCTTATGTTATGTGCTGGTTTATGCGTTATGGAGCAATAAACCCTATGAACTTTTAAAAGAACGTGCCTCCTGGTTGTCTCCCATCACACCTAAGCAAGTTGAATCCCTACAATACATATATGCATATATACAAACATGTTATCCATCCTGTTATACAGTATATATCATCCATCCTGTTATATATGTCCCTTTTCCTGCCTGGGCCCTATCCTGGTATATATATCCCCCATCCAGGTATATTTGTCCCTTATCCTGGTCCCCATCCTGATATAAATATATATCCTCCATCAGTGTACAGTGGGGAAAATAAGTATTTGATACCCTACCAATTTAGCAAGTTTTCCCACCTACAAAGAATGGAGAGGTCTGAAATTTTTAACTTAGGTACACTTCAACCGTGGGAAACAGAATCTGGAAACAAAAATCCAGAAATCACATTATTGTTGGAATAAATAAGAATTTGATACAATAGAACAGAACTTAATATTTGGTACAGAAACCTTTGTTTTTAATTACAGAGGTCAGGCGTTTCCTGTAGTTCGTGACCAAGTTTGTACACACTGCAGCAGGGATTTTGGCCCACTCCTCAATACAGATCTTCTCCAGATCATAGAATCATAGAATGTCAGAGTTGGAAGGGACCTTGAGGGTCATCGTGTCCAACCCCCTGCTCAATGCAGTGCAGAATTCGCTAAACCATTTAAGACAGTTGTCTGTCCAGCCTCTGTTTGAGGACTTCCATTGAAGAAGAACTCACCACCTCTTATGGCAACCTGTTCCACTCATTGATCACCCTCACTGTCAAAAAGTTTTTTTCTAATATGTAATCTATATCCTCTCCCTTTCAGTTTGATTGCATTGCTTCTCGTGTTTCCATGTGAAAATGAGAATCTGGATGATCCCTCTACACTGTGACATCCCTTCAGATACTTGTAGATAGTCATTAAGTCTCCTCTTAGACTTCTTTTTTGCAAGATGAACATTCCCAGATGCTTTAACCGTTCCTTGTAGGACATACTTTGCAGTCTGCTCACCATCCTGGTAGCTCTTCTCTAGACTTGCAGGAAAAATATAGAAAAAGTCAGCTTACCAGCACAAGTGTGTATCCTCTCAGTTGCAAACCAATGCCTCACAGGGATAAGGAATCTGCTCGGAATAAAAATTTAATTTTTTTTAGCAACCTTCGCCCTTTGCTGGATTTCCTTTTCCTTTTGGATTCTCTGAACTTGCAAGTTTTTCACTGTCTTTTTTAAACTGCGGTGTCCAGAACAGGATATAGTATTCCAGATGTGGCCTGACCAAATAGGGGTAGAGGGGGATAATTATTTCATGTGATCTAGACTCTATGCTTCTCTTAATACATCCTAGAACTGTGCTTGTCTTTTCTGCTGCTGCATCACACTGTTGACTCATGTGCAGTCTGTGATCTATTAGTATAGCCAAGTGTTTTTCACACATGCTGTTGATTAGTTCTACTCCTCCCATTCTGTAGATGTAATTTTTGTTTTTCTTGCCCAGATGTCGAATCTTGCATTTCTCCTTGTTAAATACCTTTCTATTAGTCACCGGCCATTATTCAAGCTTATTTAGATCTTTCTGTATCCTTTCTCTGCCTTCTCTAGTGTTAGCTATCCCTTCTAGCATTGCATTGTCTGCAAATTTAATCAGTTTACCTTCAGTTCTCTTATCTAGATAATTTATAAAATTATTGAACAACACTGGAGCCAGGACAGAGCTTTGTGGCACCTCACTTGAAACACTCCAATTGGATATGCAACCATTTATTACCGCTCTTTGAGTACGACCACTGAGACAGTTATGAATCCACTTAACCGTAGCCTTATCAATCCCATACTTGGTCATTTTTTTCAATAAGGATAGTATGAGATACTTTACCAAATGTCTTGCTGAAGTCAAGGTATACTATATCTATCACATTTCCCTGATCCAATCAGTCAATAATTTCATCATGGAAGAAAATTAAATTAGTCTAACATGACATGTTTGCTACAAACCCATGCTGGTTAATTACTGCTTTCTTATCCAAGTACTTACATACATGTTGTTTAATAATTTGTTCAAAGATCTTTCTTGGTATAGAAGTAAGGCTCACTGGTCTGTAATTTCATGGCTCCATCGTCTTCCCTTTTTTGAAGATAGAGATAAAATTTGCCCTTCTCCAATCTTCTGGGACTTTTCCTGTTCTCCAGGATTTTTCAAAGATTCTGGCTAGTGGTTCTGCAATTTTCTCTGCTAACTCTTTCAGTACCCTAGGATGTAATTCATCTACAGCACACCATGAGATGTAAATTAATTTAAATGAGCTAAGTGTTCCCTCACAATCTGTTTATAGATAGTGTGGATTCTTTGATTCCTTACATGGTACCATGAGGATCAGTTGATGTTACAATTGCTTTGTTAAAGAACACAGATGCTAAATATGAATTTAAAAGTTCGGCCTTCTCAACATAATTTTTGACCACGTCACCATTTTTCATCCTGTAAATATCCTATAGCATCTTTGACTTTTCTTTTGCTTTTGACACCCCCCCAAAATCCTTTTTTACTGCTTTTGGTCATCCTTGCAAGCCTCACTTCATTACTGGTTTTAGCTCTTCTAATGCTTGCTCTGCATTCCCTAAAAACAGCATTGTAGTGTTCTTTACATATGACTCCCTCTTTCCATTTAATATACATTTCCTTTTTCCTTGTTACTAGCTTGGCCTGTGTGAAATTTTCGCACATTGGTCGTCGGGGGCGCAGGCAATTTCAGCAAAAGCAAGCTGGTCAAATGTAAATGTATTTCATGAGCTGATGACCACAGACAGGTATTTATATATGTAGATTGGTAATCCAATTGTTTTGATAAGTAGAGGCCAAAAAATGTTTTCCTGTTGAGGTACCACCTGCAGATCATTGTGTCTTTCTGCAGGTTTATGAAAATGAATGTTTAAACTGTATTTAGTGATAAAATCATGAATGTATGGTTTGTTTGGCTGTTTTCTTGCTGAAGGGAGCAAGTTTACCTTTCAAATGGTGTATCATGTGTGTGTGTGGGGTAAAGTAGTGAGCGAAAAACCAGTGCGTGTTTACAAATGTGTTGGTAGTGTGCTTTGGGGTACTGTGGTGCCACCTGCAGGTCATTTTTCCTTACTGCAGATTTATGAAAATTAATGTTTAAACTGTATTTTGTGATCAAATTGTGGATGTGTGGTTTGTTTGGCTATTTTCTTGCTGAAGGGGGCAAGTTTACATTTCAAATGGTGTATCATTTCTGTGTGTGGGTGCAGTATGAACTGGGATACAAAGGAATCACCGAAAAACAGTGTTTAGGAATAATAGATTAGATCCTTTTTAACAAGTGATTAAGTTCTGTGCTCATCCATCCTGGTCTCTTTAAATGCTTCCAATTCTTCCTTTTTTTCCGGATTGTTACCGATTGTACAGTGAGAATTTTATTTAGCAAAATTTCCCATCCTTCTTGTACATTTCTGTCCTTTATAACATCCAACCATTGGACCTTTCTTACCTTCTTTCTGAGCCCATTAAAATCTGCCTTTCTGAAGTCCAGCCTTAAAGTTTGAGTCCTCGCTGGTCTTCCTCCCCTTGTAATTCAAAATTCAAGGATAGCATGATCGCTGCCTCCTAAATTCCCAGCCACCTTAACTCACTCGCTCAATCATTTCCTCCATGTTAGTAAGAATTAGGTCCAAGATTGCAGATCCTCTTATTTTTTATTCTACCTTTTGAAAGATAAAGTTGTCAGCAAGAGAAGATAAGAATTTTCTGGACCCATTACTTTTGAGAGAGATTTCCAGCAAATATCTGGATAATTGAAACCTCCCTTGATCACTATGTCATACTTTTTTGAGAACAGAGACTTCTAATGTAAAAAGAGTTCATCCATATCTTCAGTTTGTCCAGGCGGGCTGAACATAGGAAGATCCTTCTGCTGCACTCTGCCAGGCAATTAATTAACAAGACATATGCCTTATATCTCTGTGACTCTATGATTTAAAGATATAGTATAATATTAACGGGTGTTCCAGGGAGCATACAGTATCTTGTACTGTTACCTTGCTTTACTTAAGTGCAGATTATACACATACATATGTTTTTTGTGCATTCAATAGTGGATCTATGTTATAATGGCTGATTTTGCTATGTATGGAACTATCTAGAGTACTGCATTCATTTTGGCCTTGCCTGCCTTCCGCACTGCATGGCAGTTTGTTTGCCCACCCTGTCTAACCTATGCTTGTCTATATGACCAACAATGATATTACTTTATACTCATGGACTACATGATTGCGTTTTTTGGCTTGTCCTCTCCCCCTGTTTCAGTAATCCAGCAGTCAGTCCGTATTTAAGTCCTACATATGTGCCAGGGCCAACATATCCATTATATAGTCGATAATTATCTATAACTATTTCATGTTATTATCAGTTTTCATTTTTTCCTGCCACACTGATGTCTGTCATATTTGCATATTGTAGTCTGTCCAGGTAGCCTACAGTGTCCTTTCTGTTCTTTTCTGGTTGTTTCTTGCCCAAAGATTTTGTATTGGGTTCATGTCTGGAGACTGGTTAGGCCACTCCAAGACTTTGAAATGCATCTTACGGAACCACTCCTTAGTTGCCCTGGCTGTATATTTTGTGTCATTGTCATGATGAAAGACCCAGCCACGACCCATCTTCAATGCTTTTACTGAGGGAAGGAGGTTGTTGACCAAAATCTCTCAATAAAGGACCCCATCCAACCTCTCTTCAATAAGGAGTAGTTGTCCTGTCACCTTTGCAGAAAAGCACACCCAAAGAGTAATGTTTCCTCCCACCACGCTTCATGGTTGGGGCGGTTTTCTTTGGGTTGGTATAGTACGAGTTATTTTTAATGGTTTCAAGACTCCTATGAATTAATACCAATTATTGACATGGTTTTAATCAGTTATACTATATTACTTTCAAGAAGTCTAGCAGAAGGTCATTGAAACTTGTTCAACCAGATGGTCAATTAGTGCAAGGAGGGCAAATAACTGGTTTTTATTACCTTAACACTTAACTTCTAAACAAAGGATCTTTGACATTCAAAGATGAGAGGCAACTAATCAGTACTTTCCCAGGAGATGATTATTCTAATTGGAGGCAGTTTAAGGGTACTGTTACATGTAGCGATGCACCAGTGATCCCGACAACGATATGGATCGCTGGTGCATCGCTAAGTGGTCGCTAGTGAGCTGGCACACAGGCAGATCTCACCAGCGACATCGCAGGGGTCGGGGGTCGCTACTTACCTGTCAGACACGGCGATCCTGACGTCCTCCCGCCCGCGTCCACGCCTCGCTCGTCGGCGCCACAGGAAGCCCAGCAGGAAGCGCCCGACGAGAAATGGTCCAGGAGCTTCTCGCGCGACCAACGATGAGGAGCGGGGGAGCCGGTCGGAGGTAAGTATCACATGCAGCGATATCGCTAGCAATATCGCTGCAACGTCACAAAATCGGTGACTTTACAGCGATATTGCTAGCGATATCGCAGTGTGTAACGGGGGGTTTAGTCTCCAGTTCACTTATCTTGGGAGATCAAAACCTCTCAAGAATTTTCAAAGTAGACTTTTTTTTACATATAAAAAGGGGACTTAACGCTGGGGTGAGACAGAGAGGGAAGATTGGAGATGTGAGAAAAGAGACAAGAGATGTGCTCTCTGCCTTCCTGGACGATCAGTGTTGGACTTATTTCTTGAGAATGTAATGTATGTTTTGATTCACATGTATTTATTGTTTATACAGTTTGTTATTTAATCTTATCATTTATTAAGTAAATTCAATTAGTTTTATTCAATTCTTGTGTGAGCATTTTCTTATTCATTACAATCCTTTGAAACCGTTACAAAACATAGTGGTGTCAGAAGTGGGAATGTTTTGAATAAAAATGTTTGCAAAATTCAATAAGTTTGTTAAGACTAGGAAAGCAGTTGAGAGTAGCAGTGTCAGACCCTCACCAGAATGGGTGTTATCAGGGAAATGGTCCCCAATTGCACAGAAATGTATTAAGTATATGGAGGGACAGCACTTATCAAATCCCCAGGATGTAGCTACCAAATTTGATCTTTCAAGGTATCATGCAAAGGAGCAGAAAACAGCTGCAGGCGTTGGATGGGTCTGTGTTCAGGCACTTCAAAGTTTGCAGGAGGAGTTTGATAACTTGCGTTTAGAGCTGCATACAGCTATAGAGCAAAGGATTAGCTTGCAATCAGCCTTGAGGGACCAAATGAAGCTGCATGACAATATGAAAAGTAAATTTGAAGCATATGTCATAAAAAATGTGAATAAGAATAGGCGCAGGAGGAGACAGCAGCCAGTGTCAGATATTCTTACTGCACAGATTAGGACCATGATTGCACATGAAAAATGGAATATCAGCAATAGAGATAGTATTAAAACAAAACCTTTAATGTTATAGATAAAAAGCTACCAAAAGATAAAGTGAAACAAGTGCAATAAAAAACCTCACTCAATCCAAATGTCACAGACTATACATAGAGGCATCTGAATATATCATGTAACAGACTCCAATACATATATATAGTGCCTTGCGAAAGTATTCGGCTCCCTGGAACTTTTCAACCTTTTCCCACTTATCATACTTCAAACATAAAGATACCAAATGTAAATTTTTGGTGAAGAATCAACAACAAGGGGAACACAATTGTGAAGTTGAACGAAATTTATTGGTTATTTTTAATTTTTGTGGAAATTCAAAAACTGAAAAGTGGGGCGTGCAGTATTATTTGGCCCCTTCAACTTAATACTTTGTTTGGCCACCTTTTGCCGCAATTACAGCTGCAAGTCGCTAGGGGTATGTCTATTTCAGTTTTGTTCATCGAGAGACTGAAATTGTTGCCCATTCTTCCTTGGCAAACAGCTCGAGCTCAGTGAGGTTTGATGGAGATAGTTTGTGAACAGAAGTTTTCAGCTCTTTCCACAGATTCTCAATTGGATTCAGGTCTGGACTTTGACTTGGCCATTCTAACACCTGGAATGTACACCTGTACATGCAACTATTCCCAGTCCTGGAATACCAAATGACTGGACACCAAAATATTCTAGACTACATAAATTCAGCTGTGACCACGAAATGACTGCAGTTTGCCCATTTTGTGCTAATAGGTCCCCTGAAGAGTCACGTAGTGACGAAACGCGTCGGGAGGCACAGGGACATTATAGGGCCTGTTCTTTGAGGGTCAGATGTGGACTGCCCTTGTAAGGGTGGGAGTCTTGAGCGTCAGGATACGTCAGCTCTGACAGGGCCTAATAGGGTGAGTATTCCCCTTTTTCCTGATGAAACCTGGCTATATGGAGAGGACGTCTGACAACTGACGTCTTTCACATACATTGGTGAGATTGTTCCATATTATATTCAATCGTATGTGCAGTTGGAGTTTATTTCACATTTATGACGTCATTAAAATGTACACGAGTACTTAATACTTCCTGATAATCCGTACAGGATAGAGGTTACTTATTTTTCAGATTCTGAATCTTGGTCTAATATATCCTCTAACAAGAAGGATACTCATTGTCATTTTGTGGTCTCAACTGAATTTATGTAGTCTAGAATATTTTGGTGTCCAGTCATTGGTATTCCAGGACTGGGAATAGTTGTATGTATATATGTATTGGCAGGGCCGGTTTAAGGCAAAGTGGGGCCCTAGGCAAAGTTTAAAATGGGGCCCCATATGCTACTGTAACATATTGCACATCACACAGAAGCATTTCGGTTGTAGTTATATGCGCTGAGTTCAGGCCGCTAAATGAGTGAGATCTACAATATTGAAGTCATTCAATGCTTGTTTCCCGGCCTCTTTCCCCCATCTGAGAGAGAATGATGGGGACAGAATCATCACTAATGGATCACCACACAGTATCATGTTATCAGCAGCACATCTACAGTTTACACCCCATAGTCCTCCATACAGTATAATACACTCCTCAGTCCTCCATATAGTATAATACACTACCCATAGTCCTCCATATATTAAAATACACTGCTCAGTCCTCCATATAGTATAATACACTCCTCATAGTCCTCCATATAGTTTAATGCACCGCCATAGTCATCCATGTAGTACAATTCACTTCCCATAGTATAATGCACCCCATAGTTATTCATATAATGTATTCCCCATAGTACTCGATACAGTATAACGCAGCCCACATATAGTATAATGCAGCCACCCCATAGAGCATAATGCAGCCCCGCCATACAATATAATGTAACCCCCCCATAGAATATAATGCAGCCCCCCAAAATAGTATAATGCAGCCCCTCCATAGAATATATGCAACCCCCTCAGAGTATAATGCAGCCCCTTATATAGTATAATGTAGCCCCTCCATAAAATACAATGTAGCCCTCCTCATATACAGTATAATGCAGCCCCTACAGAATATAATGTAGCCCCCTCATAGTATAATGAAGCCCCCATACAATATAATGCAGCCCCCCATAGAATACAATGTAGTCTCCTCATATAGTATAATGTAGCCCCCTCAGAGTATGATGCAATCACCCCAATAGAATAAATATAATACAGCCCCCCATAGAATATAATGTAGCCCCCCATATTATATAACAGCCTCCCCCATAGAATATAATGAAAAATGTACCCCCCATGGTATATAACACAGCCGCATATTATATAGCCCAGCACCAGATGGTATACAGCCCAGCATGGTACACAGCCCAGCATGGTACACAGCGTGGTATATAGCCCAGCATGGTACACAGCGTGGTATATAGCCCAGCATGGTACACAGCGTGGTATAGAGCCCAGCATGGTACACAGCGTGGTATAGAGCCCAGCATGGTACACAGCGTGGTATAGAGCCCAGCATGGTAGACAGCGTGGTATAGAGCCCAGCATGGTACACAGCGTGGTATAGAGCCCAGCATGGTACACAGCGTGGTATAGAGCCCAGCATGGTACACAGCGTGGTATAGAGCCCAGCATGGTACACAGCGTGGTATAGAGCCCAGCATGGTACACAGCGTGGTATAGAGCCCAGCATGGTACACAGCGTGGTATAGAGCCCAGCATGGTACACAGCGTGGTATAGAGCCCAGCATGGTACACAGCGTGGTATAGAGCCCAGCATGGTACACAGCGTGGTATAGAGCCCAGCATGGTATATAGCGTGGTATAGAGCCCAGCATGGTATATAGCGTGGTATACAGCCCAGCATGGTATATAGCATGGTATAGAGCCCAGCATGGTATATAGCGTGGTATAGAGCCAAGCATGGTATATAGCGTGGTATAGAGCCAAGCATGGTATATAGCGTGGTACACAGCATGGTATACAGCCCAGCATGGTATATAGTGTGGTATACAGCATAGTATACAGCCCAGCATGGTATATAGCGTGGTATAGAAACCGGCATGGTATATAGCGTGGTATAGAGCCCAGCGTGGTATACAGCCCAGCTTGGTATATAGCCCCCCCCCGAGAGTGGCCCCACAGTCCAGTACTCACAGTGATTAAAAAAAAACAAAACAAAACAAAAAAAAACACACACACTCTTTACCTCTTCTCCTCGCTCCCGCGCTGGTCCCAGCTCCTGGCTCAGCCTGCACTGCCTGGCACACAGTGAGCGCGTGATGATATGACGTCATCGCGCACCCACTGTCTTTAAGAGGCAGAGCGGGGAATGATGGGAGAGGGAGCGTCAGCTGATGCCCTCTCCTCCATCATTGTGGTGAACTATACCTGCGTCTATGATGCCGGTATAGTTCAATGCGGCGGCCGGAGTCGGCGCTGGGGGCAGGCGGGGGCCCCCTGCTTCACAGGGGCCCCATAGCGGCTCCATGATGTTCCGCTAGCTGGGGGCCCCTGGGGGAGCGGGGGCCCTAGGCACCTGTCTGGTCTGCCTGCCCCTAGCGCCGGCCCTGTGTATTGGAGTCTGTTACGTGATATATACAGATGCCTCTATGTGTAGTCTGTGAAATTTGGATTGAGTGAAGTTTTTTATTGCACTTATTTCACTTTATCTTTTGGTAGCTTTTTATCTATAACATTAAAAGTTATGTTTAATACTATCTCTATTGCTGATATTCTATATATGTGAGAGATTTGTGGCTTTGATCCACTAGTGCTGGTTTTTCACATGGGAAATGGTCAGATTTGCTATAATGGGTTGGCTTGACAGTGAGACAAATGATGCAGAAAGGCATGTTAGACCAATATTAATAACAAAAACCAGGAGAGAAGTCACACAGCATAGTGGAGATAGGATGGATGCAGGAAATGCAGCTGTTGGAGCACAAGCCGCCATGTCAGAGGAAATTAGGGGTTATACAGCAGGAGAGCAAACAGAATTAGCTACCATGTACAGGCAACAAGCAGAAGAATATTTGTTAACATTGATTCTCAGGATACTGGATCAGATACTATATTTTTGAATAATCAAGAGGCATTAGGAATTGGTAGTATTTGTATTGATCCTATGGTACGTTTAAAAATGAGACGTGCAATCGACACTATAGAGAATTTCTCTCTGTTGCATTTGGTGAGGGATTCTGTGGCACAAGTGTATGGCTCTCCTATTGAATTAATACCACAGACACGATGGGAGACTCTTGCAGACGGAGTTCAGAGATTGAGAGAAATCGCATGTATAGGTGGTATAACTCGCAATCCTTTGCCAGATCTGAATGATCACTTTGCTGTTGTTGAGGATTGGAAGGGACCAGATGCTGCAATATTGACAGTAATGATGAAGAATAAGTTCATAGAAGGTGCCCCAGCTGCTTGCAAAGCCCCATTATTCACTATGTTCAGTGCCCTTATGGGAAATTCTACTACTGTCTACACAGCATGCAATTTAATCTCCTAGTTATCTGCTCTAGAGAGAGCAAAAGTCAAAAAATAGTACAGTAGAGAGAGTAGATCAAGGAAGGAGAAAATAGGATGATAGTCAAAATAGAAAGAGTAGGAAAGAGTTGTTTTGTGACCTGATAGCTAGTGGAGTTCCATTCCAGGAGATATATGAGATCTCTACCAGTGACCTGTTGAGGAGATGGCAAGATCTGAGGAAGAAAAGTAAATTGCAAATCACCAGGCCCAGAAGGATGGCGACAAATGATATAGGGGGTTGGAAAGATAGAGGAGGCATACAAAGACCCTACTATAACCACCTCTTACACTCTTCCAATACATGGCATACTACACCCCCTGCCTTGAGTCCCTCATGGACTAATTTAATTGCAGATTTTAGATAAAAGTTGTGGAACATTCCCTGATAATTGTGTTTGAACAGTTTTGCCATTTTTTTAGTGTCTAATGATGTTTGTTTTCATTCTAGAGTTTTTTTTAAGAAGAAAAATATTCCCGTGAGAATACTATGACGTATGTGCTGGCTGATATATGATGAATTGGGTTTGGTCTTGGTGATGCATAAATGTGCATTTCTCCCTTGAGGGTTTGTAATACCTTCCAACTGACAAGCCGATTGTCATTTGGTGCTAGACCTTGATGTTTTTAAATGGTGAAAGACCACAACAGATGCAATATGATTCTGTATGTGGGAGACATGTGAGAAATATACAAGGAAAAGAGGGAGTGAAATTACAGATAATGAATTTAAGACTAGTGTGAGATGACTGATGATATATTGGGGGTTGACTAAATAAATAGATAACTCATGTATACTACATGTTGCTTTTGTCACTGTATGTTCTTTGTGTAACACCTGTATTTGTCATGGATATCCTTTGTTAAATTGGTTCACAGCCAAAGAAAAAATATATGTGGTATTTTTATTTTTTATGAGCTCAATCTTTCAATTTTGTTTGTACTGTGTTTAGCATTCTTGGTTTTTAAAGGAACTGTTTTCTCTTTTCAGTCCACTAAATGTTGGATTGGGGGTGGGGTATGTAATTAGCCTTTTGTTTGTTTGCAGGAGTGAGAGAAGAAATCCTTGGCAATTTAATAAAAATATAAATACAGTGCACAGTAAATTGTTAGTTTCTGCAGTACTGAAACAGGAGTCCATCTACCTAAAGTTAGATTATATTTTATTTGACTTTTATTTTTTGAGTTTTTCACATTTTTATTTTGTTGGGAGCTCCAGTGCATATTGGGTTTTGAAGAACGTAAACGTTAAAGAAATGATTTCAGTGAATCTTTGTTTGTTAATGTCGGTTTCTTCTTCTTGGTATAGCTTTGCACCTACACCTGAGTACAGTATTAGCATGCAATACAAATGTGTGGTTACCCAAAGTGCGTGTTTGTTTATATGTAAATGAGAAACTTTCCTGCTTACTGAATGAATGCATTAGGTGAAGCCAGGAACAGTGTGTGTTGATGTAATGTGTATGTTATGATAAAAAAATAATTTGCTAGAAATGGATTAATAACATATTGGTTTGGGTTCTGTTTTCCCTAAAAAATGTGGAAATGTAATTGTACTGATTTTGATTTAGTAGTAACTAGAGTTGAGCGATACCAGCCGATACTTGAAAATATCGGATCGGAATGGATCGGCCGATCTTAAAAAAAAGTATCGGTATCGCCGATTCCGATACCGGGAACCAATGCAAGTCAATGGGGCCAAAATATCGGAATTAAAAAAAAACCTTTCTTTCCTTGTAGGTTAATTCTACATGAAGAAAAACAACTAAGAATAATGTAGAATGTATTGTGGGAGGTGGAGGAGACATTAAAGCCATAGAGGTTTAGCCCAATCAAATGGAATAGCAGGAATTAAACTTTTTTTTTTAAAGATGTTAGGAGTTACAAAGATATTGACTATGTTAGCCTCATTTATATTTTGCCAGACATGTATGTCTTCTTCTTCTACTTCCTTTTTTTACATTCTTCTTCTTCTTCTTCTACTTCCTTTTTTTACATTCTTCTTCTTCTTCTTCTACTTCCTTTTTTTACATTCTTCTTCTTATTCCTTTTTTTACATTCTTCTTCTTCTTCTTCTACTTCCTTTTTTTACATTCTTCTTCTTCTTCTTCTTCTTCTTCTTCTTCTTCTTCTTCTTCCTTTTCTTACATTCTTCATATTCTTCTTATTCAACAATTATTATTCTACATATTCAGCTTCTTCATCTTCTTCCTATTCTTCTTCATCATATTCTTGTTTGTGTCAGGCATTCCTGTAGTTGTTATCTAGAAAAGTTAGAAGTTTACACCTTCCGTTCTGCCTGTCACAAAAGATTTACAACAGGATTTGTCCGCGTTCAGTTTGGCCTGCAGAAGCAGGCCTTTTCCAGGGGCACCACGAGGAGGAACGGACTCACCCCCATACACTGCTTAGTCTTCTTCTGCTTATAAATAAGATAATATCATTTGCTCAGAGTATTAGTCTTATGCTTAATGTTCTTCTGCTTTGTTTTTTTTATGCTTCTTTGTCTTCTCTCTCTTGTTGTTCTGCATCTTGGTGGTTGTCTTCCTGTTCTTTGTCCTCTTGAACCAGCTGACGGTACTGGCACCCGGAGGGGCAGCAGAAGGAACAAGAGCCAATGGCACAACCGAGGACCAGCTGACGGTGCTGGAACCCGGTTACTAAGCAGGAGGTACCTGTGCTACAAAGCACTACCAAGGACCAGCAGACGTTGCCGGAACTCGGATACCGAGATGGAGGCACCTAGGCCAAAGGCTCTGACGAGAACCAGCTGACGGTGCTGGAACCCGGAGGGGTAGCATAAGCTGCAAGAGCAAATGGAAATAGCGAGGACCAGCTGACAGTGCTGGCACCCGGAGGGGCAGCAGAAGGAATAAGAGCCAATGGCACAACCGAGGACCAGCTGACGGTGCTGGAACCCGGTTACTAAGCAGGAGGTACCTGTGCTACAAAGCACTACCAAGGACCAGCAGACGTTGCTGGAACTCGGATACCGAGATGGAGGCACCTAGGCCAAAGGCTCTGATGAGAACCAGCTGACGGTGCTGGAACCCGGAGGGGTATCAGAAGTTACCCCTGAAAAGCAAAGTTGGCATGCCGCAAGCTGGCCGCAGTTACCGAATCACACAGTCCTACAGGGGGTGCTTGTCCTACTGGCACTATGGAACAAACCTTTCTTACCAGAACCCGCAGTCCACATAGGAAGCACCTAAACTGCTGGCACCCTAGCCTCGGCTAACCCAACCGCAACACGACATGGCAACTTGGGGTGGCAAACTGACATTGACACTTCCCGGAAACAGCAGGCAGGGCTGGAACCAAGCTGGGCAGGAGGGAGTACCCGTGCCAAAGTCAGTTATGAGCAGCAACTGGCGATGTTGGAGCCCAGGACAAGCACTTAGCAGGCTGAGGCCTGATGTGCTGTCAATTGGGAGGCAGCAGGACAGATTGCCATCAAAACAGCAGGGGAACAGCTGACGTTACTGAACCCCACAAACACAGGAGCTAGTGTTTTACTCTGTGAAGACGGCACTTCCGAGCAACAACTGGCTGTGTTGAAGCCCAGGGACAAGCACGGAGCAGGCTTAGGCTGCATTGAAGAAATTTTAAGATCGGTTGTAGACTACTAATTTGAACCAAGCTCCACTTAGGCCTGTGGATTCACTGATTTTCGTATTTCCCCTGTCCTCCAACCCCGCCAGTTACAGCTCCGAAGTGGCGTCTGCACAATCCACACTTGTTCCTGTGTTACAGGTGTTCAGTCCGGTCAGTTAATCCCCTGATGTGTGTCCGGCAATGTCGCCTGCTCTGTCCACATTCCGATAATGGGAATGTGGACAGAGCAGGCGACATTGCCGGACACACATCAGGGGATTAACTGATCGGACTGAACACCTGTAACACAGGAACAAGTGTGGATTGTGCAGACGCCACTTCGGAGCTGTAACTGGCAGGGTTGGAGGACAGGGGAAATACGAGAGACAGTGGAGCCACAGGCCTAATTGGAGCACGGTTAAAAATCAGTAGTGGTACGACTGTGTAGGCAGCAGGAGACTTTGCCATCCACACAGCAGGGGATCAGCTGACATTACTGAACCCCACTGAGACACGGGAGCAAGTATCTCTTTCCGTGTGGACGGCACTTCCGAACTACAACTGGCTGTGTTGAAGCCCAGGAAATAGGAGGGTGTAGGCAGAGGCCTACTGTATTTTGAATGAGTTTACAGCAGGAGAGACTGCCATCCACAAAGCAGGGGATCAGCTGACGTTACTGAACCCCACTGAGACACGGGAGCAAGTATCTCTTTCCGTGTGGACGGCACTTCCGAACTACAACTGGCTGTGTTGAAGCCCAGGAAATAGGAGGGTGTAGGCAGAGGCCTACTGTATTTTGAATGAGTTTACAGCAGGAGAGACTGCCATCCACACAGCAGGGGATCAGCTGACGTTACTGAACCCCACTGAGACACGGGAGCAAGTATCTCTTTCCGTGTGGACGGCACTTCCGAACTACAACTGGCTGTGTTGAAGCCCAGGAAATAGGAGGGTGTAGGCAGAGGCCTACTGAATTTTGAATGAGGTGACAGCAGGAGAGACTGCCATCCACACAGCAGGGGATCAGCTGACGTTACTGAACCCCACTGAGACACGGGAGCAAGTATCTCTTTCCGTGTGGACGGCACTTCCGAACTACAACTGGCTGTGTTGAAGCCCAGGAAATAGGAGGGTGTAGGCAGAGGCCTACTGTCTTTGTAATGCGGAGACAGCAGGAGAGACTGCCATCTCCACAGCAGGGGAACAGCTGGCAGTGCTGAACCCCACTAACACTTGAACGAATGTGTTTGGCTCTGTGGAGACGACACTTCTGAACACCAACTGACGCTGTTGGAGCCCAGGATTAGGCGAGGAGCAGGCTGGGGCCTACTGGATTTTGGCAGGTGAAGGCAGCAGGAGACTTGCCATCTCCACAGCAGGGGAACAGCTGGCAGTGCTGAACCCCACTAACACTTGAACGAATGTGTTTGGTTCTGTGGAGACGACACTTCTGAACACCAACTGACGCTGTTGGAGCCCAGGATTAGGCGAGGAGCAGGCTGGGGCCTACTGGATTTTGGCAGGTGAAGGCAGCAGGAGACTTGCCATCTCCACAGCAGGGGAACAGCTGGCAGTGCTGAACCCCACTAACACTTGAACGAATGTGTTTGGTTCTGTGGAGACGACACTTCTGAACACCAACTGACGCTGTTGGAGCCCAGGATTAGGCGAGGAGCAGGCTGGGGCCTACTGGATTTTGGCAGGTGAAGGCAGCAGGAGACTTGCCATCTCCACAGCAGGGGAACAGCTGGCAGTGCTGAACCCCACTAACACTTGAACGAATGTGTTTGGTTCTGTGGAGACGACACTTCTGAACACCAACTGACGCTGTTGGAGCCCAGGATTAGGCGAGGAGCAGGCTGGGGCCTACTGGATTTTGGCAGGTGAATGCAGCAGGAGACTTGCCATCTCCACAGCAGGGGAACAGCTGGCAGTGCTGAACCCCACTAACACTTGAACGAACGTGTTTGGCTCTGTGGAGACGACACTTCTGAACACCAACTGACGCTGTTGGAGCCCAGGATTAGGCGAGGAGCAGGCTGGGGCCTACTGGATTTTGGCAGGTGAAGGCAGCAGGAGACTTGCCATCTCCACAGCAGGGGAACAGCTGGCAGTGCTGAACCCCACTAACACTTGAACGAATGTGTTTGGTTCTGTGGAGACGACACTTCTGAACACCAACTGACGCTGTTGGAGCCCAGGATTAGGCGAGGAGCAGGCTGGGGCCTACTGGATTTTGGCAGGTGAATGCAGCAGGAGACTTGCCATCTCCACAGCAGGGGAACAGCTGGCAGTGCTGAACCCCACTAACACTTGAACGAACGTGTTTGGCTCTGTGGAGACGACACTTCTGAACACCAACTGACGCTGTTGGAGCCCAGGATTAGGCGAGGAGCAGGCTGGGGCCTACTGGATTTTGGCAGGTGAAGGCAGCAGGAGACTTGCCATCTCCACAGCAGGGGAACAGCTGGCAGTGCTGAACCCCACTAACACTTGAACGAATGTGTTTGGCTCTGTGGAGACGACACTTCTGAACACCAACTGACGCTGTTGGAGCCCAGGATTAGGCGAGGAGCAGGCTGGGGCCTACTGGATTTTGGCAGGTGAATGCAGCAGGAGACTTGCCATCTCCACAGCAGGGGAACAGCTGGCAGTGCTGAACCCCACTAACACTTGAACGAATGTGTTTGGCTCTGTGGAGACGACACTTCTGAACACCAACTGACGCTGTTGGAGCCCAGGATTAGGCGAGGAGCAGGCTGGGGCCTACTGGATTTGGGCAGGTGAAGGCAGCAGGAGACTTGCCATCTCCACAGCAGGGGAACAGCTGGCAGTGCTGAACCCCACTAACACTTGAACGAATGTGTTTGGCTCTGTGGAGACGACACTTCTGAACACCAACTGACGCTGTTGGTGCCCAGGATTACGCATGCCGCATGCAGAGGCCAATGGGCAGCGGTTTTTATGGAGGTTGTGGACTACTACTGATTCTAACCATGCTCCACTTAGGCCTCTGGCTCCACTGTCTCTACTATTTACCCTGGCCTCCAACCCCGCCAGCTACATCTCTGAAGTGGCGTCAGCACAATCTACACTTGTTCCTGTGTTACTGGTGCTCAGTCCCATCAGTTGATCCCCTGATGTTTGTCCGGCAAGTTCGCCAGCTCTGTCCTCATTCCCACTACTGGTTATGGGAATGTGGACAGAGCAGGAGACCTTGCCGGACACACATCAGGGGATAAACTGATGGGACTGAGCCACAGGAACACAGGAACAAGTGTAGATTGTGCTGACGCCACTTCAGAGATGTAGATGGCGGGGTTGGAGGTCAGGGGAAATAGTAGAGACAGTGGAGCCAGAGACCTAAGTTGGGCACGGTTAAAAATCAGTAGTGGTTTGAATGTTGATGGAGCTGGTGACTCTGCCGTCCACACAGCAGGGGATCAGCTGGCATTACTGAACCCCAGTAACACAGGAGCTAGTGTGTTTCTCTGTGCAGACGACACATCTGAGCGACAACTGGCTGTGTTGAAGCACAGGGATTATAGTTCAGGTGGTAGAAAAATGAACACACCAGCAGACCTGGATACAGTTGCCAACCACTAATTTAGTCTGTAAGAGGAATGGCAAAGTCTTTGGAGATCCAGGCCTTGTTCATTTTCAGAAAAGTCAGCCGGTCAACATTATCGGAAGATAGTCGCGTGCGACGGTCTGTTAGTACACCACCTGCGGCACTAAAGACACGTTCCGATAATACACTGGCAGCAGGGCAAGCCAGCACCTCCAATGCATACTGGCTAAGCTCTGGCCATGTATCCAGCTTAGAGACCCAAAACTTGAAGGGGGAAGAGCCATCTGGGAGTACAGCGACAGGGCAAGACATGTAGTCTGACACCATCTGACGGAAGCGTTGCCTCCTGCTGACTCGAGGCGTCGCTGATGGTGTAGACAATTGTGGTGGACACACAAAACTTTGCCACATTTGGGCCATAGTGGTCTTGCCTTGTGCTGCGGCACTGCCTCTGCTCCCTCTTTGTGCAGAGTTTCCTCCACTGCCTCGACGCACAGAGCTGCTTTGTAAAGCACTTGCAACAATGCTGTCGGGTGGAATGGAAAACATTATGGACTGCACCAGTGACTCTTCGTACTCCCGCATTTTACGCTCCCGGTTCAACGTTGGTATGAGCCTTTGTACGCTGTCCCGGTAGCGAGGATCTAGGAGGGTGTACACCCAATAATCAGCCGAGACGAGAATGTGGGCGATGCGGCGGTCGTTTCTCAGGCACTGCAGCATGAAATCAACCATGTGCTGCAGACTCCCAACTGCCAAAGAACCGCTGTCCCCTGTTTGAGGCGTGACCTCGACCTGCTCTGCATCACCCCACCCTCGCTGTACATACTGAGTAGAGGTTTGTGTACCTCCCTCCTCTGGAGAGATGTCTTCCTCCTCCATCGACTCCTCCTCATCCTCCTCACAAAGTGTCCCCTGCCTAGGCCTTTGTGAGGAAACACGTAGCGCAGACTGTCCAGAAGCAGATGGCATTTGGGACTCCTCATCCTCCACCTCTTCTGAAACCTCATCCCTTAGTGCTTGCAGTGTTTGTTGAAGCAGGCAGATAAGGGGGACAGTCATGCTGACTAGTGCATCATCTGCACTCGCCATCCGCGTGGATTCATCGAAGGCACGCAAAACGAGGCAGATGTCCTTCATAGAGGCCCACTCAATGGTGCTGAAGTGTGAACGGCGCACAGTGCGACTTGTTTGCGCCTGATGCAGCTGGTACTCCATGACTGCTGCCTGCTGCTCACACAACCGCTCCAACATATGTAACGTTGAATTCCACCGGGTGGGTAGGTCACATATGATGCGATGTTCTGGAAGGCCAAATCGTCGCTGCAGAGCAGCGAGGCGCGATCTTGCCGTGCTGGAACGTCGCAAGTGAGCGCACTCTATGCGGACCTTGTGCAACAGTGCATCAAGATCCGGATAGTCCCTCAGAAAGCTCTGCACGACCAAGTTAAGAACATGTGCCAGACATGGGATGTGTGTGAGGTTGCCTAGGCCAAGAGCTGCCACCAGATTTCGGCCATTGTCACACACTACCAAGCCCGGCTGGAGATTCGCTGGCCCAAACCACACATCGCTCTCCAGCTTGATAGCATTCCAGAGCTCCTGCGCTGTGTGGCTTCGATTCCCCAAAGAAATTAATTTGAGTACAGCCTGTTGACGTTTGGCCACGGCTGTGCTCATATCGGTCGTAACAGGCTCCTGCTCTGCTGTTTCTGAGGAACTTGAGTAGGAGGAGGAGTCTATGTGTACAGACTGGAGTCCTGCAATCCGTGGCGTTGGAAGAACACGTACAGCGCCACTCTCCAGATCCGTACCCGGCTCCACAACATTGACCCAGTGGGCAGTGAGGGAAAGGTATCGTCCCTGTCCATGGTTACTGGTCCACGCATCGGTGGTCAGGTGGACCTTGCTACTAACGGCGTTTAGTAGCGCATGTTTTATTTTGCCCTCAACATGTTTCTGCAGGGCAGGGACGGCTCGCCTGCTGAAATAAAAGCGGCTGGGCACGTTGTATTGGGGGACTGCCAATGCCATTAAGTCCCGGAAGGTGTCAGTGTCCACCAGCCTGAATGACAGCATTTCAACTGCCAGAAGTTTGGCAATGCCAGCATTCAGAGACTGTGCTCGGGGATGGTTTGCCGAGTAAGGGCGCCTTTTATCCCATGCCTGTGCTACCGATGGCTGTGATGGATGGGAACGTGCTGTTATGGGTGGAATCTGACAGGGTCTCCGGACAACAGTGGCAGAGGTTCTTCCTTGGCGATCCTGTGAGGAAGCCGAACCAGCAGTGTGTGAGCTGGAGGAAGAGGGCCCAACACGAACTGAAGAGGTGGTAGGTGGTGCTGTACGTTGGCCTACGTCTTGAGGGTGTCTATGCAACTCCAACTCGTGCTTGGTGCGCACATGTTTCCACATATTTGTGGTATTGAGGTTGCTGACATTTCTCCCTCTTTTGACTCTCTGATGACACAGCTTGCATTTGACAAAGCAAATGTCATCTGCAACTGTGTCAAAAAAGGACCACGCACTGCAACTCTTGTGAGCGCCCGGTTTGCCTTTGGAAGGAGGAATGCTCCTAACGGGTGCCGAAGTGGAGGGTACAGGCAACCAAGTCTTCCCCCTCCCTCTGCCTCCTGTTTTGGCCGGTAGGGGAATCTCTTCCTCCGAGCTGCTCCCACCACCTTCCTGTTGCTCACGCCATGATGGGTCAAGGACCTCATCATCTTCCCTCCCCTCTTCAAACAGCTGCTTCTCCGGGGTTGTCTCGCCAGCACCGTACGCACCAGAAAGTGGCAACTGAGTCTCGTCATCATCTGATGCGTACTGAGGTGTGCTGACCATAGGCACTGGCCCACTCGCCTCTTCAGATTCAGAGGGACAAAGAAGTTGCGCATCACTGCATACTCCCTCTTCTTCACATTCAGGAATGCTGCTTGGCTGGCCCCCTCTTTCCAAGCCAACAGATTCCGAGAACAGAAGTAGAGATTGTGATGGCTCCTGTCCATGTCTCTCTGACTGCCTGGGCACTTTGGCAGGTGGTGAAGAGACAGATGGTTGCTCTTCGGTGCTCTGACCCTGAGAGGATGCGGAAGTAATTGAAGTCGATGCGTTAGCTGTCATCCATCCGACAACGGCTTCAATTTGTTCCTCCCGCAGCAGTGGGGTACGTTGAGGTCCTACAAAGCTGCGCATAAAGGACTGTTGCCTGCTAAAACTGGGGGATGCTGATCCACTGGTGCCCGCAGCAGGCCCAGAATCCCCACGTCCTCTACCTGTAGAATCCCCACGTCCTCTCCCTGCAGAATTCCCACGTCCTCTCCCTGCTGAAACTCCACGCCCACGCCCACGCCCCCGCGCCTTACTCCCTGCCTTCTTCATCTTGCAAGACTGCTTAAGATAGGCAAAAAAGGACAAAGGGGGGCCTTAGTGTGCTTATTCCTGAACAGCTGGTTACAGGTACAAGAAACACTAATTTTATGAAGTGTGTGTGTGTGGACTAGACTTTAATAGGAGCTGATGTGGCCTACACAAGTTCAAAATGTAGTGTTTGGTGAACTTTTTATGTGGTTTCTTTGTTTGAAACAAACTCAAAGTATGAGAACAAAGAATTGAAACTGATAGTATCACCAACTTTTTGGAGCTATTACAATGCAGGCAGGTAACCTACAATGCAAAAGATGAGGCTCCAAAAAAATTGGGTAATACTAATCTGGCTGCGCCGGCAGGGCACAAGCCAGAAAAAAAGGCTCCTCTATCTACTCCTATATAGTGTTTGCAACCAACCAATGTTGATGGATACGGATGGATGCACACTAATAGGAGAAGAAAAAATGAGCTGCACTCAGAGACAAATATGTGTGAGGCAGTGACGCACGTTGAGCGTCCTACAACCAGACGTAGCTGCAGGACACTCTACTCAGCGTGAGCTGCACTCACACACAGTCAGAGACCTCTCAGACAGCCGTCAACAGTGCAGCTAAGTGGGCACTGGCACTGACAGGCTGCAGAAAGGCTCCGCTGTGTACTCCTATATAGTGTTTGCAACCACCGTAGATGGAGACGGATGGATGCACACTAATAGAAGAAAAAATGAGCTGCACTCAAATAAAAATATGTGTGAGGCAGTGACGCACGCTGAGCGTCCTACAGCCAGACGTAGCTGCAGGACACACTACTCAGCATGAGCTGCACTCACACACAGTCAGAGACCTCTCAGACAGCCGTGAACAGTGCAGCAAAGTGGACACTAGCACTGAAAGGCTGCAGAAAGGCTCCGCTGTCTACTACTAGTGTTTGCAACCAACGTATATGGATACGGATGGAAGCACACTAGATTGAAATTATTTAAAAAATGCAGCTCAAAAAATAAAAGATGTATGAGGCAGCAGTGATCACACTGGGTGGCCTACAGCCTGACGTGGCTGCAGGACCCACTCCACAGCGTGAGCTGCACTCACACAGCCCTTGCAGACAGCTGTGAAAACAGCGCTGCTAGGGAAAAGCAAGCTACAGTGGTGGTTTATGTAGCCTGGATAAAGCACAATATTGTTTTTAGAATCGCTATTTCTAACTGTCCCTCACAGTCTTCTACAGCAGCCTGTCCCTAACTGAATTCACAGCAGAGTGACCAGAAATGGCGGCTGCGGTGGCTTTTATAGTGCATCATGACATCATTTCGGCAGCCAATCACAGCCATGCCAATAGTTAACATGCCTACATGCCTAACAGGATGTGCCCACACTTCGGAGGATTCCCATTGGCTTAATCAAAGCAAGCAGGCTCATAGCATGATGGGAACTTCCTATTCCGATTCCGATCCCGGAATCCGATATGAAAAAAGTATCGGAATTAAGTATCGGAATTCCGATACCGCTGATATCGGCCGATACCCGATACTTGCGGTATCGGAATGCTCAACACTAGTAGTAACATTATTTTGCAATCTCAATTAGCATGATTGTACTGGTAATTATTATCTTCATTATTATGCAAATATGATTGACATGAACCTGATGTGTTTGATAATTGTTTTTTGATATTCTGGAGTTATGATTTATTTCAGTGTATAAGTCCATGCATATATGATTATATATATATTGTAGGGATTCGACTCGCTCAGGTGCAATGGGAGTCAATCAGGAGGCACGTTCCTTTTAAAAGTTCACAGGGTTTATTGCTTCATAACCCATAAAGCAGCACATAACACAAGGAATAGTCTTTAGCTCAGGCGAAAGCAAGCATAAGTGTCCATTATTTCAGGCTCAGTCCTGGAGCCTCAGCGAACACAGGAGGTTTATCCCTCCTCACATACAGCCAATATACACAGGCCTCACCGGGTCAGCAGCCTCAGCATGTGGTCTTAAGGAAGGTAGCACACCTTCCTCCACCTAGGCCTGCTGGGACCTTCCACAGGGCCCAATCAGATCCATGTGCTCTCTCTCATGTGACCTACTCTGGTTACCTTATATGGTCCTTAGCCACACCCACCAGGTCACATGGCTATGACCTCATCACAGGTCCTACAAGCATTCATGCACTCTATTAAGGCGTTCTAGACACCGCCCCTAGGTGGGTTTGTAGGTAGCTCTCGCTGACACAGTGTAACAACAGCTCAGAAGAAAAGATATTCAACTCACCTCTTGTAGTTCATCCTGAACTTCAATACATCCGAGCACAGACACGTCTCTGCCAGAGACATTTTTGAATACTTCAAGTGAAAAAAGGCCCAGCAAGATGACATGGGTGCCCGGTCTCGAGATCCCTGGGTGATGTCATGTGTTCAACCCCACAAGTTTGAACAGAGGAGGGAGGTATGTGGTATAGTGACCACTATGTCCGCTAGGGGGCGCTGTGTGGGTGTCCCAGGATGGGCCTACAGGCATATCGATTGTGGTAATGGGTATAGGATGCTGAATGACCGTTATGTATCCCAAGGTAGGTGGCCTTGGGATGGAAGCTTGAATATGTGTGCTGATCAGCAGAGGCACTGCTGAGCTGTTGTTACTTCAAGTGAAAAAAGGTCCAGCTCCAGGAATAAAATTCAATGCTTTTATTAATAAACTTTTTTTTAAAAAACAAATATACATGGCTGCTGTGATCATTTAATCGGTATATTCCTTAGACGGGATTACCGCAAGGGAATAATTCAAAGGAGCTCTGTACGCGTTTCGAGCATGTACTGCTCTTAGACTCTGAAAGCCTCATGCACACCTTCCTCAGTACAGGCTTCTTACATGTCTTCTGGTACATCAATCACAAACTCGAAGGTCGTGGCCTTGCTCTCTTCCAGGCCAGGAGGCTCTAGCTTTACCACGGACAATTCCTTCACTACCATTGACCCGACCGGGTGACTGTCTTCTTCAGCTCTCAGCTCCTCAACTTCTCGAGATCTCATCTCTTCATGACCCTCTGCCAAGACGGGCACCGGCAGTTTCGTCCCACCACCAATCGGACCCGGGCTCTGTACATCACTGTCCAAGCACTTCTCCCACAGAAGACCACTTACAGTTTCTTTGAGCTCCAAGACTTCTTTCTCGAGCTCCTCAACCCTGTGCTCGGCCATTTGTCTCAGGACTCTTTCTCGTTCGAGATGTCCTTCCACTGTCTTCTTTATTAACTGTATCTCATGATCTTGTTCTCTTTTGGCCAGCATGTGTCGCACCACTACCTCTTTAATTATATTGTCAAAGGGTACCACTGGGTCAGTCCCATCAGTCGAGTGAACCCTCCAGTTACCGTCCACCAATGTGTCTAGTCCAGTCGTCTCATCTCCCAGCCCACCATCCGTCATGTAACGAGATGTCAGGTCCGTAAGTTGGGCAGATGTACCTCTTCTTCCGGTCAGTTCTACCTCTGACCTGTCCATGTCAGGAGCCGTCACCATCTCAATATCTGCTGGCCCCACAGTCGAAACGTCTCCATCGTCCGACCATACATCATCAAACACCATCAAGTCCCGGCGCATCTCGAAGGCATATACTAAGTCTGGTGGTATACCGCCACCTTGGCACTCAACTCTGTGGGACGGGTCAAGCATTACTCTGTCTACCGCATAGTTCACCATGACCCCATGTTTACAGCGAACCTGGACCATTTTCTCGGTCAGCCAGAAAGTGAGCAAAGTTCCTGTCAGAGTCACCTGACTCTTTGAGTCCAGCCGACCAGAGACTCTTTACTGGCACAACATCACAGTACACACCTGCGGCCCATCGTTATTATCTGGAAAGGATATCGCACATTCTGGAAAAGACATACATACCCACTGAGACAACCAGTGCTGCCATTTCCTGAACCACCCCAATTTGGGTCGCCGCCCCCTCCTAGGACTCCACCCCTTCTTGGGGTACCACCCCAATTTGGGTCACCACCCCAATTTGGGTCACCGCCCCCCTCTGGGACTCCACCTCTTTTTGGGTTACCACCCCAATTTGGGACTCCACCCCCTTTTGGGCTACCATCCCAATTTGGGACTCCACCCCCTTTTGGGCTACCACCCCGGTTTGGACCACCGCCCCCTTTTGGGATTTCTTCATGTCCGTTATACCTGTCTTCTTAGACCGCAGTTCACACCACACAGTTTATGTCTCTTATGATACCACACAAGTCCTTGCTGGCACCACCACAGCTCCTGCTGTCACCGATCATCGACACCACCGGCTGCTGTTCACACACAGCTGCTGGTGTCCTCTTCGTAACCTCGCCTAGTTACAGGAAGCCGCTTGTCCCCTTCGTAACCCCGCTGAGTTACCGGAAGCCGCTTGTTCCCTTCGTAACCCCGCCAAATTACAGGAAGCCGCTTGTCACCTTCTTGACTCCCACTGACCCAGATCAGTACAACACGAACACCTGTCCGTTACCAGTGTCAGCCACACCGGTCCTCGGGTACCTCTATAGCAATCCACAGTCTCTTTCTCTAACCCCGGTCAGCATATTACACGGCTTTCATGACCGTCACCTGCTGGCCGCGCATGTTCTCGGACCCCTCTACCACAGAGGTGTCCTATAAGTCTCTTCCACTGACCGGCTCTCCCGGCTCAGCATTGCCAGCACTGCACCATGTGCTTTTTTTGGAAACCGTTGCCCTTAGCAACCGAATTTTGCGCTCCTCTTCCGTTGCTCCTAGCAACAAGGCTACAACATTGCCCATAGCATTCTCCACCAATTGTAGGGATTCGAATCGCTCAGGTGCAATGGGAGTCAATCAGGAGGCACGTTCCTTTTAAAAGTTCACAGGGTTTATTGCTTCATAACCCATAAAGCAGCACATAACACAAGGAATAGCCTTTAGCTCAGGCGAAAGCAAGCATAAGTGTCCATTATTTCAGGCTCAGTCCTGGAGCCTCAGCAAACACAAGAGGCTTATCCCTCCTCACATACAGCCAATATATACAGACCTCACCGGGTCAACAGCCTCAGCATGTGTTCTTCAGGAAGGCAGCACACCTTCCTCCACCTAGGCCTGCCGGGACCTTCCACATGGCCCAATCAGATACATGTGCTCTCTCTCATGTGACCTACTCTGGTTACATTATATGGTCCGTAGCCACGCCCACCAGGTCACATGGCTATGACTCATTACAGGTTCTACAAGCATTCATACACTCTATTGAGGCGATCTAGACACCGCCCCTAGGTAGGTTTGTAGGTAGCTCTCGCTGACACAGTGTAACAACAGCTCAGCAGTGCCTCTGCTGATCAACACACATATTCAAGCTTCCATCCCAAGGCCACATACCTTGGGATACATAACGGTCATTCAGCATCCTATACCCATTACCACAATGGATATGCCTGTAGGCCCGTCCTAGAACACCCACACAGCGCCCCCTAGCAGACATAGTGGTCACTACACCAATATATATATATATATATATATATTATTTAGTAGTTATCCTCTAGAATAGAAATATTTTTTTGCTACAGCAGAAAATTTCAAAGGTCATTCTAGGCACAGTAACTTGGACCAAAAAACCTACAGTAACTTTGTTTTATTAATTTGATGAACGGGTGGAAAAACAAGCCATCAGGATCAGGACTGTGAATATATCATGGACTGAGTTTTCTTGGACTGTTGCTTTGGACTGAGTTAGTGTGGCGCCCCAGAGGGTTCAGTTGCCATCTCCTCCTGAGGTGTGGTGCCTCACTACCCAGGTAAGATGGAGATACCTGACTAGACTCCACACTGCACCCAGCGCAGAAACCTTAGAACAGCAGGGCACCCTATATGACCCCAGCTTGGTTCATGAAGGGTGCTGGGATGTGGGTGGAGCTTAGTTTAGATGAAAAGCGGGAGAACTGATAGGAAGTGTAGGCTAGTCCCCAAGTGGAGAAGCACAGAGAGGATGTGTATGCAGCAGCTCCTCTGTAGCTGGAGCTGCTGGGAAGAAAATGAGTTTAAGGAGAGTTCCCCTGAAGGGAAGGAAGAGACGGGATGTGTGGAGGTGAGCTGGGGAATGGAGCTAGAGCAGAGCCCGTTCTCAAGTTTAGGTGCCAAAGGCCGGGTGCCGGTATCCGTGGCTGTGTGGATATTAATGGTCCTACAGCAGAAACCGGAGGAATAGAAGCTGTAAATGCTTTATTCCCAACTAAGACTCGACGACACAGTAGCAATGTGAGTGAGCCGGGACCTGATTGTAAGCGGTCCCTGAAGGAGGCTACAGCTGTCCGTCATGTGAGTGGAGTTCTAAGTAAAAGGCAGAAAGAGGAACCTGAGTGTAATTCATAACTGCAAGTACTTCATATTAGCGCTAGAAAGGAGATGTCCAGGAAAGGCACATATTGAGAGAATGTTGGAAAAGTGTACTTCATCTGCCTGGGAGTTGATTGAGCCCCTCACCTGGAGGACATGGCACTGAAGCGGGCATCTGTGTGCATCTGAAAACTGTGAGTAAAGCTTTGGCACTGCATTGAGCTGTGTCTCTGCCTTCTTCCTGCATCAACCCTTCAGCATTGCTACATCCATTGCCTGAACACGACACCATCAACCTCAACATCTACTACAGCTGCCCTTGGACTACAGCTCTGCCTGTGGAGAGCTATTACATCTCTGTTGCATCACACCATCTGTCCCAGAGGATCTGCACTGCAGCGCTGGTCACCTCTGACCAGTTACCACAGGTGGCGTCATGAACTTATCTACACATAAACTTTATTCAGCATCAATCCTCTTATTTCACATGGACACTCAGGGCCACGGACCAGGTCACTGCCACCGCGACACATCCCATTAAGACAACGACCCGGTATCGAGTAAACCCCACAGCCCTGGGGGTGATCCATTAGCTCTGCCAAGACTTTGGAACTTTCTAAAGTGTGATTTTGAGTTTCATTTCCCCACAGTTCAGGCTGTATCTGCAAAATGTCCAATTGAGCTGAGACTGAGCCCAGATGCCGCTGAACCGTCACCAGGGTGAGTCCTCATAACTGCCAGCCGATGCCAAATGGCGTATAAAGTGAGGCCCCTGTAATCAGGCAATAGGGCTAATGACGGCAAGCAGAATCCATAACATTCATCATAAGTTACATCATATATCAGCGACAGTCATATGGAAAAAGCTTACCAGGTGGTGCAAAGTTACCCCCAGCCGTGGAACAAATCTCCGACGTACGTTTCGCACTCAGGAGGCGCTTTCTCAAGGAGGCCTTATGATGAACTTATGATGAATGTTATGGATTCCTGGCTAATGTTATATACAGGTGCACTCTTTTTTTTTTCACCCCCACCTACCTTCATAATATTGGTGTCTATTTGTCATCTGCAACTTTGCTGGTTATTTATATATATTGTCTGTGCTGGCATTTAATAAAGGATTTTGATATTTTTATACTACTTGGATTCGTTTGCTCCCTTTTTTCTCCTAAATTTGTATGTTTATGGAGTGGAACATAATATTAGTATGGCGGCTTATTTCCATGGATTGCCGCATTGTGTTTTGTTGAAAGTATTGGGCTCATGTTTATTTCTAGCAATAGAAGAGGAAGGGACTCTATGTTCAGCCATGGACATCTGCACTCCCTTCACCCATTGCATTGAAGAAATGAAGGGTTAATGTCATAAAAGGGCAAGGACAGATTACTCTTTAGAGTCTGTTCTTTTGCCATCCAGGGAAAGTCGTGAAGTCACCTTGACATTAGGCTTTTGGTGATAAGGGCAAAATAATCCCTTTGCTTCCCTGCACCAGAGACCCAGTAAGACCTAACAAGATCAGAAGAAAGAAGATTTCTACAAAGTCATTTGATATTTCAGTACCTGTTGGTCCAATGTTTTTTGTTTTTCATTTTTTTGCTTGGTCCAATGTTTGTTCTTGTTTTGTCTTTTCCCTTTTAAGCCCAGGATGTTGTTTTATTTTACCTAAGTGGTATTCTATTGGTAGCAAATAAAAAAAAAAAAAAAAAAATATATATATATATAGATAGATAGATAGATAGATAGATAGATAGATAGATAGGAACAATGCGATAAATGATAAATGGTATAGTTTAGTGGCAGGTTAATTAATTAAAGTGATTGAAACAAGGGGTGGAATGTATAGTACGAGTTATTTTTAATGGTTTCAACACTCCAAATAATTAATACCAATTATTATATATTACTTTCAAGGAGTCTAGCAGAAGGTGCAAGGAGGGCAAATAACTTTTTTATCACCTTAACACTTATCTCCTAAACAAAGGACCTTTGACATTCAAAGATGAGAGGCAACTAATCCATACTTTCCCAGGAGATGTTTATCCTAATTGGAGGCAGTTTCAGTCTCCAGTACACATACCTTGGGAGATCACAGCCTCTCAAGAAATTTCAATGTAGACTTTTTTTACATATAAAAAGGGGACTTAACACTGGGGTCAGACAGAGAGGGAAGATTGGAGATGTGAGTAAAGAGACAAGAGATGTGCTCTCTGGCTTCCTGGATGATCAGTATTGGACTTCTACCTTGAGAATGTAATGTATGTTTTGATTCACATGTATTTAATGTTTATACTGTTTATTATTTAATCGTATCATTTATTAAGTAAATTCAACTAGTTTTATTCAATTCTTGTGTGAGCATTTTCTTATTCATTACATCCTTTGAATCCGTTATAAAACAGGGTTGTTCTCAACCTGCTACCTTCTTCTTCTTCCAAATATGGCAAGTGCAGTTGATACCAAAAAGTTCTATTTTGGCGTGAGCAGGGAAGCCTTGTGTGGCCTACAGGATTTAAATCCATGACGGTGTAGTGTGATACTAAAGGTAATGTTTGAGACTGTGGTCCCCACTCTTCCGTGTAGTTCTTGGCTGATTCCTGACCATTCTCAGAATCATCCTTACCCCATGATGCAAGATCTTGCATAGAGCCCCAGACCAAGGAAGATTGACAATCATCTTGTGTTTCTTGCCTTTTCTAATAAATGTGCCAACAGTTGCTGCCTTCTCACCAAGCTGCTTGCCTATTGTCCTGTAGCCCATCCCAGCCTTGTGTAAGTATACAATTTTAAATATTGACTGAAACAATAATGAGAAAACACAATTTTAAATATTGATAGAAAAAGTATGCTCAATGAAAAAAATATTAACCTTAAACCAAGGCAGAATGTGAGAATGTTACTTTTGTTTCAAATTATAGTCCACAATTTCCTGCTACTACAAATATCATAAATAAATTCATCCCCATGCTATACTAAGATGGAAATTTGCCAATTCAGTCAGATTTGTGGCTAAAATAGAACCCACTTTGGCAGAATTTTATCCCCTAACCAATATCTAAACACAGATAAACCCCTAAAAAAACCTTTGTTACATACAATAGTTTTTTTTATTGTTTAACCCCCTTAATGTCTATGGACGTGCACAGTCCGTCATGGCAGCAGGTGACTTCCTGCACCAGGGCGGACTGTCATGTCCTGCCTTTGAACTGTCACTGCGTGTAAACGCGCAGTGACAGTTCAGTGCTGACAGCTGTCTATGACAGCTGAGAGGCACAGCTAGGGGTGCAGGGACCCTTGCAGTCGATCCCTGAATCCCAAGCGCTGTGATTGGTCAGTAAATCTGACAGACCAAACACAGCTGCAATTGGGCAGGAGAGGCTGAAATTTCCATCTCTCCTGCCCGATCTCAGTGCAGGAGCTCAGCGCTGCAGTGCCTGAGCTTCTGCACTGACAGCTGGGAGCGGCGTCCCTGCCACCCCCCGCTTTTAACCCTCTGAGTGCTGCGATCAAGCGCGATTGCAGCATTCAGAGTGGGGAGGCAGAGGGTAGGGGGCTTCCTCTGCCTCAGGTCGGCGTCCCCGCAATGTAATCGCGGGGCCTGGACCTGTGCCATGATGACCCGGACATGTCATGACAACCTCTGGGTCATCCACTTATGGAAAGCTGTTGAGACCATGCTCACAGCATGGTGTCAGCAGCTTTCAGCATAAATATAATGCATTACAATGCTGGAGCATTGTAATGTATTATAACTAAAGTGAAAGTCCCATGAAGGGACAAGGTAAAAAAAAAACATTTTTTAAAAAAATATGTAAAAAAATACTAAAAAATAATTTAAAAAATCCCCCTAAAAACTCCCCTAAAAATACACATTTTTATTTAAAGAAATAAAATAAACAAAAAATACACGTTTGGTATTGCCGCGTCTGTAAAAATCCCATCTATAAAAGTGTCAACCTAGTTCAGTGAACTCCGTAAAAAAAAACACAAAATAGTAGCACATTATACTTTTTCCAACGGGTATCATCATACCGCTTGCAAAAAGTGCAATAACACGCGATCAAAAAGACGGATATAAATAAACATGGTACTGCTGAAAACGTCATCTTATCCCGCAAAAAACGAGCCAACATATAGCTCCATCAGCAGAAAAATAAAAAAAGTTATAGCTCGCAGAATAAAGTGATGCAAAAATATTTATTTTTTCTATAAAAGTTTTGATTGTGTAAAAAACACCAAAACATAAAAAAAAGATATAAATGAGGTATCGCTGTAATCGTAGTGACCCGTAGAATAAAGCTGCCATACTAATTTTACCACACGCGGATCGGAGGAAAAAAAAATTCCTGAATTTTTTAGTTTTTGTTCATTCTGCCTCCACAAAAATCGGAATAGAAAGCGATCAAAAAATGTTATGTGCCCAAAAATGGTACCAATAAAAGCATCAGCTTGTCCTGCAAAAAACAAGACTGCACATGCCTCTGTCGGCCGGCATATGGAAAAATTATAGCTCTCAAAATATGGCGATGCAAAAATTTCTTCCAAAAAATTCTTCCAAAAAAAGCGTGTTTTAGTGTGTGACCGAAGCTAAACATAAAAAAAAGTATAAATCTGGTATCGCTGTAATCACACTGACCCGAAGAATAAAGTCACCTAATCACTAATACCGCACGAGGAACGGCGCAAAAAATAAAACCAATAAGGCGATCAAGGGTGGTTAGCCCCCACATATGAGGTATCAGAGTACTCGGGACAAATTCCACAACAACTTTTGTGGTCTAATTTCTCCTGTTACCCTTGTGAAAATAAAAATTTGGGGGCAAAAAGATCATTTTTGTGGAAAAAAATATGATTTTTATATTTTCACGGCTCTAAGTTATAACCTTCTGTGAAGCAGTTGAGGGTTCAAAGTGCTCACCACACATCTAGATAAGCTCCTTGGGGTCTAGTTTCCAAAATGGTGTCACTTTTGGGGGGTTTCCACTGTTTAGGCACATCAGGGGCTCTGCAAATGCAACATGACGTCCACAGACCATTCCATCAAAGTCTGCATTCCAAAACGGCGCTCCTTCCCTTCTGAGCTCTGCCATACGCCCAAACAGTGGTTCCACCCCACATATGGGGTATCAGCGTACTCAGAACAAATTGAACAACAACTTTTGGGGTCCTGTTTCTCGTGTTACCCTTGGGAAAACAAAAATTTGTGGGCAAAAAGATCATTTTTGTGGAAAAAAATAAGATTATTTTATTTTCACGGCTATACTTTATAAAGTTCTGTGAAGCACTTGGGGGTTCAAAGTGCTCACCACACATCTAGATAAGCTCTTCTTGGGGTCTAGTTTCCAAAATCGGGTCACTTGTGGGGGGTTTCCACTGTTTAGGCACATCAGGGGCTCTGCAAACGCGACATGACGCCCACAGACCATTCCATCAAAGTCTGCATTCCAAAATGGCGCTCCTTCCTTTCTGAGCTCTGCCATGGGCCCAAACAGTGGTTCCACCCCACATATGGGGTATCAGCGTACTCAGGACAAATTGCACAACAACTCTTGGGGTCCTATTTCTCCTGTTACCCTTGTGAAAATAAAAATTTGTGTGCAAAATTATAATTTTTGTGGAAAAAAATATGATTATTTTGTTTTCACGGCTCTACTTTATAAACTTCTTTGAAGCACTTGGGGGTTCAAAATGCTCACCACACATCTAGATAAGCTCCTTGGGGGGTCTAGTTTCCAAAATGGTGTCACTTGTGGGGGTTTCCACTGTTTAGGCACATTAGGGGCTCTCCAAACATGACTTGACATCCAATCTCATTTTCAGTCAATTTTGCATTGAAAAAATCAAACGGCGCACCTTCCCTTCTGAGCTCTGCCATGCAAACACACAGTGGTTTACCCCCACATATGGGGTATCTGCGTACTCCGGACAAATTGCACAATATCTTTTGGGGTCCTTTTACCCTTGGGAAAATAAAAATTGGAGATGAAAATATTTTTGTAGAAAAAATATGATTTTTTAATTTTACAACTCTATGTTATAAACTTCTGTGAAGCCCTTGAGGGTTCAGAGCTCTCACCACACATGTAGATAAGTTACTTGGGGGGTCTAGTTTCCGAAATGGGTTCACTTGTGGGAGGTTTCTACTGTTTAGGCACATCAGGGGCTCTCCAAATGAGACATGGAGTCCGATCTCAATTCCAGCCAAAAAAGTCAAATGGCGCTGCTTCCCTTCCGAGCTTTGCCATGCGCCCAAATAGTGGTTTACCCCCACATATGGGATATCAGCATACTCAGGACAAATTGCACAATAACTTTTGGCGTCCTGTTACCCTTGGGAAAATAAAAATTGGGGATGAAAATATCATTTTTGTGGAAAAAATATGATTTTTTAATTTTACGGCTATACGTTATAACCTTCTGTGAAGCCCTTGGGGGTTCAAAATGCTCACCACACATTTAGATAAGTTACTTGGGATATCTAGTTTTTAAAATGGGGTCACTTATTGGGGGCGTCCACCGTTTAGGTACATCAGGGCCTCTCCAAACGCGACATGGCGTCCACTCTCGATTCCAGCCAATTTGACATTCAAAATCTCAAATGATGCTCCTTCCATTCTGACCACTGCCGTGCGCCTAAAGATTGGTCTTCCTCCACACATGGTGTATCGGTGTACTCAGTAGAAATTGCAAAACAAATATTGTGATTCATTTTCTCCTGAAACCCTTGATAAAATAAAAAAAATTGTGTTCAAAGAAAAATTTTGGGGAAAAAAGTTAAATGTTAATTTTTTCCTTACACATTGCTTCAATTCTTTTGAAGTACCTAAAGGGTTAATAAACTTTTTGAATGTGGTTTTGAACACCTTGAGGGGTGCAGTTTTTAGAATAATGTCACTTTTGGGTATTTTCTGTCATATTAACCCCTCAAAGTCACATCAAATATGAGGTGGTCCCTAAAAAAAATGGTTTTGTAAATTTTGTTGCAAAAATGAGAAATCGCTGGTCAACTTTTAACCCTTATAACTTCCTAACAAAAAAAAAATTTTGGTTCCAAAATTGTGGGAAATGTTATGTATTAATTATTTTTTGCGACTTATCTCGCTGATTTAAGTGCATAAAAATTAAAAGTTTAAAAATCGCAAAATTTTAAAAATTTTCGCCATATTTCCATTTTTTTTATAAATAAACGCAAGTTGTATCGAAGAAATTTTATCACTAACACGATGTCACGCCGCCACTGTATACTCACCCAGCCTCTTGCGCTGCAGCCCTCCGCCGTCCGACATCCACGGCGGTCCCTTCTGACAGGTCCGCGGCCGATGGCGTCTCTGCATGCAATGCGCATGCGCCATAGGCCGTGGCCGCTCCTCCCTCCTGTTACTTATGCTCCGGCAATGCCCTGACCCGGAAGCACCACCAGACCAATGGCAGTTCAGACAGGGGCATATCAGGCCATCCTCCTTTTAGAGAGGTGCCTGATCATTGTGTTTCCTAGCACACTAGGTCCTGCTTCCTCGTGTTCCTGCCGCAGTCTCTCAGTCCTGTACTCCGTGGCTCCTGCCGCAGTCTCACAGTCCTGTACTCCCGTGTTCCTGCTATCTATGCTCCAGCCCTGCAGTCCTACTCCAGTCCTACCTCCCGTGTTCCTGCTTCGTCCTGCTATCTATGCTCCAGCCCTGCAGTCATACTCCAGATCTGCCTCCCGTGTTCCTGCTTTGTCCCGCTATCTATGCTCCCGACCTGCAGTCCTACTCCAATCCTACCTCCCGTATTCCTGCTTCGTCCTGCTATCTAAGCTCCAGCCCTGCAGTCCTACTCTGGTCCTGCCTCACGTGTTCCTGCTCCGTCCTGCTGTCTAGGCTCCAGTCCCGCAGTCCTATTCCGGTGCTGTCTCCAGTTATCCTGCCCTGTCCTGCTGTCTATACTCCAGTCCTGCAACCCCACTCTGGTCCTATCTCCTACAGTCTCGTGCTCCTACTCCAGTCCATTCTGAGCCGCCCCTCTCGGTACCGGCTATCGTGGTACCCGAATCCCTGGGCCTGCTCCTAACGATCCCTGTATAGGGGTCGGCTCCACCTGGCAGCTCTCCCGGGGCCCCTCGGTGCCACAATCCAGAGGATCCACTCCTCACCCGACCAGCCGTGGTAACACACAAAGTACAATATGTCACGAAAAAACAATGTCAGAATCAGCGGGATCCGTTGAAGCGTTCCAGAGTTATAAGCACATAAAGTGTTAGTGGTCTGATTTCAAAATTAATGCCTGGTCATTAACCTACAAAATGGTTTGTTTGTTAAGGGGTTAAATACATTTTTATTAACACATTTTAACTATTTACAAAAGGTAGACATTAGGGTAAGTCAGGGATTAGTATTAATATACAGATATTGATACCCTAAATGATAGTAGGGTGGGGAAAGTAAAGAAAGGAGAGGAGAAGGGAGAAAAGGAGGGACAAAGGAAAAAGGTGAACAAAATCAAGCTGTCCAATGGATACATCTACAGATAGGGGCCATGCAATCAGAAGTTATTGACTGTTATATGCTAGAGAGTCTGCCCTCTCCTGTGATTCTTGGACTTCCTTGGCTCACTCTGCACAACCCTGTGATTGACTGACTCGGGAGGTGGTAAAGTGGAGTGTGTATTGTCAAGGACACTGCTTGGGCATCCGGTTTGCAAGGGTGGATGTGTAAGGGGGGAGGAAAATCTGTTTGTAATATATGTCTACATATTGATATTGCTACACCACTTGGTGTATTACCACTAGTTCTTTAATGGTATTGCTACACAGTTACGTGTATTATCATACATGAAACAATGTATATTTGATTATTTATCCCTTTGTTCTGCTATGTATATCCTATGTTGTAATATTGTTTAATGTATTTGTGTTCATTAGCTAGGGACAGTGTATTTCCATGGGTCGGCCACTAAATGGGGCACAATGTAGAAGGAGAACATTGCCTTAGCTGGGCCAGTAGAGGGGGGAATCATTAACACATAGTGTAGTAAGGGTTAATATAGGAGGGGCTGCTGCCTGTTAAGCTGGAGAGAGTCTGAGTTAGAGGGAGAGGGCCGGAGGAGCCAGAAGGGTCCACACGGGCAATAAGTCCAGGACTCGACAGCAGTCTGGCAACATTGCAAGTGAGAAGCCCAGCCTTCCTCCTCACCAGCACAGCAACTGGCTAGTACCGAAGAATGTGGCAACTTATTACTTTTGCAAACACCTTTAAGACCGGGCGAAATGGTGAGGGGAACCCACAGAAGCAGCAAGTACAGATGGAAAAGATGCAGGGCCAGTACAGAAAGCAGTACATCAGATCAGGGCTCATCCTCAGTGTCTACTGACTCCGGCGACTAATCATCTTGTGTCTGGGGCGAAACAGACTGAGAGATGCTTGGCGCTGGCACAGCTGAATAGAGAGGAAACTGGGAAACCGTCAGGGATGATCCGACCCGGGCCTGTGCAGACTAACCATGGAAACAGTGCAGAGAAAGAGAAGGGACCTTGTTATTTGAAGCCAGTTGTGTTATGAATGGGTCACCAAGGAGGATGGCAGGAACAGGCTAAGCCTCCAGAAGACCAGAGAGGTTGGTAACTAAGCGGATTGCAGACCCCTGATCCTATCCACACAACTATCAGTAGCCGTGGAGCGTTCCTACGATTCCCTAGACGCTTCATCACAGCCGGAGGACTAACAAAGCCTAAAGACAGAAAGATGAAATCTAAACTGCCCCGGAGCAGATCCCCAAAGGAATAGACAGCCCCCAAACATATATTGTCAGTGAGACAAGATGAGACACAGGCAGAGAACAGACTGAGCAAACGGTGGGGCCCAAGCTGTCTAGACAGGACAGGACAGAAAAAGATACTGTCTGCAATCACGCACAAAACCCTGAAAAAGCCCAACACTTCTGATATACAAAAAAACCTGAGATCACTCCATCTCACCCCCGCTAGATCAGCACTCTGGTATAAACTAGCAGCAAGCAAAAAAATACTAACATAACAGGGGACTGAACAAGCTGCAACATGTGAAGCAGGGCCCAGTGTTGCCCCCAGGAGGGAGCACGCTGAACTCTAACAGCAGCACAGAAAGCAAAAAAAAGACACAACCAGATTAGATGCAAAGGATTAGCAAAAGAATCACTCAGCTGAACATGCAGATCAGGCAGGGGACAAAAAAGCTCCGAATGCACACAGAGGAAAAAATCACCAGCAACCTTCAAGAGCAGCCAGCTCTATTATATGCAGCCAGCTCTATTATATGCTCCCAGCCAGCAATCCCAGATTCCCAATTATCATCGTCAGGTGGAGAACCTCCATCCACCTGGCCAGCTCCACTACTATCAGTAACCACCAGAGGGAGCAGAGGGAGCTTCGGCTCAGAAATCCGAGCAAGGGAGTTCACAACACTGTTGTAAATGCTATGAAGTCTTTGGAAAAGCTGTGTAATGAACCAAGTAAAGATGTCTTTGTTGAAGTTATGATGGACCGTGTCTCAGTTGATGTTAATTTCCCTGGAAACGGTCTCCCACTGCATAGGGAGGACCATAAAGGAGCCAAATCTGGAGTCACAGGTATGCTGACTGGCGAGCATGATTTTTCTGTGAGGAGAGGCCAGGACACCAGATCCCCGGTGTCCTCAGCTACGACTACTGTCCTGAACCTCCCTTACAGATGCCCAGTCTGCACCTAAATACCTGTCAGACTTTGGGGATGTGTTCTCGAAGTAGGGGTGCCAAGAACTTCCTCCCCATCATCCTTATGACTCGCTAATCTTGTCCCTGGGGCTAAGCTGCCACAGAGCAGACTATATAATATCTCTGGTCCAGAGACGCAGGCCATGAAGCACTATACTGCTGAAAGTTTGGCAAAGGGTCATATCAGACGATCCTCATCCCCCATTGCTTCAGGGTTTTTCTTTGTAAAGAAGAAAGAAGGGGATATGCCCCTGCCTAGATTTCCATGAACTCTATCAGATCACAGTCCAAGATCAGTATCTGCTCCCTCTCACCTTGGACCTCTTTAATCAGATTGTAGGAGGAAAATGGTTTTCTAAATTGGATCTCAGGGGGACGTATAATCTCATTCATATTAAAAATGGGGATGAGTGGAAAACAGCTTTCAAAACGCCCGAGGGACACTATAAGAACCTTGTGATGCCAATTGAGTTGACAAATGCTCCCGCCATCTTTCAGCACTTTGTAAATTATACCTTTAGTCACCTGGTAGGTAGATTTGTTGTAATCTATCTTGATGACATAATAATTTAGTCACCTGACATTGAGTCACATTAGGTACATGTCAGACAGGTCTTACAGATACTCAAGAGACAATAAATTATTTGTCAAACCAGAAATGTATGTTCTCGGTTGAGGAGTTCCGTTTTCTAGAATATGTGTTATTGCCCACAGGTTTTTGCAGGGATCCTGTGAAAGTCCAGGCGGTACTGGATTGGGATTGTCCTAAGGATTTCACGGCGTTACAGAGGTTTTTGGGTTTCACCAACTACTACCGTAAATTCATCAAAAACTTTTCGGTAGTGGCCAAACCTCTGATGGATATGAAGAGGAAAGGGACAGACTTTTCCAAGTGGTCCAGTCTGGCCAGGGAGGCATTTGATACCTTTAAGGAGTGTTTTGCATCTGCGATGATATTCATATAGCCTAACGTCACTCAGCCTTTTATTGTAGAATTTGATGTGTCTGAAATGGGGAATGGAGGCTGTATTGTCGCAGGGTGCGTTTCCTGGTAAATGGCATTCATGTGCATACTTTTCTAAAAAAAACTGTCATCTGTCGAGAGAAATGATGACATTGGTAACAGTGAACTCTTGGCAATCAAGTGGGCCTTTGAAAAGTGGCGTCATTTTCTGGAGGGGGCAGTTCATCCAGTTATGGTAATCACGGATCATAAGAATCTCATATACCTAGAGTCTGCAAAATGTCTAACGCCTTGACAGGCAAGATGGGCATTGTTCTTCACCAAGTTTAACTTTTTTGTTACATATAGCACGGGGAACAAGAACATTAAGGCTTATCTCATTTTCCTGGGGGGGTGAGATAATTGTGAACTGGGTCCTCCAAAAAGGGGTGGTTATTGCGTCTATATGCTCCAATCTTAAAAAAGAGGTTTTTGACACTCAGGGGGAGGGCTGTTGTGAACACTTTTTACCTGGCTTCTGAGTTTGGGCTCCCTCTGGTGGTTGCTGCTGGTAAAGGAGCTGGTCTGGCTGACAGAAATCAATCACCTGAGCAGGATGATTGGAGGTCAGGTGTTACAGACTGGAGTGATTTAAGTGAGCAACCATCCCTCAGCTCTTGCCGGTGATTTGGCTTTCTTCCTGAGCATTTTAGAAGTCTGCTTGCCTCCTGCTTCATCCTGCACCTTTCAGATAAGTTATTTGTCTGCTTGAATCTTTTTGCATGTGATCATTTTTTGCTTTTCTCTGATTTCTGCCTTGCTTGCGTGAGTCCAGCTGGTTCCCTCCTGGAACCTGTGCTGGACTCTGTTTCATTTGCCACAGCTTTTGTCAGTCTTTACAGTATTTCTAATCCTCTGATATATTAGTATCTTTTGTTTGCGTCCAGTTACACCAGAGTTCTGATTTAGTGGGGGAGAGGTCATGTGGCCTCAGTATTTTTGCATATCAGACGTGTTGGAATTTTTCTTAGGGTTTTTTGCGTGATTGCAGACAGTATCCTTTCCTGTCCTATTCCATCTAGACAGTTTGGGCCCCTTGTGCCAAGGCGTCTAGGGCATCGTAGGTACGTCCCATGGCTAATTCTAGTTGTGTCGTCAGTTTAGGGGTCTGCAGTCCGCTAAGTTCCCAACCTCTCTGGTTATCTGGTTGCCTCGCCTATTCCCCTGTTATCCTCCTCGGTTACCTAATCATAGCAGAATCACCGGCCTAACTGTAGATTCTAGAGTACTCTAAAGAAGGAAAGAATAGTAAAAAAAAGGGTGTCAGAATTTTTTATATATTTTTTCCTCTTTTTCTCTGGGGGCCGTAGGAGGATTTTGTCTTTAATGGACACTAAGCAAGTGTCTGATCGTGTTGAGCAGCTCGCTGCTGAAGTTCGGAGAATTTCTGCCTATCTCTCTCAGTTGTCTGCTGTAGAACCTAAAGTCCCTATTCCTAATTTATTTTCTGGGGATCGGTCTAAATTTTTGAATTTTAAGAATAACTGTAAACTGTTTTTTCCCTTGAAACCTAATTCCTTGGGGAACTCGGTGCAGCAGGTTAAAATTGTCATCTCCCTGTTGCGCGGTGACTGTCAGGACTGGGCTTTTTCCCTGACACCTGGGTATCCTGTTCTGGCTAATGTGGATGCATTTTTTCAGGCTCTGGGGTTGTTGTATGATGAAGCTAATGTTATTGATCAAGCTGAGAAAACCTTATTGGCATTGAACCAGGGTCAGGAAGCAGCAGAGTTATATTGTCAGAAATTCCGAAAGTGGGCGGTCCTTACTAAATGGAACGATGATGCCCTAGCGGCTCTTTTTCAGAAATGTCTGGCAGAGACCATAAAAGATGTTATGGTGGGATTTCCTGTTCCCTCTGGTCTCAACGACTCTATGTCATTAGCCATTCAAATTGACAGACGTTTACGTGAACGTAAAACTATGCGAGAGGCGGTGTTGCCTTTCGAACAAACTTCTGAGCCCATGCAGTGTGATAGGGTTTTTTCTAGGGTTCAACATCAAGAATTTAGAAGGCGTAATAAGTTGTGCTTCTTTTGTGGGGACGCCTCTCATACTATTTCCGTCTGCCCTAAGCGGGAAAAACATTTTGCTCACTCATCTGCTTTGGGCAATGTACAGCCTAAATTCCTTTTGTCGGTTTTCTTGATCTGCTCCTTATCTTCATTTTCTGCTAAGGCATTTGTTGATTCAGGAGCAGCCCTGAACCTGATTGATTTGACTTTGCCAAACGTTGTGGTTTTCCCATGGTACCTCTGCAGACTCCTATTCCTTTGAGGGGTATTGATGTTACCCCTTTGGCGGAGAATAAACCCCAGTTTTGGACCTAGGTGATAATGCGGGTAGCCCCAAACCACAAAGAGAATTGTAAATTTTTGGTGATGCATAATTTACATGACATTATTGTGCTGGGTTTTCCTTGGTTGCAAACCCATAAGCCTGTTCTGGATTGGAAATCTGTGTCTGTGGTTAGTTGGGGTTGTCAAAGTGTTCGTAGTGACACTCCTGTTTTTTCTACCTCTCCCCAGTCTCATCATGTCCCTGACTATTTGGCTGATTTCTTTGATGTATTTAGTGAGAGTAAGTCTGCGTCCTTGCCTCCTCATAGGAGTTATGATTGCGCGATCGAGTTAGTGCCCGGCTGTAAATTTCCCAAGGGTCGGCTCTTCAATTTATCTGTACCTGAACATGATGCTATGCGATCTTATATCAAAGAGTCATTGGAGAAGGGTCATATCAGACCGTCCTCTTCACCTTTAGGTGCCGGCTTTTTCCTTGTGGCCAAGAAAGATGGCTCATTGACGCCATGTATCATCTCCTTAATAAAATCTCTGTTAAATATCTGTATCCATTACCCCTGATTTCCGATTTATTCTCCAGAGTGAAAGGTGCTAGTTGGTTTACCAAGCTTGACCTTAGGGGGGCGTATAATCTTCAGATCAAGCACGGTGATGAATGGAAGACAGCGTTTAATACTCCGGAGGGACATTTTAAGTACCTGGTGATGCCTTTTGGGCTCACTAATGCCCCTTCCATCTTCCAATCTTTCATGAGCGATATTTTCCGGGATTTTGTGGACAAGTTTTGATCGTTTATTTGGACGATATTTTGAATTTTTCCAATGATTGGGATTCTCATGTGGAACATGTCTGGTTTGTATTCCGGATTTTGAGAGAAAATGCTCTGTATGTTAAGGGAACAAAATGTCTCTTTGGCGTACAAAAAATTTCATTTTTGAGATTCATTTTGTCCCCGTCTGCTATTGAAATGGACCCGGTCAAGGTCCAGGCCATTTATGATTGGGTTCAGCCCACTTCCTTGAAGGCTCTCCAGAAATTTTTTGGGTTTTGCTAATTTTTACCATAAACTCATAAGAAATTTTTCTGGTATTGTTAAACCACTGACGAATTTGACCAAAAAGGGTTCTGACGTGGTGAATTGGTTACCTAATCATAACAGACGGTCCTGCTGCCTGTCCGTTAGGTAAACTGTTTGTGCCTGTGAATCTCTGTCTGAGAGTTCTTAGAGTACATCATGATTTGGTGTTGGCCGGACATCCCGGTAATAAAAAAAAAAAATGGTCTCCTCCCCACAGAGAGCGGCACAACCCACACGCCGAGAGAGACAGCATCCGAGCGCAATACCAGAAGCGACGAGGTCGCCATTCCTACAGCGCTACATACACCAGAAGATTTATCACCCCAGTGCAATACCATAGCGACGGACGTCGCCTATTACCCGCACTGCAAAATTACATTGATATATACCGCAGGCCTGCAGAGCCAGCTACACAGGGTATAATGAAAACAAAAGCGACAGTCAGTCGCCTCACTACTAATGCTATCTAGCTTATTACAAGCATATACAGCATCCAGTAATCTTTAAGAGATTCTCTGATGAAGGTCCTATGCTGGACCGAAAACGTTTAGAATTTAAACTTCACGTGGATGCAAAATAAAAATGAAATTTATTTTCAACAAATATTGAGTGCCAAGTTCATTATCGTTTTTGGAACGGGCTGGATACCCTACTTGTGCACCTACAAGAGACTATAAATTTGAGTGCCTTGTTGTTTCTACCATCCCGGTAATAAAGTCACCAAAGATCTTCTTACAAAGCGCTTTTGGTGGTCAGGGATACATCAGGATGTCTGGGAGTATGTAGCCGCCTGCAGTGTCTGTTCTAAATTCTCTCATACTCGTCCGTCTGGGTCTCTCCAACCATTGGGGATTCCCAGTAGACGTTGGATTCATTTATTAGTCAATTTTATTATTTATCTACCCGTGTCAGCAGGTAATACTGTAATTTTGATGGTGGTGGTGGACAGATTAAGTAAGATGTCACTGTTAGAGTGGATGGTCTGGAGCCGGAAACTCCAGGAGTGGACCCTCTGGACCGTGGCACCGAGGGGCCCCGGGTGAGCTGCCAGGTGGAACCGACCCCTATACAGGGACCGTTAGGAGCAGGCCCAGGGGTTCGAGTACCATGGTAGCCGGTACCGAGAGGGACGGCTCACAGGAGACACAGGAGGGTATGACTGAGGGACGGTACTGGATACTAGGAACACTAGGTGTGTACACGGAAGTGCGCTCACTACAGGATAGTGCGACACAGGTACATGTGAGCATGTATGGCGTGTGGCGAGTAATACATCCGGAGGTAAACCAAGCAAGACGCGTGCAAGGAGCACGACAGAGTACAGAATGGAGCAGCAGTCGTGCCAGTAGGAGTATTAGAGTATAGGGACAGAGAAAGTGCCCAGAGGCACAGCGGAGCAAGAGACAGAGCACAAGATCCGAATGGATGCCAGAGGGCACGACTGAGCAAAGACAGAGCGGAAAGAAAGTTCAGAAAGGGTGCCCTGGAGCACCAAGAACCCAAGGCGGAACAGAGGACCTGAATACAGCGAACAGCCTGGCAGAGACACAAACGTCCCAGCCAGGAAGCACAACAATAATCAGGCACCTCCCATAGGGGGAGGTCACCTGATATAGCACATGACTACTACTGTTTCCGGGTCAGGTCCTCTAGCCAGAAGCACTTGACCACTACAGCTTCCGGGTCAGGTCCTCCTTTACCATAGAGAGGACCGACCCGGAGACAGCACTGACAGAAGCGCGCAAGCGCAAACGTGACATGGAGGAGGAGCCCCGGGGACGAGAGCTGCACGTGCGCACCCGACGGGAGCCACCGAGGGACCGCCGTACCGGAGGGAGTGACGTCGGGACCGAAGCCCCGCCTCCTGGTGAGCGCAGCATAACAGTCACATTTTATTACTCTACCCACTTTACCTGACTGCTGTGACCCAAACCCTTGAGTCCTATGAAGTGATGCCACACCATTCTTCTTAATCATAACTGCTTTATTGTGTGTAGAGATTTGAACAAGAAAAGCTCTCATGTTTTGCATGGTATAAAATTATGGTCGCAGCTCAAAACCAGGCAATAATTTGCCAACCAACTGGGTGTAGGGAGATTATCTGCCTTCCGGACTCTCGATGCAGGTTTCATCACTACCAAAGTCTCCACCCATTGCGCAGCTGCAACTTGAAAATACAACATAAATAGGGAGGGCGGGAACAGGTCCGGGTGGCTTTAGAGAGACCGGATAGCCTGCCAGTCAAGGAGTTAAATATCCCAGTGGGGCGGGGGCAGCTCTTGGAGGTGGGATCATCCCTCCAACAGCATCACTGCATGGGAGACCTCTTTCAAGCCTAAACAGGGGGAACAGCAGTCAGGGGACAGCGGCCCCATCATGCTGCAGTGTCCCTCAGACTGCTGTGACCCAAACCCTTGACTCCCATGAAGTGACGCCACACCATTCTTCTTAAACATAACTGCTTTATTGTGTAGAGAGATTTTAACAAGAAAAAATAATCTTTTACATGGCATAAAATTATGGTGGCAGCTCATAACCAGGCAATAATTTTCCAACCAATTGGGTGTAGGGAGATTTACTTCCTTCCGGACTCCCGATGGAGGTTTCATCACCACCAAAGTCTCCACCCATTCCGCCACGGAGTAGCGCGGCAACCAAGCTATGACCCCCCCAATAGAATTGACATAGTAGAAACAGCAAGGCACTCATTCAAAAAGTTAGTAGTAGGTGCACAAGTAGGGTCTCCAGCCCACGTAGTAATATAAAAGAACTTGGCACTCAGATTAGCAAATAGCGTCCTCCATTTCAGCGAGCACACCGCGGCTTTACTTTAGCGGTCACACCGCTAACCACTTGGACCAGAGGGAACAGCGCCATAAAATAAGCGACTTAGTTCGCTATACCAAGCGCATTACTTCCCTTTACTAAATACAGAGAAGTTCTGATGAAGATCCACTGTCGGATCGAAAACGTTTAACACATACCGTATTTTTCGGACCATAAGACGCACTTTTTTCCCCCAAAATTTTTGGGGAAAGTGGGGGGTGAGTCTTATGGTCGCAATGCACGGTACCTGGTGCGGTGGTGGCAGTGGGCGAGGCTCTGCGGTGCAGTGGTGGCAGCGGGCGGCGCTCTGTGGTGCGGTGGTGGCAGCCGGCTGTGCTCCGGTGCAGGGGCGGCGGCTCCGCCGGTGTTTCTTCGCAGCCCGGAGGCCTCCGCACACCCCTTGCTGGGCGCCGCCATGTTGCGGTGGCCTCCGGGAGCATGGACGCCGGCAAGATGGCCGCCGGTCCGGGGACGGCGCATGCGCAGCTTCAGACCTCGTCCCGAGATCTCGGGGAACGAGATCTCGTTGCCGAGATTTGAATCTCGTCCCCCGAGATCTCGGCACGAGATCTGAAGCTGCGCATGCGCCGTCCCCGGACCGGCGGCCATCTTGCCGGCGTCCATGCTCCCGGAGGCCACCGCAACATGGCGGCACCCAGCAAGGGGTGTGTGGGGGCCTCCGGGCTGCGAAGAAACGCCGGCGGAGCCACCGCCCCTGCACCGGAGCACAGCCCGCTGCAACCACTGCACCGCAGAGCGCCGCCCGCTGCCACCACCGCAGAGCCCACCTGCCCCAGCACAGCTGCCCCTGCCCCAGCTGCCCCAGCACAGCTGCCCCTGCCCCAGCCCACCTGCCCCAGCACAGCTGCTCCTGCCCCAGCACAGCTGCCCCTGCCCCAGCACAGCTGCCCCTGCCCCAGCCCACCTGCCCCAGCACAGCTGCCCCTGCCACAGCACAGCTGCCCCTGCCCCAGCCCAGCTGCCCCTGCCACAGCTGCCCCTGCCCCAGCACAGCTTCCCCTGCCCCAGCCCAGCTGCCCCAGCACAGCTGCCCCTGCCCCAGCACAGCTGCCCCTGCCCCAGCCCACCTGCCCCAGCACAGCTGCCCCTGCCCCAGCACAGCTGCCCCAGCACAGCCCACCCGCCCCAGCCCCAGCGCAGCTGCCCCAGCACAGAGCCGCCGCCACCGCACGAACCTGGACCACTGAATGACCCCTGTGACTACTTCTCCACCTGTGCCGGATCCCTTCCCAGGTAAGCTGAATTTGGACTGTAAGATGGACCCCCATTTGACACATTATTATTTTTTCCCTATTTTCCTTCTGAAAATTGGGGTGCGTCTTATGGTCCGGTGCGTCTTATAGCCCGAAAAATACGGTAATCTGGATGCAAATAAAACAAAAAGATTAACTCTATTTGCTAATCTGAGTGCCAAGTTCCCCCAATAGAATTGAGCGCTTGAGCCACACCATCTCTAAGGCCGTAGAAAAAATATCCAAACCGGCATCATTAAGATGCACATCATCCAGGAGCAAGAAACCCACGTTATCCCCTTCGAGTCGATGATGTTTAACCATTTTTAAATCTAACAAAGCAACATATTCGCTGGTTCAGCATGTGTCTCGATCTTTCCATGGCATTTAATTCTCTGACCCCGTGCCATACCAGTCTGGGAACCATGTCCGACCAGACTATACGAACTTCAGAAAAGAAACTCGGAAACTTGTCCATGTGGCATCTCATGAGAGTCAGTAGTTAAGCGAGAGGAGATGAAGCCAAATCATCTCCACCGGCATGTATGACCACTACTGCCAAGGATGACACCACGCGTGCAATGCGGACCACCTCCGGAACGACCTGTGACCAAACACCTGGTACCACGCCAATTAACATCCAGATCCAGGAAACCCAATAAACGTCCTCCAGGAATCGAATCGGCTCTCCATGTGGCCCAATAGACATACGAGTGTCCCACAATCCACAACACTAGGACGAGCACCATCTGAAAAGATAAAATCGTTAACCTACACGTCACTGATTTGTGAATGTGGCGCCCCTGAGGCTTCAGTCGCCACAGAGGTACTGCACCTTCTCCTAAGGTGTAGTGCCCCACCATCCAGGTAAGGTGGGAACTCCTGACCACGCTCCACACCTGCACCCCACACAGGATAGTTCAGCAGGTACCCATCCATGCTTTATGCTGGAAAGGTCATAGGGTGCCTTTTGTGGTCCCTGGCTTCGTGACACAAGAGGTGATGGGGAGGCGGGTGGAGTTAGATATAAAAGAGAGGGAAGGGGTAGGATTTCAGGTCAGTCTGACAGAAGGTCAGTCTGGGGTGAGTCCCAGAGAGAGAGCAGGCTGACAGCAGGTCAGCCTGAGAGGAGCTCAAGGCGGAGGAAGGCGGTCAGTCAGGAGAGACTGAGGACTGGTCTTAGTGGAACGAGCTCCTCAGGGAAGGAAGAGAAGGAGAAAGAGACGTAGACTGAAGACTACAGATTCCACAAGAGAGCTGGAACAGATCGGAACGAAAGAGAATAGAAGGACGGTGCGAAGCAGGTTGAGAAAGAGAGAGAACCCTTCCAGTCCAGAGAGCGCCAGGACCCCGTCCCCGAGGTTGATTGGATCTTTATGTCCGGCAACAGACACCAGAGGAGCAGTGAGCCGCTAACGCCTTGCTCCCATCATAGACTTGGGACACAACAGCAAATGAAAAGAGAGCCGGGACATAGTGAGGAGTCTCCGAGCAGGCTACAGCTGTCTGTCTTACAAGTAAAGACTAGGAACACCTAGAGAGACGCATTCCAGGGTAACTAAGTACTGGAGTGCTTCGCACCTAAAGGCGCATTGGAGGAGTCGTTCAGGAAGGTACATGTTGGCGGAGTGTGGAAGGGAGAATCCTATCCTGCCTGGAGGTTGGCTGGAGCCCTGACCTGGAGAACACAGTACGGAGGCAGGCAGTTGTATGAACTGCAAACAGTGAGTAAAGTTTTGGAACCGCATGCTCTGGTGTCCTCCAGTTATTCCCGCACCACTACACCTGGGCACCAGCCTCCATACCATTCTGCACCTCTCCTCATCCATTGCACCTACACTGCCCTGGGACTACAGCTCCACCTGTGGGGAGCTATACCATCTCTGCTGCACCACACCATCAGTCCCAGCGGATCTGCATGCAGCGTTGGCTTACCACCTTACTTGCCAAACACCACGGGTGGCGTCACGAACTCTTCATATAAACTTTAACACCATTAACATCACCGCCATTGATATTGGGCGCCCAGGGCCACGGACCGGGTCACCGCTGCTGTGACACATTCCTGCCTTGACACCGGCCCGGTACTGAGTAACCCCACTGCCCTGGGTGAAGCTCGTGGGGGGCAACCCATGAACATACACCAACGGCTCTTTGAACCACCGCCCCGGTGCATAAGCCCTCGCCTGCTTTTTTTTTTCTCTGAATAAAATTATTAAAACTGAACAAAGGTCTTACAAAACCAATTGCGGCCTGATGTAGCTGGCGAAACATCAGGATCTCCATCGGCCAACCCATTTAATCTCCGACTCAAATAATCCCGCCCTGGACGCTTATGTGGCTGCCCCAATTCTAAAGGCATGAGTGCCAAACTCTGCTGCAGGTAAACCCAAGTACGTCAAAATGCGCCTCATCACTTCCAGGAACTGCCCGGATGCCAAGGGGGAACCATTCTCACGCAGAAAAATTAGATCCCCGCTGCCTCTGATACTTTTATAATTGTTAATTGACCCCAATGGGCATAAATCTCCTGAGATGGCAAATATAAAGCCATATACCCCTTCCTTCAGGATCAGTTTTAAATCTGCCTACCCTGATCCTCAGTCCGTTGTCGCAAAATAACACATCATCATGGCGCAGGGCCCCTGTTTTGTTACGGGCAGTTGGGAGGATCTCGCTGACGCACATAGCTCCAGAAAAGGCCATGCTGAAAGCTGCCGCTAACAAAGTGGCCTCGTAATCCGAATTGCATACCAATTTGGTCCCTTCTACTAAACGAGCTAATAACTGATAAGAAATGGGGTGCCTGCTTTCTACTTGAATGTTGCCACGGCGCCACCCCTTTAGCGCTTGCCCAATCAGAAAATGCTTTGTGGAGTCCACCCAGCCCTGCAATTTAAAATGAAATACCAATCCCAATAGGCGATTCCGTGCCACGGACCCCGACACGCTGTTAGCATGTATTTGCATTAAATATGCCATGGTGAAATGTAGCCTCGACTCATTAAAAAACCTACGGGGTTGTCTGCTACTAAAGCACACCACTCATCCCACGGCTCTCCACGTAGCTGATGCTGCTGATGACCGAATTAATGGCATTAATTTTCCAGGATATCCCACATCGAGGGCAGACAGCCCAAACCTTCCAAATGCTCCGGAAACTGCAAACCTAGCTGTTCCTGTAAATCACACCAAAGAACATCATCAGACATACTATTGTTGCTATCCAGCGCAAGCCTGGCTATAAACCAAATGTTGAAGGATAGGCATTTTAGGACTAGAAATCTGATTAACTTGATTACTGGTGGGGAACAAGATGATAGGTAATTTATCACATGCACAACACTGGCGTTCCTCAACTGCAAACGGATCCGTTTGTTACCCAAAACCAATCCCCAATTCTCCGTGGCCACTGCTATAGGAAACAACTCGAGGAGGGTCAAATTCTTTGTCCAACCCCTGGTGTACCAGTGTTCGGGCCATTCGGCCACGCACCATTGGTCACCACAACAGATGCTAAATCCCGCAGGTCCAGCTGCTTCAAAAAACAAGTCCAGTTTCCTCTTGTCGCATTCGTCCTCATGAAAACAAGTTCACCAGTTGTAATTTGCCAAAAAACCTTTCCATACTACCAAATCCCCCGCAGCTGTGAAGTAATCTTGATCTTATGGTGAGGGTGTTTTACCTCTCTTGTGGCAAGAGCCAACCTGCGCGAAAAAATTCTCCCCATAGGCATGACCCTGCAAGCGAAATTTAGGGATCCCAGATCTGGGTAAGGCTCACTTTTCTGACCAATAGGCAACCATCGATTAGTGTTATTAATCCTTCAATTGTTTCACCTGGAAGCCTAATTTCCATGGCATTTGAATCTATAACAATTCCCAGGAAAGCGATCATGGGAACTGGGTGAGACAAAGGGACCCCGAATAATGCCATAAGTGACTTGAACTGCTCCAACGCCAGAGCGCAAATCGCTGAATTGGCTGGTCCTATGAATAAAAAATCATCGAGATAATGCATAATGTAAGGGAGGTGCGTGAACCTTCGAACGACCCATTCCGAAAAGTTGCTAAACATTTTGAAATAATAGCACAAAATGGAGCAGCCCATGGGAAGGCATGTGTCTTGGTAGTAACACCCATCAACCATTGCACCTAGGAGGTGATAACAATCCGGGTGTACCAGTAATAGCCGGAACATGGACTCAATATCCGACTTAGTCATAAGGACTCCTTGTCCTGCCTCTCTGACCATGTCAACTGCCCTATCAAAAGACACATATGTCACTGTACAGTAGTGTCATCTCTTGGTATTCCGTTGTTCACTGACCAACCTTTTGGGAATGACAGATGGTGAATCATCCCGTATTTGCCTGGCTCTTTCTTGGGGACAATGCCTAAAGGGGAAACTCGTAAATTCGAAAATGGACGAACGTTGAACGGGCCACGGAATCGGCCTAATTTTATTTCCTTATCTAATTTACCTCGCAAAATGTCTGAGGATTCCCTTGCTGATTTTAAATTGGGAGCCGACGAGGAGAACATTGAAAAAACGAACGGGATGAACAAAACAATTGAAAAACCTGATTGAATTTGAGCTGCTGCAGATTTATTGCAGTGTTTGTCTAATCACGGCCCCATTTTTTCCACATTCACCGGGGTGACCTGGTTCACTCTGCCCGACCGTCTTGGGGCTACTTGTTTTTTAAGGAGGTTGCGTACATCTTGGTGCGGTGTGAGACCCGCCGCAGATCGAGCACTCGTGTTTGGATTTACAGAGTCCATAAAATTTGCAATGTCCTTCATTGAAGAGCCAACACGTGCCTGGTCTCCGGACCACCGCTGAACCTGCATTAGTGAAAGATCCAGTGGCCACCCCGGGAATAATAATAATAATCTTTATTTTTATATAGCGCTAACATATTCCGCAGCGCTTTACAGTTTGCACATATTTTCATCACTGTCCCTGATGGGGCTCACAATCTAAATTCCCTATCAGTATGTCTTTGGAGTGTGGGAGGAAACTGGAGTGCCCGGAGGAAACCCACGCAAACACGGGGAGAACATACAAACTCCTTGCAGATGTTGTCCTAACCACTGAGCCACCGTGCTGCTGGAAAAGACTACATGTTCCGCTGGGCCATCATCAAGCATAACCATGAGTCTGCAGGTTGACGGCCAGGTGGCAATGAAAATCCTCATCGTATTTCCACCAAGCCGATCTCCCCGTGTGCCTTGTAAGACTTGTAAATACTGTCTAGGTAAATTAACAATTCAGAACATCTCTCTGGTAGTGTTGAGCATTCCGATACCGCAAGTATCGGGTATCGGCCGATACTTGCTGTATCGGAATTCCGATACCGACTTCCGATATTTTTTCAATATCGGAATTCGGCATCGGAATCGGAAGTTCAGTTGATTGACGGCCTGACGTCATCATGATGCGCGGTGTGTGCGCATCATGATGCGCCGTCATTTCGGGCCTTCCGGGGGTCTCTGCCGGCCTGCCGGGGGGCTGTGCCGGCCTGCCGGGGGGCTGTGTGGACTGCCCGGGGTCTGTACCGGCCTGCCGGGGGGCTGTGCCGGCCTGCCGGTGGTCTGTGCACCCTGTGGGGGTCTGTACCGGCCTGCCGGGGGGCTGTGCCGGCCTGCCGGGGGGCTGTGCTGATGTCCGGGGGTCTGTGCAACTTGTAGTCCCATCGGGCGATGCCTGCTACCATGACAGTGATTGACACATTAGCCAATGATGGGACAGTAGTAGTCCCATCATCCGGCTAATGTGTTAAATGTTAAAAAAAAAAAAAATACTACATACATACTACATGCATGCTACATACATACTACATGCTACATACATACTACATATATACTACATACATACTACATACATGCTACATACATACTACATGCATGCTACATACATACTACATGCTACATACATACTACATGCATGCTACATACATACTACATATATACTACATACATACTACATACATGCTACATACATACTGCATGCTACATACATACTACATACATACTACATGCATGCTACATACATACTACATGCTACATACATACTACATATATACTACATACATACTACATACATGCTACATACATACTACATGCTACATACATACTACATGCATGCTACATACATACTACATATATACTACATACATACTACATACATGCTACATACATACTGCATGCTACATACATACTACATACATACTACATACATACTACATGCATGCTACATACATACTACATATATACTACATGCATGCTACATACATACTACATGCTACATACATACTACATATATACTACATACATACTACATACATGCTACATACATACTGCATGCTACATACATACTACATACATACTACATACATACTACATGCATGCTACATACATACTACATGCATGCTACATACATACTACATGCATGCTACATGCATGCTACATACATACTACATGCTACATACATACCACATACATACTACATACATACTACATACTACATATATACTACATGCATGCTACATACATACTACATGCTACATACATACCACATACATACTACATACATACTACATACATACTACATGCTACATACATACTACATATATACTACATGCATGCTACATACATACTACATGCTACATACATACCACATACATACTACATACATACTACATACATACTACATGCTACATACATACTACATATATACTACATGCATGCTACATACATACTACATGCTACATACATACCACATACATACTACATACATGCTACATATATACTACATGCATGCTACATACATACTACATATATACTACATGCATGCTACATACATACTACATGCTACATGCATGCTACATACATACTACATACATACTACATGCTACATACATACCACATATATACTACATACATACAATACATTCATACAATACATACATAGACATACAGTACATATAACATAGAGTAACATACTTACCAATACTTGTCACATTGTTCCCCGAAGCCATTGTCTTTTCCGGAATAAATATTAACATAACAAACCACAAAAATACTCACCCACGATCCGAAGCAGTCCACGAATGTGTGTCCCACGACGATCTTGGGTAGAGAACTGCAGCATCAGATGATGCTGCCGTTCTCTACGGGCTGCAGGAATCCAATGACGGAAGGTAGGTATCCTTCCGCACTGTATTCCTCCGCCACTTAAAAAAAAAAAGTCCCTAGTCTCACTTTATGCCATTGCTGCGTGGGAATTTCCCACACAGCAATGGCATAAAGTGAGACTAGGGACTTTTTTTTTTTTTAAGTGGCGGAGGAATACAGTGCGGAAGGATACCTACCTTCCGTCATTGGATTCCTGCAGCCCGTAGAGAACGGCAGCAACAGCTGATGCTGCAGTTCTCTACCCAAGATCGTCGTGGGACACACTCGTGGACTGCTTCGGATCGTGGGTGAGTATTTTTGTGGTTTGTTATGTTAATATTTATTCCGGAAAAGACAATGGCTTCGGGGAACAATGTGACAAGTATTGGTAAGTATGTTACTCTATGTTATATGTACTGTATGTCTATGTATGTATTGTATGAATGTATTGTATGTATGTAGTATATATGTGGTATGTATGTAGCATGTAGTATGTATGTAGTATGTATGTAGCATGCATGTAGCATGCAGTATGTATGTAGCATGCATGTAGTATATATGTAGTATGTATGTGGTATGTATGTAGCATGTAGTATGTATGTAGCATGCATGTAGTATGTATGTAGCATGCATGTAATATATATGTAGTATGTATGTAGCATGTAGTATGTAGCATGCATGTAGTATATATGTAGTATGTATGTAGCATGTAGTATGTATGTAGCATGCATGTAGTATGTATGTAGCATGTAGTATGTATGTAGCATGCATGTAGTATGTATGTAGCATGGATGTAGTATGTATATGGTATGTATGTAGCATGTAGTATGTATGTAGCATGCATGTAGTATATATGTGTTATGTATGTGGTATGTATGTAGCATGCATGTAGCATGCATGTAGTATGTATGTAGTATGTATGTAGTATATATGTAGTATGTATGTAGCATGTAGTATGTATGTAGTATGTATGTAGCATGCATGTAGCATGCAGTATGTATGTAGCATGCATGTAGTATATATGTAGTATGTATGTAGCATGTAGTATGTAGCATGCATGTAGTATATATGTAGTATGTAGCATGTAGTATGTATGTAGCATGCATGTAGTATATATGTGTTATGTATGTAGCATGTAGCATGCATGTAGCATGCATGTAGTATGTATGTAGTATATATGTGGTATGTATGTAGCATGCAGTATGTATGTAGCATGCATGTAGTATATATGTAGTATGTATGTTGCATGTAGTATTTATGTAGTATGAATGTAGCATGTATTTAGTATGTAGTATGAATGTAGCATGTATGTAGTATGCATGTTGTATGTATGTAGCATGTAATTTTTTTTTTTTTTTTTTTTTTTTTTTTTACATTTAACACATTAGCCGGATGATGGGACTACTACTGTCCCATCATTGGCTAATGTGTCAATCACTGTCATGGTAGCAGGCATCGCCCGATGGGACTTGTAGTCCCATCGGACGATGCCTGCACAGACCCCCGGAGCCTGCACAGACCACCGGCAGGCCGGCACAGCCCCCCGGCAGGCCGGCACAGCCCCCCGGCAGGCCGGCACAGCCCCCCGGAGCCTGCACAGCCCCCCGGCAGGCCGGCACAGCCCCCCGGCAGGCCGGCACAGCCCCCAGGAGCCTGCACAGACCACCGGCAGGCCGGCACAGACCACCGGAGCCTGCACAGACCCCCTGGCAGGCCGGCACAGCCCCCCGAAAGGCCCGTACAGACCCCAGAGAGGCTGTACAAGGGCAGGAAAGGGTTTTTCTTATTCCGATACCGGAAGTCCCATAGACTTGAATGGGACTTCCGGTATCGGAATCGGCGATACCGATACTTTTTTTAAAGATCGGCCGATACCATCCGATACGATACTTTGAAGTATCGGACGGTATCGCTCAACTCTACTCTCTGGGTGTTTCTCACCTATGACACATCCCAAAATTGAGAAAGCCTGCAACCAATTATTAATGGTTTTGGCTACCTTGGGTTTCAGTTCATAAATCTTATACCCAGCTTGTCGCTCTTTATCAATCGAATGCTGCTTGGGGACACAAGCGACTATATATCAATTAAATCACTCGCCCAAATTTGTCCTTTGGAAACTGATGTCTAAATGTGACTCCAAGGGTGGGACTCTGCAAAAAAGACAATCCTTGTCAATTTCTGGGCAAGGGGGAAGCAGGGATCTCAACACCCCCATGTTTTGTAGCATTTTCGGATTAACAAATATCTTATTCGCTCCTAAATTAAATCTATTGACTGTATCAGCCATGCTCATGCTAACCCTATGACCACACCAGGCCACAACATAAGGGTACTCACCAGTTTGTGAACCAGTTGATGGCTTTGATCCTGTAGTGTGTTGTTCCTCGCACTCCGATGCTCCACATACCGTCCCAAGCTATCACTCGAGGATTCTTCCCTGTGTGGTTCATCAGATGAATTATCCAACATGGATGGGAAATGACATTGTGACGACCTAAAGCGCTGACTACGACGACTCGTCTAGATCTATGAGAACAGCGTCTACTCCGGCATCCCCCGCGACGCCTTTCCTGCCTCTTACGCTACCCTTCAGAGGATGATGAAGAAATGCTGCCCGCAGAGTGGCTACCGGCGCCCTGTTTGATAACTTGAGCCAGGGTACCAGCTCCCTGTATAGGGAGATTCACGCCAGCACCCAACAGTGATAATATTGCCGAGGTGTCCTGGTGCTCTCCTGTTGCTCTCCTGTTGTTAAGTGAACTGTCGCTATCTGTCCCCCAGTCATTTGGGGTTGTGCTGTATTAAATATGGCCGGATAAGGAGGAAATGAGGAACCCTCCTTCCCCTAGTTGGCTAATGGAAGTCTGGTTAAATGGCTGAATGGACTGCGATACAGCCCCCATAGATGATAGCAGATGTTGCTGTGCCATCGTGCAATCCTCCAACCATCTCCCCATATTCCCATTCGTATCCCCCAACTGTAGTGGGGCCGAAGGATTGACCTCTGGTAAACTCAGTTCCCCCATTCCTGCAGCTCCTGACTAATGGAGCTGAGACATCTGAAACATGTTGATAACACGCTACCTGCTGCTATCTATGCTGATACTCTTTATCCTCTATTTGGTAAATTTTTGAGTGAATAAAGAATTCATTTTTCACTTTATCATGGAGCTGGATTTTCCTCTTATTTGAAACTCATTTTATACTTACCTTGTTTGCTAATACCATTCGACTATTTTGTCCAGTTACGCATGTGTTTTGTTTTATCATTTGTAAATACTGCTTGTGATGTGTTCGCACCTGTCTATGGCAGTGCAACCATTACACTAAGCATACATTCAATAAAGGTTTTTTATCTTGATTACAATGACATGAGTGATGACTAAACGGTACGGTTTTTCTCACTTTGGTATTTGTATTTTTCCTAATGGTCTCTTTTCCTCAATAGTCTGTCAGGTATATTTGTTTGCTATATTGATTAGGTATTACTACTATCCATACTAAATTTACCACATACACTATGTGCCTTACCCAAGTTGCTCTGTCTAATGTATAGTAAAATGAATGGTGTCATTCAAAAGTACAACTACCCCCACAAAAAACTAGCCCTCATATGGTTATGTTGACAGAAAAATAAAAAAGTTATGGCTCTAGGAAGAAGGCGAGGAAAAAGCAAAAATGAAAAATGGTCCAGGGATGAAAGGGTTAAATAGGTTGCAAACTCACACTTAGGGCTCAAACTCACTTGCCAGAGACTCGCACGATTCTCGTGCGAGTCTCTCGCATGAAAACCTGGCACTGCTGCCGGCACTCGGACCGGAGCGTGCGGCGGAATAGAAATACATGTAGCCGCATGCTCCGGTCTGAGTGCCAGTGGCAGTGCCAGGTTTTATGCGAGAGACTCGCACAAAAATCGTGCGAGTCTCTCGCAAGTGAGTATGAACCCTTAATTTTAAAATCATTGAGCGAAAACCAGACTTTAATTTCACCTTTAAATTAGCTGCTAATTCTAAAAATTTACATACTTACGTCACTCATAGGAATGAGATCATTTTCGTCATTTATTAAACGAGAAAGGCTAATATCTTTGACTCATTTAAATTAAAAATTCTGAAAAGTTCACAAACTTTCAAGCAAGGCTAATAGACTGGTATTTAACAAGGATAAATGCAAGATTCTACATCTGGACAAGAAAAACAAAACTTACATCTACAGAATTGGAGGAATAGAACTAAGCAACAGCACGTGTGAAAAAGACTTGGGTACATTAAAAGATCACAGACTACACATGAGTCGACAGTGTGATGCATCAGCAAAAAAGGCAAACACAGTTCTGGGATGAATTAAAAGCATAGAGTCTAGATCACGTGAAGTAATTCTTCCCCTCTTCTCCTACTTAGTTAGATCTCATCTGGAATACGGTGTTTAGTACTGAGCACCACATTTTAAAAAAGACATTGAAAAACTGGAGCAAGCTCAGAGAAAAGCTACCACTTGTCATGATACCTGTGGTGGGTGACCGGCACTTCCGGGGTTAATGTTCTGATCTCAGTGAAGACTCTCACCTGCACACCTGGGACCTATTATGGTGGCCTCTCATTGGTTCTGGGGAGGCTTCTTATAGCCTCAGGAAGCTCCCATCCCCCGTCAGTTATACTTTCGCCCTTGGCATTGTGTGGTGACCCCTGAGTGTGTTAGTGCTGTGTTCTGGTTGCTTGACTCTCTGTGTATGACTCGGTCTGTTCTCTGGATATCGCTTTGGATTCTGCTTTGTACCTTCTTCGTCCGTTTGGTTTTTGATCTCTGCTTTGCCCTGACTATCCATTCTGTCTCATCCCTGGTACTGTACTGATATCTTGTGTATGACCTTTGGCTTTGTCTGACCTTCCGTCTGTTTATACCTCCTGTACCTCGCTTGCCTGTATTGTGCTTGACCTCTGCTTTGCCTGAATCTGAGTTTTCTACCTTCTCTGAAAGCAGGATGCTAAGCCCCGCCCCCTTTGCAGTCACATGACCGTTCACATGACCATAGGTCCTATGCCGGCTTGCTAAACTTCTACATTCAGGTCCTGTGCATCTTTATTTTCCGGCTGTTCTTGTCCCCAGGGGTCCCTACGGTGCGGGTGAGTCCCTGCTTAGCAGAGGCTGTACACCGGCGCTGTCAGGACCCTGACATTATAACTGACCATTAAGTTTTTTGGGGGTTTTTTATGCAGAGAGTTATGGATCCCATACTGTATCTGGCTGACCAGATGAAAAATCTGAGTCAGATGTTTCAGGGTTTATCTCTGGAGCAGCAAGCTCTGGCTCGTTCTCAGCAGCAGGTTTCTGAGACAGTTCGGGGGGCTTTAGCTGCTGGGTCTCTGGGGGCTGGGGTGAGTGATGGTGCTTTGGTGTCCCCAGAACCACCTGTTAAACTGCCTGACTTTTTTTCTGGAAACAAAAAGGAGTTCAGGGTCTTCATGGAGGGGTGCAAACTTTTTTTTAGTTTGAGACCACGTTCCTCTGGGGACGAAAGTCAGAAGGTTGGGGTCATCATGTTTCTGTTAAGAGGGTCCCCACAAGCTTGGGCTTTCTCCCTTTCTCCCACTGCCCCTGAGAGAATGTCTGTGAATGCATTCTTTGAGGCCCTTGGGCACATTTATGATGAGCCTGACCGAGTGCGATTGGCAGAGGACATGGTGATGAGTGTCTGTTACGGGAAACACTCAGCTGAGTGGTTTTGTACTGAATTCCGCCGCTGGGCCGCAGAGGTCTCTTGGAATGACGCCGCACTCCGAGGACTCTTTCGCAGAGGCTTGTCCGAGCGGCTGCAGGATGCCTTGGCGTTACATCCCCCACCTAACTCTCTCGAGGACGCCATGACCCAGGCCGTCCGGATGGACCGCAGGCTGCGGGCCAGAGGGGTGATGCAGGTGGAGACTCCATTGTTCCCCAGTGGAAAAGAGACTGCCCCTGAGCTCATGGATATAGGCGCCCTCTCCCTGAAGGATACGGAGAGGAAACGCCGGAAGGACAAGCAGTTATGCTTTTACTGCGGTAAAACGGGACATTGGAAAAGGGAGTGTCCTGATTGCCTGTCTTCAACCCGATCGGCGGGAAACGACTAGGTCTGGGTAGTCAACGGGGAGACTACTCAGACCCTCAGGTACCCTTTTCCTCGTTTTTTAAAGTGTTACTGCCTGTGGAACTGTTTGTGGATGGTAGTTCTATTTCCTCTACAGCCTTCGTGGACTGCGGGTCATCGATTAATCTCATTGACTCCCAATTGGTCACACACTGCAAGATAGGGACAGTTAGGCTCAAGGTTCCGATCAAGGTGATGGCCATTGACTCCTCTCCCCTCACTAAGGAGGGAATTCTCTTTATGCCTGACTTGTTTTCGCTCAGAGTGGGCGCTACTCATGTGGAAAACCTAAGTTGTTTTGTTCTGGACAATCTACCTGCAGGGTTGGTGTTGGGCATGCCCTGGTTACAATGCCATAACTCAGTTATTAACTGGAAAATGGGGGAGATTGTTCAATTGGGGTTTAATGATTTTAAGTTATGTGATAAATCCGCACTGCTGGTTGAACCTGTTAAATCTGTGTCTGTATCATCTGTCGAGCTGGAAGATATTCCAGAATGCCTGAAGGACTTCGAAGATGTATTCTCCGAAAGCGAGGCCGAGACGTTACCGCCACATAGACCCTTTGCCTGCGCTATTGAGCTGGTCCCGGTGGCTAAATTACCTAAAGCTCGTCTGTTTAATTTGTCCGGTCCTGAGCGCTTGGCTATGAAGGAGTACATTGCTGAAAGTCTGCGCAAAGGACACATACGTCCTTCAGTCTTACCTGTGGCGGCAGGTTTCTTTTTTGTAAAGAAAAAAAATGGCGGGTTACGTCCCTGTCTCGACTTCCGGGAGCTTAAACAGATTACTGTACGGAATATGTACCCCCTTCCGTTGATTCCCGATTTATGTAACCAACTATCAGGGGCAAAGTGGTTTTCTAAACTGGATCTTTGGGGAGCATATAATTTGATAAGGGTCCAAGAGGGAGATGAATGGAAAACCGCGTTCCTCACGACCGAGGGACTATTTGAAAATTTAGTCACGCCATTTGGTCTTACCCACGCCCCCCCGCCATATTTCAGAATTTCATCAACGTGGTATTCTCGGATCTCATTGGTCGTTTTGTCGTTATCTACTTAGATGATATTTTGATATACTCCTTCGACAAGCATTTTCTTTTGGAACATGTACGAACCGTTCTCTAAAGACTGAGAGAAAATCATCTGTATGCCAAATTGGAGAAATGTGTATTCTGTGTGCAAGAATTGTCTTTTTTGGGACTAATTGTATCCGGTGAGGGTTTTCGCATGGACCCCAAGAAGGTGCAGGCCATTGTGGATTGGGTGCAACCCCGAGATCTTAAGGGTCTTCAGCGCTTCTTGGGGTTCGCCAATTATTACCGCAAATTTATCCGGGGGTTTTCGCAAGTGGTCAAACCTCTCACGGATCTAACATGCAAAGGTGCGGATGTGAGGAATTGGTCCTCACTCGCAAAAGAGGCCTTTGCGACCCTGAAAAAATGTTTTATGTCTGCTCCTGTCTTGGTACAGCCAGATCCTTCCAAACCATTTGTGGTGGAGGTGGACGCCTCGGAGGTGGGGGTGGGGGCGGTGTTGTCCCAAGGGCCTGCCACTCTAACCAAACTCAGGCCATGTGCCTTCTTTTCCAGGAAGTTCTCTGCTGCTGAAAGAAATTATGATGTAGGCAATAGAGAGCTTCTTGCGATCAAGTTGGCGTTTGAGGAATGGAGGCCTTTTTTGGAGGGGGCCAGTCACTCGGTTACTGTGATCACTGATCACAAAAATTTGTCTTACATCGAGTCTGCTAAAAGATTAACGCCCAGACAGGCCTGTTGGTCACTTTTTTTTATCTCATTTCCAGTTTACTATTACATTCCGTCCAGGGTCAAAGAATGTCAAGGCTGATGCCTTATCTCATAGTTTTCACCCTGTGTCTGTCCCTGAGCCACCGTCCTCAATTCTCCACCCTGGGGTGGTGTTAGCAGGGATTTCGTCTGAATTGGAACAGGAAATTGAGGGGGCCCAGTCGCTGGCTCCTGCGGCCAAGCCAGGGGGCAAGTTGTTTGTCCCAGAGCAACTTCGCCTTAAACTCTTGCAAGAGTTCCACGAATCCAAGTTGTGTGCTCACCCTGGTATATCAGCCACGCGACTGGCGGTGGCCAGGATCTTCTGGTGGCCTACTCTGGGTTCTGATATAAAGAAATTCATTTCTGGTTGTGGGGTCTGCGCTCGTTCTAAAAGCTCCCATAGCCGGCCGGCGGGGGAGCTGATGCCCTTGGAAGTTCCCGAAAGACTGTGAACCCATCTGTCCATGGATTTTATTACCAATCTTCCCTCTTCCAGGGGTAATACGGTGGTATGGGTAGTGGTGGACAGATTTTCAAAGCAGGCTCATTTTGTACCCCTGTCCACATTACCTTCTGCTGAGACCTTATCCAGATTGTTTGTGCAGCATGTGGTCGGCTTGCATGGGGTACCCCTGAATGTGGTGTCTGATCGTGGTGTACAGTTTGTGGCTAAGTTTTGGTGTGCTTTCTGCAAAAAATTTGGGATATCTCTGTCCTTTTCGTCTGCATACCATCCTGAGAGTAATGGTCAGACGGGACGCACTAATCAGTCTCTGGAACAGATCCTCAGATGTCTGACTTCTGCTAGACAGAATGACTGGTGTGATATACTGCCGTTGGCTGAATTTGCCTTCAATAGTCGGGTGAGTCAATCCACTGGTAAGTCCCCTTTCTTGATCAACTATGGGTTCAGTCCTCATTTTGGTGAGTTTTCTCATCTGGATTCGGGGTGCCCCGGGGCTGAGGACTCTGTTCAGCGGTTAAAAGATACATGGGCAGAAGTCCAGCGGCGTATATCTAGGTCTCAAGGCAGGTATAAGTTTTTCGCGGACAGGAAACGAACACCTGGTCCCATGTTTCAGGTGGCAGAAAAAGTTTGGCTCTCCACGCGAAACATAGAATCATAGAATCATAGAATCGTAGAGTTGGAAGGGACCTCCTGGGCCATCTGGTCCAACCCCCTGCTCAAAGCAGGATTCGCTAAATCATCCCAGTCAGATGTCTGTCCAGCCTCTGTTTGAAGACTTCCATTGAAGGAGAACTCACCACTTCTCGTGGCAGCTTGTTCCACTCATTGATCACTCTAACTGTCAAAAAGTTTTTTCTAATATCTAATCTGTGTCTCCTCCCATTCAGTTTCATCCCATTGCTTCTAGTCTTTCCTTGTGCAAATGAGAATAAAGTTGATCTTTCTACAATGTGACAGCCCTTTAGATATTTGTAGACAGCTATTAAGTCTTGTTTGTTGATGTCTTTTTTGATGTCTTTTTTAAAATGTGGTGCCCAAAACTGGACACAATATTCCAGATGAGGTCTGACCAAAGAGGAGTAGAGGGAAATAATGACTTCACGTGATCTAGACTGTATCCTTCTGTTAATACATCCTAGAATTGCATTTGCCTTTTTTGCTGCTGCATCACACTGTTGACTCATATTCAGTCTGTGATCTATTAGTATACCCAAGTCTTTTTCACATGTGCTGTTGCTTAGCCCTATTCCTCCCATTCTGTATATGCTTTTTCATTTTTATTGCCCAGATGTAGTACTTTGCATTTTTCCCTGTTAAAAACCATTCTGTTAGTTGCTGCCCACTTCTCCAGTTTATTTATATCTTTCTGAATCCTCTCTCTCTCTTCTCTAGTATTAGCTATCCCTCCTAGCTTTGTGTCATCAGCAAATTTAATCAGTTTACCCGCAATTCCTTCATCTAAATCATTGATAAAGATGTTGAACAATACAGGGCCCAGGACAGAGCCCTGTGGTACCCCACTTGAGACATTCTTCCAACTGGATGTGCAGCCATTTACGACCACTCTTTGGGTCCGATCACTACCCAGTTATGAATCCACCTAACAGTTGCCTTGTCCATTCCATACTTAGTCATTTTTTCAATAAGGATTGTATGAGATACTTTGTCAAATGCTTTGCTGAAGTCAAGATATACTATATCTACAGCATTTCCTTGATCCACCCAATCAATGATTCCGTCATAGAAGGAAATTAAGTTAGTCTGACATGACTTATTAGTTACAAACCCATGCTGACTCTGTTTAATCACTTCATTCTTATCCAGGTACTGACATACATGTTGTTTAATAATTTGTTCAAAGATCTTTCCTGGTATAGAAGTCAGACTCACCGGCCTATAGTTGCCTGGGTCCACCTTCTTCCCTTTTTGAAGATAGGAACAACATTTGCTCTTCTCCAGTCTTCTGGGACTTCTCCTGTTCTCCAAGAATTTTCAAAGATTATGGAGAGGGGTTCAAAAATTTCTTCTGCTATCTCCTTCAGTACTCTGGGGTGTAATTCATCTGGACCTGGAGACTTGAATTCATTTAGGTTAGCTAAGTGTTTCCTCACTATCTTTCTGTTTATAGATATCCTGGATTCTTCTATACCCTTAATAGGACAGTGAAGAACAGGTGATGTTACGTTTCCTTTCTGAGAGAAAACAGATGCAAAATGGGAATTTAAAAGTTCGGCCTTCTCAACATCCTGTCTTACCATTTCATCATTTTCATCCTGTAAAAATCCTATTGCATCTATGACTTTTCTTTTACTTTTGACATATTCCCAAAATCCTTTATTATTGCTTTTGACATCTCTTGCAAGCCTCAATTCATTTTCAACTTTAGTTAATCTGATTTGTGCCCTGCAGGTTCTGCAGACAGCATTATATTCTTCTTTAGATATGCCTCCCTCTTTCCATTTTATAAACATTTTTTTCTTCCTTTTTAGCATGTGCTTAAGTTCTGTGTTCATCCATCCTGGTTTCCTTAAATGCTTCCTATTCTTCCCTCTTTTCGGAATTGTTAACAATTGTGCTTTGAGAATTTCATTTTTCAAGATTTCCCATCCTTCCTGGACATTTTTGTCTTTAAGGATATCCAGCCATTGGATCCCTCCAATTCTCTTTCTGAATCCCTTAAAATCTGCCTTTCTGAAATCTAACTTTGATGTCTGAGTCTTCACAGGTCTTCCTCCTCTACTTATCCAAAATTCTAAAATAGCATGGTCGCTACCTCCTAGGGTCCCAGCCACTTTTACCTCCTCAACCATTTCCTCCCTGTTTATAAGGACTAGATCCAAGGTAGCAGTTCCCCTTGTTTTCTCCCCTACCTTTTGGAAGATAAAGTTGTCAGCAAGAGAGGATAAGAATTTCCTTGACCTGTTAGTTTTGCCTGAGAGAGATTCCCAACAAATGTCTGGATAGTTGAAATCTCCCATGATAACTATGTCATATTTTTTGGAGAACTTGGCCATTTGATGCATAAAGAGTTCATCCATATCTTCAACTTGCACAGGCGGCCTGTAGTAAATGCCTACAATGGTGTCCTTTCCATTGTTCTGTCCTTGTATTCTTACCCAAACAGTTTCCACAGAACTCCCAGTCTCTGAAGCTTCAATCTCTGTGCAGATATACGCGTTTCTAACATACAATGCGACACCTCCTCCTCGTTTATCAAGTCTGTTTCTTGCAAATAAGTTGTATCCTTCTAGTCTTGTATTCCAATCATGTGTATCGTCCCACCAAGTTTCAGTGATTCCAATGACATCATATTTCTTTTCCTGTGTTAGTAGTTCCAATTCTCCTTGTTTGTTGCCCATTCTTTGTGCATTAGTATAGAAACATTTTAGTTTGTGATTGGTTTCTCTTTCTCCAATTCTTTTGTTAATTAGATTCTTTTGTCTTTGTTCTTCCTTTCCACTTCTAATAGCAGAGTTCTCAATAGCATTTGTCAGGTGTATGGCTTTTTCTGGTCTTTTGCTTCCCTTCCCATGTTGTTCTAGTTTAAAGCTCTCCTTATTAAGTTAAAGATTCCGTCAGCCAAGTTGGGCCCCAAATTCATTGGCCCGTACAAGATTGTGGAAAAAATCAACCCAGTAGCGTACAGGCTGTGCCTTCCACCCTCTTTCAAGATCCCTAACGTCTTCCATAGATCTCTACTGAAGCCGTTTGAAGCAGTCCGGGGAGAATCCGAGTCCGCTGCTCCTCCGGTTTCGGTTGAGGGACATGTGGAATATGAGATTCGTCACATCGTAGATTCTAGGTTGGCACAGCGGTCAGTACAGTACCTAGTTCATTGGAAGGGGTATGGGCCGGAGGACAGGTACTGGGTGCCAGCCCGGTTGATGCATGCGGATCGTCTGGTTTGGGCTTTCCATGCTAGGTACCCGGGCAAGCCTGGGGGTCCAGAGGCCCCCTGTTGAGAGGGGGTACTGTCATGATACCAGTGCTGGTTGACCGGAACTTCTTGGGTTAATGTTCTGATCTCAGTGCAGACTCTCACCTGCACACCTGGGACCTATTACGGTGGCCTCTCATTGGTTCTGGGGAGGCTTCTTATAGCCTCAGGAAGCTCCCATCCCCCGTCAGTTATACTTTTGCCCTTGGCATTGTGTGGTGACCCCTGAGTGTGTTAGTGCTGTGTTCTGGTTGCTTGATTCTCTGTGTATGACTCGGTCTGTTCTCTGGATATCACTTTGGATTCTGCTTGGTACCTTCTACATCCGTTTGGTTTTTGATCTCTGCTTGGCCCTGACTATCCGTTCTGTCTCATCCCTGGTACTGTACTGATATCTTGTGTATGACCTTTGGCTTTGTCTGACTGTCCGTCTGTTTATCCCTCCTGTACCTCGCTTGCCTGTATTGTGCTTGACCTCTGCTTTGCCTGACTCTGAGTTTTCTACCTTCTCTGAAAGCAGGACGCTAAGCCCCGCCCCCTTGCAGTCACATGACCGTTCACATGACCATAGGTCCTATGCCGGCTTGCTAAACTTCTACATTTAGGTCCTGTGCATCTTTATTTTCCGGCTGTTCTTGTCCCCAGGGGTCCCTACGGTGCGGGTGAGTCCCTGCTTAGCGGAGGCTGTACGCCGGCGCTGTCAGGACCCTGACACCACTATTGTGGGCGGACTGCAAAATATGTCCTAAGAGGAGCCGTTAAAGGATCTGGGAATGTTTATTTTGCAAAAAAGAAGGCTAAGAGGAGACTTAATAGCTGTCTACAAATATCTGAAGGGATGTCACAGTGTCATCTTTATTCTCATAATCACATGGAAACACAAGAAGCAATGGAATGAAATTAAAAGAGTGAAGATACAGATTAGATACTAGAAAAAACTTTTTGACAGTGAGGGTGATCAATGAATGGAACAGGCTGCCACGAGAGGTGGTGAGTTCTCCTTCAATGGAAGTCTTCATACAGAGGCTGGACAGACATGTGTCTGAGATGGTTTACTGAATCCTGCATTGAGCAGGGGGGTTGGACACGATGACCCTGGAGGTCCCTCACAACCCTAACATTCTATAATTCTATGATAAGGCTGTAATTGAAGTCAATGGTAAGTTAAGTTACCAAATGAAGTAGCTGGGAGATAGCTCCAGCATCCACAAGTAGAAAAATATTTTTGATGTAAAATGTCATATTTAATAAATCAGTACAATTAACAGTCCTGCTTAGGATTGAAGTGCTTATGACAAGTGTTTCTTTTACCCCATCTCCATTTTGGGCGGCACGGTGGCTCAGTGGTCCTGGGTTCGAATCCCACCTAGGACAACATCTGCAAGGAGTTTGTATGTTCTCCCCGTGTTTGCGCGGGTTTCCTCCGGGTACTCCGGTTTCCTCCCACATTCTAAAGACATACTATTAGGGAATTTAGATTGTAAGCCCCATCGGGGACAGTGATGATAATATGTGTGCAAACTTTAAAGCGCTGTGGAATATGTTAGCGCTATATAAAAATAAAGCTTTAAAAAATAAAGCTTATTTTCTCTTTATTTTTAGAGTGATTCATTTACTGAAAATGTTTTTTCTACTTGTGGATTCTGGAGCTATCTACCTTCAACTTCAGTTGCTACTTGGGAACTGGACCACAGCCTTGTGTATACAACACACCTAATAAATTATTATATTTACCTTGAATTGATGAGCTAATGAATTAGTTTGTTTCAATATCTCTACAGTGGCATGTAAAAGTTTGGGTACCTCTGGTCAAAACCAACAAGCCTGCAGTCAATCTGTGTGTGCACACGCTGCGGATTCTGCTGCGGATTTTTCCGCGTGGATTTTGCTAAATCCGCAGGTCAAAAGACCTGCGGTTTATCTGCGGATTAGCCTGCGGTTTGACACCTCTACAATGGAGTAGGTGTAAAACCGCTGCGGATTCCGCACAAAGAAGTGACATGCTGCGGTTTTGAAACTGCAGCAAATATGCGCGGAAAAATCCGCACCATGTGCACTGCGTTTTTTGTTTTACCTTGAAAATAATGGTACTGTACAACGCAGCAAAAACTGCTGCTGATCCGTAGGGCCAAATCTGCTGCGGATCCGCAGCAGAATCCGCAGTGTGTGCACAAAGGTATGTGCATATGTTGTGGGTCCTGCTGCAGAATTTTCCACGCGGATTTGTCTAAATCCGCAGGTCAAAAGACCTGCGATTTATCTGCAGATTTTCTGCGGATTAGCCAGCGGGTTTCCCCTGCGGTTTGACACCTGACATGGAGCAGATGCCAAATCTCTGCGGAATCCGCACAAAGAATTGACATGCTGCGGATTTAAATCCGCAGCAAATCCGCACGGAAAATTCCGTACCGTGTGCCCTGCGGATTCCATTTCCCATAGACTAAAAGGGTACTGTACAATGCAGCAGAAACTGCTGCGGATCTGCAGGGCCAATTCCGCTGCGGATCCGCAGCAGAATCCGCAACGTGTGCACACACCCTTATAAATCCCCCCAGTGCACACATTCTTTACCGATCTGCATATACAGCTCTGGCAAAAATTAAGAGACCACTTTCAAATGTTCAGTTTGTCTGATTTTTCTCTTTGTATGTATAATTTTTAGTAAAATGTAAATTGTTCTTTTAGTCTACAAACTTCTTGGCATGGTTTGAACAGGGTTCTTGCCCTGCACTAACAGGGTTAAGTGTTCATGGCCTCTTTCTGGATCTGGGAGGAGTATTTATACTCACTCTTTACCAGGGTTCTCTGTCAGCTATACTGTTGTTCTGGTGCGTCTGACCCCTGGTGTGCGTGTATTCTGCATTGCTTGTTTGCTTCCCGTGTATGACCTGGTCCGTTCCCTCACTCTGTACTCCGTTTCTCGTTTTGGCACTATTGTCTTTTTCGGTTCTGACCTCCTGGCTTGGCTATCGTTACTCCATTACAGTTTGTCCCTATTGTACCGTCTATTGCCCGTTCTGGTTTTCTGATCTATTGCTACGTCCTGACTATCCATTCTGTCTAACCCTTTGGTACTGTATTGCTATCTCGTGCTTTGACCCAGCTTGATCTGGTTTCTGTCTCTGTCTATGCCCCTTGGTTACATTGTCCAGTAGTTACCTTTCTAGGAGTTTCCCTGCAGCTCCTGGCTCTGTGGTGCTGAGGCCACGCCCCCAGCAGTCACATGCTTCAGGTCCTGTGAGCTTGGAGCATGCATCGTCACCACTGCTGTCCCGCTCCACAGGTATCTTTGTGCACAGTCTTTGTACTCAGGACACGCGCACTGGCTCAGTGAGCAAGTGCAGTGCGGTGTTCCTGACACTTCTGACAACATGTCTGTGAATTTCCAAGCAATACATTTTTTTTTTTTTGCTGAAAAGGAGAAATGGTCAAAATAAAAAAACAGTGCTTTCAGACATCAAATAATGCAAAGAAAACAAATTCATAATCATTTATAAACAACAATACTAATGTTAACTCAGTAAGAGTTCAGAAATCAATGTTTTGTGGAAAAACCATGATTTTTAATCACAGCTTTCATGCGTCTTGGCATGCCTTCCACCAGTCTTTCACACTGCTTCTGGAGCAAAAATTTAAGCAGTTCTTCTTTGTTTTATGGCTTTTGACTATCCATCATCCTCTTGATTACATTCCAGAGGTTTTCAATGGGGTTCAGGTCTGGAGAATGGGCTGTCCATGAGAGGGTTTTGATGTGGTGGTCTCTTAATTTTTGCCAGAGCTGTACAGTGGGTACAGAAAGTATTAAGACCCCTTTAAATTTTTCACTCTTTGTTTCATTGCAGCCATTTGGTAAATTTAAAAAAGTTCATTTTTTCTCATTAATGTACACTCTGCACCCCATCTTGACTGAAAGAAACAGAAATGTAGAAATTTTTGCAAATTCATTAAAAATGAAAAACTGAAATATCACATGGTCATAAGTATTCAGACCCTTTTATTTTCACCAGTTAACCCCTTTAGGTCACAAAAATTGGGAGTGTTTTGGGTTTATTATTACATTCAAACAGTAATGTGATTCAGAAATGAGCCCCTGTGCATGAAACATATATGAGCTTGGTTATCTTTGCCAACATGTTTATATCAGCACAATGCCATGTGTAGATATAATAATTAAGTGCATATAGGCACATTTATCTTCATTTTTTTAAGGTAACAAGTCACCCTTTTGGGCTAGTACAACCATGAGTCTTCTTGGGAATGATGCAACAAGTTTTTCACACCTGGATTTGCGGCTCCTCTGCCATTCTTCCTTGTAGATACTCTCCAGTTCCATCAGGTTGGCTGGTGAACGTTGGTGGACAGCCATTTTCAGGTCTCTCTAGAGATACACAACTGGGTTTAGGTCAGGACTCTAGCTGGGCCAGTCAAGAGTGGTCACAGAGTTGTTCAGAAGCCACTCCTTTGTTATTTTAGCTGTGTGCTTTGGGTCATTGTCTTGTTGGAAGGTGAACCTTCAGCCAAGTCTGAGGTCCAGAGCACTCTGGAAGAGATTTTCATCCAGGATATCTCTGTACTTGGCTGCATTTATGTTTCTTTCATTGGCAACCAGTTGTCCTGTCCCTGTAGCTGAAAAACACCCCCATAGCATGATGCTGCCACCACCATGTTTCACTGTTGGGATTGTATAGGGCAGGAGATGAGCAGTGCCTGGTTTTCTCCACACATACCACATAGAATTATCATAGGTGGGCTGGACCGGGGATCGGGCCGACATGTACCGGACCCTGGAAGCAGAGAGGTGCTGCTGGGGAGCGACTGTGAGGTAAGTATGAAAAGCTTTTTTTGTTTTCTTTATAAAATGAGTTCAATGGGTGAGGGTAATGCAAGTGACAAAGTGGGGGGTGTATGAGGGACTGCACAAGATGGAGTTTGGTTTGGGGAATAAAGGAGACTGCACATGATGGGGTGGGGGGTGTAAGTGGGGCTGCACATAATGAAGTGGGGGGGGAGTGTGGAGCTGTACATGATGGAGTGGGGCTGTACATGATGAAGTGGGGGGAGTGGGGCTGCACATGATGAAGTGGAGGGAGTGGGGCAGTACATGATGAAGGGGGAGTGGGGCTGCACTTAAAGTGGGAGTAAAGGGGACTGCACATGATGAAAGGGGAGTGGGGCTCCACATGAAGTGGGGGGTAAGGAGGACTGCACATGGTGAAGTGGGGGGAGTAAGAGGGATTGCACATAATGAAGTGGGGTTTCACATCATGAAATGGGGGAGTAGAGCTGCACATGATGAAGTGGGGGTAAGGGGGACTGCACATGATGAATAGGGAAGTAAGGGTGACTGCACATGAGGGAGGGGGATTGGGGCTGCACATGATGTGGGGGGTAAGGGGGACTGCACATAATGAAGTGAAAGGGGAATAGGGGGCTGCAAATGATGAAGGGACACTGCAGATGAAGTGAGGGGGCGATAGGGGACTGCAATGGATAAAGTAAGGGGACTTCAAATTAAAGTGTGGGAACTGCAAATGATGAAGTGGGAGAGAGGACAGGGAACTGCAAATGATAAATTCAGTGTGAGTGATGGGGCACATCAATTTAATTGAAGCTGGGGGTGGTAAGAGCAAATGATGAAAGGTACAAATTAGTAAATGGAGAAAATGGCAATTTATAGGTAGTGGGTGCACAATGGTGGAATATAAATTATATCTGGAATGGTGGTTTGCATAATAACCAATTGTATATAGTGTAAAGGAGCAACGTCCGCGCTGTGCAGAGATGAAGCAGTGACCCAGCAAGTTCAAACAACAAAAAAAATGTGTTTAATGTCCACAAAAAAACACTCACAGTGCACAACACGCTGTATCCTCCGGATCGCAGCCAGGAAGCAATAAAACAGTCCGTGGCCAGTTGCCGTGAGCGACCACGTTGCCCAGGTATGAAAGGGGTGCCAGACCTTGGCTCAGCTTGGCCCTGTGTTGCCTCACACAGAGAGCTCTGCAGACCACTGCTCTGTCTTTGTGCAAGTCAGAACTGACACACCCAAACCCTTTCTGCAGGGTTTTTTTTTCCTTTCTCCAATCTGTGGCCATAGGCCACTTACAGTGTAAGACCTGGGCTGGAGGAAATGGACCGGACCCCACTACCTTCCTGCAATCCGTTTCAAAACTAAAAGCCCATGCCGTGTTTTCCTGAATAAACTCCTTGGTCCAAATATCTTGACCAGGCTCAAACTCACTTTTATTCTGCCCTGTGAGTCACAGGCACACTGCTGCGACGACAGGGCACTCCAGCGGATCTAATGCGCTTCTGAGCGCATTCTGGGGACACATAGCGACCCTCACATATGACTCCGGTCGCTGCCTCACAATTGATTGGGGGTGCATCTCTGTATTCAGATGTGTAGTGTAGAAGAAAGGGAAAAAGTGGGGAATTTGCTCTGGAAGTGGTGCTTTAGGTAACTGTGTTATTTTATGCAGAGTCGAGTCCTGGCTGGAAGAAGTGATGGCGGTCTGTGCTGAATGAAAAAGGAAAGCAAAGATAAAGGATTTCAGCTAGAGACATCACAGGTGAGTCAGTGTGTTACCTGTACACTGATACTATACACTGTATACTATATGCAGTGCTCCTGTGTATAATGTCACTTGCAGTGGTGATCACTGTATTACCTGTACACTGACACTGTATACAGAGCTCCTGTGTACATTATCATTGGTGATCACTGTATTACCTGTACTCTGACACTTTATATAGAGCTCCTGTGTATAATGTCACTGGTGATCACTGTATTACCTGTACACTGACACTATACACTGTATGCTATATACAGCGGTCCTGTGCATAATGTCACTGGTGATCCCTGTATTACCTGTACACTGATAGTAAATACAGAGTTCCTGCATACAATAACACTTAGTATTGTGTTTTGGTTTTTTTTAATTAATGATCAGTATTGTAGTATTCAGTCACTATGTGGTGGTAATATGTGGCCTGGTCATGGTGTGGCGCTATTTGTTCCTTGTAAGTGGTATTATTCAGTCACTATGGGGTGGTAACATGTGGTCTGGCCATAGTGCAGTGATATTTGCTCCTTGTATGTGGTATTATTCGGTCACTATGTGGTGGTAATGTGGTCTGGCCAAGGTGTGGCGGTATTTGTTCCTTGTATGTGGTATTATTCGGTCAGTATGTGGTGGTAATGTGGTCTGGCCAAGGTGTGGCAGTATTTGTTCCTTGTATGTGGTATTATTCGGTCACTATGTGGTGGTAATATGTGATCTGGCCATGCTGCGGTGGTATTTGTTCCTTTTATGTGTTATTATTTGGTCACTATGTGGTGGTAATGTGGTCTGGCCAAGGTGTGGCTGTATTTGTTCCTTGTATGTGGTATTATTCGGTCACTATGTGGTGGTAATATGTGGTCTGGTCATGGTGTGATGATATTTTTCCCTTGTATGTGGTATTAATGGTGGTTTAAAAAAAATGTAAAAGTATGTGGCTCATTCCCTTAAAGAAAAATACATAAATATATATTTATTTTTAATAGTTTATAGTAGAGTAGGGCCCGGCCAAAAAAGTCTACTGTGTCGTGGTATCAGCTTAAAAATTATTTTGGCCAGAACAAAAGCTGCTGGGTATGAATGTGATCTGGTGTTTGATGGGAACTGTAAATATCTGATCAGTGAGGATATGGTGGTGAAATTAAGTTTTTCCAAGAGTAGGACAGTGGAGGCAGAGCTGGTGTGGAACCTGGGTGGAGTCTCAAGGGAACCAAAAAATGTTACCAGTATGTGGCCCCAAAATTCCTAGTGGAAGCCCTGGTCTGTCTCATAAGCTGCAGACCGCAGCTTCCTGAGACTTCAGTGTGGTCACATAGGTGGCGTGATGACATTATTGTCTCATGCCGTACTGTTGTGAGTTCATTTTTCCCTTCAACATTGAGGTCTGATGAACTCCCTCCTCTGGTGAAGGAAGGTAGTGAGGCTGATTACCAAACACATGGGCAGCTAGATGATGACTGGGTGGCTGGAATTGAGGACTGGATATAAGGCTGCCGACGCCCTTCTTCCTGGCTGGTGATTTTCCTGCAGGATTCTTGGAGACCAGTCTGATTCCTGCATCTCAAAGCTAAGTTTTCTGCTCTTCTTTGTACTCTTCAGTTTTGTTTTTTGTTTTGCCTTGTTTTTTGGGGAGTTCTGCCATCCCCGGCCGGGGGTGAGCTGAACTCCATTTTTGTCTCTGATCTGTTGATATTTTGCTCTGTCTTTAGAATATACCTGAATGCTGATATAGTCTTTTGAAGCCTAGCGACTTCAGGGCCTGTTTTTCCTATCAGTCGGTTGGCTCATTTTGATAGGGCTTTTGCGGATGGCAGACAGCAGCTTTCCTATCCTGTCCTATGTAGTTAGCTTGGGCCCCATCATTTGCTCAACCTATCTTTCTATCTGTGTTAGTGTTTTCATCTTGCTTCACCGTCATTATATGTTGGGGGCTGCCTATTGCTTTGGGGTCTGCTCTGGGGCAGTTTAGTTTTTCCCCTTTCTGTCTTTAGGCTATATAGTTCTCCGGCTGTGATCGAGGGGTCTAGGGCACCGTAGGAACCCCCCACGGCTACTGCTAGTTGTTGTGGATAGGTTCAGGGGTCTGCAATCTGATAGCTGCCATCCTCTCTGGTTTTTCTGGACTTAGCTGGTATTTTGTTTTTTCCTCCTTCGGTGACTCATCATAACACCGTACTGAGGACTGGAAGAGAAAAAGGAGGCTGCAGTGACGGGAATCAGGATGAGATGAGTATAAACTTTATTATTTTTAATATGGAGAACTGGGGCCATCCTACTAAATATATGGGAGAACTGGGCCTATTATATTATACATGGGGATAACTGGGGCTGTCATTCTATATATATGGGGATAACTGGGGCCATCATACTATATATATGGGGAGAACAGGGGCCAACATAATAGATATGTGGGGAGAACTGGGGCCATCATACTATATATATGAGTAGCTGGGGCCATCGCACTATATATACTGTGTATATATATCCCATATCTCTATAGTAAGCTCAGTTCTGCTCCAAATCTCTGTGGTAAGCTCTGTTCTGCTCCCATAATTCTGGTGTAAGCTCAGTTCTGCTCCAAATCTCTGTAGCAAGCCCAGTTCTGCTCCATTTTCTCTGTGGTAAGCTCGGTTCTGCTCCCTTATCTTTGTACTAATCTGGCTCTGCACCCATATCTCTGTAGTAAGCTCTGTTCTGCACCCATATCTCTGTAGTAAGCTCGGTTCTGCGCCCATATCTCTGTAGTAAGCTCAGTTCTGCTCCCATATCATTGAAGTAAGCTTGGTTCTGTTCCCATATCTCAGTAGTAAGCTTGATTCTGCTCCCATATCTCTGGAGTAAGCTACGTTCTACTCCCTTATCTCTGCAGTAAGCTCGGTCCTGCTCTCTTTTCTTTGTAGTAAGCTCGGTTCTGCTCCCATATCCTCTGGAGTAAGCTCCGTTCTGCTCCCAAATCTCTGGAGTAAGCTCCGTTCTGCTCCAATATATCTCGAGTAAGCTTTGTTCTGCTCCCATATTACTGTAGTAAGCTCAGTTCTGCTCCCATATCTCTGGAGTAAGCTCGGTTATGCTCCCATATTTCTGGAGTAAGCTTCATTCTGCTCCCATAGCTCTGGAGTAAGCTGGGTTCTGCTCCCATATCTCTGGAGTAAACTCAGTTCTGCTCCCATATCTCTGGAGTAAGCTCGGTTCTACTCTCATATCTCTGGAGTAAGCTCGGTTCTGCTCCCATATCTCTGGTGTAAGCTTGGTTTTGCTCCCATATCTATGCAGCAAGCTCCTTACTGGTTCCCATATCTACATACCAGCCTGTTTTTACAGCCTGTTATCTCTGCTGCTTTAGTGCAATGGCCAGAGATAAGCAGGGAAAGGGAGGGCCACCGCAACTCGAGAGCCACTGCCTTGTGATTGCCCCCCAGGCTGAAAAGTGCCAGCCAGCCCCTGAGAATTATCACCAAAAAGTTCTATCTCTGTCTCATCAGACCAGAGAATCTTATTTCTCATAGTCTGGGAGTCCTTCATGTGGTTTTTAGCAAACTCTATGCAGGCTTTCATATGTCTTGCACTGAGGAGAGGCTTCTGTCGGGCAACTCTGCTATAAAGGCCCGACTGGTGGAGGGCTGCAGTGATTGTTGATTTTGTGGAACTTTCTCCAATCTCCCTACTGCATCTGTGGAGCTCAGCCACAGTGATCTTAGGATTCTTCTTTACCTCTCTCACCAAGGCTCTTCTCCCATGATTGCTCAGTTTGGCTGGACGGCCAGGTCTAGGAAGACTTCTGGTGGTCACAAACTTCTTCCATTTAAGGATTATGGAGGCCACTGTGCTCTTAGGAACCTTGAGTACTGCAGAAATCCTTTTATAACCTTAGACAGATGTGTGCCTTGCCACAATTCTGTCTCTAAGCTCCATGGCTAGGTGTGTGCCTTTACAAATCAAGTCCTATCAGTTTAATTAAACACAGCTGGACTCCAATGAAGGAGTAGAACCATCTCATGGATGATCACAAGGAAATAGACAGCATGTGACTTAAATATGTCTGAGCAAAGGGTCTTAATAATAATAATCTTTATTTTTATATAGTGCTAACATATTGCGCAGCGTTTACAGTTTGCACACATTATCATCACTGTCCCCGATGGGGCTCACAATCTAAATTCCCTATCAGTACGTCTTTGGAATGTTGGAGGAAACAGGAGTACTCGGAGGAAACCCACGCAAACATGGGGAGAACATACAAACTCCTTGCAGATGTTGTCCTTGGTGGGATTCGAACCCAGAACTCCAAGGCTGCAGTGCTATCCACTGAGCCACCGTGCATACATATGACCATGTGATATTTTGGTTTTTCTTTTTTTAATACATTTGCAAACATTTCCACATTTCTGTTTTTTTCAGTTAAGATGGGGTGTAGAGTGTACATTAATGAGAAAAAAAATAACTTTTTTGAATTTACCAAATGAATGCAATGAAACAATGAGTGAAAAATTTAAAAGGGTCACAATACTTTCCGTACCCACTGAAGTTTCCCTCAGTCCCTGATTATTGAGCTTCACTATAAGGTTGTTTTGTGGTACAGTATCAATTGCCTTTGCAAAGTCCATATAAATCACATCAGCTGCATTACCAACATCCCGATTTGCACTTATCTCCTCACAGAAACCCAACATATTAGTTAGACACAACTTATGTTTCATGAATCCATGCTGTATCTCAGTTATATTATTATCTGCAATATATTTCTGCCCTCAAAACATTACTAATGTCAACCTTACCGGACGGTAGTTGCCTGGATCCACCTTCTTACCTTTCTTAAATATAGGTACCACATGAGCCATTCTCCAATCCTATGATAACAGCCTTGTTACAAGAGAGTCTAAGAATATAAGATACAGCAGTCTGTGAATTACTGAGCTCAATTCCCTCAGTATCCGTGGATGAATGTGAATGCCATATGGCCTGGGGATTTGTCAATGTTTAATTTTCTCAGATGCAGGCGTTCTTCTTCTTGTGTTAAACTAATTGTGCTAGTGAACAAGCCATAACCTTGTCAGGCTAATTAAGGTCTGAAACCTTGATCAAAGTTATCTGAGCACACAAATCTTCAAGAGTGCCCAAACTATTGCATTCTTCCACTTTCATTTTTGTAATTTTTAAAATGTAAAAACTGACAATATTTTTTTTGCCTAAGATACAAAGGAAATGTGTCATCTTTAACGTAAGGCCTTTTAGAGATCATTTCATTTTCAAGTTGCTTAACTGATCACAATACCAGCAAGTTTGACTAGGAGTGCCCAAACTTTTCCATGCCCAGGGCTGCCACCAGGAATTTCATGACCTTATACTTGCAAAATTTTCAGGGCCCCCTTGAGACTCCGCCCAGGCTCCACCCCAGCTCCGCCTGCACCCCTGAAACCTTCTACAGTCCCATTGCTCAGTCTTGATAAAACTCCACTTCTGCACCACATCCTTACCAGTCACACAGTAACAGTTCCCATCGAACACCATATCTCATACATAACCATCAGCTTTTGTTTTGGCCAAAAGATTTTTTTACCACCACAAGGTAGACTCTTTTGGCAGGGCCCTACTCTACTCTAACCTATTTAACATTTCTTAAAATATCCATTAGTCTTTTTAGGTATATTTTTAGTTTTCTTTCTTAAAGCAATGTGTTACATATATTTATTAACATGACCATAATATAACATACAAGGGACAAATACCATCACTCCATGACTGGGCCACATATTACCACCACATCGTGACTGACTAATACCACATACAAGGAAAAAATACTGCCACACCATGACCAGACCACATATTACCATCACATAGTGATAATACCACATACACGGAAATAATACTGCCACACCTTGACCAGATCACATATTACCTCTACATAGTGACTGAATGCTACAATACTGATCATTAATAAAAAAAACACACAATACTAATATGCCATTATACACAGGAGCTCTGTACAAAGATATACAGTGTATAGTGTAAGCGTACAGGTAATAGTGACTCACCAGTGACATTATACACAGGAACCTAGTATGTAGTATACAGTGAATAGTGTCAGTGTACAGGTAACTCACTGACTCACCAGTGACATTATAATGCAGGGGGCATTTATGGACATGTAATCGAAGTACATGTATCAAAGTACTGGCAGTTATAACATGGATGAATGTGACAAGCATCTCTATTCTCTTCATACAGGTAATCAGCTCTTTCAATATCTGCTCTGAATCAACTCCATTCATTGTCAGCAAGCAGTTAATCCTGAATGCTATATATGTGTTTTCAACTATGCAAGCTTATATCTGGTAACCAGCTCTTTCAATCTCTGCTCTGAATCAACTCCTGTGTTTCTCCACTCCATTCAATGTCAGCAAGCAGTTAATCCTGAATGCTATATATGTGTTTTCAACTATGCAAGCTTATATCTGGTATATAGTTATTTAAACTTACTCTGCTTGTCCCCTTATGTTGTGAGGTCAAGAAACTTTTCAAAGTGCTTTATGATCCATGTAGTGCTGGACATCTGTTTATCTGATCACAACATTTTATTGGGTCCTGCTGACTCAATTTAGTTTGATTGATTAACGAGAAGAGGGAGAGAGCACAAAAAAACAAAAAAAAACTAAGCCTTAGCCTCCTATATATTCAGACATAGCTTGGGGGAGCATTTATGCAGGGGGCATTTATGCACATGTAATCGAAGTACATGTATCAAAGTACTGGCAGTTATAACATGGCAGTTAGACAGGGCAGGATACAGGTAAGACATTTATCTACATCTACTCCCTGTACATTTGGAGTACAACAAATATATACCATATGCATTTGTGTGATTTATATCCTGGCTGCTGCATTCACATACATCCACCGCCCTGGCATTAACTCTCTACACTCCATCCATATCGGCCTCTTGCTCCTTTCCTCTCCTATGTATAGCACTCATGCTATTTTCACATTGTTAAATTGCACAGATCCAGTCAGTCCTACCATTCAACATAAGAGACGCTCTCACAAATCACTTAACCATCTGCTCCCTCTTTCTATCCTCCTTCTCCTAGTCGCAGGAGACATTGCTCCCAACCCTGGTCCCACCTTTTATAGAAAGTCAAAACCCCCAACTGCTACACTCAGAAACCCCTCTAGTCTTATTAATATTCCCTGCATGCCATCTGTCTCTCTTAATTGTGCTCTTTGGAATTCTCGCTCAGTGTGTAACAAACTCTCCTTCATTCATGACTTTTTCCTTTCTAATTCTCTTAACCTCCTAATAAATAATAAATTTTATTTTTATAGCGCCGACATATTCTGCAGCACTTTACATTTCAGAGGGGATTTGTACAGACAATAGACATTACAGCATAACAATAATCACATACAGTAGATTATAACAAATAACAAGAGGAGTGAGGGCCCTGCTCGCAAGCTTACAGTCTATGAGGAAAGAGGTAGACACGAAAGGTGGGTGGTAACAGTTGCTCTGATTGTATGGACCAGCCATAATGTTAAGTGTGTAACAGTACAGACACAGAGGGCTAATGGATGCATAAAGCATGTGGGAACATGATGCTGGGAACCTGGTTATGGTAAAACTTTTGGCTCTGCCACACAGGGATAGGTTAGGTTAATGTGTTGAGGCGATAGGCCAGTCTGAAAAAATGCGTTTTCAGGACACGCTTAAAATTGTGGGGATTGGGGACTAATCGTATTGACCTGGGAAGTGCATTCCAAAGAATTGGCACGGCACGTGTAAAGTCTTGGAGACGGGAGTGGGAGGTTCTGACTATTGAGGATACTAACCTCAGGTCATCAGCAGAACGGAGGGCGCGGGTAGGGTGGTATACTGAAACAAGGGAGGAGATGTAGGGTGGTGCTGAGCCATGGAGGGCTTTGTGGGTGAGGGTAATAAGTTTATACTGAATTCTGGAGTGGATGGGTAGCCAGTGTCATGACTGGCACAAGGTAGAGGCATCGGTGTAACGATTGGTGAGGAATATGATCCTGGCTGCAGCATTCAAGACAGATTGGAGAGGGGAGAGTTTGGTAAGAGGGAGACCAATTAGAAGAGAGTTACAATAGTCGAGACGAGAATGAATAAGAGAAACAGTAAGAGTTTTTGCAGAGTCAAAAGTAAGAAAAGGTCGAATTCTAGAAATATTTTTGAGGTGCAGATGACAAGAGCGAGCCAGTGATCGAATGTGGGGGGCAAAGGAAAGCTTGGAATCAAGTATGACCCCAAGACAGCGGGCATGTTGCTGGGGAGTAATAGTGGAACCACACACAGAAATAGCAATGTCGGGTATAGGTACATTAGTAGCGGGAGGAAACACCAGGAGTTCAGTCTTTGACAGGTTCAGTTTCAGATATAGTGAGGACATGATATTAGACACAGCGTTTAGACAATCGCCAGTGTTTTCTAGAAAGGCTGGCGTGATGTCAGGAGAAGAAGCGTATAATTGGGTGTCATCAGCATAGAGATGGTACTGGAAACCAAATCTACTGATTGTTTGACCAATAGGGGCAGTGTACAAGGAGAAGAGGAGGGGGTCTAGAACCGATCCTTGAGGAACCCCAACAGTAAGGGGAAGGTGAGAGGAGGAGGAACCGGCAAAAGAAACAGTAAAGGAGCGGTCGGAGAGATAGGAGGAGAACCAGGAGAGAACGGTGTCCTTGAGGCCAATGGAATGGAGCATAGTGAGGAGGAGCTGATGATCCACAGTGTCGAATGCTGCAGAGAGATCCAAGAGAATTAGCATGGAGTAATGACCATTTGATTTAGCTGTTAGCAGATCATTAGAGACTTTAGTGAGGGCAGTTTCAGTGGAGTGTAAAGAGCGGAAACCGGATTGGAGAGGGTCGAGAACAGAGTTTTCTGAGAGATAGCGGATAAGACGGGAGTGGACCAGGCATTCCAGGAGTTTAGAGATGAAGGGAAGATTAGAGACAGGTCTATAGTTAGCGGCACAGTTTTGGTCGAGGGATGGTTTTTTAAGTAGTGGATGTATGATGGCATGCTTAAATGAGGAGGGAAAAATACCAGAAGAGAGAGAGAGGTTAAATATTTTAGTTAGGTGAGGGGTGACAGCAGGGGAAAGGGACTGGAGGAGATGTGACGGAAATGGGTCACTGGTGCAAGTAGTTGGGCGAGAAGATGCAAGGAGCCTGCTTACTTCTTCTTCTGTGACTGGTTCAAAATCAGAGAGTGAGTTAGATGCAGTGGGGGAGGGAGGACAGTGCATGGTATGAGGGGATTTGGAGATAATTTCCTGTCGGATCTGGTCAATTTTTTCTTTGAAGTAATTGGCCAGATCGTCAGCTCGGAGCTCCGTGGTTGGGGCCTGTACTCTTGGATTGAGTAGAGAATGAAAAGTGTCAAAGAGACTCTTACTGAAACCTGGATCCAGCAGTCAGACACTACCGCTGCTGCTGCTCTTTCATACGGGGGACTACACTTGTCTCATACCCCAAGATCAGACAATAGAGCAGGTGGAGGCGTTGGTCTGCTCCTATCACCAAAATGTACCTTTCAGGTTATCCCTCAACTACCCTCACTAATCTTCCCTTCTTTTGAGGTCCATGCCATCAGACTCTACACCCCCTTCTTCATGTGAGTGGCGGTGGTGTATCGTCCTCCCGGCCCCTCCCATCAGTTCCTGGATCATTTTGCCACTTGGCTTCCACATTTTCTCTCCTGTGACATCCCTACCCTCATCATGGGAGATTTCAACATCCCCATTGCTCTTCCCCTCTCCCCATCTGCTACTCACCTTTTATCTTTAACCACCTCGTTTGACCTTTCGCAGCTTACTAATTCTCCAACGCATGAAGACGGAAACGCCCTCGACTTGGTCTTCTCTCGACTTTGTGCAGTGGATGATTTTGCAAACTCACCTCTCCCGCTCTCTGACCACAATCTACTTTTATTCGCTATCAAGAACTGCCAGGCTGCTCAGGTCACCCCTACTGTCCATACTTATAGAAGCATACAGGCCATTAACACCCAGAAACTTATGAAGAACTTGCAGTCTTCATTGGCCCCTATCTCCTCCCTCTCCTGTCCTGATTCTGCATTGAAGCACTACAATGAAAAACTTCAACGTGCCCTGGATGAATTTGCACCCCCTATAAATAGACCACACAACACAGATGGCGACAACCCTGGCACATCCTGCAAACACGTTTCCTGCAGCGGTGCTCCAGGTGTGCCGAACGTCTGTGGAGAAAATCCAATCTACACGAAGATTTCATCCATTATAAGTTTATGCTTAGAACATACAACACTGCCCTTCACCTCTCCAAACAAACCTATTTCAACACCCTCATCACCTCACTGTCCAATAACCCGAAACGTCTCTTTGACACTTTTCATTCTCTACTCAACCCAAGAGTACAGGCCCCAACCACGGAGCTCCGAGCTGACGATCTGGCCAATTACTTCAAAGAAAAAATTGACCAGATCCGACAGGAAATTATCTCCCAATCACCTCATACCATGCATTGTCCTCCCTCCCCCACTGCATCTAGCTCACTCTGATTTTGAACCAGTCACAGAAGAAGACGTAAGCAGGCTCCTTGCATCTTCTCGCCCAACCACTTGCACCAGTGACCCATTTCCGTCACATCTCCTCCAGTCCCTTTCCCCTGCTGTCACCCCTCACCTATCTAAAATATTTAACCTCTCTCTCTTCTGGTATCTTTCCTTTCTCATTTAAGCATGCCGACATACATCCACTACTTAAAAAACCATCCCTCGACCAAAACTGTGCCGCTAACTATAGACCTGTCTCTAATCTTCCCTTCATCTCTAAACTCCTGGAACGCCTGGTCCACTCCTGTCTTATCTGGTATCTCTTTGATAACTCTCTTCTCGACCCTCTCCTATCCGGTTTCCGCTCTTTACACTCTACTGAAACTGCCCTCACTAAAGTCTCTAATGATCTACTAACAGCTAAATCAAATGGTCATTACTCCATGCTAATTCTCTTGGATCTCTCTGCAGCATTCAACACTGTGGATCATCAGCTCCTCCTCACTATGCTCCGTTCCATTGGCCTCAAGGACACCATTCTCTCCTGGTTCTCCTCCTATCTCTCTGACCGCTCCTTTACTGTATCTTTTGCCGGTTCCTCCTCCTCTCACCTTCCCCTTACTGTTGGGGTTCCTCAAGGATCGGTTCTAGGCCCCCTTCTCTTCTCCTTGTACACTGCCCCTATTGGTCAAGCAATCAGTAGATTTGGTTTCCAGTACCATCTCTATGCTGTTGACACCCAATTATACGCTTCTTCTCCTGACATCACGCCAGCCTTTCTAGAAAACACCGGCGATTGTCTAAACACTGTGTCTAACATCATGTCCTCACTATATCTGAAACTGAACCTTTCAAAGACTGAACTGGTTGTATTTCCTCCCTCTACTAATGCATCTATACCCGACATTGCCATTTCTGTGTGTGGTTCCACTATTACTCCCCAGCAACAAGCCCGCTGTCTTGGGGTCATACTTGACTCAGAGCTTTCCTTCGCCCCCCACATTCGATCACTGGCTCGCTCTTGTCATCAGCACCTCAAAAACATTTCTAGAATTCGACCTTTTCTTACTTTTGACTGCAAAAACTCTTACTGTTTGTCTTATTCATTCTTGTCTCGACTATTGTAACTCCCTTGTAATCAGTCTCCCTCTTACCAAACTCTCCCCCTCCAATCTGTCTTGAATGCTGCAGCCAGGTTCATATTCCTCACCAATCGTTACACCGATGCCTCTACCTTGTGCCAGTCATTACACTGGTTACCCATCCACTCCAGAATCCAGTACAAACTTATTACCCTCACCCACAAAGCCCTCCATGGCTCAGCACCACCCTACATCTCCTCCCTTGTTTCAGTATAGCACCATACCCGCGCCGTCCGTTCTGCTGATGACCTGAGGTTAGCATCCTCAATAATCAGAACCTCCCACTCCCGTCTCCAAGACTTTACACGTGCTGCGCCAATTCTTTGGAATGCACTTCCCAGGTCATTACGATTAGTACCCAATCCCCACAATTTTAAGCGTGCCCTGAAAATGCATTTATTCAGATTGGCCTATCGCCTCAACACATTAACTTAATCTATCCCTGTGTGGCACAGCCAAAAGTTTTACCATAACCAGGTTCCCCGCATCATGTTCCCACATCATGTTCCCACATGCTTTATGCATCCATTAGCCCTCTGTGTCTGTATTGTTACACACTTAACATTATGGCTGGTCCATACAATCAGGGCAACTGTTACCACCCACCTTTCATGTCTACCTCTTTCCTCATAGACTGTAAGCTTGCGAGCAGGGCCCTCATTCCTCTTGGTATTTGTTATAATCTATGTGATTATTGTTATGCTGTAATGTCTATTGTCTGTACAAATCCCCTCTGAAATGTAAAGTGCTGTGGAATATGTCGGCGCTATAGAAATAAAATGTATTATTATTATTATTACACAAGAGCTCTGTATATACTACATAGTATATAGTGTAAGTGTACAGGTAAAACAGTGATTCAACAGTGACGTCTCTAATTGAAGATTTTCATCTTCGCTTTTCTTCTTCATCCATTGCCAACCGCCATCAATTCTTCCAGCAAGGACTCATCTCTGCAGAAAATAAGACAGTTATCTAGAGCACATTCCCCAATTTTTCCCCTATTTCTACACCATGTCAGATTAGATGAAGAAAAAAAAAGCAACAGTGTCATCCTGTACAGTAACAGGACCTCCCCTCCCACTGAAAACAGTATCCTCAAAAATAAAATAAATCACATCAGTAATAATATCCCTTAAATAGCCCCTACTGTAATAATGTCCTACATTCTGACACCTTCCTGTAATAACGTCCTCCATCCTGGCCCCATGTGTCTCATTCCTGGCCCCCATGTGTCTCCATCCCACCCCCATATATGTCCTCTCATCCTGACCCATATGTCTCATTCCTGGCCCCTTTGTGTCTCATTCCTGGCCCCCATGTGTCTCCATCCTGCTCCAATATGTCCTCCCATCTGGCCCCCCATGTGTCTCTGTCCTGCCCCCTATATCTCCATTTTGCAGCCCATAGGTCTCCATCATGCCTTCCCATATGTCTCCATTTTGTGCCCCTAAATGTCTCCATACTGTCCCCCTATATGTCTCCATCCTGCCCCCATATGTCTCCATCCTACCTTCATATATGTCCTCTAATCTTGGCCCCAAAATTCTCCATCCTGTCTCCCCATAAGTCTCCAACCTGCCCCCATATATGTACCAAACAGATCATGGAAGCATATTGCCATAAAATACACATTGCTTTATTGAAATACATACAAAAGACACAGACAATTGTAAAAAGAGATGGATGTCCAAATAGATATCACGGGTACATATGTCTTCATAGAGTATTAAAAATGCACCAAGGGGTACGAATCATATATCAAAAAGTCATAATATAGTACATCTGGTATAGGAGGCACAAAAACATATACCCCATGTAAAATATACTGCAACAAATACCAACATGTGTGTCACCAGCATGGAGATATATAAGAAAGTAAATTATAGGCAGAGAGGATGTAATACCCTGCATTGGCAGTAATGCTAGGCCAAGATGCTCTAATAGCATATACAACAACGTGTTTTAAGAGTTAAAATTGGCCAAAGCAATAATTAGGAAATAACTGTAGAAAAACTCTCTGCAATCTACATGAGCATATCACAAAATTCAATCTGTATAACAAAATAGATTATAAGCAGAGAGTATATAGTACAATGCATTAGCACTAAATGTTAAGCCATAATAGTCTAATGACACAAAAAGTGTCTAGCAGTGTGTGCTCAAAGTTGAGTGCTGCCAAAGAAATACACATAGAGATCCACATTGGTGCTCACATGGCTACAGTGCCCCTATTCTGAGTGTATGACAACAACCCCTGAGAAGTAAGAAACGAACATATGACCTGTGATACCGCGGTCCCCGACGTGCGTTTCACCTTAGCTTCGTCCTGGGAGGTAAGTGAATGAGGCTACAAGGTACATATATGATATGGGTAATAATGGAGACATACGGAGTCCTAAAGAAATGGATGCCATTGCCATCTTGAAGGAACTTAATGAGGAGAATGAAGGACCTGCTAATAGGGGTAAGTTCAGACCTCCTGTGCCAAAGAAATTTCCCCCTCTTAATCTATATTTGAATGTTGAAATCTTTGTCCGATTAGTCACTGATGAATTTGAGAAAATTTCGAGACATATCTCACATGGTAATCTGTCCTTTGCTCAAAGGGAAGCGCTCAAGGAACTCAGTAATCTTAAAGAAGTAGGGATAAAACCTGCGGACAAAGGGGGAAATGTTGTGGTGTGGCCCGTTACATTATATGATAGGGAAGCTTTGAGACAGCTAAGGGACAGTAGTTGTTATCAAAAAATGACCTTCAACCCTACCTCAGCATATCAGCAAGAAATTAGAACAATTTTGGACCGAGCCTTTTTGGACGGGTTGATCAGTCTAGAGCTTAGGGACAATCTCTTACAATCTCGTACCTGAATTTCATAAGGTGGCGTGCATATATTTTATACCGAAGATTCACAAAAACTGCACTACCCCACCTGGACGACTGATCGTATCGGGTAATGGAAGTCTGTGCGAGATTGTGTCAAAGTATCTTGACTTTTATCTTAAACCCTTGGTTTCTGACCTCCCATCTTATGTGAAAGATACGAGTGATGATCTCAGAAAAATTGAGGGCATTCCCATCGAAGACGATATGTGACTGGTTAGCTTCGATGTCGAGTCCCTATATGCATCCATCCAACATCAGGATGGTATATGGGCTAGCCAGTCATATTTGATGATGTCCGATTATGATGAGAAATTTGTCAGCTTATTGGTTACTCTATTAAGATTTGCCCTAGAACATAATTATTTTATGTTCAAAGAGACCATTTATTTGCAAAAAAAGGAACGGCTATGGGGGCGGCGTTTGCCCCCTCATATGCCAATTTATTTTTGGGCATGTGGGAAAGGGACATCTTTTTCACCCGCCCTGTAGCTTTCATTGAAAAGGTCCTGTTCTGGGCCCACTATATAGATGACATCTTGATGATATGGCAGGGGACAGAACAGGACCTTTTTAGCTTCCTGAACATACTTAATAACAACTCTATCAATGTCAGGCTCACGTGCAAATACAGTTAGTCTGACATTGATTTTTTGGATATCAAAATTTTCAAAGGACCAGATGGGTTTTTACATACTGACATGTACCGGAAGGAAACAGCGGTAAATTCTATTCTGCACGCTGCTTCCTCACATCCTAAACCCTTAGTGGAAGGAATTCCAACTGGACAATTCCTTAGGGCTAAACGTATATGTTCAAGTGAAGAAGCATATCGGGGACAAGTGGAGGACTTAACATTGAGAATTGCATCTAGAGGTTACTCTAGACGCAGTATCAATAGAGGAATGAGAAAAGCCAGTCGGGCTAAGCGGGTAGATTTACTTGTTCAAAAGAAGAAGCCCATAGAAACACAAAAAGTTAGATTTATCTTCTCGCTTAATGACAAGTGGCATGAAATGAGGCAGGCCTTGGAGAAATACTGGCCAATCCTCATGACTAGAGTTGAGCGAAACGGGTCGAAAAAATTCAAAAGTCGCCGACTTTTGGCAAAGTCGGGTTTCATGAAACGAAACCCGACCCTAGGATGAGGTCGGCCACGAGGTCGGCGACTTACGCGCCAAAGTCGCGTTTCAAAAGTTTGTTTTGCACTCTTTTTCAGCCAATCAGGATCCACGGACACTGTGGGCAACGTGATGACATAGGCACGGGTCACCACCATCTTTCAGAAGGGCATGCAAGTGATTGGCTTGCTTTGGTGGGCATCACAGGGGGTATAAAAGGGCGTGCACGCCGACCGCCATCTTACTTCTGCCGATCTTAGCATAGGGAGAGGTTGCTGCTGATTCTGTAGGGAGAGCGTTAGGCAGGGAAGAAGACAGAAAAACTGCTTCTGCTGCTAGCGATTTGGCCTGCACAACACACCAGTCACTGTGTGTGCAGTGCAAAGGGAGGCTATATAGTGGTGTATCAGTGGTGTTGGTTGTTGGGCTGCCTTCTAAGGCTTCCTGACAGGCTGGCATTGCTGTTTACCCACTGCTCCGCAAACTGCTTTTTTAAAAGCAATCCAATCTCCCTTATCCTCTAGTCACTTTGGTCACAGCTGCGCCATCGAGCCTGTCACATAGCGCTCAGATATTCATTGGGCCTCACACAATCCAAAAGTGTCCAGTGTCCAAAAGTGTGTGCAGAGATTCAAAATCTCACTTATCCTCTAGTCACTTAGGTCACAGCTGTGCCATCGAGCCTGTCTCATAGTGCTCAGATATTCATTGGGCCTCACACAATCCAAAAGTGTCCAGTGTCCAAAAGTGTGTGCAGAGATTCAAAATCTCCCTTATCCTCTAGTCACTTAGGTCACAGCTGTGCCATCGAGCCTGTCTCATAGTGCTCAGATATTCATTGGGCCTCACACAATCCAAAAGTGTCCAGTGTCCAAAAGTGTGTGCAGAGATTCAAAATCTCCCTTATCCTCTAGTCACTTAGGTCACAGCTGTGCCATCGAGCCTGTCACATAGCGCTCAGATATTCATTGGGCCTCACACAATCCAAAAGTGTCCAGTGTCCAAAAGTGTGTGCAGAAATTCAAAATCTCCCCTGTCCTATAGACACCTTGTACCTTGTTTTACATACTATATAGTTTGTTGGATTTTGTCTACATTTCTACCAAAAATGAGGAAGGCTGGTGGAAGAGGCCGTGGAATTGGGCAGGGGTTGGCAGCTGGTAATGATGGTGTTGGTGGTGGATCTGATGGTAGTGGCAAGAGCAAAATAGGACCGAATGCAGGAGGTGTTGAGCCTGCGTCATCGTCTGGCTACATAAGGCCTCGAACGCTTAGTTTTCTAGGAGTTGGCAAACCGCTTTTAAAGCCAGAGCATCAGGAAAAAGTTTTGTCTTACATTGCTGACTCAGCCTCCAGCTCTATCGCCTCCTCTTCTTCAGTTGTAAAAAGTAAAAGCACTGAGTCGTCATTGGAGGCTCATGTTCATGAACCACACCTTTCCTTGTGTCCTTCACCCCAACCAAGATTGAAGGATGACGCAGGCCATATTACTGATTACTCCATGGAGCTGTTTTCACATACCATGCCTGGATTATCAAGTGAAATGGTGAATTACCCAGGCCAAGATGAATCTGACATGGAGTGCACTGATGCACAGCCGCTGATGGATGATTCTGCTGGTACATTCACTCAGAGCACTACATTGTCCTCGCAGTGTACAGAGCCAGATTCTGACCCTGATGAGACTCAGGTGCCCCTTCCTGCACACTATACCACCATACACGGTGACACAGAGGAAGGTGCACATGACATAGAAGAGGAGGTGATGGATGACCCAGTTGTTGACCCAGATTGGCATCCATTGGGGGAAGAGGGTGCTGCTTCCAATAGCTCAGATGAGGAGCATCCACAGCAGACATCGACATCGCAACAGCTGTTATCTGGCAGGCCCGGAGCACTCCAAAGACAGGTTCCAAACATCAAAAGAGTTGCTGGACAGCTTGTCCAGAGGGTCAAAAGATCACAGCGTGCTAGGCCGCAAAATGTCTGCCAAAGTAGGAAGAGTGCAGTGTGGCACTTTTTTGAACAAAATCCTCATGATCAGGCCAAGGTTATCTGTAAGAAGTGCGCAAAGACCTTTAGCCGAGGGAAAAATCTGAAAAATTTGAATACCAGTTGCATTCTTAGACATTTAACCAGCATTCACTTGCAAGCGTGGACACAACACCAAACCTCAAGTGCCACATGTGCAACTGATCACAACGAAGGTAGTCAGCAACGCTACATTGTTTCCCCCACTGTAAGCCCACCGGTTAGCACAGCAGCAAATGTTGAGGTGTCGTTGCAAGGCCACAGCAGTCAGGGAATCCCACTGTTATATCAACGAAAGACTGATTCTAGGCCATCAGAAAGAACACCAACTCCATCACCATCATCAACCCTCTCTCAGTCCGCCCTGTCCACCGCTACTTCCACCATATGCAGCTCTCAAGTCCAGCTCACCCTCCCAGACACTATGCGTAGGTCAAGAAAGTACTCAGTCTCTCATCCGCGTACACTGGGTTTGAACGCCCACATTGCCAAACTAATCTCGTTTGAGATGATGCCCTTTCGGTTGGTGGAAAGCACAGCTTTCCGCGAACTCATGGCCTATGCAGTACCACACTATGACCTACCCAGTCGCCACTTCTTCTCTCGCAAAGCCATCCCAGCCCTCCACCATCATGTGAAAGACCGCATTGTCCATGCACTCAAGCAGTCAGTGAGCGGAAAGGTGCACCTCACTACTGATGCATGGTCCAGTCGGCATGGCCAGGGCCGTTACGTGTCCATCACTGCGCACTGGGTTAATGTGGTGGATGCAGGGTCCACAGGGGACAGCGGTGGTGGGACAGTGCTGCCTAGCCCACGGTATAGGAAACAGTTGGCTGTAGGCGTTCCACCCTCCTCCTCCTCCAGAAGCGAAAGCTCGTCCACAGAGCGCAGTCGTACGAGCACTCCATCTGCAGCTGCCACTGTTGCACACGATGTGTCCCCCTATCGAGCAGCTAGTGGAAAGCGTCAGCAGGCTGTGTTGCAGATGATGTGTTTGGGCGACAGACATACCGCCGAGGTGCTGGCCGAGTACTTGAAGCGACAAACTGAGTCATGGCTGGGCAGTGTACATCTTGAGGCAGGCAAGGTAGTTAGTGATAACGGCCGTAATTTTGTGGCAGCCATAGCCCTTTCAAAACTCAGCCACATACCTTGCTTGGCTCACACCTTGAACCTGGTGGTGCAGTGCTTCCTCAAAAATTATCCGGAGTTAACAGCCCTGCTCCAGAAGGTGCGAAGACTGTGCGCGCACATCCGCCGGTCGCCTGTACACTCCGTTCGTATGCAGAAGCTGCAGCAATTGCTCCACCTTCCCAACCACCGCCTCATTATCGACATTGCAACAAGGTGGAACTCCACCCTGCACATGGTGGAGCGGCTGTGCGAGCAGAGGCAGGCCATAATGCATTTGTGGGAGGATACACGGCCAGGCACTTTGAGAGCAGACATGGAGTTGACAGGTGTGCAGTGGTCGAAGCTGAAAGACCTCTGTAAAGTCCTTCAGTGTTTTGAGGAATGCACACGGCTGGTAAGCGCAGACGACGCCATCCTAAGCATGAGCATCCCACTTATGCGTCTGCTCATGCAAACTTTGACGCACCTTAAGGAGCAGGCGTCTGCAGCCAATGTTGATGAGGAGGAAGAGGAGGAGGGAATCCTTGATGACATTCAGCCATTGTCTGCTCAGGGACCTCTCCTGGACGAGGTGGAGGAAGAAGAGGAGGAGGAGGATGATGATGGGGATGATTACTTAGGGGAGGAGGATGCATCTCGTGGGGCAAGTGAAAATGTTGGCGTGGCAAGGTCTGGTACAGGGTTTGTGCGTGACTGGAGGGATGTGGATTTGCCAGAAAGTGCTCCTCCAACCAGCACTCGCAGTGCATCATTGACACCGGGAACATTGGCCCACATGTCAGATTATGCCTTGCGGATCCTAAAAAGGGACCCCCGCATTGCCAAAATGATGAACGATGACGACTACTGGTTGGCCAGCATCCTGGATCCACGCTATAAAGGCAAATTACAAAACATCATGCCACAGGAGAACCTTGACCTAATATTGGCTAATAAACAAGCAACTCTGGTAAATCGGTTGCTTGAGGCATTCCCCGCACACAGCAGCGGTGATGGTTCTCACACGAGCCGTACGGGCCGGGGGCAGCTTGGCAGAGGTGTTCGTGGTGCACACAGCAGAAGTGGCGTTGGAGACAGGGGTTTCATGACAATGGTGTGGACTGATTTTTCAAATACCGCTCACACAACTGGTAATACTGCATCGATGGAAAGTGACAGGAGACAGCAGTTGTCAACCATGGTTACAAACTACTTTTCCTCCCATATCGATGTTCTCCCACACAGGTCATTCCCCTTTGACTATTGGGCCGCTAAACTGGACACCTGGCCTGAATCGGCCCAATATGCCTTACAGGAGCGCGCTTGCCCAGCTGCAAGTGTGCTATCGGAAAGAGTCTTCAGTGCAGCTGGATCAATCCTGACAGAAAAATGGACCCGTCTGTCAACCCAAAATGTGGATGATCTAACCTTCATTAAAATGAACCATGCATGGGTTTCCAAGGATTTTGTCCCACCTTCCCCTGATGACACATAGGGTGACAGAAAAATGGCTTGCTTTGGTCCACCTCTTCCTGGGACTTGACCTATTTCGCCTTTTGCATCAGCTGAATGTCCAACATCAACATATGCCACTTTCTAAAACTCCCTAACTGTGCTGCCTCCCCCCCATGGCCAGGGTCACCACCTAGAGCACGACACCGTGCGAGTGCCGTTGCCCTGGACAGGTGGGTAGGCCGACTCTTGGGCGCGGGCACTGGCACAGGGTCCCTCATAGTGCAATCAAGTGTCTCTGACGGTGGTGGTGCACACCCGCCGTCAGACACACCGCTGTACTATGAGGGGCCCAGTGCCAGTACCGACGCCTACGAGTGGGCCCCCCTTGCTTGGGCAGGGCCCCAGCATTTGCAATCTTTACCTCTCCCTGCTCCTCCGCTGTGTAATCTGGGCCGTCAAATCCATACTGTGCCTGACACCGTCTGAGCCTGCCTCCTGAGACATATATTTTGAATGTGTACGCTATCCATACATGTTATCCGGGGATACGGTACCCTTTCTAACCTTTGTGCAATCACGTGCAATCCATACTGGGCCTAACACCGTCTGAGCCTGCCTCCTGAGACATATATTTTGAATGTGTACGCTATCCATACATGTTATCCGGGGATACGGTACCCTTTCTAACCTTTGTGCAATCACGTGCAATCCATACTGGGCCTAACACCGTCTGAGCCTGCCTCCTGAGACATATATTTTGAATGTGTACGCTATCCATACATGTTATCTGGGGATACGGTACCCTTTCTAACCTTTGTGCAATCACGTGCAATCCATACTGGGCCTAACACCGTCTGAGCCTGCCTCCTGAGACATATATTTTGAATGTGTACGCTATCCATACATGTTATCCGGGGATACGGTACCCTTTCTAACCTTTGTGCAATCACGTGCAATCCATACTGGGCCTAACACCGTCTGAGCCTGCCTCCTGAGACATATATTTTGAATGTGTACGCTATCCATACATGTTATCCGGGGATACGGTACCCTTTCTAACCTTTGTGCAATCACGTGCAATCCATACTGGGCCTAACACCGTCTGAGCCTGCCTCCTGAGACATATATTTTGAATGTGTACGCTATCCATACATGTTATCCGGGGATACGGTACCCTTTCTAACCTTTGTGCAATCACGTGCAATCCATACTGGGCCTAACACCGTCTGAGCCTGCCTCCTGAGACATATATTTTGAATGTGTACGCTATCCATACATGTTATCCGGGGATACGGTACCCTTTCTAACCTTTGTGCAATCACGTGCAATCCATACTGGGCCTAACACCGTCTGAGCCTGCCTCCTGAGACATATATTTTGAATGTGTACGCTATCCATACATGTTATCCGGGGATACGGTACCCTTTCTAACCTTTGTGCAATCACGTGCAATCCATACTGGGCCTAACACCGTCTGAGCCTGCCTCCTGAGACATATATTTTGAATGTGTACGCTATCCATACATGTTATCCGGGGATACGGTACCCTTTCTAACCTTTGTGCAATCACGTGCAATCCATACTGGGCCTAACACCGTCTGAGCCTGCCTCCTGAGACATATATTTTGAATGTGTACGCTATCCATACATGTTATCCGGGGATACGGTACCCTTTCTAACCTTTGTGCAATCACGTGCAATCCATACTGGGCCTAACACCGTCTGAGCCTGCCTCCTGAGACATATATTTTGAATGTGTACGCTATCCATACATGTTATCCGGGGATACGGTACCCTTTCTAACCTTTGTGCAATCACGTGCAATCCATACTGGGCCTAACACCGTCTGAGCCTGCCTCCTGAGACATATATTTTGAATGTGTACGCTATCCATACATGTTATCCGGGGATACGGTACCCTTTCTAATCTTTGTGCAATCACGTGCAATCCATACTGGGCCTAACACCGTCTGAGCCTGCCTCCTGAGACATATATTTTGAATGTGTACGCTATCCATACATGTTATCCGGGGATACGGTACCCTTTCTAACCTTTGTGCAATCACGTGCAATCCATACTGGGCCTAACACCGTCTGAGCCTGCCTCCTGAGACATATATTTTGAATGTGTACGCTATCCATACATGTTATCCGGGGATACGGTACCCTTTCTAACCTTTGTGCAATCACGCGCAATCCATACTGGGCCTAACACCGTCTGAGCCTGCCTCCTGAGACATATATTTTGAATGTGTACGCTATCCATACATGTTATCCGGGGATACGGTACCCTTTCTAACCTTTGTGCAATCACGTGCAATCCATACTGGGCCTAACACCGTCTGAGCCTGCCTCCTGAGACATATATTTTGAATGTGTACGCTATCCATACATGTTATCCGGGGATACGGTACCCTTTCTAACCTTTGTGCAATCACGTGCAATCCATACTGGGCCTAACACCGTCTGAGCCTGCCTCCTGAGACATATATTTTGAATGTGTACGCTATCCATACATGTTATCTGGGGATACGGTACCCTTTCTAACCTTTGTGCAATCACGTGTAATCCATACTGGGCGTGAGAACGGCTGGTGAGCTGTTAAGCAAGCTACAGCACCTGTGGTTTGCACACGTAAGTTTTTCATTTTTTCAGGAATGACGGTTAGGCCTAATTCCGGAACTGCAGTTGACCTGCACTTACTGGGAAATCATTGTTCGCGGGTAATAATTGTAATCAGTGATCCCCATCACTAACGTTGTTCAGCGGGTTATCTGCACCTGTAAGCGACAAACGCTGGCCTTTTCAGTGTAGCGCACATGCAGCCACGGACATGTAAGGGCATGACACACCAGTTATTGGCCAATCTCATGTTCCAGAGCCTCACGTGTCCCTCTAGTAAGCCGGACTCGGACCGCGGGGCATGACGGAGTCTCGTTCGTTAACGGAATTACGCTTGCAATGTGTGCATCTGTTCTGTAGCTGGCATGGTTGAGGTTTCCCAGGTGGAGTCGAATTTAACTGTAGGCTCCACTCCTGGTGGTGCCCTTCTGGACATTCCTTTAAGGTTCAGCTTTGCAACCATACTGCCCACGTAAAACAAACAATATGCCTTCATGAACGCTGTTTGGAGGGTCATGACTTGTGGGAATAACGCCGCCCAATCAGTTAACCTGCTAGAGAGATCCTTCGTTGCTCCCAAGCATGACATCACACTCCCTAGGAGGAAGGTAATGCCACTGTGGCGACCGTACTCCTGGGGGCGACACAAGTGCACTGATGCCCAGCCACTGCTCGATGAATCTGCTGGTACATTGACCCAGACCACTACATTCCCCTCGTACGCTACACGGCCTGAATCTGACCATGATGAAACTCAGGTTACCCTTCCCATATACAGTTCCATCTTACACGGTGACAAAGAGGAAGCTGCAGATGAAAGTGCAGGTTCGGCCCACCCGCCATCAGACACACCACCGTACTATCGGGGGCCCTGTGCCAGTGCCGTCGCCAACGAGTGGGCCCCCCTGCTTGCTCAGGATCACAGCACTTGCAAGGTTGAAATACTGTGCAGTGAGATGGAAGATGGGGACGACGAGGAGTCCAGACTAGTACAGGGATTCCCTAGCGAGGAGACTTATTTAATTGTTTTCAATGTTGGGACAGCAATTTTTGGGGAGCACGTTACTCTGGAGAATGATAGATGGGGCCCACCATACACTGGAACATTCCAAAGGTGGACATCAGACACTGGAGCAGCATTTACAGGGCCCATTATATACTAGAGCATTAGAAATGGGGCCCATTATGTTTGGAGCATTATTTGGGCCCATAAGACAGTGGAGCTTCATCCATGGGGACCAACATATACTGTAGCATTATGTGGAGCTCATCATATACTGTTTCAAACATTATATGGGACCAATGATTCTGTATGGAGAAATAGATGGGCCTCGTCATGAGATGTAAAAAGTGAAGTATTTTTCATTGTACTATACCGCTATTTCTCTGCCGTATCGGAGCATGATGAGTTTTGGTATGTGTTAAAGGGGCGCTCTTTCGCCCAGGGCACATGAAAACCTGGAGCCAGCCCCCCCCCACAACTTTAGCCAAATAACCCCCATTTTTCAGTGCGTAACTTGTATTATGAAGTTAATTAAGGTTGACAAGCTTAAGTAAGAAGAATTGATGCTTTTGGCATTCAAATGGGCACTGTAGGTGTGTTTCCTGTCCTCCTCTCACTGCCGACTTTTATTCCCCATTGACTTACATTGGGTTTCGTGTTTCGGGACGACCCCGACTTTTCCCTATAATCGGACGATCTTGCTCGACCCGACTTTTGGAAAAGTCGGGTTTCACGAAACGAAACGCGACCCTAAAAAACCAAAAGTCGCTCAACTCTACTCATGACCGATCGAATTTTGTAAAAATATGTCCCTCGACATCCTTCCATCACATATAGGAGATCAAGAAACCTCCGGGACAAGTTAGTGCACAGCTACCATGGTGGCCAAAGGCCTGAGAAAATATTTGGATCTAAGGGTCCAAAGTGGGGATTTTTTCCCTGCAAAGAATCTATTGCATGTCCTAACATGATACAGGCATTTTCCTTTCTGTCCAGCGATGGTTGTAAAACATACAACATCACACAGCACATTACTTGCAATTCTATCGGTGTAGTATACTAAGCCGTGTACCCGTGTGAAAAAATATATGTTGGCATGACTTCTAGACCCTTAAAAACTAGAGTAAGAGAGCATTACAGGGACATCAAAAATGCCTCTGATACTGAGGATAACACCACTCTCAAACCAGTTCCGAGACATTTTAAGTTGTTCCATGAGAGTAATCCTAAATTACTTAGGGTCTGTGGTATAGATAAGGTCCACATTGACCAGCGTGGTGAAAATTGGAGGAAAAAACTGGCCCAAATAGAAGCTGAATGGATATATAAGTTGGGAACGGTTCAACCAAAAGGACTAAATGAGGTTTTGAGCTTTGCCCCATTTCTGTAAGATGTTTGTAAGTGTATGTTCTTGGTTTACATGTTTTTAATTATTTTTATTTGTAGTTTCATTTGTGTATCGTCTTTTATTTTCTGTCATCGCTACATGGTATGCATGGATAACGGGCTGGGATGCCAGCGATTCAAGCAAGTCGGTGGAGAAATCGTAGTGTTATTGTCATGTCGGACGCTGTTCACACCACAGCGTCCGGCAGGCAGAGGTAGTTCTACCTCCAGCCACTATAGCCTCAGTGGCGCCGGCCTGATCTTCAGGCTCTCGGGGGTTAATCCTGCTGGAGACCAGGTTGGATGGTTAGTCACGCCCACGGTCTTTAAATAGTCATGCTGGCCTATGGGCGTCGCCGATTATAGCTTGTGTTTCATACCAAGTGGTTCCGGTCTGGAGTGGAGGTGTTGCAGAGAGAGAGATTCGTATCTGGTGTCGTATGATCCGTTGTTATCCTTTCTCCTTCCCATATTTGTGTTTAGTTGTGCCCTGTTCACATTACTGTATAGACCTGTGTGTATGCGGCGCGGTGCAGTTTAAGTTCTCCCTGTCTGTCATTATATTGTGTGGGGGCTTTGGTGGTGTGTCTCCTCACTGGGTGGAGGGTGGAGAGTTAAGTGCAGGGCTGAGCAGGAGACAAGGAAAGGGTGGAGGCTCAGGCATTTGCACCATCAGCAAAAACTCTGGGTTGAGGGTCAGACAGGGTTTCCCCTAGTTATAGGGACATCACAGGGCCCCCGGGTATTACAGCCTTAGTGGGACTAAGCCCCACGTTACAGTTATTTCTTATTGGATAATACCCGGAAGGAATTGATCTATATCCATGAGGAATCGAGAGGAAACCTGATTGATCAGCGGCCTTTTTCTTTGGTCCTCTATATGTATACAAGCAAGAGATTCTTAATTGGAAAACTTCCATATATTTGTATGATTCCCTCTCTGGGCTCGTAACATTATATTGTACATCTTTTGGAGGGATCGGCCCCTATATTCTGTTATATTATGTGTTGAAAAGTTTGTAACATATTGAGGATCGGTGGATACCTTAGGCTGCAGTGTATTCTGTTTATGCGAATAATTTCTTTATGAGATCCCTAATTATTGGCATAATCGAAATAACAATATTGAATTTATCCTTTTTGGGATTCCAACATATGTATTGCACATGTGAATCTTGTAGGAATTGGTCCCTATACTATGCCATATTATATGATATATAAAAGATTTTTTTTTAATTTTTGAAACATTTTTTGTATTGATATTTGGTGGATTGCTGGTTGTATGGATCTCCTATATACACCATGGCAAGATGATTTATATATATATATATGCACGTTATGTATCCGTGTTTGAAAACTCTCCATCTGCTAGTATAAGTATATAGTGACATTGAATTCCTTGCACATTGTCCCTCTGTTGTAGCATTCAGCGTACCGTGCACACTCTGCATGCGTGTATGAAAACTCTCCGTCTGCTAGTATAAATATATGGTGACATTGAATCCCTTGCACATTGTCCCTCCGTTGTAGCATTCAGCGTACCATGCACACTCTGCGTGGACACGTTCACTGGACGGGCTAAGACCGCCTCTCTGCCCTGACACGCCGGGCGAAGGAGTGGCTTGCCGGTCTGTGACGTCATCCTGCAGCGTGGTGCGTTGCCTTGGTAGCGCGTTCTCCCTGGCCTGGCTCTGTCGCCTCCACATCATGACGTGTCTGATGGGGGAGTGGCCGTGTGGCCGGGAAGCGCGCACCATGATGACGTTACACGCCGGGCGCTATGCGATCTCACATATGTAAGAGATTTTATACAATTATGCCACTATATATGTCTATATGTACCTTGTAGCCTCATTCACTTACCTCCCAGGACGAAGCTAAGGTGAAACGCGCGTCGGGGACCGCGGTATCACAGGTCATATGTTCGTTTCTTACTTCTCAGGGGTTGTTGTCATACACTCAGAATAGGGGCACTGTAGCCATGTGAGCACCAATGTGGATCTCTATGTGTATTTCTTTGGCAGCACTCAACTTTGAGCACACACTGCTAGACACTTTTTGTGTCATTAGACTATTATGGCTTAACATTTAGTGCTAATGCATTGTACTATATACTCTCTGCTTATAATCTATTTTGTTATACAGATTGAATTTTGTGATATGCTCATGTAGATTGCAGAGAGTTTTTCTACAGTTATTTCATAATTATTGCTTTGGCCAATTTTAACTCTTAAAACACGTTGTTGTATATGCTATTAGAGCATCTTGGCCTAGCATTACTGCCAATGCAGGGTATTACATCCTCTCTGCCTATAATTTACTTTCTTATATATCTCCATGCTGGTGACACACATGTTGGTATTTGTTGCAGTATATTTTACATGGGGTATATGTTTTTGTGCCTCCTTTACCAGATGTACTATATTATGACTTTTTGATATATGATTCGTACCCCTTGGTGCATTTTTAATACTCTATGAAGACATATGTACCCGTGATATCTATTTGGACATCCATCTCTTTTTACAATTGTCTGTGTCTTTTGTATGTATTTCAATAAAGCAATGTGTATTTTATGGCAATATGCTTCCATGATCTGTTTGGTATATATATTTGTTGGGAAGTGCCATTTTTTTCAGTGCCCCCCATATATGTTCTCTCATCCTGGCCCCATATATCTAAATCCTGCCCCCCCATATGCCTCCATCCTCTCCCCATATATGTCCTCTCATCCTAGCGCCAAAATACTGTATCTCCATCATGGCACCCCATATGAAAGGCTCACATATTTGTCATCTTATCCTCGTCCCATATGTCTCCAACTTGCCCCCTTCATATGTCTCCATCCTTCCCTCATATATGTCCTCTCATCCTGGCCCCATATGTCTCCATACTGCCCTCTCATCCTGCTCCCTACAAGTCTCCATCCTACCCCCCATGTGTCTCCATCCTGCCCCCTATATGTGTCCATCCACTCCCCATATGTTCTAACATCTTGCGTACCCATGTGTCTCGAACCTGCCCCCCCATATATGTCCTCTCATCCTGCTGCCCTCCCCATATGTCTACTCATATTGCAGATTTCAGTGAACACCCCCAGAAGAAGCTTTTGTGAAACGGCATAGGAGTTAGGGATGTGCTACTGCCCTATTCTTTTTCAAAGTTCTCTCATTCCCAACCATTTTAGGTGATGTACCTTTCTTTTTATTGGTGTTTCTCTATGGCATCTTAAAAACAACTTAAAAGGAAAAACAGGGTGGGAATAAACCTCAAAACACAGCAGAAAAAAGGCAGAGCTGTTTACCTGTCCAGGCCTCCAAACAAATGCACTAACAGGATGCAGTGGACCCATTTAACACAGGTGCAAGAATACCGATGAGACAACCACTCTCAGCCTGCCAATCCATGGAGGAGGTGGTTTCTTGGCATATTAATGCACAAAAAAGATCTGCATGCAGCGCTGTTCACATACAGGTGTTACAGAGCATCTGCTTACAGCCTATTGGTGGTGCCCATACTCTTAGATCAGGTGGGCTGCCCAGTGCTATCCAAAATGCATCCCGTGTGAACATACACCACAGTTTACGGAGCCAAATGGGCCTAGCTGCACCCTGAAAAATAAAGTGTAAAAAACACATACAAAAATATGTGAGGTATTAGTTGATATTATGGCCAAAATATGCAAGCTCGCAATCCATGTCAAGGGTCCTCACGCTTGAGAGTTCTATCACTAAACAGCAAATCACAAAAAGAGGACTTAAAAATCCTCCAAACAATTCATAAAACAGCAGAAAAAAGGCAGAGATGTTAACCTGTCCAGGCCGCCAAACAAATGCACTAACAGGATGCAGTGGACCCATGTAAAATAGGTGCAAGAATGCCGATGAGACAACCACTCTCAGCCTGCCAATCCATGGAGGGGATGGTTGCTTGGCATATTAATGCACAGAAAAGGTCTGTATGCGGTGCTGTTCACATACAGGTTATGCAGAGCTCCTGGCTTGGTGTCTGTTCAGACGGGATGCATTTTGGATAGCACTGGGCCTGATCTAAGAGTATGGGCGTCACAAATAGGCTGTAAGTCAGATGCTCTGCATCACCTGTATGTGAACAGCACCGCATACCGACCTTTTCTGTGCATTAATATGCCAAGCAACCACCTCCTCCATGGATTGGCAGGTTGAGAGTGGTTCTCTCATCGGCATTCTTGCACCTGTGTTAAATGGGTCCACTGCATCCAGTTAGTGCATTTGTTTGGAGGCCTGGGCAGGTAAACATCTCTGCTTTTTTTCTGCTGTTTTTTGAGTTTTATTCCCAGCCTGTTTTTCTTTTTATGTTGTTTTTAAATTTATATTAATATATCATAATTTTATTACTTCCGCTGGAACCACTTTGTTTTCCTTGGCAGGAAAATACTGCTATTATGCATAGTGTATTATAATGCAAATACATTGTAGCCGTAAAATAAATAGTAATTGTGATCCTTCTATGACATTTTGACATTTACCATGATAAATTATACTCTAACCCTGTTTGTCAGCTATAATAATGTCATATCTCATAGTTCAACAAATGATGGCATTAGGAGATGTGTCATAACTCCAGTAATACCATCATGAAAATGTAATTAGCGACATCATTATAATAACTCATAGATTTGCAGGAATTCACTCATACTTGAAACTGGCAATTACGGCTTTGTACAAGGGTGTTCGAAAATGACCTAATGCTCAGGTTCTTCCTGGATCAAATCATGTATCTACAGCAAAGGTGTTCTGTAACGTACGGATGATATACAAATGTCATGTTCAGGGACCCCCCCGAATCAATAAGATATCACCTATCTAGTGGATAGATGATAACTTATTTTCACCAGAGAACCCCTTTAGGTCAAAAAAATTGGGAGTGGTTTGGGTTTATTGCATTCAAACAGTAATGTAATTCAGAATTGAGCCCCTGTGCAAGAAACATATATGAGATCGGTTATCTTTGCCAGCATGTTTATATCAGCACAATGCCATGTGTAGATATAATAATTAAGTGCATATAGGTGCATTTATCTTCATTATTTAATAAATGTAAATTATTTAACAGAGATTACATGTGAGCAGCACTTAGTCATTTGATTTTTAAAGGTAACAAGTCACCAAATAAATATTTCACATATTGTTGTGGCAGATTCTGAATCTGAAACAGATTGATGTAGGATTTTTTGGCAAAAGTCAACAAAGTGTTGAGTGTCATGTCAAGTCAAAATAAATATTCTAAAACCTTTTCATAATTTATTGAGAATGGCATAAAAAATGCTAAATTATGATATTTACAAAAAATAATCATGGAGTTAAAATATCAAATAATTAATAAAAAAAAATAGAGAATTACCTCCTCACAAACAGATTGCAATTGGTCCACTACATTCCAGCTAGTATAATAAGATGGCGCCGTAGTGCAACTCTGGCGTCACACTGCACAGGCGCCGCCCATCCTGTCTATGGACAAAAGGATGCATCCACCATTATATAGATAGAATATCTTTTGTCAGGGCTTTTGTCTGAATCACGTACTTCAGAGATTTAAGTGGAAACACCAATATAAATGCTAAACGTAAACCACAGAGTAATTGTGAAATTAGCCTTATTACGATCTTTAGGAGGAAGATTACAGATTGAAGGAATCAACAGCAGTTCAAAAATTGATTATATTTTTATTTTTTACGGTATAAATGATAGATGGCTTTATTGTTCAGTTTAGTACAATTACAGCTATACCAGACTTAGGACAGTCTCACACTTCCAGATAATTCCGGTACCGGAAAAAAACGGTACCAGAGCTATCCATGTCTGTGTATGCGTGTGGATACATGGTACTTCCGTGTGGCACATGTGTGGCAACTGTGTGCTGCATCAGGACCACACAGACGGCCGCCAGGGAAGAATCGCTATAGTAAGCACTGTTCCACTGCGGCTGGTGCTGAATGCGGCTCTCATTCTTCTCTCTTGTTCTTCCGACAACAGGGTGCTGTTTTTCTCAGGCTTTATAAGGGGCCATTGATCTTGCCCCCCCAGCCTAAAAACAGCAGCCCGCAGCTGCCCAGAAAAGGCGCATCTATTAGATACGCCTATTCTGGAGCCTTGTCGGGCTCTTCCCACTTGCCCTGTAGCAGTGGCAAGTGGGGTTAATAAGGGGTTAATGTCACCTTACTATTATTAGTATCAGCTGATGGAGCCAAGTGGGGACTTGTTTTTTGCTAGGCAAAATGACATCTTCAGCAATACCATTTTTATTTATTATTATTATTATTTATGAATGGCTTTTTGATTGCATTTTATTACAGTTGTTTGGCAGTATGATGAAAAAGCATTATTTTTCAATATTCTTCTTTTTTTGATACATATGTAGAGTCGGTGGGCCGGGCTGGGGGGTGGTCCCTCTGTTTACCGTGCAGTGACGTACAGACACAAGATGAGGCAGGTTTCGGGTGCAACAGGTCCAAGTTTATTCGTGCTCTCGCTGTCCGACTGACGGTCCCCACAATACAACACAGTACCTTCCTCACGGCCCTCCGTGTCCAGGGCCGCTTCACACACCGTACTTTTCACCTGGGACGTATATGTACATCCCGTACCTTTTTCACTCTTCGACGCTCTTGTCAGCTCCATCACTGTGGCTGCCGTAGGCGTGTACACCAACAGTAATTTCACTGGTCAAACGTCGTACCCAAATACGGTGTCCTACACCCGGTGTCTCGTCTATACTGTGGTTCTTCCTTTCAGGACCATCCCCTGACTTTCTCTCTCCTCAGTCTCCCTGGTTTGGTTTCCCTCGCAGTCCACGAACTGTCGTAGTCCTCCTGTCACTGGAGCTACCCCTGGGGACTGGAACTTTCTGGAACTCTCCTTCAAATTTATATCTTTCCTGGTTCCCTGTAACTCTGCCCCCCATGACCAACGGTTTCCTAAGCCCTAAGCTGATGTCAAGTCCTTTGCTCACACTCCACCCTGCCCTCTAATGGTAAACCCAAGGTACTGCACGTCCACTACACTTTCTCAGCTGTTGTCCCACTGTAGTAACTGACACCTGTCTAAACTGTGCAAACCTTCCTTTCTCCATTCTGACAAGTCCGTCCGTCCGTCAGGTCACCTTCCCTAGACATACATAAATGTGAGTTTTTATTGGTGTAACATTTTTTAGAACTTTTTTTGGTTCTTTATTTTGTGTGTGCGGAGGGCTTTTACAGTTTTAGATTTTTTTACCTTTTTTCTTAGCGGGGACTTTAACTTTTATTTATCTGATCACTAATGAATTGCAACTCCAGATGCTGATCTGCACATCCCTCTCTAATATTCCACGTGCTTACCCAACTGCACTGTACTTAGCAGTATTGCTCAGCCATAGATTTGGTTAGTCGAATCTACCTCACCGGGTGAGAGGTAACAATAGATGAAACATTCTTTTTACAGCATGGTCTACAGAAGACAAGACCCTTATATTAGTTACCAAGTCAAGTTAAACATACCAAATATTTGCTGGTAGACTAAGGAAAGTTCAGCCTGGCACACATATGTAAATAGAGAAAAGATGACATGGAGTAGTTGATAGTTTACTGAAAAAGCCATTAAAGAAGAGATTCAGCAGCAGTTCGTTAATGGTTACAGGTAAATCTATGTTCTCCTAAGGGGCCACCAAACCTTTTCTTGACCTCTGACATCTGATGATGTTTCAGACTCATCACGAGGCACCCCTTAAGTGGCCTATGTATTCCAACTGTGTCATTTAGCAAGTACATTTACAAACCTCCCCTGTGTATTGTACCTTTTAAAATGTAGAAAATAGGTCATGACCTTTTCATCAAGTTTTCTCTCCTTCTATTTCTATTTCATTGTATACCTTTCAATTGGTCATTTATACATGAAATAATTTACCGTATCAGAAGATTGGTACTAATACTGCGGAACGCAAGTGATTAACCTCCGAGATGGTAAACCTCCATTTTACTGAAGGAATATGAAGAATGAATGAGAGGGAGAAAAGGGATTTATGAGAAATGAATAAATTCAGGCTTTGCTGAAAGCATAGCTATAAAAGTGGAAGCCACTTGAGTAGACTTGTTTATCACACCTCTGACACCCTGAGCCTGAGAGAAGTATCTGACTATGGTGAAATTGTGAGACAACGCAATGAGGGCAGCACACTATTAATACATACAGAAGACCATCATGGACACAAGCAAAAATAAGCAACATCGAAAACTCAAACAAAACTCATTGTGGGCACACAGCCTAAGGGCTCTTTCACACTGGCAAGTAGCCAGCATATAACTTGGACAAGTGCTGTCATGGCGCTACCATGACAGTGTGGAGCCAGAAGACCGCAGAGTCTGATTGCTCCTACTCCGGCGCTGAGAAGAAGAACTTATCCTTCATTTTAAATGTGTTTATTTCTTCTGATAGAACAGGGGTTACAAATGAAGGATTTTCCAGCTTCCAAAAAAATTCCAATTTATTGTGGATAAAACAACATGAAAAAATAGACAGCAGTTCACATGGTGTGAGATAAGGCTACGCGTTTCGAACAGAACACTGTTCTTTCTCAAAGCTGCTCAATACTGAGAATAGCATGATTAAATACTTGCTGCAACCAATAAGCACGGTGCAGCAATCACATGGTGAATAATTAGTAATCACATAAAATCACAAAAAAATCACAAAAAAAATCAATACAAATGCATACAAATTTACACATCATAACAAGGAAAAAATCCATATAAAATACAATAAGTGAGTAAAGATAGAGGAAAAGGAAAAAAGGGGGGGGACTCCTGTTTCCTTATAAGATATACAAACAGATCTAGTAATGGAACATTATCTCCTTTCTTGCATTTAGACCGTTAGGATAGCAGGTATTTAGACAAAATATCCAGTATGCTTCACGCATCATGAGCCGTCTTCTATTATCTCCTCCTCTTGCCGGTATATTCAGTCTCTCAATGCCAAAAGCCTGAAGAAACGCTGTGTCTCTATGATGATGATTAATAAAGTGCTTAGATGCAAATGACATAGAGCGATTCACACTAGTGGAAGAAACAATGGCAGTGATGTGTTCAGAGATACGAATTTTTAACATGCGTGTGGTACAACTGGAGCGCCCCGCAGGGCCTGGGGGTACTCGATACCGGGCCCGTCGATTTCCATGGGGGACGGTGTCACGGCGGTGGCAACCCAGTCCGTGGCCCAGAGGCGTCCAGTAATAAAATAGGGGAATGTTGTGTGGTATTTTTGTGGTCAAAAGATGAAAATTAAGTTATTAGATGGTGAAATACATGAACACCACCTGTGGTATTCTAGTCAGAGGTGACCAGCGCTGCGGTGTTGCTTCTCTGGGAAGGATGTTGGGCTCAGCTATGATGTTGTAGCCCTCCACAGGTAGGGCTGTAGTCCCAGGGCTAAGATGTTAAATAAACAGTAAAAGTGACTGTAAACGTTGGGGTGCAGAGAAATGAGAGACACAGAGAGGTGCAGTTTTTTTACCTTTTACTGGTAATAGGTTGCAGTCCGGACTACCACATACAGGTGATGGAATGAGTCCAGCTCGCCTGGAGGTATTCAGGGGATCCACCTTGCCATGTGGGAATTTAGGACCTTCCTTTCTGCGCTTTGTGTGTGGGTCTCCGCTGTATATAACTATGCTGCGACCCTCTATTCGTGATGGTTTCACTAACCTGTACGGCTGTCAGCGTGAGCCTACTCCACAGGTAATGTTCTCTTCACCGTCTTCCCCGGGCTCCTTATCCGCTGCCGTGCCCTAAGGTGATTAATGTGCACAGGAATTTACAATCCCCTGTACATTCAGGTTTGGCTATCAGGACTTACAGTTCCTGTCAGCCTAGGACTCTGATGTCCCTTTTCTCTTTATGAGCGCTTCACTCAGGGGTCTGCTATATGCAGTATTTTAGCTACCCTAGAGTCTCTCAGTCTCTGCTCTTGTCCTTTCCCTCTTCACAGGTCCGCTCTGCCAATCGAGCTCCTCTCAGATTAGCTCCCTGTCTTCATCTGACAGGATCTTCCAGAAAGATCTCTTTTACCTCACGTCCTCACGTTTAACTGTTGTCATTTCTCCTCACAGCTGTTTCGTTTCCATGACAACTCCCTCAGCTGATTTCTAGCTGACTCACCAACCCCCCCTGCTGGCCAGAATTTATAAGGAATCTCCCTTTTCTGACCTGCAGTAGGAAATTGTGATTAAATCTATGCTGCCTGGCATGGGGGTCCCTTTCTGCCTCCAAGCATGACTTCACCTCTTAGAGGGAGTCACTGTGACAACCGGACTCTGGGGTGTCACACAACCAACATATAAAAGATTACATTTTGTGCATTTAATAACATACAGTTGTGGCCAAAAGTATTGACACCCCTGCAATTCTGTCAGATAATACTCAGTTTCTTCCTGAAAATGATTGCAAACACAAATTCTTTGGTATTATTATCTTCATTTAATTTGTCTTAAATGAAAAAACACAAAAAGAATTGTCCTAAAGCCAAATTAGATATAATTCCACACCAAACATAAAAAAGAGGGTAGACAAAAGTATTGGCACTGTTCGAAAAATCATGTGATGCTTCTCTAATTTGTGTAATTAACAGCACCTGTAACTTACCTGTGGCACCTAACAGGTGTTGGCAATAACAAAATCAGACTTGCAGCCAGTTGACATGGATTAAAGCTGACTCAACCTCTGTCCTGTGTCCTTGTGTGTACCACATTGAGCATGGAGAAAAGAAAGAAGACCAAAGAACTGTCTGAGGACTTGAGAAACCAAATTGTGAGGAAGCATGAGCAATCTCAAGGCTACAAGTCCATCTCCAAAGACCTGAATGTTCCTGTGTCTACCGTGCGCAGTGTCATCAAGAAGTTTAAAGCCCATGGCACTGTGGCGAACCTCCCTAGATGTGGACGGAAAAGAAAAATTGACAAGAGATTTCAACGCAAGATTGTGTGGATGTTGGATAAAGAACCTCGACTAACATCCAAACAAGTTCAAGCTGCCCTGCAGTCCGATGGTACAACAGTGTCAACCCGTACTATCCGTCGGCATCTGAATGAAAAGGGACTGTATGGAAGGAGACCCAGGAAGACCCCACTTCTTACTCCGAGACATAAAAAAGCCAGGCTGGAGTTTGCCAAAACTTACCTGAAAAAGCCTAAAACGTTTTGGAAGAATGTTCTCTGGTCAGATGAGACAAAAGTAGAGCTTTCTGGGCAAAGGCATCAACATAGAGTTTATAGGAGAAAAAAGAGACATTCAAAGAAAACAACACGGTCCCTACAGTCAAACATGGCGGAGGTTCCCTGATGTTTTGGGGTTGCTTTGCTGCCTCTGGCACTGGACTGCTTGACCGTGTGCATGGCATTATGAAGTCTGAAGACTACCAACAAATTTTGCAGCATAATGTAGGGCCCAGTGTGAGAAAGCTGGGTCTCCCTCAGAGGTCATGGGTCTTCCAGCAGGACAATGACCCAAAACACACTTCAAAAAGCACTAGAAAATGGTTTGAGAGAAAGCACTGGAAACTTCTAAGGTGGCCAGCAATGAGTCCAGACCTGAATCTCATAGAAAACCTGTGGAGAGATCTAAAAATGGCAGTTTGGAGAAGGCACCCTTCAAATATCAGGGACCTGGAGCAGTTTGCCAAAGAAGAATGGTCTAAAATTCCAGCAGAGCATTGTAAGAAACTCATTGATGGTTACCGGAAGTGGTTGGTCGCAGTTATTTTGGCTAAAGGTTGTGCAACCAAGTAATAGGCTGAGGGTGCCAATACTTTTGTTTGGCCCATTTTTGGAGTTTTGTGTGAAATGATCAATGTTTTGCTTTTTGCTTCATTCTCTTTTGTGTTTTTTCATTTAAGACAAATTAAATGAAGATAATAATACCAAAGAATTTGTGTTTGCAATCATTTTCAGGAAGAAACTGAGTATTATCTGACAGAATTGCAGGGGTGTCAATACTTTTGGCCACAACTGTATACTATATTTTTGCTATTGCAATTAATAAGTTGTTGGATTTTGTATTGTTTTATATTACCACTATCATAAAATACATGTGTTGTCTCTGAATGGACACAAGTTCTACACCTTGCGGTACCGCAATGAAAAAACCCGCTGTATTTCAGCCAGGTTTCTGTAAGTACCTTGGGATTAAAATAACTTGGACTTAGAGTATTGGCCAGGGTGTTGGCCTTTTTGGCCACAGTCTGGCAGCCAGCTGACAAAATTGTAGAAAGAGTTTCATCCTCATAAAGAATAGGGATGTTTTTAAAACAAGCGATTTTATATCTCTGAATTGAGGACTATATTTGATAGAACAAATTACTCTATTATTTATAGTGTGGTCAACAACATTTGGTTTGTCAGCCAGCATGCCAGAACGTTATTTTCTATGCACAATTTTTTTCTCTCTATCCAGAGACCATATCGGATAACCTCTTTTCTCCAGCTATGCATTTTCTCCAGCTATGCAAAAAGCTATGCATTTTCTGATGGGTCATAACTATTTTTCTTTCAATCGACAGTTCTACCTTCAATGCAAAGGTGTATCCATGGGGGGTAAGCACTCACCTTTGGTGGCTAACCCAGTGATGTCCTATTGGGAAGAGGTATCTTTTGTATTCCATGAATAACCCTTTTGTGTCCAGCATATTCTGGTATGGCAGATACATTGATGATACACTCCTTATCTGGAGTGGCGATCTATCTGCCATACCAGAGTTGGTCAATTATTTTAATTCCAACGACTTTAATCTTCGGTTCACCTACACTAACGATCCTCATGACATCTCTTTTCTGAATCTGAAATTATGTGGTGTACAGGGTAGAAATATTATTACGTCCACTCATTATAAACCATTATCAGGCAATAGCATATTGCATGCCTCCAGTAGTCACCCTAGTCACACCACTAAGTCTATACCAGTTGGAGAGTTAACTAGGGTCATGAGAAATTGCAGTGATCCTGTTGCCCTCAAGAAAGAGATGGGATTATGCTGCAGCAAATTAGAGAAAAGAGGTTATCCGATATGGTCTCTGGATAGAGCCAAAAAAATTGTGTAGAGAAAAAAATGATCTGACATGCTGGCTGACAAATCAAATGTTGTTGACCATACTATAAATGATAGAGTAATTTGTTCTATCAAATATAGTCCTCAATTCAGAGATATAAACACTTATTTTAAAAAACATCTCTATTCTTTATGAGGCCGAAACTCTTTCTACAATTTTGTCAGCTGGCTGCCAGATTGTGGCCAAAAAGGACAACACCCTGGCCAACACTCTAAGTCCAAGTTATTTTAATCCCAAGGTACACACGTAAACCTGGCTGAAATACAGCTGTTTTTTTCATTGCGGTACCGCAAGGTCTAGAACTTGTGTCCATTCAGAGACAACACGTGTATTTTATGATAGTGGTAATAAAAAAACAATACAAAATCCAACAACTTATTAATTGCAATAGCAAAAATATAGTATATGTAATTAAATGCACAAAATGCAATCTTTTATATGTTAGTTGTACCACACGCATGTTAAAAATTCGTATCGCTGAACACATCACTGCCATTGTTTCTTCCACTAGTGGGAATCGCTCTATGTTATTTGCATCTAAGCACTTTATTAATCATCATCATAGAGACACAGCGTTTCTTCAGGTTTTTGGCATTGAGAGACTGAATATACCGGCAAGAGGAGGAGATAATAGAAGACGGCTCATGATGCGTGAAGCATACTGGATATTTTGTCTAAATACCTGCTATCCTAACGGTCTAAATGCAAGAAAGGAGATAATGTTCCATTACTAGATCTGTTTGTATATCTTATAAGGAAAAAGGAGTCCCCCCCCCCTTTTTTTTTTTTCCTTTTCCTCTATCTTTACCCACTTATTGGATTTTATATGGATTTTTTCCTTGTTATGATGTGTAAATTTGTATGCATTTGTATTGATGCTTTTTTGTGTTTTTTTGTGATTCACTAATCATTCACCATGTGAGTGCTGCACCGTGCTTATTGGTTGCAGCAAGTATTTGATCATGTTATTCTCAGTATTGAGCAGCTTTGAGAAAGAACAGGGTTCTGTTCGAAACGCATAGCCTTATCTAGTACCATTTGAACTGCTGTCTATTTTTTCATGTTGTGTTATCCACAATAAATTGGAATTTTTTTGGAAGCTGGAAAATCCTTCTTTTTTCTCTTCATTATCATTAATGACGAATCCATGGTTTCCGTGCTTCCCCGCACCACAGGCTATTAAGGTGAGCTGTTTTTTTTTCCTTCTTTTGCACAGAACAGGGGTTAATCGGACATATTGGAAATCCCTGTGCTCACAGCTGAGCTTGGTTAGCCACTCCTTTTCCCTTTATAATCTAGGCTCTGTTACAAATCCTTGTCAGAACAAGCATTTGCTGCATGGCTAATGGAGGGAGAGGAGTTCATATGAGAAGGAGAGCTGGAGGAGTTATCTGTGACTGTTTGGTTTGTTGCTTGGTGCGTCCACGCCCCTTTGTGAAGAAGCATTTGCGAAACGGCGCTCGTCTGGCGTGGGGAAGCTATCCCAGCGCATCACCTACTCGTGCACAGACTCGTGATACCTTCATTCTCAGCAGGTAATCATTTTTCTTATGTCCTTTGCCTTCCCCCATTTTCATTAAGCAGATATATCCACTGTTTAGTGCTATAGTCACTTCCCAGGACTCACCAGCAATATCTCTTGCCTTTCTGTTTTTTTGGTATATCCGCCTCTTTTTGTTTGAGGGAATTGAGAAACCTCTGGACTCCATTTTCCATCTTAGAACTTGCTGCTATATATTTGCACTGTGCACTTCAATTTATCTATTGATTTATCAATACTAAGTATTGATTAAATTCGTATGTTTACAATATGTCATTGAGAATGTTAGTATGTGGATAAACTATTGCTGGGCACATCCTCGCCCCGTATTTAGAAGTTCTCCCCTTTGTCTTTTACATTATACACCTTTTAATTATTCACAAATAAATATATATGTTTTAAAATTCAAATACTTCTCCTCACTTCCTTCTTTTATGGAACCTTACCATATAAGAATATGCTATCAATGTTCGGTTTGTATGCCTGGTAATTCCTTGTCCTTCTCTATTTCCTAGCATTCTGTCTGGTACTTTGAACCCTCCTCGATCGTTATAAGCAACCCTCCCATGGCACCCGCCTGTGCGACGACAGTCCAAAACATAGAAATATAGTTATCACTTCCGCATCCTCCTCTGCTTCCTCCTATTCCTCTGCAACCATCACCTCCTCCTGCAGACTATTCAAAGTATGCTCCAGCATGTAGATGACTGGAAATAGTGATGTTGATGATGGCAACATTAGCACTAACCATCTTAGTAGCCATTTCGAATCTGTGCAAAAGATGCAGAGGTCCTTCATCTGTGCCCATTTGTGCCCACTCCGCAAGAGTTGGGCCAGACTATGCAAAATGCCTTACTTTATCAGGGATCATCGCTGCTGCCACAGTCGCTGCAACATGTGCAGAGTGGAATTCCACTGTGTCGGCACAGCGCATATTAACTGGTAGCCCAAAAGACATCTGTAGCAATGTAAGTCTATGACATGAGTGTTGTAGATGCCAGAAATGAGCACACAGTGGCTGTGCTTTCTGCACCAGCACATCCATGCTCAGATAGTGTTGTAGAAATTGCTGTACCATCAGGTTGAGGACGTGAGCCATACAAGGCACGTGTGTGAGGTTGCCCCAGCATAGGTCCGCCACCAGGTTCACACCGTTATCGCATATGGCCTTCAAAGACTCCAGGTTCTGTGGAGACAGACATTGCTCAAACTTGGCCTCGATAGCTGTCCACAATGCTTGAGCTATGTGACTGCATTCTCAAAGGCGTATTAATTTAAACACTGCCTGATTGCGGTTTTCCCTGGCTGCGCAGTACAGAGGTGGGTTAATTATCTCTGTGTGAGCTGGTTGTGGGATGCAGTGACAGGCAGGAGACAGAGCAAGGGTTAACTGGTTTTAATCAACAGTGGAATACTCCATGCAGGGAGGTAATGGGTTAAACAGGGAATAAAACAGTTCAATGGTGAAATTGTGGGTAGGGTTAAAGATCAGTGAAGACAGTAGGGACAGTTAACTTATTATATCTGCTGATCAGTGGGCGCACTGCATGCCTTTTCTCACAAGTTCTGCTGGCAGCAGTGGGGGCCTGTGTCGTTTCGGTGCTTGAGTGAAGGAGTGCTCACCCCTGTCTGCTGTGCGCTGTCCCTTCCCACCAAGTCTCCCTGTTCCCACGCGCACTGTTGCCTTAGAGACTTAGCCACGCCCCCTGCTGCTAAGTGCAAAGGTTAGTCTGATTCTCTAAGCTGTCCCCCAGACAACTGAGGATACAGCCCCGACAGTTCCAGACCCGGCGCAAAACAGGTACCCCTGGTCCGGTCCTTCTTCTTACACTCCCCCTCTCCTTTTGCTCGACATTCCATCCAGTAGGGACAGTTCTTGTGGGGTTAACTTATCCTATCTGCTGACCCTCAGGCCATGGGTGTTGTGAAGCAGTGATGGCGCCAACAACGGCTGATGTGACGCTTGTCCACGTAGGTCCTAGAAATAACAGTGGTCCGTCTTCTGGCGGCAGCGGTTGGCCTCCGGTACCTTATGCTGAGCCCCTAGTCCATGTACCAGTGTGGCTGGAAGGATGGAAGCCACCACATGGTCTGAGCCCAATGTGGCCCTGCAAAGGTATACTGGGGAAGCAGAGCACTGATATCTGTTCCACTCTTGGTCTCTCTCAAGTGGCTCCTGCACGGTACTCACGGGCCTGGAGTGCTCAGCTTCTTGCTTAGTCACTATCAGTGGGCGCACTGCACGTCTTTTCTCACAAGTTCTGCTGGCAGCAGCTTGAATGCTCCGATGCGGGCCTGCGTCATTTCTGTGCTCGGGGGAAGGAGCGCTCATCCCTGTCTGCTGTGCGCTGTGTCTTCCTGTCAAGTCTCCCTGTTCCCACGTGCGCTGCTGCTGCCTCAGAGACTTAGCAATGTCCCCTGCTGCTAAGTGTAAAGGTTGGTCCGGTTCTCTAAGCTTTCCCCCAGACAACAGAGGATACAACCCTGACAGTTCTGGACCCAGTGCAAAGCAGGTACCCCTGGTCCAGTCCTTCTTCTTACATCTGCACTCTTGGAAAGCATGTCTCATTAAAGGAGAGATTGAGGGTACAGGTGGTGGCCCTACAAGACCAGTGGAGGAAGGGTTGGATAACAGAGGTTTGTCCTGCAAGTCTTGGGGTTCTTGAGATTTGCGGTCAAGTGACACCTTGGTGTCTAGTGTTTTAGTTAACCATTCCTTGATGCGTAGTGGTTTAGTTCTCCAAAACTAGGTGTTTAGTAGTTTATTTCTCCAAGCTGTGTTGTCTAGTAGTTTAATTCTCTATCTTCTGGTGTGTAGTGGTTTAGTTGTCCAATTTTGGGTGTTTAGTAGTTTAGTTCTCCAAGCCCTGTTGTCTAGTAGTTTAGATATCGTCTGTATCCACAAGGCGGAAAGACTGCATTTCCGTGGCCAACAGATTGGATTGGCCATCCATTTTGTCAAGAATTTAATCCAATTATCACAGAGATCACAGACTGGTAGTCACACAGAACCACCTGCTGTGATCTTTGGAGCGAAGAGCTTTCAGCTGGCCCCTATCGTCCAGACAATTGCACAATTGGGTGACGATCAACCGAGGAGGCCGCAGGCTGATCACAATAATTAATTATCGGAAAACAAACAGTGAGCATATGGCATATACACCTCCAGATTACAATGCATGGAGTATGATCACCGCTAACTCCAGTATAACCCCGCACTATTCGTTGCCACCACCAATCATTTTTAAACAAAATAAATAAATAAATACAGGCCAATTGGACTCCATTCTTCTTTTGTGGTTCACACCATCAGAGTTTCCATTCCCTTTCCCTCAGAGTAGCGGTCATATACCATCCACCAGGCTCACACACCCACTTCCTTGACCACTTTTCTGCCTTGCTGCCACACTTCATGTCCTCAGAATTGCCAACCATTATCCTGGGAAACTTCAAGATCCCAACCTCCCCAACTGCATCACAGCTTCGATCTCTACCCACTTCTTTTGGCCTCTCACAACTTTCAGCCTCTCGGACACACAAAGACGGTAACACCCCTGATCTGGTTTTTGTTCGGCTCTGTTCAATCTCCTACCTAGAGAACTCACATTTTCCCCTTTCTACCAAAAGAAATTAGCACTAATACTTACACATTTTTAGGCACTTCCTGAAAACACATCTGTTTAGGACGGCCTATCATGTTCCCTAATCAAAGTCCTTTTTATATGTAGCCCAATCTCTACTTCTCTGAACATAATTCACCATCAAACTCAACTACACCTAAAAACAGTACAACTATTAGCTGGTGGCTACTTCATGCAGCCTTTATCTACCCATTTCCTCAAGATTACTTAACCATCATTGTAAATAAGCACCTGTACTTTGTGTCACTGAAGCGATGGCCGGGTGACCACCACAACGCAGGGAGATTACAGAACACAAGATGAGCTGCAAACAACAAATGGTTAATTCATTTACAGGCAAGGAATGCAGTGTTTAGGAAAATGCAGAAACAGGGGTATGCAATGGAAATAGACAATTTACAAGGATAATATTCTCTAGCTGGGCCGTCAAACAGCACAGAACAGCAACTATCACAGCTCAGTTTATTTTTACAAATGGCAAGACAACACAGTAAAGTAATTTATGATGCTACTCTAACTCTAACTCTGGCCTTTGCTACACCGGCCACACGGCTGCCGTGCTCTATCAATTGCAGCCTATCCTAACCCTAGCATGTGCACAGAAGAGGATAACACTCACAGTAGCGTTGGTATCTCAGTCCATTCCTGGGGCCCTTGTGGCTTTGCAAGATGATGCGCACTTCTTCCTGGAAGCTCTGTGCAACGTGGTCTTTTCCTTGTGTGCAGTGATGCTCCTCGAAACGGTGGATTCCCTCCTCTGGATTCCTTTCTTGTCTTTTCTTCATGGCTCCTCACAGCAACACAGGAAAGCCACCTTGTTATCACAGAAGAGTTCACAAAGTCACTCCTTCACAGCTCAGGCACATCTCTTTCCTGAAGAAATCTCGTCTCTCTCACAGAAAAGCAGCCCCTCCCCTCTCAGAGCTGGCAGAAGAAACCAAAACAGTCTTTACTGCAGGGAAGAGCAGACTGTCCCACTGCTCTAACCAAGGGGCGTACTGTCTCTTAAAGTGGCAGCTTGTCTCTAAGGTCCATAGCAACTCCACCCCCTTACATCACCCCTACCTCATTGTAGATTTTAAGCTCTTATGGACAGGACTGTCATTATTTTGCTTTAACCCCTTCCTGACATCCGACGTACTATCCCGTCCACGGTACCCGGGCCCGTATGACCGTGGACGGGATAGTACGTCTACCGCGATCAGCGGCGCCCACGTGGTGAGCGCCGCTGATCGCTGCCAGGTGTCAGCTGATTATCACAGCTGACACCCGGCACTATGTGTCAGGGGCGGTCACGGACCGCCCCCGACACGTTAACCCCTTGCACACCGCGATCAAACATGATCGCGGTGTACCGGGAGTTAAAGGGAAGCATCGGCAGGGAGGGGGCTCCCTCCGTGCTTCCCTGAGCCCCCCACGGCAGCGCAATGTGCAGCGCTGCTGCGGGGGGCTCCTATCCTCCAGGCCCCCGAATCCAAGATGGCGATGGGGGCCTTCAGGGACCTGAGTAAGCTGGCTTCCTCAGTACCTGCAAAGCGCAGGCAAGAGGAAGACTTCTTCAATGCCTGTGACAGATTGCTGATCTGTCACAGTGATCTGTGATGTGACAGATCAGCGATCTGTCACAGGACAGTGATGTCCCACATGGGACTATGTAATAAAGTAAAAAAAAAAATAAAAAAAATGTAAAAATAAATTTAAAAAAATCGCCAAATAAATTAGTAAAAAAAAAAAAAAATATTCCCCAATAAATTCATTTTTTGAAAATAATAAAAAAAAAAAACAATAAAAGTACACATATTAGGTATCGCCACGTCCGTAATGACCTGCCCTATAAAACTGTCCCATTAGTTAACCCCTTTAGCGAACCCCTTAAAAAATAAAAATAAAAAACGAAGCAGAAAATAATTATTTATTATCATACCGCCAAACAAAAACTGTAATAACGCGCGATCAAAAAGACGCATATAAATATCCATGGTACCGCTGAAAACGCCATCTTGTCCCGCAAAAAACGAGCCACCACACAGCATCATCAGCGAAAAAATAAAAAAAGTTATAGCTCGCAGAATAAAGCGATGCAAAAATAATTATTTTTTATATAAAATAGTTTTCATTGCATAAAACCGACAAAACATAAAAAAACTACATAAATGAGGTATCGCTGTAACCGTACTGACCCAAAAAATAAAACCGCTTTATCAATTTTACCGCGCGCGGAACGGTGTAAGCGCACCCCCCCAAAAGAAATTCATGAAACGCTGGTTTTTGTTCATTCTGCGTCCCAAAAATCGGAATAAAAAGCGATCAAAAAATGTCACGTGCCCGAAAATGGTACCGATAAGAACGTCAACTCGTCTCGCAAAAAATAAGACCTCACATGACTCGGTGGGTCAAAATACGGAAAAATTATAGCTCTCAATATGTGGTGATGCAAAAACTATTTTTACAATAAAAAGCGTCTTTTAGCGTGCGACAGCTGCCAAACATAAAAACCGCCACAAATAGTAAATCAAACCCCCCGTTATCACCCCCTTAGTTAGGTAAAAATAATAAAATAAAAAAAATGTATTTTTTTCCATTAGGGTTAGGGCTAGGGTTAGGGTTAGGGCTAGGGTTAGGGCTAGGGTTAGGGCTAGGGCTGAGATTAGGGTTAGGGGTGTGTTGGGGTTCGGGTTGGAGTTAGAATTGGGGGTTTCCACTGTTTGGGCACATCAGGGGCTCTCCAATGCAACATTGCGTCTGATCTCAATTTCATCCAATTCTGAGTTGAAAAAGTCATATGGTGCTCCTTCCCTTCCAAGCTCTGCCATGCGCCCAAACAGTGTTTTACCCCCACATGTAGGGTATCAGCCTACTCAGGACAAATTGCAAAACAATTTATGGGGTCCAATTTCTCCTGTTACCCTTAGGAAAATAAAAATTTGGGGGCAACAATATCATTTTTGTGGAAAAAAATGATTTTTTTATTTTCACGTCCGAGCGTTATAAACTTCTGTGAAGCACTTGGGGGTTCAAAGTGCTCACCACACATCTAGATAAGTTCCGTGAGGGGGTCTAGTGTCCAAAATGGGGTCACTTGTGGGGAGTTTCAATAGTTTAGGTACATCAGGGGCTCTCCAAACGCACATGACACCCGCAGACCATTCCATCAAAGTCTGCATTCCAAAACGTCACTACTTCCCTTCCGAGCCCTGACGTGTGTCCAAACAGTAGTTTTCTCCCACATATGGGGTGTCAGCGTAGTCATGACAAATTGGGCAACAACTTTTGGGGTCCAATTTCTCCTGTTACCCTTGGGAAAATGAAAAAATTGGGGACTAATTGATGATGTTTGTGGGAAAAAATACGATTTTTTTATTTTCATGCCCGGGCATTATAAACTTCTGTGAAGCCCTTGGGGGTTCAAAGTGCTCACCTCACATCTAGATAAGTTCCTTAGGGGGTCTAGTTTCCAAAATGGGGTCATTTGTGGGGGGTTTCCACTGTTTAGGTACATCAGGGGCTCTCCAAACGCACATGACACCCGCAGACCATTCCATCAAAGTCTGCATTCCAAAACGTCACTACTTCCCTTCCGAGCCCTGACGTGTGTCCAAACAGTAGTTTTCTCCCACATATGGGGTGTCAGCGTACTCATGACAAATTGGACAACAACTTTTGGGGTCCAATTTCTCCTGTTACCCTTGGGAAAATGAAAAAATTGGGGACTAATTGATCATGTTTTTGGAAAAAATAAGATTTTTTTATTTTCATGCCCGGGCATTATAAACTTCTGTGAAGCACTTGGGGGTTCAAAGTGCTCACCACACATCTAGATAAGTTCCGTGAGGGGGTCTAGTGTCCAAAATGGGGTCACTTGTGGGGAGTTTCAATAGTTTAGGTACATCAGGGGCTCTCCAAACGCACATGACACCCGCAGACCATTCCATCAAAGTCTGCATTCCAAAACGTCACTACTTCCCTTCCGAGCCCTGACGTGTGTCCAAACAGTAGTTTTCTCCCACATATGGGGTGTCAGCGTACTCATGACAAATTGGGCAACAACTTTTGGGGTCCAATTTCTCCTGTCACCCTTGGGAAAATGAAAAAATTGGGGACTAATTGATCATGTTTGTGGAAAAAATACGATTTTTTTATTTTCATGCCCGGGCATTATAAACTTCTGTGAAGCCTTTGGGGGTTCAAAGTGCTCACCTCACATCTAGATAAGTTCCTTAGGGGGTCTAGTTTCCAAAATGGGGTCATTTGTGGGGGTTTCCACTGTTTAGGTACATTAGGGGCTCTCCAAAGGCAACATGACACCCGCAGACCATTCCATCAATGTCTGCATTCCAAAACGTCACTACTTCCCTTCCGAGCCCTGACGTGTGTCCATACAGTAGTTTTCTCCCACATTTGGGGTGTCAGCGTACTCATGACAAATTGGACAACAACTTTTGGGGTTCAATTTCTCCTGTTACCCTTGGGAAAATAAAAAAAATGGTGACTAAAAGATCATGTTTGTGGAAAAAATATGAATTTTTTATTTTCACGCCCGGGCGTTATAAACTTCTGTGAAGCACTGGAGGGTTCAAAGTGCTCACCACACATCTAGATAAATTCCTTGGGGGGTCTAGTTTACAAAATGGTGTCATTTGTGGGGGGTTTCCACTGTTTAGGTACATCAGGGGTTTTCCAATCGCGACATGGTGTCCGATCTCAATTCCAGCCAAAAACGTCAAATGGCGCTGCTTCCCTTCCGAGCTCTGCCATGCGCCCAAATAGTGGTTTACCCCCACATGTGGGGTATCAGCGTACTCAGGACAAATTGCACAATAACTTTTAGGGTGCTGTTACCCTTGGAAAAATAAGAATTGAGGGTGAAAAGATCATTTTTGTGGAAAAAATATGATTTTTTAATTGTACGGCTTTATGTTATAAACTTCTGTGAAGCCCTTGGGGGTTCAAAGTTCTTACCACACATCTAGATAAGTTCCTTATGGGGTCTAGTTTCCAAAATGGTGTCATTTGTGGGGGGTTTCCACTGTTTAGGTACATCAGGGGTTTTCCAATCGCGACATGGTGTCCGATCTCAATTCCAGCCAAAAACGTCAAATGGCGCTGCTTCCCTTCCGAGCTCTGCCATGCGCCCAAATAGTGGTTTACCCCCACATGTGGGGTATCAGCGTACTCAGGACAAATTGCACAATAACTTTTAGGGTCCTGTTACCCTTGGGAAAATAAAAATTGGGGTGAAAAGATCATTTTTGTGGAAAAAATATGATTTTTTAATTGTACCGCTGTACGTTATAAACTTCTGTAAAGCCCTTGTGGGTTCAAAGTTCTCACCACATATCTAGATAAGTTCCTTGGGGGGTCTAGTTTCCAAAATGGGGTCACTTGTAGGGGGTTTCCACTGTTTAGGTACATCAGGGACTCTCCAAACGTGACATGGCGTCCGATCTGAATTCCAGCCAATTTTGCATTGAAAAAGTCAAACGGCGCTCCTTCCATTCTGAGCTCTGCCATGCGCCGAAACAGTCGTTCCCCCCCACAAATCAGGTATCAGCGTACTCAGGACAAATTGCACAATAACTTTTGCAGTCCAATTTCTCCTGTTACCCTTGGTAAAATAAAAAAAATTGAACCTGAAGTATTTTTTTTGTGAAAAAAAGTTAGATGTTCATTTCTTTTTAAATATTCAAAAAAATTCCTGTGATGCACCTAATGGGTTAATAAACTTCTTGAATGTGGTTTTGAGCACCTTAAGGGGTTCAGTTTTTAGAATGGTGTCACTTTTGGGTATTTTCTATCATATAGACCCCTCAAAGTGGCTTCAAATGTGATGTGGTCCTAAAAATAAAATGGTATTGTAAAAATGAGAAATCGCTGGTCAACTTTTAACCCTTATAACTTCCTAACAAAAAAAAATTTTGGTTCCAAAATTGTGCTGATGTAAAGTAAACATGTGGGAAATGTTACTTATCAAGTTTTTTGTGTACCATATCTCTGTGATTTAAGGGCATAAAAATTCAAAGTTGGAAAATTGCAAAATTTTCAAAATTTTGCCAAATTTCCATTTTTTTCACAAATAAACGCAAGTTATTTGAATGAAATTTTACCACTAACATGAAGTACAATATGTCACGAGAAAACAATGTCAGAATCACCAGGATCAATGGAAGCGTTCCAGAGTTATGACCTCATAAAGGTACAGTGGTCAGAATTGTAAAAATTGGCCCGGTCATGAACGTGCAAACCACCCTTGGGGGTGAAGGGGTTAATTATTGAATTATTGTTAACCTTGTAACTTATAACTGTTTTATCTGAGATCTGAGTGTCTGAGATTGGTCAAAAACAGCAGTCATGTCTACTTCTGTAACAGCTGACAGGCTCTCACTAACCATAACTGTAGCGAGTAAACAAGTAAAGGTTCTGCAGATGGAGAACTGTGCAAGAACACTTGCCACGTTGACAGATGAGGAGAAAGAAGCAGGAAATGTGGTTATTGGGGTGGCTGGGGGTTGGCAAGGCCCACTAGCCCACATTTTAGGGCAGTGAGATTCCCAGGCTAACCTATGTTGATCGCCCATATTTTGGTTTATGCATGTAATAGGCAAATTATTGGATTATTTGCCTCTACTCAGTTGAACTTTACAAAGCTGGAAGATAACGTGAGTTTGGTCATCCTTTGTGGTCTCAAAAAATGGCCAAGGTAGCCAATTTTTGCCACCCCTGCAAGTTTCAGACCCCCGCCCGCTCCTTGCAACAGCCACAGTTGTGACTGAGGATGTAGTGTCATTATTACATCACTCATTGTCTGTATGGGTCTGTGAATCTTTGGAGCAGACCTCTGATACCCATGGAATAGAATGTGCAAACAGTTCTGAAGACTCGCCCATCAGTGGTTCCTCAGAGTCGGTTAGGCGGTTGGAGAGTTGAGGTGGGGAGAGCCAAGGGTAATTGGGGTGCCACTTATTAGGAATGTACTGTGTGTGATGTTGAGGTGGAGGAAGAGGAGGAGAGGTCACTTGATGCAGAGCTTGTCATACACTGAAGCACATTCTGGCCCTCACTTACTGTTAGGAGTCAGGTTCCTGCATCTGCTCTGCAGGAATCCAGACCCTTACATTCTGCGGTCTCTTGCTCTTTATCTACCGCAGAGGATATTGCCTTGCAGCAAATCTCTCCAGGGACTAAGTCCCTCTGTCCTCCTACTGAGCATGCTCATGAGACGGTTTCCCATTGGAGATCGGGAGTCATGTGCTCAGGTCCTGCTCCAGATCTCATTGGTCCATCTCAGAGATATGGAAGCTTCCGGAAGGTCCCGGCTGCTATAAAAAGCGCGCATGGCTATTCTGCGATGCGATAGTATAGACTATACTGCTATGTGTGAATGGTGACGGATGTATGATTCTGGTGACTGACTTATTATGAAACCCCTTCCCTCTGATATTACGCATGTGGATAGGGAATTAGTTCAGTAGTCTGCGCCAGTCTGTGGCAAGCCTTAGGCCACTGTGCATACCGCACCTCTGCACTAGCGTCCGACATAGCGCCTGCTTTGTAGCTGTGTCGTCCAGCGGCAGTGTCCTGCGCCGCGCTGCAGTTGCAGCCCTTCTTGGTGTTCGCAGTAGTGACGCCGCACACATGGTAGGTCTAGACGGACGCAGCCCCTCTGTCTTAGTTCCTGCTCCTGTGACCTTATACTGTGTGTGCATTTACCTGAGGCCTGTGACTCTAACAGGCTCAGCCTTTTTGTATGTTTTTGTTGCGGCGCCTCTGTGTGTGAACAGAGCCCGCTCTGCGCACTTCGGGTGAAGTTGAACCCGTGCGCATTATATCGCCATATTGCTCGTCTGCCATTACTCAGCAGCGGTTGTAACACCTACTGCACGGTGGACCCCGAGCGGCGAACGCACTTTATTATTATTTTTATTTAGTGCGTTCCGCTGTTCCTAACACTTACATGGCATACCCCCAGGATCGGACTGGAAAATAGGGTAACAGGGGAATCCCCTGTTGGGCCCCTGTGCAGATCTGGGCCACCAACCCTATTTTATGGGTAGTACTTTGTATAATTCACTTGATTCACTCTGTACAGAAAAAAAGGCAGCATATCATCATTCATTAACCAAACTGCCCAGTTCATTATTATATAGAGATATAGGTAAATTTGTGCACGAGGGTTGTGTAATATTTATATGCAGATGAAAAGTGGGCCCCCAAAGTCAATGTTACTGGTGGGCCCTTGGCACTCCAGTCCGACACTACATATTGTTAGGCGACGGGTTCCTGCAGCGGCACAACAGGAATCCAGAGCCTCACATTCTGCGGTCTCCCATTCTCCATCGACTGCAGAGGAGCTTGCTCAGTAGCCCCGTCGTTCCCGACGCTCTGCACAGACCTGCTCTGTGGGTTTGGCTGTTGCTGCCACCTTTGGGTCAGCAATAGCAATGCAGACTGCTCAGCAGCAAACCGCTCCCGAGGCTATGTCCTTCCGTCGCTCCACTGGGCATGTTCACGTGACGATCTCCCATTGGAGATCGGGAATCACATGCACGGGTCCTTCTCCAGATCTGATTGGTCCATCTCAGGGATCTGGAAGGTTCCGGAAGGTCCTGGCTATAAAAGGTTCGCTTGGCCCCTCGGCCATGCGCTAGAATAGACTCTAGTTGCTAACTGTGTGAATGATGATGGATGTATGAACTTGCAAATGACTCATTAAGATTCCCCTCCCTCTGATATTACGAGTGTGTATTGGGAACTAGTGTTAGCGTCAGCGCCAGTCAGTGGCAAGCTACAGGCCACAATACACATCCTACACAGTGCTAGCGTCCGACAGTGCGCCTGCTACCGGGCATTGTCGTATAGCGGCAGTGTCTGTCGCTGCGCTGCAGTCAGCAGCTCTTCTTGGCAGCCGCGGTTGCGCACGCCGCACGCATGGTAGGTCTAGATTGACGTGGATGCTGTGTCCAGGGCCAAGTCCTGTGACCATATACCGTGCGTGCATTCCTCTGAGTCCTGTGACATCAACAGGCTCAGACTTTGTGTTTAACACCTCGGTGTCTCTGTGAAGGAACAGAGATCACCCAGCGCACTCCGGGTGACGTTCAACCCACGTGCGTTATACTGCCATATAGTGCGTCTGCCATTACATAGCAGCAGTGTAATACCTTCTGCACGGTGGACCCCAGGCGGCGAATGCACTTATTATTACTTATTATTTAGTGCATTCCGCCGTCCCTAACACATACCCCTGTGTGGCTGCCAAAGAAAGAGAGTTGAGTAGCCCATCCAGTAACAGAAGTTGTCAAAATGCTGCTCAATTACTCACTGCAGCGAAACAAACCTTCTCATCTCTCATACTGTATCATCCCTGTCTCACAACACTAAACAGTCTCCCAGCTCCCCCTCCCTATCCACTCAACTTAGTTGAGGACTTTGCCTCATTCTTTAAGCAGAACATTGACAACATAAGGCAAAGCTTTTGCCTGAAGTCCCTACAGCCCCTCCTCATAATTACTCAACTTTCCTCCTCCAAAACCAACTTCTCCACCGTCACGGAAGATCAACTTTCCTCTTTACTCTCCATATCACGTATCACTACCTGTGAACTTGACCCAATCTTGTCCCACCTCATTCCAAACCTTACAACAGTCTTCATCCCGAAACTAACTCACCACTTAACCTGTCACTAACAACTGTTGTCTTCCCCTCATGCTTCAAACATACCTCAATTACAACCATCCTCAAAAAACCCTTCCATAACCCATCCTTTGTGTCTAGCTATCATTCCATATCACTTCTCCCCTGTGGCTCAAAACTAGTGGAACAACACGTCCATTGTGAACTGCCCTCAAACCTCTCCTCCTGCTCCCTCTTTGACACACTGTCTTCCGTCCACACCATTCCACTGAAATTGCCTTGAAAAGTCAACAACGACCTACTAACCACCAAATCCAGGTGACACTACTTTGTCCTCTTCCTGGACCTGTCAACCATCTTCGACACAGTGGACCATTCCCGCTTACTACAAACTCTCTCATTGCTTGGCATCACAGACTTGGCCCTATCTTAGATCTCCTCATACCTAACAGACAGGACATTCAATGTGTCCCACTGACACACCACCTCCTCATCTCACCGACTATCTGTCTGTGTCCCCCAAGGTTCAGTTTTGGACTGTGTCCCCCAAGGTTCAGTTTTGGACTGAAGCTCTTCTCCATCTATACCTTCGGCCCATGGAGTCTCACAGCTTTCAGTATCACCTCTACTCTACGGAAGCTTTTCATAAGAGCTTACACTCCATAGGAAAGAGAGAGAGTACTCCCCCTGAGAGAAACATCCAGGGTTGATCTGGCCTGGCGGCGTACAGGGCATTCCCCCGGTGGACCCTTGGCTGTGGCAAGGAGAGAATGAAAAAGTCTGTGGTTTTAAAGGGCGTGGGGCCTTTAAAAGCAGAGGCCGCGTATGTGCAGAGAACGAGCACGCAGCGTTCATTACCTGAACCGCTGCGCCGCACGTACCAATCGATTCTGGCAAGTGTGCACCCAGCGTATGACGTCAGTGTCATGCGCCTGGCGCACACATTCACTGGCTTCTGCTATGTCGGCGGCCATTTTAGCATGAGCATGCCGACCTGCAGAGGAGGAGGAGGACGCTGCCACGAGCGCAGGCAGGTAATTTTTTTTCTTCTCTCTCTCTCATACGGAGGGAAGGGCCCAAGATGAATATATACAGGGGAAGGGGCCCAGGATGGATATATATATATATATATATATATATATATATACATATACACACACAGGGAGAAGGGGCCCAGGATGGATATATACAGGGGGAAAGGGCCCAGGATGGATATATATACAGGGGGAAGGGGCCCAGGATGGATATATATGCAGAGTATAAGGTAGCGCTGTCATTCAAGGTTGGGGACACTCGCTTGCCAGCCAAATAATCACATCCGGCACGGGTTTTCCATAAAACAATAACAATCCATGCGGTTTATTCAGGCATCATAAACCCACAGCAGCAACATAAAGTTCATATAATTAGCATAGCGTTCATGACAGAGCTTCCCTCTGTTAAGCCTGTGGTAACACAGGTTACGCAATGTCCAGTACTCAGGCTCTTCAGCCTCACAGATATCTCACCCCGTCAGGGTTACATCATTGCTGCTTCAGCTCACTGCAGACGTTCATTCCCTCCCCTGGGAATTCTCAGACGCTTGCAGCCAGTACTCACAGCATTCACGTGCTGTCAGGCAGGAAGCCCCATCTCGCAGCAGGACCTTCCACAATGGACCAACCGGGTCCAAGCATTCACTCGTGACCTACCCTGGACACCTTATATGGTCCGTAGCCACGCCCACCAGGTCACATAGCTATGACCTCATCACAGGTCCTTCGCACTCACATAGTCTTTTACTACCAGCATTTTCAGACACACCCCTGGCACATTGGAACGAAAGATCGGCTCTGCTGATCAGCACATAAGCAAGCCTTCATCTCAAGGCCACCCACCTTGAGATACATTACGATCATTAAGCATCCTACTCCTATCAGGACACTGGAAATGCTTATACGCCTGTCCTGGGACACCCACACAGCGCCCCCTAGCGGACACAGTGGTCACTACACCACATACCTCCCCCCTCTGTTCAAACTTGTGGGGTTGAACACACAACGTTACCCCGGAATCTCGAGACCGGGCACTCATTATACCTTGCCCCACAGGTTGAGAGAACCATCTCTGTCTGTCATACGGCCTCATCTCTACGTTAGGCCTCCCCCGCCCCCAGCGGTCAGAATATCAGCCCTGATCTTTGGCCCTCCAGTCACAGTCTGTCTGCGTCATCAGACACTGTTTAGTTACCACACTCCTTTCTCTCACTGACCGGCTCTCCCGGTTGGTGCGGTCATAAGTCTTATTCGAGCCTACTGTCTGGCCTGAGTTTGACCCATTCAGCCTCTCACAGGAACTAAGGTCTCTCAGCCTCGTACGGCCCATCGAACTGCCACTTGCTGACATTCTTCGGCCACCTGCCTTGTCACTACTTGGAGGAACCCTTCGGGTCCTTACATCTTGGGTTGAAGGCGGCCGCCACCTGGTGTTCCGTACCTCTATTGATCCGCCGACGGTCCAGCCTCAACTGCTCAATCTCTTGCAGGTACCCCACTCGATACTCCAAGAGCATCCGAAAGTTTCTCAGGCTTTCCATGGAGCCAACCACCATGATGGGAATCCTACCCTCTTCACTGGATACCTGGTCTTCATCATCAGGAGGGATCCTCACCCTCACCACACCGGAGATAGTTACAAGGTCTTGCATTACCTTCCCGAGTCTTCCAATGATTCTCCCAATCAGACCTTTGGGTACTGGAATCACATCTTTATGCAAACCCAGCCGATCCATAGCCTCCTGTTATGAATGAGTCACCGTAGGAGGCAAAAACAGAAATACTAGCTAAGTCCAAAAAACCAGAGAAGTTGGCAGCTATCGGATTGCAGACCCCTGAACCTATCAACAACAACTAGCAGTAGCCGTGGGGGGTTCCTACGGTGCCCTAGACCCCACAATCACAGCCGGAGAACTACATAGCCTAAAGACAGAAAGGGAAATCTAAACTGCCCCAGAGCAGACCCCAAAGCAATAGGCAGCCCCCAACATATAATGATGGTGAAGCAAGATGAAAAAACACTCACACAGATAGAAAGATAGGCTCAGCAAATGATGGGGCGCAAGCTAACTAGATAGGACAGGATAGAAAAGCTGCTGTCTGTAATCCGCCAAAACCCTATCAAAACAAGAGCCAACAGCTGATAGGGAAAAAAGCCCTGAAGACAAAAGGCTTCAAAAAGACTATATCAGTACTCAGGTATTTTCTGAAGACAGAGCAAAAAGGAATTCAGCACACCCCAGCAGGGAATGGCAGAAATCAAGGAAAACAATGCAAAACAAAACCAAAACACAAATGCAAAAAGTAGAGCAGAAAACTTAGCTTTTGAGGAGCAGGAATCAGACTGGTCTCCTAGAATCCCTCAGAGAGATCACCAGCAAGGCAGAAGGGCGTCGGCTGCCTTATATCCAGTCAGTAATTCCCGTCACCCAGTCATCATCATCCTGCCCAGGTGCTTGGTAATCAGCCTCACTACCTTCCTTCACCAGAAGAGGGAGTTCATCAGACCTCAATGGTGAAGGGGAAAATGAACTCACAACAGTACCTCCCCCTTGAGGAGGAGTCACCGAACCCTCATCCACGCCACCAGGGCGATCAGGGTGAGCCCGATGAAAGGCACGCACCAATCTTTTGGCATGAATATCAGAGGCAGAGACCCAGGAATTATCCTCCTGACCATAACCCTTCCACTTAACCAAATACTGGAGTCTCCGTCTAGCCAGATGGGAATCCAGTATCTTCTCTACCTCATATTCCATGTTACCTTCTACCAATACAGGGTCCGGAGGTGCCACCCCAGGAAATACTGGTTCAACAAACCTCTTCAACAAGGACTTATGATACACATTATGGATTTTAAATGTAACAGGAAGAGCCAAACGAAATGAGACCGGATTAATAATCTCCAAAATCTTGTAAGGTCCAATAAATCTAGGCTTAAACTTAGGAGAAGCCACCTTCATAGCGATATTTTTTGATGATATCCAAACCATATCACCAACCTTAAACTGGGGACCAATGGTCCTATGTCGGTTGGAAAACCGCTGGGCCTTTTCCTGGGAGAGAGAACTTATCCACCACTTGGTCCCAGATCTGGTGCATTCTCTCCACCACAGTGTCAACACCTGGGCAGGCAGAAGGCTCCACCTGCCCTGAAAAAAATCGAGGATGAAACCCAAAGTTACAAAAAAAAGGTGACATCAAAGTGGCAGAACTAGCTCTATTATTTAAGGCAAATTCGGCCAAGGGCAAAAATGAAACCCAATCATCCTGATCAGCGGAAATAAAACATCTCAAATACGACTCCAAGGTCTGGTTTGTTCTCTCCGTCTGCCCATTGGTCTGAGGGTGAAAAGCAGAGGAGAAGGACAACTGAATTCCCAGCTTGGAACAGAAAGTCCTCCAAAATCTAGACACAAACTGAACTCCTCTGTCAGATACAATGTTCTCAGGAATCCCGTGCAAGCGAACCACCTGTTGCAAAAACAGGGGCACCAACTCAGAGGAAGATGGCAACTTAGGGAGTGGTACAAGATGTACCATCTTAGAGAACCTATCACAAATCACCCAAATAACAGTCATTCTCTGAAAGACAGGCATATCAGAGATGAAATCCATTGAAATATGGGTCCATGGCCTCCTGGGAACCGGCAAAGGCATCAACAACCCACTAGAGCGAGAACAAGGTTTAGACCGGGAGCAAGTCCCACAGGACTGAACAAAATTCCTGACATCACGAGACAAGGCGGGCCACCAAAAAGACCGACTCACCAGATCTCTAGTACCAAAAATACCTGGATGACCAGCCAATGCAGAGCAATGAACTTCAGACATCACTCTCTTCTTCCACTGGTCAGGAACATACAACTTTCCACTGGGACAACGCTCAGGTTTGTCCTCCTGGAACTCTTCCAGAGCACGTCTCAAATCGGGCGACATGGCAGAAAGAACTACCCCTTCGCCTAAGATGGTAGCAGGCTTGGTCACCACAGGAGAATCAGCAAAGAAGCTCCTAGAGAGAGCGTCAGTCTTGACATTCTTAGTGCCAGGAAGAAAAGAGACCACAAAATCAAAACGTGTAAAAAACAAGGCCCACCTAGCCTGTCTAGGGTTCAAGCGTTTGTCCGACTCCAGATAAATCAAATTCTTGTGGTCAGTGAGGCCACGACTTGATGTTTAGCTCCCTCCAACCAATGTCTCCACTCCTCAAATGCCCATTTCATGGCTAACAGTTCCCGATTCCCCACATCATAGTTACGTTCAGATGGAGAGAACTTTCGGGAAAAGAAAGCACAGGGATTCATTTTAGATGTTACAGGATCCTTTTGGGACAAAACAGCTCCTGCACCAATCTCAGAAGCGTCCACCTCTACCTGGAACGGGAGTGAGACATCAGGTTGCCGCAAAACCGGGGCAGAAGTGAATCTTCGCTTCAGCTCCTGAAAGAAAGAAACAGCCTCCGGAGACCAATTCAACACATCAGCACCCTTCAGTCAGATCAGTCAATGGCTTGGCAATACTAGAAAATTTTGCTATAAATTTCCGATAAAAATTAGCAAAACCCAAAAACTTCTGGAGGGCCTTCAAAGAAGTGGGCTGAACCCAATCATAAATGGCCTGTACTTTGGCCGGGTCCATTTCAATAGTTGACGGAGACAAAATAAATCCCAAAAAAGAAATCCTCTGTACCCCAAAAAGGCATTTCGATCCCTTGACATACAGGGAATTCTCCATCAAGATCCGGAACACAGTCCGAACATGTTCCACATGAGAATCCCAATCCATGGAGAAGATCAAAATATCATCCAGACAGATAATCAAAAATTTATCCACAAAGTCTCAGAAAATATCGTTCATGAAGCACTGGAAGACAGAAGGGGCATTAGTGAGCCCAAAAGGCATCACCAGGTACTCAAAATGTCCCTCCGGAGTATTAAACGCCGTCTTCCATTCATCCCCATGCTTAATGCGGATAAGATTATACGCCCCCCTGAGGTCAAGCTTGGTAAACCAGCAAGCACCTTTAACTCTAGAGAATAGATCAGAAATCAGGGGTAACGGATACTGATATTTAATAGTAATTTTGTTGAGGGCACGATAATCAATACAAGGCCTTAATGAACCATCCTTTTTGGCCTCGATAAAAAACCCAGCACCTAAGGGTGAAGAGGATGGTCTAATATGACCCTTCTCCAATGCCTCCTTAATATATGATCGCATAGCCTCGTGCTCGGGTACAGATAAATTGAAGAGCTGACCCTTGGGAAATTTACACCCCGGGCTCAGTTCAATTGCACAGTCATAACTCCTATGAGGAAGCAAAGACGCAGACTCATTCTCACTAAATACATCATAAAAATCCGCCAAATAGTCAGGAACATCATGCGACTGAGGAGAGGTGGAAAAAAACAGCCTCACTAAGGGCACACCGACAACCCCAACTCACCACAGACACAGATTTCCAATCCACACCTGGATTATGAATTTGCAACCAGGGAAACCCCAGAACAATGGTATCATGCAAATTATGCAACACCAAAAATCTGCAATTTTCTTGATGGTCTGGGGCGACCAGCATTACCACCTGGGTCCAAAACTGAGGTTTATTTTTCGCCAAAGGAGTAGCATCAATCCCCCTCAAAGGGATAGGCGTCCGCAGAGGTGTCATAGGAAATCCACAGCGTTTAGCAAAATCCAAGTCCATTAGGTTCAGGGCTGCTCACATTGCATAGGTTCAGACATTTGTTCAACAGGTGGCAACACCTCTTGTGCAGTCCTGCGTTCACGTAAACGCCGATCAACCTGAATGGCTAATGACATAGAATCGTCAAGACCAGAGGGAACAGGAAATCCCACCATAGTATCTTTTACGGCTTCTGACAAACCCTTCCGAAAGAGAGCTGCCAAGGCATTATCATTCCAGGTAGTAAGTACCGCCCACTTTTGGAATTTTTGACAGTACAATTCTGCAGAATCTCGACCCTGGCTCAATGCCAACAGGGTCTTTTCAGCCTGATCAATAGCATTAGGTTCGTCGTACAACAACCCCAAGGCTTGAAAAAATGCATTCACGTTAGTCAGAATAGGATCATCTGGTTTCAAAGAAAACGCCCAATCCTGGGGATTGCCATGCAGCAAAGAGATGACAATTTTAACCTGCTGCGCGGAGCTCCCTGACGAGTTAGGCTTCAAGGCAAAAAATAATTTACAATTATTTTTGAAATTAAAAAATTTAGACTGATCCCAAAAAAACACATCAGGAGTAGGGATCTTTGGTTCAGCAGCATGTGAATGAGCAAGGTAGGCGGAAATTCCCCGCACTTCCGCAGCGAGCTGCTCCACACGATCAGACAATTACTTTATCTCCACTGAGAGAAGAAAAAAAATTCCCCCTACGGCCTCAGAGATATAGAGGAAAAAATATACACACTTTTTTTTTTTTTTTTTTACAATTCTTTCCTGCTGTTGAGTACCCTAGGATCTGCGGTATGGCTGGTGATTCTGTTATGAATGAGTCACCATAGGAGGCAAAAACAGAAATACTAGCTAAGTCCAGAAAACCAGAGAAGTTGGCAGCTATCGGATTGCAGACCCCTGAACCTATCAACAACAACTAGCAGTAGCCGTGGGGGGTTCCTACGGTGCCCTAGACCCCTCAATCACAGCAATAGGCAGCCCCCAACATATAATGACGGTGAAGCAAGATGAAAAAACACTCACACAGATACAAAGATAGGCTGAGCAAATGATGGGGCCCAAGCTAACTAGATAGGACAGAATAGAAAAGCTGCTGTCTGTAATCCGCCAAAACCCTATCAAAACAAGAGCCAACAGCTGATGGGGAAAAAAGCCCTGAAGACGCTAGGCTTCAAAAAGACTATATCAGTACTCAGGTATTTTCTGAAGACAGAGCAAAAAGGAATTCAGCACACCCCAGCAGGGAATGGCAGAAATCAATGCAAAACAAAACCAAAACGCAAATGCAAAAAGTAGAGCAGAAAACTTAGCTTTTGAGGAGCAGGAATCAGACTGGTCTCCTAGAATCCCTCAGAGAGATCACCAGCAAGGCAGAAGGGTGTCGGCTGCCTTATATCCAGTCAGTAATTCCCGTCACCCAGTCATCATCATCCTGCCCAGGTGCTTGGTAATCAGCCTCACTACCTTCCTTCACCAGAAGAGGGAGTTCATCAGACCTCAATGATGAAGGGGAAAATGAACTCACAACAGCCTCCCTTGCTAACTAGGCGTCGAGCAGCTTTCATATTACTCCGCCTGACCAACTGTTTGGCGTGAAGATATTGCAGATGCATGTTTTTCAGGACAGCTACCCGCTTTGCTGTGTCTTCCCTGGCTGATACTATCACCAACTGCCGAGTCTCAGGTGCCCAGTGTGCCTTACACGCTTTGACCCCCTCTTTAACTGCCTCATGCACACCTTCCTCAGCACAGGCTTCTTGCATGTCCTTGGGCACGTCACTCACTGACTTGAAGGTCATGGCCTTGCTCTCTTCCTGGCCAGGAGGCTCTGGCTTTACCACGGACACTTCCCTCACTACAGTTGACCCGACCAGGTGACTGTCTTCTTCAGTTCTTAGCTCACAAACTTCATGAGATTTCATCTCTTCCTGACCCTTTGCCAAGATGGGTACTGGAAGTTCCGTCTTGTTATCCCTCATGCTCGGCGGCTGTAAGTCTTCGTCCAAGCTCTTCTCCCGCAGAAGACCTTTTACTACTCCTCTGAGTTCTTCCATCTCTTCCCTAAGGGTATTGTTCACGTTTTACCACATTGACTGGTGACCTTTGAGCTCAGAGACTTCTTTCTCTAGCCCTTCTATTCTGTGCTCCCTTTCTTTCTCAGAGCCACAGTCACCCCCAGAGTCTGAGTCACCCCGATCTGTCGAGTAATCCTTCCAGTTACCCACTAACCGTGTGAATATTTCAGCTGTGTTATCAATTAGGTCAACGTCAGTCCTGTCACGAGACGTTAGGTCCATAAGTTGGGCAGACGTACCCCTTCTTTCGGTCACATCTACCTCTGACCTATCCACGTCAGGAGCCATCACCGTCTTAATATCTGTTAGCCCAACAATAGAAACGTCTCCAACCTCCTTGCATATATCATCAAACACGATAAAGTCCCGGCCCCTCTTCAAGGCATACACTATGTCAGGTGGTATCCCACCACCTTGGCACTCACCACTTATGGACCCCTCAAACATTACTCTGTCTACCGCATTGTTCACCATGACCCCATGTTTACAGCGAACTTGGACCATTTTCTCAGCCAGACAGAAAGTGAGAGGAGTTCCTGTCAGAGACACCTGACTCTTTGAGTCCAGCCGACCCGAGGCTCCTTCTTGGTGCAGCATTACGGTACACACCTGTGGCCCGTCGTAATCTGGAAAGAATATCCCACATTCTGAAAAAGTCATACACGAACATTGCTGTTCCTCTTTTGACACACCGGCCCCTCTCTGGACCCCCCGATTTGGGTCACCACCCCCCTCTGGGACTCCACCCCCTTTTGGGCTACCACCCCGATTTGGGTCACCACCCCCTTTCGGGATTTTCCCATGTCCGTTCTACAGGTCTTCTTAGACCACAGTTCACACAACACAGTTTATGTCTCTTTTACGATACCACACAAGTCCTTGCTGGCACCACCACAGCTCCTGCTGTCACCGATCTCCAACACCTCCAGCTGCTGTTCACACACAGCTGCTGGTGTCACCTTCGTAATCCCGCCGAGTTACAGGAAGCCGCTTGTCCCTGTCATGGTTAGGACATGGTTAATGTCCTGTTCTCACAGGGTTAACTTTTGCCGGCCTCTCTCTGGATCTGGGAGGGGTATTTATACTCACTCCAGACTAGGATTCCCTATCAGCTATACTGTTATTCTGGCTGTGTGTCTGACCCCCCTGGTGTGCGTGGATACTGCATTGGTTGTCTGATTCCCGTGTATGACCCAGTCTGTCCCCTCACTCAGTTCTTTGTCTCACGCTTTGGTATTATTGTCTTCTCTGGTTCTGACCTCCTGGCTTGGCTATTGTTACTCCGTTACAGTTTGTCCCTATTGTACCATCCATTGCCCGTTCTGGTTTTCTGATCTATTGCTACGTCCTGACTATTCGCTGTGTCTAACCCTTTGGTACTGTCCTGTTATCTCGTGCTTTGACCCTGTTTGATCTGGTTTACGTCCCTGTCTATGCCCCTTGGTAACTTGTCCCGTAGTTACCTTTCTAGGAGTTTCCCTGCAGCTCCTAGCTCTGTGGAGCTTAGGCCACGTCCCCAGCAGTCACGTGCTTCAGGTCCTGATAGTCTGAAGCACGCATCATCACCACTGCTGCCCCACTCCACAGGTATCTTTGAGCACTGTTTTTGTACTCAGGACACGCGCACTGGCTCAGTGAGCAAGTGCACTGCGGTGTTCCTGACAGTCCCCTTCGTAACCCCGCTGAGTTACAGCAAGCTGCTTGTCACCTTCTTGACCCCCACTGAGCCACCGCAGGCTGACTTGAAATGGAAAAGGATAAAAACACACATGCAACACAAAACTCACGTGTCCTGTCTGTGTCGTGTCCTGTCTGTGTGCCATCCAGGATGTTCCGTCTCCTCCTGAGACAGTCCAACACACAGGGCGCACCGGGTGCTATTCAGGGAGCCAACCCTCCTCCCAGGGTTTCCCAACACACCGGCCTCACCAGGTCCAGGGGCTCGGTAGGTGCTATTCAGGACATCCGTCTCCGCCTGAGACTGTCCAACACTTATGCCTCACCAGGTCCAAGGTCATACCAAGTGCTCAAGGGATCCGATTCTTCTCCCAGAACCTCCCAACACTGACCCTCCAGGACCTTGCTCACTGAACCCTCCAGGAACAGTCTTTCTCACTGACCCAGGTCAGTACAACACGAACACCTGTCCGTTACCTGTGTCGGCCACACCGGTCCTCGGGTACCTCATATCCACAGAGGCGCCCTATCACAATCCACAGTCTTTCTCTGACGCTGGTCAGCACATCACACGGTTTTCACGACCATCACCTGCCGGCCGCGCAGGTTCTCGGACCCCTCTACCGCAGAGGTGTCCTTTAAGTCTTTTCCACTGACCACGGTCAGTATATCACACGGCTTTCAAGACCGTCAGCCCTCCTGGCTCAGCCTTGCCAGCACTGCACCATGTGCTTTTGGAAAACGTTGCCCTTAGCAACCAAATTTTGCAGTCCTTTTCCGTTGCTTCTTGCAACAAGGCTACAACACTGCCCATAGCATTCTCCACCAATTGTAAGGTAGCGCTGTCATTCAAGGTTGGGGACATTCGCTTGGCAGCCAAATAATCACGTCTGGCACGGGTTTTCCATAAAACAATAACAATCCATGCGGTTTATTCAGGCATCATAAACCCACAGCAGCAACATAAAGTTCATATAATCAGCATAGCTCTGCTGATCAGCACATAAGCAAGCCTTCATCTCAAGGCCACCCACCTTGAGATACATTACGATCATTCAGCATCCTACTCCTATCAGGACACTGGAAATGCTTATACGCCTATCCTGGGACACCCACACAGCGCCCCCTAGCGGACACAGTGGTCACTACACCACAAGGGGGAAGGGGCCCTGGATGGATATATACAGGGGAAGGGGCCCAGGATGGAAAAATATATATATACATATATACAGGAGGAAGGGGCCCAGGATGGATATATATACAGGGGGAAGAGGCCCAGGATGGATATATATACAGGGGGAAGAGGCCCAGGATGGATATATATATATACAGGAGGAAGGGGCCCAGGATGGATATATATACAGGGGGAAGGGGCCCAGGATGGATATAAATACAGGGGGAAGAGGCCTAGGATGGATATATACTGGGGGAAGGGGCCCAGGATGGATATAAATACAGGGGGAAGAGGCCTAGGATGGATATATATACAGGGGGAAGGGGCCCAGGTTGGATATATATATACAGGGGGAAGGGGCCCAGGATGGATATATATACAGGGGGAAGGGGTCCAGGATGGATATATATACAGGGGGAAGGGGCCCAGGATGGATATATATATACAGGGGGAATCATAGAATCATAGAATCGTAGAGTTGGAAGGGACCTCCTGGGTCATCTGGTCCAACCCCCTGCTCAAAGCAGGATTCGCTAAATCATCCCAGTCAGATGTCTGTCCAGCCTCTGTTTGAAGACTTCCATTGAAGGAGAACTCACCACTTCTCGTGGCAGCCTGTTCCACTCATTGATCACTCTAACTGTCAAAAAGTTTTTTCTAATATCTAATCTGTGTCTCCTCCCATTCAGTTTCATCCCATTGCTTCTAGTCTTTCCTTGTGCAAATGAGAATAAAGTTGATCCTTCTACAATGTGACAGCCCTTTAGATATTTGTAGACAGCTATTAAGTCTCCTCTCAGTCTTCTCTTTTGCAAACTAAACATTCCCAAATCCTGCAACCTTTCCTCATAAGACAGGGTTTGCAGACCGGTCACCATTCTGGTCGCTCTTTTCTGAACTTGCTCCAGTTTGTTGATGTCTTTTTTAAAATGTGGTGCCCAAAACTGGACACAATATTCCAGATGAGGTCTGACCAAAGAGGAGTAGAGGGAAATAATGACTTCACGTGATCTAGACTGTATGCTTCTGTTAATACATCCTAGAATTGCATTTGCCTTTTTTGCTGCTGCATCACACTGTTGACTCATATTCAGTCTGTGATCTATTAGTATACCCAAGTCCTTTTCACATGTGCTGTCGCTTAGCCCTATTCCTCCCATTCTATATATGCTTTTTTCATTTTTTATTGCCCAGATGTAGTACTTTGCATTTCTCCCTGTTAAAAACCATTGTGTTAGTTGCTGCCCACTTCTCCAGTTTATTTAAATCTTTTTGAATCCTCTCTCTCTCTTCTCTAGTATTAGCTATCCCTCCTAGCTATGTGTCATCAGCAAATTTAATCAGTTTACCCTCAATTCCTTCATCTAAATCGTTGATAAAGATGTTGAACAATACAGGGCCCAGGACAGAGCCCTGTGGTACCCCACTTGAGACATTCTTCCAACTGGATGTGCAGCCATTTACGACCACTCTTTGGGTCCGATCACTAAGCCAGTTATGAATCCACCTAACAGTTGCCTTGTCCATTCCATACTTAGTCATTTTTTCAATAAGGATTGTATGAGAGACTTTGTCAAATGCTTTGCTGAAGTCAAGATATACTATATCTACAGCATTTCCTTGATCCACCCAATCAGTGATACCATCATAGAAGGAAATTAAGTTAGTCTGACATGACTTATTAGTTACAAACCCATGCTGACTCTGTTTAATCACTTCATTCTTATCCAGGTATTGACATACATGTTGTTTAATAATTTGTTCAAAGATCTTTCCTGGTATAGAAGTCAGACTCACCGGCCTATAGTTCCCTGGGTCCACCTTCTTCCCCTTTTTGAAGATAGGAACAACATTTGCTCTTCTCCAGTCTTCTGGCACTTCTCCTGTTCTCCAAGAATTTTCAAAGATTATGGAGAGGGGTTCAAAAATTTCTTCTGCTATCTCCTTCAGTACTCTGGGGTGTAATTCATCTGGACCTGGAGACTTGAATTCATTTAGGTTAGCTAAGTGTTTCCTCACTATCTTTCTGTTTATAGATATCCTGGATTCTTCTATAAGAAGGGGCCCAGGATGGATATATATGGGGAAAGGGGGCGAGGATGGATATATATACAGGGGGAAGGGGCCCAGGATGGATATATATGGGGGAAGGAGCCCAGGATGGCTATATATATACAGGGGAAGGGGCCCAGGTTGGATATACTGTATACAGGGGAAGGGGCCCAGGATGAATATACTGTATACAGGGGAAGGGGCCCAGGATGGATATATATATGGGAGAATGGGGCCAGGATGGATATATCTACAGGGTGGAAGGGGCCCAGGATGGATATATACAGATGGAAGGGGCCCAGGATGGATATATACAGGGGAAGGGGGAAAGGATGGATATAAATACAGGGGGAAGAGACCTAGGATGGATATATATACAGGGGGAAGGGGCCCAGGATGGATATAAATACAGGGGGAAGAGGCCTAGGATGGATATATATACAGGGGGATGGGGCTCAGGATGGATATATATACAGTGGGAAGGGGCCCAGGATGGATATATATATATACAGGGGGAAGGGGTCCAGGATGGATATATATATACAGGGGGAAGGGGCCCAGGATGGATATATATACAGGGGGAAGGGGCCCAGGATGGATATATAGACAGGGGGAAGGGGCCCAGGATGGATATATATACAGGGGGAAGGGGCCCAGGATGGATATATATGGGGGAAGGAGCCCAGGATGGCTATATATACAGGGGAAGGGGCCCAGGATGGATATACTGTATACAGGGGAAGGGGCCCAGGATGGATATACTGTATACAGGGGAAGGGGCCCAGGATGGATATACTGTATACAGGGGAAGGGGCCCAGGATGGATATACTGTATACAGGGGAAGGGGCCCAGGATGGATATACTGTATACAGGGGATGGGGCCCAGGATGGATATACTGTATACAGGGGAAGGGGCCCAGGATGGATATATATACGGGAGAATGGGGCCAGGATGGATATATCTACAGGGTGGAAGGGGCCCAGGATGGATATATACAGATGGAAGGGGCCCAGGATGGATATATACAGGGGAAGGGGGAAAGGATGGATATATATATACAGGGGAAGGGGCCCAGGATGGCTATATATATACAAGGGGAAGGGGCCCAGGATGGATATACTGTATTCAGGGGAAGGGGCCTAGGATGGATATATATATACACGGGAGAAGGGGGCCAGGATGGATATATCTACAGGGGGAAGGGGCCCAGGATGGATATATACAGGCAGAAGGGGCCCAGGATGGATATATACAGGGGAAGGGGGAAAGGATGGATATATCTACAGGGGGAAGGGGCCCAGGATGGATATATACAGGGGGAAGGGGGCCAGGATGGATATATATATATATATATATATATATATATATATGGGAAGGGGCCCAGGATGGATATATACAGGGGAAGGGGACCAGATGGATACATACAGGGGAAGGGGACCAGGATGGATATATATATATACACTGGGTGCAGAATTATTAGGCAAATGAGTATTTTGATCACATCATCCTTTTTATACATTTTGTCCTACTCCAAGCTGTATTGGCTTGAAAGCCAACTGCCAATTATGTAAATCAGGTGATTTGCATCTCTGTAATGAGAAGGGGTGTGGTCTAATGACATCAAAACCCTATATAAGGTGTGCTTAATTATTAGGCAACTTCCTTTCCTTTGGCAAAATGGGTCAGAAGAGATTTGACGGACTCTGAAAAGTCAAAAATTGTAATATGTCTTGCAGGGGGATGCAGCAGTCTTGAAATTGCCAAACTTTTGAAGCGTGATCACCGAACAATCAAGCGTTTCATGGCAAATATCCAACAGGGTTGCAAGAAGCGTGTAGATAAAAAAAGGTGCAAAATAACTGCCCATGAATTGAGGAAAATCAAGCGTGAAGCTGCCAAGATGCCATTTGCCACCAGTTTTGCCATATTTCAGAGCTGCAATGTTACTGGAGTATCAAAAAGCTCAAGGTGTGCCATACTCAGGGACATGGCCAAGGTGAGGAAGACTGTAAAACGACCACCTTTCAACAAGAAGCATAAGATAAAATATCAAGACTGGGCCAAGAAATATCTTAAGACTGATTTTTCTAAGGTTTTATGGACTGATGAAAAGAGAGCGACTCTTAATTGGCCAGAAGGATGGGCCTGAGGCTGGATCAGTAAAGGGCAGAGAGCTTCACTCTGACTCAGACGCCAGCAAGGTGGAGGTGGGGTACTGGTATTGGCTGGTATCATCAAAGAAGAACTTGTGGGACCTTTTCAAGTTGAGGATGGAGTGAAGCTCAACTCCCAGACCTACTGGCAGTTTCTGGAAGACACCTTCTTCAAGCAGTGGTACAGGAAGAAGTCGGTATCGTTCAAGAAAAACATGATTTTCATGCAGGACAATGCTCCATCACATGCATCCAAATACTCCACAGCGTGGCTGGCCAGTAAAGGTCTAAAAGAAGAAAAAAGCATATATAGAATGGGAGGAATAGAGCTAAGTGACAGCACATGTGAAAAAGACTTGGGTATACTAATAGATCACAGACTGAATATGAGTCAACAGTGTGATGCAGCAGCAAAAAAGGCAAATGCAATTCTAGGATGTATTAACAGAAGCATACAGTCTAGATCACGTGAAGTCATTATTTCCCTCTACTCCTCTTTGGTCAGACCTCATCTGGAATATTGTGTCCAGTTTTGGGCACCACATTTTAAAAAAGACATCATCAAACTGGAGCAAGTTCAGAAAAGAGCGACCAGAATGGTGACCGGTCTGCAAACCCTGTCTTATGAGGAAAGGTTGCAGGATTTGGGAATGTTTAGTTTGCAAAAGAGAAGACTGAGAGGAGACTTAATAGCTGTCTACAAATATCTAAAGGGCTGTCACATTGTAGAAGGCTCAACTTTATTCTCATTTGCACAAGGAAAGACTAGGAGCAATGGGATGAAACTGAATGGGAGGAGACACAGATTAGATATTAGAAAAAACTTTTTGACAGTTAGAGTGATCAATGAGTGGAACAGGCTGCCACGAGAAGTGGTGAGTTCTCCTTCAATGGTAGTCTTCAAACAGAGGCTGGACAGACATCTGACTGGGATGATTTAGCGAATCCTGCTTTTAGCAGGGGGTTGGACCAGATGGCCCAGGAGGTCCCTTCCAACTCTACGATTCTATGATTCTATGATTCTAAGAAAAAATAATGACATGGCCCCCTTGTTCACCTGTTCTGAACCCCATAGAAAACCTGTGGTCCCTCATAAAATGTGAGATCTAAAGGGAGGGAAAACAGTACACCTCTCCGAACATTGTCTGGGAGGCTGTGGTGGCTGCGGCACGTAATGTTGATCGTAAACAGATCAAGCAACTGGCAGAATCTATGGATGGAAGGCTTTGGAGTGTCATCGTAAAGAAAGCTGGCTATATTGGTCACTGATTTTTACTGCTGTTTTTGAATGTCAGAAATGTTTATTTCTAAATTTTGTGTTGCTCTATTGGTTTACCTGGTGAAAATAAACAAGTGAGATGGGTATAAATTTGGTTTTTATTAAGTTGCCTAATAAATCTACACAGTAATCGTTACATGCACAAACAGACATTCTCCTAAGATAGCGAAATCTAAAAAAAAACCACTCCAACTTCCAAAAATATTAAGCTTTGATATCTATGAGTCTTTTGGGTTGATTGAGAACATAATTGGTATTCAATAATAAAAAGAATCCTCTGAAATACAACTTGCCTAATAATTCTGCACATGGTGTACAGGGGGAAGGGGCCCAGGATGGATATATATGGGGGAAGGGGGCCAGGATGGATATATATACAGGGGGAAGTGGCCCAGGATGGATATATATACAGGGGGAAGAAGCCAAGGATGGATATATACAGGGGAAGGGACCCAGGATGGATATATATATATACAGGGGGAAGGGGCCCAGGATGGATATATATATATACAGGGGGAAGGGGCCCAGGATGGATATATATATACAGGGGGAAGGGGCCCAGGATGGATATATATATACAGGGGGAAGGGGCCCAGGAATGGATATATATATACAGGGGGAAGGGGCCCAGGATGGATATATACAGGGGGAAGGGGCCCAGGATGGATCTATATATATATATACAAGGGGAAGGGGCCCAAAAAGTATATATATGGGGGAAGGGGCCCAGGATGGATATATACAGGGGAAGGGGCCCAGGATGGATATATACAGGAGGAAGGGGCCCAGGATGGATATATATGGGAGAAGGGGGCCAGGATGGATATATCTACAGGGGGAAGGGGCCCAGGATGGATATATACAGGTGGAAGGGGCCCAGGATGGATATATACAGGGGAAGGGGGCAAGGATAGATATATATACAGGGGGAAGGGGACCAGGATGGATATATATACAGGGGGAAGGGGACCAGGATGGATATATATACAGGGGGAAGGGGACCAGGATGGATATATATACAGGGGGAAGGGGACCAGGATGGATATATATACAGGGGGAAGGGGCCCAGGATGGATATATATACAGGGGGAAGGGGCCCAGGATGGATATATATGGGGGGAGGGGGCCAGGATGGATACACATATGGGGGAAAGGGGCCAGGATGGATACGCTTACGGGGGGAAGGGGGCCAGAATGGATACACATACAGGGGTGGCCAGGATGGATACACATACGGGGGTGGCCAGGATGGATATACATACGGGGGTGGCCAGGATGGATACACATACGGGAGTGGCCAGGATGGATACACATGGGGCAAGGGGCAGGACGAGGGGCCAGGATGGATACACATATGAGGGGGCCAGGATGGATTTATGGAGGGTAGGACAAGGGACCAGGATGCATTTATATGGGGGGGCAGGATGGATATATGGGGGGTAGGATGGATATATGGAGGGGGCAGGATGGATATATATATGGGGGGCAGGGACAAGGGACCAGGAATGATATATGGGGGTCCAGGAAAAATAAATGGTGGGGCAGGACAAGGGACATATGTGGGCCAGTATGTATAGCTGGGGAAGTGGGATAGATATCTGGGGACTAGGCAGGACAAAAGACATAGGGGGCCAGGCTGGGGCATATTATAAAATAAAGGGGGGCAGGCTGGGGCATATTATAAAAGTAAAGGAGGCCAGGCTGGGGCATATTATGAAATAAAGAGGGCAAGGCTGGGGCATATTATAAAATATAAGGGGCCAGGCTGGGTGAGATTATTAAATAAAGGGGGCCATGATGAGGGACTTAATTACTGTTCGAGGGCCAGAATGAAGAACATGCTATATTAGTTTACGGTGAAAAGTGGGGAACATAATTTCTTTAGGGTCCAATTATGGACATTATTAATACTGTAATATAATTTACTTTGTAGGAAACGGTTTTCCATGGAGGGAACAAAAAGGACGTCTTGTCACTGTATAGGGCGGTACTATGTCGCTTTTCTTCATCTGATGTAGTGTAGAAGTCAGGGAAAAAGTGGGGAATGTGCTCTGGAAGCGATCAACTATTGATGACTGTTATTTTTTGCAGAGACGAGTCCTGGCTGGAAGAAGTGACGGCGGTCTGTGCTGGTTGAAGAAGAAAAGCGAAGCTGAAGGACTTCAACTACAGATGTCACTGGTGAGTCAGCGTATTCCATGTACACACACATTATATTCTGTGTACAGAGCTCCTGTGTATAATGTCACTGTTAATCACTGTAGTACCTGTACACTGACACTATATACCGATCTCCTGTGTATTTCAATGTATCATGAAAAAAGAACAATGCAGCACTCACCAATAGAGCTGAAAAACTGTGTGTCTTTATTTCACATGAATTCCATCAACAGGGATGTGGACATGCAAGACATTAGAGGAATGCTAGGGAAGGGAGGTGCCGGATAACGGCCATTTCACGATTACTCGCTTCTCCTGGACCCAAAAAAGCGACTAATCGCGAAACGGCCGTTGTCGGGCACCTCCATCCCCTAGCATTCCTCTAATGTCCTGCATGTCCACATACCTGTTGATGGAATTTATGTGAAATAAAGACACCGTTTTTCCGCTCTATTGGTGAGTGCTGCATTTTTCTTCTTTTTTCATGATACATTGAAATATTCATGTTTCTTTATGTAAGCACCTCCATTTTTTGACTGAACTATACACCGCAATACTTCAGATAAAAAGCTCTGTCTGTTAATGTGGTGATTTGTGTGCCCTGGTCTGCCGTTCATCTGTTTGCTTTCTTGCTGAGATCTCCTGTGTATAATGTCACTGACGATCACTGTATTACCTGTACACTGACACTATGTACAGAGCTTTTGTGCATAATGTCACTAGTGATCACTGTATTACCTGTACACTAACACTATATACAGAGCTCCTGGGAATATCACTGGTGATCCCTGTATTACCTGTACACTGACACTATATACAGAGCTCTTGTGTATAAATTCACCTATGACCACTGTATTACCTGTACACTGACACTATATACAGAGCTCCTGTGTATAATGTCACTGGTGATCACTGTATTACCTGTACATTTACATTATATACAGAGCTCCTATGTATAATGTCACTAGTGGTAAAAAGTGTTGTTAGCATTGTGGTTTGCATTCATAATCAGTATTGTAGTATGGTCACGGTGTGGCAGTATTTCTCCTTGTATGTGGTATTATTTGGTCCCTATATGGTGGTAATATGTCATATTATTCGGTCACTACGTGGTGGTAATATGTGGTCTGGTGATGGCGTGGCAGTATTTGTCCCTTGTAAGTAGTATTATTCGGTCACTATGTGGTCTGGTCATGGTGTGGCAGTATTTGTCCCTTGTGTGTAGTATCATTCGGTCACTATGTGGTCAGGTCATGGTGTGGTGGTATTTGTCCCTTGTGTGTAGTATTATTCGGTCACTATGTGGTCTGGTCATAGTGTTTTGGTATTTCTTCCTGTATGTGGTATTATTGGTCTTGGTATAGAAGATTGTGTTGTGTATGGCAGTCATTTGTTCTCTCTGATATTAGAAGATTTTTTATTTCCATTAGAAATTAAATATTTTGTACACAGTGGCAGCGATGCACTTACAGGGGTTCTCCTGTGGAAAAAAGTAATCACCTCTTCACAGGATAAGTGATAACGTATTGATTGGTGGGGGTCTGACTACTTGGACCCATTCAGCAAAATGTGGAACTTTTTATTCCCCATTAGACTGGAGTGGCATGTCTGACTTCATCACTGATCCATTCAGTCCCTCCGTGGCTGCACTTGTTTTTTTTCTAGAAGCCCTAAAGAGAATGAATGGAGCTGCGGTCAGATATCCCACTTGCCGCACCATTTTAAAATGGGGATAAGTGTCCTATCAACGATAAAACTTTCCCATTCTTCCAATCGGTGCAGTTTTTAACGGTCGGACCTAAGCGATTACCTATCCTGTGGAGCCCATGGATCAGTGATAACTTGTTTCAACTAAAGAACCCCATTAATGTAAACTACCATAATTATACATCCCAGTTATGGGGGGCACACTAGATGTGCAGGAGCCCTCTGTGTTTTACAGCCGATGCACCTCTATAATGGGGATAACGACTGACAGATATTTGCATATAGCTGTAGGGTGGGCCCCTAGAGTCTATTCCCCTGGTGGGCCCCAGACACCCCAGTCCGACCCTGGAAACATCCAGTTACTCTGGAGATGGAAAATAACTCCACTTTACAAACTCTGCTCCACTGGGATCCGCTGAGATGTGATGGCCCAGGTATTGACCACCACTGCACAAGGTATGATAATCTGTAAGATGTCATAGGAGCAGGATATTATGGGGAAACCCATGCAGGAACACAAAGTGATTTGTTCTCTAATGTTTCAGCAGTTTTGGCAAAATAAATTTTTGTGAAACGTGAATCGAATCTCAAAATGTTCAAATTATTGTAAAACTGCGTGTTTCCGGAAATTCGACTTAAACTCAATCCTCTACAGATTGATCCGCTCATCTCTATGTGTACAGTGTTTAATTTTAGCTCTCTAAGTAGCCAAATAGCACATTTCTATTGTGTTTGCTTAACAGGAGTACAGAACTAAAGCTGCAATTTGCTACCTTAAGGCTTGGGTCACACTGCGTTATGACAGTCCGGTAAATGGACTGCGTTACACCGCGGTATAACACGGTGTAACGCAGTCCATTAACGCCGCCATAGACCCCCATTATGTGGCGCATCGCGACGTATGCCATAAAGCGGCATACGTTCGGGACGTGCCGTTATTCACTGATGGAGCCTCGAATGCGGGCTGCAGCGTCTGAGGCTCCGTCACCACTAGCGCTGATGAAGCATCAGCGCTAGCGGTATAGCATAACGCATATTGCGTTATGCTATAGCGCTAATGCAGCCCGTCAACGCTATGCGTTGAACGGGCTGTGTTAACGCTATGTGAACCCGGCCTTACATGGAGCAAGTGAACTGACACATACTAACTTTGTGCTGCAGTTCTGAAATCACAAGCATGAATGTTTTTCCAAATTGCTAATCTCAGTAGTCAATAACAGATGGGAGACAGTGAGTTTGCCAAGACTATATTTTTTGTCTTCACTAAACTATCTAGTTGCAGCTCATAGTTAACAAATGTGCCACTATCATACCCATGTTTCCTGTTTGCTTTGACAGTAAAATGTTCACAAAAACAAACCAAATACAAGAAATAAAAAACACATATTGCACAATTAAGCAAAATTAAAGAAGCCTACTAAATTTTAGTTTACGGCTATGTTAACACGTTGTGTTTTTGCTGCTTTTTTATGCAAATTAAAAGCTGCGTTTAAGGGCCCCCGTCACACATAGCGATCTCGCTAGCGAGATCGCTGCTGAGTCACAAGTTTTGTGACACAACAGCGATCTCACCAGCGAGATCGCTGTGTGTGACAGCGATCAGCGACCGGCCCCCCTGCCGGTATCGCGGATCGCTCTTGGAAAGCCCAGGACATTTCTTTGATCGCTGGTCTCCCGCTGGCCAGCACGCATCGCTGCGTGTGACAGGCTGGAGACCAGCGATCAGCTGGTAACTAACATACACATCGGGTATCTAAGGGACGTGCGTCCCTTAGATACCCGATGTGTACCTTAGTTACCAGCGCGCTGATGCAGGGAGCTGGTAACTAAGGTATACATCGGGTTTCTAAGTGACGCACGTCCCTTAGATACCCGATGTGTACCTTAGTTACCAGCTCCCTGCATCAGCGCACTGGTAACTAAAGTACACAGCGACGCCGTGCGCTCGGCGTCGCTGGTGCTGATCGCTGGTGAAGCTGTCTGTTTGAAAAAATCACAATTTGTCCTGAATGCGATGATACCCTATGTGTGGTAAAAAAAAACTTCCGCTTGGGCACATAGCAGGGCTAGGAAAGAAAAGAGCGCTATTTGCCTTGGATAGATTGTGAGTGCCATATCTCATCTGAAGAGCGCTTGACATGTGAAAACAGCAGAAACCCTCCTCAAGTAATTTGTCTAGGGGTGTAGTGAGTATTTTGAATCCATAGGTGCCTCACAGAATTTAATAACTTTGAGAAGTGGAAATATGACACTTTAGTGGTAAAAATGTAATTTTTGTATTTGCTACAAATTTGTCAGGTATGCAAGGGTTAATAGGTGAAACTAGACAAAGAATTTATTGTGCAATTTCTCCTGCACACAGGGATGCCCCATATGTTTTCTGAAATTACTGTTATGCCACACATCAGGGCTGAGAACGGAGCGCTATTTGGCTTTTGGAGAACAGATTTTGCTAAAATAGTTTGTGGGCGACATTTGCAGAGCCCCGAAGGAGCTTGAACAACAGAAAACCCCCAAAAGTGACCCCATTGTAGAAATTAAACCTCTCAATGAATTAATCTATGGCTGAAGTGACAATTTTGTAACATCCACGCCAAGCTTTTTTTCTGGAGAATTGCAAATCTGCCAGTCTAGTACCCATACATTGTGCCCCTATATATTGTAGCGCCCAATACTTTGTACCAAGCTTGTGCTTCTGGCAAATTAAGTGCTCTCTCCCCACTACAATAACGTCAAATATGTAGCCGCTTACTGTGGTTCAGGCACAGTGTGGCTCAGAAGGAGTTGGGCATTTGAATTTGAAAGAGCAGAATTCACTGAATTTTATTTGATGGAGCGGGAGCCATGTCGCTTTTCCAGAGACTTTGTTCTACCTATAGTTCCAGAGGTAGATGATGGACCTGAGTGGCGGCTGGTCTTGTGTGGGATAAATTAGGTGTTTTATCGGTAACATTTTGGTGTACATAACATTTTTTGATCGCTTCCAGTATAAGGCTGAGATCACATTCTTATGTTCTACGCTGAGCACTTATATCAGGGTTTCCGTGTAAATCCAACAAAAATGCGATTTAGGCAAAATCCCCCCAACGGAACCATCCACCATAATGAGGCCGATGGAAGCTTCATACTCCATTTGGTGTCTACTCTTGTGGTATTTGTCTTTTTAGATGTGTGCAGATCTGTAGTCGTCTACACTTTTTTACGCTAAAAAGACCCCGAAAATGATGGGACACCGCAAGAACAGAGACCAGACCAAAGCGACTCCATCTCCCTCATAAGTGAGTGGTTCAATAAGGGAGTTTTGTCTGAATCGTGGTTTTGGGGAATTTACAAGGTAACACCGACGTAATCGCTCAGCCGAGCCTTATACCAATTTTTGGGAGGTAGATAGCAGTACAAGAATATTTCTATTTTTATTATTCTGCAGTTCACCATACAGTATACGTCATAAGGCGGATTTATTTTTCAGGTCAGTCCGATTACAGTGATACTAGATTTACTGCTCTGGCAAAAATTAAGAGACCACCACATCAAAACCCTGTCATGGCCAGCCAATTCTCCATACCTGAGCCCCATTGAAAACCTCTGGAATGTAATCAAGAGGATGATGGATAGTCACGAGCCATCAAACAAAGAAGAACTGCTTACATTTTTGTGCCAGAAGCAGTGTGAAAGACTGGTGGCAAGCATGCCAAGACACATGAAAACTGTGATTAAAAATCATGGTTATTCCCCAAAATATTGATTTTTGAACTCTTCTTGAGTTAAAACATTAGTATTGCTGTTTCTAAATGATTATGAACTTGTTTTCTTTGCATTATTTGAGGTCTGAAAGCACTGTTTTTTAAAAAAATTTTTACCATTTCTCATTTTCAGAAAAAAAACAAACAAAATTTATTGCTTGGAAATTCAGAGACATGTTGTCAGAAGTTTGTAGACTAAAAGAACAATTTACATTTTACTTAAAAATATACCTATAAAGAGAAAAATCAGACAAACTGAACATTTGAAAGTAGTCTCTTAATTTTTGCCAGAGCTTTATATTGTTTTTTTAGGTTTTGCTGCTATCACACAGTAAAAATGCTTGTTTATGAAAAGTATTTTTTTCGTCGGCATATTCTGAGAGCTGTAAACTATGGCGAACAGAGCTGTACGAGGGCTTATTTGTTTGTAGGCTTTTGTCAGTGTAACACTGAGAGGTTTAATGCATTAAAATGCATTATACCAGTGATTAGAGTAATAGAAATTAGAGTTCCATAAACGGATTAAGTAAAAAAGTGAAATAAGTAAAAAAAAAATTGTAAAAATATTTTTATAAAATCACAAAATAAAGAACAAAAAAGAGGTAAAAAATATGATACCAATAAATATTTTTATATGTAAAAACAAAAATAAACACATAATAATAAAGAAATAAAAAACATGGCAGAAAATTATGTTCTTTCATCATACTGTGGAAAAAAAGTGGAATAAAACGATGAACGTGAATAAATATGGGGTAGCTGAAAACATCATTTTGTCCAAAAACAACAAGCCACCATGTAGCTTTCTCATCTGAGAAAAAAAAAGCTATAGCTATCGGAATACAGCAAGGTAAAAACAATTATTTTTACTATAAAATGTGTTTTTATTGTGTAAAAGCGGCAAAACATTAAAATAACAGATACCTATATCTGTTAGCTATAATGAGGCAGACGGAGACACTGTGGACACCATGTAGCCTATGATGCACCAGTGTATGTTTTTTTAAGTGTCCATAAAAGTGTGGTTCAGTCACAGTTTTATGCACTTCTCCAAAAAAAGAAGTAACACACAAATTGCCTAAGGCAAGTAAAGATCCATATTAAGGACCTTAAAGTAAGGCCGGGGTCACACTTGCGAGTAACTCGCTCGAGTCTCTCGCCTCAATACCCGGCACTGCCATCGGCACTTGGGACCAAAGTATGTGGCTGCATGTATTTCTATGCAGCTGAGCGCTACAGTCCGAGTGCAGGGAGCAGTGCCGGGTATTGAGGTGAGAAACTCGCGCAAGTTTCTCGCATTGCACTCGCAAGTGTGACCTCGGCCTAAAAGTAAAAATTGTCCTTTATTTGCACTATATGTGTAAAAGCTTATTTAACTCTTTCCAGAATCGACAATTTATATCAGGTAGGCAACCTCCTATTGCTGTTATAATCCCTACTTATGATTCCCTATCACAGGATTCATTCCACTGAGATATCATAACACTTCATTTATTTCACATTCCTGGCTAAATCAATATCAGCAGGTAGCTATCTCATACCTTCAGTTTATCACTTCCCATTAGTTAATAGGTTAATCGTGACCTTGTTTAGTGCAAACCACTGCAACTATCCGCTATAGGTGCACTATATTCTGTGTACTACACCAATATATTCTATTAAAATTTAGCAGCCATTAGCTAACATATAGAGGACCTAATGTGACTCTGCAACTAATTAAGCACTAGCACTTTATATAAGCAACTGGAATTCATCCCTTGATTCTTCACCATAATATGTGTATTTAAATGTATGAGTCCTTTTTGTAAGTTAAAATTAAAAGTTAAGTTTTACTGTAAGGTCCTTAATAGGGATTTATTTGCCTTAGGGAATTTGTGTGTTATGTATAATAACTCTATGCTGACTTAGAACAGTTGGTTGAGTGTCTTCTGTTGAACTGAGACCATATGGAGTCCAGAGTATGCCCGCTGCATCATGATAGTGAATGAATCCATCTGGGGTTTCATCTGTATCATGTAATTTGGAGATTTACCATAGATAGAAGCCCCAATGTAAGTGTTCAGCATAGAGCACATGATAAATGTGGTCACAAATTTTATATAAAATGTTCCCAATAAAAGCTTCAACTCAATCCACAAAAAACAAATTCCACTCAGGTCCATCATCTGTCAATGGAAATAAAGGGGGCTTCCATGTTACTGGTAGCACAAAGGCTCTTGAAAAGGGTGGTTACCCAGTCTGTGCCTAAATACCTGTCTAACTTTGGGGATGTGTTTTCGGAGCAGGGGTGCTAAGAACTTCCTCCCCATTGTCCTTTTGACTGCACCGTTAATCTTGTCCCTGGGGCCAAACTGCCAAAGAGCAGAATATACAGTATAATATCTCTGGCCCAGAGAGGCAAACAATGAAGGACTATATTGGGGAAAGTTTGGCAAAGGGTCATATAAGACAATCATCATCTCCCATTGCTGCAGGGTTTTTCTTTGTAAAGAAGATAGACTTGTGTTACCTGCCTAGATTTCTGAGAACTCCATCAGATTACGGTCTGGTCCATCTCATCCCGGATCACTTTAATCAGATTTTAGGAGCAAAATAGTTTTCTAAACTGGACTGCCTATTACAGGGTTTTGATGTGATGGTCTCTTAATTTTTTTCAGAGCTGTATGGAGATGGAAGTGCGTAACACTGAACAGCTGAACCTTAATGCAGGAAAGCTATCAGGAGCTCTCAACTGAGCAGATTAACCTGCAATTAACCTGCTATTATACTTCTAAAAGAAACCTGCATTGCTTAATATGAAGGTGAAGTGCTTGTAATCAGTGCAGGAGTAGGAGAAATCAGAAAACCTATGACAGAGGACATGGGCATTTGGCAACATAGAAAACTCCTGAAATGGTACAATTAATGAAATCCTTTATTGGGTAGATTTTGGAATCATTTTCACACTGGAATTGTTTTATAGTTGGCATAAAACTATTTGCTTAACAGTGTCCACTAGAGTTGAGCTAAATAGGTCGGTCAGATTCAAAAGTCGCCGACTTTCGCCAAAGTCGGGTTTCATGAAACGAAACCCGACCACAGTGTGAAGTTGACCATGCGGTCGGCGACCCAAGCGACAAAGTCGGGTTTCGCCGAATGCTTGCATGTGACTTTTTCAGCCAATGAGAGAAGCAGAGCGTAGCTGGAGTGGGAGTGAGAGAGAGGGAGAGAGAGAAGAGAGAGAGAGAGAAGAGAGAGATTTCGCTGCCTCTGGGGTTAAAATTCATGCCAGGTGTGTTTACAGTCCTCCACTCACTGCCGACTTTTCTCCCCATTGACTTGCATTGGGTTTCGTGTTTCACGACTTTTCCCGACTTTACCCTATAGTCGGCCGATTTTGTTTGACTCGACTTTTGAGAAAGTCGGGTTCATGAAACCCGACTCGACCCTAAAAAAGGCAAAGTCTCTCATCTCTAGTGTCCACATTTGTGATATCCTAAAATCTTATTCTGCAACCAGTTTCTATTAGATCTTGATTCTTGCGTGAAATGGCTAGGTATTCAAAAATTTCTCAAATTAGAACCTCTAATCATTGGATAATGAGCAACTTTATCTCTCATATCCTTATCTTTCTGTAAAAGATGTTAGTGTTTAGCTAATATTTTCTTAACTTCAAAGGTACTTTCATTGAAGGTGCCAATACATCTAATAAAATGTTAATCTTTAGGGCTCCCTCACATGGACGTATAATACGGCTGAGTGCTATGTTTTTCGGATAGCACTCAACCCAATGTTATACTATGGTACAGTGCAGATGAGCGATTATTTTCTCATGCAGATTCAGCATGAGAAAACAATCTCAGCATGCTGCAAGTTCATCCGAAAATCGGATCGCACGCAGCCATACAAGTCTATTGGTGTATATGAAACATCAGACTCCACTCGGATGTCATTCGAGTGCAATCCGTTTCAGCTGACGCCGACAATGGAGGCGATGGAGAAATTACTTTCTCTGTCTCCTCCACACCTGTGCTGCGATCCTCTCATGTGAGAAAATTGGACTACAGTTCACTGACATTGGTCTCAAACTCTGAAAGAGTTTGTGCCTAGTAAAATATTTAGAATGGATTATCCTCAGTGGTTGATATCTTTTAATGGCTTACTGAAAAGATGGTAACAGATTGCAAGCTTTCGATACTACTCAGGTCTCTTCATCAGGCAAGGACTAATACAGCATCTGAAGAATTACATATTTATGCACAAAACAGCACAGAAATAACGCAATAGATAGGACAAGTGATGTGAAGCAGAATGGTCATTATGGGAGAGGGCTAAGCATAAATATTGGAACAGTTCAAAGATAAAAAGTGTGAAAGTTTTATTGCCCTCTGATTGGTGTCTGGTTCTGTGTTGTGTGATGACCCCAGAAGGTCTGAAGAGCAAATTCCTTAATTGATGTAAAAAGACATAAATCCATGCGACACATTCATTCTTGCACTGAGTGTGTCAAAAGTTGTCAAAAGGTTATACTCCCAGACTCTTCTGTCTCTCTGAGACTTGAAGTTACCTTTTAATACAAGTAATTTAATGTCCATCATGCTATGACCGGGGATACAAAAATGTTTTGCCACAGGTAGATCCATTCTTTTTTCTCTTATTGTGTGGTGATGAGAATTCATCCTTGTTCTCAGTTTTTTCCAGACGGCCGTGTGAGCGAGCCTTTAGTCTGATAACATGGCTTGGTCTTCTACAACAGTTGATTTTTCTGCACATGAGAAGTTTGATGGAAAGCTTTTTTGGAGGGATTTACATGGATAGCCCCTTCTCTAAAACTTTTATACAAGTTGTAACTTTCCTCAAAAAAAGCTTAATCCCTTGAGCAATTACGTCTTGCTCATAAGTTTTGTCTAGTTGGAATACCTTTTTTTAGAGGGACTGGATAGTAGCTGTCACAATATAACAGACTATTTGTTGATGTTTCTTTTCTAAAAGCTTTAGCCTGAATATTCCCGATATCATCAATCCATATAATACCCATTTCCCCAAGTGAAAATGTAAAGTCTGGGGATAAAGCTACATTTTTGTTGCAAAAATGTAATTATTTTTTCTTCACCTCCCAATGGTATGCAATTATGTGATACATCCGTGGTGTCATTATCAACGCTGCATCCGCAGATGAATTCATTGAGAGGTGTAGTTTGTAAACAGGGGTGGGGTTGCTGTTCTAGCACCTCATAGGCTTTACCAATGTGACATGGTACCTGCAAAATCTGCACTATAATATGGCGCTCCTTCCCTTTTGAGCTTTCCACTGTGCCTCAAAAGTAGTTCCCGATTACATGTAGGGTATGGGTGCACTCAGGAAAAATTACACAACAAACTGTGAAGTCACTTTTTCCTATTAGCCCTTATAGATTAAATTCTTGGGGCTAATACAACATTTTTGTGGTAAAAATGTAATTATTTTTCTTCATCACCCAATGGTAAAACATTCTGTGTGGCACTTGTAGTGTCAATATGCTCACTGCACCCTAGATCAATTCAATAAAGGTTGTAGTTTGTAAAGTAGGGTCACTTATGGGAGATCTTTCCTGGCATGACAGGGGTTCTGCCAATGTGACATGGCCCCTCAAACCATTCCAGCAAAATCTGAATTCCAATATGACGTTTCTTCCCTTCTGAGCTTTGCACCACACCTAAAAAGTAGTTTTGGACATATTTGGAGTATTGGCATACTCAGGAGAAATTGCGTAACAAATTGTACCATTCATTTTCTCGTATTATCCCCTTTGAAAATTGGGTCCAAAGCAACATTTTAGTGGAAAAATTGACATTTTTAATTGACTCAGCCCAATGTTATACTGTGTAATTCTGTGAATCGCCTAAGGGTTAAAAATGCTCACTACATCCTTAGATGAATTTATTTTGTTCTATTCTGTTTGGATGCCCATGCTTTCATATTGGAAATGCACTTTATATATCATCTTTACCAGAGAGAGGAATATAAAGAACTGCATGTAATGGGTGGTTTTCTGCTGCTTCCTCATTTGAAGAGGCATTCCTTTGTGTTAATTTCCATTACAGGCTATTTATAATTGCATGCAATCGATATTCATATGTATAAATATAACACTGACTAACCCATGAGAAATTTTCTAAAACATGGTTGTAGTCTCTCTTGCTCTTTCTTGTATCGAAAGAGAAGCACTGTTTTGTCCCATGAATGAGACATTTTGCAGACTGTCTTGTACATTTTACATGCTGTATTGCAGTTTCTTTTGTTGCTTTATTGTTGCTATGTGTTCCTGTGTTTTGCATAGCAGAAATCCTCCCTTTCCATGAAGTTTGTCTCTTCTGTCTTCCTGTCTCCCTCTTCTGGGTGTGATGTCAATTCCTTCTTCTTCCTCCTTTGTCTCAGTCTCCATCTTGGCTTCATTAGAGGCACATGTGCTTTCAGCTTGTCTGAAGAAAGTCTTTTTACCTGCTACTGTTTGTATGCATTCAACAAGAATTCTTGAAGAAATCTAAGTCTCTTCTGGATTCTTCATAAAATGTGTGCTGAGTTAAGCTATCTGCGACCGTCGCCAATTGTAAGTAAGGTGAAGAGATCCAGCATCCCACAGAGCTATATTTGCAGCCACTGGCCCTGGGGACGGAATAGTAAAAAAGATTTACCAGATTCATCTGTAAAGCCACCCACAGCTTCTGTAAAGCTACAGAACTTCCTGCAGAGCATCCGCTCTCAGCATATAAAAGACTATACAGCTCCCCTTCTCCCCGTGAATCAGGATGGCTGAAGGAATGACTACACGGTCTCTGCCAGACCCATTGTTAGAGGAAGAGTGCATAGAACTTGATCCACCATCTAGTGAGAAGGCTAGACGTCCCACAAAGCCTACATCAAAAGTAAGGGAGAATCTAGAATCCAGTAAACATGATCTTCTCCGTGCTATAGAAGAGCTATGGCAAAAACTGCTGAGTCACATAGACAGCCTGTCTCAGCCTGCTTCTCTTCAACAACGACCAGAGGGAACCCTTGCACAACTGTGTTCAGATTATCAACGGTATGCAAAAATGGCAGATCAGTATATCTCAGTGTTAAAGACTTAACCCATCAATTCCCTGCAAAGAGATGCAAGCTTTCCAACAACTTAACTCTGAGAGAGAAAGCATGGTGCGCGATATAAAAGCCAAGACAGAGGCAAGAATCGCGCTAATAGCCGAGATGTCATCTTGTATTTCTGGCTCAGCCAGACAGTCAAAGCGATCATCTAAGTCACGCACTTCAAAATCCTCAACCCTCAGCGAACAGCTCGTAAAAGCACGTGCAGAAGCTGATGCCACGAAAATACGAGCTGCCTTTGCTCTAAAGAAAACTGAGATGGAAATAGAAGCAGCCGAAGCAGTGCACAGAAAGGCAAAAAAGGGCAGGAATAGTGGCCCTAGAGAAGGAATGCGAACACGCCACAGCCATGGCAAAGTTAAAGGTCTTGGAACGAGCCATCAGTGGGAGCCAAAGAGACAGCATCAGTTTAAGTGATTTTGATACTGAAGACCCTCTTAAGCGTACTAGAGAGTATGTACAAAGCCAATACAGCGCTATCCCTGCTCCTGCAATCCTTCCTGACCGCACAGATGCTCCCCCGAGACAACAGGACACAGAGTGTTTACCCGCATCCTGCACCCAAGATCAGTACAATCCGCTGCCAACCTTGCATCCTGATCCTCCTCTGTGCACCAAAATGTACCGGAAACCTGCACCTCACCAAATCTTATACACAGAAACATATGTGCAGGCCAATATGCAGGCAAGTCACCATACTCCGGTCAGTCACACAATTCCAATCCCATGTGTGGCAGAAACTAAGCTCATTAAGCCAGTTAATGGACTGAACGCATACACTGCCCCATATGTACCTGCATTCCCAGGTCAAAGCACAGGCTGTAGGAACAATGCTATCCAGCCAGCAACGGTCCTTCCAAAATCGGAGAATGCTGATGTGACTGGCTTTGCAAGGTACATTGTTATGATTGAGTCACCGTAGGAGGCAAAAACAGAAATGCTAGCTAAGTCCAGAAAACCAGAGAAGTTGGCAGCTATCGGATTGCAGACCCCTGAACCTATCAACACAACTAGCAGTAGCCGTGGGGGGTTCCTACGATGCCCTAGACCCCTCGATCACAGCCGGAGAATTAAATAGGCCTAAAGAAAGAAAGGGGAAATCTAAACTGCCCCAGAGCAGACCCCAAAGCAAAAGGCAGCCCCCAACAAATAATGACGGTGAAGCAAGTTGAAAACACTAACACAGACAGAAAGATAGACTGAGCAAAGACGGGGCCCAAGCTAACTAGATAGAAAAGGACAGGAAGGCTGCTGTCTGCAATCTGTGAAAAACCCTATGAAAATAAGAGCCAACAGACTGACAGTGAAAAAGGCCCTGAAGACGCTAGGCTTCAAAAAAAGCTATGTCAGTACTCAGGAAAATTCTGAAGACAGAGCTACAGGCAAAAGGAGATTCAGCTCACCCCAGCAGGGAATGGCAGAATACAGAAAAGCAAGGACAACAAAAACAAAACACAAAAGCTATCAGGCAAAGCAGAGAACTTAGCTTTAGAGGAGCAGGAATCAGACTGGTGTCCTAGAAGTCCACAGAGAAATCACCCGCAGGGCAGAAGGGCGTCGGCAGCCTTATATCCAGTCCGTGACTCCACTCAGCCAGTCATCCTCATTAGGCTCAGGTGCCTGATAATCAGTCTCATTACCTTCCTTTACCAGAATAGGGAGTTCACCAGACCTCAGTGACGAAGGGGAAAATGAACTCACAACAGTACATGATTCGGCGTGATCTAACTAAGATCGGTTGTGACGGAGTCAGCTTCAGCTGAGTCAACTTTTCTGAGTGGACCCTCTGGGTCGTGGCACCCACCCACCTAGGGTGAGCTGACCTTGTGAGGAACCACCCCCTACACAGGGAGTGTCAGGGGCAAGACCAAGGGGGTGAGCCACCATGACTGCTGGAACCAGACGGCCGGCTCAAGGAAGACACCATGTGTAAGTGTCTGGCAAAAGGGGACGTGCAGGAAACAAGACTAAGCGTGGTCTCAGGTTATCTTCATTAAAGCGTGAACTCGGGTAACATCAGGTGCAAGTCATGATAACAGGGAAAACATAGCAAGGTGCGTGCGTGGGCATGCCAATGAATGAGACATTTTACAGACTGTCTCGTACATTTTACATGCTGTATTGCAGTCTCTCTTGTTTTATTGTTGCTGTGTGTTCCTGTGATTTGCATAGCAGAAATCCTCCCTTTCCATGAAGTTTGTCTCTTCTGTCTCCCTGTCTCCCTCTTCTGGGTGTGATGTCACTTCCTTTTTCTCCCCCTGTGTCTCAGTCTCCATCTTGGCTTCATTAGAGGCACATGTGCTTTCAGCTTGTCTGAAGAAAGTCTTTTTTACCTGCTACTGTTTGTATGCTTTCAACAAGAATTCTTAAAGAAATCTAAGTCTCTTCTGGATTCTTCATAACATGTGTGCCGGCAGCTGAGTTAAGCTATCTGCAACCGTCGCCAATTGTAAGTAAGGAGAAGAGATCCAGCATCTCACAGAGCCATATTTGCAGACACAGGCCCCGGGGACAGAATAAGCACCTAGAAGCAGATGTCTCATTTAATATACCCATGGACATTCCACAATAGCTGCAAACCCGTAGACAGAGGCTTAGTGTGATTTCACCTTGCATTGCACTGCATACTGAGATGTGCCAATGTGCTGGCAGAACCTGCAATCAGCTTATAAGTCTTCAAAGTAAGATAAGGATATCTTTAGTGTTCCTTATATAGCCCAAACTAAATCCTCAGTTGTGCACATTTGTCCCTGTCCAAAATGGGGTTAATCTCTGTATCTAGCATACAAATAGATACAAGAACTAATCACACAGGAAACCCACTGGGGACTGTCATGGTGGCAGAATTACAAACCCAAAATTTATTATAAATGCCATGTCTGGTGATGGTTGGTCTACTATTATGCCTCTACCTTGTGCCAGTCAATACACTGGCTACCCATCCACTCCAGAATCCAGTACAAACTTATTACCCTCACCCACACAGCTCTCCATGGCTCAGCACCACTCTACATCTCCTCCCTTGTTTCAGTATACCACCCTACCCGCGCCCTCCGTTCTGCTGATGACCTGAGGTTAGCATCCTCAATCAAAACCTCCCACTCCCATCTCCAAGACTTTACACGTGCTGCGCGAATTCTTTGGAATGCACTTCCCAGGTCAATACGATTAGTCTCCAATCCCCACAAGTTTAAGCGTGCCCTGAAAACGCATTTATTCAGACTGGCCTACCGCCTCAACACATTAACCTAATCTATCCCTGGGTGTCACAGTCAAAAGTTTTACCATAACCAGCTTCCCCGCATCATGTCCCCACATGCTTTATGCATCCATTAGCCCTCTGTGTCTGTAATGTTACACACTTAACATTATGGCTGGTCCAAACAATCAGGGCAATTGCTACCACCCACCTTTTGTGTTTCCCCATTTTCCTCATAGATTGTAAGCTTGCGAGCAGGGCCCTCATTCCTCTTGGTATCTGTTATGATCTATGTGATTATTGTTATGCTGTAATGTCTATTGTCTGTACAAATCCCAGCTGAAATGTAAAGTGCTGCGGAATATGTTGGCGCTATAGAAATAAAATATATTATTATATTATTATTATTATGTAATAGTACCTACCAAAAGTAGCTCATGGAAGGAAAAGCAATGACTGGATCACAGGCTCCAAAATATATACAGAGGCTACTGCATCAAACTGCTTAGCCACAGTTTTGTCTGAGTGCCAATTCTGACTCCTATTTAGCATGCAATGGTAATATGAATATCTGAACCTTGTGGCGCAATGGAAGATGGTGGTTTGTTTGAATCACATTTTCACCATTTAGCAAGGGAAAAAAGCATGCTGGTAGAGGCAGTATGATAATCTTAGAAACCATGGGCCCAGAGGAGTACATAGAAATCATGGGGCTCCATAGCAAAAGTTCTAAATTGGCACCGCCCCCTAAAAAATGAATATTTGGTGGGGTCAAAGAAGAGAACATCTCACAATTTGCAGGCCTTACAATGTAATATCCCTGCTATTGAAGCCCCTACTGTTGTGAATTCACTTTCTGGCCTACCTCTGGTTACTGGTGAAGGTAGTGCAGATGGTTATATTGACAGAGGGGTCGTGAGTTCTCTTTCCGGGCTCCCTCTGGTGGTTACAGGAGGTAATGGAGCTGATCTAATTAACCCCTTTCTGTCATGTGACGTACTATCCCGTCCATGTGCCCTGGGACTCAATTCCCAGGGACGGGATAGTATGTTACAGTGATCAGCAGCGCCCACGTGGTGAGCGCCGCTGATTGCGGCCGGGTGTCAGCTGATTATCACAGCTGACACCCGGCACTATGTGTCAGGGGTGGTCACGGACCGCCCCCAACACGTTAATCCCTAGCACACCGCGATCAAACATGATCGCGGTGTACCGGGGGGTTAAAGGGAAGCATCGACAAGGACGGGGCTCCCTCCATACTTCCCTGAGCCCCCCCAGCAGCGCAATGTGCAGCGCTGCTGCGGGGGCTCCATCCCTGCAGGTCCCCGAATCCAAGATGTGACGGAGACCTTCGGGGGCCTGCAGGGAGCTGGCTTCGTCAGTGCCTGCAAAGCGCAGGCATGAGGAAAGTCTGTGCAGTGCCTGTGACAGATCGCTGATCTGTCACAGTGATCTGTGATGTGACAGATCAGCTATCTGTCACATGACAGGTATGTCCCCCCTGGGACAATGTAATAAAGTTAAAAAAAAAAGGTGTAAAAAATTTTTAAAAATCGCTAAATTAAAAAAAAAAATATTCCCAAATAAATTCATTTTTTGGAAATAAGAAAAAACAAAACAATAAAAGTACACATTTGGTATTTCCGCGTCTGTAACAACCCGGCCTATAAAACTGTCCCACTACTTAACCCCTTTAGCAAACCCCTTAAAAGATAAAAATAAAAAACTAAGCAAAAAATAATGATTTATTATCATACCGCCAAACAAAAAGTGCAATAACGCGCGATCAAAAAGACGCATATAAATATCCATGGTACAGCTGAAAACGTCATCTTGTTCCGCAAAAAACGAGCCACCATACAGCATCATCAGCAAAAAAATAAAAAAGTTATAGCTCGCAGAATAAAGAGATGCAAAAATAATTATTTTTTATATAAAATTGTTTTCATTGCATAAAAGCGCCAAAACATAAAAAATGACCTAAATGAGGTATCGCTGTAACTGTACTGACCTGAAGAATAAAACCGCCTTATCAATTTTACCGCAGGCAGAACAGTGTAAACGCACCCCCCAAAAGAAATTCATGAAACGCTGGTTTTTGTTCATTCTTCTTCCCAAAAATCGGAATAAAAAGCGATCAAAAGATGTCACGTGCCCGAAAATGATACCAATAAAAATTTCAACTCGTCCCGCAAAAAATAAGACTTCACATGACTCTTTGGGTCAAAATATGGAAAAATTATAGCTCTCAATATGTGGTGATGCAAAAACTATTTTTACAATAAAAAGTATCTTTTAGCGTGTGACAGCTGCCAAAAATAAAAACCTGCTATAAATAGTAAATCAAACCCCCCCTTTATCACCCCCTTAGTTAGGGGGGAAAATGTATTTATTTCTATTTTCCCATTAGGGCTAGGGTTAGGGCTAGGGTTAGGGCTACGGTTAAGGCTAGAGATAGGGCTGAGATTAGGGTTATGGGTGTGTTGAGGTTAGGGTTGGAGTTATAATTGGGGGGTTTCCACTGTTTGGGCACATCAGGTGCTCTCCAAACGCAACATGGCATCTGATCTCAATTCCAGCCAATTCTGCGTTGAAAAAGTCAAATGGTGCTCCTTCATTTCCAAGCTCTGCCATGCGCCCAAACAGTGTTTTACCCCCACATATGGGGTATCAGCCTACTCAGGACAAATTGCAAAACAACTTTTGGGGTCCAATTTCTCCAGTTCCCCTTAGGAAAATAAAAAATTGGGGGCAAAAATATCATTTTTGTGGAAAAAATGATTTTTTTATTTTCACGTCCGGGCGTTATAAACTTCTGTGAAGCCCTTGGGGGTTCAAAGTGCTCACCACAAATCTAGATAAGTTCCTTAGGAGGTCTAGTTTCCAAAATGGTGTCATTTGTGGGGGGTTTCCACTGTTTAGGTACATTAGGGGCTCTCCAAATGCAACATGATACCCACAGACCATTCCATCAAAATCTGCATTCCAAAACGTCACTACTTCCCTTCCGAGTCCTGACGTGTGCCCATACAGTAGATTTCTCCCACATATGGGGTATCAGTGTACTCAGGACAAATTGGACAACAACTTTTGGGGTCCAATTTCTCCTGGTACCCTTGGGAAAATGAAAAAATTGGTGACTAAAAGATCATGTTTGTGGAAAAAATAAGATTTTTTTTATTTCCACGCCCGGGCGTTATAAACTTCTGTGAAGCACGGAGGGAGGTTCAAAGTGCTCACCACACATCTAGATAAGTTCCGTGGGGGGTCTAGTTTCCAAAATGGTGTCATTTGTTGGGGGTTTTCACTGTTTTGGTACATCAGGGGCTTTCCAAACGCGACATGGTGTCCGATCTCAGTTCCAACCAAAAAAGTCAAATGGCGCTGCTTCCCTTCTGAGCTCTGCCATGCGCCCAAATAGTCGTTTATCCCCATATGTGGGGTATCAGCGTACTCAGGACAAATTGCACAATAACTTTCAGGGTCCTGTTTCCCTTGGAAAAATAAAAATTGGGGGTGAAAAGATCATTTTTGTGGAAATAATATGATTTTTAATTGTACCGCTGTACGTTATAAACTTCTGTGAAGCCCTTGTGGGTTCAAAGTTCTCACCACATATCTAGACAAGTTCCTTGGGGGGTCTAGTTTCCAAAATAGGGTCACTTGTGGGGGGTTTCCACTGTTTAGGTACATCAGGGGCTCTCCAAACGTGACATGGCGTCCGATCTGAATTCCAGCCAATTTTGCATTGAAAAAGTCAAAAGGCGCTCTTTCCCTTCTGAGCTCTGCCATGAGCCGAAACAGTGGTTCCCCCCACATATCAGGTATCAGCGTACTCAGGATAAACTGCACAATAACTTTTGCAGTCCAATTTCTCCTGTTACCCTTGGTAAAATAAAAAAAATTGAATCTGAAGGTTTTTTTTTGTGAAAAAAAGTAAAATGTTCATTTTTCTTTAAATATTCAAAAAATTCCTGTGACGCACCTGAAGGGTTAATAAACTTCTTGAATGTGGTTTTGAGCACCTTAAGGGGTGCAGTTTTTAGAATGGTGTCACTTTTGGGTAACTTCTATCATATAGACCCCTCAAAGTGGCTTCAAATGTGATGTGGTCCGTAAAAATAAAATGGTGTTGCAAAAATGAGAAATCGGTGGTCAAATTTTAACCCTTATAACTTCCTAACAAAAAAAAAATTTGGTTCCAAAATTGTGCTGATGTAATGTAAACATGTGGTAAATGTTACTTATTAAGTTTTTTGTGCGCCGTATCTCTGTGATTTAAGGGCATAAAAATTCAAAGTTGGAAAATTGCGAAATTTTAAAAATTTTCACCAAATTTCCATTTTTTTCACAAATAAACGCAAGTTATTTGAATGAAATTTTACCACTAACATGAAGTACAATATGTCACGAGAAAACAGAGTCAGAATCACCAGGATCCATGGAAGCGTTTCAGAGTTATTACCTCATAAAGGGACAGTGGTCAGAATTGTAAAAATTTGCCTGGTCAAGAACGTGCAAACTATCCTTGAAGGTTAAGGGGTTAACAGAGGCCTGCCACCTGATAATGAGGAGAATGATTGGACATTGGGAGTTTCTGACTGAATTTAAGACAGCCGACTCCCTCTATCCCTGCTGGTGATTTTTTTCCTGCATCCTGAGGTCTTCGTTTCCAGTTCAGTCCCTGCATGCTCAAGCTAAGTGTTCTTTTGCTATTGTTCACTGTTGTGAGTTCATTTTCCCCTCCGTCACTGAGGCCTGGTGAACTCCCTATTCTAGTGAAGGAAGGTAGTGAGCCTGATTATCAGGCACCTGGGACTAATGAAGACGATTGGCTGAGTGGAGTCACTGACTGGATTTAAGGCAGCCTACGCCCTTTCTGCCCTGCGGGTGATTTCTCTGTGGACTCTTGGACACCAGTCTGATTCCTGCTCTCCTAAAGCTAAGTTTTCTGTTTTGCCTTTTTGCATCTAAGATTTGTTTTTGTTTTTCTTGCTTTTTGGATTCTGCCACTCCCTGCTGGAGTGTGCAGTGTTCCTAGAGCTCTGTCTTCTGAAAGTACCTGAGTGCTGATTTAGTTTTTGAAGCTTAGTTGCTTCAGGGCCATTTTTATATCAGCTTGTTGGCTTTTGTCTCTGATAGGGTTTTGGCAGATTGCAGACAGCAGCCTTCCTATCCGTTCCTATCTAGGTAGTTTTTGTGCCCCGTCTTTGCTCAGCCTGTCTTTCTGTCTGTGTGTTTTCATCTTGCTTCACCGTCATTATATGTGGGGGGCTGCCTATTGCTTTGGGGTCTGCTCTGGGGCAGTTAGATTTCCCCTTTCCTTCTTTAGGCCTATGTATCTCTCCGGCTGTGATCGAGGGGTCTAGGTCATCGTAGGAACCCCCCACGGCTACTGCTAGTTGTGTTGATAGGTTCAGGGGTCTGCAATATGATAGTTGCCAACTTCTCTGGTTTTCAGGACTAGCTAGCATTTCTGTTTTTGCCTCCTACAGTGACTCAATCATAACAGAATCACCTGACAAACCACAGATCCTGGGGTACTCAATAGCAGGAAAGAATTGTGTTTAAAAAAAAAAAAAAGGTGTATGTATATTCTTTCCTCTATATCTCTGAGGCCGTAGGGGGAATTTTTTTTTTTTTCTCTCAATGGAGATAAAGCAAGTGTCTGATCGTGTGGAGCAGCTCGCTGCTGAAGTGCGAGGAATTTCTGCCTATCTTGCTCGTTCACATGCTGTTGAACCAAAGATCCCCACACCTGATGTATTTTTTGGGGATCGATCTAAATTTTTGAGTTTCAAAAATAATTGTAAATTATTTTTTGCTTTGAAGCCTAACTCGTCAGGGAGCCCCGCGCAGCAGGTTAAAATTGTCATCTCTTTGCTGTGCGGCGATCCCCAGGATTGGGCGTTTTCTTTGAATCCAGATGACCCTATTCTGACTAATGTGAACGCATTTTTTCAAGCCTTGGGGTTGCTGTACGACGAACCTAATGCTATTGATCAGGCTGAAAAGACCCTGTTAGCATTGAACCAGGGTCGAGAATCTGCAGAGTTGTACTGTCAAAAGTTCCGAAAGTGGGCGGTCCTTACTACCTGGAATGATAGTGCCTTGGCTGCTCTCTTTCGGAAGGGTTTGTCAGAAGCCGTAAAAGATACTATGGTGGGATTTCCTGTTCCCTCTGGTCTGGACTATTCTATGTCTTTAGCCATTCAGGTTGATCGGCGTTTACGTGAACGCAGGATTACACGAGAGGTGTTGCCACCGGTTGAACAGACGTCTGAACCTATGCAATGTGATAGAGTTTTGTCTAAGGCGCAACGTCAGGAATTCAGAAGGCAAAATAAGCTGTGTTTTTTCTGTGGAGATGCCTCACATGTTATTTCTGTTTGTCCTAAACGTGAGAAACGCTTTGCACACACGTTTTCTGTTGGTGGGGTTCAGCCTAAGTTTCTTTTGGCAATTACTCTGATCTGTTCCCTGTCCACATTTTCCGCCAAGGCTTTTGTGGATTCGGGAGCAGCGCTAAACCTAATGGACTTGGATTTTGCTAAACGTTGTGGATTTCCGTTGACACCTCTGCAGACGCCTATCCCTTTGAGGGGGATTGATGCTACCCCTCTGGCTAAAAATAAACCTCAGTTTTGGACCCAGTTGGTCATGCGGGTCGCCCCAGACCACCAAGAAAATTGCAGATTTTTGGTGTTGCATGGTCTGCATGATGCCATTGTTCTGGGGTTTCCCTGGTTGCAGATTCATAATCCAGTTTTGGATTGGAAGTCTGTGTCTGTGGTGAGTTGGGGTTGCCGGTGTACCTTTAGTGAGGCTCCGGTTTTTTCCACCTCTCCTCAGTCGCATGAGGTTCCTGACTATTTGGCGGACTACTATGATGTATTTAGTGAGAATGAGTCTGCGTCCTTGCCTCCTCATAGGAGTTATGACTGTGCAATTGAACTAAACCCGGGGTGTAAATTTCCTAAGGGTCGGCTCTTCAATTTATCTGTACCCGAGCACGAGGCTATGCGGTCCTATATTAAGGAGGCGTTGGAGAAGGGTCATATTAGACCATCCTCTTCACCATTAGGTGCCGTTTTATTTTTTGTGGCCAAGAAGGATGGTTCTTTAAGGCCTTGTATTGATTATCGTGCCCTCAATAAAATTACTATTAAATATCAGTATCCGTTACCCCTGATTTCCGATCTATTTTCTAGAGTCAGAGGTGCTTGCTGGTTTACCAAGCTTGACCTCAGGGGGGCGTATAATCTTATCCGCATTAAGCAGGGGGATGAATGGAAGACGGCGTTTAATACTCCGGAGGGACATTTTGAGTACCTGGTGATGCCTTTTGGGCTCACTAATGCCCCTTCTGTCTTCCAGTGCTTCATGAACGATATTTTCCGAGACTTTGTCGATAAATTTTTGATTATCTATCTGGATGATATTTTGATCTTCTCCAAGGATAGGGATTCTCATGTGGAACATATTCGGACTGTGTTCCGGATCTTGAGAGAGAATTCTCTGTATGTCAAAGGATCAAAATGCCTTTTTGGAGTACAGAGAATTTCTTTTTTGGGATTTATTTTGTCTCCGCCAACTATTGAAATGGACCCGGCCAAGGTACAGGCCATTTATGATTGGGTTCAGCCCACTTCTTTGAAGACCCTCCAGAAGTTTTTGGGTTTTGCTAATTTTTATCGGAAATTTATAGCAAAATTTTCTAGTATTGCCAAACCATTGACTGACCTGACCGGGAAGGGTGCGGATGTGTTGAATTGGTCTCCGGAGGCGGTTGCTTCCTTTCAGGAGCTGAAGCGTAGATTTACCTCCGCCCCGGTTCTGCGGCAACCTGATGTCTCACTCCCGTTCCAGGTAGAGGTGGATGCTTCTGAGATTGGTGCAGGAGCGGTGTTGTCCCAAAAGGATCCGGTAACATCTAAAATGAATCCCTGTGCTTTCTTTTCCCGTAAGTTCTCTTCATCTGAACGTAACTATGATGTGGGGAATCGGGAACTGTTGACCATGAAATGGGCATTTGAGGAGTGGAGACATTGGTTGGAGGGAGCCAAACATCAAGTTGTGGTCCTCACTGACCACAAAAATTTGATTTACCTAGAGTCGGCTAAACGCTTGAACCCTAGAAAGGCTAGGTGGGCCTTGTTTTTTACACGTTTTGATTTTGTGGTCTCTTTCCTTCCTGGAACTAAGAATGTCAAGGCTGACGCCCTCTCTAGGAGTTTCTTTGCTGATTCTCCTGTGTTGACCAAGCCTGCCACCATCTTAGGCGAAGGGGTAGTTCTTTCTGCCATCTTGCCCGATTTGAGACTTGCTCTGCAAGAGTTCCAGGAGGACAAACCTGAGCGTTGCCCCAGTGGAAAGTTGTATGTTCCTGACCAGTGGAAGAAGAGAGTGATGTCTGAAGTTCATTGCTCTGCATTGGCTGGTCATCCAGGTATTTTTGGTACTAGAGATCTGGTGAGTCGCTCTTTTTGGTGGCCCACCTTGTCTCATGATGTCAGGAATTTTGTGCAGTCCTGTGGGACTTGCTCCCGGTCTAAATCTTGTTCTCGCTCTAGTGGGTTGTTGATGCATTTGCCGGTCCCCAGGAGGCCATGGACCAATATTTCAATGGATTTAATTTCTGATATGCCGGTCTCTCAAAGAATGACTGTTATTTGGGTGATTTGTGATAGGTTCTCTAAGATGGTTCATCTTGTACCACTCCCTAAGTTGCCATCTTCCTCTGAGTTGGTGCCTCTGTTTTTGCATCAGGTGGTTCGCTTGCACGGGATTCCTGAGAACATTGTATCTGACAGAGGAGTTCAATTTGTGTCTAAATTTTGGAGGACGTTCTGTTCCAAGTTGGGAATTCAGTTGTCCTTCTCCTCTGCTTTTCACCCTCAGACCAATGGGCAGACAGAGAGAACAAACCAGACCTTGGAGTCGTATTTGAGATGTTTTATTTCCGCTGATCAGGATGATTGGGTTTCATTTTTGCCCTTGGCCGAATTTGCTTTAAATAATAGAGCTAGTTCTGCCACTTTGTCACCTTTTTTTTGTAACTTTGGCTTTCACCCTCGATTTTCTTCAGGGCAGGTGGAGCCTTCTGCCTGCCCAGGTGTTGACACTGTGGTGGAGAGAATGCACCAGATCTGGGACCAAGTGGTGGATAAGTTATCTCTCTCCCAGGAAAAGGCCCAGCGGTTTTCCAATCGACATAGGACCATTGGTCCCCAGTTTAAGATTGGTGATATGGTGTGGTTATCATCAAAAAATATCGCTATGAAGGTGGCTTCTCCTAAGTTTAAGCCTAGATTTATTGGACCTTAAAAGATTTTGGAGATTATTAATCCGGTCTCTTTTCGTTTGGCTCTTCCTGTCACATTTAAGATCCATAATGTGTTCCATAAGTCCTTGTTGAAGAGGTTTGTTGAGCCAGTTGTGCCTGAGGTGGCACCTCCGGACCCTGTATTGGTTGAAGGTAACTTGGAATATGAGGTAGAGAAAATTCTGGATTCCCGTCTGGCTAGACGGAGACTCCAGTATTTGGTTAAGTGGAAGGGTTATGGTCAGGAGGATAATTCCTGGGTCTCTGCCTCTGATATACATGCCAAAAGATTGGTGCGTGCCTTTCATCGGGCTCACCCTGATCGCCCTGGTGGTGTTGTTGAGGGTTCGGTGACCCCTCCTCAAGGGGGGGGTACTGTTGTGAGTTCATTTTCCCCTCTGTCACTGAGGCCTGGTGAACTCCCTATTCTAGTGAAGGAAGGTAGTGAGCCTGATTATCAGGCACCTGGGACTAATGAAGACGATTGGCTGAGTGGAGTCACTGACTGGATTTAAGGCAGCCTACGCCCTTTCTGCCCTGCGGGTGATTTCTCTGTGGACTCTTGGACACCAGTCTGATTCCTGCTCTCCTAAAGCAAAGTTTTCTGTTTTGCCTTTTTGCATCTAAAATTTGTTTTTGTTTTTCTTGCTTTTTGGATTCTGCCACTCCCTGCTGGAGTGTGCAGTGTTCCTAGAGCTCTGTCTTAAGAAAGTACCTGAGTGCTGATTTAGTTTTTGAAGCTTAGTTGCTTCAGGGCCATTTTTATATCAGCTTGTTGGCTTTTGTCTCTGATAGGGTTTTGGCAGATTGCAGACAGCAGCCTTCCTATCCGTTCCTATCTAGGTAGTTTTTGGGCCCCGTCTTTGCTCAGCCTGTCTTTCTGTCTGTGTGTTTTCATCTTGCTTCACCGTCATTATATGTGGGGGGGGCTGCCTATTGCTTTGGGGTCTGCTCTGGGGCAGTTAGATTTCCCATTTCCTTCTTTAGGCCTATGTATCTCTCCGGCTGTGATCGAGGGGTCTAGGTCATCGTAGGAACCCCCCACGGCTACTGCTAGTTGTGTTGATAGGTTCAGGGGTCTGCAATCTGATAGTTGCCAACTTCTCTGGTTTTCAGGACTAGCTAGCATTTCTGTTTTTGCCTCCTACGGTGACTCAATCATAACAGTTCACATTTGATTTGGTTTTGTCTACTTCAGTTTCGTGTGGTCAGCCAGCCCCGGCTGGGGCTGTGCTGACTTTCCATCCTTATATTACTCTTCGTGCCAGTTTGTTTTTGTCCCTTATTAGATTGGCCTCTCTTTGCTCTGCTCACAGAATAGGCCAGAGTGCTGATATAGTGGGCGAAGTCTAGTGACTTCTGTATTTTTCCTATCTGAAGTGTTGGGCATTTTTTGCAGGGTTATTTGCGTGATTGCAGACAGTGTCTTTCATTTCCTTTCCTGTCCTGTCTAGTTAGTTTGGGCCCCATCATTTGCTCAGCCTATTTTCCTACCTGCGTTTGTGTTTTTTTTTCTTGTGTCACAGACAATATATGTTTGGGGCTATCTATTTCTTTGGGGTCTGCTCTGGGGCAGTTTAGATTTCCCCTTTCTTGCTTTAGGCTTATTTAGTTCTCCGGCTGTGTTGAGGCGTCTAGAATCATCGTAGGTACGCTCCACGGCTACTGCTAGTTGCGTAGATAGGATCAGGGGTCTGCAATCTGCTTAGCTACCAACCTCTCTGGTTTTCTTTGGCTTAGCTTGGTCTTGCTTTCCTCCTCGGTGACCTAATCATAACAGAATCACCAGTCTAAACCGCAGATTCTAGGGTACTCAAAAGCAGGAGAGAATTGTAAAAAAAAAAAAAAGAGAAGAAAGAAAAAAATAAGGTGTCAGAATGTGTTTTTTTATATATATTATTTTTTCCTCTCTTTCTCTGGGGCCGTAGGAGGATATTTTTTTTCTCTAATGGAGATTAAGCAATTGTCTGATCGTGTTGAGCAGCTCACTGCTGAAGTGCAGGGAATTTCCGCCTATCTCGCTCAATCACCTGCTGTTGAACCAAAAATCCCTACTCCTGATGTGTTTTCTGGGGATCGGTCTAAATTGTTGACTTTTATGAATAATTGTAAACTATTTCTTGCCTTGAAGCCTAACTCATCGGGGAGCTCTGTGCAGCAGGTTAAAATTGTCATCTCCTTGCTGCACGGCGATCCCCGGAATTGGGCTTTTTCTCTGACACCTGGAAATCCTATTCTGACTAATGTGGATGCATTTTTTCAAGCCTTGGGGTTGTAGTTGGATGAACCTAATGCTATTGATCAAGCAGAGAAAACTCTATTGGCATTGAACCAGAGTCAGGATTCTGCAGAGTTATACTGTCAAAAATTCCAAAAGTGGGTGGTCCTTACTACATGGAATGATGGTGCCTTAGCAGCTCTCTTTCGGAAGGGTTTATTAGAAACCGTAAAAAATGTTATGGTGGAATTTCCTGTTCCCGCTGGTCTTGATGATTCTATGTCATTAGCCATTTAAGTTGATTGGCGTTTACGTGAACGTAAAACTACACGAGAGGCGATGCCACCTTTAGAAGAAACGTCTGAACCCATGCAATGTGATAGGGTTTTGTCTAGGGCGCAACGTGAGGAGTTTAGAAGGCGTAATAAGCTGAGTTTTTTCTGTGGAGACGCCTCTCATACTATTTCTGTCTGCCCTAAACGAGAGAAACATTTTGTGCACATATTTGCTGTGGACAGTGTACAACCAAAATTCCTTTTGGCAATTACTCTGATCTGCTCTTTATCTACATTTTCCTCTAAGGCTTTTGTGGATTCAGGAGCAGCTTTGAATTTAATGGATTTGGAGTTTGTTAAACGTTGTGGTTTTCCCATGATACCCCTGCGGACTCCTATCCCTTTGAGGGGTATTGATGCTACTCCTTTGGTGGAGAATAAACCCCAGTTTTGGACCCAGGTGATAATGCGGGTCGCCCCGGACCACCAAGAAAATTGTAAATTTTTGGTGCTGCACAATTTGCATGATACTATTGTTCTGGGTTTTCCCTGGATGCAAACTCATAATCCTGTTTAGGATTGGAAATCTGTGTCTGTGGTGAGTTGGGGTTGTCAGTGTGTTCTTAATGACACTCCTGTTTTCTCCACCTCTCCCCAGTCTCATGATATTCCTGATTATTTGGCTGATTTTTCTGATGTATTTAGTGAGAGTAAGTCTGAGTCTTTGCCTCCTCATAGGAGTTATGACTGTGCAATTGAGTTAATACCTGGGTGTAAATTTCCCAAGGGTCGACTTTTCAACTTATCGGTATCCGAACATGATGCTATGCGATCTTATATCAAGGAGTCATTGGAGAAAGGTCATATTAGACCATCCTCTTCACTCTTAGGTGCTAGGTTTTTTTTGTGACCAAGAAAGATGGTTCATTAAGGCCTTGTATTGACTATCGCTCCCTTAACAAAATCACTGTTAAATATCAGTACCTGTTGCCTCTGATTTCTGATTTATTTTCCAGAGTTAAAAGTGCCTGCTGGTTTACCAAGCTTGACCTCAGGGGGGCATATAATTTTATTCGCATCAAGCATGGGGATGAATGGAAGGCAGCGTTTAATACTCCGGAGGGACATTTTGAGTACCTGGTGATGCCTTTTGGGCTCACTAATGCTGCTTCTGTCTTCCAATCCTTTATGAACTATATTTTCTGGGACTTTGTGGATAAGTTTTTGATCATTTATCTGGATGATATTTTGATCTTTTCCAGTGATTGGGATTCTCATGTGGAACATGTCCAGATTGTGTTCCAGATTTTGAGGGAAAATTCCCTTTATGTTAAGGGATCGAAATGCCTCTTTGGTGTACAGATGATTTCATTTTTGAGATTTATTTTGTCTCTGTCGGCTATTGAAATGGACCTGGCCAAGGTACAGGCCATTTGATTGGGTTCAGCCCACTTCTTTGAAGGCTCTCCAGAAGTTTTTGGGTTTTGCTAATTTCTATCATAAATTTATAGGTAATTTTTCTGGTATTGTCAAACCACTGACTGATCTGACCAAAAAGGGCGCTGATGTGGTGACTTGGTCTCCAGAGGCAGTCTCTGCATTTCAGGAGCTTACGCGGAGATTCACTTCTGCTCCGGTTCTACGGCAACCTGATGTCTCACTTCCATTTCAGGTGGAGGTAGATGCTTCTGAGATTGGTGCAGGAGCTGTTTTGTCCCAAAAAGACCCGATTACTTCTAAAATGAATCCCTGTGCCTTTTTTCTCGCAAATTCTCCCCATCTGAATGTAAGTATGACGTGGGGAATCGGGAATTGTTGGCCATGAAATGGGCATTTTAAGAGTGGAGACATTGGTTGGAGGGAGCTAGACATCAAGTTGTGGTCCTCACCGACCACAAGAATTTGATTTATCTTGAATCAGCCAAATGCTTGAATCCTAGACAGGCTAGGTGGGCCTTGTTTTTCACGCGTTTTAATTTTGTGGTCTCTTTTCTTCCGGGCACTAAGAAAGTTAAGGCGGACGCCCTTTCTAGGAGTTTCTTTGCGGATTCTCTTATTGTGACCGAGCCTACTGCCATTCTAGGTGAAGGGGTAGTTCTTTCCGCCATCTCACTCGATTTGAGACGTGCCCTAGAGGAATTTCAGGAGGACAAACCTGAGCGTTGCCCTATGGGAAAATTGCATGTTCCTGACCAGTGGAGGAAGAGAGTAATGTCTGAAATTCATTGCTCCACGTTGGCTGGTCATCCAGGTATTTTTGGTACCAGAGATTTGGTGAGTCGGTCTTTTTGGTGGCCTGCCTTATCTCGTGATGTCAGGAATTTTTTGCAGTCCTGTGGGACTTGTTCTCAGTCTAAACCCTGTTCTCATTCTAGTGGGTTGTTGATGACCCTGCCGGTGCCCAAGAGGCCATAGACCCATATCTCAATGGATTTTATTTCTGATCTTCCTGTCTCTCAGAGAATGACTGTTATCTGGGTGATTTGTGATAGATTTTTTATGATCCATCTTGTACCACTCCCAGAGTTACCATCTTCTTCAGAGTTGGTGCCCTTGTTTTTATAACAGGTGGTTCAGTTGCATGGGATTCCTGAGAACATTGTGTCGGGCAGAGGAGTCTAGTTTGTTTTCATATTTTGGAGAACTTTTTGTTCCAATCTGGGAATTCAGTTATCTTTCTCCTCTGCGTTTCATCCTCAGACCAATGGACAGACTGAGAGAACAAACCAGACTTTGGAGTCCTATTTGAGATGTTTTATATCTGCTGATCAGGATGACTGGGTCTCATTTTTGCCCTTGGCCAAATTCACGCTAAACAATAGAGCTAGTTCTGCCACTTTGATGTCGCCCTTTTTCTGTAACTTTGGGTTTCATCCTCGATTTTCTTCAGGGCAAGTGGAATCTTCGATCTGCCCAAAAATGTGGACACTGTGGTAGAGAGAATGCAGCAGATTTGTGACCAAGTGGTGGATAAGTTGTCCCTCTCTCAGGAAAAAGCCCAACGGTTTTCCAACCGGCATAGGACCATTGGTCCCCGGTTTAAAGTGGGTGATATGGTTTGGTTGTCGTCAAAGAATATTCCTATGAAGGTTGCATCTCCAAAGTTCAAGCCAAGATTCATTGGACCTTACAAGATTTTGGAGATTCTTAATCCTGTTTCTTTTCGATTGGCTCTTCCAGTTATGTTTAAGATACATAACGTGTTTCATAAATCTATGTTGAAGAGGTTTGTGGAGCCAGTAGTTTCTATGGTGGCACCTCCTGACCCTGTATTGGATAAAGGCAATATGGAATATGAGGTAGAGAAAATATTGGATTCTTGTTTGGCTAGATGGAGACTTCAGTACTTGGTCAAATGGAAGGGTTATGGCCTGGAGGATAATTCTTGGGTCTCTGCTTCTGACATTCATGCCGATAGATTGGTTCATGCTTTTTATCAGGCCCGTACTGATCGGCCTGGTGGTGTGGATGAGGGTTCGGTGACCCCTCCTCAAGGGGGGTACTGTTGTGAATTCACTTTCTGGCCTACCTCTGGTTACTGGTGAAGGTAGTAGAGATGGTCATACTGACAGAGGGGTCGCGAGTTCTCTTTCCGGGCTCCCTCTGATGGTTACAGGAGGTAATGGAGCTGATCTAATTAACAGAGGCCTGCCACCTGATAATGAGGAAGACGATTGGACATTGGGAGTTTCTGACTGGATTTAAGACAGCCGACTCCCTCTATCCCTGCTGGTGATTTTTTCCTGCCTCCTGTGGTCTTAGTTTCCAGCTCAGTCCCTGCATGCTCAAGCTAAGTGTTATTTTGCTATTGTTAACATTTGATTTGGTCTTGTCTATTTCAGTTTCATGTGATCAGCCAGCCCCGGCTGGGGCTGTGCTGAATTTCCATCCATATGTTACTTTTTGTGCCAGTTTGTTTTTATCCCTTATTAGATTGGCCTCTCTTTGCTCTGCTCTCAGAATATACCAGAGTGCTGATATAGTGGACAAAGTCTAGTGACTTCAGTATTTTTCTATCAGACGTGTTGGGCATTTTTTGCAGGGTTTGCAGACGGTGTCTTTCCTTTCCTGTCCTGTCTAGTTAGTTTGGGCCCCATCGTTTGCGCAGCTTATTTTCCTACCTGCGTTTGTGTTTTCATCTTGTCTCACCGACAATATATGTTTGGGGGCTATCTATTCCTTTGGGGTCTGCTCTGGGGCAGTTTAGATTTCCCCTTTCTTGCTTTAGGCTTATTTAGCCCTCCGGCTGTGTCGAGGCATCTAGAATCATCGTAGGTACGCTCCACGGCTACTGCTAGTTGTGTGGATAGGATCAGGGGTCTGCAATCCGCTTAGTTACCAACCTCTCTGTTTTTCTGTGGCTTAGCCTGGTCTTGCTTTCCTCCTTGGTGACCCAATCATAACACCCTATTTCCCCTCTCATTGCATCCACGAATTATGATTCCAACCAAATTGCCCCCCAAACCCAGTATGATACATCCACAGTGAATTTCTCCACAGTACCCTCCCCGCGCACATTAAGATGACCCTACTGTACCTTCCCGGCAAAGTATGATGAGCCCAACATGGTACGATGCCCCAACTATCACCCCAACACAGCCCTTCATACAGTATAATGGACCCCACACAACCTTCCACACACTATGACGGCCTCAACACAACCCTCCACACTGTGTGACGGCCCCACTAGCCCTCCGTGGAGCATAATGGCCCCCACACAGCTGTCCACACAGGAAGATAGACCCCACACAAACCTTCACACTGTATAATTGCTCACATAGCCTCACTAGCCCTCCAAATAGTATAATGGTCCTCATCATTGCCCTCCAAATAGTATAATGGCCGCCCACAAAGCCCTGAAAACAGTATAATGGACTCCCACATAGTCATGCAAATAGTATAATGGACCACCATATAGCCCTGCAAACAGTATATTGTCCCCATACATAGCCCTCCAAATAGTTTGGCCCTCACAATCTTCCAAATATTTTAATGACCACTGCATAGTATAATGGGCCTCACATAGGCCTTGAAATAGTATAATGCTCCCCACATGACCTTCTATAGAGTATAATCGGCCCCATATATCTCTCAGTATAGAATAATGTGTCATGTCCGCCATGTCTGTCATGTCTGCCTTGTCTGTTTTGCCTCAAGAACCCCTGGAGCGGTGTGCACGCGCATCTCGTGTCTGCTAATCATAGATGTATCATAAATAGTACATTTCACTATGCTAATGCATTACCATGCGTTGAATTGCAACAAAAATAGACATGTTTGGCGATCAGCATGATTCTACTATCTTTCATTTTAATAAGCTGGCTATCGACAGACATATCCCGCTGTATGGGGGCATCATACCCTCCTAAATTCCTTCAGTCAGATGTCCATGCTAAGCTCTACCTAACCCAGTATCATACAATAAACGTGAATATCATAGCATACCATGTACTCAAGATGCTTCCTGGATCGTCCCTCATGCCCCGACGCGTGTTTCGCTATGCTTCATCAAGGAGGCGTGTGCATGTGCACACTCACCTCATGTCTGTTGAGCTGCATGATGCCTGCATTTCTGCACTGCCTTCTGTGATCGGCTCGTCATGTCTAGAACCCCTGATCATGTGTCATTCCTATGCTCCAGCATAGGCTGGTTCTGCAATCATCTCGGCATGTCTGGAACTCTGACCATGTGACCTGCCTAGGTTTCAGCATTGGTTCTGCAATCATCCCTGCATGTCTGGAATCCTGATCATGTAACTGCTCCCTGTGATCCTGGAGGACCTGAACTGGAAGTTCTCTGCTGGTCCTGACCCAGAAGTGGAGGTGCTATGCCGTATATCAGACCGCCCCTTCCTTTGCTCAGGGCCTGAGTATTGTGTTGCTTCCCTGCATGGCTGCTTGGTCTGCTGGGTCGCTCCCTCTATTCTGTGCCCTTGCACTTTGCTCTGTCGTGCGTCTCTGCACACGCTCCGTGCTCGTATTCCGTCTCTTGTCTCGTGTCTTGTCTGGTGTTTGTCCTTCGTGCCATGTTTGTCCGTGCCTTGTAGTACTTTCTATGTTTCCTGCCTTGCCTGTTTTCGCTATGTCTTGTTCCGTACCTTGCCTTGCTCTGCCTTGTTCCTCCCTATGGTCTCAGTCTTTGCTTGCTCTGCTTCGCTCTCTCCTATGGTGCTCTGTAGTGCCCTCTGGCACACGCACCATTCCTCCTCTTTCCTATTGTGCTCTCTTGCACGTTTCTAGGCTAGTCCCAAGGCTGTCCCTTGGCCCGGCTCTGGGCTTCGGCCTACGCTCCGCTGCTAGCTCCGTTCTCGCTCTGATCTGACTCTGTGTTTCTGCCTATGCTTCCGTTCCTGGTTCCGTACTCTGCCTATGCTCTGCCTGGTTTCTTGTCTTGCCTTGCTCTGTTGCTTCGTGTGCCCTTTGCATGCGCCTGGCCTTCCTAGCCTCCTGTTTGTGCCTCAGCCATGCCCGCCCTAGCCGTGCCCGCCTGCTTGTGCCTCAGCCGTGCTCGTCGGTCAGTGACAGCTGTGTCGCCTGCCATGCCTCGGTCGGGTTCGCTGGAGTCTTGCCCGTCTGTCAGTGCCGCAGCCCGATCAGCTAGCCAGTGCCCCAGCCGTACTCTCTGTGCTTCCTTGCACTTCACGCTGTTTCTGCACTGTGCTCTGCATGCTCTCTATAGCACGTGCAGGTCCTCTCCTGCCCTTGGCATACCTCCCCGTGCTTCTATAAAAGTACGCGCAGGTTTTGCCATGTATCCTGTTGTGCCCTCTGGCACGCACAGGCCCTATCCCTGTTCTCCTACTCTGTCCCTGGCGTGTCCTCGCACGCGCAGGCCACCGTCCTTGTGCCTCTCCCTGGTGTGCTCTCTGCACGCGCAGGCCTCCGTCCTTGTACCTGTCCCTGCATGCCCTCTGCACGCGCAGGCCTCCGTCCTTGTATCTCTCCCTGGTGTGTCTCTTCGCACGCGCAGGCCACCGTCCCTGTACCTTTCCCTGCATGCCCCTTGGCATGCGCAGGCCTCCGTCCTGTGAACCTGACCGGGGCGTGTTCGTTGATACGCATCCTGTTTCTAACTTTGTCTTGTCTCCTTGCATGGAACCCTGGATTGCTTACCGGATGTCCGGAACCTGCCAATCACCTTCAGAGCTACAGAACCTGATGTCCCGGTTGATCGTTGCCTCCTGTCCGGAGTCCGATGTCCTCGTGCCTCTGTCTACCATCTGCACGTACCATGCTTTGGACCTCGGGGTGCCCTTGCACGTACCTTGCTCAATGTACTCTGTGTGTTCACGTTTTGCACCTGTTATACCCTGAAGTGTTCCTCATGCCTTGGACCTCGGCGTGCCCTTGCAGGCATCTTGCTTTATGTACTTTGTGTGTTCACGTTTTGCACCTGTTGTACCCAGAAGTGTTCCTTAATGAAGTTTCCTTGAACTAACGTCTTGTCTCGCTTTGTCTTGTTTCCCTGAGCCGGCCGTCTTGTGTGGTGGCTCACCCCCTTGGTCTTGCCCCTGACACTCCCTGTATAGGGGGTGGATTCTCACTAGGTCAGCTCGCCCTAGGTGGGTGAGTGCCATGGTCAAGAGGGTCCACTCATTCAAAAGGAAAACGACTCAGCGTAAGCTGACGTTCGTCACAGAATACTCAGGCCATGGACTCCGCTGGTACCTCGGCTACCCGTCTGATGAAGAATCTGATCTGTTCTATGTCTCCTGAACTCGCTTGAAAATGGCGGTTCCCCAGCCACTCTTCTGATGTAAATCAGACCCAGCCCTTGACCTCTGAACTTGTTTGGAAATGATGGCAGCCAGAGTAAGAAGACTTGTTTGTCTACCCGCAGTCCTCCGCACTGGATCCCCGTGTCTCGTCCGCGGCTCCTGTGTCTTGACCGGTGTAGGTGTCCGTTTCAGATGTCGGATCAACGTTGTTGGAGTGGTTTGTACTAAACTCTGGTTTCTGCCGAAGAATTTTTTTTTTCTTCTTTCCAGTCCCGGTAGAGAGGGCTTTAGGAGGGGGGTACTGTCATGTCCGCCATGTCTGTCATGTCTGCCTTGTCTGTTTTGCCTCAAGAACCCCTGGAGCGGTGTGCACGCACATCTCGTGTCTGCTATCTTGCATGTTCCCTAGAGCAGAGTGCACACTCACCTCATGTTTGTTGAGCTGCAGGATGCCTGCATTTCTGCACTGCCTTCTGTGATCGGCTCATCATGTCTAGAACCCCTGATCATGTGTCATTCCTATGCTCCAGCATAGGCTGGTTCTGCAATCATCTCGGCATGTCTGGAGCTCTGACCATGTGACCTGCCTAGGTTTCAGCAGTGGTTCTGCAATCATCGCTGCATGTCTGGAATCCTGATCATGTGGCTGCTCCCTGTGATTCTGGAGGACCTGAACTGGAAGTTCTCCGCTGGTCCTGACCCGGAAGTGGAGGTGCTATGCCCTATATCAGACCGCCCCTTCCTTTGCTCAGGGCCTGAGTATTGTGTTGCTTCCCTGCATGGCTGCTTGGTCTGCTGGGTCGCTCCCTCTATTCTGTGCCCTTGCACTTTGCTCTGTCGTGCGTCTCTGCACATGCTCCGTGCTCGTACTCCGTCTCTTGTCTCGTGTCTTGTCTGGTGTTTGTCCTTCGTGCCATGTTTGTTCGTGCCTTGCTTTGCCTTGTAGTACTTTCTATGTTCCTTGCCTTGCCTGTTTTCGCTATGTCTTGTTCCGTACCTTGCCTTGCTCTGCCTTGTTCCTCCCTATGGTCTCAGTCTTTGCTTGCTCTGCCTCGCTCTCTCCTATGGTGCTCTGTAGTGCCCTCTGGCACACGCACCATTCCTCCTCTTTCCTATTGTGCTCTCATGCATGTTTCTAGGCTAGTCCCAAGGCTGTCCCTTGGCCCGGCTCTGGGCTTCCGCCTACGCTCCGCTGCTAGCTCCGTTCTCACTCTGATCTGACTCCGTGTTTCTGCCTATGCTTCCGTTCCTGGTTCCGTACGCTGCCTATGCTCTGCCTGGTTTCTTGTCTTGCCTTGCTCTGTTGCTTCGTGTGCCCTTTGCATGCGCCTGGCCTTCCTAGCCTCCTGTTTGTGCCTCAGCCGTGCCCGCCCTAGCTGTGCCCGCCTGCTTGTGCCTCAGCCGTGCTCGTCGGTCAGTGACAGCTGTGTCGCCTGCCATGCCTCGGTCGGGTTCGCTGGAGTCTTGCCCGTCTGTCAGTGCCGCAGCCCGATCAGCTAGCCAGTGCCCCAGCCGTACTCTCTGTGCTTCCTTGCACTTCACGCTGTTTCTGCACTGTGCTCTGTGTGCTCTCTATAGCACGCGCAGGTTCTCGCCTGCCCTTGGCATACCTCCCCATGCTTCTATAAAAGTATGCGCAGGTTTTGCCATGTATCCTGTCGTGCCCTCTTGCACGCACAGGCCCTAACCCTGTTCTCGTACTCTGTCCCTGGCGTGTCCTCGCACATGCAGGCCACTGTCCTTGCACCTGTCCCTGGCGTGCCCTCTGCACGCACAGACCACCATCCTTGTGCCTCTCCCTGGCGTGCTCTCTGCACGCGCAGGCCTCCGTCCTTGTACCTGTCCCTGGCGTGCCCTCTGCACGCGCAGGCCTCTGTCCTTTTATCTCTCCCTGGCGTGTCTCTTCGCAAGCGCAGGCCACCGTCCTTGTGACTCTCCCTGGCGTGCCCTCTGCACACGCAGGTCTCCGTCCTTGTACCTGTCCCTGGCGTGCCCTCTGCATGCGCAGGCCTCCGTCCTTGTATCTCTCCCTGGCGTGTCTCTTCGCACGCGCAGGCCACCGTCCTTCTGCCTTTCCCTGGCGTGCCTTCTGCATGCGCAGGCCTCAGTCCTTGTACCTGCCCCTGGCGTGCCCTCTGCACGCGCAGGCCTCCGTCCTTGTATCTCTCCCTGGCATGTCTCTTCGCACGCGCAGGCCACCGTCCCTGTACCTTTCCCTGGCATGCCCCTTGGCATGCGCAGGCCTCCGTCCTGTGAACCTGACCCGGGCGTGCTCGTTGACACGCATCCTGTTTCTAACTTTGTCTTGTCTCCTTGCATGGAACCCTGGATTGCTTACCGGATGTCTGGAACCTGCCGATCACCTTCAGAGCTACAGTACCTGATGTCCCGGTTGATCGTTGCCTGCTGTCCGGAGTCCGATGTCCTCGTGCCTCTATCATCTGCACGTACCATGCTTTGGACCTGGGTGGGTCCTTGCACGCACCTTGCTCAATGTACTCTGTGTGTTCACATTTTGCACCTGTTATACCCTGAAGTGTTCCTCATGCCTTGGACCTCGGCGTGCCCTTGCGTGCATCTTGCTTTATGTACTTTGTGTGTTCACGTTTTGCACCTGTTGTACCCAGAAGTGTTCCTTAATGAAGTTTCCTTGAACTAATGTCTTGTCTCGCCTTGTCTTGTCTCCCTGAGCCGGCCGTCTGGTCCAGCTGCTGTGGTGGCTCACCCCTTTGGTCTTGCCCCTGACTCTCTCTGTATAGGGGGTGGATTCTCACTAGGTCAGCTCGCCCTAGGTGGGTGGGTGCCACGGTCCAGAGGGTCCACTCATTCAAAAGGAAAACGACTCAGCGTAAGCTGACGTTCGTCACATAAAGGACTTCCTCCATATAGTACAGGGTGAGCCATATATATATTGATACACCTAAATAAAATTGTAATGGTTGGTGACCCAGATCAGCACGTTGAATTTGCAAAATGGGCAAAACAAAAATTGGAACAGGACCCACAGTTTGCACAGAACATTATGTTCAGTGATGAGGCAAACTTTTTTGGGTGGGCCATTTATATGGATACACCTAAATAAAATGGGAATGGTGACAGTTTTCTTGCGTAGGGTGTCTTGCATTGAATCTGCTGCAATGACCCGGGTACTGTGTTCACCAGACATCAACACAATTTCTATCCGCTCCTCACATGTTAATTTCTGCGACATGTCAATGACTGTAAACAAAGAGAAACTTGTAAATAACTCATGAAAGAATAAAGTTACGTTAAAACCAAACACACCATTGTTTTTCTTGTGAAATTCTCAATAAGTTTGATGTGTCACATGACCTTCTTCCCATTGAAAAAAATAAAGTTGGATCCAAAATGGCTGACTTCAAAATGGCCACCATGGTCACCACTAGAGTTGAGTGAAACAGGTCGGCCAGATTCATAAGTTGCCGACTTATGGCAAAGTTGGGTTTCGCCGATCGAAACCTGACCACAGTGTGAAGTCGGCCATGCGGTCGTCAAAACGAGCGCCAAAGTCGGATTTCCCAGAATGCTTGCACGTGACTGTTTTCAGCCACCGAGGAAGGACGTACACTGTGGGCAACGAGATGACATGTGCAGTGTCCGGGGGGGAGAGATAGATATTTCGAGCACTTTAAAAAGCGGTCTGGCATGTAGGTGTGTTTACTGTCCTCCACTCCCTGCCGACTTTTCTTCCCCATTGACTTGCATTGGGTTTCGTGTTTCAGTCGCACCTTCGACTTTTCACGATAGTCTACCGATTTCATTTGACTCGACTTTTGATAAAGTCGGGTTTCTTGAAACCCAACTCGACCCTAAAAAAGGCAAAGCCGCTCATCTCTAGTCACCACCCATCTTGAAAAATTTTCCCCCTCCTTTATACTAATGTGATACAAACAGGAAGTTGATATCACCAACCATTCCCATTTTATTTAGGGGTATCTGTATAAAAGGCCTACCCTGTATAATGGCCCCCACTTAGCCCTCCAAATATTACAAAGGCCCCCACATTGCCTTCAGTATAGTGTAATCGGCCCTGCATTGCCCTCCATGTAGTATAATGCGCCCCCATTGCACTTCACACAGTATAATGCACCTCCTTTGCACTTCATATTGTATGAGGAACCTCCATATAATATAATGCACCCTATTTCACTTCCCATAGCATAATGCACCTCCATATAGTATAGTGCGCCCCATTGCATTTCAAAGAGTATAATGCCTGTTATGAATTGGTCACCGAGGAGGAAAGCGCAAAAGGCTATGCCACCAGAACACCAGTGAGGTTGGTCACTCAGCAGATTGCAGATCCCTGATCTTAACAACACAACTAGCAGTAGCCATGGAGCGTTCCTATGATGCCCTAAACGCTTCATCACAGCCAGAGGACTAACTAAGCCTAAAGACAGAAAGGTGAAATCTAAACTGCCCTGGAGCAGATCCCCAAAGGAATAGACAGCCCCCAAACATATATTGTCGGTGAGACAAAATGAAACACAGACAGAAAATAGACTGAGCAAATGATGGGGCCCACACTAACTAGATACGACAGGACAGAAAAGGCACTGTCTGCAATCATGCAAAAACCCTAAAAATTCCAACACGACAGAAGCACAAAAATACTGAGGTTAGCACAACCTCGCCCCCACTATATCAGCACTCAGGTGTGAACTGGTGGCTAGCAACAGGCTAATTCAGCAGGGGACTGAGCAAACAAACACAAGATACAAAAATACAGGGCAGGAGCCAGCAGTCCCAGGGGGAGCCAGCTGACTCCTGACAGCAAGGCAAAATCAGATGCAAAGGATTTGGCAAAAGACACTTAGCTGGAAAATGCAGGATCAGGTAGGAGACAGATATCCTCACTATGCACAGACAGGAGTATCACCAGCAGCCACTGAGAGAAGCTTGCTCGCTTATGTACTCCCAGTCACTACCTCCACTTCTCCAATCATCCTCTGCAGCTGTTGGATTAACATCCTGTTGACCAGCTCCACTACCAGTAGTATCCACCAGAGGGAGCCCTGCCACAAAAGTCAGATTAAGAGAGTTCACAACAAATGCCCCACCATATACAATAGTACAGTCATGGCCAAAAGTATTGACACCCCTGAAATTCTGTCAGATAATATTCAGTTTCTTCCTGAAAATGATTGCAAACACAAATTCTTTGGTATTATTATCTTCATTTAATTTGTCTTAAATGAAAAAACACAAAAGAGAATGAAGCAAAAAGCAAAACATTGATCATTTCACACAAAACTCCAAAAATGGGCCAGACAAAAGTATTGGCACCCTCAGCCTAATACTTGGTTGCACAACCTTTAGCCAAAATAACTGCGACCAACCGCTTCCGGTAACCATCAATGAGTTTCTTACAATGCTCTGCTGGAATTTTAGACCATTCTTCTTTGGCAAACTACTCCAGGTCCCTGATATTTGAAGGGTGCCTTCTCCAAAGTGCCATTTTTAGATCTCTCCACAGGTGTTCTATGGGATTCAGGTCTGGACTCATTGCTGGCCACCTTAGAAGTCTCCAGTGCTTTCTCTCAAACCATTTTCTAGTGCTTTTTGAAGTGTGTTTTGGGTTATTGTCCTGCTGGAAGACCCATGACCTCTGAGGTAGACCCAGCTTTCTCACACTGGGCCCTAAATTATGCTGCAAAATTTGTTGGTAGTCTTCTGACTTCATAATGCCATGCACACGGTCAAGCAGTCCAGTGCCAGAGGCAGCAAAGCAACCCCCAAAACATCAGGGAACCTCCGCCATGTTTGACTGTAGGGACCGTGTACTTTTCTTTGAATGCCTCTTTTTTTCTCCTGTAAACTCTATGTTGATGCTTTTGCCCTAAAAGCTCTACTTTTGTCTCATCTGACCAAAGAACATTCTTCCAAAATGTTTTAGGCTTTTTCAGGTAAGTTTTGGCAAACTCCAGCCTGGCTTTTTTATGTCTCGGGGTAAGAAGTGGAGTCTTCCTGGGTCTCCTACCATACAGTCCCTTTTCATTCAGATGCCGACGGATAGTACGGGTTGACACCGTTGTACCCTCGGACTGCAGGGCAGCTTGAACTTGTCTGGATGTTAGTGGAGGTTCTTTATCCAACATCCGCACAATCTTGCGTTGAAATCTCTTGTCAATTTTTCTTTTCCGTCCACATCTAGGGAGGTTAGCCACAGTGCCATGGGCTTTAAACTTCTTGATGACACTGCGCACGGTAGACACAGGAACATTCAGGTCTTTGGAGATGGACTTGTAGCCTTGAGATTGCTCATGCTTCCTCACAATTTGGTTTCTCAAGTCCTCAGACAGTTCTTTGGTCTTCTTTCTTTTCTCCATGCTCAATGTGGTACACACAAGGACACAGGACAAAGGTTGAGTCAACTTTAATCCATGTCAACTGGCTGCAAGTGTGATTTAGTTATTGCCAACACCTGTTAGGTGCCACAGGTAAGTTACAGGTGCTGTTAATTACACAAATTAGAGAAGCATCACATGATTTTTCGCACAGTGCCAATACTTTTGTCCACCCTCTTTTTTATGTTTGGTGTGGAATTATATCCAATTTGGCTTTAGGACAATACTTTTTGTGTTTTTGCATTTAAGACAAATTAAATGAAGATAATAGTACCAAAGAATTTGTGTTTGCAATCATTTTCAGGAAGAAACTGAGTATTATCTGACAGAATTGCAGGGGTGTCAATACTTTTGGCCATGACTGTATAATGTGTCCATTGTACTTCATATAGTATAATGCACTCCCATTGCGCTTTATATAGTATAATGCACCTCCATATAGTCTAATGTGCCCCCTTTGAACTTAATATGATATAATGCACCTCCATATATGTATAAAGCGCCCCAATTTCGCTTAATATATTACAATGGACCTCCATATAGTATAATGAGCAGTCATTGCACTTCATATAGTATAATGTGCCACACAATGTACTAACTGATTAAAAAGAAAAACTAACTTCCCCTCAGTCCCCAATTGCTCCTCTCCACCAACCGTGTGGTCTTAAGCAATGCACAACTCCGTTCAGTGGGCACCGTGTAGTGACACTGACATCATCTCGCCCGCTGCACTGAGACATAAGATCTCAATGATGGAGGAGGAAGCAGATGTCTTCCCTCCTCCATCATTGCTTTCAACTGTATTGCCATCCACAAAAACACATTTTATTTTGTAGTATCCAGGAAGAAAAAGATTTTTCCACTGCCAGGAGCAAAACAGTAACAATGCAGTGACATGACAATAATTTGCATAACTAGTTATATGTAAATAATTTCAAGTCAAATTTATGTAAGAGCTAGCCAAGATAATTATTTATAAAATGATGGCAGTCTTAAGTTCAAAGCAGTAGTGGATGGTGAGATATGGAGCTTGAAAGTTAGTTCAAAACATTGTTACCCTTTTGCTCATTACTGTAACCAATGTGTGTGAGCAATTTAGGCTCTTAGCCTGGGGAGGGAGAAAAGCCACATTTCTCAGAGAGGAGACTGTGTAGGGGTATGTGAAAAAACCCTCTATTCCGTTAAGTTCCTTATGCTCCGTGTGTGTGTGTGTGTGTGTGTGTGTGTGTGTGTGTGTGTGTGTGTGTGTATATATATATATATATATAGTTGCTACGTGTTATCGTGATTCAAACAGTATTGTGCTATAACGTGTATATTTCCTGTTGCTGTTTAACCTATATATATAATAGGGACAGTACAGTTAGGGTAATGGCCACTAGATGGGGGCGTGGAGTTCCTTATCCAGGTAGTATAGTATTAAGGGTTAACAATAGGAGGGGTTAGCGGGATAGGAATAGGGGGGACTTCCTATTTAAAGTTAGTTAGGGCAGGAGTATTCGAACCCTGTGGCTGGGCTTAGTTGCCCGGGGTTGAGAAACCCTCAGTTGACATGAGCTTAAGTGCTCAGGACCCTACACAGACTTCTAGCAACATTCAAGTAAAGTGCCCAGCTATCCAGGAAAGAGGAACAAGCACAGCAGCAAGGTCAGGGGGGTAGCGTTCCCCAGTGAAAAAAGTGAGAGAAGCAAATGGCAGACAGACAGGTGAGGGTTCATTATGTGGCGGCTCGCAGCCTGGGCGCATTCTCTAGGAACCAGGGTGAAATGGCAGAGGGAAGCACCAATGACAATGAGTATGGATAGAAGCTACACCAGTAATACGTACAAGTGGGTATGACCCGACCTCGAGCTGCATAGGAAAGAGAGTAAAGAAAGTAAAGCTGCTATGGAATGTAACGAAGATTCTATTGTCCATAATGATTTTATTCTGGATGAGCTGCGAAGTGATGTCAGTAAAGTTCTGCATTGTGAGTTAAGCTTGGACTCTGTCTTTATTTGTATGCCAGTGACCGAAGGTAGTCCTGGAAGGCAGGAGGACTCTGCCAGCACTGTGAGTGCATATTGCGCCATGCAGAAAATATCGTACCTTTTTCCTGTGATGGGAGGCCCGGACACAACAGTACCAGAGTGTTTGGCCAAGACTACGGCCCAGTGCTTCCTGTTATGTTTGGGTGACCGAGGAGGAGAGCAAGACAAAGCCAAGCCACAGAAAACCAGAGAGGTTGGTAACTAAGCGGATTGCAGACCCCTGATCCTAACCACACAACTAGCAGTAGCCGTGGAGCGTACCTACGATGATCCTAGATGCCTCGACACAGCCGGAGGGCTAAATAAGCCTAAAGCAAGAAAGGGGAAATCAAAACTGCCCCAGAGCAGACCCCAAAGGAATAGATAGCCCCCAAACATATATAGTAGGTGAGACAAGATGAAAACACAAACGCAGGTAGAAAAATAGACTGAGCAAACGATGGGGCCCACACTAACTAGACAGGACAGGAAATGAAAGACACTGTCTGCAATCATGCAAAAAACCCTGCAAAAAATGTCCAACACGTCTAATAGAAAAATACTGAAGTCGCACGACTTCGCTCACTATATCAGCACTCTGGTATATTCTGAAAGCAGAGCAAAAATAGACCAATCTAATAAAGGACAAAAACAAACTGGCACAAGCAGTAACATATGGATGGAGAGCTGGCTGACCACACAAAACTGAAATAGACAAAACCAGATCAAATGTGAACAATAGCAAAAGAACACTTAGCTGAGCATGCAGGGACTGAGCTGGAAACCAAGACCTCAGGAGGCAGGAAAAAATCACCAGCAGGGATAGAGGGAGTCGGCTGTCTTAAATCCAGTCAGAAACCCCAGATCTCCAATCGTCCTCCTCATTATCAGGTGGCAAGCCTCTGTTAATCAGATCAGCTCTATTACCTCCAGTAACCACCAGAGGGAGCCCAGAAAGAAAACTCGCAACCCCTCTGTCAATATAACCAGCTCCACTATCTTCACTAGTAACCAAAGGTAGGCCAGAAAGCGAATTCACAACAGCTTCCCTCACAACTGCACATGATGTGTGCTTCACAATTACAAGTGTTGTGAACACTTTTGACCTGGCTTATGAGTATGGGCTCCCTCTGGTGGTTGCTGCTGGTAATGGAGCTGGTCTGGCTGACAGAAGTCAATCACCTGAGCAGGATGATTGGAGGTCAGGTGTTACAGACTGGAGTGATTTAAATATGCAACCTTCCCTCAGCTCTTGCCGGTGATTTGGTTTTCTTCGTGAGTATTTTGGAAGTCTGCATGCCTCCTGCTTCGTCCTGCACCTTTCAGATAAGTTATTTGTCTGCCTGAATCTTCATTTGCTCCATTTTTTGCTTTTCTCTGATTTCTGCCTTGCTGGTGTGAGTCCAGCCTGGTTCCCTGCTGGGACCTGTGCTGGACTCTGTTTCTTTTGCCACAGCTTATGTCATTCTTGCAGTATTTCTAATCCCCTGTTATATCAGTATCTTTTGTTTCCGTCCAGTTACACCAGAGTTCCGATTTAGTGGGGGAGAGGTCATGTGTCCTCAGTATTTTTGCATATCAGACGTGTTGGAATTTTTCTTAGGGTTTTTTGCGTGATTACAGACAGTATCCTTTCCTGTCCTATTCGATCTAGACAGTTTGGGCCCCATCATTTGCTTACTCTATTTTCTGCCTGTGTTTGTGCCTCATCTTGTCTCATTGGCAATATATGTTCGGGGGCTATCTATTCCTTTGGGGGTCTACGCCGGGGCAGTTTAGCTCTCCCCCTTCTCGCTTTAGGCTTAGTTAATTCTTTGGCTGTGCTGAGGTGTCTAGGGCATCGTAGGTACGTCCCATGGCTAATTCTATTTGTGTTGTCAGTTTAGGGGTCTGCAATCTGCTAAGTTACCAACCTCTCTGGTTATCTGGTTGCCTCACCTATTCCCCTGTTATCCTCCTCAGTTACCTAATCATAACACGCAAGTACCACTGGTTGCTATTAATGACAGTTGTTTTTGTGTGACTAACCAAGGTTTATATTGTTTAGGTAGCACATGGACAAGACTTAAGGGCCTGTTTCACATAGCGATATCGCTAGCAATATCGCTGTAACGTCACTGGTTTTGTGACGTAGCAGCGATATTGCTAGCGATATCGCTACATGTGATACTTACCTCCGACCGGCTCCCCCGCTGGCTATTGCTGATCGCGCGAGAAGGTCCTGGACCATTTCCCATCGGGCGCTTCCTGTGGCGCCGACAAGCGACACGTGGACGCGGGCGGGAGGACGTCAGGATCGCCGCGTCTGACAGGTAAATAGTGACCCCCGACCCCTATGTCACTGGTGAGATCTGCCTGTGTGGCAGCTCACTAGCGACCACTTAGCGGTGCACCAGCGATCCATACCGTTGTCGGGATCGCTGGTGCATCGCTAACTGTAACAGTACCCTAAGGACTTATGTTTATGCTTTTGTTTTGATATTTTGATATCAGTGAAAATAAACTGACAAAGATTTCAGTTCAAACATGTTGTGGTTTCCAGGGTCCTCATTAGGCGTTACAAGCAGATCGCACCTTACCTTTTACCCAAGAAAAGTTGATTCTGCATGATGTTTATGTAACAACATTATAAGAGAGGATTGTAGGTGACACTTTTCCCCTGGTCCTCTCACAATAGCTTTATGCACTTGTTTACTTTTAAGGCTGTAATGGTGCTGGGAGCTCAGGATTGCTCTCAGACCCCCAAGGGTTAAATGTGTTTTATGTACTTGGTACAGGTAAAACACCCCCTGGGGTGCATTTAGCTAGAACAGGGTTCACTGAAGAGGCTAGCACAGATGGGAGTGGGAACTGAGTGTTAGTAATAGAGTCAGGAAGTGACAGTCAGTTAATGCGAGGGCAGTAGTGAATACGCATAGGGACTTTTGGGCTGCTAGGGACAACAATATATTCGGGGCAGTGGATTACCATAAATGCCCTTCGAGATGGACGTCGGAGGACAAGGGCATACTCAGCTTGTTCCTGTCTCTGCTTTAATCCTGGATTGGAAACAGTGCTCTGTTAAAACCTGTTTACACTGCTGTGACAAGTGATTTATGCAGTTATAACGGACATCACATTTGAAGTCATTTTGTCTAAGTTAACCAGGTTATGCAATTCTGTGGTATTGAAAGGTGGTCTATCACTAGTGTTTTTGCTATTTAATTTGGAACAATATTGTGATGTAGGGGAAGAGACCCTGATTGCATGGATTATCACTTAGTTGGTTGCTTGCTGCAGTTTTGATAAAACCATTTTCTCTGTTGCAGACCTACCAGTTTTCTGAATATTCCTCTGATGGGCCATTGATTGGCTGCTGTGATTGGCTGCTTTCTTTGTACTGTCACCGTTGCACCCCTCAGCGTGTCTGGGATACATTTACTGACAGCCTGGCCATCCAATCTGGTATACTGGTGTGCTTAAGCTGTCAGTACTTTGAAAGCTTGGCCATCCCATCTGGTACAGGGGCGCGCTGAGCTGTCAATGTGTTGCTCAACAGCTCCGCTATCTAATCTGAGACTGAGGCGTCGACTGTCTCCATGTGTTCAGTATTCCAGTTAATTGCCATGCTTCTTAACTGAGCTGTGTTTCCCAGAACTCTGCCAGACGTACATTGAGCGTATGAGGTTTGTGCTTTCCTGTACCTTGAGTTCTAAATGCTTGATCTGTTGCCTGACCTTGGACTTCGTTCTGACCATCTGCCTGTTCAACCCCTTCTGCTCTGATCCATTCAAATTTAAGTATCCGTGTGACATATGTATGGCATCCATATGGCGTGATTTTATCGCAGCCTTGCAAACTGGACATATAACGGTTTCTTGGCCTGAAATTAATTAATATTAGAATCAGCAACCCTATTTATTGCCTCAACAACAGATGACAGCCTCCAATCTCTGCATTAGAGTCCGTGCAAGTGTTGTGGTATTTCTGCTTTGTGTCAAACATGGCAGACAGGCTTACTTTCAACACTACTGAGCGGGTGCTTTTACACTGGGTTCTGTCCCGACGTTTTGCGGAGCCTTACTCAGTGATAGTGGATCCGAGGAGACGGAGAAGATTGTGGGTACATCCACTTTTGAGGTGACTAAAGGGCATTTCCACCTTCTGCATGCTTCTCTACGTAGCCATCCTGACAAGTTCTTCCAGTATTGTCGGAGGAGCATGCCCACATTTGACATTCTGCTGGAGATTGTGCGCCCTTGGATCACCTTTAAGGACACCAAGATACGCAAGTGTATTTCTGCAAAGGAGCGCCTTTTACTTATATTAAGGTATGTGTTCATCCTCTATGTTGATGATGTATTCTTTTTTTCAATTTCATGCACTCATCCCTTACATTTTTTGATCCATGTTGTTTCATTATTTTTACTCCAACATTTGTCCTTTGACACCAAGGGTGGTTTGCATGTTAATGACCAGGCCAATTTTTACAATTCTGACCACTGTTCTTTTATGAGGTAATAACTCTGGAACGCTTCCATGGATCCTGGTGATTCTGAGTTTGTTTTCTCGTAATATATCGTACTTCATGTTAGTGGTAAAATTTCATTGATATAACTTTATTTATTTATTTAGTCATGAATAAAAAATGGAAATTTGGCGTAAAATTTGCAATTTTTCAACTTTGAATTTTTATGCCTTTAAATCACAGAGATATGGCACACAAAATACTTAATAAGTAATTTCCCACGTTTACTTTACATTAGCACAATTTTGGAACCAAATTTTTTTTCGTTAGGAAGTTATAAGGGTTAAAAGTTGACCAGCGATTTCTCATTTCTACAACATCATTTTTAGGGACCACATCACATTTGAAGTCACTTTGAGGGGTCTTTATGATAGAAAATACCCAAAAGTGACACCATTCTAAAAATTGCACCCCTCAAGGTGCTCAAAACCACAGTCAAGAAGTTTATTAACCCTTCAGGTGCTTTACAGGAATTTTTTGAATGTTCAAAAAAATGAACATTTAACTTTTTTTTACCCAAAAAATTAGTTCAGGTCCAATTTTTTTTATTTTACCAATGGTAACAGGAAAAATTGGACTGCAAAAGTTATTTTGTAATTTGTCCTGAGTACGCTGATACCTGATATGTGGGGGGAACCACTGTTTCGGCGCATGGCAGAGCTCGGAAGGGAAGGAGCGCTGTTTGACTTTTTCGACGCAAAATTGGCTGGAATTGAGATCGGACGCCATGTCGCATTTGGATAGCCCCTGATGTTCCTGAAGAGTGGAAACCCCCCAATTCTAACTCCAACCCTAACCCCAACACACCCCTTACCCTAAACCCAACCCTAACCAGGCGCAGATTGATAATCTGGTGAACCGGACAGATTCCCGGTGGGCTGGCGGCTATGTAACAAAGTGGGCCGCTGGCCCTTTAAAACATCTTACTAGAGGCCCTGTGTGCATGCGCTCTCCTTGCATACGCTGTGCTGACAAGAGCCGCGATGGCCCTCTGTCAATGTGCAAGCAGGAGTGCGCGCACACAGGGCCTTCAGTCACAAGTTTGAAAGGGCCGCCGTGGCACGCGCAGGGCTCTTCAGTCTTATGCTGGCCAGTACCAGCGTCAGAGCAGATTTTTTTTTCCCTGCGCTACTCACCATCAGCCCCATCCAAGGATCCACTGCTCTGCAGAGGGGCATATGGCCCCCAGACGGCTCCTCCAATGCTATGCAGGGACACAAGACGGGCTGCTTCTTCCCCCGGGCCAGCACTGTGCCTTTAAATCTTGTGTGCCGGCCCGGCCTCATCACAGCTAGCAGACAGGCACAGCCTTGTCTGCTAAAATTATATAATACAATGCGCCCTGCACTGCTATCTGCTGCAGAGGAACATCAAAGGAAGGATCATGTGGGCCAGAGAAAAGTCAGAGGAAGGTAAAAAGAAACCCTCCCCTAATAAGTGTGTACATATATGTTAATTCTGTATATTTATATGTCTGTAGATATTAATTTTATAACTTTTTTTTATATATAAGTCTTCAAATATGTGTGTGACTGCATGTATATATATCTGTGTATGTGTCTATATATGTGTATGTCTTCATGCGTGCATGAGTGTCTGTGTGCCTGTCTATGTGCGTGTATGCATGTGAACATGTCTATAAGTATGTCTATAAGTGTGTCTTATGCGTGTTACAAGCGTGTCTGTGGCTGTGTCTATAAGCAGGTCTGCATGCGTGTTTATAATCATTTCTATAAGCATGCCTGCATGCATGTCTGCTTGTGTGCTTGCATGCATTTCTGCATGTGTGTTTGCTTGCGTGTGTGTCTGCTTGCGTGTGTGCGAGTCTCCATGCGATTGTTTATAAGCATGTATTTCTGTGTGTGTGCGTTTATAAGTGTCTATAAGCATGTCTATGTACTTATCTAAGTGAGTGTATGCGAGCGTCTCTGTGTGCATGTCTGCATGCATGTCTGAGCGTGTCTGCGAGGGTGAGTTCCACTATATAGTATATACATAGCTCCACTCAATATTACTTACCAGTTACCACAGTATATATTGTGGAGCTGTGTATACTTCTATCCTGTATACATGTTGATACAGGAAAGATGTATATCTTTGTACTGTGTTAGCCAGTAGATAGAAAAATATTCAGAATTGTGAGTCCTCAAGGACCTCAAGGTATCAACCACTGAGGACTCTCAATTCTGAATATTTTTCTGTATACATGTTGTAATTCTTAGTATCTGCGCTTATTATGTGTGTATATGTGTGTATATATATACTAGAGGTGTGCCCGATGCTATCGCATCGGGAGGGAAGTGTGTGTGTGGGGTGTGTGTGTGAGTACATATGTGTGTGTACGTATGTGTGTGTGTGTCACAGCTGCCTGCCCACCCACCTCCGTGCAATCACAGCCGGCAGGAAAGAGGGTGGTTTGCGGCCTGTGCTGGAGATGTATGTGAGTACGTGTGTGTGTGTATGTGGGTATGTGTGTGTGAGTATGTGTGTGTGCGAGTACGTGTGTGTGAGTGTGAGTACGTGTGTGTGTGTGTGTGTGTGTATGTGATATATATATATATATCACTCTGATAAATTGTGAAATAAGTGGCGGACTCTTTATTAGCTCATGTGGCAATATTTCAGATCCATAACATAACCTTTTCTGTGCTGTGGAACTGAAATGTTGCCACATGGGCTAATAAAGAATCCACCCCTCCCCGCTTGCTCAGGGCCCCGAGCACTTGCGATACTTACCTCTTCCCGTTCCTCTGCTGCGGCGTCTTCTGACTGTGACGTTTCAGGTCAGAGGGTGCAATGACATCACGTCTGTAGTCCCTCTGCCTGAACAGTCACAGTGCAGAAAGCTGGAAGACTCCGACGTTTAGGGGTCCAGAGCAAAGCAGTGGCCAGCGAGGAGAGAGCAGGATTTTAGTTTTTTTATATGTTTTGAGCAATATATGGGTCCCATCATATACTGGAGCATCATATAGGGTCCATCATATACTGGAGCATAATATGGTGAACATTATGTAATGAGCATCATATGGGGCCCACTATACTGAAGCATAATATGGGGCCCATTATATACTGGAACATCATATGGGGCCCATTATATACTGGAACATCATATGGGGCCCATTATATATGGAGCATTACATAGGGCCCATCATATAATGGAGCATCATATGGGGCCCATTATATATGGAGCATCATATGGGGTCCATTATATGTGGAGCATTACATGGAGCCCATTCTGTTTGGAGCAATATATAGGGCCCATCATATAAAGTACGGCGCATTATATGGAACTTATTCTGTATGGACCATTATATGGTGCCCATTCTGTATGGAGAAAGGTATGGGGCTCATTGTACTGTATGGAGTATTATATGGGGCTCATTATAGTGTTTGGGGCATTATATGGGTCTCATTATACTGCTTGGAGCAATATATGGGGATCATTATTCTGTATGGAGCAATATATGGGGCTCATTATTCTATATGGAGCAATGTATGGGGCTCATTGTACTGTATGGAGCACTATGTGGTACCCACAATGCTGTATGGAGCAATATATGGGGTGCAATATACTGTATGGAGCACTATGTGGTACTCATAATACTGTATGGAGCATTATATGGGGCTTATTATTCTTTATGGAGCAATATATGGGCCTCATTATTCTGTATGGAGCATTATATGGGGCTTATTCTGTATAGAGCAAATATATGGGCCTCATTACACTGTATGGAGGACTATATGGTACCCATAATACTGTATGGAGCATTATATGGGGCTCATTATTCTGTATAGAGCATTATATGGGGCTTATTATTCTGTATGGTGCATTATATGGGACTCATTATTCTGTATGAAGCATTATATGGGGCTCATTATTCTGTATGGAGCATTACATGGGGCTCATTATTCTGTATGGAGCATTATATCGGGCTCATTATTCTGTATGGAGCATTATATGGGGCTTATTATTCTATATAGAGCAATATATCGGCCTCATTACACTGTAAGAAGGACTATGTGGTACCCATAATACTGTATGTAGCATTATATGGGGCTCATTATTCTGTCTGGAGCATTATATGGGGCTCAATATAATGTATGGAGCATTATATGGGACTCATTATTATGAATGGAGCAATATATGGGGATCATTATACTGTATTGAGCATTATATAGAGCTCATTATACTGTATGGAGCATTATATGGGGCTCATCATTCTGTATGGAGCATTATATGGGGCTCATTATAATGTATGGAGCATTATATGGGGCTCATTATTATGAATGGAGCAATATATGGGGCTCATTATACTGTATTGAGCATTATATAGAGCTCATTATACTGTATGGAGCATTATATGGGGCTCATTATTCTGTATGGAGCATTATATGGGGCTCATTATAATGTATGGAGCATTATATGGGGCTCATTATTATGAATGGAGCAATATATGGGGCTCATTATACTGTATTGAGCATTATATAGAGCTCATTATACTGTATGGAGCATTATATGGGGCTCATCATTCTGTATGGAGCATTATATGGGGCTCATTATTCTGTATGGAGCATTATATGGGGCTCATTATGCATATTTAGCATTATATGGGGCTCATTATACTGTGTGGAGCATTGTATGGGACTCATTATTCTGTATGGAGCAATATATGAGCCTCATTAGTCTGTATGGAGCATTATATGGGGCTTATTCTGTATGGAGCAATATATGGGCCTCATTACACTGTATGGAGGACTATGTGGTACCCATAATACTGTATGGAGGACTATGTGGTACCCATAATACTGTATGGAGCATTATATGAGGCTCATTATTCTGTATGGAGCATTATAAGGGGCTCATTATAATGTATGGAGCATTATATGGGGCTCATTATTCTGTATGGAGCATTATATGGGGCTTATTATTCTGTATGGAGCAATATACAGTTGTGGCCAAAAGTGTTGACACCCCAGCAATTTTGTCAGATAATACTCAGTTTCTTTCTGAAAATGATTGCAAACACAAATTCTTTGGTATTATTATCTTCATTTAATTTGTCTTAAATGAAAAAACACAAAAGAGAATGAAGCAAAAAGCAAAACATTGATCATTTCACACAAAACTCCAAAAATGGGCCAGACAAAAGTATTGGCACCCTCAGCCTAATACTTGGTTGCACAACCTTTAGCCAAAATTACTGCAACCAACCGCTTCCGGTAACCATCAATGAGTTTCTTAAAATGCTCTGCTGGAATTTATAGACCATTCTTCTTTGGCAAACTGCTCCAGGTCCCTGATATTAGAAGGGTGCCTTCTCCAAATTGCCATTTTTAGATCTCTCCACAGGTGTTCTACGGGATTCAGGTCTGGACTCATTGCTGGCCATCTTAGAAGTCTCCAGTGCTTTCTCTCAAACCATTTTCTAGTGCTTTTTGAAGTGTGTTTTGGGTCATTGTCCTGCTGGAAGACCCATGACCTCTGAGGGAGACCCAGCTTTCTCACACTGGGCCCTACATTATGCTGCAAAATTTGTTGGTAGTCTTCAGACTTCATAATGCCATGCACACGGTCAAGCAGTCCAGTGCCAGAGGCAGCAAAGCAACCCCAAACATCAGGGAACCTCCGCCATGTTTGACTGTAGGGACCGTGTTTTTTTCTTTGAATGCCTCTTTTTTCTCCTGTAAACTCTATGTTGATGCCTTTGCCCAAAAAGCTCTACTTTTGTCTCATCTGACCAGAGAACATTCTTCCAAAACGTTTTAGGCTTTTTTAGGTAAGTTTTGGCAAACTCCAGCCTGACTTTTTTATGTCTCGGGGTAAGAAGCGGGGTCTTCCTGGGTCTCCTACCATACAGTCCCTTTTCATTCAGACGCCGACGGATTGTACGGGTTGACACTGTTGTACCCTCGGACTGCAGGGCAGCTTGAACTTGTTTGGATGTTAGTCGAGGTTCTTTATCCAACATCCGCACAATCTTGCGTTGAAATCTCTTGTCAAAATCAATCTACCGAAACCTCACCGTTCTTCTGTAATTATGGTTTTCACGCCCACTTTGGTGAAATTTCTAGAATTAGTTCTGAATGCCCTGGGGTGGAGGTTGCAGACACTTGGGGATATCTGGAGGGAGATGCAAAAGAATATTGGGACTGCCCAGATTCATCAAAAACAAAAGGCCGATAGAAGACGCTCGGTGGGTCCTGTTTTTAAGATTGGGGATAAGGTTTGGTTGTCTTCCAGAAACATTAAACTTAAAGTGCTGTTGACTAAGTTGGGTCCAAAGTTTATTGGTCCATAAGAGATCCTAGAGGTGGTCAATCTTGTGGCATTTCGATAAAAGCTTCCTCCATCCCTCCACATTCCTAACGTATTCCATAAATCCCTGTTAAAGTTGTATGTCCCTTCTGCATTATCTACCTCATCCCCGCCTCCAGTTGACGGTGACCTGGAGTATGAGGTTCAGAGGGGTGTGGATACTCAGAGGGTACGTATTTCCCTCCAGTACCTCATCCACAGGAGGGTGTACAGACCAGAGGAGAGATCCTGGATCCCCTCTCGAGATGTGAATTCCAACCGGTTACTCAGTGCCTTCCATCTAAAATTTCCTGGGAAGCCTGGAGGTCCGGTAATCCCCCCTAGATGAGGGGGTACTGTCACAGTTCCACCCCTCAGTGTGTCTGGGATGCAATTACTGACAGCTTGGCCATCCAGTCTGGCACAGGGGCGTGCTGAGGTGTCAATGTATTGATCGACAGCTCAGCAATCCAATCTGAGACTGCTTCTTAACTGAGCAGTTTTTCCCAGAACTGTGCCAGATGTACATTCAGCGTGCAAGGTTTGTGCTTTCCTGTGCCTTGAGTTTTATATGCCTGATCTGTTGCCTGACCTTGGAATTCGTTCTGACCATCCGCCTGTTCAACCCCTTCTGCTCTGATGTTATCCTCCTGGTACTCTGATCTCGGAATGTTATCTGACTACGCTTTTGCCTCTTCCTTCTGTTTATGACGTACCCTCCTGGCTTCTGACCTTGAACTCCTTGACCACTCTGACTCAGGGCTTGGCTGTGAGAAGTGACTGATGTCACATGTACACAGTACATTGGCAGAAATTGGCTAATCAGTGGTGAGATTACACAGAGCAAGAGGACTACATGGCATGTCCTCTAGTGATAATATCCTGCTTAAAAAACACTGTTTCTATTGAAAATACAACAAGCAGCCCAGACTGACAAATTGCTGGAATCAGGTTCTCTGCCCTTACATCAGGATGCTCTCAGATTAAATAGCAAAAATCTGTCAACCAATTACCTTTACTAAACTGTTCTTACCTTTATTAAACTATTAGGGTAAGTGCACACAATCATTAATCTCTGCAGGTTGGAGGATGCTGCGTACTTGCACAGAGTCCAACCTGCAGTGTCCAGATGTTACATCATAGTGGATGGGATTTCAAGAAATCCCATGCCCACTATGTGTCCACAGACACCCGCGACTCATCCGTTGAGACGGACATGTCGCACATCTCCATAAGATAAATTTCACCCGTGTAATGTGTTGGACGCTGTGATTCCGCATGGTTCAATGAACACATGCGGATTCCCCTGCGTCCAATAGCCGGCAGCGCTTTGGACGCAGCGGATATGTGCTGCGTCCAAAGCGCTGCCAATTACTGAACATCTGCACATACCCTTAAACTGTTCTACTGATGTAATGGAAATACAATTGTGTAAGTCAAACAATTCTTTTCAGTGGAAATTCAAAAGGTATATCAATATTGTTGTTAATGTAACATTTTTCAGTCTTATTGCCTTCACTTTTAAATACAGTAGTTTCCATTTCAGAACCCATCACCTTGTATGTATAGGAATTAGTCTCAAGAATTACTGGTGCAAATATTAAACTATGGATACAAAGCAATTCCAGCTATAGTCCCATGTTCATGATCATTTGTATAGGCAGCTTGTACATTCATCTGCAAAGGCCATGAGAAAATCAAGCTGCACATGGAGCCAGTCACATCTGCAACACTCAATATTTTGCCATTAGGCTCTGTGGTTCTCTGCAGCTCCATCTGGCCTGATCCTTAAAGTGTCAGTAAATTTCAAAATTAGCAGTAACTTAGTCAGTGTGGAAGTATTCCTTACAATTGTAGTATCATAAAGGTAAACATTTCTGCATTCAAAAGCTGAAAACAATGGCAGCTAATTTATTTGTCATTCTGATGATCATCAATCATAACACTAATTAAACATGTATGAAGTCAAACTACTTTTCTCTACTTGTACATTTTCTTCATTGTTTCAGCCCTTTTTATGTTTGCCTTTTTCTTTAGGCTGTCAGCCCAGAATTCAGTGATGATGATATAAACAGCAAAGCAAACTTTACCAGAGACAGAATCAGATGAGAAATAATATTTGCATCCAATAATTTTTCAACTGTTTTAATGTATCATAAATAAAAATGATACATTGCATATAGAATATAAAGGAGTTTACAGTACATAAAATAAACATTCTATATAGTTAATTAAATGCCTCACAATATATAATTGACTTCTGCTTTAGGTGACTTTCACTGTATTGAGGGTGCACAAGGACAATGCCTAAGTAACAAGGAGAGTTAAACTGTCCCTGGAAGATGCAAGTTAAGGCAGTTGTGTAATGGGTGCCATTTGCTATTAATTTACCTGCTATTAACTCATTACACTTCTACCCCTAAATCCAATTTTTTAAATATAGAAATGAAAAGTACTTTTCATAACGTGATTTTTTTAACCCTGCTGTTATGTTCGGTCAAAAACAACCGATTTTGAACTTTAATATTTTTTAAAATATTCAAGATGCGGTTCTGAAACTTGTGGCTGATTGACTTTTCCTCATTTGAGGAGTTTTTACTATGGGTACTTTTTTTTTTTTTTTTGTTTACTTTTTGCTCCACAATTTTTTTATACACTTGTACTGTTTGGTCAAAAATGACCGATAGCCTTTTATAGTGATCTCCAGCCATTTTATGAGTAAAATAAAGGAGCTATAATCTCATTTTGGACTATATATCTACTACTATTTATCAATTTATTTAGGTCCTTTTGGTCCATGCAGATTTACACATACATAAATTTTCTCATTACAATGCTGCTGATGGATTACCTTCCAGTATAGTTATGTGCAAAATATTTTTACCCTGATGTTCATGTAAAATAGTTCAATTCAGTTCTCAGCATTTCATATTGTAAATGAACATATTCTCTTTTTTTTACTTGTGTTCCCTGATCTAATTTCTGTGAAATGCTGACCTGAAAGACTTCTAATAAATTCTGTCTGAAAAGGGTGTTTGCTTTACTCTGAGCTCTTATCCTAAAGGGTGGGGGGTGTTTTATTTTATCTTATCAGTAGACAATTGCCATAGTAGTCTATCCAGTTTCATTTTCAGTCCAGCTGGAGAGAGCAGAGAGGACATATACAGACAACAGAGTTCTGAAGGATCATCCTTACAGGTATGTAGCAGATAAACTATTTTTTTGTAAAGCAGCAATTGATAGAATGAGTGCATGCTTATATGGATGGTCTTGTTTGCGATGCTCCAGCATCACAATCGCAGTGGATTTCTCAATGTGTGATGGGCCCCTAATTGTGTTTATTGTTGTAAAACTGGTAAGTTTGTTCTCTCATTGTATTATTATTGTTTACAGTTGGATAAATAATTATTTTTGTATGTGCAAATATGCAATATGCATGAATATTCCAATAGAGCCATGTTAAATGTTTTGACACAAAAAAATAAAAAGTTTTTCTTTCCATTTGTTTATAAACAACCAGGTTCACATACAATATAATACTGCAAAAATTATTCAATTAAAACACTTAAATTGGCTAAAAATCAAGACTTTATTAGGTCCGGTCAAAAATGACCGGAACATAACAAGTGTATAGTGGTAGCAAACAGAATAGCAGGGTTAAAAATAGACATTCATTGTTGTATTATATATTTTTAAATTAACTTTTGTGCTGCCACTGGAGTCTGCCCTATTTGCTGGTGTCATAGCATGACAAAGCAAATGCATCCCACGGAGGCCATATGAGACCTGGGATGGTCTTTGATCATACTGTATATCCAATACTTTGGCTATATCAACTCTGCTCAGTTGAGAGTTTCTGGAGGGTTAAAGGCCCTTTTACATTTAGTGATGCACCAGCGATCCGACCAGCGATACGACCCGGTCAGGATCGCTGGTGCATCGTTAAATGATCGCTAGTGAGCTGCCACACAGGAAGATCTCACAGCGATGCAGCGACGCAGCGCACGATACTCACCTTTCACACACAGCGATCCAGACATCCTCCCGCCCGTGTCCAGCATCGCTCATCTCAAACAGCAGGAAGCCCAGCAGGAAGCAGACGAGAAATGATCTCGCGCGATCAGCGATAACCAGCGGGGGAGCCGGTCAGAGGTATCACAAAATCGGTGACGTTTTAGCGATATTGCTAGCGATATCGCTATGTGTAAAACCCCCTTAAGACTCTCTGCTGTGCACTGTTAGCTACTCCCATTTCCTATATAAACTGGGTCCTGGCTAGCTCTCATTGTCAGTTAGCTTTTGCTGCATGGCTGGAGGTTGCTGTTGATGGTTATTAAAGTGGGCGGTTGGTGGATTTAGATGTGACTGTTGCTAGGTTTTGAGTGTGTGATAATTCCCTTTCTTCTCCTACTTTAGTTGAACCCCATCCTCTACTCCCTGGTGCATCCCTCTTTTTATTTCAATTTATATAGACATCCAAAGCGGAATAGCGGCGTGTGAGGGGAGATATGGAATGACGACGGCCATTTAGCGTGCAGGTGGTGCTTCTATGGGTCCAATCACTTCTTTTCACCATAGGAAACAGTGAGTACTGGCTTTCTATATTTTTTAATGTGGGTGGGGTTAGCTTCCTCAGCTCGGCTTCATGCTAAATCTAAAAACTCTGGTTGTATTACAACTGTTGCACCCAGTGAACTAAGTGATACATCGTTCAGGGTCTCTTTTCCTACATTATGCTGCTGTCAGATGGGGTAGCAAAAACCTGGTTATAGATTTAATTGTACTGTATATTGAATTAGTCATTTTAAGTCCTTTCTTTTTCTTGCATTACATTTTTTCAAGAAAACCAGGCAGTGGAACATAAATGAAGGAAGATGTGTCAATAACATAAAACAAAGTTATGCAAAACCTAATTCACAAAAATGCAACAAAGAATGAGACAAACAATTTTACAAACTGTAAATGATCTTTTTGAACTAATGTGGTGAAGAAGGAAAGAAGTAAAAAATGGAAAGAATGTGATGTTTTTATGTACATCTATACAAATGGATTGTGGTATGTTTCAATTACTCAGATAACCACTGGTTTAGTCATATTGTTAAAATGGATTCCCCACTATAACACTTTTCAGGGATTGTTGGGGTTTACAATACATGAGCTTTTATGAATGAATCAAGACAGGGTGGTGGTGTTTATTCACCCATGCAATGTTTTGGCTCTACTCAACATGCTTTACTTAACCAAGCCTACATTGATAACTGAAATGCTATATGTGTGTATTTTAATTTAGAAATTTGCCTGCTGAGTAACTTTGAAGTGACACATATCTTTATTATATAAGTATCTGTGACCAATCGCAATATCTATTTTTATTGAAGTGAAGTGAAGTGAAGCAAATGGATTGACCTTTTCACCTTATCAAACCTGCTAACTGATTTACTTGAAATTTACAGGCTTCTCTGTTCCCATGTCAACACAAAAAAACAAGACTATTGAGAAAAATTATAAAGAAATGGGTAATGCTTTCTGTAGGTTATAAAATACTTCACTGATTTTATCTTTTCATACAGTTAGAAGTTATACAAGTGTCTGACCAGTGGCTGCTGACAGGTGATATGGGAAGTACTGTAAAACAACTGTGATAAAACACTCCGGGATCGCCTTTGCTGGGGTCAAAGGTCACATGCGTTCAGCATGAAACTCTGGCGCACAGCCGGGGTCCGGGTATAACTGACACTGGGTCAGGTTTATTAACGGTGAAAGCAATGCATAAAGAAAAAAAACATAAAACAAATCCTTGCCTGTCCGGCACTAACTAAACAAAGTACAACCTAACTACCAACTGGCGGGCTTCTCCCGTCCAGCCAAACCACAGTTGCAGTGGGCACTGCTTTCACTCACGTGTCTCTCACACAGACAGGCTCTCTGTGTTCCCAGGCTGAGACACTCACACAACCACCTGGCATTCTTTTATATACGCCTCCCATTATTCATTAGTAACCAGGTGCGATACTGACCAGACTAGGCCACATAGGGAAGGTATCTGGGCGAGATATACCTGCCCTCATCCACTATTCCCACATGATTCTCACACAACCTATAGCAAGTGCATACTCATCACCAAGAGCTTGTTAGGAAATCTAAGCCAAATTCATAGTCAGATGTCACACCAGAATTTGAGCTGAGGGATCAATTAATATGAAGTCAGGTTTACTAAGAATTGTCCTCTGATGAGACAACAATCTGAGGAATGTACAAAAAAAACAAGCTAGAGTCAGCCGGTCCCCTGACTTTGCTAGCAAATGATGGCTGTAATATTTGGCCATCATCTGCCTCAAGGAGTAGGTAAAGGAGTGGCACTCCACCTGCAGCTGTTAAATGGCGCTGTCAATCTGTGACAGTGGCATATACTGCATGCACCCCATAGGTACACTGTTCTAATAACCCATCAACATGATGGGGTGATGATAGTTTGCCGTGACAGCCCTGGGTCTGCTGCAAACTACCCTGGCTGTCATGACAGACTCATGTGAGGCACCCCTCCTGAAGATGCCACGCGAACCGAGCATCAAGGGGATTTCTGACTGCATAAAGATCTTTGAACAAATTATTAAACAACATGTATGTCAGTACCTGGAGAAGAATGAAGTGATTAAACAGAGTCAGCATGGGTTTGTAACTAACAAGTCATGTCAGAATAACTTAATTTCCTTCTATGACGGAATCACTGATTGGGTGGATCAAGGAAATGCTGTAGATATAGTATATCTTGACTTCAGCAAAGCATTTGACAAAGTATCTCATACAATCCTTATTGAAAAAATGACTAAGTATGGAATGGACAAGGCAACTGTTAGGTGGATTCTTAACTGGCTTAGTGATCGGACCCAAAGAGTGGTCGTAAATGGCTGCACATCCAGTTGGAAGAATGTCTCAAGAGGGGTACCACAGGGCTCTGTCCTGGGCCCTGTATTGTTCAACATCTTTATCAACGATGAAGGAATTGAGGGTAAACTGATTAAATTTGCTGATGACACAAAGCTAGGAGGGATAGCTAATACTAGAGAAGAGAGAGAGAGGATTCAAAAAGATATAAATAAACTGGAGAAGTGGGCAGCAACTAACAGAATGGTTTTTAACAGGGAAAAATGCAAAGTACTACATCTGGGCAATAAAAAAGTAAAAAGCATATACAGAATGGGAGGAATAGGGCTAAGCAACAGCACATGTGAAAAAGACTTGGGTATACTAATACATCACAGACTGAATATGAGTCAACAGTGTGATGCAGCAGCAAAAAAGGCAAATGCAATTCTAGGATGTATTAACAGAAGCATACAGTCTAGATCACGTGAAGTCATTATTTCCCTCTACTCCTCTTTGGTCAGACCTCATCTGGAATACTGTGTCCAGTTTTGGGCACCACATTTTAAAAAAGACATCAACAAACTGGAGCAAGTTCAGAAAAGAGCAACCAGAATGGTGACTGGTCTGCAAACCCTGTCTTATGAGGAAAGGTTGCAGGATTTGGGATTGTTTAGTTTGCAAAAGAGAAGACTGAGAGGAGACTTAATAGCTGTCTACAAATATCTAAAGGGCTGTCACATTGTAGAAGGATCAACTTTATTCTCATTTGCACAAGGAAAGACTAAAGCAATGGGATGAAACTGAATGGGAGGAGACACAGATTAGATATTAGAAAAAACATTTTGACAGTTAGAGTGATCAATGAGTGGAACAAGCTGCCACGAGAAGTGGTGAGTTCTCCTTCAATGGAAGTCTTCAAACAGAGGCTGGACAGACATCTGACTGGGATGATTTAGCGAATCCTGCTTTGAGCAGGGGGTTGGACCAGATGGCCCAGGAGGTCCCTTCCAACTCTACGATTCTATTCTATATGCTATATGGTAAAAACATCCCCTGTGCTTTTTGCATACTTTGTACTATGTGTTATACCTAAGTTTATGGGCTGGATCTTAATCAGATTTTCTGTGAAATTATTAATTGTATGCTTTTACATGGCACATCCCCCTTAGGGTTCTTACCTTATCTGTACATAGCACTTTGTTGTTTATAATTCAAAGAGGAAGAGAGGGGTCCTTTTATCATTGGTATTGACATTACTATCTATTAACCCCTTCCTGACATCCGACGGTATATCCCATCCATGGGACCTGGGCCCCTATGCCCATGGACGGGATAGTACGTCGGGCGCGATCAGCGGCGCCCACGTGGTGAGCGCCGCTGATCGCGGCCGGGTGTCAGCTGATTATCACAGCTGACACCTGGCACAATGTGTCAGGGGTGGTCACGGACCACCCCCGACACGTTAACCCCTTGCACACCGCGATCAAACATGATCGCGGTGTACCGGGAGTTAAAGGAAAGCATCGGCAGGGAGGGGGCTCCCTCCGTGCTTCCCTGAGCCCCCCACGGCAGCGCAATGTGCAGCGCTGCTGCGGGGGACTCCTTTCCTCCAGGCCCCCAAATCCAAGATGGCGACGGGGGCCTTCGGGGGCCTGAGGAAGCTGGCTTCCTCAGTGCCTGCAAAGCGCAGGCATGAGGAAGCCTTCTGCAGTGCCTGTGTCAGATCGCTGATCTGTCACAGTGATCTGTGATGTGACAGATCAGCGATCTGTCACAGGACAGTGATGTCCCACCTGGGACTATTTAATAAAGTAAAAAAAAAATAAAAAAAAGTGTAAAAATGATTTAAAAAAAATCGCCAAATAAATTAGAAAAAAAAAAAAAAATATTCCCCCAATAAATCCATTTTTTGGAAATAATAAAAAAACAATAAAAGTACACATATTAGGTATCGCCGCGTCCGTAACGACCCACCCTATAAAACTGTCCCATTAGTTAACCCCTTTAGCGAACCCCTTAAAAAATAAAAATAAAAAACGAAGCAAAAAATAATGATTTATTATCATACTGCCAAACAAAAAGTGTAATAACGCGCGATCAAAAAGACGCATATAAATATCCATGGTACCACTGAAAACGTCATCTTGTCCCGCAAAAATCGAGCCACCACACAGCATCATCAGCGAAAAAATAAAAAAGTTATAGCTCGCAGAATAAAGCGATGCAAAAATAATTATTTTTTATATAAAATAGTTTTCATTGCATAAAACCGACAAAAACATAAAAAAACGACCTAAATGAGGTATCGCTGTAACCGTACTGACCCGAAAAATAAAACCTCTTTATCAATTTTACCGCACGCGGAACGGTGTAAACGCACCCCCCCAAAAGAAATTCATGAAACGCTGGTTTTTCTTCATTCTGCGTCCCAAAAATCAGAATAAAAAGCGATCAAAAAATTTCACGTGCCCGAAAATGGTACAAATAAAAACGTCAACTCGTCCCGCAAAAAATAAGACCTCACATGACCCGGTGGGTCAAAATATGGAAAAATTATAGCTCTCAATATGTGGTGATGCAAAAACTATTTTTACAATAAAAAGCGTCTTTTAGCGTGCGACAGCTGCCAAAAATAAAAACCGCCATAAATAGTAAATCAAACCCCCCGTTATCACCCCCTTAGTTAGGGAAAAATAATAAAATAAAAAAATGTATTTATTTCCATTTTTCCATTAGGGTTAGGGCCAGGGTTAGGGCTAGGGGTGTGTTGGGGTAGGGTTAGGGCTAGGGTTAGGTTTAGGGTTAGGGCTAGGGTTAGGGTTAGGGCTAGGGGCATGTTGGGGTTCGGGTTGGAGTTAGAATTGGGGGTTTCCACTGTTTGGGCACATCAGGGGCTCTCCAAATGCAACATGGCGTCTGATCTCAATTCCAGCCAATTCTGAGTTGAAAAAGTCAAATGGTGCTCCTTCCCTTCCAAGCTCTGCCATGCGCCCAAACAGTGTTTTACCCCCACATGTAGGGTATCAGCCTACTCAGGACAAATTGCAAAACAATTTTTGGGGTCCAATTTCTCCTGTTACCCTTAGGAAAATAAAAAATTGGGGGCAAAAATATCATTTTTGTGGAAAAAAATGATTTTTTTATTTTCACGTCCGAGTGTTATAAACTTCTGTGAAGCACTTGGGGGTTCAAAGTGCTCACCACACATCTAGATAAGTTCCGTGGGGGATCGAGTGTCCAAAATGGGGTCACTTGTGGGGAGTTTCAATAGTTTAGGTACATCAGGGGCTCTCCAAACGCACATGACACCCGCAGACCATTCCATCAAAGTATGCATTACAAAACGTCACTACTTCCCTTCCGAGCCCCGACGTGTGCCCATACAGTAGTTTTCTCCCACATATGGGGTATCAGCATACTCAGGACAAATTGGACAACAACTTTTAAGGTCCAATTTCTCCTGGTACCCTTGGGAAAATAAAAAAATGGTGACTAAAAGATCATGTTTGTGGAAAAAATACGAATTTTTTATTTTCACGCCCGGGCGTTATAAACTTCTGTGAAGCACTGGGGGGTTCAAAGTGCTCACCACACATCTAGATAAGTTCCTTGGGGGGTCTAGTTTACAAAATGGTGTTATTTGTGGGGGGTTTCCACTGTTTAGGTACATTAGGGGCTCTCCAAAGGCAACATGACACCCGCAGACCATTCCATCAAAGTCTGCATTCCAAAACGTCACTACTTCCCTTCCGAGCCCCGACGTGTGCCCATACAGTAGTTTTCTCCCACATATGGGGTATCAGCATACTCAGGACAAATTGGACAACAACTTTTGGGGTCCAATTTCTCCTGGTACCCTTGGGAAAATAAAAAAAATGGTGACTAAAAGATCATGTTTGTGGAAAAAATACAAATTTTTTATTTTCACGCCCGGGCGTTATAAACTTCTGTGAAGCACTGGGGGGGTCAAAGTGCTCACCACACATCTAGATAAGTTCCTTAGGGGGTCTAGTTTCCAAAATGGTGTCATTTGTGGGGGGTTTCCACTGTTTTGGTACATCAGGGGTTTTCCAAACGCGACATGGTGTCCGATCTCAATTCCAGCCAAAAACGTCAAATGGCGCTGCTTCCCTTCCGAGCTCTGCCATGCGCCCAAATAGTGGTTTACCCCCACATGTGGGGTATCAGCGTACTCAGGACAAATTGCACAATAACTTTTAGGGTCCTGTTACCCTTGGAAAAATAAGAATTGAGGGTGAAAAGATCATTTTTGTGGAAAAAATATGATTTTTTAATTGTACCGCTGTACGTTATAAACTTTTGTAAAGCCCTTGTGGGTTCAAAGTTCTCACCACATATCTAGATAAGTTCGTTGGGGGGTCTAGTTTCCAAAATGGGGTCACTTGTAGGGGGTTTCCACTGTTTAGGTACATCAGGGACTCTCCAAACGTGACATGGCGTCCAATCTGAATTCCAGCCAATTTTGCATTGAAAAAGTCAAACCGCGCTCCTTCCATTCTGAGCTCTGCCATGTGCCGAAACAGTCGTTCCCCCCCCACATATCAGGTATCTGCGTACTTAGGACAAATTGCACAATAACTTTTGCAGTCCAATTTCTCCTGTTACCCTTGGTAAAATAAAAAAAATTGAACCTGAATTATTTTTTTTATGAAAAAAGTTAGATGTTCATTTTTTTTTAAATATTCAAAAAAATTCCTGTGACGCACCTAAAGGGTTAATAAACTTCTTGAATGTGGTTTTGAGCACCTTAAGGGTGCAGTTTTTAGAATGGTGTCACTTTTGGGTATTTTCTATCATATAGACCCCTCAAAGTGGCTTCAAATGTGATGTGGTCCTAAAAATAAAATGGTGTTGCAAAAATGAGAAATCGCTGGTCAACTTTTAACCCTTATAACTTCCTAACAAAAAAAAATTTTGGTTCCAAAATTGTGCTGATGTAAAGTAAACATGTGGGAAATGTTAGTTATCAAGCTTTTTGTGTGCCGTATCTCTGTGATTTAAGGGCATAAAAATTCAAATTTGGAAAATTGCGAAATTTTCAAAATTTTCGCCAAATTTCCGTTTTTCTCACAAATAAACGCAAGTTATTTGAATGAAATTTTACCACTAACATGAAGTACAATATGTCACGAGAAAACAATGTCAGAATCACCGGGATCCATGGAAGCGTTCCAGAGTTATGACCTCATAAAGGTACAGTGGTCAGAATTGTAAAAATTGGCCCGGTCATGAACGTGCAAACCACCCTTGGGGGTGAAGGGGTTAAGGACAGATTGAGACTGCTGTTAATATCTAAGTATGGTAATATTGCTGGTCTATAATATAGACTGACTCTAATCTAATATAGACTCTATATCATATGCTTCTCACACTATGACAGCTGCTTCCAAAGTCTTACAATTACGATATCTGGTATTTATATTTGCATATTTCCCTCAGGTTCTATGTTTTCTCTGTATTATATACTATTTGTACACCTTTATGCAAGTTTTTATCGTAATTTATTGTTAACAAATGAAGCATTGTTATTTTTGTTTAAGATATTGTCAAGTGTTTGTTTTTCTGTTTGGATTTATTCCTGTGAAAGCCAGCCTTTGTCTGGCATTCATAGGACACTAATTTTTTTTTTTTTTTTATACTGTTGTATTGCTGTACATAGCATGATCAACTGATCCCAAGTTCAATGCACTAAAGGAACTAACAAAAACGTAAAAAAAAAGTTCCTTGCCCCTCAGTAAAATGAAGAAATAAAAAATACACATGTGGTATCACTGCGTCCGTAAAAATCCGATGTATCAAAAAATAAAAGTAATCAACCCAACCAGTAAACGACAACGTAAAAAAAAAATAGTGGTTTTTCTGAGGAAAGACTGTTGTTCTTTATGCTGGAGATAATTCTTAATGACAATGGCAGTATGATTGAGATTGTTGTCCTGCTGCAGAATAGATTTCAAACCGATCAGTTGCTTCCCTGATAGCATCACATGATGGATAAGTATCTGTCTGTATTTCTCAGCATTGAGGACACCATTAATCCTGACCAAATCCCCAACTCCATTTGCTTGAGCCCTAAACTTACAAGGAACCTCCAACCGTGCTTCACTGTTACCTGTAGGTAATCATTACTGTACAGCTCTCCAGTCTTTCAGCAAATGAACTAATTTCTGTTACAGCCAAATATTTCAAATTTTGACGCATTAGCCAAAGCACCTGTTGCCATTTTTCTGCACCCTAGTTCCTATGTTTTTGTGCATAGTTGAGTCACTTTACCTTGTTTCCATTTTGTAGGAACAGCTTTTTAGCCACAATTTTTTCATGAAGACTACTTCCGGACAGACATCTATAAACAGTAGATGGGTGTAGCTGCGTGACACTGATTGCTGCCAGTTCTGAGCTGATCATGCAAAACAGAAGCTGCGGAGACACCATCACGTGTTTCTCAACGCAAGCAATGACCAGCCAGGTCTTTGTCCGGGAAGGAACAACCACGGGAAGGGCAGTCTCCAATGAAGGAAACCACCTATGCCAAAACATGGTATCCATCCACATACAGCTGTTTCGGGGTATTGCCCCTCATCAGTGTGGAGTAGGAAACTGGCTGGTAGGAGCAATGCCTAGTAAAAAGACTATGAAGAGGAGGATGAATGAACTCATGGAGATCAACATCCGACACTGCGGAGACACCATCACGTGTTTCTCAACGCAGTGATTCTAGAGCACTGCCCCCATCCCTTATGGGAAATATGCAAAACATGCAAAACAGAAGCTGCGGAGACACCATCACGTGTTTCTCAACGCAAGCAATGACCAGCCAGGTCTTTGTCCGGGAAGGAACAACCACGGGAAGGGCAGTCTCCAATGAAGGAAACCACCTATGCCAAAACATGGTATCCATCCACATACAGCTGTTTCGGGGTATTGCCCCTCATCAGTGTGGAGTAGGAAACTGGCTGGTAGGAGCAATGCCTAGTAAAAAGACTATGAAGAGGAGGATGAATGAACTCATGGAGATCAACATCCGACACTGCGGAGACACCATCACGTGTTTCTCAACGCAGTGATTCTAGAGCACTGCCCCCATCCCTTATGGGAAATATGCAAAACATGCAAAACAGAAGCTGCGGAGACACCATCACGTGTTTCTCAACGCAAGCAATGACCAGCCAGGTCTTTGTCCGGGAAGGAACAACCACGGGAAGGGCAGTCTCCAATGAAGGAAACCACCTATGCCAAAACATGGTATCCATCCACATACAGCTGTTTCGGGGTATTGCCCCTCATCAGTGTGGAGTAGGAAACTGGCTGGTAGGAGCAATGCCTAGTAAAAAGACTATGAAGAGGAGGATGAATGAACTCATGGAGATCAACATCCGACACTGCGGAGACACCATCACGTGTTTCTCAACGCAGTGATTCTAGAGCACTGCCCCCATCCCTTATGGGAAATATGCAAAACATGCAAAACAGAAGCTGCGGAGACACCATCACGTGTTTCTCAACGCAAGCAATGACCAGCCAGGTCTTTGTCCGGGAAGGAACAACCACGGGAAGGGCAGTCTCCAATGAAGGAAACCACCTATGCCAAAACATGGTATCCATCCACATACAGCTGTTTCGGGGTATTGCCCCTCATCAGTGTGGAGTAGGAAACTGGCTGGTAGGAGCAATGCCTAGTAAAAAGACTATGAAGAGGAGGATGAATGAACTCATGGAGATCAACATCCGACACTGCGGAGACACCATCACGTGTTTCTCAACGCAGTGATTCTAGAGCACTGCCCCCATCCCTTATGGGAAATATGCAAAACATGCAAAACAGAAGCTGCGGAGACACCATCACGTGTTTCTCAACGCAAGCAATGACCAGCCAGGTCTTTGTCCGGGAAGGAACAACCACGGGAAGGGCAGTCTCCAATGAAGGAAACCACCTATGCCAAAACATGGTATCCATCCACATACAGCTGTTTCGGGGTATTGCCCCTCATCAGTGTGGAGTAGGAAACTGGCTGGTAGGAGCAATGCCTAGTAAAAAGACTATGAAGAGGAGGATGAATGAACTCATGGAGATCAACATCCGACACTGCGGAGACACCATCACGTGTTTCTCAACGCAGTGATTCTAGAGCACTGCCCCCATCCCTTATGGGAAATATGCAAAACATGCAAAACAGAAGCTGCGGAGACACCATCACGTGTTTCTCAACGCAAGCAATGACCAGCCAGGTCTTTGTCCGGGAAGGAACAACCACGGGAAGGGCAGTCTCCAATGAAGGAAACCACCTATGCCAAAACATGGTATCCATCCACATACAGCTGTTTCGGGGTATTGCCCCTCATCAGTGTGGAGTAGGAAACTGGCTGGTAGGAGCAATGCCTAGTAAAAAGACTATGAAGAGGAGGATGAATGAACTCATGGAGATCAACATCCGACACTGCGGAGACACCATCACGTGTTTCTCAACGCAGTGATTCTAGAGCACTGCCCCCATCCCTTATGGGAAATATGCAAAACATGCAAAACAGAAGCTGCGGAGACACCATCACGTGTTTCTCAACGCAAGCAATGACCAGCCAGGTCTTTGTCCGGGAAGGAACAACCACGGGAAGGGCAGTCTCCAATGAAGGAAACCACCTATGCCAAAACATGGTATCCATCCACATACAGCTGTTTCGGGGTATTGCCCCTCATCAGTGTGGAGTAGGAAACTGGCTGGTAGGAGCAATGCCTAGTAAAAAGACTATGAAGAGGAGGATGAATGAACTCATGGAGATCAACATCCGACACTGCGGAGACACCATCACGTGTTTCTCAACGCAGTGATTCTAGAGCACTGCCCCCATCCCTTATGGGAAATATGCAAAACATGCAAAACAGAAGCTGCGGAGACACCATCACGTGTTTCTCAACGCAAGCAATGACCAGCCAGGTCTTTGTCCGGGAAGGAACAACCACGGGAAGGGCAGTCTCCAATGAAGGAAACCACCTATGCCAAAACATGGTATCCATCCACATACAGCTGTTTCGGGGTATTGCCCCTCATCAGTGTGGAGTAGGAAACTGGCTGGTAGGAGCAATGCCTAGTAAAAAGACTATGAAGAGGAGGATGAATGAACTCATGGAGATCAACATCCGACACTGCGGAGACACCATCACGTGTTTCTCAACGCAGTGATTCTAGAGCACTGCCCCCATCCCTTATGGGAAATATGCAAAACATGCAAAACAGAAGCTGCGGAGACACCATCACGTGTTTCTCAACGCAAGCAATGACCAGCCAGGTCTTTGTCCGGGAAGGAACAACCACGGGAAGGGCAGTCTCCAATGAAGGAAACCACCTATGCCAAAACATGGTATCCATCCACATACAGCTGCCCCATAAGGGATGGGGGCAGTGCTCTAGAATCACTGCGTTGAGAAACACGTGATGGTGTCTCCGCAGTGTCGGATGTTGATCTCCATGAGTTCATTCATCCTCCTCTTCATAGTCTTTTTACTAGGCATTGCTCCTACCAGCCAGTTTCCTACTCCACACTGATGAGGGGCAATACCCCGAAACAGCTGTATGTGGATGGATACCATGTTTTGGCATAGGTGGTTTCCTTCATTGGAGACTGCCCTTCCCGTGGTTGTTCCTTCCCGGACAAAGACCTGGCTGGTCATTGCTTGCGTTGAGAAACACGTGATGGTGTCTCCGCAGCTTCTGTTTTGCATGTTTTGCATATTTCCCATAAGGGATGGGGGCAGTGCTCTAGAATCACTGCGTTGAGAAACACGTGATGGTGTCTCCGCAGTGTCGGATGTTGATCTCCATGAGTTCATTCATCCTCCTCTTCATAGTCTTTTTACTAGGCATTGCTCCTACCAGCCAGTTTCCTACTCCACACTGATGAGGGGCAATACCCCGAAACAGCTGTATGTGGATGGATACCATGTTTTGGCATAGGTGGTTTCCTTCATTGGAGACTGCCCTTCCCGTGGTTGTTCCTTCCCGGACAAAGACCTGGCTGGTCATTGCTTGCGTTGAGAAACACGTGATGGTGTCTCCGCAGCTTCTGTTTTGCATGTTTTGCATATTTCCCATAAGGGATGGGGGCAGTGCTCTAGAATCACTGCGTTGAGAAACACGTGATGGTGTCTCCGCAGTGTCGGATGTTGATCTCCATGAGTTCATTCATCCTCCTCTTCATAGTTCTGAGCTGATGGCACTGCTGGATATCCTCTGATTTCATCTGCTACACTAAGTTTTCTTTGCTGATCACAGCTAAAGTTTGCCTGTTCCTCACCCAGTTTAAGCCTCCTACATATCTGTCTTTGCTAATGACTGTATTCTAAAATACATATGAAAATGATAATTATCACCTGTTTGGTATAATTTGCTAATCATACACCTGGCTATATTTCTAAAAAAAATAAAGATTACCAAGAAGAATTATTTCAGCTTGAAGGTGATCACAACAAATACTGATTTGATTTAGATTTCTCTTTTGTTCATTCTCTTTCCATATTGTTAGGTGATAAAACTACACTATTAACATTTTACTTTTGCAGTATTTTTCCACACCTCGGAAAATACTTACGCCCAGGCTTCACACTGCTAAGTAAACTTGAATTTAAAAAGCTATGATTGCCACAATAGAAAAATACAAGGAGGAAAAAATGATAAACTCTCAAGTTCAAAATTGACTTTGTTCCTGAAGGAGTAAATGCAGTTGTTAGCGGAGCTAGCATCATTTCTAAGTCAGAAATCTATTTCAGTGCAGTCACATTAATCTGTTACTCATATTCCTATGCTTATCACCCAGATGACACTCGCACTACTTCCAGTAACTTCAGAATGTTTCTGAAGAATTGTTGCTCATAGCACCACATGAATTATGGGAATCCACAAGTATATTGTCTGACTCAGTGTGCTTTCAACAGGTCAAAAGTTGATTCATTCTTAGAAGAAAGTAGAGCTATGCTTAAGTGTTCATTTCTACAGTGTTCATTCCAAAGCTAAATAATCGTGAGTTTTATTTTAAATAAACTGGTTTGCATTTCCTTGGTGCATACTGTATTTTCCACACGGTTTTCAGTTGCAAACAAAAATAGGGTGAATCAAGCAACTGTAACCTGACTCTCTTAGTGTCTGGACTCCCAAGACTGTGTAACTTATGGCTTTACTCTTTTGCCAGAAGCTAGGATATTATTGCAGTGATTTACAGTCAGAGTACAAAGCTTCTTATTATGTGCGTCATTAGCTGCAGTCCCATGGGGCAGGAAAATCACAAATGTTATGGGACTTCCTATGAAGTCTAAATCTAAAGCAGTGTTTGGCAATTTACATTTTGTTTGTTTGTTTATATTTTTGGTTCTTGGTCCATGAGATTGGTTTATTTTGGCTATGTTCAAGTGAATTTACTGTACTTTCGTTAAGCGTTCTATCCGTGTGCACAACAGACAAAACACTGTCACTTGTAATGCACATGAGCAATTTTGTACATGAATTGACAGTTTATTTAAAAAAAACAAACAATAGTGTGCAATATTTTTGTCTTTTTCTTTTACAAAGGACATTGTGCTAGTTTAAAGTTATAGCCGTCTATATGGGCATGTGGTCATAAGAAGCTGAACAACATGTTAGGCCGGGGTCAGACTTACAAAAAACTCGGACGAGTCTCGCATGTCAATACCCGGCACTGCCTCTGGCATAGAAATATATGCAGCTGAACGATCCGATCCGAGTGCTGGCGGCAGTGCCGGGTATTGACGTGCAAGACTCATCCGAGCTTCTCGCAAGTCTAACCCCAGCCTTACATTGATATCTGCATGTCTTATTCCAGAGACACCCCCCTTCATTTAATATAAGTTCAGGAGGCAAATTCTGTGGAAGATCTGTCTCTGGTCCATAGATCTTAACAGCTAATTTACATATTAAGAAACATGAATTTCTCTGAACTAAGACATCAGATCACAAATATCAAGCTTTCATTTTATTAAACTTTCTATGACATGCATACCTACAGTGGGGCAAATAAGTATTTGATACACTGCCGATTTAGCAAGTTTTCCCATCTACAAAGAATGAAAAGTAGTGTTGAGCATTCCGATACCGCAAGTATCGGGTATCGGCCGATACTTGCTGTATCGGAATTCCGATACCGACTTCCGATATTTTTTCAATATCGGAATTCGGCATCGGAATCGGAAGTTCAAAGTTGATTGACAGACTGATGTCATCATGATGCGCGGTGTGTGCGCATCATGATGCGCCGTCATTTCGGGCCTTCCGGGGGTCTCTGCCGGCCTGCCGGGGGGCTGTGCCGGCCTGCCGGGGGGCTGTGTGGACTGCCCGGGGTCTGTACCGGCCTGCCGGGGGGCTGTGCCGGCCTGCCGGTGGTCTGTGCACCCTGTGGGGGTCTGTACCGGCCTGCCGGGGGGCTGTGCCGGCCTGCCGGGGGGCAGTGCACCCTGTGGGGGTCTGTACCGGCCTGCCGGGGGGCTGTGCCGGCCTGCCGGGGGGCTGTGCACCCTGTGGGGGTCTGTACCGGCCTGCCGGGGGGCTGTGCTGATGTCCGGGGGTCTGTGCAAGCATCGTCCGATGGGACTACAAGTCCCATCGGGTGATGCCTGCTACCATGACAGTGATTGACACATTAGCCAATGATGGGACAGTAGTAGTCCCATCATCCGGCTAATGTGTTAAATGTTAAAAAAAAAAAAAAAAAAAAAAAAATACTACATACATACTACATGCATGCTACATACATACTACATACATACTACATATATACTACATACATACTACATACATGCTACATGCATGCTACATACATACTACATGCATGCTACATACATGCTTCATACATACTACATGCTACATACATACCACATACATACTACATACATACTACATATATACTACATACATACTACATGCTACATACATACCACATACATACATGCTACATACTACATACATACTACATACATACTACATACATACTACATGCATGCTACATGCATGCTACATACATACTACATGCATGCTACATACATACTACATGCCACATACATACCACATACATACTACATACATACTACATACATACTACATGCTACATACATACTACATATATACTACATGCATACTACATACATGCTACATACATACTACATACATACTACATGCTACATACATACTACATATATACTACATGCATGCTACATACATACTACATGCTACATACATACCACATACATACTACATACATACTACATACATACTACATATATACTACATGCATGCTACATACATACTACATATATACTACATGCATGCTACATACATACTGCATGCTACATGCATGCTACATACATACTACATACATACTACATGCTACATACATACCACATATATACTACATACATACAATACATTCATACAATACATACACAGACATACAGTACATATAACATAGAGTAACATACTTACCAATACTTGTCACATTGTTCCCCGAAGCCATTGTCTTTTCCGGAATAAATATTAACAAAACAAACCACAAAAATACTCACCCACGATCCGAAGCAGTCCACGAGTGTGTCCCACGACGATCTTGGGTAGAGAACTGCAGCATCAGATGATGCTGCCGTTCTCTACGGGCTGCAGGAATCCAATGACGGAAGGTAGGTATCCTTCCGCACTGTATTCCTCCGCCACTTAAAAAAAAAAAAAAGTCCCTAGTCTCACTTTATGCCATTGCTGCGTGGGAAATTCCCACACAGCAATGGCATAAAGTGAGACTAGGGACTTTTTTTTTTTTTAAGTGGCGGAGGAATACAGTGCGGAAGGATACCTACCTTCCGTCATTGGATTCCTGCAGCCCGTAGAGAACGGCAGCATCAGCTGATGCTGCAGTTCTCTACCCAAGATCGTCGTGGGACACACTCGTGGACTGCTTCGGATCGTGGGTGAGTATTTTTGTGGTTTGTTATGTTAATATTTATTCCGGAAAAGACAATGGCTTCGGGGAACAATGTGACAAGTATTGGTAAGTATGTTACTCTATGTTATATGTACTGTATGTCTATGTATGTATTGTATGAATGTATTGTATGTAGTATGTATGTAGTATATATGTGGTATGTATGTAGCATGTAGTATGTATGTAGCATGCAGTATGTATGTAGCATGCATGTAGTATGTATGTAGTATGTATGTAGCATGTAGTATGTATGTAGTATGTATGTAGTATGTATGTAGCATGCATGTAGTATATATGTAGTATGTATGTAGCATGTAGTATGTATGTAGCATGCATGTAGTATATATGTAGTATGTATCATGTAGTATGTATGTAGTATGTATGTAGCATGTAGTATGTATGTAGCATGCATGTAGTATATATGTAGTATGTATGTAGCATGTAGTATGTATGTAGCATGTAGTATGTATGTAGCATGCATGTAGTATATATGTAGTATGTATCATGTAGTATGTATGTAGCATGCATGTAGTATATATGTAGTATGTAGCATGTAGTATGTATGTAGCATGCATGTAGTATGTATGTAGCATGCATGTAGTATGTATGTGGTATGTATGTAGCATGTAGTATGTATGTAGCATGCAGTATGTATGTAGCATGCAGTATGTATGTAGCATGCATGTAGTATATATGTAGTATGTATGTAGTATATATGTAGTATGTATGTTGCATGTAGTATTTATGTAGTATGAATGTAGCATGTATGTAGTATGAATGTAGCATGTATGTAGTATGCATGTTGTATGTATGTAGCATGTAATTTTTTTTTTTTTTTTTTTTACATTTAACACATTAGCCGGATGATGGGACTACTACTGTCCCATCATTGGCTAATGTGTCAATCACTGTCATGGTAGCAGGCATCGCCCGATGGGACTTGTAGTCCCATCGGACGATGCCTGCACAGACCCCCGAAGCCTGCACAGACCACCGGCAGGCCGGCACAGCCCCCCGGCAGGCCGGCACAGCCCCCCGGAGCCTGCACAGCCCCCCGGCAGGCCGGCACAGCCCCCCGGCAGGCCGGCACAGCCCCCCGGAGCCTGCACAGCCCCCCGGCAGGCCGGCACAGCCCCCCGGAGCCTGCACAGCCCCCCGGCAGGCCGGCACAGCCCCCCGGCAGGCCGGCACAGCCCCCCGGAGCCTGCACAGACCCCCTGGCAGGCCGGCACAGCCCCCCGAAAGGCCCGTACAGACCCCAGAGAGGCTGTACAAGGGCAGGAAAGGGTTTTTCTTATTCCGATACCGGAAGTCCCATAGACTTGAATGGGACTTCCGGTATCGGAATCGGCGATACCGATACTTTTTTTAAAGATCGGCCGCTACCATCCGATACGATACTTTGAAGTATCGGACGGTATCGCTCAACTCTAATGAAAAGGTCTGTAATTTTTATCATAAGATACACTTTAAATGTGAGAGAATCTAAAAATAAAAACCAGAAAATCACAATGTATTATTTTAAAATAATTACTTTGCATTTTATTGCATGATGTAATGATACAATAGAAAAAAAATTACTTAATATTTGGTACAGAAAACTTTGTTTGCAATTACAGAGGTCAGACATTTCCTGTAGTTCTTGACCAAGTTTGCAAACACTGCAGCAGGGATTTTGCCCCACTGTTCCATACAGATCTTCCCCATTTCTTTCAGGTTTCTGGGCTGTTGCTAGACAACATTAAGTTTCAGCTCCCTCCAAAGATTTTCTATTGTGTTCAGGTCTGGAGGCTGGCTTGGCCACTTCAGGACCTTGAAATGCTTTTTACAGAGCCACTCCTTAGTTGCCCTGACTGTGTGTTTGTGGTCATTGTCATGCTGGAAGACCCAGCCACGACCTATCTTCAATTCTGTTACTGAGGGAAGGAGGTTGTTGGCCAAAATCTTACGATACGTGACCCTATCTGTCCTCCCTTTAATATAGTGCAGTTGACCTGTCCCCTTTGCAGAAAGTACCCCCAAAGTATGATGTTTTCCCCACCATGGTTCACAGTTGGGACGGTGTTCTTGGGGTTGTGCTCATCCTTCTTCTCCCTCCAAACACAGCGAGTGGAGTTAATAACAAAAAGTTCTATTTTGGTCTCATCTGACCACATGACCTTCTCCCATGCCTCCTCTGGATCATCCAGGTGGTCATTTGCAGACTTCAAACAGGCCTGGACAAGTGCTGGTGGGAGCAGGAGGACCTTTGGTGCACTGCAAGATTTTAATCCATTACGGCTTATTTTGTTACAAATAGTAATGTTTGAGAGTGTGGTCCCAGCTCTCATCAGGTCATTGACCAGATCCTCCCATGTAGCCCTTACCACATGAGGCAAGATCTTGCATGGAGCCCCAAACCGAGGAAGAGTGACAGTCATCTTGTGTTTCTTGACTCTTCAGAGAGGAAGAGGACTAGAACTCTAGTGCCACCTATTGGAAGTAGCAATCCTAAAAGTCAATGTCGACCCTTTAATGAGCCTTGTTACATGACTTAGGATCAAAGCCAAGCCAGAATCTCAATTTGCAGACACTGTGTTTCGGGGTACTGCCCCTCGTCATTGCAAAGTGTGAGATCTGGTTTGGCTGTGAGAGAGTATCATTTCTCCATGCGGAGAATGACATGCTAAGCATGTCGAGATGAGGAGACTTAAAGCCGCAATGCTCCTCTGGGAAATATGCTAATTATGCAAATTGTCTATTCAGAGAGGAAGAGGAGTAGAACTCTAGTGCCACCTATTGGAAGTAGCAATCCTAAAAGTCACTAGAGTTCTAGTCCTCTTCAATTCTCTGGGACCGGTGATTGCCGGGTCAAAAATGGATTCAGGATTGACATCGCTGAAGATAAGAAGTTGCATTTTTCTCTGGGATATTTGGTCAACATGGTGTTTTATGATATCCTGAAGATTCGGAAGTCTGATATAATATGCCTGCAGGAGTTTAGAAGGTAAGGCAGGTATGTACTGGTGCTATCTTATATGGCGGCTTGCCAGAATTTGTTTACTGCCCTGAAAAATGGAGTTTCAAATCCTTTGCTGGAAGGTCTTACCTTTACTGTGCTGTACTCTAAGAGAGATATCCCTCTTGTAGTTTTCATGCACAACCCTTTTGTTTCCTTGGAGGACATTACTTTATTTTTGAAAAGACATTGCATTTATGTTCAGTACTCCCACAGGGTCCTGAATGAAGTACAAATTTTTTGTGAGATTTGGAATGGATCCCCAAGGTCTGGGAGGCATCCAGGGGGTCCCTCTTAATTTTTCAATTGGGAAAAAGAGTGGGTTTTTGTTCTTTCCAGATGCCCCGATGTATTGCAGGAGGTGTAAAACTTTCGGGCATACCCAGGTTAGTTGCAAAGAGATGCCAACTTGCAGGAATTGCAATGCTTCTGGCCATATGGCAAAAGACTGCACAAATCCTGTTATGTGTAATGCTTGTGGTGAGGAGGGCCATAAGTATCGGGACTGTAAGGCCAGGATCAGTCCTAGGTCTTTCACTGAGGTCTCAGGTGGGGCAGCTGCGCCCCCTGCTGCTGTTGTTGACATTCCACAGGTTTCAGACCCGGATCTTATTGAGGAACCTGAAATCATGGATGTACATGAGGAGGCCCTGCCCCAAACGGAGTCTCCCAGCCCAGAGGTGGCGGCTTTGGAACTTGCTGATGTTGAATGTGAGCTCCCTCATCGGTCTGATGTCTGTGGGGAGGGGGAGTTGGAGGGTGCTCTTGGCAATACCCCCAATGTATCTTGGTTAGCTACAGAGGAGGAATTGGCCAGTTATGGAGATAAAGGTGACTTCATTCTTGCAAGGTCCTCTGAGGATGAGGAGCCTGGAACTTCCTGTAAGAAGCCTAGAACGGATTGGGCAGACCCCGGTGAAGCTGGTTTAAGTCCGGTGAGTGAACGTAGTTACCCTCAGAATGTCTTCTCTCCTGACACCAATGCTTTTTTAGGCATTCCAGAAGACGTAAACAGATTCAGGGAGTTGCAGTTCCAGATGTAAGATGAAAATGGCTGAAGAAGAAGTGGCGTGTTTGTTGTCATGTAAATAACACAGTCATGTTATGGCTCCCCAAGCTGGTTGGGGCATTGCGTCCCTGAATGTCAGGCAAATTAGATCCAAATTCAGGAGGGCAATCGTTCTAGATTATATTAAACAGATGAATGCTCACATCTTTTGTCGTCAGGAATGTGGGATTGTGGACTCTCCAAGCGATAAGGACTGGTTTTATGATTGGGTCACCGAGGAGGAGAGCAAGCCACAGCTAAGCCACAGAAAACCAGAGAGGTTGGTAACTAAGCAGACTGCAGACCCCTGATCCTATCCACACAAATAGCAGTAGCCGTGGAGCGTACCTACGATGATCCTAGATGCCTCGGCACAGCCGGAGAGGTAACTAAGTCTAAAGCAAGAAAGGGGTAATCTAAACTGCCCCAGAGCAGACCCCAAAGGAATAGATAGCCCCCAAACATATATTGTCGGTGAGACAAGATGAAAACACAAACGCAGGCAGGAAAATAGACTGAGCAAATGATGGGGCCCACACTGACTAGACAGGACAGGAAAGGAAAGACGCTGTCTGCAATCACGCAAAAAACCCTGCAAAAAGTCCAACACGTCTGATGCAAAAAACACTGAAGTCGCACGACTTCGCCCAGTATATCAGCACTCTGGTATATTCTGAAAGCATAGCAAAAAGAGGCCAATCTAATAAGGGACAAAAACAAACTGGCACAAGCAGTAACATATGGATGGTGATTCAGCACAGCCCTAGCCGGAGGTGGCTGACCCACACAAAACTGAGATAGAAAAAACCAGATCAAATGCAAACAGAATAGCAAATGAACACTTAGCTGAACATGCAGTGTCTGAGCAGGAAACATCAGACCTCAGGAGGCAAGAAGAAAATCACCAGCAGGGATAGAGGGAGTCGGCTGTCTTAAATCCCAATCTGAAACCCCAGAACTCCAATCGTCGTCCTCATTATCAGGTGGCAAGCCTCTGTTAATCAGATCAGCTTTATTACCTCCAGTAACCACCAGAGGGAGCCCAGAAAGAGAACTCGAAACCCCTCTGTCAATCTGACCAGCTCCACTACCTTCAGTAATAACCAGAGGGAGGCCAGAAAGCAAATTCACAACAGTACCCCCCCTTGAGGAGGGGTCACCAAACCCTCATCCACGCCACCAGTTATCCTCCTGGCCATAACCCTTCAATTTGACCAAGTACTGGAGTCTCCGTCTAGCCAAACGAGAATCCAATATTTTCTCTACCTCATATTCCAAATTGCCTTTAACCAATACAGGGTCAGGAGGCGCCACCATAGAATCTACTGGCTCCACAAAACTCTTCAACAAAGATTTATGAAACACGTTATGGATCTTAAATGTAACTGGAAGAGCCAATCAGAAAGAAACGGGATTAAGGATCTCCAAAATCTTATAAGGTCCAATGAATCTTGGCTTGAATTTTGGAGACGCAACCTTCATAGGAATATTCTTTGAAGACAACCAAACCATATCACCCACTTTAAACCGGGGACCAATGGTCCTATGCCGGTTGGAAAACCGTTGGGCTTTTTCCTGAGAGTGGGACAATTTATCCACCACTTGGTCCCAAATCTGCTGCATTCTCTCTACCACAGTGTTCACACTTGGGCAGGGCGAAGATTCCACCTGCCCTGAACAAAATCGAGGATGAAACCCAAAGTTACAGAAAAAGGGTAACATCAAAAGTGGCAGAACTTGCTCTATTGTTTAGCGCAAATTCGGCCAAGTGCAAAAATGAGACCCAGTCATCCTGATCAGCAGATATGAAACATCTCAAATAGGACTCCAAAGTCTGGTTTGTTCTCTTAGTCTGCCCATTGGTCTGAGGATGAAATGCAGAGGAGAAAGATAACTGAATTCCCAGTTTGGAACAAAAAGCCCTCCAAAATCTGGAAACAAACTGAACTCCTCTGTGTCATGGTATGCCTAGGTTACTTTAGGCAAAACCCCCGGGACCCCTGCAATGTCCCTCAGACTAGGGGAACCCTGTCTGTCCCTCTACCCAGGGTTTACACTGAAGGTGTGCCTGCCTGAGCCTCCACCCTGTCCCTGTCTTCTGTCCAGCCCTAAGCTGAACCCACCTCCCTCCACCCAGTGAGGGGACCAGACACCAGACCCCACAAATACGTATGGACAGGGGTAAAAGAAACACCACACAGTTAATACACAAGGGAATACAATAATGTGCAAGGGCAACCAAATATATATATATAACAGATTGGAGAAAGAACCACTGAGGGATATACTGCACCAGATATCAGACGCTCCAACACCACCACTGCTGACCGGTATTGCTAGCACTAGGCTAAAGCTATAGTCGGTGACGCCCATAGTCAGGACGAACTATTTAAAGACCAAGGGCGTGGCCCAGCCCTCAGCCAGCATGACAACCTGGTTAACCCTATCCCGACTGGAACAGAATACCCAACAGGGTATTACCGCTGTCTGCCGGACACCCTGGTGTGAACAGTGTCCGACATGACAGTACCCTGCCTTCTACGAGGGACCTCCGGAACCTCACCATGTCGAGGACCTGGCTTGTCCGGATGGCGACGATGGAACATAGTAACCAGTCGATCAGCATGAATGTCAGAGGCCGGCACCCATGTCCTCTCCTCAGGACCATAGCCACGCCAGTGGACCAAGTACTGTAGAGTGCGACGCACAACCCTAGAGTCCACCACTTTGGACACCTCAAATTCCAACGCGCCATCCACCAAGACGGGAGGTGGTGGCCCGGGGGAACCATCCACCAAACCCACGACCTTCTTTAGCAATGCTTTGTGAAATACACTATGAATCTTATACACAGCCGGCAACTCCAAACGAAATGCCACGGGGTTGATCACTGCAGAGATTCTAAATGGGCCAATGAACCTGGGACCCAACTTAAGTGACGGTATCTTGAGCTTAATGTTCCTAGTAGATAACCACACCCAATCACCCACACACAGGTCCGGACCTGGCACACGTCTGCAGTCAGCCACCCGTTTGTACCTGGAACCCACCTTCAACAAGCGCTGCTTGACTCTCCTCCAAACAGACGACAATTGAGCTCCCAACTGGTCCTCCTCAGGGACGCCAACTGAGCACCCCTGACGCAAGGTGCAAAATTGAGGATGTTGACCATACACACAAAAAAAAAAGAGATTCCCCAGACGATTCCTGGCAATGGTTGTTTATTGCGAATTCTGCCAGAGGAAGAAACGCTGACCACTCTTCCTGATTGTCGGAAATAAAGCAGCGCAAGTATTGCTCCAGGTTTTGGTTCATCCGCTCAGTCTGTCCATTCGACTGAGGGTGGAAAGCCGATGAATGAGATAATTTGATTCCAAGGCGAGAACAAAAAGCTCTCCAAAACTTTGCCACAAACTGCGTACCTCGATCAGACACAATGTCAGACGGGACACCATGAAGTCTGACCACCTCGCGAATAAATATCTGAGCAAGAGTCTTAGCATTGGGCAAAGACGGTAAAGCAACGAAATGTGACATTTTGGAGAACCTATCAACAATTACCAAAATGACCGAGTTCCCTGCCGAGGCGGGCAAGTCAGTAATAAAATCCATGGAAATCTCAGTCCATGGCTTACTGGGCACCCCGAGAGGCTGCAAGCTACCAGCGGGACGGGAACGAGGAGTCTTGGCCCGTGCGCACGTGGTACAGGCAGCCACATATGAGGCCACATCCTGCCAGATTTTAGGCCACCAAAAACGACGCGATACCAGTTCCAGAGTGCTCTTAACCCCTGGATGACCTGCCAGTACCGTGTCGTGATGTTCGCCCAACACTCTAGAGCGTAGATGTAGCGGCACAAAAGATTTATTAGCAGGCAACCCCGGCGGTACCACCTCCTGAGCCTCCGCAATCTCTGCCTCAATCTCTGTCGTGATGGCAGATACCACCACACCCTTTTGGAGAATAGGCACCGGCTCTTCACATAACTCTCCACCAGGAAAACACCTGGATAAAGCGTCTGCCTTAACATTCTTCGACCCAGGTCGATAGGTAACAATGAAGTTGAACCGGGTGAAGAATAATGCCCAGCGAGCCTGTCTGGAGGACAGGCGCTTAGCAGATTCTAAATAAAGCAAATTCTTATGGTCGGTTATCACAGTAATCTGATGAACAGCCCCCTCCAAGAAGTGTCGCCACTCCTCAAATGCCAATTTGATGGCCAATAATTCCCTGTTGCCAATATCATAATTACGCTCCGCAGGCGACAGCTTCTTGGAGAAGAAGGCACACGGATGCAACTTGGCCCAAGAAGGGCCCTGAGACAGTACAGCCCCCACTCCAACCTCCGACGAATCCACCTCCACGACAAACGGTAAGGAGACATCGGGCTGCACCAGAATGGGCGCTGAGGCAAAACTATTCTTGAGGAATTCAAACGCCTGTACCGCAGGCTCAGACCAGTCAGAAAAGTCGGTACCCTTCTTAGTTATGTCAGTCAGTGGTTTGGCAATCATAGAGAAGTTCTTAATAAATTTCCTATAGTAATTGGAGAAGCCAAGAAATCGCTGAAGCGCCTTAAGATTATCAGGCCGATCCCAATGTAGTACCGCCTGCACCTTTGCGGTGTCCATCTTAAAACCTGAGGCGGAGATTATATAACCCAAGAACGGTGGCTCCTGTATGAAAAACACACATTTTTCAAGCTTGACATAGAGCCTGTTCTCTCTGAGCAACTGCAGAACCTGTCTAACATGCTCTATATGGGTATCATGGTCGCGAGAGAAAATGAGAATGTCGTCAAGATAAATTATAACGAACCTCCCCAACAGCTGAGAGAAGACATCATTGATGAAGTGTTGAAAGACCGCCGGTGCCATAGTCAACCCAAACGGCATTACCAAACTCTCAAAGTGACCCTCAGGGGTATTGAACGCCGTCTTCCACTCATCCCCCTGACGGACTCTTATAAGATTGTACGCCCCCCTGAGGTCCAGTTTGGAGAACCACCTGGCACCAACCACTTGGTTGAATAAATCGGGTATAAGTGGCATAGAGTAAGGATCACGGACCGTAATCTGGTTGAGTTCTCTGAAATCCAGACACGGGCGTAAACCGCCATCCTTCTTTTTAACAAAGAAGAAGCCAGCAGCCAGAGGAGAAGAGGAAGGTCTAATATGACCCTTGCTCAGGCTATCCGCAATGAATTCCTTGAGAGCTAGCCTCTCGGGACCTGAGATATTAAACATTCTAGCTTTAGGTAACTTGGCCCCTGGTTTCAACCTAATAGCACAGTCATAGGGGCGATGCGGTGGTAGTTCTGAACAACCCTTCTCAGAAAATACATCCGCATAGTCCAGCAACGGCTCCGGGATACTGGGGGTCAAAGCGGAAATACATGTAGCCAGGCACCTCTCCTGACACTCCCTGCTCCACTGAATTATGTCCTGGGTCTTCCAATCAATAACAGGATTATGCATTGACAACCATGGAAAGCCCAGAACCATCTGAGCCAGTAAGTTACTAAGCACCTTACAAGTTACCCGCTCTGAGTGTAATACTCCGATGTGGAGTTGTATATCCAACACACACTCTGTGATCTCCCCTTGAGACAACGGGGAAGCATTGATGGTAACCACCCGGATGGGGTTCGGCAATTTCTCCACCGGAAATCCCACTGTATGCGCGAACCTCTCATCAATGAGATTGGCAGCTGAGCCACTATCAATAAATACTGTAATAGAGAGCATTTGCCCCCCAAGTACCACCCTAGCAGGGAGCATACACTGGGAAACCATGACTGAGGATACACAAAGGCTCAGACTAGACTCCTCCAAACCCTCTGAGCCTATCAGTTTTCCGCCGGCGCGCCCTTCTTAGGTACCAGGGGGCAAGCGTTAATAAAATGTCCTCCTTTGCCACAAAAAAAACAGAGCCCCTGCCTTCTGTGCCAAGGACGTTTAGGCTTGTTACTCGGTGACTGTGCTATACCAGCGATCTGCATGGGTTCCACGGATTCACCCGCGGCAACCTCACCGACCACTCCCCCACCTCCCGGAGGCAACGAAACCAGCGCCCCCTGACGGAGACGTCGGTCTATGCGTACTACAAGTGCCATCGCAGCCTCCAGAGAGGCGGGAGTCTCGTACATTAGGAGAGTCTGTTTAACCCTTCCAGAAACCCCATGCAAAAATTGACTTCTAAGCGCAGGGTCATTCCACTGCGTGTCCACCGCCCAGCGCCGGAATTCCGTGCAGTAATCCTCAGCTGGTCGATCACCCTGTAGCAGTGAGCGTATCTTAGACTCTGCTAAGTTTAATCTATCCGGATCGTCATAGATCAAACCCAGAGCAGAGAAAAAAAAAATCTACAGATTCAAATGCCGGTGAGTCTGAAGGGAGTGAAAAGGCCCAGGCCTGTGGGTCACCACTCAGCAAAGAAATCACCAAGCCCACGCGTTGAGCCTCATTACCTGAGGAATGTGGACGCATACGGAAATACAATTTGCATGATTCACGAAACACCGTGAACTTACCACGATCACCAGCAAATCGTTCAGGAAGGGGAAACTTGGGCTCAGCTGCCCTGGCTGCAGCCTCAGCAGGTACTGCAGGAGCTGACAGGCCTTGTTGCTGGACCGCCCCCCTGAGTTCAGTGACCTGTATGGATAGAGCCTCCAGCTGCTTGGTTAGGGAAAGTATAGGATCCATAGTAAGTAACCCCTATATTCCCTACCTTTTTTTTTTTTCTCTCACTTTATTATTTGGGCCGACTATAATGTCATGGTATGCCTAGGTTACTTTAGGCAAAAACCCCGGGACCCCTGCGATGTCCCTCAGACTAGGGGAACCCTGTCTGTCCCTCTACCCAGGGTATACACTGACGGTGTGCCTGCCTGAGCCTCCACCCTGTCCCTGTCTTCTGTCCAGCCCTAAGCTGAACCCACCTCCCTCCACCCAGTGAGGGGACCAGACACCAGACCCCACAAATACGTATGGACAGGGGTAAAAGAAACACCACACAGTTAATACACAAGGGAATACAATAATGTGCAAGGGCAACCAAATATATATATAACAGATTGGAGAAAGAACCACTGAGGGATATACTGCACCAGATATCAGACGCTCCAACACCACCACTGCTGACCGGTATTGCTAGCACTAGGCTAAAGCTATAGTCGGCGACGCCCATAGTCAGGATGAACTATTTAAAGACCAAGGGCGTGGCCCAGCCCTCAGCCAGCATGACAACCTGGTTAACCCTATCCCGACTGGAACAGAATACCCAACAGGGTATTACCGCTGTCTGCCGGACACCCTGGTGTGAACAGTGTCCGACATGACACTCTGTCCGACACAATGTTCTCAGGAATCCCGTGCAACCGAACCACCTGTTGTAAAAACAAGGGCACCAACTCAGAAGAAGATGGCAACTTTGGGAGTGGTACAAGATGGATCATCTTAGAAAATCTATCACAAATCACCCAGATAACAGTCATTCTCTGAGAGACAGGAAGATCGGAAATAAAAATCATTGAGATATGGGTCCATGGCCTCCTGGGCACCAGCAGGGGCATCAACAACCCACTAGAACGAGAACAGGGCTTGGACCGAGAACAGGTCCCACAGGACTGCACAAAATTCCTGACATCATGAGATAAGGCAGGCCACCAAAAAGACCGACTCCCCAAATCTCTGGTACCAAAAATACCTGGATGACCAGCTAATGCGGAGCAATGAATTTCAGACATTACTCTCTTCCTCCACTGGTCAGGGACATACAATTTTCCCATAGGGCAATGTTCAGGTTTGCCTCCTGAAATTCCTCCAGGGCACGTCTCAAATCGGGTGAGATGGCGGAAAGAACTACACCCTACTACCCCTGGTAGTAGGCTCGGTCACAATAAGAGAATCTGCAAAGAAACTCCTAGAAAGGGTGTCCGCCTTAACTTTCTTAGTGCCCGGAAGAAAAGAGACCACAAAATTAAAACGCGTGAAAAACAAGGCCCACCTAGCCTGTCTAGGATTCAAGCATTTGGCTGATTCAAGATAAATCAAATTCTTGTGGTCGGTGAGGACCACAACTTGATGTCTAGCTCCGTCCAACCAATGTCTCCACTCTTCAAATGCCCATTTCATGGCCAACAATTCCCGATTCCCCACGTCATAGTTACGTTCAGATGGGGAGAATTTTCGAGAAAAGAAGGCACAGGGATTCATCTTAGAAGTCACCAGATCTTTTTGGGACAAAACGGCTCCTGCACCAATCTCAGAAGCATTTACCTCCACCTGAAATGGGAGTGAGATATCAGGTTGCCATAGAACCGGAGCAGAAGTGAATCTCCGCTTAAGCTCCTGGAATGCTGCGACTGCCTCTGGAGACCAATTCACCCCATCAGTGCCCTTTTTGGTCAGATCAGTCAGTGGTTTAACAATACCAGAAAAATTACTTATAAATTTACGGTAGAAGTTAGCAAAACTCAAAAACTTCTGGAGAGCCTTCAAAGAAGTGGGCTGAACCCAATCATATATGGCCTGTATCTTGGCTGGGTCCATTTCAATAGCAGACGGGGACAAAATGAATCCCAAAAATGAAATCCTCTGTACACCAAAGAGGCACTTCGATCCCTTAACACACAGAGAATTTTCCCTCAAAATTTGGAACACAGTCCGGACATGTTCCACATGAGAATCCCAGTCACTGGAAAAGATCAAAATATCATCCAGATAAATGATCAAAAACTTATCCACAAAGTCTCAGAAAATATCATTCATAAAAGATTGGGACACAGAAGGGGCATTAGTGAGCCCAAAAGGCATCACCAGGTACTCAAAATGTCCCTCTGGAGTATTTGTTTTGGATTATAGGACATATTTTTTAGCGCAAATATTTACATACAGTTGTGTCCAAAAGTATTGACACCCCTGCAATTCTGTCAGATAATACTCAGTTTCTTCCTGAAAATGATTGCAAACACAAATTCTTTGGTATTATTATCTTCATTTAATTTGTCTTAAATGAAAAAACACAAAAAGAATTGTCCTAAGGCCAAATTGGATATAATTCCACACCAAACATAAAAAAGAGGGTAGACAAAAGTATTGGCACTGTTCGAAAAATCATGTGATGCTTCTCTAATTTGTGTAATTAACAGCACCTGTAACTTACCTGTAGCACCCAACTGGTGTTGGCAATAACAAAATCAGACTTGGAGCCAGATGGCATGGATTAAAGTTGACTCAACCTCTGTCCTGTGTCCTTATGTGTACCACATTGAGCATGGAGAAAATAAGGAAGACCAAAGAACTGTCTGAGGACTTGAGAAACCAAATTGTGAGGAAGCATGAGCAATCTCAAGGCTACAAGTCCATCTCCAAAGACCTGAATGTTCCTGTGTCTACCGTATGCAGTGTCATCAAGAAGTTAAAAGCCCATGGCACTGTGGCTAACCTCCCTAGATGTGGATGGAAAAGAAAAATTGACAAGAGATTTCAACGCAAGATTGTGCGGATGTTGGATAAAGAACCTCGACTAACATCCAAACAAGTTCAAGCTTCCCTGCAGTCCGATGGTACAACAGTGTCAACCCGTACTATCCGTCGGCATCTGAATGAAAAGGGACTGTATGGTAGGAGACCCAGGAAGACCCCACTTATTACCCCGAGACATAAAAAAGCCAGGCTGGAGTTTGCCAAAGCTTACCTGAAAAAGCCTAAAATGTTTTGGAAGAATGTTCTCTGGTCAGATGAGACAAAAGTAGAGCTTTTTGGGCAAAGGCATCAACATAGAGTTTACAGGAGAAAAAAGAGGCATTCAAAGAAAAGATACAACAAGAAAACAGAATGACAGATTTGCAAAAATACTCTGCAATAAAAAATGGCAGTAATCAGCAAGTGCTGGATAACAAATACAGGGTATTTAGTCGATACGTTTTTTTGCACAAAAAAATGTACACCAAGCTGCTCCACCACGTCAAGGTAACCCCTACTGAAGCAGTCCCTATCTAATGTATTAAAAACCTGAACATGTGAACAGTGTCTAATATGAACCGGATTCAGACAGACTGCTCCCTAGTATGGGCTTGTGGTCTGAGACAGCTCTTATGTGCACTTCACACAAGAGAGGGGTGGGGTCTCCCAAACCATGCTAAGCAAGGAAAAAAACAACGGATTAAAAACACACATGTGACATGCACAAGTGTGAACACGTCGATCAGACAATGCTCACACCACCCACTAATTGAGATACAACAAGAAAACACAGAATGACAGATTTGCAAAAATACTCTGCAATAAAAAATAGCAGTAATCAGCAAGTGCTGGATAACAAATACAGGGTATTTAGTCGATACTTTTTTTGCGCAAAAAAAGTACACCAAGCTGCTCCACCATGTCAAGGTAACCCCTATCGAAGCAGTCCCTATCTAATGTATTAAAAACCTGAACATGTGAACAGTGTCTAATGTGACCAGGATTCAGACAGGCTGCTCCCTAGTATGGGCTTGTGGTCTGAGACAGCTCTTATTTGCACGTCACACAAGAGAGGGGTGGGGTCTCCCAAACCATACTAGACAGGAAAGGAGGAACGCTGTCTGCAATCAAAACCCTGCAAAAAGTCCAACACGTCTGATGCAAAAAACACTGAAGTCGCACGACCTCGCCCACTATATCAGCACTCTGGTATATTCTGAAAGCAGAGCAAAAAGAGGCCAATCTAATAAGGGATAAAAACAAACTGACACAAGCAGTAACATTTGGACGGTGATTCAGCACAGCCCCAGCCTAAGCTGGCTGACCCACACAAAACTGAGATAGAAAAAACCAGATCAAATGCAAACAAAATAGCAAATGAACACTTAGCTGAACATGCAGGGACTGAGCTGGAAACATCAGACCTCAGGAGGCAAGAAGAAAATCACCAGCAGGGATAGAGGGAGTCGGCTGTCTTTAATCCCAATCTGAAACCCCAGAACTCCAATCGTTGTCCTCATTATCAGGTGGCAAGCCTCTGTTAATCAGATCAGCTCCATTACCTCCAGTAACCACCAGAGGAAGCCCAGAAAGAGAACTCACAACCCCTCTGTCAATCTGACAAGCTCCACTACCTTCTACCTTCAGTAATAACTAGAGGGAGGCCAGAAAGCGAATTCACAACAGACTTGCCTTACGGACAGCATGTATGGTCTGGCTCATGTGTTAATAGGAATGATGGTGTAGGGATATTAATGGGTAACAGGGAGATTAGTTTAGATAGCTACACGGTGGTAGAGGTGGGTAGATGTATTTTTAATGTGTACTGTCCATCAGGACACGACAGGAAAAAGGAGCGTCTGGCTCTTTTGGAAAAATTAAGTTTGTTTCTTCTGGGCAAAATACCTACAGTTTTAGTTGGAGACTTTAATTGCGTCACAGAAGGGAATTGTGACATAACTGGTAAAAAGTTATCCAATCTTATTTCTGATTCTTCTCTTCTAGATGATGCTCCTCTGAAATTTGGCATCCCACCACCGCCAACATACCATGCTGATAGGGGTGGTATTGCATCCAGGATAGATAAAATGTTGTTTCCAAAAATATCTTGTGAATGAATTTTGAACAAAATGCTGTACCTTTTCCTAATCATAAGTGTTTGAGAGGTGTGTTTAGTGCGATTGATGACCGTGTATGGGGGTGGGGTTTGGAAACTGAATGTAAGATTGTTAGAAGATGAGGATGTGATGAATGAATTAAGAATAAAGTATAAAGAGTGGAGAGTATGTAGGAGGGATGTTGCAAAAAATTCTTCAAAAAATGGGGCTATAAAAAGCTGCTATTTATCGGAGTAAATTTAATGATTTAAACAAGCGTTTAGACTGGTTATGGAGGTGTGGAGAAAGTGGTATGGATGTGTCTGATCTGCTGGCTGATACAAAGAGTGAATTAAAGAGTGTTATGGATGAAAAAGGGAAAGAAATCATCTATCGCACCAAAATAGAACATCTTGAGAAAGATGAAAAGTGCATGAGGTTCTTTTTAAGAAAATGAATGTTAGAAAGGTTGATATGAATAAAATCCTGAATAGGAACGGTTTGTGTGTGTCAGGTGAGAATGTGATAAAGGAGGTGAATAGATTCTACAGCTAGTTATATGATAAAAAATGGATTGATTCTGGTCTTGTTTCAGAAGTGCTGAATGGGTTAGAGAACAAGTTGGATAGGGGAGAATGTAATATTTTGAATGAGGATGTAATTATGGAAGAAGTAGAAAACCAAAAGAATAAGACACCAGGTAAAGATGGATTGCCGGTAGAATTCTATGGGAAGGCATGGGATTTTCTGGGTGCTGATTTGACTGAGATATGTAAGTATATGTGGGAGAGTGGTAAGTTGTGTGAATCAATAAAAGAGGGGGTGGTTGTGCTTGTGCATAAGAAAGGTGAGAGAAAGTGTTTAGAGAATTGGAGACCTATAACATTGTTGAATGCAGATTACAAAATCTACAGCAAATTGTTGGCGAATCGTATGCATGAGGTGATTGGCTGGAAGAAGTATGAGTGATAACTTATTGTTATTAACCCCTTCACCCCCAAGGGTGGTTTGCACGTTCATGACCGGGCCAATTTTTACAATTCTGACCACTGTACCTTTATGAGGTCATAACTCTCAAACGCTTCCATGGATCCCGGTGATTCTGACATTGTTTTCTCGTGACATATTGTACTTCATGTTAGTGGTAAAATTTCATTCAAATAACTTGCGTTTATTTGTGAGAAAAACGGAAATTTGGCGAAAATTTTGAAAATTTCGCAATTTTCCAACTTTGAATTTTTATGCCCTTAAATCACAGAGATAAGGCACACAAAAAACTTGATAACTAACATTTCCCACATGTTTACTTTACATCAGCACAATTTTGGAACCAAAATTTTTTTTTGTTAGGAAGTTATAAGGGTTAAAAGTTGACCAGCGATTTCTCATTTTTACAACACCATTTTATTTTTAGGACCACATCACATTTGAAGCCACTTTGAGGGGTCTATATGATAGAAAATACACAAAAGTGACACCATTCTAAAAACTGCACCCCTTAAGGTGCTCAAAACCACATTCAAGAAGTTTATTAACCCTTTAGGTGCGTCACAGGAATTTTTTTGAAAATTTAAAAAAAAATGAACATCTAACTTTTTTTCATAAAAAAAATACTTCAGGTTCAATTTTTTTTATTTTACCAAGGGTAACAGGAGAAATTGAACTGCAAAAGTTATTGTGCAATTTGTCCTGAGTACGCAGATACCTGATATGTGGGGGGGAACGACTGTTTCGGCGCATGGCAGAGCTCAGAATGGAAGGAGCGCCGTTTGACTTTTTCAATGCAAAATTGGCTGGAATTCAGATTGGACGCCATGTCACGTTTGGAGAGTCCCTGATGTACCTAAACAGTGGAAACCCCCTACAAGTGACCCCATTTTGGAAACTAGACCCCCCAAGGAACTTATCTAGATATGTGGTGAGAACTTTGAACCCACAAGGGCTTTACAGAAGTTTATAACGTACAGCGGTACAATTAAAAAATCATATTTTTTCCACAAAAATGATCTTTTCACCCCAATTTTTATTTTCCCAAGGGTAACAGGACCCTAAAAGTTATTGTGCAATTTGTCCTGAGTACGCTGATACCCCACATGTGGGGGTAAACCACTATTTGGGCGCATGGCAGAGCTCGGAAGGGAAGCAGCGCCATTTGACGTTTTTGGCTGGAATTGAGATCGGACACCATGTCGCGTTTGGAAAACCCCTGATGTACCAAAACAGTGGAAACCCCCCACAAATGACACCATTTTGGAAACTAGACCCCCTAAGGAACTTATCTAGATGTGTGGTGAGAACTTTGAACCCCCATGGGCTTCACAGAAGTTTATAACATAAAGCCATACAATTAAAAAATCATATTTTTTAAACAAAAATGATCTTTTCACCCTCAATTCTTATTTTTCCAAGGGTAACAGGACCCTAAAAGTTATTGTGCAATTTGTCCTGAGTACGCTGATACCCCACATGTGGGGGTAAACCACTATTTGGGCGCATGGCAGAGCTCGGAAGGGAAGCAGCGCCATTTGACGTTTTTGGCTGGAATTGAGATCGGACACCATGTCGCGTTTGGAAAACCCCTGATGTACCAAAACAGTGGAAACCCCCCACAAATGACACCATTTTGGAAACTAGACACCCTAAGGAACTTATCTAGATGTGTGGTGAGAACTTTGAACCCCCATGGGCTTCACAGAAGTTTATAACATAAAGCCATACAATTAAAAAATCATATTTTTTCCACAAAAATGATCTTTTCACCCTCAATTCTTATTTTTCCAAGGGTAACAGGACCCTAAAAGTTATTGTGCAATTTGTCCTGAGTACGCTGATACCCCACATGTGGGGGTAAACCACTATTTGGGGGCATGGCAGAGCTCGGAAGGGAAGCAGCGCCATTTGACGTTTTTGGCTGGAATTGAGATCGGACACCATGTCGCGTTTGGAAAACTCCTGATGTACCAAAACAGTGGAACCCCCCACAAATGACACCATTTTGGAAACTAGACCCCCTAAGGAACTTATCTAGATGTGTGGTGAGCACTTTGACCCCCCCAGTGCTTCACAGAAGTTTACAACGCCCGGGCGTGAAAATAAAAAATTCGTATTTTTTCCACAAACATGATCTTTTAGTCACCATTTTTTTATTTTCCCAAGGGTACCAGGAGAAATTGGACCCCAAAAGTTGTTGTCCAATTTGTCCTGAGTATGCTGATACCCCATATGTGGGAGAAAACTACTGTATGGGCACACGTCGGGGCTCGGAAGGGAAGTAGTGACGTTTTGGAATGCAGACTTTGATGGAATGGTCTGCGGGTGTGATATTGCCTTTGGAGAGCCCCTAATGTACCTAAACAGTGGAAACCCCCCACAAATGACACCATTTTGTAAACTAGACCCCCCAAGGAACTTATCTAGATGTGTGGTGAGCACTTTGACCCCCCCAGTGCTTCACAGAAGTTTACAATGCCCGGGCGTGAAAATAAAAAATTCGTATTTTTTCCACAAACATGATCTTTTAGTCACCATTTTTTTATTTTCCCAAGGGTACCAGGAGAAATTGGACCCCAAAAGTTGTTTTCCAATTTGTCCTGAGTACGCTGCTACCCCATATGTGGGAGAAAACTACTGTATGGGCACACGTCAGGGCTCGGAAGGGAAGTAGTGACGTTTTGGAATGCAGACTTTGATGGAATGGTCTGCGGGTGTCATGTTGCCTTTGGAGAGCCCCTAATGTACCTAAACAGTGGAAACCCCCCACAAATGACACCATTTTGTAAACTAGACCCCCCAAGGAACTTATCTAGATGTGTGGTGAGCACTTTGACCCCCCCAGTGCTTCACAGAAGTTTACAACGCCCGGGCGTGAAAATAAAAAATTCGTATTTTTTCCACAAACATGATCTTTTAGTCACCATTTTTTTTATTTTCCCAAGGGTACCAGGAGAAATTGGACCCCAAAAGTTGTTTTCCAATTTGTCCTGAGTACGCTGCTACCCCATATGTGGGAGAAAACTACTGTATGGGCACACGTCAGGGCTCGGAAGGGAAGTAGTGACGTTTTGGAATGCAGACTTTGATGGAATGGTCTGCGGGTGTCATGTTGCCTTTGGAGAGCCCCTAATGTACCTAAACAGTGGAAACCCCCCACAAATGACACCATTTTGTAAACTAGACCCCCCAAGGAACTTATCTAGATGTGTGGTGAGCACTTTGACCCCCCCAGTGCTTCACAGAAGTTTACAACGCCCGGGCGTGAAAATAAAAAATTCGTATTTTTTCCACAAACATGATCTTTTAGTCACCATTTTTTTTATTTTCCCAAGGGTACCAGGAGAAATTGGACCCCAAAAGTTGTTGTCCAATTTGTCCTGAGTACGCTGACACCCCATATGTGGGAGAAAACTACTGTATGGACACACGTCGGGGCTCGGAAGGGAAGCAGTGACGTTTTGGAACGCAGACTTTGATGGAATGGTCTGCGGTTGTCATGTGCGTTTGGAGAGCCCCTGATGTACCTAAACTATTGAAACTCCCCACAAGTGACCCCATTTTGGACACTAGACCCCCCACGGAACTTATCTAGATGTGTGGTGAGCACTTTGAACCCCCAAGTGCTTCACAGAAGTTTATAACACTCGGACGTGAAAATAAAAAAATCATTTTTTTTCCACAAAAATGATATTTTTGCCCCCAATTTTTTATTTTCCTAAGGGTAACAGGAGAAATTGGACCCCAAAAATTGTTTTGCAATTTGTCCTGAGTAGGCTGATACCCTACATGAGGGGGTAAAACACTGTTTGGGCGCATAGCAGAGCTTGGAAGGGAAGGAGCACCATTTGACTTTTTCAACTCAGAATTGGCTGGAATTGAGATCAGACGCCATGTTGCATTTGGAGAGCCCCTGATGTGCCCAAACAGTGGAAACCCCCAATTCTAACTCCAACCCGAACCCCAACACGCCCCTAACCCTAGCCCTAACCCTAGCCCTAACCCTAGCCCTAACCCTAGCCCTAGCCCTAACCCTAGCCCTAACCCTAGCCCTAACCCTAACCTAACCCTACCCCAACACACCCCTAGCCCTAACCCTAGCCCTAACCCTAATGGAAAAATGGAAATAAATACATTTTTTTTATTTTATTATTTTTCCCTAACTAAAGGGGTGATAACGGGGGGTTTGATTTACTATTTATGGCGGTTTTTATGTTTGGCGGCTGTCGCACGCTAAAAGACGCTTTTTATTGTAAAAATAGTTTTTGCATCACCACATATTGAGAGCTATAATTTTTCCGTATTTTGACCCACCGAGTCATGTGAGGTCTTATTTTTTGCGGGACGAGTTGACGTTTTTATTGGTACCATTTTCGGGCACGTGAAATTTTTTGATCGCTTTTTATTCCGATTTTTGGGACGCAGAATGAACAAAAACCAGCGTTTCATGAATTTCTTTTGGGGGGGTGCGTTTACACCGTTCCGCGTGCGGTAAAATTGATAAAGCGCTTTTATTCTTCGGGTCAGTACGGTTACAGCGATACCTCATTTAGGTCTTTTTTTATGTTTTTGTCGGTTTTATGCAATGAAAACTATTTTATATAAAAAATAATTATTTTTGCATCGCTTTATTCTGCGAGTTATAACTTTTTTATTTTTTTGCTGATGATGCTGTGTGGCGGCTTGTTTTTTGCGGGACAAGATGACGTTTTCAGCGGTACCATGGATATTTATATGCGTCTTTTTGATCTCGCGTTATTGCACTTTTTGTTTGACGGTATGATAATAAATCATTATTTTTTGCTTCGTTTTTTATTTTTATTTTTTAAGGGGTTCGCTAAAGGGGTTAACTAATGGGACAGTTTTATAGGGCAGGTCGTTACGGACGCGGCGATACCTAATATGTGTACATTTATTGTTTTTTTTTTTTATTATTTTAAAAAAATGAATTTATTGGGGAATATTTTTTTTTTTTTTTACTAATTTATTTGGCGATTTTTTTTAATTTATTTTTACACTTTTTTTTTTTATTTTTTTTTACTTTATTACATAGTCCCAGGTGGGACATCACTGTCCTGTGACAGATCGCTGATCTGTCACATCACAGATCACTGTGACAGATCAGCAATCTGTCACAGGCAGTGCACAAGGCTTCCTCATGCCTGCGCTTTGCAGGCACTGAGGAAGCCAGCTTCCCCAGGCCCCCGTCGCCATCTTGGATTCGGGGGCCTGGAGGATAGGAGTCCCCCGCAGCAGCGCTGCACATTGCGCTGCCGTGGGGGGCTCAGGGAAGCACGGAGGGAGCCCCCTCCCTGCCGATGCTTCCCTTTAACTCCCGGTACACCGCGATCGCGTTTGATCGCGGTGTGCAAGGGGTTAATGTGTCGGGGGCGGTCCGTGACCGCCCCTGACACATTGTGCCGGGTGTCAGCTGTGATAATCAGCTGACACCCGGCCGCGATCAGCGGCGCTCACCACGTGGGCGCCGCTGATCGCGGTAGACGTACTATCCCGTCCCCGGTCATACGGGCCCGGGTACCGTGGACGGGATAGTACGTCTCATGTCAGGAAGGGGTTAAGGGATTTGATTGGAGACTGCATGGGAAGGAAACGGAAGTGTATGGTTCTGTCAATTGATTTTGAGAAAGTGTTTGATAGCATCTCGCATGTGTTTTTGTTTAAAGTTCTGGAGAGAATGGGATTTCCTCAAAAATTTGTGAATGGGATAATGTCTTTGTATGATTGTGTGACAAGTGAGTTTCTGGTTAATGGGTGGTTGAGTGAGAAAGTGAATATTAAGTCTGGTGTAAGGCAGGGGTGTCCCATGTCCCCTGTCATGTTTGTATGTGTGATTGAACGTTTGTTGTGCTTGGTGAGACGTGATAAAATGATGCGAGGTTTGTTGGTACCTGGGAGTAGTGGGAAGCATGTGAAAGTTCTTGGATATATGGATGATGTTGTGGCTGTGAAAGTGTTGCGTCTATGAATAGGGTTAAGTTGCTTCTGGAGTTTTTCTGTGGTGCATCTGGCTTTAGAGTGAATTGGAATAACTGTAGATTTAAATGTCTTGGGGATGACAGGGTTAAAATGGAGGGGGTAAAGTGTGAGGAGGGTACTATCAAAGTGCTGGGAGTATTATTTAATAAGGACATGGAAGGTAAGGAGAGCTGGGAGGAATGTGGATTGTGCATAGAGCGTAAGTTAAATTTTTGGCAACTGAGAGACTTGACCTTGAGTGGTAAGATTTTGGTCATAAAAGAGGGGATTCTTCCGATTTTGCTTTTTATTGCAACAGTTTTTCCACCGTCGTGTAGGAAAATAAAGAGTGGAAAAGTTAGTTTTTACTTTTTACTGGAGCAGTAAAATAGAGAAACTTAAGAGCGAAAGTCTTTTTAAGGCGTGTCACCATGGTGGCATGGCCTTTCCAAACATTGAGATTTTTCTGGGGCTTCAGTATATCAAAACTGTTGTTATTTTACTGAATAAAGGAAATAAGGGAGCGTATATGGCAAGTTATTCTGCTGGTTGGATGTTATATGGCTTATGTTGGAGAAAGAGGCATGCTAGAGTGCCTGTTGCTTTCAAGTCTCCGGTCTGGTATGAGGTGATTGAGAAGTTTGTGAGGAAGCATGATTTACTGAGTGTACCGATGAATGATTTTAGAATGGCTAAGAATGTGATGAAAATAATACATAAGAATTTTGTGGAATGTAATATTGTGGGGTTGAGAGGGAATGAAGTTTCGGTTTCATGGAAGAGTTTGGGAACGCACGTGATGTCTAATAGACAAAGGGATATTGTATGGATGTCCTTGCACAATATTTTGCCAGTGCGACAGGTTCAGAAGAGACGAGGTCTGACCAGAACTGATGTGTGCACAAGGGAAGGATGTGGTGGATGTGAGACTGTGTGGCATACTATGTGGGACTGTGATTACGCGTGCAGTGTGTGGAAGTGTGTAGGTGGGCTGTGTAAGGAGTTAGCGGGTGTGAGTTTTATTGACTGGCGTGTTGCGATGTTTGGAATTGGTGCATGTGGTCGTGTGAAAAATAGATTCATATGGTTAATTATGACTTGTGTGATGCAGAGTTTATGGGATGTGAGGAATTTAGGAATTTTCAAAGAGAAGCATGTATCTGTGAATAAGTGTGTCAGGCTGATCCTTTCTAGGTTATACTTGATTTATAAATTAGACAGCGAAGGCGGTTCTGATGCAGAGGGTGTCTGGAAATTTAAAAAATGGCAGCACCTGATCAAATATCAGTGAATTTTAGTGATGCTTATTGATGTTTAGATTGTTTTTTGTGTATACCCTTGGTTTGCTATACTAAAATAAATATGAACCATGATGATGAGAGTTGAAACAACGACGTTTAAGTTGATGAGCTTATATTGAGTTGTTTATAACTAACCTGAATGGTTTAAAAAAAAAGAAACACATTGCTTGCTAATTGAGATTCTGGCTTGACTTTTATCCTAAGTCATGTAACAAGGCTTGTTAAAGGGTCAACATTGACTTTTAGGATTGCTACTTCCAATAGGTGGCACTAGAGTTCTAGTCCTCTTCCTCTCTGAAGAGACAATTTGCATAATTAGCATATTTCCCAGAGGAGCATTGCGGATTTAAGTCTCATCTCGACATGCTTAGCATGTCATTCTCCGCAAGGAGAAATTATACCTCTTCCATTTTCTAATAATTGTGCCAACGGTTCACCAAACTGCTCGCCTATTGTCTAGTAGCCCATCTCAGACTGGTGCAAGTCTACAATTTTGTCTCTGGTTTCCTTATATCACTCTTTGGTCTTGGCCATGGTGGAGTTGTTGGGGTGCGATTGATTGAGCGAATGGACAGGTGTCTTTTATACAGAAAACTAGTTAAAACAGGTAAAATTAATACAGGTAATGAGTGCATAGTTGGAGGATTTCTTAAATAAAATCAAACAGGTCTGTGAGAGCCAGAATTCATGCTGGCTGGTAGGTAATCAAATGCTTATTTCATGCATTAAAATGCAATGAAATTATTTAAAAATCACACAATGTGATTTTCTGTTTTTTAGTTTTAGATTCTGTCTCTCACAGTTGTAGTGCACCTATGATAAAAATTACAGACCTCTCCATTCTTTGTAGGTGGGAAAAATAGCAAAATCGGCACTTATTTTCTCCACTGTATGCAGATGGCTTAGAAAGGTTGATTCGCAGCATACTAACTCCCCCATGCATGAAGATGGAAACTCCCTTGACTTGGTCTTCTCCCGGATTTGCTCAGTGGATGATTTCAAACTCCCCTCTCCCACTCTCTGACCACAACCTTCTATCATTCTCTATCAAGAACTGCCATCCCGCCTAGGTCACCCCCACTTTCCACACTTTTAGAAACATACAGGCCATTAACACCCAGAAACTTATGAAGAACTTGCAGTCATCATTAGCCCCTATCTCCTCCCTCTCATGTCCTGATTCTGCACTGAAGCATTACAATGAAACACTTCAAAGTGCCCTGGATGAAACTGCACCTCCTATACATAGAACTAGGCACAGACAGCGACAACCCCGCATACACACTTCCTACAGCGGTGCTCCTGGTGCGTTGAAAGTCTGTGGAGAAAATCGAATCTACCCAAAGATTTCATCCATTATAAGTTTATGCTTAAAACATACAACACTGCCCTTCACCTCTCCAAACAAACCTGTTTCAACACCCTCATCACCTCACTATCCAATAACCCGAAACATCTCTTTGACACTTTTCATTCCATACTCAACCCAAGAATGCAGGCCCCAACCACAGATCTCCACGCTGACGATCTGGCCAATTATTTCAAAGAAAAAATTGACCATATCCAACAGGAAATCTCGCAATCACCTCATACTCATACCATGCACTGTCCTCCCTCCCCCACTGCATCTAACTCACTCTCTGATTTTGAACCAGTAAGAGAAGAAGTAATCAGGCTCCTTGCATCTTCTCGCCCTACTACTTGCACCAGTGACCCCATTCCATCACATCTCCTCCAGTCCCTTTCCCCTGCTGTCACCACTCACCTAACAAAAATATTCAACCTCTCTCTCTTCCGGTATCTTTCCTTCCTCATTTAAGCATGTCATCATACATTACTTAAAAAACCATCCCTTGACCAAAACTGTGCTGCTAACTATAGACCTGTCTCTAATCTTCCCTTCATCTCTAAACTCCTGGAATGCCTGGTTCACGCCCGAATTATCTGCTATCTCTCAGATAACTCTCTTCTCGACCCCTACAATCTGGTTTCCGCATTTCTACACTCTACTAAAACTGCCCTCACTAAAGTCTCTAATGATCTTCTAACAGCTAAATCTAATGGTCACTACTCCATACTAATTCTCTTGGATCTCTCCACAGCATTCAACACTGTGGATCATCAGCTCCTCCTCACTATGCTCTGCTCCATCGGCCTCAAGGACACCGTTACCTCCTGGTTCTCTATCTCTCTGACCGCTCCTTTACTGTATCTTTTGCTGGTTCCTCCTCTAATCTTCCCCTTACTGTTTGGGTTCCTCAAGGATCGGTTCTAGACCCCCTCCTCTTCTCTTTGCATACTGCCCCTATTGCTCAAGCAATCAGTAGATTTGGGTTCAAGTACCATCTCTATGCTGATGACACCCAATTATACACTTCTGATATCACGCCTGCCTTTTTGGAAAACATGAGTGATTGTCTTACCACTGTCTCTAACATCATGTCCTCCCTCTATCTGAAGCTGAACCTGTCAAAAACTAAACTCGTGTTTCCTCCCTCTACTGACCAACCTATGCTCGACATTGCCATTTCCGTGTGTGGTTCCACCATTACTCCCCAGCATCATTCCTGCTGTCTTGGGGTCATACTTAATTCCGAGCTTTCATTTGTCCCCCACATCCGATCACTGTCTCGCTCTTATCATCTGCACCTCGAAAACATTTCTAGAATTCGACCCTTTCTTACTTTTGACTCTGCAAAAACTCTTACTGTTTCTGTTATTCATTCTCGTCTGGACTATTGTAACTCTCTACTAATCGGCCTCCCTCTTACCAAAATCTCCCCTCTCCAATCTGTCTTGAATGCTGCAGCCAGGATCATATTCTTCACCAATTGTTATACCAATGTTTCTACCCATTGCCAGTCATTACACTCTGATATATGATGGACCCGACAGAAACCAGATCACTGAGGTCAAGATCATGAACATGGCACAAGGGGGTCGCACAGCTGAGGACTACTGTACTGAGTTCCAGCAGTGGTCCACCGAAGTTCTATGAAACAATGCCGGTCTCAGGTGCCAGTTCCAAAAAGGCCATTCCAAAACTCTCAAGGATGCTCAGAACCTTCATGACGCCCCTTGTTCTCTGATAGAGGCCATGTAAATGGACTGCAGAATCCGTGAGAGACGTGGTAAACAGCAGGCTGATCGTTAGACTTTCCTGGAGCAGGTCCATTTACCTGAGGTTAGAGTTGCTAGTCTGCATGTAGCAGAGAGATGGAGACAAGATCTCGGACTCAGTCTATATTGTGGTCTCTCTGGACATTTTCATAAGGACTGTCCAACTCATTCTCAAGCTATTAAACCATCGGGAGAACGTCTGAGTCTGGATGAAGGCCGAGGAGGTCACCCAGACTCCCAGTTATCTTTTCTTCCTCTGACAAAAGTACTCATAAATACGATGCTATCCCTCGAGAACCAGGTGTTATAAACATTGGGGTTCATTGGCTGTGGGTCTTCTGCTAACTTTATTGATTCGGGACTTGTTCTGAAGTTAGGGTTAGGGACAGTTAGTTTAGAAAGACCGATTCAAGTCATCGTCCTTGACAAAACACCATTAGCTCACAATTTGGTCAAAAGAGCAACAGTGGGTTTCACTCCGCTAGTCTGAAGGGTCTTCCAGGGTACCTGAAGGACTTCAGAGATGTGCTCTTGTAAAATTAGGTGGACATACTATCTCCTGATCATCCCTATGCTTGTGCTATTGATCTGTAGCACCAAATTGCCTAAAGCTCGCATTTACAATTTGTCAGGGCCTGAATGGTCCTCCATAAAACAATATGTTAAAGTTTATGGAAGGGACATAGCCGTCCTTCCTCCTCCCATATAGCTGCTGGATTTTCCTTTGTTAAAAAGAAAGATGGGTGTCTCTGTCCTTGCCTTGATTTTCGAGAACTAAAAAAGATCACGATTAAAAATAATTACCCACTTCCACTCTTCCCTGACCTATATAATCAGCTAATGGGGGCCAGTGTGCTTTCTAAACTTGATCTTAGAGAGGGCATACAATTTGATATGCATCTGAAAGGGTGATGAATAGAAAACAGCATTTTTTAATGTCTGAGGGTCTTTTTGAAATCCTTGTTACGGCTTTTGGATTATCTCATGCACCTGCTGTGTTTCAAAATTTTAAGAATGTTATTTCCTCTGATTGCATTGGAAGATATGTTGTGATTTACCTTGATGGCATTCTAATTTTCTTGCCAGATTTGAACACTCACCTGAAACATGTTTGTGTTATGTTACAGAGATTGATTGAGAAGCCTTTGCTAAACTAGAGAAATTTATTTTTTCTGTTCAGGAAATCTATTTCTTGGTGTTTATCTTGTCAGCAGAAGGGTTTAAGATGGACCCTGGGAAGGTGCAGGCAATTATTGATTGGTTTCAACCTCATGATTTTAAGGCTTTGCATTGTTTTCTGGGATTTGCCAACTATTATAGGAAATTTAACAAGGGGTTTTCACAGATAGCTAAACCACTTACTGACCTTAAATATAAGGGGGCGAATCTTAAGGTTTGGGTGCCGGGAGCTATCAGTGCTTTTGAAAGATTGTAAGAGTGCTTTATGTCTGCACCCATTCTGATCCAACCTGATATCCAAGAACCATTCATTGTGGAGGTGGATGCTTCAGAGATCGGAGTGGGGGCAGTCTAATCGAAGGGGCCCAAAAACTTTGAATAACCTGAGTTCTTGTGTTTTATTGAAAAAAATTTCACGGGCAGAGAGAAATTATGATGTTGGGAATCGAGAGTTACTTGCTGTCAAATTGGCCTTTGAGGAATGGAGACATTTTTTGGAAGGGATGTTCATCCAGTTACAGTGATCACTGATCACAAGAATTTAGCTTACATTGAATCAGCTAAAAGGTTAACTCCTAAACAGGCCAGATGGCCCTTGTTTTTTTCTCGATTTGATTTTTCTATTACATTCAAGCCAGAGTCTAAGAATATGAAAGCTAATGCATTTTCTCATAGTCTACATTCAATTTCTCCTCCATAACCTCCATCCTCTATTATTCCGCAGGGTATTGTGGCTTCTTTGGTAACCTCAGTATTGGAAGAGGAGATTCATGAAGTCCAGTCGTTGGCTCCTTCCGCTTCCCCAGGGTCCAAATTATTTGTGCCTGTATACCTAAGATTGCAGGTGTTACAGGTATTTCATCATTCCATTTTAAGTGGTCATCCTGGGGTTACTGCTACACAGAAAGCTGTCGCTAGACTTTTTTGGTCGCCGTCCATGCATAATGATATTATCGACTTGTGAAGTCTGTGCACGTACCAAAGTCAGTCATAGCCGGCCAGCTGGAGAACTGGCTCCATTGCCAATTCCTGAAAGACTATGGACCATTGTCCATGGATTTCATTACAGATTTGCCTCTGTCTGATGGGAAAACTTCTATCTGGGTGGTAGTTGATCGATTCAGCAAACAAGCTGATTTTGTTTTGGTGAGTTTTCTAAGATTAATTCTGAATGCCCTGGGGTGGACGTTGCCGTACAGACTTGGGGATGTCTGTAGAGAGGTTCAAAAAAATATTGGGAGTGCTCAGATTCTCCAAAAATGAAAGGCTGACAGAAGGCTTTTGGTGGGTCCTGTTTTTAAGATTGGGGATAAGGTTTGGTTGTTATCTAGGAACATTAAACTTAAAGTGCTGTCAGCAAAGTTAGGTCCAAAGTTTATTGGTCCATATGAGACCTTAGAGGTGGTCAATCCCATGGCATTTAGATTTAAGCTTCCGCCAGCCCTTTGCATCTCTAATGTGTTCCATAAATCCCTATTAAAGGAGTTTGTCACTTCTGCATTTTCTTCCTCCTCCCCACCTCCTCTGATATCAGTAGACAGTGGCCTGGAGTATTAGGTTCAGATGGTTGTGGATTCTGGGAGGGTCTGTAATTCCCTCCAGTACCTCATCCACTGGAGGGGATATGGACCAGAGCAGATATCCTGGGTCACTGCTCGAGATGTGAAAGCCGATCGGTTAGTCAGGGTCTTTCATCTAAAATTTCCTGGAAAGCCCAGGGGTCCAGTGACCCCCCTAGAAGAGGGGGTACTGTCATGGTCCCACCCCTCAGTGTGAATGGGAAGCCGTTGGTGACAGCGCAGTCATCCAATCTGGTACAGGGGCGTACTGAAGCTGTCAGTGTGTTGAAATGTTCATTATTCCAGGTGATTGCCATGCTACTTAAGTGAGATGTTTCTTCCAGACCTCTCCCAGACGTACATTCATCTAGTAGGTTTGTGCTCCCTGTGCCTTGAGTTCTGTATGTTTGATCTTTTGTTGCCTGACCTTGGACTTTGTTCTAACCACCCATCTGTTTAACCCCTTCTGCTCTGTTCTGTTATTCTCCTGGTATTCTGTCCTTGGAACGTTACCTGATCACGCTTTTGTCTCTTCCTTCTGTTTATGACGTACTCTCCTGGCTTCTTACCTTGGACTCCTTAACTAGTCTGACTCACAGCTTGGCTGTGAGAAGTGACTAGCGTCACAAGATTGTTCTGCAAGAGTCAAATAGTGCTCCTTCCTTTCCAAATCTCACAGTGTTGCTAAGCAGTACAGTACAGACACATATGGGGTACTGTCACATTCAGCAGAAATTGTGTGGCAAATTTTGGTGCCATTTTGACCTATTTCCCTGTGTGACCATGTAAAATCTGGGGCCAAGACAACATTTTTCTGGTAAAAATATAATTATTTTTTCTTCACCATCCAATGGTATAAATTTATTTGATACACATTAGGTGTTGATATGATAAATGCACCCCCAGATGAATTGATTGAGAGGTGTAGTTTGTAGAATGAGGTCACTTATGTGGTTGTTCCGCTGTTCTGACACCTCAGTGGCTCTGCCAATGTGACATTGCATCCTGGCACCTTTTCAGCAAAATGTGTATTACAATATGCCTTGTTTCCCTTTTGAGTTTTGCACTGTGCCTCAAAAGTAGTTTTCGACCAGATGAGGTACTGGCGCACTCAGGAGAGATTGAGTAACATATTTAGTGGTTCATTTTCTATGTCTCCTGATCTGAAGGCAAGCACGTATGGGGAATTTTGAAGAGACAAGTTGAGCATCACTCTCCATCCAGCATCCAGAGTCTAAAGAAGTTGTTCTAGAGGCAGTAGCGTAGCCACCGGGGGGGTAGAGGGGGCGGTCGCCCCGGGCCCCACGCTCTGAGGGGGCCCCCAGAGCTACACTACCTATCGGCGTGCGCAGCGCGCCGATACAATTACTTTCATGTGTGGCAGTGCAGGGAGAATCGATCTCCCTGCTCTGTCGCCCGGCCGCTATGGGGCCCCTGAGCAGGCGGGGGGGCCTGGTACCAGCAGTGGGCCCCCGCCCGTCATTGCAGGGTCCGCTGTATCGGCATCTAGCCCATACAGCTGACCGTCACCGCAGTGCTGAGAGGGAGCTTTAGGCTCCCTCTCCCATCATCCCGCTCTCCCTGACAGCGGGCGCGGTGATGTCACTGCCTGGCGCCCACTGTCAGGAGATGAGCGGGAGAGCAGGGAGCAGCGCAGGAGCCAGGAGGAAGAGAGGTGAGTACTGGATTTATTTTTGTAACAGGCTGCATTATAATAAGCTGTCTATGGGAGTACAGAGGCTGCATATGGGGGTACAGAGGCTGCCTATGGGGGTACAGAGGCTGACTATGGGGGTACAGAGGCTGACTATGGGGGTACAAAGGCTGACTATGGGGGTACAGAGGCTGTCTATGGTGGTACAGAGGCTGACTATGAGGGTACAGATGTTGCCTATGGTAGTACAGAGGCTATCGGGGTACAGAGGCTGTCTATGGTGGTACAGAAGCTGTCTGTGGGGGTAGAGAGGCTGTCTATGGGGGTACAGAGGCGGACTATGGGGATACATTATAATACAGAGGTTGCCTATGGGGGTACAGGGGCTTACTATGGGGGTACAGAGGCTGACTATGGGGGTGCATTATAAGATAGAGGCTGCCTATGGGGATGCATTATAATACAGAGGCTGCCTATGGGGGCGCATTATAATACAGAGGCTGCCTATGGGCGTGCATTATAATACAGAGGCTGCCTATGGGGGTGAATTAGAATACAGAGGCTGCCTATGGGCATGCATTATAATACAGAGGCTGCCTATGGGCGTGCATTATAATACAGAGGCTGCCTATGGGGGTGCATTATAATACAGAGGCTGACTATGGGGCTGCATTATAATACAGAGGCTGACTATGGGGCTGCATTATAATACAGAGGCTGCCTATGGGGCTGCATTATAATACAGAGGCTGACTATGGGGGTGCATTATAATACAGAGGCTGACTATGGGGGTGCATTATAATACAGAGGCTGCCTATGGGGCTGCATTATAATACAGAGGCTGCCTATAGGGGTGCATTATAATACAGAGGCTGACTATGGGGGTGCATTATAATACAGAGGCTGACTATGGGTGTGCATTATAATACAGAGGCTGCCTATGGGGGTGCATTATAACATAGAGGCTGCCTATGGGGGTGCATTATAATACAGAAGCTGCCTATGGGGGTACATTATAATATAGAATCTGCCTATGGGGAGTGCATTATAATATAGAGGCTGCCTATGGGGGTGCATTATAATATAGAGGCTGCCTATGGGGGTGCATTATAATACAGAGGCTGCCTATGGGGGTGCATTATAATACAGAGGCTGCCTATAGGGTGCATTATAATATACACTCACTGGCCACTTTATTAGGTACACCATGCTAGTAAGGGGTTGGACCCCCTTTTGCCTTCAGAACTGCCTCAATTCTTCGTGGCAGAGATTCAACAAGGTGCTGGAAGCATTCCTCAGAGATTTTGGACCATATTGACATGATGGCATCACACAGTTGGCGAAGATTTGTCGGCTGCACATCACTGATGCGAATCTCCCGTTCCACCACATCCCAAAGATGCTCTATTGGATTGAGATATGGTGACTGAGGAGGCCATTTGAGTACAGTAAACTCATTGTCATGTTCAAGAAACCAATCTGAGATGATTCGAGCTTTATGACATGGCGCATTATCCTGCTGAAAGTAGCCATCAGATGTTGGGTACATTGTGGTCATAAAGGGATGGACATGGTCAGCAACAATACTCAGGTAGGCTGTGGCGTTGCAACGATGCTCAATTGGTACCAAGGGGCCCAAAGAGTGCCCAGAAAAAATTCCCCACACCATGACACCACCACCACCAGCCTGAACCGTTGATACAAGGCAGGATGGATCCATGCTTTCATGTTATTTACGCCAAATTCTGACCCTACCATCCGAATGTCGCAGCAGAAATCGAGACTCATCAGACCAGGCAACGTTTTTCCAATCTTCTACTGTCCAATTTCGATGAGCTTGTGCAAATTGTAGCCTCAGTTTCCTGTTCTTAGCTGAGAGGAGTGGTACCCAGTGTGGTCTTCTGCTGCTGTAGCCCATCTGCCTCAAAGTTCGACGCACTGTGCGTTCAGAGATGCTCTTCTGCCTACCTTGGTTGTAACGGGTGGCAATTTGAGTCACTGTTGCCTTTCTATCAGCTCGAACCAGTCTGCCCATTCTCCTCTGACCTCTGGCATCAACATGGCATTTCCGGCCACAGAACTGCCGCTCACTGGATTTTTTTTCTTTTTCGGACCATTCTCTGTAAACCCTAGAGATGGTTGTGCGTGAAAATCCCAGTAGATCAGCAGTTTCTGAAATTCTCAGACCAGCCCTTCTGGCACCAACAATCATGCCACGTTCAAAGGCACTCAAATCACCTTTCTTCCCCATACTGATGCTCGGTTTGAACTGCAGGAGATTGTCTTGACCATGTCTACATGCCTAAATGCACTGAGTTGCCGCCATGTGATTGGCTGATTAGAAATTAAGTCTTAACACACAGTTGGACAGGTGTACCTAATAAAGTGGCCAGTGAGTGTAGAATCTGCCTATGGGGAGTGCATTATAATATAGAGGCTGACTATGGGGATGCATTATAATACAGAGGCTGACTATGGGGGTGCTTTATAATATAGAGGCTGCCTATGGGGGTGCATTATAATATAGAGGCTGCCTATGGGGGTGAATTATAATACAGAAGCTGCCTATGGGGGTGCATTATAATATAGAGGCTGCCTATGGGGGTGAACTATAATACAGAAGCTGCCTATGGGGGTACAATAAAATATAGAATCTGCATATGGGGAGTGCATTATAATATAGAGGCTGACTATGGGGGTGCATTATAATACAGAGGCTGACTATGGGGGTGCTTTATAATATAGAGGCTGCCTATGGGGGCGCATTATAATATAGAGGCTGTCTATGGGGGTGAATTATAATACAGAAGCTGCCTATGGGGGTACATTAAAATATAGAATCTGCATATGGGGAGTGCATTATAATACAGACGGTGACTATGGGGGTGCATTATAATATAGAGGCTGCCTATGGGGGTGCATTATAATATAGAGGCTGCCTATGGGGGTGCATTATAATATAGAATCTGCATATGGTGAGTGCATTATAATAAAGAGGCTGCTTATGGAGGTGCATTATAATATAGAGGCTGTCTATGGGGGTGCATTATAATATAGAGGCTGCCTATGGGGGTGCATTATACTATAGACTCTGCCTATGGGGAGTGCATTATACTATATTGAGGACTATCTGGTGTATTATGCTATATCAGGGGTCCCCAACCTGTAGCTCGGGAGCCACATGTGGCTCGTGGTCCCATGAATTGTGGCTCGCTACTGTCTGCCAGCTTGGTGCATTAGGTCCAGGTCTAGCAAACAGGTATGAAGAGAACATCTTTACGTTAGTAGCCCTGCACAAAAGTGCAGATCTGGATGCACATTTACTGGTCTTAGGGATTTAGAGATAATTTAGGTATGGTACGCTGGAGAATGGTACTACCTGTTAGAGGAGGCGCTCAAAGCTGGCTGTGAGTGTGTTGAGAGTCCTTGATGGGAGAATACTGAATGGGGGGGATTGTGGGAACTCCTGGATCTCCATGAACTTCTTTGGAGTGATTTCTGTGGAAAAGCTTTGGTTATCATTATACCTGTAATGGGAGCTTTGGTTGACACTACATTGAAGGAGATGGGAGCTGGATGTGGCTCCTGACCCTCTCTCTGCTGAATGTGGCTCGCAACCCTTTGTATAAGCTGAATGTGGCTCTCAAGGTCGGAAAGGTTGGAGACCACTGTGCTATATGGATGGTATCAAGGGGGCCATCATACAGTGTGGGGATTATAGTGACGTGGCCATCATACAGTGAGGGGGCATTACACTGTGTATAAGAGAGCATCATACTGTGTATAGGGGAGCTGTACAGGGGGAGACTTGGGACATTACTAAATGTAAAGTGGGCACTTATTATAGGGGAACTGGGTTACTGTGACTGTCAAAGGGGCACACAGGGCACTATTACATTCTAGGGGACAAAATGTGGGCACTGTTTTCTAGGGCACTTGCACCCAGCATCACTATATTGTAGAGGGTTGCTTTAAAATTTAGCGGTCACACAGGGCCACACAGTAGGTGCAGTAATAGGGTCACATACGGCAGCAGTGGCTCAGTATTGGGGTATCAACAGGATGAGCAGTTTGTGCAGGATGAGAATAGTCCAATTGGTGACAGTGCTGAAAATATGAGAAGTGAAACGTGTCTTTGTTGTATTCTCTGCAGCCGAGTCCTGCCTGGAGGAATCGTCATGTCGGTCTGGGCCAGATGGAAAAGACGTGAAAAGTGAACGGTTCGGTCAGTGGTAAGACATTATCTGTAACTCTGCTGTAATCTATTATATGTTCTGTAGAACTGGTATTATTTACCTCTGACCATATGGAGGTAATATCAATATTGGTCTTTTTATATATAATTTTCGGCAACAGCGCGGTCATCTGTTGAGGTTCTCTGGTTAGGGGCCCACTCAGAAGTTTCGCCCCCCTGAACCAAAACCCTAGCTACGCCTCTGTCTAGAGGAATGGAAAAAGAATGGAAAAAGATTTTGCATTAAGTTGCCACCTTGTTCAATCCATGCCTAGAAAACAAGGTGCTGTCCTTTAAAAATATTGAAGTTCAAATAAAAACCTAGATTTAGCATTTTTTATGTGGGAGGTATTCATTTTTGCATCAAATCATTTGAGTAAGGCCAGGATCACACTACCGTGTGTGATGCGAGAAACTCGCACGAGTCTCTCGCATCAACATCCGCCGCTTCCGCTGGCACTCAGGACCGGAGCAGCGGCTGCATGTATTTGTAATGCAAGTTATTAACCTTACTTTCATATTATGGGTTAAAAAATGTTCAATGTTCAATGAAATCCAGCCTTGTTAAAATTCAAGGAGATATTAAAAATCCTACTTTTCAAAGGAGATATACTCATTTATGCTGAGCACTGTGCACATATACAACGGGTGAAAGAAGTATTGAACACATGACTAATTTCTAAGTAAACATATTTCTAAAGGTTCTATTGACATGAAATTCTCCCCAGATGTCGGTAACAGTGGTAGTACAACTCACATGGCGGTATACAGAGGTAGAAAACAAGAACACAGTCTCTTTAAATATTCAGTTGGTTTATTGTCTCGCAGGCAGGGTCCTCTCTCTTTCTGTACTTGTGTGTCCTTGTCTTACACATGTTTATTGTACTTGTCTATATTTCCCCTTTTCATATGTAAAGCGCCATGGAATAAATGGCACTATATAAATGTATAATAATAATAATTGTATTGTGGCATAAACCAGCAAGAAGGGAAAATAAATGCAGCCTTTCCGGCTAAAACAGAAAACAAACAAAAAAACAAACAAAACACTGCAACACAGTCCATACGTATGCGGGTGTTACCCCGCTCTGGAGCAACACAGGTTCAGACTCTCTTCAGGACACCAAGCCACTGGAGAATCCTCGCTCCAGTTTAGCTGAACCAAGAATGCCTGTAGAGACAATTTATTTAAACCCCAGACCATGTGACTATTTCCATCAAGTGACTGACCACATGATCATGACATCACAGGTCCTGGAGGCTCTGCATGTGGAGATAAAGTAGGCCTCCTCCCTCCCACTCCACAAACGTCCACATGAAACCAGACCAATATACAACTTTATCTTAAATTTCACAACACAGTGTGCTGGAGGAAAATACTCTAGTTTCATATCACTGACACCATTAAGCACAGTGACACATATCCCCCCTCTATTACATTACCAGTGACTTTGCCACATATCCCCCCCCCCGGGGTTTTCGCACCTTCACTCGCTAAGCCGGGGAGATGGACAGGGAATCTGCGTTCCCATGCAACTTTCCTGGCCTATGCTCGACGTGAAAAGTGAAATCTTGGAGGCATAAGAACCATCTAGTTACCCGAGCATTTTTACCCTTCTTTTCCCTCAACCACCTCATAGGGGCATGATCAGATACCAGCATAAACCTACGGCCTAGCAGGTAGTACCTCAGGGCATCTACAGCCCATTTTATGGCTAAGCACTCCTCGATGATGGCATAGTTTCTCTCACATGAAGAGAGCATCTGGCTCAGATATAAGATGAGATGCTCCTCCCCATTCACTTTCTGAGACATGAAGACTTCCAAGCCGACTTCTGACGCATCTGTCTGGATGATGAGCTCCTTGCTGAAGTCTGGCGCACACCAGAACCGGATGTTTACACAGAGTCTGCTTCAGCTCCTGGAAAACCACCTCAGTCTTAGCAGACCATTTAATCAACGACGATCTTGTGTCTTGAAGGAGGTCCATCAACGGCGCGGCAATCATGACGAACATTGTGAAAAACTACCCGTAGTAACCCACAATTCGAAGAAACACCCTCACTTGCTTCTTCAAAAGTGGTTGTTGCAATTTCTGGGTTTCCTCAATCTTGCTCATCTGGGGCTTGATTTTGCCCCTCTCGACGACATAGCCTATGTATTTGGCCTTTCCCATGGCACATTTTTGGGGTTTATGGTGAACCCCGCATTCCTCAATGCATCTAGGACTGCCTGCATACCATTGGTAAATGACTACTAACCCAGTCAGGGTTGAAGACCACAATGTCATCTAGGTAGGCTGTGGTAGACTTATGGGGAACCAGGACCCGATGCATCGCCCTGTGGAAGGTTGCTGGGGCCCCCTGCAGTCCAAAGAGCATTCTGGGGTATTGGAAAGACCCATCAGGCGTTTAGAAGGCCATCTTCTCCTTGTCACTCTGAGACATAGGAATTTGCCAGCACCTCTTCATCGGGTTGAGGGTGGTGATGTACCTTGCGGTTCCCAGTTTCTCCATGAGTTTGTCCACATGGGGCATTGGGCTTCGGCATGAGGACGATGGGATGCCTCAATCACCCCAAGGTCTAACATCCTATTCACCTTATTAGCTATTAGCTCCCGACGTGCCTCGGGAATTCTATAGGGCCTGAGGTTTACCCTTACATGTGGCTTTGTCAACATGTCATGCTCGACCACCTGTGTATGCCCTGGCAACTCCAAGAATAGGTCACGGTTCTGCTGCAATAGTTCCCGACACTGTTGTCTCTGGGACGGCATTAGAGTCTCTGCAATGGTGACATCGTCCTTTGTGGCTTTTCGATTGGCTCCGAGGCGAGGGGTCTCCAGCGACTCCTGATCTTGCCATGGCTTGAGTACGTTCACATGGTATATTTGGTGCAACTTCCTTCGGCATGGCTGGTGGTACATTGTAATTCACCTCACACAGTTTTTCCACCATCTCATATAGCCTTGCCACTTGGCTAAGAACTTGCTATCCACCATGCGGATAAGCACAACCACTCAGTCCATGTGTTGGAACTGCCTCACTCTCGCTGAATGGTTATACACCTTTGCCTGTGCCTCCTGTGCCTGAAGAAAATGCTGCTTCACGATGGGCAATACTTTTGCCATCCTATCCTGCAACTGGGTGACATGCTCTATGACGCTCTGGTGTGGCGTGACCTCAGCTTACGAGGTTACCTTGGCAATGTCCAGGAGCCCTCGCGGAAGTCAACCATACAAGAGCCCGAACAGCGAGAAGCCAGTAATGGCTTGTGGAACTTCCTTGATTGAGAGGAGTAGAAACGGAATTAGGAAGTGCCAGTCTCGGCCATCCTTTTCATTGACCTTCTAGAACATCACCTTCAAGGTCTTATTGAAGCGCTCTACTAGGCCGTCTGTCTGTGGATGGTAGACTGAGGTTCATAGCTGGGTAATCTGAAGGACCTTACACAACTCCCTTCAGTACCTTGCACATGAAAGGGGTTCCCTGGTCTGTCAAAATTTCCTTTGGCAGACCCATCCATGCAAAAATATGAACAAGTTCCCTGGCTATACTCTTGGCCAAGGAGATTCTTAGTGGAACTGCTTCAGGATATCGGGTCGCATAGTCCATGACCACTAAGATGTATTGGTGTCCTCATGCAGACATAACTAGAGGACCCACTAGATCCATGGCAATCCTCTCAAATGGGACCTCTATCACAGGTAACAGAACTAGGGGACTTCGAAAGTGAGTAGAGTGAGCGGCTATCTGGCAGGTGGGGCAGGACCTATAATAATTTAGGATCTCCCGGTAACACCCCAGCCAATAAAACATCTGCATTATTCTCAACTGCATTATTCTACCCCCAGTTGCCCCTCAAAACATGTGAATGGGCCATGTCTAAAACCTTCTGGGATGTGACGTGTGAGGTGCCCGCCGAACGCAAGAAAATGCAACATGTTGTGTTCGTAGGGCACTTCAAAACGCCGTAGGGGGACGCATACGCATACAACGCATGTCCCTGCGTACCCATTGCTAAAGATAGGTATGCAGGACGCATGCGGAAGTAGGCGGAGCTTAAGGAAAGAAGTCCGCAGCACCACGCTGCGGACTCAAACGCACGGTGGCTCAGTGGTTAGCGCTGCAGCCTTGCAGCGCTGGAGTCCTGGGTTCGAATCCCACCTAGGACAACATCTGCAAGGAGTTTGTATGTTCTCCCCGTGTTTGCGTGGGTTTCCTCCGGGCACTCCGGTTTCCTCCCACACTCCAAAGACATACTGATAGGGAATTTAGATTGTGAGCCCCATCGGGGACAGTGATGAAAATGTGTGCAAACTGTAAAGCGCTGCGGAATATGTTAGCGCTATATAAAAATAAAGATTATTATTTATTATTAATGTGAACCCGGCCTAAGCAATGCATGCAACAAGCTTCTCCATACAGGAGGCATCATGAAGATGTCATTACCAACAAATGTTTTTCTATGAAGTATTAATTAAATTATTGAAGTTTCATAAACCATACCGCAAGCAAAGGAAAATAAACAGTTCAAACAAAGTCAATTAGGAGAAAGTCCATGATACACAGGCTGGATAGCATCCAGCACACCGACTTAGTGGAGACATCACACAGGAGGTCTTCTTACCTGAAGACACATATGCTATGTGTCAAACAAACAGACTCTATTATATTTTGTGAACCACACCCAGGGGTGGAGATATGATGAGCAACCTACCAGCCATAATTCTTCATCTGCCTTCAATTAGAGCTGGGCCTAACATGGCCGATTAAGCTCTCTTAGTACTATGTGAACGAGAGCATTACTCCAGGATTATATCACAGAGGACCTGCACCTCTGTGATGCATATCTTCCATTTACTATGTGTCCACTACGCAGCCACCTTACAACGTACATATATGCACACATACAGTATAAGGTGAATAAAAGTGAATAAAGAAAGAAATCAAATTCAAATCGCTATTTGAATTAATAAAATCTCATATTTTTTTGTTTTAATAATTTAATAATTAACAATGAATGCACTTAAAGTGAACATGTCAGCAGGATTGTGCTCAGTAAACTACAGTGTCAGGTTGGCGCCGTTATACTGATTAAATAATACCTCAGTGACCTGCCCCTATTTAACATATGGCATAGAATATGGTTTAAAAAAATCACATTCACTGACCTGTCATAAGGGTGAATGTCTATGCAGAGCACCACATAAAGCCCCGCCCACAGGCCGTTCTGAAGCACGAGAATCTCATTAACTGAAAACTACAAATAATGATTAAACAACCACAAGATGGATTTCATCAACCCAGGTATCATTTTAATCAGTATAACGGTGACAACCTGACACTGTAGTTTACTGTGCACAATCCTGCTGACAGGTTCACTTTAAAAAAATTGACGCCACACTCAAGGATCTATTTATTTTTTCCTCCACTGATGGTGCTGTGTGAGGGCCTGGTTTTTGCAAAAGAGTTGTAGTTCTTATTTTTGCCATTTTCGGTTAAATAGTCACAGTACAAGTTTAACCTAATGCATGAGTTTTTTTCTTGAATACAGCACATCTAAATAATTGTGTACTTCCTTTACTGATTGAAACCTGCAGAAGAGAAGATTTAGTAAGAGCAGATGGTATTTTATCATTATTATATTTTGTATGTTGTAAAGCCCTTGTTGAGTCGGCAGAAGAAAAGATGAACTTCCTGATGGTACAGTACAAGACTATGTGGTCACACACTTGAATGTGAATTAATAGAAAAATAATATAAAGAACAAAATAAATAGCCAGTTCTACCAATAGTGCTTGTCCTCTGTACCCTGCACTAAACAGCTGATTCATAATAATGCCTTTTACATCATTGATGCAAGCCTTTGAAAGCTACTTACAAAGCTGAAATTACAGGCATACTTAATACATACTGAGCTCAGAGGGCATGTAAGGTAGAGTCACTTGGGTTACTTGGAAAGAACAGTTGGAAAATGTACATAAAATCAGAAGTTCACTTAGGGATATATGATGCAGCAAAAAAGTATATAGTTGCTTTTACCTTTTGTTCACTTTCAATACATTTCTGCCATAGTTGTACTTTTATGAAGCTGTTCCCTACATATACATTTTAAAAGTTGTAAAACATAAAAAAAAAATCACTAAAAATTCTATTTCTATAATCATATTAATCTGTAGAATAAAGTTACTGGGTCATTTTAACCTCACAATAATAGTAATAAAAATAAAACTTGATAAAAAATTGGACAGTTATTATTCATCATTTCACCCCACAAACACTTTCCTAATTTTTAGTAAATGTAAAGGGGTTGTTCACTTTCTCTTCTTAGTGCAACTTTAACCCTCCGTCAGGAACAATATTCGCACTAACTCGTAACGGAACAATGTGGCTGTCAAGCGCAGGCTAGAAAAATGCCTAGAATATCTAATTTTCTCAATTTCAGTGATCTAAAAGTGATCAGAGACCTTCATAGGGATGTAATAAAAGAGACTACACATTATCAGGTGCAAAACAAACCCATTTACTCAACACAAAAGTAATAACTTTGATATACACAAATTTCAAAACTCCTGAGAAGTACACTTTCATTTGTAAGAAAATCTGAAATATTTATATGAAATATCCACAAACCTTTCTCTATCCATTCATAAAACAAGCTAAATAAACAATAGTAATGACTAAAAACATTACATACCAACCTTATAAAGTGTGATGTGTTCGGGACCAATGAGCCTGAAAAGCCAGCACAGCTATATCTTCCTTCCTGAAGCTCTGCAGACCAACTGTGGTATCAGGCTTCACACAGCAGCTAGAGCCAGGAGACTATCTAGAGGGAGGGGGTTTCCAGAAAATCTGGTGAGAAGGGAGAAAAGAAAGTAGAAGAGCTGCGCCTGTCAGATCCATTGTTCCTGACGGAGGGTTAACGCACAAACTGAGCATAACTTCTGTCCGTGCAATGGCTGCTGGTGGAGATAAAGGTGACCAGCCCTCCTCCAATCGTAAAACATCTGCTTTGCTATTGGAGGAGGCTGATGGACTGGTCGCATGTTCCCCCAAAAGTAGCCATTGTTTGGACAGAAGTGCTGGTTAGTTTGTGAAGAAAGCTGCATTAAAGGGAAGGTGCCATAAAAAAAAAATTTCAGCAATTGAAAACATGTAAAGAATATTTACATTTTCTTAAAACTTATCATTTGTTTATAATTTAGTAAAATTATGAAAAATAATTTTAAAAGGTTTGATATTTCCACTTTTAACCCCTTCACTACCAATGGTGGTTTGCACGTTAACTCCCGGGCCAATTTTTACAATTCTGACCACTGTCCTTTATGAGGTAATAACTCTGAAACGCTTCCATGGATCTCGGTGATTCTGACATTGTTTTCTCGTGACATATTGTACTTCATGAGAGTGGTAAAATTTCATTCAAATAACTTGTGTTTATCTGTGAAAAAAACAGAAATTTGGCGAAAATTTTGAAAATTTTGCAATTTTTGAACTTTGAATTTTTTATGCCCTTAAATCACAGAGATACGGCACACAAAAAACGTAATAAGTAACATTTCCCACATGTTTACTTTACATCAGCACAATTTTGGAACCAAATTTTTTTTTTGTTAGGAAGTTAAAAGGGTTAAAATTTGACCAGCGATTTCTCATTTTTGCAACACCATTTTATTTTTACGGACCACATCACATTTGAAGCCACTTTGAGGGGTCTATATGATAGAAAATACCCAAAAGTGACATCATTCTAAAAACTGCACCCCTTAAGGTGCTCAAAACCACATTCAAGAAGTTTATTAACCCTTCAGGTGCTTCACAGAAATTTTTTGAATATTTAAAAAAAAAATGAACATTTAACTTTTTTTCACAAAAAAAAATACTTAAGGTTCAATTTTTTTTACTTTACCAAGGGTAACAGGAGAAATTGGACTGCAAAAGTTAGTGCAATTCGTCCTGAGTACGCTGATACCTGGTATGTGGGGGGGGAACCACTGTTTCGGTGCATGGCAGAGCTCAGAAGGGAAGGAGCGCCGTTTGACTTTTTCAATGCAAAATTGGCTGGAATTCAGATCGGACGCCATGTCACGTTTGGAGAGGCCCTGATGTACCTAATCAGTGGACACCCCCCACGTGACCCCATTTTGGAAACTAGATCCCCCAAGGAACTTATCTAGATATGTGGTGAGAACTTTGAATCCACAAGGGCTTCACAGAAGTTTATAATGTACAGCAGTACAATTAAAAAAATCACATTTTTTCCACAAAAATGATCTTTTCACCCCCAATTTTTATTTTCCCAAAGGTAACAGGACCCTAAAAGTTATTGTGCAATTTGTCCTGAGTACGCTGATACCCCATATGTGGGTGTAAATGACTATTTGGGCGCATGGCAGAGCTCGGAAGGGAAGCAGCGCCATTTGACTTTTTTGGCTGGAATTGAGATCGGACACCATGTCACGTTTGGAAAACCCCTGATGTACCAAAACAGCGGAAACCCCCCACAAATGATACCATTTTGGAAACTAGACCCCCAAGGACCTTAGATGTGTGGGGAGCACTTTGAACCCCCCAGTGCTTCACAGAAGTTTATAATGCCCGGGCGTGAAAATAAAAAAATCGTATTTTTTCCACAAACATGATCATTTAGTCCCCAATTTTTTTTATTTTCCCAAGGGTACCAGGAGAAATTGGACCCTAAAAGTTGTTGTCCAATTTGTCCTGAGTAGGCTGATACCCCATATGTGGGGGTAAAACACTGTTTGGGCACATGGCAGAGCTTGGAAGGGAAGGAGCACCACTTGACTTTTTCAACGCAGAATTGGCTGGAATTGAGATCAGATGCCATGTTGCGCTTGGAGAGCACCTGATGTGCCCAAACAGTGGAAACCCCCCAATTCTAACTCCAACCCGAACCCCAAGACACCCCTAACCCTAATCTCAGCCCTATCCCTAATGGGAAAATGGAAATAAATACATTTTTTAAATTTTATTATTTTTCCCTAACTAAGGGGGTGATAACGGGGGGTTTGATTTACAATTTATTGCGGCTTTTATGTTTGGTAGCTGTCACACGCTAAAAGACGCTTTTTATTGTAAAAATAGTTTTTGCATCACCACATATTGAGAGCTATAATTTTTCCATATTTTGACCCACTGAGTCATGTGAGGTCTTGTTTTTTGCGGGACGAGTTGACGTATTTATTGGTATCATTTTCGGGCATGTGACATCTTTTGATCGCTTTTTATTCCGATTTTTGGGACGCAGAATGAACAAAAACCAGCGTTTCATGAATTTCTTTTGGGGGGTGCGTTTACACCGCTCCGCGTGCGGCAAAATTTATAAAGCGATTTTATTCTTCGGGTCAGTAGGGTTACAGCGATACCTCATTTATGTCATTTTTTTATGTTTTAGCGCTTTTATGCAATGAAAACAATTTTATATAAAAAATAATTATTTTTGCATCGCTTTATTCTGCGAGCTATAACTTTTTTATTTTTTCGCTGAGGATGCTGTGTCATGGCTCGTTTTTTGCGGGACAAGATGTCATTTTCAGCGGTACTATGGATATTTCTATCCGTCTTTTTGATCGCACGTTATTGCACTTTTTGTTTGGCGGTATAATAAATCATTATTTTATGCTTTGTTTTTTATTTTTTAAGGGGTTCACTAAAGAGGTTAACTAATGGGACAGTTTTATAGGGCGGGTCGTTACGGACGCGGTGATACCAAATATGTGTACTTTTATTGTTTTGGGTTTTTTTTCAAAAAATGAATTTATTAGGGAATATTTTTTTTTTTTTTTTAATTTAGTTAGCAATTTTTTAAAAATTATTTGTACACTTTTTTTTTTTTTTAACTTTATTACATTGTCCCAGGTGGGACATCACTGTCCTGTGACAGATCGCTGATCTGTCACATCACAGATCAGCAATCTGTCACAGGCAGTGCTGCAAGCTTCCTCCTTGCCTGCGCTTTGCAGGCATGAGGAAGCCAGCTACCTGCAGACCCTCGAAGGTCCCCGTCGCCACATTGGATCCGGGGACCTGCAGGAAAGGAGACCCCCGCAGCAGCGCTGCACATTGCGCTGCTGTGGGGGGCTCAGGGAAGCACGGAGGGAGCCCCCTCCCTGCCGATGCTTCCCTTTAACCCCCGGGTACACCGCGATCATGTTTGATCGTGGTGTGCCAGGGGTTAACATGTCAGGGGCGGTCCGTGACTGATCGTTATGACGTAATATTCCGTCCATGGGAATTAGATCCCAGGTCACATGGATGGAATATTCCGTCCATTGTAGGAAAGGGGTTAAACACTAGGGGGAGCAGCTACTGTAATTTGACAAAAACCTGGTGTACAACTAGCTCACATTATTACACTGCAGTAAATATGGGCTGAATCTGATCATATGTGTGTGATGTCACTCCTCTCCTCTTCTGGGGAGAGGATGACATTTAGGAACACAGTGAGGAGCCATTTTGTTGGTGACTGCAAAGTTATACTGACAAGTAGACAGTCACCGAGGATGGCAGGCAGCAAGGATTCTGTTAGTTGGTGCTGCTCGCTGTATCACGCACACATGCAGGGGGAGAGAAGTGCATAGGAGGGAGAGTGACCCATGGGGAGAGACATGCAGGTGGGAGAGGATTTCTTAGGAGGGAAAGCGACCCATGGGGAGAGAGACATGCAAGTGGGAGAGGGGTGCATAGGAGGGAGAGCGACCAGGCACAGGGGGATAGAGAGCACACATGGGGCAGAGACCAGGCACGGGGGGATAGAGAGCAACCCATGGGGAGAGAGACATGCAGGGGGAAAGGAGTGCAAAGGAGGGAGAGCAATCCATGGGGACAGAGACATTCAGGGGGAAGAGGAGTGCATAGGATGGAGAGCGACCCATTGAGAGACATGCAGGGGGGAGAGGAGTGCATAGAAGGGAGAGCGACCCATAAGGAGGGAGGCATGCAAAGGGGAGAGGAGTGCATAGGAAGGAGAGCAGCCAGGCACAGGGTGATAAAGAGCACACAAGGAGAGAGACCAGGCACAGGGGGATAGAGAGCACATGTGGCGAAAGAGACCAAGCACAGGGGGATGGGGAGAGAGCCCAGGCACAGGGGGATAGAGAACATATATGGGGACAGAGAGATGTGCTGGGGGGGTCACAGATGGAGATATATGGTGGAAGGAGCAGGGTGACAGCAGCACAGAATATTTCAGGAGTGCAGTGTGCTGGTCTATGGGGGGTCACAGAGACAGATATATGGAGGAAGGAGCAGGGTGACAGCAGCACAGAGTATTTCAGGAGAACAGTGTTCTGTCTAGGGGACGTCACAGATGGAGATATATGGGGGAAGGAGCAGGGTGACAGCAGCACAGAGTATTTCAGGAGTGCAGTGTGCTGGTCAATGGGGGTCACAGAGAGAGATATATGGTGGAAGGACAGGGTGACAGCAGCACAGAGTATTTCAGGAGAGCAGTGTGCTCGTCTATGGGGGGGTCACAGATGGAGATATATGGGGAAGAAGCAGAGTGACAGCAGCACAGAGTACTTCAGGAGTGCAGTGTGCTGGTCTATGGGGGTCACAGAGAAAGATATATGGTGGAAGGAGCAGGGTGACAGCAGCACAGAGAATTTCAGAAGAGCAGTGTGCTGGTCTATGGGAGAGTGTGCTCACACTCATGCTGGCACTATCCCGCTGACATCATCACTATATAATGGAGGCAGTGACATCAACACTGTTTAATGGTGGCGGTGACATCACTACATAATGGGGCGGTGACATCACTATCACAGGCAGGTAGCAGTGGTAGGTGGTATATATAGAGGCAGGTAGCAGTGGTAGGTGGTATATAGGGGCAGGTAGCAGTGGTAGGAGAGGTAGCAGTGGTAAGTGGTATATATAGGGGCAGGTAGCAGTGGTAGGTGGTAAATATAGGGGCAGGTAGCAGTGGTAGGTGGTAAATATAGGGGCAGGTAGCAGTGGTAGGTGGTAAATATAGGGGCAGGTAGCATTGGTAGGTGGTATCTACAGCTCTGGCAAAAATTAAGAGACCACTGTTCAACAACATCATGATGCAACCCCGGCAACTAAAAACGATGAAAAAAATCTGCGGTTGCCTTACCACCTGGATGACCAGCAAGTACTGAGTTATGATGATCCCTAATTACTTTACGGCACAAATCAGATAGTACAAATAACATCCCCGAAGGGCAGGAGGCAGGGGCGTCCCCCTGAGCCTTCAACACATTGCCCTCCAGGTCAGGTATAAGGCCGAGATAACTACCCCTTCTGCAAAATTGGGGCAGGGTCCTCATGGTCACCACCGGGGAAGCTCCGGGGCAAAGCATCCGCCTTGGTGTTTTTAACTCATGGATGGAAAGTGACTACAAAACTGAATCTAGTAAAGAACAAAGACCACCTAGCTTTCTTAGGGTTGAGACGTTTAGCCGATTGAAGAAATTTGTGGTCCGTGATAACAGTAACAGGATGTATTGCCCCCTCCAACCAATGTCGCCACTCCACGAATGCAAATTTAATCACCAAAAGCTCCCTATTACCCACGTTATAATTTCAATCAGCCGAGGATAAGCACGGATCCCATCTACCCGGGGACGGACCATGAGACAACATAGCCCCAATCCCCACCTCCGACTCATCCACTTCTACAATAAAATGTTGAGAAACATCAGGTTGACTGAGCATAGGTGCAGTGTCAAAACAACTCTAAGGAGGAAAAAGCCTGCTGAGCAGCATCCAACCATTTAGAAAGATCAGACCCCTTCCGTGTCATGTCAGCAAGGGGTTTCATCATTACCGAATAATTTCAAATAAACTTCAGTAATAATAAGTAAAACCCAGAAAATGCTGTAATTCCTTCAGATTCCCAGGACAGTCCCAATTGAGTACATCCCGAACCTTCTCTGGATAAATCAGAAAACCCGAAGATGACAACAGATACCACAAAAACTACACCTCCCAAATGGCAAAAACACATTTCTCTAGTTTGGCATAAAGCTTGTTATCTCTTAAAGCGAACCTGTCAGCAGGTTTGGTCGATATAAGATACGGCCACTGCCTTTCAGGGCTTATCTACAGCATTTTATAATGCTGTAGATAAGCCCCCAGTCTGACCTGAAAGATAAGAAAAATAAGTTTTATTATACTCACCTTGGGGGGCGGTCTGGTCTGATGGGTGTCGCAGGTCCTGGTTCGGCGCCTGCCATCTTCTTGCGATGCCGCATGCGCAGGGCTTCTCTGACCTTTCCCAGTGCCTGCGCACTGCAGTACTTTGGTCTATCCAGGTTATAGGTCCCCCTTAAATCCAACTTGGAGAAAACCTTAGCTCTCACCATCTGGTTGAATAAGGGTATGTGCACACGGTGCGGATTCTGCTGTAGTTCTGCAGCAGAATTGGCCCTGCGGAAGTGATATACAGTACCATGTAAGGCTATATAAAACAAAAAACGCAGTGCACATGCTGCGGATTTTTCCGCGCAGATTTGGTGCGAATTTAAAACTGCAGCATGTCACTTCTTTTGTGCAGTTCTGCAGCAGTTTTACACCTGCTCCATTAAAGAAATCCGTAGGTGAAAAACTGCAGGGGAAATCCGCACAAAACCTGAAGTAAATCTGCGCTAAATCTGCACTAAATCATTTTACCTGCGGATTTTGCAAAATCTGGGCGGAATATTCCACAGCAGAATTTGCAACGTGTGCACATACCCTAAGGGTGAACAATATGCACCAGCCAGTGCTCTGTGTGCAAGTGGTGCTGAGTCGATGGCTTAAATAGGAATAGGCTTAGCTAAGGTAGAACAAGCAAGCCTATGAGTTCTAGCAAACTCAGCATCAACCATGCTGACTCCAGCTCCACTGTCTACAAACACAGAAATTCTCACAGTCCTGCTCTCTAGCACCACCTCTGCTGTCAGGACAAACCGAGAATAACAGGTTGAAGACGAACATACCTCTTGATTATCAAATCCAGACTCCCAAGAGTTAAATCGAGTCTATTTTTGTTTAGGAATCAAAGGACAGGTCCCAATAAAATGTCCCTTCCTCCCACAAAAAAATACACACCCTTTTTCTTGCGACGTCAGGCTACACATATGACGCGGAAGCACCTTCTAATTGCATGGGTATCTCTAACTCCACAAATCTAGGTTCACCTCTGGAAAGTCCCCTCGGCACAGGAGTATTGTCCTGTAAAAAGGGCTCAAGAAAAGGTGGTCTTACCCATCTATCCCGCAGGCGTCTATCCACCCATATAGCCAACGACCTGGCAGTGTCCAATGACTCTGGGGTTTCATACACTGCCAATGCGTCTTTTAACTTTTCAGTAAGACCAAGACAAATGTCGCTTCTAAGAGCCAGGTCATTCTATTTGGTATCGGTTGCCCACCTGTGGAATTCAGAGCTATAATTCTCCACTGAACGATTCAGTGCTAATGGCGACGCAGCCTGGATTCAGTCAAGGAAATATGGTCAGGATCATCACAGATAAGGGATAAAGACCTGAAAAACCCTTTTACAGACTGGAGACAAATAAACCACTGTGACAAAAAAAGCCCAGGTTTGAGGATTCCTTTGCAACAGAGAAATCACAATTCCCACTTGTTACTCCCCATCCCCAGAAGAGTAAGGACAAAGTTTAAAACACAAAAAATTTGTCCCTACCTCCTGTAAACCTGTCCGGGAGAGCATTTTTGGGTTCAAGCTGGACTGGCCTACCAGCAGAGTCTCCCACAGTAGGAGTCTGCTGTTGCTGCTGAACCTCAGATCTAAGGTCAGTCACCTCCAATGACAACCTCTGCAGCTGCTCTGCCAGCACAGAAACGGGATCCATGAACCCGGAAAAAGAAAAAATAGCCATACCGAAAAAAAAAACATACAAAAAAAACCCAAGTGTCAGTTTTTTTTTTTTTTATAAAAGTGTATGGCTGGTGCTAATGTCATGCTGGGTGAGGAAGAAGTAAAGTACAAAACTACGGGGAGAGGGAGGGGGAAGCCCAAACACTAGGGAAGGGGGAGTGGAGATGTGGCGCCCCTGCGGGTCCAGTCGCCACAGAGGTACTGTATCTCATCCAGAGGTGTGGTATCTCATGACCAGGTAAGATGGGGGCACGTCACCACACTCCTAACACTGCACTTAACACACACACACACTAGCTAGTCAGGGCACCTGGGCGTACCCTATGGAAGGATGGCCTCATCCCAGACTGGCTAGGAAAGGGTGTGGGGAGCTAGTGGGGAAGGTAGGTAATGGGGAGGAGCTTAGAAAGTGGAGTGAGGTAGAGCAGCCAATGGGAACAGCGAGTGGGCGGAGCTTAGAAAGAGTGGGAGATTTGAAAGGAGTTGAGAGAGTCCCCACAGGGGAAGAGCAGGAGGATGGATGCGCATGGAGCAGCTCCTGTCAGGAGGAGCTGCCGGATAGATTGGCTGGGAGAAGCTCCCGGGAGGAAAGAAGGGAATTTCTAGAGTCCCACGCTGATTGCTATCAGGTGGGAGAAGAAAATAGGTCACAGAAGGGTCTCAGACCCTAGCCTAGCTAAGTAAACAACGAACTTAACTAGCAAGCTGACAGCTGTGGTTGCTGTATGGGCCACAGCGAATCCCACAGTTATCTTCCCAGAAAGGGAGCCATATAGGATCAAGGAACCGCCTGAGTGACGAATTCTGACAGGATCCGTGGCAGCTAGCCTGGGACACTGACTGTGAAGGTGCTGGAAAGGGAGAAAGGAGAGGAAATCAGTACAGTGAGACGGCCTAGAAAGGAACATACTGAAAGGGAGTGTTGGAGGGGTGTACTCATCTACCTGGAAGTTTACTGGACCCCTGACCTGGAGGACTCAGTACCGAAGCGGGTGTCTGTGTGCACCAGACAGTGAGTAAAGCCCATTGAACTATATGCGACTGTGTCCTTCATTTTACTCCTGCACCACTCCTTCACTCCACTCCACATCTACCAACTCTACCAACAACTACATCTATTCTGCCCTGGGACTACAGCCCTACCTGTGGAGAGCTACAACATCACAGCTGTGCCCAACATTCATCCCAGAGAAGCAACACTGCAGTGTTGGTCACCTCTGACCAGATTGCCACAGGTGGCGTCATGTATTTAATTATAAACTTTATTTTCATCTCCTTAATTACCCCCACCACAAACTATCGCCATTGACCACCTGGGGCCACGGATCGGGTACCAGCCGCGGTGACACCGTCTCCCATTGAAGCCGACGGGCCTGGCTCGGAGTACCCTACGTCCCCTGGGGCGCGTCATTTTGGCGTCACGAACAGGATAAACGAAGCCCGGTGTCACCGGGTCCTGTGTGCCGAAGATTTTGATGGATTTGAGCGATAAAAATGACTAAAATGTGTAAAAGAACGAATTTATTGAACTGTGACATGAACTCTAAAGAGCGGTGAAGAAGGGCGTGTCATTACAGGTGACACTCAAGGAAGAGCAAGAAAAACCGTTAAGCCCCCCGCCTGTATTATTATGGGACTGTGTCATGGCCAACGCCCAGGGGAGTGCGAGCCCTAGCCTGGTATGGTGGAAAAGGGAAGCGACGCCACCTCCAAGGGGAAGAGAAAAGTTCGGCGGCGGGAAAAACTTTGCAGGAAGGAACAGAATACCAGGCCACCATGATGGAGAAGGAGCAACCAGAGGAGCGTGGGGAAGTATGTTATTCTTCGCCCAGCCCTGCGGTGCTCAGCTTCGGCCCGGAGGAGGAGTGGAATGTGGTCCAGCTGGAGCAGGAGATCCGCCGCTTACACCGAAATCTGCAGGACCGCCAGGCTCAGTTGGAACTGATGAAGCAGCAGGCCCAAGAGAAGTCTGGCCCCAACATAACTCCAACACCGGTGCTTGATTCTAGTATTCCACAGTTACCGGACCCGGAGCCTGTGACCGCGATAACACCGGAGGTCGCCACCACCAGCCAGGAGGTACCGATACCTGTTCCAGGAGGTGGCTCTCTTACAACACCTGCCTTGGAACTGACTGCCGCTTCAGCGCCCCTGACACCGGAGCCTGATGAGGAGACCAGTCGTGCAACAACTTCAGGTACTGCTGGCGCCCTTGTGTCCTGGGAAGCCCTGTTAAGCCCGGTTAGGTCCCCATCGCCCCCAAAGTCTGGCCAGGTGATGTTAGATCTGGCCTGGGACCGGGAAGTGTGACCAGGGGGAGAAATCTCAGCACCAGCCCCCATACCGCCAGCCAGTGGTGACGAGCCTGAGCAGGAGGCAGAAGATTACTGTACCCAGCAGCTGCGCCAGTATGCTAAGGAGCGGGAGGAAAGGAGAATACGGCATCTGGCCCTGGAGGAAAAATACCTCCAGATTAAGTGGTGCACCCGGCGTATTACCATCAAGGACCTGGAACGAGTGGGCTGGGGTAAGGTCTTGGAGTTTAACAATACCCAGGGCTATGGGTTTGTAGCTGATTCCAGGGGCTCCCCAGACCTCTTTGATAGCCACCGTGACGTGGAGGCTCACCTTATAAAGGGTCATCCAGGCCGCGATCTGACATCAGGCAACCTGGTTTCCTTCACTCGGCATCTGGGGCCACGAGGCTGGTATGCCCTCAATGTTCAGAGGATCCCACCAGAACTGGCCACTGCATATAAACAACAGGAGGCAGCTAAAAAAGCGGCAGCAGACGCAGCAGAGATCCCCAAACCAGTTACAAGATACTACCCCGGGGGGGAGAATAATAACAACTATGGCCCTTGCACCAGGAGTAGCAGAACTCCGGATTGCTAATGCCCCCACCAAAGCAGCCATGATTCAAGCTCCACCAGAAGGAGCCCAACTACCATCTGGACACCCAGAAAATCTGCCATGGAAGTAGAACAAGAAGAAACCTGCTTCATCATCCCCAGGAGGGGATCACCAGTAAGAAAGTTGCTTACTAACTGAACAGTTACCCAGGAGGGTATTTGCACCATTGTGCCTATGTTGGTTACTTTTTCCAGTTTTCTTGTTGCTTAGTTTTTCTGGCATCGGTTTAAAAACTGCTGAGATCATGGACAACGAATGATCCTAAAACTCTCCCTGTAAATAGTTGCACCTCTTAAGGTGCTCTTTCTTGGTTTTACTACAACCCTTGATAAAAGAACTACCTCAGACCTGAACAAAAACCCGCGGGTGTGGCCAAGAACTGGGTCTGGAAGTGGACGACCGTCAATGTCCTGCAGCCCACCCAGGACCACCGTTGGAGGTTTAGAGCGAGTCCTCCACCAGCAAAAGGACACTTCAAGATTCCCCAGCTGGAATTACCAAGAATTCAGTTGGACTTATGATAAAATGTTGCTAGTATTCAGAAATTGATAGTATTTTAATATTAACAGTATTTATTAAAGATAAAATTAGAAATATCTTAGAATAGAATATATTGCCAAGATAGTGATAGCACTTTATTGCAGAATAGGCTGCGTTGGTAATGTTTTAATAAAAATGTAAAGTTTTTAAATAAAAACTGGTACCAGGTGGCGAACCATAGCTAGCGGTTGTCACCAATTAGCACTTCGATTTACCAGTAGTATAAATAAAAATTTTTAGGTAAAGTTTAAAGAAAAAGTACCTCTCCCTGGAGAATATGTTTAATGACAGAATATAAATTAACTGCTGGCAGAATTGTTTGAAAAATCTGAATTGTTGGTTGTTCTTCTGTAACATCTTTTGCTTTATTTTCAGCCTGCGGACGTGCTGGGTTTAACAGGGGGGGAATGTGGCGCCCCTGCGGGTCCAGTCGCCACAGAGGTACTGCATCTCATCCAGAGGTGTGGTATCTCATGACCAGGTAAGATGGGGGGCAACTCTCCACACTCCTAACACTGCACTCAGCACACACACTAGCTAGTCAGGGCACCTGGGCGTACCCTATGGGAGGATGGCCTCATCCCAGACTGGCTAGGAAAGGGTGTGGGGAAGGTAGGTAATGGGGAGGAGCTTAGAAAGTGGAGTGAGGTAGAGCAGCCAATGGGAACAGCGAGTGGGCGGAGCTTAGAAAAGAGTGGGAGATTTGAAAGGAGTTGAGAGAGTCCCCACAGGGGGAGAGCAGGAGGAAGGATGCACTTGGAGCAGCTCCTGTCAGGAGGAGCTGCCGGATAGATTGGCTGGGAGGAGAAGCTCCCGGGAGGGAGAAGGGAATTTCTAGAGTTCCACGCTGATTGCTATCAGGAGGGAGAAGAAAATGGGTCGCAGAAGGGTCTCAGCCCCTAGCCTAGCGAAGTAAACAACGAACTTAACTAGCATGCTGACAGCTGTGGTTGCTGTATGGGCCACAGCGAATACCAGTTATCTTCCCAGAAAGGGAGCCATACAGGATCAAGGAACCGCCTGAGTGACGAATTCTGACAGGATCCGAGGCAGCTAGCCTGGGACCCTGAGTGTGAAGGTGCTGGAAAGGGAGAAAGGAGGGGAAATCGGCACAGTGAAATGGCCTAGAAAGGAACATACTGAAAGGGAGTGTTGGAGGGGTGTACTCATCTACCTGGAAGTTTACTGGACCCCTGACCTGGAGGACTCAGTACCGAAGCGGGCGTCTGTGTGCACCAGACAGTGAGTAAAGCCCACTGAACTACATGCGACAGTGTCCTTCATTTTACTCCTGCACCACTCCTTCACTCCACTCCACATCTACCAACTCTACCAACAACTACATCTATTCTGCCCTGGGACTACAGCCCTACCTGTGGAGGGCTACAACATCACAGCTGCGCCCTACATCCATCCCAGAGAAGCAACACTGCAGCGCTGGTCACCTCTGACCAGAATGCCACAGGTGGCGTCACGTATTCAACTATAAACTTTATTTTCATCGCCTTAATTACCCCCACCACAAACTATTGCCATTGATTGCCTGGGGCCACGGACCGGGTAGCAAGCCGCCGTGACACCATCTCCCATTGAAGCCGACGGGCCCGGCTACGAGTACCTCACGGCCGCCGGGGCGCGTCAGAGACCCATAGGCAGATCCAACAACACCTTGTCTGCCCTAAATGTCCCTAAGTAGGTTCTGCACCTATCGCCGTGCAGGAACCTATTCCCTGTATGACCCTAGCGATAGGCCCTGGATAGGAAGGGGATGGGGTTAGCACTACAACTAAAGACAGAGAGGGTGGATGAACAAGGGGATACACTTAGCTTGAGAAGACCACCAATATATCATGCCAGCAATCCTCCAAGAGCCCTGAGAAGACACTAACCAACTGCTAGTACTTCCAACAAGACTGAGGCAAATTTGAGCTAATCGCAATGACCTTCTACAGTCAGACCAAGAATGACTGTCTGTCACACCTGTGACATGAACCCTCTGCTGTGAGGAAGTAGGTGGTAAACTTGTCCTGAACCTTCATGGTCGAAGGCTGTTGGTGTATACGGGCAACAGGTGGGACTTGCATGGGAATGGGTACTCCATCTTCCTCACCAGTATCCTCAAGAAATTCATGGATATGGGTGGAGGATCACATATGCCTTGATTACACCATTGACATTCTGCTTGCTTAATTGGAGAGCAGACATCAGTATCGTCCATTTAGCGCACAGAATGCCAAAAGCACATGCCACCATTCTGTGAGCACATGCCTTATAAAGTGGCAGTGGTCAGAATTGAAAAAATTGGCTTGGTCATTAACCGCTTTGTGACCGACGGTAGATAAATGTTGGCACTAGCAGGGCTTTGTGCAGTGCCAACGTTTGTCTACGGTCAGCGGTTTTGTGTTGATCAGGACCCCACCTACCTTATAACAAGGGGATCCCTGCGCACAATGTTTCCTGTGACCCCGACCTCATCAAGACCTGATTGATTCAGGTTCTAATGATGTCAGCGTCACACCAGCCAATGAGATAGATCACTAGGAAAGTTTGTTGTGGCAACGAACTTTCCCAGGCGATCTGCCTCATAAAAACGCTGTTTCTCCTCAGATCTCCTGTCAGTGAGAGATTTGAGGAGAAACCGTGTTACAAGTGCTGCTGGCAACAGTTGTGCCAGTCAGCGCTCTTGCTATAAAGTTAAAAATACAGATACGGCAGGTTAGGGTTTACTGCTATAGTCAGGGTTAGTGTTAGGCTATGTACCCGCATAAGCAATTTTTTTGCGTTTTTTAAGCGTTTTTTCCATGCAAAAGCGCTTAAAAAACGCATACATTAAGCATCCCATTCTTATAATGCATTGTGCAATTTTTGTGCACATGATGCGCTTTTTTCCGCAAAAAAAAAAAACGCATTGCGGTAAAAACCGCAGCATGTTCATTAATTTTGCAGAAAAAAAACGTATTTCCAACTATAGAGAATGTGGATGCTCCGGGAAAAAAACGTGTTTTTCCTGGGAAGAAGTCCGGGTTTTAGTCAGGAATTTTCTGCATACGTGGGCACATAGCCTTAGGGTTAGTGCTATAGTTAGGGTTATTGTTAGCCTAAAGTTAGGGTGTAACGCTCGCGCCCTTTCTGGTTGGCGCGAGCGTGGGGTGTGTGGCCCCACTGGACCACAAACCAGACTACCCTGGAAGGGGCGTAACTAAGCAGCTACCTTGGTGTTCACTGGAGCCTCTGATGGTGAGGTCGGGCTTGTGTGGCAGGTAGCTGCCAGGTGCCACTCCAGGGTGGTGTCTGGCTGTGGATGCTGATCCCAGTGAGGGACTGGATACTGCGAGTAGGTGCGGGCTAGTACAAACTGACACGACGGGTACTCTAGCGGACACGGTTAGAAACACTGGCAGGCAGGCGGGCACGGCTGAGGCATTGGCAGGCAGGCGGGCACAGCTAAGGCACTGGCAGGCGGGCAAGGCTGAGGCACTGGCAGGCACTGACTCGGTAGTGACAGGACAGAGACACGGACTGGGATGAGTAGGATATGTGAACAGGTAGGGGCTGTTCACACTGGAGGTGCAGGAACTGGTTCGGGAAGGACGGAACATAGACAGATATAAATGGTGTGAGGAAACAAGTAGAGAACTGTTCACACAGAAGATGAAGAAACTGGTTCAGGAAGGACAGGAACATAGACAGGTATGAGGAAACAGGTAGAGAGCTGTTCTCACAGAAGATGCAGGAACTGGTTCAGGAACCAGTACATGAACAAAAATACTTGGCACTCAAAAATGAAGAAGCAGTATATTCTTTATTTTTATTTTATTTTAGGCGATATTACTGAATTCAAGAAACTTAGGAACTCGCTATCTAAAGAGATCAAGTTAGCCAAACACGAGTATGCAAAGATTCTGGAGGAAAGGTTCTCATCAAAAGATAATAGATCTGCATGGAGAGGATTAAGAGAGGTCACCAATTATAAAAGCCACCCCACTATAGTGAACCCCAGCAGAAGCCTGGCAGCAGAGTTAAATGAATTCTACTGCAGATTTGAGGCAAGCTCTACACACAGTGGCTATTCATCTCTAAGCTCCTCAGTATGTTCATATAAAGATCAATCATTGTGCAACACCCAAGTAGTGATCTCCGAGGCAGAGGTGATACGCATCCTGAAGGGACTTAAGGTCAAAAATGTGTCTGAAAGTATGTGCTACCCAGCTTGCCCCTATACTGACAAATATATACAATGTGTCACTGAAAGAGTGCGTTGTACCTCAGTGTTGGAAAAATTCCACAATTATCCCTGTCCCCAAGAAAGTGGGATCCTCTGAGTTGAACGACTATAGACCAGTAGCACTCACATCTGTAGCTATGAAAGTCTTCGAAAGAATTATGATGTCCCACCTGATAAAATTCACGCAGAAGCTATGGGACCCGCTTCAGTTTGGAGAATCGTTCGGCAAACGACACTGTCAATCTGGCACTGAAGTACATTTTGGATCATACAGATGAACTGCACTCATATGTCCGGATTCTTTTCATGGACTTTAGCTCAGCGTTCAATACCATTGATCCGAATTTACTTCATAAGAAAATGGTAGCTGTTGGAGTCCCTCTTAACTTATGCTTGTGGATTTATAACTTCCTGACAGCCAGGATACAGAGTGTAAAAGTTGGACCATTCACTTCGGACACCTTGGTCACAAACATCGGGGCACCTCAGGGGTGTGTTTTGTCCCCGTTACTGTTTTCTCTCTATACGAATGATTGCAACTCTTCAGCAGACTCAGTAAAAATCTTGAAATTTGCCGATGATATGACACTGATTGGTCTCATCAGGGGAAATGCTGAAGACTTGTATCGGAGTGAGGTGGAAAGAATATGTGACTGGTGTAAAGCCAATAATCTTGTACTCAACACTAAAAAAACTGCTGAGATGGTTGTGGATTTTAGGAAAGATCAACATGAGATACTTCCAATCTACATCCATGACGAAGTGGTTCTTAGGGTCACAGAGACCAAATTCCTTGGTGTTATCATCTCTCATGATCTTAAATGGGGGAAAAACGTGGATGCTGTTTTAAGAAAAGCACAACAGAGGATGTTCTTCCTGCGTCAGCTGAAAAGATATGGTTTGTCTAAGAATCTGCTGATCTTATTCTTTAATGCTGTCATCAGATCTGTGATTTGTTCCTCTCTGATAGTCTGGTAGTATGGGGGAGCCACTGCGCATGACAAACTCCGCTTACAAAGGACTTTCAGAACAGCAGAGAGAATTATAGGTTCCCCCCTGCCTAAAATCCAGGATCTTTATGATAAGAGTATTCGATCCCACGCATTGAAAATTTCATCCGATCCCTCTCACCCGGGACACTCCTCATTCCAACTACTCCCTTCAGGACGTCGCTTCAGAGTCCCCAAATGCAGCACCAACCGCCATATGAACAGCTTCTATCCACTCTCTGTTCAACAATTAAATCGTCATGTGTAGACTATATACTGTATCTGTCTTGTTAGATGTTACTTGTTGTATCTGTTGTTATATATTATGTTGCCTCTTTGCCACAAAGAATTCCTTGTATATATGTAATATGTACTTGGCGATAATAAATTTGATTTGATTGATTGATTTGATTTATTTAGAATCCAGACAAGAAAAGACTCATATCGCATGAACGTTTTCGGTCCAACAATGGACCTTCATCATAAAGGTTTTTTTAGTTTCTTTTGGAGAAAACTGCAAAAGATACAGATAGGGTAATGGATATCCTTAGGTAGTAGCAAAGTCTGTGATGCTGGTATTATATAGAAGCTGGAGCACAAGTCTATCTGGTTGGAGTTGGATTAATGTGACTGGATAAAGCAGGCCTACAGGAATGGGTTAACAGCACTAGGAGTGCAGGCTCTGCAAACGCTTAGTGCCCGCAGGAGGAATCCAGGGTGCCACCCTAAGGGGAAAGATAGCCAACTAAACCCAAAAGGATGCCCTACTTATCTGGGGACATCTGGAAAATTTGTTTGGGAGCTAACTCTATTTTTACAAAAAGGCTATAATCTGTATGTTGACATCTACCACACCACCATACCCCTATTTAAAAGTCTGGTTGAACATAACATAGTGGGACCATTCGCAAAAACTGTCAGGGGTTTCCACAATCATTGGTCAACGAAAAGTTCCAAAAAGGGCAGTCAGGGGCTTTACGCAATGGAGAGCTGCTTGCCTTTAAGTATAAGGGTAAAAAAGAAATTTTTATCCTGAGCTCGATCCACACAGATGCCACAAGGGCCACTGAAGAACAGGGACCCACTATTCCAAAACCTGTGTTTGTCATTGACTACAACAAATATATGGGGGGTGTGGACCTTGCAGATCTGGTACTACAGCCATACCAGGTATCAAGAAAATCATATACCTGGTATAAAAAGTTAGTCATTTATTTGTTTCAGATGACCACACACAATTCTTTTGTGTTGTACAAATAAGCCAGAAATGCAGATACTTTCCTTGATTATCAGGAAAAGGTCATTGAACATCTTGTTTTTGAAAATGTTGTCCCCACCAATCCTTTAGAAATTGAATATGTCAGAAGACTCACTGAGCGACATTTTATTGCACTCATTCCAGCAACTGAAACAAGAAAGAACCCCCAGAGAAGATGTTGTGTATGTTCCAAGGCAGGAATGAGGCATGATACCAACTATTATTGCCCACAATGCCCATCATTGCCAGCCTTATGCCTCCATGACTGCTTTAAAATCTTCCACACAGAACCACGTTTTAAAACTGTTTTGACATTCAAGCATTTGGTTTATTTAGTGTCAGACACATTTGAATAGAGCTGACTTAACAATTTCCGGGGGTAGGTGGGGGGGATGTCTCCAGAGACACAAGATGGGCACAATACATTGGGCACTACAATGACATTTTTGCAATTTTTGCTCTAAAACTTCCACTATGTGTTTCTGGAAATCATCCATGTAGTGAAAATGGTCACATAGATGAATTCCCAGGAGTGTCAATTCGAAAATAGGATCACTTCAGGGAGAATTTTGTTGTTCTGGCACTTAGCGGCTCTCCAAAGTGCCATAACAGCAAAATCCCCCCTGAAGTGACCCCATTTTCGAAATGACACCCCTCTGCGAATTGCAAATGACACCCCTCTAGGAATTGGAAATGACAACCCTCTGCGAATTTATCAATGGGTGTAGTGACCATTTACCTATCTACCTATTTTCCAATGTAAGATTTTTCTTCACTGCCCAAAGGTATAATTTTCTATGGAACAGCTTTGGTGTCAGTATGCTCACTGCACCACTAGAAGAATTCATTCAGGGAAGTATTTTGTAAAATGCTGTCACTTTTGGTAGCTTATGCTGTTCTGGCACCGTAGGGGCTCTGACAATGTGACATGACACCCTCAAAACATTCCAGCAAAATCTGAACTCCAATATGGCGCTCCTTCCCTTCCGAGCTCTGCCATTCGCCCAAACAGTGGTTTACCCCCACATATGGGGTGTCAGCATATTCAGGACAAATTGCTCAACAACTTTTGGGGCCCAATTTCTCCTGTTACGCTTTGGAAAAAAAATTGAGGGCGAAAAGATCATTTATTGCAGAAAAAATATTTTTATTTCACAGCTCTACGTTATTAGCTTGTGTGAAGCACTTGGGGGTTCAAAGTGCTCACCATCTAGATAAGTTCCATGGGGGGGGGGTCTAGTTTCCAAAATGGGGTCACTTATTGGTGGTTTCCACTATTTAGGCATGTTAGGGGCTCTGACAATGTGATATGTCACCCACAAACAATTCAAATTCAAAATATGGAGCTAAAAAGATTTATTTGTGAAAAATGTTATTTTTTTTATTTCCACGGCTCTTCGTTATAAACTTCTGTGAAGCACCTGTGGGTTCAAGGTGCTAAATACACATCTCGGTAACTTCCCTAAGGGGTCTAGTTTCCAAAATGGGGTCACTTGTTGGGATTTTGCATTGTTTATGCACATCAGGGGCTTTCCAAATGCAACATGGCGTCCGCTAACAATTACAGCCAATTTTGCATTCCAAGTCAAATGGCGCTCCTTCCCTTCCGAGCCCTGTCGTGTGCTCAAACAGTAGATTTCCCCCACATTTGGGGTATCAGCATGCTCAGGAGAAATTGCAAAACAAAATGTATAGTCCATTTTCTCCTGTTACCCTTGCGAAGGTAAAAAAAATTAGGTCAAAAGTAAATTTTTTGTGAAAGAAAAGTAAATGTTTATTTTTTCCTTCCACATTCCATTCATTCATCTGAAGCACCTGAAGGGATAATAAACTTCTTGAATGTGGTTTTGAGTACCTTGAGGGGTGCAGTTTTTAGAATGGTGTCACTTTTGGGTATTTTCTGTCATATTGACCCCCCAAACTAACTTCAAATGTGAGGTGGTCCCTAAAAAAAATGGTTTTGTAAATTTTGTTGTAAAAATTAAAAACCGCTGGTCAACTTTTAACCCTTATAACTTCCTAACAAAAAAAAAAAAAAATTGTTTCCAAAATTGTGCAGATCTAAAGTAGACATATGGGAAATGTTATTTATTAACTATTTTGTGCAATATGACTCTCTGATTTAAGGGCATAACAGTTAAAAGTTTGAAAACTGCGAACTTTTCAAAATTTTCACCAAATTTCCATTTTTTTTAACGAATAAACGCAAGTCATATCAAAGAAATTTCACCACTATTATAAAGTACAATATATCACAAGAAAACAATCTCAGAATCACTGGGATCTGTTGAAGCATTCCAGAGTTATTACCTCATAAAGTAACACTGGTCAGAATTGAAAAAATTGGCCCGTCACGAAGGCAAAAACAGGCTCTGGCGCAAAAGGGTTAAGGTGAAAACAGGCTTCGGGGTGTGAAGTTTACATTCCCAATTTGCATATTCCCAGTGCCCTCTGGGATAAGTGAAGAGTCTCTGCGAGATCAAAGAACACTGTTGCAGCTAAAAGGAGGACATCAGTAAACCGTGCGCCTAGCGGCGTGCAAATTTTGGCACATTTTTTACCGCTTTGATATCTCTTTAATAGTGTTGAGCATTCCGATACCGCAAGTATCGGAATTCCGATACCGACATCCGATATTTTTTCAATATCGGGCATCGGAATCGGAAGTTCAAAGTTGATTGACAGCCGAAATGACGTCATCATGATGCGCGGTGTGTGCGCATCATGATGCGCCGTCATTTCGGGCCTTCCGGGGGTCTCTGCCGGCCTGCCGGGGGGCTGTGCCGGCCTGCCGGGGGGCTGTGTGGACTGCCCGGGGTCTGTACCGGCCTGCCGGGGGGCTGTGCTGGCCTGCCGGTGGTCTGTGCACCCTGTGGGGGTCTGTACCGGCCTGCCGGGGGGCTGTGCTGATGTCCGGGGGTCTGTGCAGGCATCGTCCGATGGGACTACAAGTCCCATCTGGCGATGCCTGCTACCATGACAGTGATTGACACATTAGCCAATGATGGGACAGCAGTAGTCCCATCATCCGGCTAATGTGTTAAATGTTAAAAAAAAAAAATAAATACTACATACATGCTACATACATACCACATATATACTACATGCATGCTACATACATACTACATGCTACATACATACCACATATATACTACATGCATGCTACATACATACTACATGCTACATACATACCACATATATACTACATGCATGCTACATACATACTACATGCTACATACATACCACATATATACTACATGCATGCTACATACATACTACATGCTACATACATACTACATGCTACATACATACTACATGCATGCTACATACATGCTACATACATACTACATACTACATATATACTACATGCTACATACATACTACATACTACATACATACCACATATATACTACATACATACTACATGCTACATACATGCTACATATATACTACATGCTACATACATACTACATGCATACTACATACAATACATTCATACAATACATACAGTACATATAACAGAGTAACATACTTACCAATACTTGTCACATTGTTCCCCGAAGCCATTGTATTCTACGGAATAAATATTAAAATAACAAACCACAAAAATACTCACCCATGATCCGAAGCAGTCCACGAGTGTGTCCCACGACGATCTTGGGTAGAGAACTGCAGCATCAGCTGATGCTGCCGCTCTCTACGGGCTGCAGGAATCCAATGACGGAAGGTAGGTATCCTTCCGCACTGTATTCCTCCGCCACTTAAATAAAAAAGTCCCTAGTCTCACTTTATGGTAAAAGCTGTGTGGGAATTCCCACACAGCTTTTACCATAAAGTGAGACTAGGGACTTTGTTTTTTTTAAGTGGCGGAGGAATACAGTGCGGAAGGATACCTACCTTCCGTCATTGGATTCCTGCAGCCCGTAGAGAGCGGCAGCATCAGCTGATGCTGCAGTTCTCTACCCAAGATCGTCGTGGGACACACTCGTGGACTGCTTCGGATCATGGGTGAGTATTTTTGTGGTTTGTTATTTTAATATTTATTCCGTAGAATACAATGGCTTCGGGGAACAATGTGACAAGTATTGGTAAGTATGTTACTCTATGTTATATGTACTGTATGTCTATGTACGTATTGTATGAATGTATTGTATGTAGTATGCATGTAGCATGCATGTAGTATGTATGTAGCATGCATGTAGTATGTATGTAGCATGTATGTAGCATGCATGTAGCATGTATGTAGTATGTATGTAGTATGTATGTAGCATGTATGTAGTATGTATGTAGTATGTATGTAGCATGTAGCATGCATGTAGCATGTATGTAACATGTAGTATGGATGATGCATATATGTAGTATGTATGTAGTATGTATGTAGCATGTAGTATGTATGATGCATATATGTAGTATGTATGTAGTATGTATGTAGCATGTAGTATGTATGTAGCATGTATGTAGCATGTATGTAGCATGCATGTATGTAGCATGCATGTAGTATGTATGTAGCATGTAGTATGTATGATGTATGTAGTATGTATGATGCATGTATGATGCATATATGTAGTATGTATGTAGTATGTATGTAGCATGTAGTATGTATGATGGATATATGTAGTATGTATGTAGTATGTATGTAGCATGTAGTATGTATGATGCATATATGTAGTATGTATGATGTATGTAGCATGTAGTATGTATGTATGTATCATGCATGTAGTATATATGTAGTATGTATGTAGCATGTATGTAGCATATATGTACTATGTATGTAGCATGTAGTATGTATGTAGTATGTATGTAGCATGCATGTAGTATGTATGTATGTAGTATTTTTTTTTTTTTTTTTTTACATTTAACACATTAGCCGGATGATGGGACTACTACTGTCCCATCATTGGCTAATGTGTCAATCACTGTCATGGTAGCAGGCATCGCCCGATGGGACTTGTAGTCCCATCGGAAGATGCCTGCACAGACCCCCGGACATCGGCACAGCCCCCCGGCAGGCCGGTACAGACCCCCACAGGGTGCACAGACCACCGGCAGGCCGGTACAGACCCCGGGCAGGCCACACAGCCCACCGGCAGGCCGGCACAGACCCCCGGAAGGCCCGTACAGACCCTCGAGCGGCTGTACAAGGGCAGGAAAGGGTTTTTCCAATTCCGATACCGGAAGTCTCATAGACTTGAATGGGACTTCCGGTATCGGCATCGGCGATACCGATACTTTTTTTTAAAGATCGGCCGATCCATTCCGATCCGATATTTTCAAGTATTGGCTGGTATCGCTCAACTCTACTCTTTAACAATAAGAACATGGAAGAGGCCAGGAGTAGAGTTGAGCGACTTTGGTCGGATCGGGTTTCATGAAACAAAATTTGTTTCAGATGAAACTGGTCCGACTAGGGCAAAAAAAGTCGGAGTTTGGTCCGAAACCCAACCCCAATGCATGTCAATGGGAAATAAAAGTCGGCATTGAGCGGATGACAGTGCCCTGTCTAAACTTGCACTCAGGTTTCCTCTCTGCGCACGCTTTGTCTAACTCTATACTCAGGCATGCTCCTTTGCATGCGCCCTGCTTTGCTCGCACCCGGGCGTGCTTGTCTGTGAACGCCATACTGGATCTCGAGTACTTGCCTTGCACTCTCCTGCATCTAGCGCACTCCCGTGTACACGCCTTGTATTGTCCTGTACTCTCCGTGCTCCCGTACACTCGTCCTGTATTGTCCTATACCCTGTGTGTCCCTGTGTCCACGCTTTGCACACTCTTGTACTCGGCACATTCCCTGTTGCTAGACACACTCACTCGTGTCTCCTGTGAGCCGGCCACCTGGTGCCAGCAGTCGTGGTACCTTACTCCCTTGGGCTTGTCCCTGACACTCCCTGTATAGGGGGTGGTCCTCGCTAGGTCAGCTCGCCCTGGGAGGGTTGGTACCACGACCCAGAGGGTTCACTCCAGGAGTCGTCACAGTATAATCAGGCCATGGACCCCGATGGTAACACGGCCTCCGTCCAAAAGGAACTGGTGTTCCTACGGGAAAACCAGACTAGGATCATGTCCCTTTTTCCCGTTTTTGGCCTTTCAGTCCTCTGACCCTGGGAATGATTCTCAGTTGGCCAGTCTCCAACAAGAGCTCACTCAGCAATGTGACACCCAGGCCCATACTCTTAACTATATGGCGTCGGTAGATAACCGTCTCCTTTCCCTACAATCTGTTGCCTCTGCTTCTGCCCAAGCCTCGGCACTGCAACCTTTGTCCCGTTTATGCAAACCACCCTGATATAGTGGTGACCCCAAGTTTTTTCGGGGATTTTTGAACCAATGTCGGTTACATTTTGCGCTCTTGCCGCAGCACTATCCCACCGATCGTGATAAAATAGCTTTTATAGTTTCCCACTTAGAGGGGGAGGTGTTAGCATGGGTGAATTCCCTCTGGGAGAGTAATGATCCACTCATCTCTCAGCTCTCTACCTTTTTGGACACCTTCCGCAAGGTGCTCGACGAGCTGGGTCATCCGGCTTCCACCATCGAGCCCCTCTTTAACCTCCATCAGGGTCCTCTATCAGTAGGACAATATGCCATCCATTTTCGCACCTTGTCCTCCGAACTCGGTTGGAACAATGAGGCTCTCGTAGGGACCTTCTGGCGTGGCCTATTCGGTTGGATTAAAGGCAAACTGGCAGGTCGGGATACCCCTACCTCCTTAGAGGATCTGATCTCTCTTGCTACACACATTGACCTGCGCTTCCAAGAGAGTACCCTTGACGCAGCTAGAGAGATCTCCTCGTCTCTCTCCATCTACTTGCAGTCCTCCCCACTCGCGAGCCGTGCCTTCTTCTGCAGGCCCCGCTTCTGAGCCTATGCTGGTGGACCGTTTCAAGATGGCCGAATGGCGTCACAAGGAAAGGCTTGCCCAAGAACTCTGTTTTTACTGTGGGAACCCTTTCCATCTCCTTCGCTCCCGTTCCAAGAAGCCAGGTAACTTCTCCATCTAGGAGTGGTAGGAGAGGCCTCCCTAGGTATACATGATTCCTCTCCTCCCCTGATCGTGTCTGTTTTGTTGAATTTGGACTCTAAGAGTTACTCTGAAGAGGCTTATATTGACTCAGGCACGGCAGGGAACTTTATTAGACTTGAGGCGGTTAAAAAATACCGGATTCCTGTCAGATCCCTGGAGACACCTCGGATAATTGCTTCGGTCAATGGTAAACTCTTGCAGGAGACCGTTACCCATATCACCAAAGAAATCAAGATGCAGATTGGAGCCCTGCACCGAGAGATTTCCTTCCATGTTTTATCGACTATGTCGCACGAGCTTCTTCTTGGTCTCCCTTGGTTACGGACTCATGAGCCAACCCTGGACTGGCGGTTGGGCGATATACTCCGCTGGCGACCATCCTGTCAGAAGAAGTACCTGCTATCCGTCCATCTGATGATTTCTGCCTGTCCGTTCTCGGCATCTGCAGGTCTGCTGTCGGCTTACTGGTCTTTTGCAGATGTCTTCGACAAAAATGAGGCCGAGACTCTGCCTCTTCATCGGCTATACGACTGTCCGATTGACCTTGTTCCTGGCTCTACCCCACCCAGGGGTAAAATATACCCGCTATCTCCTGCCGAAACCCAAGCTATGTCAGAGTATATCCAGGCGAATCTTGACAGAGGTTTCATTCGTAAGACCTCCTCACCTGCAGGAGCGGGGTTCTTTGTCAAAAAGAATGAAGGCACCCTCCGTCCCTGCATAGAATACCGAGGGCGGAACGACATCACGGTCAAGAACAAGTACCCACTGCCACTGATCCCGGAGCTATTTGACCGGCTAAGAGGAGCACGAATTTTCACTAAGTTGGATCTTCGTGGGGACTACAACTTGATCCGTATTTGTTCCGATGACGAGTGGAAGACCGCCTTTCACACCCGAGATGGTCACGACGAATACTTAGTCATGCCCTTCGGCCTCTGCAATGCTCCAGTGGTATTCCAGGAGTTTGTGAACAACGTCTTCTGGGATATGCTTTACTCCTGCATGGTAGTCTACCTGAACGATATCCTCGTTTTTTATCCAGATCTGTCTGCCCACAGAAAAAACATGCGCCAAGTTCTTCTCCGTTTGAGGGAGAACCTCCTTTATGCCAAGCTCGAGAAATGTGTCTTTGAACAGATGTCCTTGCCATTCTTGGGGTACATTATCTCGGACTCTGGTCTACGCATGGATCCGGCACAAGTGTCTGCCGTTCTCGATTGGCCACAGCCCCATGGGTGAAGGCAATCCAACACTTCCTTGGCTTTGCAGACTACTATCGGCAGCTCGTTCCCCATTTCTCTTCATTGGTTCGCTCTATCTCATCTCTCATCCACAAAGGAGCTAACCCTAATGCTTGGCCCCCTGAGGCAGAAGGCGCTTTCCAGTCCTTGAAGCAAGCCTTCGCCTCTGTTCCAGCACTTCATCGTCCTGAGGTTAGTAAACCTTTCACTCTAGAGGTGGATGCATCCTCTACCGGGGCCGGCGCAGTCCTTTTGCAGAAGTCTTCTTCTGAACGCCAAGTCACCTGCGGCTTCTTTTCTAAAGTATTGTCCCCTACTGAGCGAAATTACTCCATTTGCGACAAAGAGCTATTAGCCATTAAGTTGGCCTTGGAGGAATGGAGAAACTTACTGGAAGGTTCTGTACATCCGTTCAAGATCTTCACGGATCATAAGAACCTGGCGTACATCCAGTCTGCACAAACACTCAATCCCCGGCAAGCCAGGTGGTCTTTGTTCTTCGCCCGCTTTGACTTTGAACTCTATTTTTTACCCGGCGATAAAAACGTTAAAACGTATGCATTATCAAAATCTTTCCAGTCGACTGATACTGAAGCGGAACCTTCTCATATTATTGACCCATCCAAGATAATTACCGTGGCCCCTGTCAAGTTGACCACATTACCTCTGGGGAGAACCTTCGTGGCTGAGAACAACCAAAAACAAGTGTTAAGCAGGGGACATTCATCCAGAATTGCTGGCCACGTTGGTGTCAAAAAGACTCTTTCCTTGATTTCCCACTACTATTGGTGGCCATCTCTTTCCAAAGATGTCAAAGACTTTGTGGCTTCCTGTCCTTCCTGCGCCCAGAACGAGGTACCCAGACAACTGCCCTCCGGAACTCCTGCTCCCGCTTCCAATGCCTTCGGCTCCATGGCAGCACATATCCATGGATTTTATTACCGATTTGCCTCGTTCCTCCGGCTGTACTGCAATACTGGTGGTTGTAGACCGTTTCTCAAAGATGGCCCATTTCATTCCTCTTTCTGGTCTACCCTCTGCACCCGAGTTGGCGAAGATTTTCATATCCCACATCTTCAGAATTCACAGCTTCCCTCTACACATCGTGTCAGACAGAGGGGTTCATAGAATCATAGAATCGTAGAGTTGGAAGGGACCTCCTGGGCCATCTGGTCCAACCCCCTGCTCAAAGCAGGATTCGCTAAATCATCCCAGTCAGATGTCTGTCCAGCCTCTGTTTGAAGACTTCCATTGAAGGAGAACTCACCACTTCTCGTGTCAGCCTGTTCCACTCATTGATCACTCTGTCAAAATTTTTTTTCTAATATCTAATCTGTGTCTCCTCCCATTCAGTTTCATCCCATTGCTTCTAGTCTTTCCTTGTGCAAATGAGAATAAAGTTGATCCTTCTACAATGTGACAGCCCTTTAGATATTTGTAGACAGCTATTAAGTCTCCTCTCAGTCTTCTCTTTTGCAAACTAAACATTCCCAAATCCTGCAACCTTTCCTCATAAGACAGGGTTTGCAGACCGGTCACCATTCTGGTCGCTCTTTTCTGAACTTGCTCCAGTTTGTTGAGGTCTTTTTTAAAATGTGGTGCCCAAAACTGGACACAATATTCCAGATGAGGTCTGACCAAAGAGGAGTAGAGGGAAATAATGACTTCACGTGATCTAGACTGTATGCTTCTGTTAATACATCCTAGAATTGCATTTGCCTTTTTTGCTGCTGCATCACACTGTTGACTCATATTCAGTCTGTGATCTATTAGTATACCCAAGTCTTTTTCACATGTGCTGTCACTTAGCCCTATTCCTCCCATTCTATATATGCTTTTTTCATTTTTATTGCCCAGATGTAGTACTTTGCATTTCTCCCTGTTAAAAACCATTCTGTTAGTTGCTGCCCACTTCTCCAGTTTATTTAAATCTTTTTGAATCCTCTCTCTCTCTTCTCTAGTATTAGCTATCTCTCCTAGCTTTGTCTCATCAGCAAATTTAATCAGTTTATCAACGATTTAGATGAAGGAATTGAGGGTAAAGATGTTGAACAATACAGGGCCCAGGACAGAGCCCTGTGGTACCCCATTTGAGACATTCTTCCAACTGGATGTGCAGCCATTTACGACCACTCTTTGGGTCCGATCACTAAGCCAGTTATGAATCCACCTAACAGTTGCCTTGTCCATTCCATACTTAGTCATTTTTTCAATAAGGATTGTATGAGAGACTTTGTCAAATGCTTTGCTGAAGTCAAGATATACTATATCTACAGCATTTCCTTGATCCACCCAATCAGTGATACCGTCATAGAAGGAAATTAAGTTAGTCTGACATGACTTATTAGTTACAAACCCATGCTGACTGTTTAATCTCTTCATTCTTATCCAGGTATTGACATACATGTTGTTTAATAATTTGTTCAAAGATCTTTCCTGGTATAGAAGTCAGACTCACCGGCCTATAGTTGCCTGGGTCCACCTTCTTCCCCTTTTTGAAGATAGGAACAACATTTGCTCTTCTCCAGTCTTCTGGCACTTCTCCTGTTCTCCAAGAATTTTCAAAGATTATGGAGAGGGGTTCAAAAATTTCTTCTGCTATCTCCTTCAGTACTCTGGGGTGTAATTCATCTGGACCTGGAGACTTGAATTCATTTAGGTTAGCTAAGTTTTTCCTCACTATCTTTCTGTTTATAGATATCCTGGATTCTTCTATTCCCTTAATAGGACAGTGAATAACAGTTGATGTTGCATTTCCTTTCTGAGAGAAAACAGATGCAAAATAGGAATTTAAAAGTTCAGCCTTCTCAACATCCTGTCTTACCATTTCATCATTTTCATCCTGTAAAAATCCTATAGCATCTTTGACTTTTCTTTTACTTTTGACATATCCCCAAAATCCTTTATTATTGCTTTTGACATCTCTTGCAAGCCTCAGTTCATTTTCAGCTTTAGATAATCTGATTTGTGCCCTGCAGGTTCTGCAGACAGCATTATATTCTTCTTTAGATATGCCTCCCTCTTTCCATTTTATAAACATTTTTTTCTTCCTTTTTAGCATGTGCTTAAGTTCTGTGTTCATCCATCCTGGTTTCCTTAAATGCTTCCTATTCTTCCCTCTTTTCGGAATTGTTAACAACTGTGCTTTGAGAATTTCATTTTTCAAGATTTCCCATCCTTCCTGGACATTTTTGTCTTTAAGGATATCCAGCCATTCAATTCACCTCCCAGTTCTGGAAAGCTCTTTGTGGACTCATGAAGGTGACACTGGACTTTTCTTCCGCCTACCACCCCCAAACCAATGGGCAGGTGGAACGTACCAACCAAATCGTTACATCTTATCTCCAGCACATTTCAAATGCTCATCAGAACGACTGGGTCAGTTTCCTTCCTTGGGCTGAGTTCGTCTACAATAGCCACTCCAGTGAATCGTCCACAAAGAGGACTTCTCCGGACAGCATCCCAGTGTGCCTCTACCGGTACTTCCTGTCTCGGGTGTGTCTGCGGCTGACAGTCTGTGAAGTTCTCCAGGGTATGGAAGGAGACCAAAACTGCTCTTGAGAAAGCACAAGACAGGATGAAATTACAAGCTGACAAGAGGCGCCTGAACGTTCCTCCTTATCTCCCTGGTGACAAGGTGTGGATTTCCTCCAGATACATTCGCCTAAAGGTACCTTCTTACAAACTGAGTCACCGTTAGAGTGGTCCTTTTGAGGTCCTCAGGTGTATTAATGATGTAGCGTATAAGCTGAAGCTACCCGCCTCGCTCCGTATTCTCAATTCCTTTCATGTGTCCCTCCTCAAACCCGTGGTTCTCAATTGGTTCCATCCTTCTCCAGGCCACACACCCCAGCCTGTTGGCATGGGACATGAGTTTCAGGTGAATGACATTCTGGCCATGAAGAAGGTAAAACCCTTTTCTTAATTGATTGATAGGGTTTTGGCCCTGAAGAAAGGTCATGGGAACCCAGGGAAAATATCCCTGCTCCACAGACTTTGTCTAAGTTTCTTTCCAATCTTAGAAAGAGGGGGCAAAAAGGGGGGGTACTGTCACGCTGCTCTCACCTGGGGGCAGGACCCCACGCCCGGCGTCACCACTTCCGGCACCGTGGCCACTCCGGGGTTCCCGTCGGGTGCACACGCGCACCTCTCGAACTTAGTTCCATGGTTGCACAACATTGCTAGTGCGCTCTTCTCGGTTCTAGCTGCAACCTTGTCCTCGCTATGGTCCTGGAGGACCTGACCTGGAAGTCCCTGTGCTCCTGCCCTGTATCACGCTACCTCTTCCTATGGGAGGAGCCTGATTATTGTTGTGCTTCCTGGCTTGGTCTGTTTGGTCCTTGTCTGGCTGTGCGCTGTATTCGGGTCCTCTGTCTTGTGCTCTGTTCCTGTACTCTGCCTTGTGTTCTATTCCTGAACTCTGCCTTGCTTCCCAGCACATGCTCCGTGCATACACTCTGCTCTGTGTTCTATCGTGCTTCTTTGCACACGCTCTGCCTCTGCTCTGTCCAAACTTGCACTCAGGCGTGCTCTCTGCGCACGCTCTGTCAAACTCTGTACTCAGGCGTGCTCCTTTGCATGCGCCCTGCTTTGCTCGCACACAGGCGTGCTTGTCTGTGAACGCCATACGTGCTCTCGTGTACCCGCCTTGCACTATCCTGCATCTAGCGCACTCCCGTGTACACACCTTGCTTTGACCTGTACTCGCCGTCCTCCCGTACACTCGTCCTGTATTGTCCTATACCCTGCGTGTCCCTGTGTCCACGCGTTGCACACTCTTGTACTCTGCACATTACCTGTTGCTAGACACACTCACTTGTGTCTCTTGTGAGACGGCCACCTGGTGCCAGCACCCGTGGTACCTTACCCCCTTGGGCTTGCCCCTGACACTCCCTGTATAGGGGGTGGTCCTCAATAGGTCAGCTTGCCCTGGGAGGGTTGGTACCACAACCCAGAGGGTCCACTCCAGGAGTCGTCACAGAATTAAGGTTTGCAAGAGACGTCAAAAGCAATAAAAAAGGATTTTGGGGATATGTCAAAAGGAAAAGAAAAGTCAAAGATGCTATAGGATTTTTACAGGATGAAAATGATGAAATGGTGAGACAGAATGTTGAGAAGGACCAACTTTTAAATTAATATTTTGAATCTGTTTTCTCTCAGAAAGGAAATGTAACATCAACTGATCTTCACTGTCCTAGTAAAGGAATAGAAGAATCCAGGATATCTATAAACAGAAAGAGAGTGAGGAAACACTTAGCTAACCTAAATTAATTCTCCAGGTCCAGATGAATTACACCCCAGAGTACTGAAGGAGATAGCAGAGGAAATTTTTGAACCACTTTCCATAATCTTTGAATATTCTTGGAGAACAGGAGAAGTCCCAGAAGACTGGAGAAGAGCAATTGCTGTTCCTATCTTCAAAAAGGGGAAGAAGGTGGACCCAGAGAACTATAGGCCGGTGAGTTTGACTTCTATACCAGGAAAATTCTTTGAACAAATTATTAAACAACATGTATGTAAGTACCTGGATAAGAATGAAGTGATTAAACAGAGCCAGAATGGGTTCGTAACTAATAAATAATGTCAGACTAATTTCCTTGTATGACAGAATCACTGACTGGGTGGATCAGGGAAATGTTGTAGATATAGTATATCTTGACTTCAGCAAAGCATTTGACAAAGTATCTCACACAATCCTTATTGAAAAAATGACTAAGTATGGAATGGACAAGGCAACTGTTAGGTGGATTCATAACTGGCTTAGTGATCGGACCCAAAGACTGGTTGTACATGGCTGCACATCCAGTTGGAAGAATGTCTCAAGTGGGGTACCACAGGGCTTTGTCCTGGGCCTTGTATTGTTCAACATCTTTATCAATGATTTAGATGAAGGAATTGAGGGTAAACTGATTAAATTTGTTGATGACACAAAGCTAGGAGGGATAGCTAATACTAGAGAAGAGAGAGAGAGGATTCAAAAAGATATAAATAAACTGGAGCAGTGGGCAGCAACTAACAGAATGGCTTCTATCAGCGAAAAATGTAAAGTACTACATCTAGGCAATTAAAAAGCATATACAGAATGAGAGGAATAGGGCTAGGCAACAGCACATGTGAAAAAGAATTGGGTATACTAATAGATCATAAACTAAACATGAGTCAACAGTGTGATGAAGCAGCAGCAAAAAAGACAAATGCAATTCTAGGATGTATTAAAAGAAGCATACAGTCCAGACCACGTGAAGTCATTATTGCCCTCTACTCCTCTTTGGTCAGACCTCATCTGGAATACTTTTTCCAGATTTGGGCACCACATTATAAAAAAGACATCAACAAACTGGAGCAAGTTCAGAGAAGAGAGACCAGAATGGTGACTGGTCAGCAAACCAAGTCCTATGAGGAACGGTTACAGGATTTGGGAATGTTTAGCTTGCAAAAGAGAAGACTGAGAGGAGACTTAGAAAAACAAAGGAAAAAAAGGGGGAACTTTCCTCACCGTGTAATATGTGCTTGGTAGCCTTGAATGCTGCAGCAAAGATCCAGAGTCCGTCTGATCATCGGATAGTAGTATAAGAAAAAAAATAGGATCAACTTGCTGAATGTATAAAAAATATCTTCATTTCACACCATTAAAATAACAATGGAATCCATGTGAATAAAAACAGAGATCTCATTCTTACATGTGGCTCTTCAAATATCTCCTTTTAGGAGAGTGAGGGGCATGACAAAGTAAAGTAAAATTCACTGATCGGGGTGAGGAGTGTTATAGCTTGTGGGCTGGTGGGGTTTGTGTGGCAGTACTGCTTTTTTGTCCCAGTCCGCCCCTGGCTGTCACATTGTAGAAGGATCATCTTTATTCTCATTTGCACAAGGAAAGACTAGAAGCGATGGGAAGAAACTGAATGAGAGGAGACACAGATTATTATTATTATTAGAAAAAACTTTTTGACGGGGTGATCAATGAGTGGAACAGGCTGCCATGAGAGGTGGTGAGCTCTCCTTCAATGGAAGTCTTCGAACAGAGGCTGGACAGACATCTGTCTGGGATGATTTAGTGAATCCTGCTTTGAGCAGGGGGTTGGACCAGATGACCCAGGAGCAGGGGCGTAACTATCACGGTCACAGCAGTTGCCACTGCGAACGGGCCCGGGGGAGTCAGGGGCCTGGCAGGTCAGACCATGATAGCTCGCAACCGTCCCGATTCTCGCGGGACAGTCCCGTTTTTGACCCACTCGCATCTATTCTTCCTGCCCTGCACTGAGCCACCACGCCCCCCCATGCACCCCATCCTCGCCCTTCCAGATAGACCCTCCGCAGCCTGCAATGACGTCCTAGGCTGTTCTCTTTTCTGTGTGCACAGGACCTGTGATGAGGTCACAGGAGGGGAGTAGTCAGGGGTCCCATGATCAGGGCATGTTGTCTGCAGGATTCTGCTGTGCTGGTTGTCATGGTGCTGGATGATGTAAAGTTTCTGTGTGGGGTCAGGAGGGGTTTACAGTGTGGATGTAGCAGAGCTGTGTGTGTACAAGGTGTATGGAGAGGAGCCATGTGTGTACGAGGTGTACAGAGGGGAGCCGTGTGTGTAAGAGGTGTACAGCGCAGAGCCGTGTGTGTAAGAGGTGTATGGAGAGGAGCCGTGTGTGTACAAGGTGTACAGAGCAGAGCAGTGTGTGTAAGAGGTGTACAGAGCGGAGCCGTGTGTGTACGAGGTGTACAGAGCAGAGCCGTGTGTGTAAGAGGTGTAGAGGGGAGCCGTGTGTGTACGAGGTGTACAGAGGGGAGCCGTGTGTGTACGAGGTGTACAGAGGGGAGCCGTGTGTGTAAGAGGTGTACAGAGGGGAGCCGCGTGTGTACAAGCTGTGCGGAGCCGTGTGTGTACAAGCTGTGCGGAGCCGTGTGTGTAAGAGGTGTATGGAGAGGAGCCGTGTGTGTACGAGGTGTACAGAGCGGAGCCGTGTGTGTAAGAGGTGTACAGAGCGGAGCCGCGTGTGTAAGAGGTGTACAGAGCGGAGCCGCGTGTGTAAGAGGTGTACAGAGCGGAGCCGCGTGTGTACAAGCTGTGTGGAGCCGTGTGTGTACGAGGTGTACAGAGCAGAGCCGTGTAAGAGGTGTACAGAGGGGAGCCGTGTGTGTACGAGGTGTACAGAGCGGAGCCGTGTGTGTACGAGGTGTACAGAGGGGAGCCGTGTGTGTACGAGGTGTACAGAGGGGAGCCGTGTGTGTACGAGGTGTACAGAGGGGAGCCGTGTGTGTACGAGGTGTACAGAGGGGAGCCGCGTGTGTACGAGGTGTACAGAGGGGAGCCGCGTGTGTACGAGGTGTACAGAGGGGAGCCGCGTGTGTACGAGGTGTACAGAGGGGAGCCGCGTGTGTACGAGGTGTACAGAGGGGAGCCGCGTGTGTACGAGGTGTACAGAGGGGAGCCGCGTGTGTACGAGGTGTACAGAGGGGAGCCGCGTGTGTACGAGGTGTACAGAGGGGAGCCGCGTGTGTACGAGGTGTACAGAGGGGAGCCGCGTGTGTACGAGGTGTACGGAGGGGAGCCGCGTGTGTACGAGGTGTACGGAGGGGAGCCGCGTGTGTACGAGGTGTACGGAGGGGAGCCGCGTGTGTACGAGGTGTACGGAGGGGAGCCGCGTGTGTACGAGGTGTACGGAGGGGAGCCGCGTGTGTACGAGGTGTACAGAGCGGAGCCGCGTGTGTACGAGGTGTACAGAGGGGAGCCGCGTGTGTACGAGGTGTACAGAGCGGAGCCGCGTGTGTACGAGGTGTACAGAGCGGAGCCGCGTGTGTACGAGGTGTACAGAGCGGAGCCGCGTGTGTACGAGGTGTACAGAGGGGAGCCGCGTGTGTACGAGGTGTACAGAGCGGAGCCGCGTGTGTACGAGGTGTACAGAGCGGAGCCGTGTGTGTACGAGGTGTACAGAGCGGAGCCGTGTGTGTACGAGGTGTACGAAGTGGAGATGTCAGTGTATTTTGGCATGGGGGGGGGAGGCCCATTTGAAAGTTCGCATTGGGGCCCATAACTTTGTTATCACGCCACTGTCCAGGTCCCTTGTCCAATATTGCTTTGCACAATACACATCGGGTCACTAGGAGTCGGACGTCCATTTGCTGCTGACATAGAAGTTACACATTGCCCTCCTCTATAATCCTGTACAGGGTGACAAATCTGTCACAAATAAAGGGGACTCTGCCCCCGCCCTATAACGCATGTGAGAAATAACAGAAATGTTAATTCCTGGCAACAAGCGCCACACACACAGGACAAGGCGGGCCCACCAGTGTGAGGGACAGTCCACTCAGTGTGATATATAAGCACAACCTAGGGAAGAGGATAGAGACACTACACGTCCCCCTGGCACCGGTGACCTCACTACCTCTCTGTGCCGCTAATGCCACACGACCTGGCGCCCAGCTACCGCCAGCAATGAGGGCCCGGGGGGCTGAGAGCAGCCAGGTACAGCATGTATTACCGGGGTAGGGGGCGGGGCCAAGCAGCCTCACATTTACCTCATCTGCGTGCTCTCGGCCTATCATCCCGCCCACCCGGCGGCTGTGACTGTGTGTGTGTCTTTAAGGGCAGAGCCCCGCCCCCAGTCTTCCTGCTGACAAGATGGCGGCGGAGAGCAGAGCGCTGTCCTATACGGTGTACAAGTGGAGCTCGTTCTCATCTTGCTATCTTCCCGAGTGAGTACACGGACTCCGGGCTCAGCGTCCTCCTGGTTGGGGCGCTGCCGTGTGTGCTGGCTGCGTCATATGCCCGGCGGGTGCTGAGTGCAGGGCTTGGCCTCTTGGGCCAGATGTGGATGTGACATGGGAGCTGCATAGTAGTCATGGTGGCAGGGGAGGCAATGGGTCAGGTGCATGGTGCTCCAGGATACAGTGCTGGGCGGTCTGTGCTCCCCCTAGTGTCCAGCACTGCTGATCTGTATGATGTCCGGCATGTGGGTCAGTACATAGACCTCCAGTATACAGTACCAGACTGTGTTCTCTAGTGCCCAGCACTGCTGATCTGTGTGATGTCCGGCATGTGGATCAGTACATAGACCTCCAGTATACAGTACCAGACTGTGTTCTCTAGTGCCCAGCACTGCTGATCTGTGTGATGTCCGGCATGTGGATCAGTACATAGACCTCCAGTATACAGTACCAGACTGTGTTCTCTAGTGCCCAGCACTGCTGATCTGTATGATGTCCGGCATGTGGATCAATACATAGACCTCCAGTATACAGTACCAGACTGTGTTCTCTAGTGCCCAGCACTGCTGATCTGTGTGATGTCCGGCATGTGGATCAGTACATAGACCTCCAGTATACAGTACCAGACTGTGTTCTCTAGTGCCCAGCACTGCTGATCTGTGTGATGTCCGGCATGTGGATCAGTACATAGACCTCCAGTATACAGTACCAGACTGTGTTCTCTAGTGCCCAGCACTGCTGATCTGTATGATGTCCGGCATGTGGATCAGTACATAGACCTCCAGTATACAGTACCAGACTGTGTTCTCTAGTGCCCAGCACTGCTAATCTGTGTGATGTCCGGCAGGTGGATCAGTACATAGACCTCCAGTATACAGTACCAGACTGTGTTCTCTAGTGCCCAGCACTGCTGATCTGTGTGATGTCCGGCAGGTGGATCAGTACATAGACCTCCAGTATACAGTACCAGACTGTGCTCTCTAGTGCCCAGCACTGCTGATCTGTGTGATGTCCGGCAGGTGGATCAGTACATAGACCTCCAGTATACAGTACCAGACTGTGCTCTCTAGTGCCCAGCACTGCTGATCTGTATGATGTCCGGCATGTGGATCAGTACATAGACCTCCAGTATACAGTACCAGACTGTGCTCTCTAGTGCCCAGCACTGCTAATCTGTGTGATGTCCGGCAGGTGGATCAGTACATAGACCTCCAGTATACAGTACCAGACTGTGTTCTCTAGTGCCCAGCACTGCTGATCTGTATGATGTCCGGCATGTGGATCAGTACATAGACCTCCAGTATACAGTACCAGACTGTGCTCTCTAGTGCCCAGCACTGCTGATCTGTGTGATGTCCGGCAGGTGGATCAGTACATAGACCTCCAGTATACAGTACCAGACTGTGCTCTCTAGTGCCCAGCACTGCTGATCTGTATGATGTACGGCATGTGGATCAGTACATAGACCTCCAGTATACAGTACCAGACTGTGCTCTCTAGTGCCCAGCACTGCTAATCTGTGTGATGTCCGGCAGGTGGATCAGTACATAGACCTCCAGTATACAGTACCAGACTGTGCTCTCTAGTGCCCAGCACTGCTGATCTGTATGATGTCCGGCATGTGGATCAGTACATAGACCTCCAGTATACAGTACCAGACTGTGCTCTCTAGTGCCCAGCACTGCTAATCTGTGTGATGTCCGGCAGGTGGATCAGTACATAGACCTCCAGTATACAGTACCAGACTGTGTTCTCTAGTGTCCAGCACTGCTGATCTGTATGATGTCCGGCATGTGGATCAGTACATAGACCTCCAGTATACAGTACCAGACTGTGCTCTCTAGTGTCCAGCACTGCTGATCTGTATGATGTCCGGCATGTGGATCAGTACATAGACCTCCAGTATACAGTACCAGACTGTGCTCTCTAGTGTCCAGCACTGCTGATCTGTGTGATGTCCGGCATGTGGATCAGTACATAGACCTCCAGTATACAGTACCAGACTGTGCTCTCTAGTGTCCAGCACTGCTGATCTGTATGATGTCCGGCATGTGGATCAGTACATAGACCTCCAGTATACAGTACCAGACTGTGCTCTCTAGTGTCCAGCACTGCTGATCTGAGTGATGTCCGGCATGTGGGTCAGTACATAGACCTCCAGTATACAGTACCAGACTGTGCTCTCTAGTGTCCAGCACTGCTGATCTGAGTGATGTCCGGCATGTGGGTCAGTACATAGACCTCCAGTATACAGTACCAGACTGTGTTCTCTAGTGCCCAGCACTGCTGATCTGTGTGATGTCCGGCATGTGGATCAGTACATAGACCTCCAGTATACAGTACCAGACTGTGTTCTCTAGTGCCCAGCACTGCTAATCTGTGTGATGTCCGGCATGTGGATCAGTACATAGACCTCCAGTATACAGTACCAGACTGTGTTCTCTAGTGCCCAGCACTGCTAATCTGTGTGATGTCCGGCAGGTGGATCAGTACATAGACCTCCAGTATACAGTACCAGACTGTGTTCTCTAGTGCCCAGCACTGCTGATCTGTGTGATGTCCGGCAGGTGGATCAGTACATAGACCTCCAGTATACAGTACCAGACTGTGTTCTCTAGTGCCCAGCACTGCTGATCTGTGTGATGTCTGGCATGTGGATCAGTACATAGACCTCCAGTATACAGTACCAGACTGTGTTCTCTAGTGCCCAGCACTGCTGATCTGTGTGATGTCCGGCAGGTGGATCAGTACATAGACCTCCAGTATACAGTACCAGACTGTGCTCTCTAGTGTCCAGCACTGCTGATCTGTGTGATGTCCAGCATGTGGATCAGTACATAGACCTCCAGTATACAGTACCAGACTGTGCTCTCTAGTGTCCAGCACTGCTGATCTGTGTGATGTCCGGCAGGTGGATCAGTACATAGACCTCCAGTATACAGTACCAGACTGTGCTCTCTAGTGTCCAGCACTGCTGATCTGTATGATGTCCGGCATGTGGATCAGTACATAGACCTCCAGTATACAGTACCAGACTGTGCTCTCTAGTGTCCAGCACTGCTGATCTGAGTGATGTCCGGCATGTGGGTCAGTACATAGACCTCCAGTATACAGTACCAGACTGTGCTCTCTAGTGCCCAGCACTGCTGATCTGTGTGATGTCCGGCATGTGGGTCAGTACATAGACCTCCAGTATACAGTACCAGACTGTGCTCTCTAGTGTCCAGCACTGCTGATCTGTGTGAGGTCCGGCATGTGGATCAGTACATAGACCTCCAGTATACAGTACCAGACTGTGCTCTCTAGTGCCCAGCACTGCTGATCTGTATGATGTCCGGCATGTGGATCAGTACATAGACCTCCAGTATACAGTACCAGTCTGTGCTCTCTAGTGTCCAGCACCGCTGATCTGTATGATGTCCGGCAGGTGGATCAGTACATAAACCTCCAGTATACAGTACCAGACTGTGCTCTCTAGTGTCGAGCACTGCTGATCTGTATGATGTCCGGCATGTGGGTCAGTACATAGACCTCCAGTATACAGTACCAGACTGTGCTCTCTAGTGTCCAGCACTGCTGATCTGAGTGATGTCCGGCAGGTGGATCAGTACATGGTGCTCCAGTATACAGTACCAGACTGTGCTCTCTAGTGTCCAGCACTGCTGATCTGAGTGATGTCCGGCATGTGGATCAGTACATAGACCTCCAGTATACAGTACCAGACTGTGCTCTGTAGTGTCCAGCACTGCTGATCTGAGTGATGTCCGGCATGTGGATCAGTACATAGACCTCCAGTATACAGTACCAGACTGTGCTCTCTAGTGCCCAGCATTGCTGATCTGTGTGATGTCCGGCATGTGGATCAGTACATAGACCTCCAGTATACAGTACCAGACTGTGCTCTCTAGTGCCCAGCATTGCTGATCTGTGTGATGTCCGGCATGTGGATCAGTACATAGACCTCCAGTATATAGTACCAGACTGTGTTCTCTAGTGTCCAGCACTGCTGATCTGAGTGATGTCCGGCAGGTGGATCAGTACATAGACCTCCAGTATACAGTACCAGACTGTGCTCTCTAGTGCCCAGCATTGCTGATCTGTGTGATGTCCGGCATGTGGATCAGTACATAGACCTCCAGTATATAGTACCAGACTGTGTTCTCTAGTGCCCAGCACTGCTGATCTGAGTGATGTCCGGCAGGTGGATCAGTACATAGACCTCCAGTATACAGTACCAGACTGTGCTCTCTAGTGTCCAGCACTGCTGATCTGTATGATGTCCAGCAGGTGGATCAGTACATAGACCTCCAGTATACAGTGCCAGACTGTGCTCTCTAGTGCCCAGCACTGCTAATCTGAGTGATGTCCGGCAGGTGGATCAGTACATAGACCTCCAGTATACAGTACCAGACTGTGCTCTCTAGTGTCCAGTACTGCTGATCTGAGTGATGTCCGGCAGGTGGATCAGTACATAGACCTCCAGTATACAGTACCAGACTGTGCTCTCTAGTGTCCAGCACTGCTGATCTGTGTGATGTCCGGCACGTGGATCAGTACATAGACCTCCAGTATACAGTACCAGACTGTCCTCTCCAGTGTCCAGCACTGCTGATCTGAGTGATGTCTGGCACGTGGATCAGTACATAGACCTCCAGTATACAGTACCAGACTGTGCTCTCTAGTGTCCAGCACTTCTGATCTGAGTGATGTCCGGCATGTGGATCAGTACATAGACCTCCAGTATACAGTACCAGACTGTGCTCTCTAGTGTCCAGCACTGCTGATCTGTGTGATGTCCGGCATGTGGGTCAGTACATAGACCTCCAGTATACAGTGCCAGACTGTGCTCTCTAGTGCCCAGCACTGCTGATCTGTATGATGTCCGGCATGTGGATCAGTACATAGACCTCCAGTATACAGTACCAGTCTGTGCTCTCTAGTGTCCAGCACCGCTGATCTGTATGATGTCCGTCAGGTGGATCAGTACATAGACCTCCAGTATACAGTACCAGACTGTGCTCTCTAGTGTCGAGCACTGCTGATCTGTATGATGTCCGGCATGTGGGTCAGTACATAGACCTCCAGTATACAGTACCAGACTGTGCTCTCTAGTGTCCAGCACTGCTGATCTGAGTGATGTCCGGCATGTGGGTCAGTACATAGACCTCCAGTATACAGTACCAGACTGTGCTCTCTAGTGTCCAGCACTGCTGATCTGAGTGATGTCCGGCATGTGGATCAGTACATAGACCTCCAGTATACAGTACCAGACTGTGCTCTGTAGTGTCCAGCACTGCTGATCTGTGTGATGTCCGGCATGTGGATCAGTACATAGACCTCCAGTATATAGTACCAGACTGTGTTCTCTAGTGTCCAGCACTGCTGATCTGAGTGATGTCCGGCATGTGGGTCAGTACATAGACCTCCAGTATACAGTACCAGACTGTCCTCTCTAGTGCCCAGCACTGCTCATCTGTGTGATGTCCGGCATGTGGATCAGTACATGGACCTCCAGTATACAGTGCCAGACTGTGCCCTCTAGTGCCCAGCACTGCTAATCTGTGTGATGTCCGGCATGTGGATCAGTACATAGACCTCCAGTATACAGTACCAGACTGTGCTCTCTAGTGTCCAGCACTGCTTCTCTGTGTGATGTCCGGCAGGTGGGTCAGTACATAGACCTCCAGTATACAGTACCAGACTGTGCTCTCTAGTGTCCAGCACTGCTGATCTGTGTGATGTCCGGCAGGTGGATCAGTACATAGACCTCCAGTATACAGTACCAGACTGTGTTCTCTAGTGTCCAGCACTGCTGCTCTGTGTGATGTCCGGCAGGTGGATCAGTACATAGACCTCCAGTATACAGTACCAGACTGTGTTCTCTAGTGCCCAGCACTGCTGATCTGTATGATGTCCGGCATGTGGGATCAGTACATAGACCTCCAGTATATAGTACCAGACTGTGCTCTCTAGTGCCCAGCACTGCTGATCTGTGTGATGTCCGGCATGTGGGTCAGTACATAGACCTCCAGTATACAGTGCCAGACTGTGCTCTCTAGTGTCCAGCACTGCTGATCTGTATGATGTCTGGCATGTGGATCAGTATATAGACCTCCAGTATACAGTACCAGACTGTGCTCTCTAGTGTCCAGCACTGCTGATCTGTGTGATGTCCGGCATGTGGGTCAGTACATAGACCTCCAGTATACAGTGCCAGACTGTGCTCTCTAGTGCCCAGCACTGCTGATCTGTATGATGTCTGGCATGTGGATCAGTATATAGACCTCCAGTATACAGTACCAGACTGTGCTCTCTAGTGTCCAGCACTGCTGATCTGTGTGAGGTCCGGCATGTGGGATCAGTACATACACCTCCAGTATACAGTACCAGACTGCTCTCTAGTGTCCAGCACTGCTGATCTGAGTGATGTCCGGCAGGTGGATCAGTACATAGACCTCCAGTATACAGTACCAGACTGTGCTCTCTAGTGCCCAGCACTGCTGATCTGAGTGATGTCCGGCATGTGGATAAGTACATAGACCTCCAGTATACAGTACCAGACTGTGCTCTCTAGTGTTCAGCACTGCTGATCTGTGTGATGTCCGGCAGGTGGATCAGTACATAGACCTCCAGTATACAGTACCAGACTGTGCTCTCTAGTGCCCAGCACTGCTGATCTGTGTGATGTCCGGCATGTGGGTCAGTACATAGACCTCCAGTATACAGTGCCAGACTGTGCTCTCTAGTGCCCAGCACTGCTGATCTGTATGATGTCTGGCATGTGGATCAGTATATAGACCTCCAGTATACAGTACCAGACTGTGCTCTCTAGTGTCCAGCACTGCTGATCTGTGTGAGGTCCGGCATGTGGGATCAGTACATACACCTCCAGTATACAGTACCAGACTGCTCTCTAGTGTCCAGCACTGCTGATCTGAGTGATGTCCGGCAGGTGGATCAGTACATAGACCTCCAGTATACAGTACCAGACTGTGCTCTCTAGTGCCCAGCACTGCTGATCTGAGTGATGTCCGGCATGTGGATAAGTACATAGACCTCCAGTATACAGTACCAGACTGTGCTCTCTAGTGTTCAGCACTGCTGATCTGTGTGATGTCCGGCAGGTGGATCAGTACATAGACCTCCAGTATACAGTACCAGACTGTGCTCTCTAGTGTCCAGCACTGCTGATATGTGTGATGTCCGGCATGTGGGTCAGTACATAGACCTCCAGTATATAGTACCAGACTGTGCTCTCTAGTGCCCAGCACTGCTGATCTGTATGATGTCCGGCATGTGGATCAGTACATAGACCTCCAGTATACAGTACCAGACTGTGCTCTCTAGTGCCCAGCACTGCTAATCTGTGTGATGTCTGGCAGGTGGATCAGTACATAGACCTCCAGTATACAGTACCAGACTGTGCTCTCTAGTGTCCAGCACTGCTGATCTGTATGATGTCCGGCATGTGGATCAGTACATAGACCTCCAGTATACAGTACCAGACTGTGCTCTCTAGTGTCCAGCACTGCTGATCTGTGTGATGTCCGGCAGGTGGATCAGTACATAGACCTCCAGTATACAGTACCAGACTGTGCTCTCTAGTGTCCAGCACTGCTGATCTGTATGATGTCCGGCATGTGGATCAGTACATAGACCTCCAGTATACAGTACCAGACTGTGCTCTCTAGTGTCCAGCACTGCTGATCTGAGTGATGTCCGGCATGTGGGTCAGTACATAGACCTCCAGTATACAGTACCAGACTGTGCTCTCTAGTGCCCAGCACTGCTGATCTGTGTGATGTCCGGCATGTGGGTCAGTACATAGACCTCCAGTATACAGTACCAGACTGTGCTCTCTAGTGTCCAGCACTGCTGATCTGTGTGAGGTCCGGCATGTGGATCAGTACATAGACCTCCAGTATACAGTACCAGACTGTGCTCTCTAGTGTCCAGCACTGCTGATCTGTATGATGTCCGGCATGTGGATCAGTACATAGACCTCCAGTATACAGTACCAGACTGTGCTCTCTAGTGTCCAGCACTGCTGATCTGTGTGATGTCCGGCAGGTGGATCAGTACATAGACCTCCAGTATACAGTACCAGTCTGTGCTCTCTAGTGTCCAGCACCGCTGATCTGTATGATGTCCGGCAGGTGGATCAGTACATAGACCTCCAGTATACAGTACCAGACTGTGCTCTCTAGTGTCGAGCACTGCTGATCTGTATGATGTCCAGCATGTGGGTCAGTACATAGACCTCCAGTATACAGTACCAGACTGTGCTCTCTAGTGTCCAGCACTGCTGATCTGAGTGATGTCCGGCATGTGGGTCAGTACATAGACCTCCAGTATACAGTACCAGACTGTGCTCTCTAGTGTCCAGCACTGCTGATCTGTGTGAGGTCCGGCATGTGGATCAGTACATAGACCTCCAGTATACAGTACCAGACTGTGCTCTCTAGTGTCCAGCACTGCTGATCTGTATGATGTCCGGCATGTGGATCAGTACATAGACCTCCAGTATACAGTACCAGACTGTGCTCTCTAGTGTCCAGCACTGCTGATCTGTGTGATGTCCGGCAGGTGGATCAGTACATAGACCTCCAGTATACAGTACCAGTCTGTGCTCTCTAGTGTCCAGCACCGCTGATCTGTATGATGTCCGGCAGGTGGATCAGTACATAGACCTCCAGTATACAGTACCAGACTGTGCTCTCTAGTGTCGAGCACTGCTGATCTGTATGATGTCCAGCATGTGGGTCAGTACATAGACCTCCAGTATACAGTACCAGACTGTCCTCTCTAGTGTCCAGCACTGCTGATCTGAGTGATGTCCGGCATGTGGATCAGTACATAGACCTCCAGTATACAGTACCAGACTGTGCTCTGTAGTGTCCAGCACTGCTGATCTGAGTGATGTCCGGCATGTGGATCAGTACATAGACCTCCAGTATACAGTACCAGACTGTGCTCTCTAGTGCCCAGCATTGCTGATCTGTGTGATGTCCGGCATGTGGATCAGTACATAGACCTCCAGTATACAGTACCAGACTGTGCTCTGTAGTGTCCAGCACTGCTGATCTGAGTGATGTCCGGCATGTGGATCAGTATATAGACCTCCAGTATACAGTACCAGACTGTGTTCTCTAGTGTCCAGCACTGCTGAGCTGAGTGATGTCCGGCAGGTGGATCAGTACATAGACCTCCAGTATACAGTACCAGACTGTGCTCTCTAGTGCCCAGCACTGCTGATCTGTGTGATGTCCGGCATGTGGATCAGTACATAGACCTCCAGTATACAGTACCAGACTGTGCTCTCTAGTGTCCAGCACTGCTGATCTGAGTGATATCCGGCATGTGGGTCAGTACATAGACCTCCAGTATACAGTACCAGACTGTGCTCTCTAGTGTCCAGCACTGCTTATCTGTATGATGTCCAGCAGGTGGATCAGTACATAGACCTCCAGTATAGAGTGCCAGACTGTGCTCTCTAGTTCCCAGCACTGCTGATCTGTGTGATGTCCGGCACGTGGATCAGTACATAGACCTCCAGTATACAGTACCAGACTGTCCTCTCCAGTGTCCAGCACTGCTGATCTGAGTGATGTCTGGCACGTGGATCAGTACATAGACCTCCAGTATACAGTACCAGACTGTGCTCTCTAGTGTCCAGCACTTCTGATCTGAGTGATGTCCGGCATGTGGATCAGTACATAGACCTCCAGTATACAGTACCAGACTGTGCTCTCTAGTGTCCAGCACTGCTGATCTGTGTGATGTCCGGCATGTGGGTCAGTACATAGACCTCCAGTATACAGTACCAGACTGTCCTGTCTAGTGCCCAGCACTGCTCATCTGTGTGATGTCCGGCATGTGGATCAGTACATGGACCTCCAGTATACAGTACCAGACTGTGCTCTCTAGTGTCCAGCACTGCTGATCTGTGTGATGTCCGGCATGTGGGTCAGTACATAGACCTCCAGTATACAGTACCAGACTGTCCTCTCTGGTGCCCAGCACTGCTCATCTGTGTGATGTCCGGCATGTGGATCAGTACATGGACCTCCAGTATACAGTGCCAGACTGTGCTCTCTAGTACCCAGCACTGCTAATCTGTGTCATGTCCGGCATGTGGATCAGTACATAGACCTCCAGTATACAGTACCAGACTGTCCTCTCCAGTGTCCAGCACTGCTGATCTGAGTGATGTCTGGCATGTGGATCAGTACATAGACCTCCAGTATACAGTGCCAGACTGTCCTCTCCAGTGTCCAGCACTGCTGATCTGAGTGATGTCTGGCATGTGGATCAGTACATAGATTTCCAGTATGCAGTACCAGACTGTGCTCTCTAGTGCCCAGCACTGCTGATCTGTGTCATGTCCGGCATGTGGATCAGTACATAGACCTCCAGTATGCAGTACCAGACTGTGCTCTCTCGTGCCCAGCACTGCTGATCTGTGTGATGTCCGGCATGTGGATCAGTACATAGACCTCCAGTATACAGTACCAGACTGTGCTCTCTAGTGCCCAGCACTTCTGATCTGTGTGATGTCCGTCATGTGGGATCAGTACATGGTGCTCCAGTATACAGTACCAGACTGTGCTCTCTAGTGTCCAGCACTGCTGATCTGTATGATGTCCGGCATGTGGATCAGTACATAGACCTCCAGTATACAGTACCAGACTGTGCTCTCTAGTGCCCAGCACTGCTAATCTGTGTGATGTCTGGCATGTGGATCAGTACATAGACCTCCAGTATACAGTGCCAGACTGTGCTCTCTAGTGCCCAGCACTGCTAATCTGAGTGATGTCCGGCAGGTGGATCAGTACATAGACCTCCAGTATATAGTACCAGACTGTGCTCTCTAGTGTCCAACACTGCTGATCTGTGTGATGTCTGGCATGTGGATCAGTACATAGACCTCCAGTATACAGTACCAGACTGTGCTCTCTAGTGCCCAGCACTTCTGATCTGTGTGATGTCCATCATGTGGGATCAGTACATGGTGCTCCAGTATACAGTACCAGACTGTGCTCTCTAGTGTCTAGCACTGCTGATCTGTGTGATGTCTGGCATGTGGATCAGTACATAGACCTCCACTATACAGTACCAGACTGTGCTCTCTAGTGCCCAGCACTGCTAATCTGTGTGATGTCTGGCATGTGGATCAGTACATAGACCTCCAGTATACAGTATCAGACTGTGCTCTCTAGTGCCCAGCACTGCTGATCTGTATGATGTCCGGCATGTGGATCAGTACATAGACCTCCAGTATACAGTGCCAGTCTGTGCTCTCTAGTGCCCAGCACTGCTGATCTGAGTGATGTCCGGCAGGTGGATCAGTACATAGACCTCCAGTATATAGTACCAGACTGTGTTCTCTAGTGTCCAGCACTGCTGATCTGAGTGATGTCCAGCATGTGGATCAGTACATAGACCTCCAGTATACAGTACCAGACTGTGCTCTGTAGTGTCCAGCACTGCTGATCTCTATGATGTCTGGCATGTGGATCAGTATATAGACCTCCAGTATACAGTACCAGACTGTGCTCTCTAGTGTCCAGCACTGCTGATCTGTGTGATGTCTGGCATGTGGATCAGTACATAGACCTCCAGTATACAGTGCCAGACTGTCCTCTCCAGTGTCCAGCACTACTGATCTGAGTGATGTCTGGCATGTGGATCAGTACATAGACCTCCAGTATGCAGTACCAGACTGTGCTCTCTAGTGCCCAGCACTGCTGATCTGTGTCATGTCCGGCATGTGGATCAGTACATAGACCTCCAGTATGCAGTACCAGACTGTGCTCTCTAGTGTCCAGCACTGCTGATCTGTATGATGTCCAGCAGGTGGATCAGTACATAGACCTCCAGTATACAGTGCCAGACTGTGCTTTCTAGTGTCCAGCACTGCTAATCTGAGTGATGTCTGGCATGTGGATCAGTACATAGACCTCCAGTATACAGTGCCAGACTGTGCTCTCTAGTGCCCAGCACTGCTAATCTGAGTGATGTCCGGCAGGTGGATCAGTACATAGACCTCAGTATACAGAACCAGACTGGGCTCTCTAGTGTCCAGCACTGCTGATCTGAGTGATGTCTGGTACGTGGATCAGTACATAGACCTCAGTATACAGAACCAGACTGGGCTCTCTAGTGTCCAACACTGCTGATCTGTGTGATGTCCGTCATGTGGGATCAGTACATGGTGCTCCAGTATACAGTACCAGTCTGTGCTCTCTAGTGTCCAGCACTGCTGATCTGTGTGAGGTCCGGCATGTGGATCAGTACATAGACCTCCAGTATACAGTACCAGACTGTGCTCTCTAGTGTCCAGCACTGCTGATCTGTATGATGTCCGGCATGTGGATCAGTACATAGACCTCCAGTATATAGTACCAGACTGTGTTCTCTAGTGTCCAGCACTGCTGATCTGAGTGATGTCCAGCATGTGGATCAGTACATAGACCTCCAGTATACAGTACCAGACTGTGCTCTGTAGTGTCCAGCACTGCTGATCTGTATGATGTCTGGCATGTGGATCAGTATATAGACCTCCAGTATACAGTACCAGACTGTGCTCTCTAGTGTCCAGCACTGCTGATCTGTGTGATGTCTAGCATGTGGATCAGTACATAGACCTCCAGTATATAGTACCAGACTGTGCTCTCTAGTGTCCAGCACTGCTGATCTGTGTGATGTCCGGCATGTGGATCAGTACATAGACCTCCACTATACAGTACCAGACTGTGCTCTCTAGTGCCCAGTACTGCTGATCTGGGCGATGTCCGGCATGTGCATCAGTACATGGTGCTCCAGTATACAGTACCAGACTGTCCTCTCTAGTGTCCAGCACTGCTGATCTGTGTGATGTCTAGCATGTGGATCAGTACATAGCCCGCCAGTATATAGTACCAGACTGTGCTCTCCAGTGCCCAGCATTGCTGATCTGAGTGATGTCCGGCATGTGGATCAGGACATAGATCTCCAGTATACAGTACCAGACTGTGCTCTCTAATGCCCAGTACTGCTGATCTGAGCGATGTCCGGCATGTGGGATCAGTACATGGTGCTCCAGTATACAGTGCCAGACTGTGCTCTCTACTGCCCAAGCATTGCTGATCTGTTCGAGGTCCAGCATGTAGATCAGTAATTGGACCTCTAGTATACAATGCCGGTCTGTTCTCCTGGTAGTGCCCAGCACCAGGGCTGTGGAGTCGGTAAGCCAAACCTGCGACTCCGACTCCCACACATATTACTTTTATTTAAGTGAATAATTTATTGTAGTACAATGTCAACATCAGACATTTAATCACTTTTATGATACAACAATCAAGATATTTAGATAGAGCATAATATATATTTATTGGAATACAACTTTAGAACACAAGAAACATTAATAAATTGTGAATATGTAATACACTATGTAATATTGATTACATATACTGTGTGTGTGTGTGTGTGTGTGTGTGTGTGTGTGTATGTATATATATATATATATATATATATATATATATATATATATATATATACTATGTAATAAACTACAGTATGTAAGTGGCAAAAAACAGTTTTCAACAGAAACATACTAAATAACATTTGTGCAGTTTATGAATTTGTTCTCAGAAATAGAATTGCCTCCATCAGATCCTACTTCATAGATGACCTCAAATCTGACGTAGTAATTTTAAGGCCAGAGAACAACCTCTCTACACTAACTTTGGTTGGAGGCAAAGCCGTAACCACATGGGCAACATCTCTAACAATTTTCGGGTATAAAGGAATTGCCTCATGCACAGTCAGTTTTGATGAACGGTTGAATTTTGCTATAAGAGACTGAGTGAAATCTTTTTCCTTGCGGCAACGCTTTGCCTGCTCCATGTCATCCAAATACTTGTCAGTCAAACTCCTCATCTGATAAGGATGAAGATATGGCAGCAGTAGCACTGTCAAGACCCAAGTCCTCTTGCGCCTGGCAGTCCTCCTGTAGGCCACTCATCCTAACTGCTACCTCAGTCAGAGCTTCTTTTCCTTTAGTAAGCTGTTGATCATCAAGCAGAATACGATGACTTGGGTCCACATAAACAGCTGCCAGAAAATTTTTTATTTTCCAATAGCTGTGTCTCTCTCTGTTTCATTGATGCAGAAATGCCATCTGCGATTAAACCTCCTCTTTGGGACAAGCAAAATAGCAAGTTCTTCCACTCCCTTATGAAAATGCCAGGAGTTAAATCCTCAGCTTGTAATTTTTTAGTCATGGTAAATGAGTGATTAAGCAATTCCTTCAATTCAGCCACCTGTGTCCATTGACCTTCATTTAGGGTTACCTGAGGGTTTGCCATATCTATAAGAAACGGTTTTAGTTCAAGCAATCGCTCAATCATTAAATAAGTGCTGCCCTACCGAGTGGCTTGATCGACAATTGCCCCTTTCCCAGCACGTCTATTATAGATTAAATCAATTTTAGGGGTTCTGGCGGCAATAACCAATTTCCTCACTTTTCCAATCAGATTTCCAGCATGTCCATCTTGCAGACTATCTCTTATTGCCAGCTGCAGCGTGTGCACAACACAGCGCATGTGATGGATATGAAAGTGATTTGAAGCATCTTCAACAAGATCTATTTCTACAGTATAATTTTGCTGTTATTCTGTTGTAATATCTGTTTGTTCTTCAGTTACATGAACAGCACTGTGGCCTTCCATATCAAACATACTGAATCCTAAATTTTCTTCTAGCTGTTGTTCATTACTCTCATTCATCAGTTTAATTGTACTTATCATGTTTAAAGCATTGTCCGTTACAATAGCAAGAACCTGTTCTTGTGTGAATGTAGCCTTAGATCAGGAATAGAACACCCATTTATAGGACATTTCATAACTTTCCCAAATTCCTATGAAGAATTATTCAGCACATTGTGCATTGAACTATTGTACCCAATTTATTATATATTTTAGGAGTCGGTCCATTTTATACCGACTCTGACTCGACCAAAATGAGCTCCGACTCCACGACTCCGACTCCACAGCCCTGCCCAGCACTACTGATCTGTTTTATGTCTGGCATGTGGATCAGTACATGGTGCTCCAGTATACAGTTGCCGGTCTGTGCTCTCTCTAGTGCTCAGCACTGCTTATCTGTGTGGGGTCCGGCATGTGAATCAGTACATGGTGCTCCCGTATACAGTGCTGGTCTGTGCTCTCTCTAGTGCTCAGCACTGCTGATCTGTGTGGGGTCCGGCATGTGAATCAGTACATGGTGCTCCCGTATACAGTGCTGGTCTGTGCTCTCTCTAGTACTCAGCACTGCTGATCTGTGTGGGGTCCGGCATGTGAATCAGTACATGGTACTCCCATATACAGTGCTGGTCTGTGCTCTCTAGTGCTCAGCACTGCTGATCTGTGTGGGGTCCGGCATGTGAATCAGTACATGGTGCTCCCGTATACAGTGCTGGTCTCTTCTCTCTCTAGTGCTCAGCACTGCTGATCTGTGTGGGGTCCGGCATGTGAATCAGTACATGGTGCTCCCGTATACAGTGCTGGTCTGTGCGCTCTCTAGTGCTCAGCACTGCTGATCTGTGTGGGGTCCAGTATGTGAATCAGTACATGGTGCTCCCATATACAGTGCCGGTCTGTGTTCTCTCTAGTGCTCAGCACTGCTGATCTGTGTGGGGTCCGGCATGTGAATCAGTACATGGTGCTCCCGTATACAGTGCTGGTCTGTTCTCTCTCTAGTGCTCAGCACTGCTTATCTGTGTGGGGTCCGGCATGTGAATCAGTACATGGTGCTCCCGTATACAGTGCTGGTCTCTTCTCTCTCTAGTGCTCAGCACTGCTGATCTGTGTGGGGTCCGGCATGTGAATCAGTACATGGTGCTCCCGTATACAGTGCTGGTCTGTGCGCTCTCTAGTGCTCAGCACTGCTGATCTGTGTGGGGTCCAGCATGTGAATCAGTACATGGTGCTCCCATATACAGTGCCGGACTGTGTTCTCTCTAGTGCTCAGCACTGCTGATCTGTGTGGGGTCCTGGTCTGTGCTCCCTCTACTGCCCAGCACTGCTTATCTGTGTGTGAGATCAGGAATTTGGATTTGGGTACATGGGGTTTCAGTATATAGCTGATCTGTACAAGTTTGGGGAGGTTGTGGGTAAGGTACTTGGGTCTGTTATATGGTGCTGGTTTGTGCTCAATCTGTAGTGCTTCTTTTTCTGCTGGTCCAGTCTCCAAAAAAGGCCCATTTATATGCTGGTGTTTTGTGGTTGGTATTACCCATTGTTGGTGGTGGCACTGGCACACCCCGGGGCTATTATGCTCCTCTGTTCTGTGTCTTGTGATCGGGTTCTCTCCACTTTAGGCTATGTTCACACGTTGCCTTTTTGCAGGGGTTTTTATGCACCTTTTCAGCTGCATTTCACAGTACCAGCAAAGTCTGAAATTTCATACACGCCTTGTTTTGTTTCCTGACTTTTGTCAAAGAGATACGTTTTTGCAAAATACAGCATATCCCTTCTTTCACCTTTTTTACACCAAGCAAAAGCATTAGGACAAAACGTGGCAAAAGCGCAGGTAATCGGGCTTTGCACTGTTTTTGGTGCCAAATCCTGAATTCAAATCAGGTTATATTTTTATGCACCAAACTTTATCAGCATGCAGAAGAGACAAATGTACCCTGGCATAATCTCAGTAACCAAAAAAAAAAACGCACTAAATGCCGCAAAAAACCCCGAACACTTAACAAAATCTGTATTTCGCAGGGCTGTGGAGTTGGAGCTCATGTTGGTGGAGTCGGTATAAAATGGTCCGACTCCTAAAATATATAATAAATTGGGTACAGTAGTTCAATGAAGAATGTGCTGAATATTTTTTCATAGGAATTTGGGAAAGTTATGAAATGTCCTATAAATGGCTGTTCTATTCCTGATCTAAGGCTACATTCACACACAGCGTTTTTGCTGCGTTTTTTGAGGATACGTTTTTCAGCTGCAAAAGCAGATCAGTTTTTAAAAAACTGCATCACCTCAAAGGTTTTTGAGCTCATAGATAATGTTTTCAATAGCAAAAGCAGTTGGAATAAATAGACTGCATTCACCACATCTTAAGGTGCAGGCTTTATTTTCAAGTGTAGGGGTGTGCAGTATAAGGTTCTGCAGCAGCTGAGGTGTGCAGTATGAGTTTCTGCCCCCCCCCTAGTTTTGATCCTGGCTAAAACCATTTCTTATAGATATGGCGAACCCTCAGGTAACCCTAAATGAAGGTCAATGGACACAGGTGGCTGAATTGAAGGAATTGCTTAATCACCTATTTACCGTGACTAAAAAATTACAAGCTGAGGATTTAACTCCTGGCATTTTCATAGGGGAGTGGAAGAACTTGCTGTTTTGCCTGTCCCAAAGAGGAGGTTTAATCGCAGATGGCATTTCTGCATCAATGAAACGGAGAGAGACACAGCTATTGGAAAATTAAAATTTTTCTGGCAGCTGTTTGTGGACCCAAGTCATCGTATGCTGCTTGATGATCAACAGCTTATAAGAAGCTCTGACTGAGGTAGCAGTTAGGATGAGTGGCCTACAGGAGGACTGCCAAGCGCAAGAGGACTTGGGTCCTGACAGTGCTACTGCTGCCATATCTTCATCCTTATCAGATGAGGAGTTTGACTGACAAGTATTTGGATGATATGGAGCAGGCAAAGCGTTGCCGCAAGGAAAAAGATTTCACTCCGTCTCCTATAGCAAGCAGATTGAACATATTTCAGCAAAATGTTTCACTTGCTCTCAAAGAAAAAGAAAAATTCAACCGTTCATCAAAACTGACTGTGCATGAGGCAATTCCTTTATACTTGGAAATTGTTAGAGATATTGCCCATGTGGTTACGGCTTTGCCTCCAACCCAAGTTACTGTAGAGAGGTTGTTCTCTGGCCTTAAAATTATTAGGTCAGATTTGAGGTCATCTATGAAGGAGGATCTGATGGAGGCAATTCTATTTCTTAGGACAAATTCATAGACTGCACAAATGTTATTTAGTATGTTTTTGTTAAAAACTGTTTTTTGCCACTTGCATATTTTATTACAGATATATATATATATATATATATATATATTCGATATTACATAGTGCATTACATATTTACAATTCATTAGAGTTTTTTGTGTTCTAAAGTTGTATTCCAATAAATAGATATTAAGTTCTATCTAAATATCTTGATTATTGTATCATAAAAATGATTAAATGTCTGATGTTCACATTGTACTACAATAAATTTTTCACTTAAATATAAGCAATATATGTTGGAGTCGGTGGAAGGGAAATTGAGGAGTCGCTGGTTTGGCTTACCAACTCCACAGCCCTGATATCTAGTTTTGTGGCATATGGTGTTGAACCAATATTTCAATTTATTATTTCAAGCTTTAATTTTTACAATTCTGTTTATTTGCAGATTGTCTGCAAGATGTTTAGCTCTCATCCTCCTTCAGTCGCTCTTCTGGGATGTGTGAACCAAACGATTAGGTTACATTCTCACGTACCAGAATTTGAACTTTAAAAATCCACTTCACCATAAACACTGCAGCGACGCCACGTCATAATCTGTACGTTTTACGTGTTTAGAAAAATGTATCAACATAATTGAAATGGTGCATGTCATTTTATGCACAAGTCTTTGTCATCTTTTTGGGTAATTGCAGATGTTGCATCTTTCTGTATATGACACTTGTATGATGGCCGGTTGTTTTCAGAGGCGTCCAGCAAGTTCAGCATTAATTTTATTGTGGTGTGACTCAAACTGGAATTTTACTACCATTTTTATTTTTAGGACTCCCTTTTTTTTTTTTTTTGCCTCTATCTGCATTTTAGCTAGTATATTGGCCACAGGGATCATCTAACATAATGTCACTGATCGCTGGGAGAATCCATGACAACAGCACTGGAATGGTGTTGGAGGGGTCTATAAGGGTATGTTTCCACGGTCAGTATCCGGCAGCACTTTGGACGCAGCGCTGCCGGATTTTGAACACCGGTGATTCCGCATGTGTGCATTGAACCGTGCGGAATCACCGCATCCTATACATTGTATGAGTGACTTTATCTTGCATAGACTGAGCGTCTCCGCAAGATAAATAGACATGCTGTGGTCTGGAAAGAAGCACCACATGTCCGGTTTTGCAGGGAAACCGGAGGCGGCCGTGCACGCATAGTGGACATGGGATTTTTTTTTGAATCAGATCTTTTTTATTTAACATTCAGGAATCAATACAGAAAGAATATGACATCTTATATAGCTAGTAAAAATTACATTGAGAGCAGATATTATCTAAAGGGTAAAACTCGTCCTGTGTAAGAATAAATAAAAAGAAGAAAATCTCAAAACACAGATATTTGCATAAAATTGAGCCTATAAACAAAAATCAAAATTATACATCAGTGCCTCATTTCAGTGGGAAAACCATCCCCGCCAGCCGCGCCACTCCGCATCATATTTCGCGCCCCCCCCCCGCGGATATCAGGTCCAATCCACCCCAGCCCCCTCCCACCACGCCACTCAAAATCTACTTCGCCACAAAGGGCACTAGACTTTATTTTCACCCCCCAAGCATCCCCTCACCGCAAGCACAACAGCAACTGGTCCAACATCGCATCCCGTACCAGTGCGCCCGAGGGGAGACCCGGTGACTCCATCCATGGCTGCCAAATTTTGTAAAACTTTCTTATTGCATTTCTTTTTAAATAAGCCCCCCTTTCCAATCTGATGACATTATTTAGTTTATTTTTAAGCTCTGACAATGTTGGGACATGGGATTTCATGAAATCCCCTCCACTATGCTGTAACATCTGGACGCTGCAGCTGTACGCAGCATCCAACCATTAGCGTTTACTGACTGTGGAACATACCCTTAGTGTTTATTATTTTACTTGGTGAAACCTAATTAAAAAGTGTTAATCTGAGTAGTGGACAGCCCCTTTAAGTGGTCTGCACCCCTATCAACTGATAAGATATAAAGGTGTTGATGGATATATGTCTGAGACCTGCATGACGATCATTGCGGTTTTGGAGCAGGTTCATCTTATTGACAAATTACTTTTAAAACAAATTTGGCAAGACTGACTGTAGAGTTGTGCCAACGTCTCAAATACTGAAAAGTAGATATCGGTGTCCATTTGCCCTTGGTTCTAGGCCTGAGCCTGTAGAATGTTTTATCCTTGGGTAGATGGATGAACTTTAATGCAGTATTCCTGTAATGGCTTTTATTTGTAAGCTGCTTTGTTTGAAGTAATACAGAAAATCTTCATCCTTTTGAAATGACCGGTAGCATACAGCATTTTGAGGCTGGATACGCTTCAGCAAAACTGGCAGTAACCCAGACTTGACCTTGTCTGAAAGACCAAGAGTTATATAAACTGCTTTACCTTTATAAGTAAATAGGTTTTGCAAACAAAATCGGTTCCAAAGTTTGTGGTAATAGAAAAAGTTAAGTTCCAAAGTTTGCTTGCCGGCTGTGCGTGCTTTTGGCTTTATTTTCCCCTCATCACATTTTGAGAGCGTGATCATAAAGTTATCCTACTGGAAACGACTGGCACGTGGTTCCTTTATGTTGTAGTGATGTTTTGTGCCACTCTAGGGCTATATTTTGTTGGAGCTTCCAGCATGCGAAACTTTGACTTTAACTGATAGTTTATTTTTTTAAGTGCACGTTATAATAAAAAACAATGATGTCCATTTGTTGCTGTTCAAAAACTCCCCGAAAACATAAAATACTTGGATATATGAAGTTTAACATGATGAATACTGAAAAGGCAGCTACATTCCTCCAAGTTTCACAACATTCTAGAGATCTTCTGGTACGATCTACAGAGCTGCAACTGAAATCTTTGTTTGGCTGGTCTTACTAAAGGATTTGTCTAGATGTGATTCAAGTAGAAATTGGTCAAACTTACAAATATCCTAATGGGAGTTGCACCATAACTTAGAAATATGCTTATGAAAGTTACGCTGGTCCTTTGGTCCAGTCAGATACACTTTATTTTCATTCCATCACAGGCACAGAGCTGCCTGCCTGTGACGGTAACATGATGCTGTTAATTAGGTTCAATAACATACCGGTATATGCAGCAATAGGATTACGCCGTCTTAAGGGCCTGTCACACTAAGCGATATCGCTAGCAATATCGCTATAACTTGTGATGTTATAGCGATATTGCTAGCGATATCGCTGTGTGTGATACTTACCTACGACCGGCTCCCCCGCTGGTTATCGCTGATCGCGCGAGAACGTCCTGGACTGTTTCTCGTCGTCAGCTTCCTGCTGGGTTTCCTGTGGAGAGACGAGCGTGGAGCCGGGAGGGAGGACGCAGGATCGCCTCGTCTGACAGGTAAGTAGCGACCCCTGCTATGTCGCTGGTGAGATCTGTCTGTGTGGCAGCTCACTAGCGACCACTTAGCGATGTACCAGCGATCCTGACTGCGTCATATCACTGGTCGGGATCGCTCGTACATCGCTAAGTGTGACAGTACCTTTAGGGGCATCTTTCTACATTTATCTCATTTGCCAAGTGTTTGCTTATTCAGACATCTTATCCAGATCGTTTTGCAATATTACACTGTCACGGTCAGATTTGAGGCTATGTGCACACGTAGTTTTAGGTCCTGCAGATTTTTCCAAGCGGATTTGGAAAAATCCGCAGGTAAATTGTCAGGTCAAAAGACCTGCGGTTTACCTGCAGATTAGCCTGCGGTTTAGCCCTGCGGTTTCACACCTCTACAATGGAGCAGGTGTGAAACTGCTGCGGATTCCGCACAAAGAATTCACATGCTGCGTATTTGAACCCGCAGCAAATACGCGTGGAAAAATCTGCAGCATGTGCACAGCGTTTTTCAGTTTACCATTGAAAACAATGGTACTGTACAACGTAGCTAACTCTGCTGTAGATCCGCAGAGCCTGAAACGCTGCAGATCCGCAGCAGAATCCACAATGTGTGCACATGGCCTTAGTATCCTACATAGCTTTGTGGTGTCAGCAAAGACTGACACTTTACTCTCAATCTCATCCACTAGGTCACTAATAAAGAAAAGTTAAAAAGAATTGGTGCTAGCACAGATCTGTTACTCCACTGCTGGCTATATCCCATTTAGAGAACGTACCATTTGACAGTTTCCTGTCCTTTAGCCAATTCCTTACCCATCTGCTGTAATTTTCCCTAGTCGCTGTTTATTGAGCTTCAGTATAAGGCTGTTATCCGGAACAGTATAAAATCCCTTTACAAAGTCCAGATAAATCACATCAGCTGCATTACCAATATCCAGATTTGCACTTACCACCTCACAGAAATCCAACATGTTAATTAGACATGACTTTTTATTCATTAATTCATGCTGGTTGTCAGTTATTATATTCTCTGCAATATATTTCTGCTGGGCACCTTACAATGCCCTCAAAAACACTACTGACGTCGGGCTTACCGGACGGTAGTTGCCTGGATCCACCTTCTTGCCTTTCTTGAATATATTGGGACCACATCGGCCATCTTCAAATCTTGTGGCACCGCCCGTGTTACAAGAGTCTAAGTCTAGGGTCACACTGCGTTAAAGCAGTCCATTCAGCGCATAGCGTTGACGGACTGCGTTAACACTATACCACTAGCACAGATACTTCATCTGCGCTAGCGGTGACGTAGCCTTGGGCGCTGCAGCCTGCGTCCGAGGCTCCGTCAGAGAATGTCGGCACATCGCTAGCGCATGCCGATTATCATTACCGTTCAAAGGTTTAGGGTCACTTAGAAATTTCCTTCTTTTTGAAAGAAAAGAACAGTTTTTCCCAATGAAGCTAACATTAAATGATTCAGAAATACACTCTATACATTGTTAACGTGGTAAATGACTATTCTAGCTGCAAACATCTGGTTTGTAATGCAATATCTTTCATAGGTGTATAGAGGCCCATTTCCAACAACCATCACTCCAGTGTTCTTATGGTACTTTGTGTTTGCTAACTGTGTAAGAAGGCTAATGGATGGTTAGAATACCCTTGAAAACCCTTGTGCAAGTATTTTAGCACAGCTGAAAACAGTTTGGCTGATTAGAGAAGCTATAAACCTGACCTTCCTTTGAGCTAGTTGAGAATCTGGAGCATTACTTTTTCTGGTTCCATTAACCCCTTTCTGCCATCCGACATACTATCCCGTCCATGGGACCTGGGCCCCTATGCCCATGGACGGGATAGTACGTCGGCGCGATCAGCGGCGCCCACGTGGTGAGCGCCGCTGATCGCGGCTGGGTGTCAGCTGATTATCACAGCTGTCACCCGACACAATGTGTCACGGGCGGTCACGGACCGCCCCCGACACGTTAACCCCTTGCACACCGCGATCAAACATGATCGCGGTGTACCGGGGGTAAAGGGAAGCATCGGCAGGGAGGGGGCTCCCTCCGTGCTTCCCTGAGCCCCCCACGGCAGCACAATGTGCAGCGCTGCTGCGGGGGGCTCCTTTCCTTCAGGCCCCCCGAATCCAAGATGGCGACGGGGGCCTTCGGGGGCCTGCAGGAAGCTGGCTTCCTCAGTGCCTGCAAAGTGCAGGCATGAGGAAGCCTTCTGCAGTGCCTGTGTAAGATCGCTGATCTGTCAGTGATCTGTGATGTGACAGATCAGCGATCTGTCACAGGACAGTGATGTCCCACCTGGGACTATTTGATAAAGTAAAAAAAAAAATAAAAGTGTTAAAATAAATAAAAAAAAAATCGCCAAATAAATTAGAAAAAAAAAAAAAAAAATATTCCCCCAATAAATCCATTTTTTGGAAATTATAAAAAAAACAAACAATAAAAGTACATATATTAGGTATCGCCGCGTCCGTAACGACCCGCCCTATAAAACTGTCCCATTAGTTAACCCCTTAAAAAATAAAAATAAAAAAACGAAGCAAAAAATGATTTATTATCATACCGCCAAACAAAAAGTGTAATAACGCGCGATCAAAAAGACGCATATAAATATCCATGGTACCGCTGAAAACGTCATCTTGTCCCGCAAAAAACGAGCCACCACACAGCATCATCAGCGAAAAAATAAAGTTATAGCTCGCAGAATAAAGCGATGCAAAAATAATTATTTTTTTATATAAAATAGTTTTCATTGCATAAAACCGACAAAAACATAAAAAAAGACCTAAATGAGGTATCGCTGTAACCATACTGACCCGAAGAATAAAACCGCTTTATCAATTTTACCGCACGCGCAATGGTGTAAACGCACCCCCCCAAAAGAAATTCATGAAACGCTGGTTTTTGTTCATTCTGCGTCCCAAAAATAGGAATAAAAAGCGATCAAAAAATGTCACGTGCCCGAAAATGGTACCAATAAAAACGTCAACTCGTCCCGCAAAAAATAAGACCTCACATGACTCGGTGGGTCAAAATACGGAAAAATTATAGCTCTCGATATGTGGTGATGCAAAAACTATTTTTACAATAAAAAGCGTCTTTTAGCGTCTGACAGCCGCCAAACATAAAAACCGCCATAAATAGTAAATCAAACCCCCCGTTATCACCCCCTTAGTTAGGGAAAAATAATAAAATTAAAAAAAAGTATTTATTTCCATTTTCCCGCTAGGGTTAGGGCTAGGGTTAGGGCTCAGATTAAGGTTAGGGGTGTGTTGGGGTTAGGGTTGGAGTTATAATAGGGGGGTTTCCACTGTTTGGGCACATCAGGGGCTCTCCAAATGCAACATGGCGTCTGATCTCAATTCCAGCCAATTCTGAGTTGAAGTCAAATGGTGCTCCTTCCCTTCCAAGCTCTGCCATGCGCCCAAACAGTGTTTTACCCCCACATGTAGGGTATCAGCCTACTCAGGACAAATTGCAAAACAATTCTTGGGGTCCAATTTCTCCTGTTACCCTTAGGAAAATAAAAAATTGGGGGCAAAAATATCATTTTTGTGGAAAAAAAATGATTTTTTTATTTTCATGCCCGGACATTATAAACTTCTGTGAAGCCCTTGGGGGTTCAAAGCGCTCACCACACATCTAGATAAGTTCCTTAGGGGGTCTCGTTTCCAAAATGGGGTCACGTGTGGGGGTTTCCACTGTTTAGGTACATTAGGGGCTCTCCAAAGGCAACATGACACCCGCAGACCATTCCATCAGTCTGCATTCCAAAACGTCACTACTTCCCTTCCGAGCCCTGACGTGTGCCCATACAGTAGTTTTCTCCCACATATCGGGTATCCGCATACTCAGGACAAATTGGACAAGAACTTTTGGGGTTCAATTTCTCCTGGTACCCTTGGGAAAATAAAAAAAAGGTGACTAAAAGATCATGTTTGTGGAAAAAATACGAATTTTTTATTTTCACGCCCGGGCGTTATAAACTTCTGTGAAGCACTGGGGGGGGTCAAAGTGCTCACCACACATCTAGATAAGTTCCTTAGGGGGTCTAGTTTCCAAAATGGTGTCATTTGTGGGGGGTTTCCACTGTTTTGGTACATCAGGGGTTTTCCAAACGCGACATGGTGTCCGATCTCAATTCCAGCCAAAAACGTCAAATGGCGCTGCTTCCCTTCCGAGCTCTGCCATGCGCCCAAATAGTGGTTTACCCCCACATGTGGGGTATCAGCGTACTCAGGACAAATTGCACAATAAGTTTTAGGGTCCTGTTACCCTTGGAAAAATAAGAATTGAGGGTGAAAAGATCATTTTTGTGGAAAAAATATGATTTTTTAATTGTACCGCTGTACGTTATAAACTTGTGTAAAGCCCTTGTGGGTTCAAAGTTCTCACCACATATCTAGATAAGTTCCTTGGGGGGGTCTAGTTTCCAAAATGGGGTCACTTGTAGGGGGTTTCCACTGTTTAGGTACATCAGGGACTCTCCAAACGTGATATGGCGTCCAATCTGAATTCCAGCCAATTTTGCATTGAAAAAGTCAAACGGCGCTCCTTCCATTCTGAGCTCTGCCATGCGCAGAAACAGTCGTTCCCCCCCACATATCAGGTATCTGCGTACTCAGGACAAATTGCACAATAACTTTTGCAGTCCAATTTCTCCTGTTACCCTTGGTAAAATAAAAAAAATTGAACCTGAAGTATTTTTTTTATGAAAAAAAGTTAGATGTTCATTTTTTTTTCAATATTCAAAAAAATTCCTGTGACGCACCTAAAGGGTTAATAAACTTCTTGAATGTGGTTTTGAGCACCTTAAGGGGTGCAGTTTTTAGAATGGTGTCACTTTTGGGTATTTTCTATCATATAGACCCCTCAAAGTGGCTTCAAATGTGATGTGGTCCTAAAAATAAAATGGTATTGTAAAAATGAGAAATCGCTGGTCAACTTTTAACCCTTATAACTTCCTAACAAAAAAAAAATGTTGGTTCCAAAATTGTGCTGATGTAAAGTAAACATGTGGGAAATGTTAGTTATCAAGTTTTTTGTGTGCCGTATCTCTGTGATTTAAGGGCATAAAAATTCAAAGTTGGAAAATTGCGAAATTTTCGCCAAATTTCCGTTTTTCTCACAAATAAACGCAAGTTATTTGAATGAAATTTTACCACTAACATGAAGTACAATATGTCACGAGAAAACAATGTCAGAATCACCGGGATCCATGGAAACGTTCCAGAGTTATGACCTCATAAAGGTACAGTGGTCAGAATTGTAAAAATTGGCCCGGTCATGAACGTGCAAACCACCCTTGGGGGTGAAGGGGTTAAACTCAAAATGACCAGAAAAAAAGAACTTTCATGTGAAACTCGACAGTCTATTCTTGTTCTTAGAAATGAAGGCTATTCCATCTGAGAAACTGCAACGGTGTGTACTATTCCCATTAGAGGAGAGCACAAACAGGCTCTAACCAGAGTAGAAAGAGAAGTGGGAGGCCCCGCTGCACAACTGAGCAGCAAGACAAGTACATTAGAGTTTGTAGTTTGAGAAATTGACACCTCACAGGTCCTCAACTGGCAGCTTCATTATATAGTACATGCAAAACGCCAGTGTAAATGTCTACAGTGAAGAGGCGACTTTGGGATGCTAGCCTTCAGGGCAGAGTGGCAAAGAAAAAGCCATATCCGAGACTGGCTAATAAAAGGAAAAGATTAATATGAGCAGAATAACAGACATTGGACAGAGGAAGATTAATAAAAAGTGTGATGGACAGACAAATCCAAGTTTGAGGTGTTTGGATCACATAGAAGAACATTTGTGAGATGCAGAACAACTGAAAAGATGCTGGAAGAGTGCCTGATGCCATCTGTCAAGCATGGTGGAGGTAATGTGTCATGAACTCATTTTCTGCTCCACCAGTTGAGAATTCCCCTTCTGTTCTCCCTCTGGTGGTGACAGGAGGTAGTGCGGTTGGTTTAAGTGGTAGTGATCTGCCACCTGATGAGGAAGATAACGATTGGATCTCTGGAGTATCAGACTGGATATAAGACAGCCGACGCCCTATCCAGGTGCTGGTGATTCAGTCTGCTTCTCAGGTCCTGGACTTCAGCTCTCTTTCAGTCTTCTCAAGTTGTTTGTTTTTTGCTAATGTTCACACTTGTGCTTGTTGGTCAATTCAGTTTTTTGTGTAATCAGCCTGCCCCTGCTGGGGCTATGCTGAAATTCCACTCCTATTAATCAGTATTTGCCAATCTGCTTTTTGTCCCTTATTAGATTGGCCTCTTTTTTGCTCTCTCAGAATATTTCAGAGTGCTGATATAGGTTTAGAAGTCTAGTGACTTCAGGGTTAATTTTGCTATCAGAAGTGTTGGACAATATTTTTGTAGGTTTTTTTTGGCAGATTGCAGACAGTGTCTTTCCTTTTCTGTCCTTTTTAGTTAGCCGGGCCCCATCGTTTGCTCAGCCTATTTTCCTGCCTTTCTTTGTATTTTCATCTTGTTTCACCATCAATACATGTGGGGGGCTGTCTTTCCTTTGGGGTCTGCTCTGGGGCAGTTAGTTTTCCTCTTTTCCTGCTTTAGGCTTATGTAGTTCTCCGGTTGTGACGAGGCGTCTAGGACCAGCGTAGGAACGCTCCACGACTGCTGCTAGTGTTGCGGTTAAGATCAGGGATCTGCAATCTGCATAGTTACCAACTTCTCTGGTTTTCTGAGACTTAGCTTGTTGTTTTTTTTTCCTCCTCGGTTTCCCATTCATAACATCTGGGGTTGCTGTGGTGCTGGTAAAGTGGGAGATTTGAACAAGGAAGGCTATAACTCTATTTTGCAACGCCATGCCATACCCTGTGGACAGCGCTTGATTGGAGCCAATTTCATCCTACAACAGGACAATGACCCAAAGCACACCTCCAAATTATGCAAGAACTCTTCAGGGAAGAAGCAGACAGCTGGTATTCTTTCTGTAATGTAGTGGCCAGCGCAGTCACCAGATCTCAACCCCATTGAGCTGTTGTGAGAGCAGCTTGACAGTATGGTACGCAAAAAGTGCCCATCAAGCCATACCAACTTGTGGGAGGGGCTTTTGAAAGCATGGGGTGAAATTTCTCCAGATTACCTCAGCAAATTAACTGCTAGAATGCTGTAATTGCTGCAAAGGGAGCATTCTTTGACGAAAGCATAGTTTGAAGGAGAAAATTATTTCAAATCTTTTTTTCAAACCTTGTCAATGTCTAGACTAGAATTTAAATTCATTTGGCAACTCATTTGATTACTAAAAGTATGAGTTTTCATGGAAAACACAAAAGTGTCTGGGTGACCGCAAACTTTTGAACGGTTGTGTAAATTTTTGAGGGATTTATTTTAATATCGCTGGCGATTTGTTTCTCTGTGGATAACTTTGCTAGCTTGATTTCTTTTTTGCATTTCTTAGATGTTTATACTCCTGAAATACAACTTCTGTATTTTCAGCCTTCAAGATTTTGAATGCCCTTTGTTTTAGTCTTATTAATCTTTGTACTGTCTTATTTATCCACAATTAACCCCTTCCCGACCAATGACGCCACATAGGTGTCATGAAAAGCTGTGCCATTCCGACCTGTGACACCTATGTGGCGTCATGAATTAATTGCCCTCCTGCGGGTCATGTGACCGGGGTCACGGAAAGGTCACCTGACCCGCACATACAGGGGGCTTTGTACTTCACCACAGGGGGGTAGCTTAGCCCCCCCGTAGCCATTATCGCTCTGATTGGCTGTTTCACTTTCAACAGCCAATCAGCGATAGTAATATTTCACCAATGATATTTGGTGAAATATTACAATCCAGCCATGGTCGATGCTGCAATAGCATGGGGCATGGCTAGAGACCGTGATCAAAACTATTTAGGCACACCAGGGGTCTCAAAACGCGACATGGCACCATCATTGATTCCAGCCAATTTTGTATCCAAAAAGTCAAACGGTGCTCCCTCCCTTCCGAGCCCCGACATGTATCCAAACAGTGGTTTACCCCAACATATGGGGCATCAGCGTACTCAGGAAAAATTGAACAACAACTTTGGCGGTCTAATTTCTCCTGTTACCCTTGGGAAAATAAAAAATTGGGGGCTAAAAAAATATTTGTGGAAGAAAAATGATTTTTTATTTTCACGGCTTTTCGTTATAAACTTCTGTGAAGCACTTTGGGGTTCAAAGAGCTCACCACGTATCTAGATAAGTTCCTTAGGGGGTCTAGTTTTCAAAATGGTGTCACTTGTGGGTGGATTCCAATGTTTAGGCACATCAGAGGCTCTGCAAGTGTAACATGACACCCGCAGCCCATTCCATCAAGTCGGCGTTTCAAAACGTCACTACTTCCCTTCTGAGCCCCGACGTGTGCCCAAACAGTGGTTCCCCCCCACATATGGGGTACCAGAGTACTCAGGAAAACAGCAAAACAGCCGAGAGGTTTACCCATCCAGGCCTCCAGACAAATACACTATCAGGATGCAGTGGACCCATATAATTAAGATGGCAACACAGGTGCAGGAATACCGATGAAACAACTGCTCACAGCCTACCAATACATTGAGGGGGCGGTTGCCTGGTATATTGATGCACAATAAAAACTTACCAGCGTACTCAGGACAAACTGGACAACAGCTTTTGGGGTCCAATTTCTCCTGTTACATTTGTAAAAATTAAAAATTGCGGGCTAAAAAAATCATTTTTTGAGGGGAAAAAAGATTTTTTTTTTTTTTATTTTCACGGCACTGTTATAAACTTCTGTGAAGCACTTTGGAGTTTAAAGTGCTCACCACACATCTAGATAAGTTCCTTAGGGGGTCTAGTTTCCAAAATGGTGTCACTTGTGGGGGGTTTTCACTGTTTAGGCACATCAGTGGTTCTGCAAACGTAACATGGTGTCCGATCTCAATTCCAGCCAATTCTGCGTTGAAAAAGTCAAACGACGCTCTTTCCCTTACGAGCTCTACCGTGCACCCAAACAGGTTTACCCCCACATAGGGGGTATCAGCATACTCAGGACAAATTGCACAACAACTTATGGGGTCTAATTCTTCTTTTTACCCTTGATAAAATAAAAAAAAATAAGGGCAAAAAGATCATTTTTGTGAAAAAAATGATTTTTTTATTTTTTCGGCTCTACGTTATAAACGTCTGAAGCACTTGGGGGTTCAAAGTGCTCACCACACATCTAGATAAGTTCCATGGGGGGGGTCTAGTTTCCAAAATGGGGTCACTTGTGGGGGTTTTCTACTGTTTAGGCACATCAGGGGCTCTGCAAACGTAACATGACGCTTGCAGACCATTCCATCAAGTCGACGTTTCAAAACGTCACTACTTCCCTTCCGAGCCCCGACGTGTGCCCAAACAGTGATTTCCCCCCCACATATGGGGTACCAGTGTACTCAGGACAAACTGTACAACAATTTTTGGGGTCCAATTTTTCCTGTTACCCTTGTGAAAATAAAAAATTGCGGGCTAAGAAATTTTTTGAGGAAAAAAATGATTTATTTTCACGGCTCTGCGTTATAAACTTCTGTGAAGCCCTTGGGGGGTCAAAGTGCTCACCACACATCTAGATAAGTTCCTTGGGTGGTCTAGGTTCCAAATTGGGGTCACTTGTGGGGGAGCTCTAATGTTTAGGCACAACAGGGGGTTTCCATACGCGACATGGTGTCCACTAACGATTGGAGCTAATTTTCTATTCAAAAAGTCAAATGGCGCTCCTTCCTTTCCGAGCCCTGCCGTGCGCCCAAACAGTGGTTTATGACCACATATGAGGTATCGGTGTACTCAGGAGAAATTGCCCAACAAATTTCAGGATCCATTTTATCCTGTTGCCCATGTGAAAATGAAAAAATTGAGGCTAAAAGAATATTTTTGTGAAAAAAGTACATTTTCATTTTTGCGGATCAATTTGTGAAGCACCTGGGGGTTCAAAGTGCTCACTATGCATCTAGATAAGTTCCTTAGGGGGTCTAGTATCTAAAATGTGGTCATTTGTGGGGTAGTTGAAAGTTTAGGCACGCAGGGGCTCTCCAAACACGGCATGGTGTCCGCTAACTATTGGAGCCTATTTTCCATTCAAAAAGTCAAATGTCGCTCCTTCCCTTCTGAGCCCTGCCGTGCGCCCAAACAGTTGTTCCCACCCACATATGGGGTTTCAGCGTACTCAGGACAAATTGGACAACAACTTTAGGGTTCACTTTCTCCTTTTACCATTGGGAAAATAAAAAAAAATTGTTGCGAAAAGATAATTTTTGTGACTAAAAAGTTAAATGTTCATTTTTTCCTTCCATGTTGCTTCCTGCTGCTGTGAAACACCTGAAGGGTTAATAAACTTCTAGAATGTGGTTTTGATGCAGCAAAAGGAAATCAGTGCATAGATGTCCAAGGTATGGTAAAATCACAAATCTTTATTCAATAGCACAGGTAGAAAAGCACAGACAAAGGGTGACACAAGCAGAAGCAGAGCAAAGGGGTATACAGTGTCAAAAACCTCACTCTGACCCTTATCGTGCGTAAACACCTGGTGGTAAAGTTAAATAAGTGTCCAAGTATATACACCCAATATATAGCAGGCAGACCAGTAAGAAGCAGTAAGGGGTAAAATCCCCAGCTGGACGGCCATATAATCAGGGGTGAAATTGCAAAGACACAAAAGCAAGGTAAACATACCAGGAGGGGGGAGGGGAGAGACACTGGATCCCAAGCTCAGCTGGCCCGACGTACGTTTCGGAAATGATCTTCCTTCCTCAGGGGGCACCCTGAGGAACCAGGTGTTTACTCACGATAAGGGTCAGAGTGAGGTTTTTGACACTGTATACCCCTTTGCTCTGCTTTTGCTTGTGTCACCCTTGGTCTGTCATTGTTTGTGCTTTTCTACCTGTGCTATTGAATAAAGATTTGTGATTTTACCATACCTTGGACATCTATGCACTGATTTCCTTTTGCTGCTTCTTATTGATTAGTGTGTCCTACACTGATTTTCCATGGGCTGATTGTGTTGGTTTTCTTTTCATCTGCACCCACACGTAATATATGATGTTATACTGTTTCAGCCTTGTGGTCTGTCATTTTTATTTATCTTTGAATGTGGTTTTGATCAGCTTGAGGGGTGCAGTTTTTAGAATGGTGTCACTTTTGGGTATTTTCAGCCATATAGACCCCGCAAACTGACTTCAAATGTGAGGTGGTCCCTAAAAAAAATGGTTTTGTAAATTTTGTTGTAAAAATGAGAAATTGCTGGTCAACTTTTAACCCTTACAACTTCCTAACAAATAAAAAATTTTGTTTCCAAAATCATGCTGATGTAAAGTCGACATGTGGGAAATATGATTTATTAACTATTTTGTCACATAACTCTCTGGTTTAAGAATAAAAATTCAAAATTTGAAAATTGCAAAATTTTCAAGATTTTCCGGTTTTTTGTTTTTTTTTCTCCCCCTCAAAAATAAAACGCAAAAATTATCGACCTAAATTTACCACTATCATGAAGCCTAATATGTTACGAAAAAGTCTCAGAATCGCAACGATCCGTTGAAGCGTTCTAGAGTTATTACCTCCTAAAGGGACACTGGTCAGAATTCCAAAAAAATGGCCAGGTCATTTAGGTCAAAATAGGCTTGGTCATGAAGGGTTTAACCCCTTCCTGACATCCGACGTACTATCCCGTCCACGGTACCCGGGCCCGTATGACCGTGGACGGGATAGTACGTCTACCGCGATCAGCGGCGCCCACGTGGTGAGCGCTGCTGATCGCGGCCGGGTGTCAGCTGATTATCACAGCTGACACCCGGCACAATGTGTCAGGGGCGGTCACGGACCGCCCCCGACACGTTAACCCCTTGCACACCGCGATCAAACATGATCGCTGTGTACCGGGGGTTAAAGGGAAGCATCGGCAGGGAGGGGGCTCCCTCCGTGCTTCCCTGAGCCCCCCACGGCAGCGCAATATGCAGCGCTGCTGCGGGGGGCTCCTTTCCTCCAGGCCCCCGAATCCAAGATGGCGACGGGGGCCTTCGGGGGCCTGAGGAAGCTGGCTTCCTCAGTGCCTGCAAAGCGCAGGCATGAGGAAGCCTTTTGCAGTGCCTGTGTCAGATCGCTGATCTGTCACAGTGATCTGTGATGTGACAGATCAGCGATCTGTCACAGGACAGTGATGTCCCACCTGGGACTATTTAATAAAGTTAAAAAAAAAAAATAAAAAAAAGTGTTAAAATAATTAAAAAAAAAATCGCCAAATAAATTAGAAAAAAAAAAAATATTCCCCCAATAAATCCATTTTTTGGAAATAATTAAAAAAAGAAAAAAAACAAAAGTACACATTTTAGGTATCGCCGCGTCCGTAGCGACCCGCCCTATAAAACTGTCCCATTAGTTAACCCCTTTAGCGAACCCCTTAAAAAATAAAAATAAAAAACGAAGCAAAAAATAATAATTTATTATCATACCGCCAAACAAAAAGTGTAATAACGCGCGATCAAAAAGACGCATATAAATATCCATGGTACCGCTGAAAACGTCATCTTGTCTCGCAAAAAATGAGCCACCACACAGCATCATCAGCGAAAAAATAAAAAAGTTATAGCTCGCAGAATAAAGCGATGCAAAAATAATTATTTTTTATATAAAATAGTTTTCATTGCATAAAACCGACAAAAACATAAAAAAACGACCTAAATGAGGTATCGCTGTAACCGTACTGACCCGAAGAATAAAACCGCTTTATCAATTTTACCGCACGCGGAACGGTGTAAACGCACCCCCCCAAAAGAAATTCATGAAACGCTGGTTTTTGTTCATTCTGCGTCCCAAAAATAGGAATAAAAAGCGATCGAAAAATGTCACGTGCCCGAAAATGGTACCAATAAAAACGTCAACTCGTCCCGCAAAAAATAAGACCTCACATGACTCGGTGGGTCAAAATACGGAAAAATTATAGCTCTCAATATGTGGTGATGCAAAAACTATTTTTACAATAAAAAGCGTCTTTTAGCGTGTGACAGCTGCCAAACATAAAAACCGCCATAAATAGTAAATCAAACCCCCCGTTATCACCCCCTTAGTTAGGGAAAAATAATAAAATAAAAAAAAAAAGTATTTATCTCCATTTTCCCGTTAGGGTAAGGCTGTGTGCACACGCTGCGGATTAGGTGCGGATTCATCCGCGCGGATTTTGTAAAATCCGCAGGTGAAACCGCAGGTCAAAAGACCTGCGGTTTTACCTGCGGATTGCTCTGCGGTTTTGTCCTGCGATTTTTCATCTCCTCAATAGAGGAGATGGCAAACCGCAGGAGAATCCGCAGAAAGAATTGACATGTCAATTCTTTCTGCGGATTGAAAACCGCAGATAATCCGCGCGGAAAATTCCGCACCGTCTGCACTGCGGTTTTTGATTCCCATAGGGAATCATGGTACTGTACACCGCAGCAGAAACTGCTGCGGGTCCGCAGCAGCCAAAACCGCTGCGGAACTGAAGCAAAATCCGCAGCGTGTGCACACAGCGCTAGGGTTAGGGCTAGGGTTAGGGCTAGGGTTAGGGCTAGGGTTAGGGCTAGGGTTAGGGCGCAGATTAGGGTTAGGGGTGTGTTGGGGTTAGGGTTGGAGTTATAATTGGGGGTTTCCACTGTTTGGGCACATCAGGGGCTCTCCAAATGCAACATGGCGTCTGATCTCAATTCCAGCCAATTCTGAGTTGAAAAAGTCAAATGGTGCTCCTTCCCTTCCAAGCTCTGCCATGCACCCAAACAGTGTTTTACCCCCACATGTAGGGTATCAGCCTACTCAGGACAAATTGCAAAACAATTTTTGGGGTCCAATTTCTCCTGTTACCCTTAGGAAAATAAAAAATTGGGGGCAAAAATATCATTTTTGTGGAAAAAAATGATTTTTTTATTTTCACGTCCGAGTGTTATAAACTTCTGTGAAGCACTTGCGGGTTCAAAGTGCTCACCACACATCTAGATAAGTTCAGTGGGGGGTCTAGTGTCCAAAATGGGGTCACTTGTGGGGAGTTTCAATAGTTTAGGTACATCAGGGGCTCTCCAAACGCACATGACACCCGCAGACCATTCCATCAAAGTCTGCATTCCAAAACGTCACTGCTTCCCTTCCGAGCCCCGACGTGTGTCCATACAGTAGTTTTCTCCCACATATGGGGTGTCAGCGTACTCAGGCCAAATTGGACAACAACTTTTGGGGGTCCAATTTCTCCTGTTACCCTTGGGAAAATGAAAAAATTGGGGACTAATCATGTTTCTGGAAAAAATACGATTTTTTTATTTTCATGCCCTGGCATTATAAACTTCAGTGAAGCCCTTGGGGGTTCAAAGTGCTCACCTCACATCTAGATAAGTTCCTTAGTGGGTCTAGTTTTCAAAATGGGGTCATTTGGGGGGTTTCCTCTGTTTAGGTACATTAGGGGCTCTCCAAAGGCAACATGACACCCGCAGACCATTCCATCAAAGTCTGCATTCCAAAACGTCACTACTTCCCTTCCGAGCCCCGACGTGTGCCCATACAGTAGTTTTCTCCCACATATGGGGTATCCGCATACTCAGGACAAATTGGACAACAACTTTTGGGGTCCAATTTCTCCTGGTACCCTTGGGAAAATAAAAAGATGGTGACTAAAAGATCATGTTTGTGGAAAAAATACGAATTATTTATTTTCACGCCCGGGCATTATAAACTTCTGTGAAGCACTGGGGGGGTCAGAGTGCTCACCACACATCTAGATAAGTTCCTTAGGGGGTCTAGTTTCCAAAATGGTGTCATTTGTGGGGGGTTTCGACTGTTTTGGTACATCAGGGGTTTTCCAAACGCGACATGGTGTCCGATCTCAATTCCAGCCAAAAACGTCAAATGGCGCTGCTTCCCTTCCGAGCTCTGCCATGCGCCCAAATAGTGGTTTACCCCCACATGTGGGGTATCAGCGTACTCAGGACAAATTGCACAATAACTTTTAGGGTCCTGTTACCCTTGGGAAAATGAGAATTGAGGGTGAAAAGATCATTTTTGTGGAAAAAATGATTTTTTAATTGTACCGCTGTACGTTATAAACTTCTGTAAAGCCCTTGTGGGTTCAAAGTTCTCACCACATATCTAGATAAGTTCCTTGGGGGGTCTAGTTTCCAAAATGGGGTCACTTGTAGGGGGTTTCCACTGTTTAGGTACATCAGGGACTCTCCAAACGTGACATGGCGTCCAAATTGAATTCCAGCCAATTTTGCATTGAAAAAGTCAAACGGCGCTCCTTCCATTCTGAGCTCTGCCATGCACCGAAACAGTGGTTCCCCCCCACATATCAGGTATCTGCGTACTCAGGACAAATTGCACAATAACTTTTGCAGTCCAATTTCTCCTGTTACCCTTGGTAAAATAAAAAAAATTGAACCTGAAGTATTTTTTTTATGAAAAAAAGTTGGATGTTCATTTTTTTTTAAATATTCAAAAAAATTCCTGTGACGCACCTAAAGGGTTAATAAACTTCTTGAATGTGGTTTTGAGCACTTTAAGGGGTTCAGTTTTTAGAATGGTGTCACTTTTGGGTATTTTCTATCATATAGACCCCTCAAAGTGGCTTCAAACGTGATGTGGTCCTAAAAATAAAATGGTGTTGTAAAAATGAGAAATCGCTGGTCAACTTTTAACCCTTATAACTTCCTAACAAAAAAAAAATTTTGGTTCCAAAATTGTGCTGATGTAAAGTAAACATGTGGGAAATGTTAGATATCAAGTTTTTTGTGTGCCGTATCTCTGTGATTTAAGGGCATAAAAATTCAAAGTTGGAAAATTGCGAAATTTTCAAAATTTTCGCCAAATTTCCGTTTTTCTCACAAACGCAAGTTATTTGAATGAAATTTTACCACTAACATGAAGTACAATATGTCACAAGAAAACAATGTCAGAATCACCAGGATCCATGGAAGCGTTCCAGAGTTATGACCTCATAAAGGTACAGTGGTCAGAATTGTAAAAATTGGCCCGGTCATGAACGTGCAAACCACCCTTGGGGGTGAAGGGGTTAAGCTCTTCCCTTAATTTGTTGAAATCAGCTTTCTTAAAGTTCCAGGTTTTTGTATGTCTCCTTTGAATGTTTGATTGTAAATTACTTTGAAACCTACTATGATGGTCACTGTTTCCAAAATACTCCCTAACCAGCAGATCAGAAATTGTATCTGGTTTATTTGACAGGACCAGATCCAGCAGATTACCTCCCCTGGTTGGTTCATCTACCAGCTGAGAGAGGTAATTGTCCTGAATTGCAGATACGAACTTTGTAGCTTGTAGCACAACCAGATGATTTTATGTCCAATTGAATGTGTAGATGGTTAAAATCCCCTGTAATAAGGACACAATTATTTGCTGCAGCATTTCCTCCTCTACCTATACGGCTATATTAGGAGTAGATATGGGCGGACACATGTTCAGGTCCGGCAGGTTCGGCCTAATGTTACAAAAAGTTCGGTTTTGGGTACCAGAACAGTACATGGACCCCATTCACTTGAATAGGGGGCCCGAACATCCAGTTTGCTGCGCTGTGATGTGCATGACAGCGTGGGGAAATCGCACCCTCCGGTCAGAGAGCCGCAGTTCTCAGGCTTTCAAAAGACAGCAGGAGCGCTCAGCTTTGATCTGAGGTATAAAGCTTGCCTCCGGTCACTGGTGTCAGCTGATGGGACTATTGATTCAATCATCTGACACCTGCTGCCGCTAATTACAGTGAGAGCAGGAGCGGTGGATGGGAGTGTTCATTAGCCACTTCTGCGCTGTAAATAAATACTTAAAAAAACAAAAAAAAAACCGCAGTGGTCCCCCTGTACTTTTGCTAACCAGCCAGACAAAACTCACAGTTGGGGGCTGCAACACTTTGCTGTCAGCTTCAGCAAGGTTAGTTTTCAAGAATAGAGGGGTTCCCCCCCATTTTTGACAATCAACCTTGCTACAGCAGACAGCTGGGGGCTGGTATTCTCAGGTTGGTAAGGGGTGGGCGTTACATTTAACCCCTTAACGACCGCCTATACGCCTTTTAATGGCGGCAGTTAAGGGTACTTAAACCACAGCACAGGGTCTCGGTTGCCAGGGGTAGCCTAGACTCCAGAGAACATGATTTGGGTCGATTTATACCGACCCCGGTGTTGCGATCGCCGTTATTAATGGTATAACGGCGACCGCAAAAAATCAAGTCTGATTTTCCCTTTAATTTCTCCTCTGATGTGAGGAGAGAGAAGTAGGATCGACAATCACCTCCCCTTCCCAGTACCTCCAGCGTCACTGCAGGCCCACCTGAAGTCCCTCGGAAAGCCGGCTTCTTCCGGGAGATCTGCTGGCTGACACCCAGCAACAATAGGAGATTTTTTCCTATTGATTCGTTTTGATCACTGTGATAGACTTTATCACAGTGATCAAAATAACAAAATATAGTAAATCAAACCTCTCTTTATCACCCCCTTAGTTAGGCAAAAATAATTTAAAAAAAATGTATTTATTTCCATTTTTCCGTTAGGGTTGGGGCTAAAGTTAGAGATAGGGTTGGGATTAGGGTTAAGTTTGTGGTTAGGGTTATTGTTATGGTTAGGATTAGGGGTGTGTTGGGGTTAAGGTTGGAGTTACAGTAGAATTGCTGGGTTTCCACTGTTTAGGCACATCAGGGGCTCTCCAAATGCGACATGGTGTCCGATCTCAATTCCAGCCAATTCCGCGTTAAAAAAGTGAAACGCGCTTCTTTACTTCCGAGCTCTGCTGTGCCCCTAAACAGTGATTTACCCCCTCATATGGAGTATTGGTGTACTTAGGACGAATTGGACAACAACTTCTGGGGTCCAATTTCTTCTGTTACCCTTGTGAAAATAAAAAAAATCGGGGGTGAGAAGATCATTTTTGTGAAAAAAAAAGATTTTTTATTTTTACGGCTCTACCTTTATAAACGTCTGTGAAGCAATTTGGGGTTCAAAGTGCTCACCACACATCTTGATAAGTTCCTTAGGGGGTCTAGTTTCCAAAATGGTGTCACTTGTGAGGGTTTCCACTGTTTAGGCACACCAGGGGCTCTTCAAACCTGACATGGCGTCCGATCCCAATTCCAGCCAATTCCACGTTGAAAAAGTCAAAGGGTGCTCCTTCCCTTTCGAGCTCTGCTGTGTGCCCAAACAGTGATTTACATATATGGGGTATCGGTTTACTCAGGACAAATTGGACAACAACTTCTGGGGTCCAATTTCTCCTGTTACCCTTATTCAATTTTTTTTTAAACATTCCAAAAATTCCTGTGAAGCACCTGAAGGGTTAATGAACTTTTTGAATGTGGTTTTGAGCACCTTCAGGGGTGCAGTTTTTAGAATGGTGTCACTTTTGGGTATTTTCTATCATATGGACCCCTCAAAGTGACTTCAAATGTGATGTGGTCTCAAAATAAAATTTGGTGTTGTAAAAATGAGAAATCACTGTTTAACTTTTAACCCTTATAACATCCTAAGAAAAATAAATTTGGTTCCAATATTGTGCTGATGTAAAGTAAACATGTGGGAAATGTTAATTATTTTGTGTGACATATCTCTGTGATTAAGGGCATGAAAATTCAAAGTTGTAAAATTGTGAAATCTTCGCCAAATTTCCTTTTTATTTTCCCAAGGGTAACAGGAGAAATTGAACCCTAAAAGTTATTGTGCAATTTGTCCTGAGTACGATGATTCCCCATATGTGGGGGTAAACCACTACTTGGGCGCATGTACGAGCTCAGAAGAGAAGGAGCGTCATTTTACTTTAAAGGGAATCTGTCACCCCATTTTTAACCTATAAGCTGCAGCCACCGCCATCAGGGGCTTATCTACAGCATTCTGTAATGCTGTAGATAAGCCCCCGATGTAACCTGAAAGAGAAGAAAAACGAGTTAGATTATACTCACCCGGGTGTTGCAGTCCGGTCCGGCGCCTCCCATCTTCATCTGATGACGTCCTCCTTCTTTTGCTGCGGCTCCTGCGCAGGCGTACTTTATCTGCCCTGTTGAGGGCAGAGTAAAGTACTGCAGTGCGCAGGAGCCGAGGCAGAAGTAAGGAGGATGTCATCGCTAGAAGATGAGGCACCGGACTGCGACACCCACTGCACCCACCCCCCCGAAGAGTATAAGCTAACTTGTTTTTCTTATCTTTCAGGTTACAACGGGGGCTTATCTACAGCATTACTGAATGCTGTAGATAAGTCCCTGATGCCCTGATGGCAGTGGCCGCAGCTCATACAGCATAAATGGGGTGACAGATTCCATTTTGAAGCAAAATTGGCTGGAATTGAAATTGGACGCCATGTTGCATTTGAAGAGCCCCTGGTGTGCCTAAATAGCGGAAACCCCCCACAAGAGACACCATTTTGGAAACTAGACCCTCCAGGGAACTTGTCTAGATGTGTGGTGAGCACTTTGAACCCCCAAGTGCTTCACAGAAGTTTATAAGGAGCCGTGAAAATAAGAAATCATATTTTCTTCCACAAAAATCTTTTCTCCCCCAATTTTTTATTTTACCAAGGGTTACAGGAGAACTTGGTCCCCAAAAGTGCACACGCTAGCGTTTTTAAACGCTCAGGAAAAGGATCCCCTTTCCAGAAATCCCGCGTCTTTTTCCGCGCGTTTTTTGCGTGATTTTGACGCGTTTTTTGACACGCGATTTCTGGGATCATTGGCGATGGCTAAAAACGCTCAGCAATGCGGAAATTAATGAGCATGCTGCGTTTTTAGCCACTAAGCGATTCCTGAGCGGTTAAAAACGCATGCATTGGCACAGAAAGCCAAAAACGCATGCTAATTAATTGGATGCATCTTTTAAGCGTTTCTGCAGCGTCTGAGCCTGCTCAAACGCTGCGGAAACGCTTAAAAAAACGCATCGTGTGCACACAGCCTTACAGTAAGCGCTGTTCCCCGGTGTCGGGTGCTGAACATGTCTCTTCGCATTCTCCCCTACCCTGCCGTCGATCAGCGCGAGCAGGTGAGAATAATGAGCGTTCCATTTAAGTGATAAGAGTCAGCAGGCAGTGCCTGGTGGGACTATTACTTTCACTAATAACCGTGACAGCAGGAACAGCTGATGGGAGTATTCATCAGCCTCTGTCTGCTCTATAAATAAATAAATGAAAAAATGGCGTGGATTCCCCTGTATTTTCTATAAACAGCTAGGCTTAACTCACAGCTGGAGGCTGCAACCCTCAGCTGTCCACTTAAGCAAGGTTGGTTATCAAGAATAGATAAATATTTAAAAAAACGGCGTGGGGTCCCCCCCTTTTTTGACAACCAGCCTTGCTAAAGCTCACAGCTGGGGGCTGGTATTTTCAGGCTGGTAAAGGCCCATTGGTATTGACCCCCCCCAGCCTAAAAATAGCAGCTCACTGCTGCCCAGAGAAGGCACATCTATTAGATGCGCCAATTCTGACGCTTTGCCCATCTCTTATTTATTTATAGAGCAGGCGGCAGCTGATGAATACCCCCAACAGTCGCTCCTGCTGTCACTGTTATTAGCAGCAGGAGTATGCTTGTGGGAGTAATAGTCCAATCAGCTACCGCCTGCTGTCTCTTTTATCACTTAAATGTAACTCTCATCATTCTACCTTGCTATTGTCAATCACCAGCAGAGCAGGGGAGAGTGATGAGAACAGTGATCAGCATCTGACTGCGGGGAACAGCGCTTATTGTAACGCTTCTTCCCTGTGTGCTGCAAGTATTACACACACGGACACTGACATCCCTGGTACCGGAAATATCAGGACGTGTGAAAAAGGCCTTAAATGTTTCACTGCTGTCACACACTTTTTATTTAAAAAAATAGTTTTTGCATCACCACATTTTGAGAGTTAAAATTTTTCCATATTTTGACCCCCAGAGTCATATGAGGTCTTAATTTTGCAGGACTAGTTGACATTTTTATTGGTACCATTTTTGGGCACATGACATTTTTTTGATCGCCTTCTACTCCGATTTTTGAGTGACAGAATGAACAAAAATCAGCAATTCATGAATTTCTTTTGTGGTGGTGGTGGAGGGTGTTTATACCTTTTCATGTGTGGTAAAATTAATAAAAGTTTTATTCTTGGGGTCAGTACGATTACAGCGATACCTCAATTATATTTTTTTAGGTTTTGGTGCTTTTATACAATAAAAACTGTTTTATAGAAAAATAATAATTTTTTGCATCGCTTTTAGGGTATGTGCACACGCTGCGGTTTTTGCTGCGGTTCCGCTGCATGTTATCCTATGGGATTTACATTCTGCTGTGCACATGCGGATTTTTAACTGCAGAAAAGCTGAGGTTTTGAATCCGCAGAAAGAATTGACATGTCAATTGTTTCTGCGGATTCTGCTGCGGTTTGCCACCTATTCCATTGTCCAGGTGGCAAACCGCAGGGCAAAACCGCAGGCCAATCTGCAGGTAAAACCGCAGGTCATTTTACCTGCAGTTTTACCTGCGGTTCCGCAGATAAGAATCCGCAGACCAATCCGCAGTGTGTGCACATAGCCTTATTCTGAGAGCTTTAACTTTTTTTTTTTTCCGGTGATGGAGCTGTATGGCGGCTTGCTTTTTGTGGGACAAGATGACGTTTTCAGCGGTACCAAGTTTATTTATATCCGTCTTTTTCATCGCGTGTTATTCCACTTTTTGGCGGTATGATGACAAAGCTTTGTTTTTTGTCTTGTTTTTTTATGGTATTAACTAAAGAGGTTAACTAGTGAGACAGTTTTATAGAGCGGGTCGTTGCAGACGCGGCGATACCAAATCTGTTCTATTGTTTAGATTTTTTTTTTCATTCTACTGTTTAGTTATAAAAAAAATCAATACATGTTCTATCATTACTTTAGATTTTTTTTAAATATTTTTATAATTGTGGTATTTAATTTTTTTTTTTTTAACTTTTTTCTAACTTTTTTATTTAGTCCCACTATGGGACAATCATTTTTTGCAGGCTGATCGCATTTATAACATGCAAATGAAGCATTGATCAGTGAAGAAAAAATAATTTAAATTTTTACCACCAAGATTGTGTGTTAGCCCCAAGTTTTACATTTTCACACTGGGAAATGGGTAAAAATGGCACCAAAATTTGTCCCACAATTTTTGCTGAATGTAGAAATACCCCATTTGTGGCTGTACAGTACTACTTTGCCATACGGAATGACTTGGGAGGGACAGAGCTATGTTTGCCTTCTGGAGCGCAGATTTTCCTAGACTGGTTTGTGGATTCCACATAAAGAGCCCCTAAGTGCTAGAAAAGCAGAATCCCCCCTCAAGTGACCACATTTTGGAAATTATAACCCTTTGGGAATTTATCAACAGATGTAGTGATGATTTGACTCCATGGGTGTTTTCCAGAAACAGGCAGCAGTGGATGTTTTTTTAAGTGAAAACTCCAAACTGCCGTTGTAGTGACTAGTACATTAGGCCCAGCTCATGCTACTGGAGACATGCACTTGTAAATTAGATGGGCTTTCATTACTACAGAAATGCCAAATATATGGGTGCTAAATGTTTAGGCACACTGGGGCTCAGAAGGGAGGTGAGGCATTTGGATTTGGGAGCGGAGAACTTGCTGAATTTCTTTCGGCGATTGTGGAGCCATTTAGCTTTTTCCAGAGCCTTAGTGCTACCAGTAACATGGAAGCCCCCTATATTTCTGTCCCTCTATATTTCTGTTAACAGATGACCTCTGAGTGGGAACTTGCTTTTTTTGTGGATTCAATGGAAGCTTTTCTTGGGAACATTTTACATGACGTTTTGGGATCACAGTTATCCGGCTCTCTACGGTGACCACTTACTTTGTGGTTTCCATCTAAATCTGAGTGACCTGATTCAGATGAAACCCCCGATGGATCCATTCACTGGACTCCGTCTGGCCTCTGTTCCGCGGTGTCTTTCATTTTAGATGTGCACAAAACTCTGTCCGACGGCACTTTTATGCAGTCCTAAAAAGACTTGACACCACCGGATCACAGGTCAGATGGCAACAACACTGCCTCCATCAGCTTCATTATAGGGAATTTTCCGCTGGGGATTTTGTCTGAATCACGTATTTCAGAGATTTACATGGAAACCCCGGTGTAAGCGCTCAGTGCAGAGAACAGAATAAATGTGTGTCCAAGCCCTACTGCGATCTTTGGGAGGCAGAATGAAAAAATCAACAGCATGTGAAGAACTGGTTTTATTTATTTTTATGCTGTTCCTCATGTGGTATGCAGGTGCATCTCACAAAATTAGAATATCATCAAAAAGTTAATTTATTTCAGTTCTTCAATACAAAAAAGTATAACTCTTATGTTATATAGTCATTACAGAGTGATCTATTTCAAGGGTTTCCTGTAAATGTTGATTATTGCTTATTGCCAATAAAAACCCAAACGTCATTATCTCACTAAATTGGAATACTTTATAACACCAGATTGAAAAAATGATTTTAAAATCTGAAATGTTGGCCTACTGAAAAGTATGTTCAGTAAATGCACTCCATACTTGGTTGGGGCTCCTTTTGCATCAATTACTGCATCAATACAGCATGGCATGGAGGTGATCAGCCCGTGGTACTGCTGAGGTGTTATGGAAGCCCAGGTTGCTTTGATGGCAGCCTTCAGCTCCTCTGCTTTGTTGGGTCTGGTGTCTCATCTTCCTCTTGACTATACCCCCTAGATTCTCTATGGGGTTAAGGTCAGACGAGTTTGCTGGCCAATCAAGCACAGTGATACTGTTTTTAACCAGGAATTGGTACTTATGCCACTGTGAGCAGGTGACAAGTCCTGCTGTAGAATTAAATTTCCATCCCCAAGAAACTTGTTGGTCGAGGGAAGCATGAAGTGCGCTAAAATTTCCTGGCCAACTGCTTTAAGATTTAAACCTTTCCCAATGTATATGTCATCAATTTTTTAAATTTACACTTTTTTCCAGTTCATTTTATCAGTTATTTTTTAACTTCTGATATGTATTCAATGTTGTAAATAAAAGATGGCTGAGAGATTTCCAGATTATTTTATTCTTATCATTGCATCTGTTTTTGTTTTTTGTGTCCTAACTAATTCAGTTTTGGAATTGTATTTTGGAATTTTTTTGCATAATTTACAGTGTTTTGACTGTAGACGTGTAGCTTTCATTGTGTATGATCATGCTTATATGCATAACTTTTTTTTTTTTCTTATTTTTCTTAGGAACATTTTAGTTGACAAACCTAATGATCAATCTTCACGGTGGTCATCAGAGAGCAACTACCCTCCTCAGGTAAGTATTTCTGTAACAAAATGACATGGATGGTCATGAGTTTATTTGGAGTGTAACAATCTCTCCAGGGGCAATAGATTTTATCTGGACATTTGTGTGTGGGGGGGAAGAAAGCATAAAATAAGTGTGCTGCGATTCTCAGCTAAAATAGCGGTAGGTTTTATGCTAAACCCAATGAGCTGCTAAAACACAGTTCTAAGGCTGTAAAAGTATTTGTGCACTCTGACTTGTGTAGCTAATTGTTTTTATTGCGTTTTCTCAGTTTTTGACACTGAAAGTTGAAAGGACAGCCATTTTACAAAGCATCACATTTGGAAAATATGAGAAGACACATGTTTGTAATTTGAAGAAGTTTAAAGTCTTTGGTGGAATGAATGAAGAAAACATGACAGAGCTTCTGTCTAGGTAAATCCCATGGCAATATATGCCGTTATGTTTAAAAAGGTTTTTAAGGTGGCCATACTGAAGGCACAAACTTATTCTGCATTGTCAATATAGAAATTACAGACTGGTGTGTGTTATGGTAGCTGACAGGATCAGGTCAGTTAACACAGAATTGTCAGAAAGGGGCATTTGCGATTTGTAGAAGACTTCTTTTTCTAGGGGACGATCAGTAAAATAGAGCAGTTATTAAAGAAGTACTCTGGCGAGATAAAAAAATTGTACTCTTCCTGCACTCATACGCTATAAAAATGAGATGCCCAGTGCGTTACAATTATCTTTATAACACTTGTAATTCCGTGTTACAGTAGCTGCTCCTCACTGCTCTCCCTCCCTTCTGGGACAGTACATCACACACCAGTGTGCAGCTCCGCCTGTGAGTAAAGCCCCCTTCTCACATAGAGAGATCGCTGATGCGTCACCGATTTTGTGACACAACAGCGATTTTGCCTGCGATCTCGCTACATATGACATGCAGCAGCGTCCGGCCCCCTTGCTGGATTCGCTGATCGTGCAGGAATGTCCTGGGCCATTTTTTCAGCGTCGGCGTCCCACTGGCCAGCATGCATTGCTGTGTTTGCCGCCCAGGATCGCTGGATGGTTGCTGCGTCGCTGAAGAAATCTGCCTGTTTGGCAGCTTACCTAGCAATCATTTAGCGGTGCACCAGCGATCCCTACCAGGTCGTATTGTTGTCTGGATCGCTGGTGCGTCGCTAAGTAAAACGGGACCCTAACTTCTAGTGTCTTGATAATAGCAGTGGTCGGGGCCTACTCCAGGCTGTTCCTAGCGGCCTTCCCCCTCTGTTTGGTCCAAGAACAGGAGCGTGCTTCCTTCTAGTAGCTGTCATGTCAACAAGAAGATGAAAATCCATGCTATGATACTCTGCTTACAACCCATGACTGTGCATAATGTGTAATGCCATGTGTCCCTCCTCTCTCATATCAACATGGTAGTGTTCTGACCCTTGCAACTTTATCACTCTGGATTGTCATATGCCTCCTCAGCCTGAGGAAAGCAATCAGTCGAATACTGCAGCATCTGTCAGACATCTCCCCAGGTCCGATCGCTGTGTTCCAGAAAACATGGGCTTATAAAAGCTCTCTTTCGAGAGCCATCTATTGTCAGTCAAGCTGTGAAACAGAAGGGATTGATCATGGCAGTACTGAATAAACCACCGGCCACACCCCCTGTTCTTGGACTACCGTATATACTCGTGTATAAGCCGAGATTTTTAGCCCATTTTTTTGGGGCTGAAAGTCCACCTCTCAGCTTATACACGAGTCATATACCTGGGGGTCAGCGGGGGAGGGGGGGGCGGGAGTGTCACAGATCATACTCACCCGTCCTGGCACTCTCTGCAGCCCCCTCGCTTCTCCACTGTCTCCCTTCCTGCCTTCAGTGGTCACTTGGTACCGCTCATTAAACTCATGAATATGCGCATATTCATGAGTGGTAATGAGCGGTATCACGTGACCGCTGAAGGCAGGAAGGGAGACAGTGGAGTAGCGAGGCTGCAGAGACGTTCCAGGACAGGTGAGTATAGCGATATTCACCTGTCCTCATTCCCACGCTGCTCACCGCCGTCCGCTGCTTCCTGTGTCCATGATGATTAGCCACCAGGAGGCGCAGTGACGTGGTTAGTGCGCCGCGCCCTCTGCTGGCTGAACAGTCACTGACAGAGGACGTGCAGACAGTGGTGAGCAGCGATGGACCCCGGACAGGTTAATATCACAGGTGCCGGGTACTGAGCAGAAGAGGTGAGTATGGCATTTTTTTTCTTTCTTTTTTTTTTTTTTGCAGCAGCATATGGGGGCATAATATATGGGGCGGCATATTCTGTGGAGCAGCATATGGGGGCATAATCTATGGAGCAGCATATGGGGGCGTTTTCCATGGGGCAGCATATGGGGGCATTTTCCATGGGGCAGCATATGGGGGCATCTTCCATGGGGCAGCATATGGGGGCATCTTCTATGGGGCAGCATATGGGGGCATATTCTATGGGGCAGCATATGGGGGCATATTCTATGGGGCAGCATATGGGGGCATATTCTATGGGGCAGCATATGGGGGCATATTCTATGGGGCAGCATATGGGGGCATATTCTATGGGGCAGCATATGGGGGCAGCATATGGGGGCATAATCTATGGAGCATCTTATGGGGCCATAACCTTTATGGAGCATTATATGGGACATATTCTATGGAGCATCTTATGGGGCCATTATTAACCTTTGTGCAGCATTATGTGGGGTGTATTTTGTATGGAGCATTTTATGGGGCTCCTGATTCAATATGCATATTCAAAAACATTTAACCTACTGATGTCTCAATTAATTTTACTTTTATTGGTATCTAATTTTATTTTTGAAATTTACCAGTAGCTGCTGCATTTTCCACCCTAGGCTTATACGTGAGTCAATAAGTTTTCCCAGTTTTTTGTGGCAAAATTAGGGGGGTCGGCTTATACACGAGTATATACGGTAAATAGACACCGATATCAGGGGGCAGTCAGCTAGGAACCCCTGCAATTATGAGGAAACTGGCTGTTACTCACAGGGAGAGCTGCACACTGGTGTGTGATGTAACGTCCCACATGGCAGGGATGAGGAGCAGCTGTTGTCACACTGAATTACAAGGGTTCTAAAGATAATAGAAGTGCACTGGGCAGATCATCTTTATAGTGTAGAGTGCAGGAACAGTGCCCAAATGTTTTATCCCCTCGAAATATTAACATGCCTACTTTTGAATGATGAGATGACCCCACTCATTTAGAGTACTGTTTGGGGAAAAAAGCATAACTTGAATATTCCAAGATAATTATAAATAAACACGATAAATCATTTACAGATAGGATTATAATAAGAGATGACCTAGCACTAAAACGCTTGTTACTCGAACCGAACAATTTCTAATGCTCGTTTCGAGTAACTAGTATAATGGGAGTCAGTGGGAAATCGGAGTGTTTTTCCTGAGACCCTACAAGAAGGGGAGGCAGTGAAAATATTAAAATGGATGGAAAAAGTGCTGAATGGAAGGAGAACAGCATGGGGATGACCCCTGGAATCGTCTGACGCCCAGATCACTGCTGAGAACAATGGTGTCACGCTTTTTTTACTTCACTTTAAGGACTGACAAAAAAAATTCATAAAACCTTTAAAATCGACTAATTGGAGTTTACATGAGAGAAAATGTTAAGAAATATTCTTTCCTGTATAATGACTTGTATAAGGCTAGGTTCACATTGCGTTAGGGCATCCGTTTAATAATAATAATAATAATAAATTTTATTTTTATAGCGCCGACATATTCCGCAGCACTTTACATTTCAGAGGGGATTTGTACAGACAATAGACATTACAGCATAACAATAATCACATACAGTAGATTATAACAAATACCAAGAGGAGTGAGGGCCCTGCTCGCAAGCTTACAGTCTATGAGGAAAGAGGTAGACACGAAAGGTGGGTGGTAACAGTTGCCCTGATTGTATGGACCAGCCATAATGTTAAGTGTGTAACAGTACAGACACAGAGGGCTAATGGATGCATAAAGCATGTGGGAACATGATGCGGGGAACCTGGTTATGGTAAAACTTTTGGCTCTGCCACACAGGGATAGATTAGGTTAATGTGTTGAGGCGATAGGCCAGTCTGAATAAATGCGTTTTCAGGACACGCTTAAAATTGTGGGGACTGGGGACTAATCGTATTGACCTGGGAAGTGCATTCCAAAGAATTGGCGCGGCACGTGTAAAGTCTTGGAGACGGGAGTGGGAGGTTCTGACTATTGAGGATACTAACCTCAGGTCATCAGCAGAACGGAGGGCGCGGGTAGGGTGGTATACTGAAACAAGGGAGGAGATGTAGGGTGGTGCTGAGCCATGGAGGGCTTTGTGGGTGAGGGTAATAAGTTTATACTGAATTCTGGAGTGGATGGGTAGCCAGTGTAATGACTGGCACAAGGTAGAGGCATCGGTGTAACGATTGGTGAGGAATATGATCCTGGCTGCAGCATTCAAGACAGATTGGAGAGGGGAGAGTTTTGTAAGAGGGAGACCGATTAGAAGAGAGTTACAATAGTCGAGACGAGAATGAATAAGAGAAACAGTAAGAGTTTTTGCAGAGTCAAAAGTAAGAAAAGGTCGAATTCTAGAAATGTTTTTGAGGTGCAGATGACAAGAGCGAGCCAGTGATCGAATGTGGGGGGCAAAGGAAAGCTCGGAATCAAGTATGACCCCAAGACAGCGGGCATGTTGCTGGGGAGTAATAGTGGAACCACAGACGGAAATGGCAATGTTGGGTGTAGGTACATTAGTAGCGGGAGGAAACACAAGGAGTTCAGTCTTTGATAGGTTCAGTTTCAGATATAGTGAGGACATGATATTAGACACAGCGTTTAGACAATCGCCAGTGTTTTCTAGAAAGGCTGGCGTGATGTCAGGAGAAGAAGCGTATAATTGGGTGTCATCAGCATAGAGATGGTACTGGAAACCAAATCTACTGATTGTTTGACCAATAGGGGCAGTGTACAAGGAGAAGAGGAGGGGGCCTAGAACCGATCCTTGAGGGACCCCAACAGTAAGGGGAAGGTGAGAGGAGGAGGAACCGGCAAAAGAAACAGTAAAGGAGCGGTCGGAGAGATAGGAGGAGAACCAGGAGAGAACGGTGTCCTTGAGGCCAATGGAACGGAGCATAGTGAGGAGGAGCTGATGATCCACAGTGTCGAATGCTGCAGAGAGATCCAAGAGAATTAGCATGGAGTAATGACCATTTGATTTAGCTGTTAGCAGATCATTAGAGACTTTAGTGAGGGCAGTTTCAGTGGAGTGTAAAGAGCGGAAACCGGATTGGAGAGGGTCGAGAACAGAGTTCTCTGAGAGATAGCGGATAAGACGGGAGTGGACCAGGCATTCCAGGAGTTTAGAGATGAAGGGAAGATTAGAGACAGGTCTATAGTTAGCGGCACAATTTTGGTCGAGGGATGGTTTTTTAAGTAGTGGATGTATGATGGCATGCTTAAATGAGGAGGGAAAAATACCAGAAGAGAGAGAGAGGTTAAATATTTTAGTTAGGTGAGGGGTGACAGCAGGGGAAAGGGACTGGAGGAGATGTGACGGAAATGGGTCACTGGTGCAAGTAGTTGGGCGAGAAGATGCAAGGAGCCTGCTTACTTCTTCTTCTGTGACTGGTTCAAAATCAGAGAGTGAGTTAGATGCAGTGGGGGAGGGAGGACAGTGCATGGTATGAGGGGATTTGGAGATAATTTCCTGTCGGATCTGGTCAATTTTTTCTTTGAAGTAATTGGCCAGATCGTCAGCTCGGAGCTCAGTGGTTGGGGCCTGTACTCTTGGATTGAGTAGAGAATGAAAAGTGTCAAAGAGACGTTTCGGGTTATTAGACAGTGAGATGATGAGGGTGTTGAAATAGGTTTGTTTGGAGAGGTGAAGGGCAGTGTTGTATGTTCTAAGCATAAACTTAAAATGGATGAAATCTTCGTGTAGATTGGATTTTCACCACAGACGTTCGGCGCACCTGGAGCACCGCTGCAGGAAACGTGTTTGCACCGTGTGCCAGGGTTGTCGCCGTCTGCGTTGTGGTGTTCTATTTATAGGGGGTGCAAATTCATCCAGGGCAGTTTGAAGTGTTTCATTGTAATGCTTCAATGCAGAATCAGGACATGAGAGGGAGGAGATAGGGGCCAATGAAGACTGCAAGTTCTTCAGAAGTTTCTGGGTGTTAATGGCCTGTGTGTTTCTATAAGTCTGGACAGTGGGGGTGACCTGAGCAGCCTGGCAGTTCTTTATAGAGAATGAAAGAAGATTGTGGTCAGAGAGCGGGAGAGGGGAGTTTTCAAAATCATCCACTGCACAAAGCCGAGAGAAGACCAAGTCGAGGGAGTTTCCGTCTTCATGCGTTGGAGAATTAGTAAGCTGCGAAAGGCCAAATGAGGAGGTTAGAGATAAAAGGTGAGTAGCAGATGGGGAGAGGGGAAGAGCAATGGGGATGTTGAAATCTCCCATGAGGAGGGTAGGGATGTCACAGGAGAGAAAATGTGGAAGCCAAGTGGCAAAATGATCCAGGAACTGATGGGAGGGGCCGGGAGGACGATATACCACCGCCACTCGCATGGAGAAGGGGGTGTAGAGTCTGACGGCATGGACCTCAAAAGAAGGGAAGACAAGTGAGGGTAGTTGAGGGATAACCTGAAAGGTACATTTTGGTGATAGGAGCAGACCAACGCCTCCACCAGCTCTATTGTCTGATCTTGGGGTATGAGAGAAGTGTAGCCCCCCGTATGAAAGAGCAGCAGCAGCGGTAGTGTCTGACTGCTGGATCCAGGTTTCAGTAAGAGCCAGAAGGTTAAGAGAATTAGAAAGGAAGAAGTCATGAATGAAGGAGAGTTTGTTACACACTGAGCGAGAATTCCAAAGTGCACAATTAAGAGAGACAGATGGCATGCAGGGAATATTAATAAGATTAGAGGGGTTTCTGAGTGTAGCAGTGGGGGGGTTTGACTTTCTATAACATGGGGGACCAGGGTTGGGAGCAATGTCTCCTGCAACTAGGAGAAGGAGGATAGAAAGAGTGAGCAGATGGTTAAGTGATTTGTGAGAGCGTCTCTGGTGTTGAATGGTGGGACTGGCTGGATCTGTGCAATTTAACAATGTGAAAAGAGCATGAGTGCTATACATAGGAGAGGAAAGGAGCGAGGGGCCAATATGGATGGAGTGTGGAGAGTTAATGCCAGGGCGGTGGATGTGTGTGAATGCAGCGGCCAGGATATAAATTACACAAATGCATATGGTATATATTTGTTGTACTCCAAATGTACAGAGAGTAGATGTATATAAATGTCTTACCTGTCTCCTGCCTTGTCTAACTGCCATGTTATAACTGCCAGAAGTACTTTGATACATGTACTTCGATAACATGTGCATAAATGCCACCCCTGCATAAATGCTCCCCCTAGCTAGGTCTGAATATATAGGAGGTTAAGGCTAAGTTTTTTTTTTTTTTTTTTTTTTTTTTTGGCTCTCTCTTCTCTCTTATCCGTTAAACGGATACGCTAACGCTGATGTCATTTTTTTGTCATAGCGCTAACGGTATGCGTTAATGCTAGGTAGCGCTCAGGTACCATGCGCTACCTAGCGTTAGTTCATACAGTTCTATGCACAGCGAACGGGTCCATTCGATGTGCGTTACTGCCAACGCACTCAAAAACGCAAGCAGCGTTGGAGGGTGAGTCATGAGTTAACGCATACTTTCTAACGCATGCCGATTTTGCCATGCGTTAGTATGCGTTAGTATCATTGCGGGAAATGGGTGTGTTAACGGATCCGTTACTTAGCGTTAGTGCTGCTATGTAACGGATCCATCAGCGCATTGCCCCCTAACGCAGTGTGAACCCAGCCTAAGGCAGCACTTAAAAAGCTTTAAAAAAAAATTAAGTAAACCAAAATTGAAATTTGTAGTAAGAAATTTGAAATTTCAGTGTAATTTATGAAGGAAGCAAGAACTGACAAAAATGTGATGTAAGTGGGACACTGATACACCTAGTATTAGACATAAAAGAGGGCATAATACACATTTTGTTCAAATTATCATGTAGTGGTACCCCTAAAAGCTGTGCACTAAGTGCAAAGCCTTCTAAAAATTACAAGCCGGGTCATCCATTCAACCTTGAAGGCACCAACTGTAGTATCTCATTCAAATATTGTGAGCAAGGTATATGTATATCACCAAAATGCACTCTAGAAGACGTAACACTCTATGGACGAGCAATATAATACCAATAAACTTTTGAACTATTTTTTTGGAGGGTTAGATACCACCAAAATCTACCCAAGAACATGTAAAACTCTATAATACTGAACTATTTTTAGACGCTTTTTTGGAGTTTTACATATCACTGTAATGTACCAATAACTGCGTTGAACTGGATGACTAATTGAATCCAGATGTACTTCTACAACAACTGGGTGGGCCTCATTCAAATATTTTTAAAGTGTAGTTGCTGTACTCCTATGCTCATAAAGGCTTTGCACAAAGTCCTGTTAGTGACCTGGCTTCCTGTAGTACTCGATAGATCACACAACATATTCAATTTTTTCCTAACACAAAAAAAAGCTGCAGCTATATATTTTGCAAAGGACTCTACAGCCCAATCCCTGTCTACAGACTGTATTCTGCCATTTGTTCCTGCTCCTGCAAGTCTCTCTCTCCCCCTGGACTAAATGCAGAATTTGTGATACAAACACTAAAGCAAACAATTATCCGTTAGAGAAGGGCTGTTGGTATGATGGGTCAGCTTCAGCACTAGCATCAACATTGCAGGAATCTGATTCGTTATACTGTGCACATACAGGCCTGGACAAGTTCTCTCTCCCTCCAATACGAACTGTCACAGACCTATGCAATGATGTCAGTGTGACAGTTGCGGCGCCTGTCCTTTTATAGCCCCTGGTGATGTCACACTTCCAGCCAATCAGTCATACCGCTATCAAGATGGCTACTATATTACAGTGATGTTCAGGCAATTACCACCTGCTTATTGGCTGTATCAGGCGCCAAACATGCTGGGCAGCGATTCGAGTGTTAAATCTAGCACTGCCCGATGAACACCGAATAACGAGCACCATGATAATCAAGTGATACTCTCAGCACCGAGCACTTTCGCTCATCCCTATATATAATAAAACCCCGTTTTAAAGTGTTTTCTTATCTGTTTTTCTCGTCTCATTTGTGAATAACTTTCTGTCAACTCTGATTTTTGCAAATGGAGCTACGGAAACAGCCAAGGCCCGCTTGAGCGATGTTGTTTTTGTAACTCCCAATAATTTCTAAGTAGCCCACCTTCTCTCGCCTGCAGATCCTCCTCAAGTGGTTGGATCCTGGATGGAGCTATTCATTTTCCAGCCTAGACAGTCTGCAATAGGAATAACCCTTTAAATAAAATACATCTTTTAAATAATGCATTTCCTTTCATGTGCTTTCTTCTTGGACAACCTTTTGTTTACATTTCTCTGATTGACCATATGCCACAAAATGGGATAATTAATATGAACAAAACAGAATTTATCATCTTTCGCCCATCTCACGTAACACCCCCCCCCCCCCCCCCAACGGACCTATCCATTAAACGGCTGCCCACTCTCTCCAGCCCCACAAGCTCGCTGCCTCGGGGTTATCCTTGACACTGATCTCCCTTTCAAACCACATATCCAAGCCCTTTCCGCTTCCTGCCGACTTCAACTCAAAAATATTTAACGGATCCGTACATTCCTCAACCTAGAATCTGCAAAAACCCTAGTCCATGCCCTCATCTCCCACCTTGACTACTGCAACCTCCAGCTCAAAAATATTTCCAGGATCTATTCTTTCCTCAACCTACTAAAATGCTTGTGCATACCCTCATCTCCCGCTTCGACTACTACAACATCCTTTTCTGTGGCCTCCCTGCTAACACCCTCGCAACTCTCCAGTCCATCCTTAACTCCGCTGCCCAACTAATTCATCTCTCTCCTCGCTACTTCTCTGCTTCTTCCCTCTGCAAAACTCTTCACTGGCTCCCATTCCCTCAGCGTATCCAGTTCAAATTACTAATACTGAGCTACAAGGCCATCTATAACCTGTCTCCTCCATATATCGCTGAACTAATTGCCCAATATCTTCCCTCACGTATTCTACGGTCCTCCTAAGACCTCCTTCTCTCCTCTACACTTATTTGCTCCTCACCCAACCACCTCCAGTTCTTCTCCCGATTATCCCCCATCCTCTGGAATTCTTTGCCCCAACACGTCCGACTCTCAACCACTTTCGAATCCTTCAGACGGAACCTTAAAATCCCCCTCTTCAGGAAAGCTTATAGCCTGCAATAACCCTGCTGCCTCCTCACCACTACCGGAGCTACCATCTCACCAACACCAGAGCTGCTGCAACCCTCCAACCTACTGTCTCCTTCCCCAGCATCCTGTAGCATGTAAGCCCGTAAGGACAGGGTCCTCTCCCCTCTGTATCAGTCTGTGATTGTTAGCTTGTTTACTTTAAGTGGTATCTGTAATTTGTATGTAACCCCTTCTCATGTACAGCACCATGGAATCAATGGTGCTATATTAATAATAATAATAATTAAGTCCTTAGATGGCGCTGTTAAACTCCTGACAGCAGCATTTAAAGGGGTTGTCCAGGACAACCCCATCTCAATCTGTATATTTCCCACTTTTAAATGGCAATACTTTTACTGCCCTCTGGTGCCGATCCAGCAGTGTCAGCACTATTTCTCAAAGCAATCGTGTGACATCAAATGAACACTGTGGACAATCAGCAGCCGCTTGACTCTCACCGCCTTTGAACAAATAGCTTACATCTGAAGGAAACTATTGTGCGTGCATTAGCGGTAAATACAAGTGTTTTAAAAGGGGGAAACATATGGATTGAGAAGGGATTCTCCTGAGTCGTGGACAACCCCTTTAATCTTTCCTGTGTGCAATCAGCAACGCAGTTGTCCTCTCTGCTACCCCTCCTACCCAACCCTTCTCTTTCCCCCCCTCCCCCCCCCCCCCACACCCTCAAAGGTGTGGCTTGCACTGATGGATTACCATGGCAGCCGATGGCCTGCTAAAATCCCTTTTTGCTGCCATCTTTGTACTTGTGTGAAACCCAGCTGTAGGCTGAACTTCATAGGAGACTATTTACACTATGTACTGCAAAGCTGTGGTATTGCAGTATATAGTATAAGCGGGCCAGCAATCACAGGCACAAGTGGACTAAGGTAAGTAAAAAAAAAAAATTATGAATAAAGGTTTAAAATTTTTTTTTTTTTTAAAATTGGTAACCTTTTCTTTTTCTTCTAATTGAAAATACAAAAATTTAAATAATTTGCTATTGCCACATCTGTAAAAGTCCAGTATATAAAATTAATGTACTTTGTTTTACACAGTAAAGAGAAAAAAACCCAGGGTATAGCGTTTTTGGTTTTTCAGTCACCAATCTAGAGAATAATTTTTTTTTTTTTTAATTCGTTTAACCAAGAAAGAGAAACCACATGTACATTAAGGCTAAGTGCACACGTACCGGAACTCTCGCGGAAATTACCGCGAGAATTCCGGAATTCCAGTCCGCGGGAAAATCGCATTTTAAATTCCCGCGATTTTCCCGCAGAAAAACTAGCATTTTGCAAGCGTATTTAGCTTGCAAAATGCTAGCGTTTTCCAAGCGATCTGTAGCATCGCTTGGAGAACTGATTGACAGGTTGGTCACACTCGTCAAACATAGTGTTTGACGAGTGTGACCAACTTTTTACTACTGAGGCTGCCTATGCAGTAGTAAAAGAATATATAAAAAATGGTGTTATTCTTACCTTCCGGCGTCCCGCGCATCTGTTCCCAGTAGTCCTTTGCGAAAATGCCCGCGATGACGTCCGTTCTCGCGGGATCGCGATGTCTCGCGGTCATTCGCGATGACGCGCGAATGACCGCGAGACTTCGCGATCCCGCGAGAACGGACGCCATCGCGGGCATTTTCGCAAAGGACTACTGGGAACGAGAGCGTGGAGAGAAGCGGGAAGACTGCGCGGGACGTCGGAGGGTGAGAATAACAATATTTTTTTATTTTTAAATTCTATTTTTTACAGGGCTATGGTACCCAAAGCCCGGAGGACAGTCTCCTCTCCTCCGGACCGTGGGTACCATCCGCAAATGTTCTGCTTACTTTCCGCATGGTGTGCACAGCCACATGCGGAAAGTAAGCGGAACAATGCATTCCTATGGGTGCGGGATCGCCGCGATTCCGCAAATTAATGAGCATGCTGCGGTTTTTACCGCGAAGCGATTCCGCCGCGGTAAAAACCGCAGCATTAGCACAGCATTGCGGAATCCCATAGGAATGCATGGGATGCTTATTTTTCGCGGCAAAATCGCGCAGTTAAAACCGCCACGAAAAAAACACTACGTGTGAACTCAGCCTTATGCCTACACCAAAATAATACACATGCATTTTGCCAAAATAATTGTAAGTGAATAGCAATTCACACATTAAATTGTTTATACAATTTAGTTTCACAGGTCTGAGTTATTGCTTAGATAATGCATTATTAAACAGATGAGCAGAAGCATTATCAAGCTCTATATCTTGAAAGTACATAGCACAAAAGCACTACCAATCTAATTAAACTAAAACCTAACACGCTGCCTAGTACATTATATAATATTAAAAAAAAAAAATTGTGATGCCACAATCTCGATAGATTCCAACTATAACAGTCACGGTGGTACCGAGCCTCCATTCCCCGATATAGTGAGATGAGTGGAATTCCATCTGTGATGGTGTGATATGTTATGTGGATGTCATTTTTTGTATATTCCTATTTTTAACAATTCCAGTTATTTTCATATTGTTTTTCTTATTGCATTGTAAGCCTACAGCCTCACTGTATCTGTCTCTTGATGACCCCCTGTAGTGCATTAATCCCTAAGGCCTTTTGTTCTCCTCTGGGAGGCAACTTGTTGGACTACCCCTGGACAAGGAAGGGGGTGGGGGGAAGAACGGCAGCTGGACAAGTCAGTTCTGGTAGAGACAAGATGGTGAAAAGGCTGCATTTCAGAGAGAAGGACCCATTTTTATCCTCTGGTGCTAGAGTTTTGAAATCTCGTTTCCCTGGACATTTTTATCCTGATACTGGACTGCATTCTTATTCTGGACTATCTTATCCTTTGTGTGGTGGACTGAATATGGACCTTTTTGTATTTTTGCCTGAATAAAGGTCTTGGAATTGTTCACTCTTCGCTTGCTCTGTTGATTGTGTGATACCAGAGAAGGACCCCGTGACAACTGGTGGCAGCAGTGGGATCAACAGAGCGTCACCCAATGGAGAACCACCCACAGAGTGAGTACAGAAATTGGACTGTATGCAGTTTACATAAGAGAGCCAGAGACCTGGGCCTGAACTACCAGGGACTGACTAAAGAGGCCTTAATCGATATACTGGTGGGCGATAGCCCGACCACCTCCTCCCAGATGTCTGAAGGACGAGCACTGGAGACAGGGATCCCCATCCAGAAAAGCCAGTGGTTGGTGTGGTATGAAGAAGAGATGGCGGTTCTGGGCCTCGGCGTCTCTCAGGAGTACAAGGAGGAGGCTGCCCGCCGGGCACAGCGGAGACAGGAAGCAATGGAGCTTGAAAAAGGGAGTAACGCAATGTGGAGTGTAACCCCAACAATCCGGGAGCCTGTACGGATCACCCGGACAGAGTTTAAGCCATTTGATGAGGCTTCTGGAGATGTGGAGGGGTTCTTCAAAGACTTTGAGCAGCAGTGTGCTGTGTTGAAGGTGCCCCACTCTAGCTGGATGCGTTTGTTAGTGGGCCTCCTGAACGGAAGCTTGGCGGAGGCTTACCGAACCATTGATGCACTGCGGAATCGGGATTATAACATTGTAAAGCGGACTATCCTGGATTACCATGCTATTACCCCAGACTCATATAGGGCCAAGTTCCGAGACCTCCCATGCACCACGGGGGGATCGTTTAGGATGTATGCACATAAGATGTCCGAGGCATGTCGGAGATGGCTGGAAGCAGAAAATGCCTTTACTGTGGAAGATGTTATACAGGCGTTCCTTATAGAACAATTTATTCGGACTCCCATGACAGCACCACGAGAGAGGGGATCCGCCCTATAGGAACAGGAAACCTACAGATACAAAAGGGCGGCACCTTCAAACAGAGGCTGGACAGACATCTGACTGGGATGATTTAGCGAATCCTGCTTTGAGCAGGGGGTTGGACCAGATGGCCCAGGAGGTCCCTTCCAACTCTACGATTCTATTCTATATGCTAAAACCTCTCCCACGCATCAGTTGGTTTCCTGTTCCTGAGGGGACGGGATCCTACAGAAGACCAGATCCCAGACCGGCCAGCCGATACAGGTAGCGAGGGGGTCTCCTACCTCGGCCTGGTGCGGATCTTCTGGAGGACGCCACGGTGGCCCAGGATGGGTGGCACGGCGGTGGCGTGTTCGGCAGGGAGCGGCGTCCGGAGGATGGCCGTCTCCGGGGTTAGGCCGCCGCCGGTGAGTATGCTCCCCCCGGGGGTTCCCGGCTCCGGCGGCGCAGGTACGGCGGCAGGGGGCTGTGACCGGGTGGCGCTGCTTCCAGGGCTCCCGGGCGTCCCGCGTGACTTCCGGTCCTTCCCGGGGTAGCGGTGACGGGGGGCGGGCGGAGGATGCGCATCTGGGTCGGCGCGCCACTGCGCATGCCCGAAGAATCCAAGATGGCGGCGCCTATCGGAAACACCGATGGCGTCGGCTTTCGGGCCGGGTGCGACGCCAGCTGGGGTAGGGAGCCCTGTTAGGGGGGGAGGGGCGCGGCGTGGATACTGCTGACCGGAGGAGGGGTATTTAGGCAGGACCCTGGCAGGGTACCTTGCCTTGGCCACATTATCACAAGCAGCAGCGTACAGCAGCAGCAGTGGTAATGGAGAGTGATCGAGAGCAACACCAGCAGCAGCAGCAGAAGCAAGGGCGACAGCAGCGGCAAGCATCACTGCCGCCCCTGGATGACCTTCGGCAGGTCAAACAGAAAAAGGTGTCCCGTGACAGTAATGAGTAGGAGCATCGACTGAGAGAAATCCCCCTCATTCTCCGGTACTTGATTGTGGCACTGGTAAGTGATCTTCGTGAAAGTTCACTCAGTGACGGGACCCCCCTTCTGTGTTTTTTTTCTAGGGGAAAAAGGCTACGAGTAAGACTAAACATAGGTAATGCGCACTCTGTGCATGCCCATTACCGGACGCATGCCTCAAAAGATTGTGCCCCCCCTGTATTCAGCAGACGGTGGCAGAAGAGTCGCCCGCGGTAGCGGCGAGTTTAAGGGACATTGTCAGGGCAGAAATGAGGGAAACCCTAAAGTCCTTGTCCCAGCTGGGAAGTCAAAGGGGCGAGGTCCCGGTGGAGTCCGATTCCTCGGTAGAATGGAGAAAAAGCAGAGACTCCCAGGCTTCATCTCCCTCGTCCTCCTCAGGAGAAGAGGACTCGGGGCGATTTTGTCTGCCTCTTGACCGGGTAGACAAGCTGGTAAAAGCAGTCAGAGGGACAATGGAGGTAGAGGAGCCTAAGCCCCAATTATCCATGCAGGATGTCATGTTCTGTGGGCTGGAACAGAGGAAGTGGAGAGTCTTCCCATTAAATCAAAAGATCCAGGATCTGATCCACAGAGAGTGGAAAAAACCGGATAAAAGAGGGTCGCTACCACCAGCCCTCAAACGCAGATACCCCTTCGACGATCCGGCAGTGAATACTTGGGACAGAGCCCCCAAATTAGACGCAGCCATTGCAAAGGCATCGAAAAGGTCCTCGCTACCCTTTGAGGACATGGGATCCCTTAAAGATCCCCTAGACAGAAAGGCAGATACTTTCCTTAAAAACACCTGGGAAATGGCGGCCGGGTCCTTAAGACCAGCAGTGGCATCGACGTGCACGGCCAGGTCAATGATGGTCTGGTTGGACCAGTTGGAGTCACAATTAAAACAGGGTACATCAAGACAGACAATTCTTGGGGCCCTACCAACCATCCAAGCGGGAGCAGCCTTCCTAGCAGATGCCTCAGCAGATGCAGTGAGAATGGTCGCCAGAGCAGCAGGTCTCTCTAATGCAGCTCGTAGAGCCCTGTGGCTAAAGTGTTGGCAGGGAGACATTCAGTCCAGGGCAAAGCTCTGTGCGATTCCATGTGAGGGCGAATATTTGTTCGGCGCTGTCCTAGACGAGCTGCTTGAGAAGGCGGGGGACGACAAGAAAAAATTCCCAAACCTTTCGTCTGCGTCCTACCGTCGTCCATTTGGTAGAAGGAGATTCGGCCAGGGGAGAAGGCGCAACTCTTCGCCTATTAGAGATCGCCCCAGATGGGAAGACAGAAGGAGAAGCGGTACGGGCTATATGTTCACACGCTCGTCGAGAGATCAAAAGAGACCAAATCAATGACTAGCAATTCCCGTGGGGGGTAGACTGTCATCCTTCTTCCCGGCATGGTCACAGATTGCAAATAGTGACTGGGTGCGCAAGGTAATATCCACCGGGCTTAGATTGGAGTTTACCCAGGTCCCGCGGGACATCTTTAAACTAACCCCTTTAAGATCTTCTCCTCTCGAACAGGCGGCTTTAGAAGCGGAAGTCTTGAGCCTATGCCAGAAAAATGTCCTGGTAGAGGTTCCAGAAGCTGAAAAAGGAAGAGGGTTCTACTCTCCCCTGTTTCTAGTCCAGAAACCTGATATGACATTCAGAATGATTATAAACCTTCGTTTCCTTAACAGGTTTTTGATTAATCGTACATTTAAGATGGAGTCCATTAATACAACAATAAAAATATTGTTTAAAGGTTGTTTTATGGCAGTCATAGATCTGAAAGATGCGTACTATCATGTTCCTATCCATACAGACTTCCAGCAGTTCCTGAGAGTGGCGGTTTCAGTAGGTGGCACAGTGCGTCATTATCAGTATAGAGCCCTTCCCTTTGGTCTCTCAGCAGCACCTAGGGTATTTACAAAGATAGTGGCCGAGGTTATGGCTCATTTACGGGAGGTTGATGTCTTAATCATCCCATATTTAGATGATTTCTTGATTGTGGGAAAATCGGTGGGTCATTGTAGATCCCAGATAGAAAAAGCTAAAACCAGATTAGAAAACCTCGGATGGATTTTAAACTACGAGAAATCCCGACTCCAGCCCTTAAAAATACAGAAGTTTCTAGGCTTATTACTAAATTCAGAAACTCAGCAGTGCCTGCTGCCACTAGATAAATTGCAAAAGATACAGGAGCAGGTTCTTCGGGCAATTGATAATCCGTCTATGACCCTCAGACAGGCCATGTCCCTGTTAGGCTCTCTAACTTCATGCATCCCAGCAGTCAGGTGGGCACAATTCCATACTAGAGCCCTTCAGAACGACGTCCTGGTTAATAGCAGGGCCTTAGAAGGCTCCTTACAAGGTCGAGTGTTGCTAAGCCCCTCAGCTGTTACATCGCTTAGATGGTGGCTCGATAGCGAGAACCTAGCATCAGGGGTGCCCTGGATAACACAGATAACCCGCATTATAACCACAGACGCTAGTTCCTTCGGTTGGGGAGCCCATATGGGGGACATAGTGGTACAGGGACATTGGGGGTCTGATTCTGAAATCTCATCCAACCAGAGAGAGCGAGAGCTATTGGCGATAGAACGGGCAGTCAAGAAACTCATTATTTACCTACAGGGCCATCACGTGAGGATATACTCGGACAACCAGGTAGCGGTAGCATATGTCAACCACCAAGGTGGAACCCGCTCCAGCGCTCTGATGCAGATAACAGAACGGCTCCTTCAGATAGCAGAGAGAAATTTTCTATCTTTAACCGCAATCCACATCAGCGGAAAGGACAACGTAAGAGCAGACTTTCTAAGCCGCAAGGCTCTAAGGCAAGGAGAATGGGCTTTGAACAAAGATATTTACCACCAGATTGTCCGCAGATGGGGTCAGCCAGAGGTAGACCTCTTTGCCACCAGAGAAAACAGAAAAGAAAAATCGTTCTGCTCTCTGAACCCCAGGGAAAATCCCCTGGCGGTGGATGCCCTCCTGATAAGATGGGACTTTTCTCTGGCATACGCCTTCCCGCCATTGAATCTTCTTCCTCTGGTAGTCAGGAAGATCAGAGAGGATCGGGCAAAAGTCATACTAATTGCCCTCTTTTGGCCCACGAGGACCTGGTTCGCATGGTTGAGGACCATGTCGGTATGCGATCCCTGGGTACTGCCGAACCTTCCGGATCTCCTCTACCAGGGGCCAATCAGCCACCCACAAGTAGCAGGACTTCATTTGACGGCGTGGTGTTTGAAAGGTCACTGTTAAGGGATAGAGGGTTCTCCAAGAACTTAATTGACACCCTCCTAAAGAGCAGAAAATTAACTACCACTAACATCTATGCTAGGACCTGGAAACGATTCCTGTCCACCTTTCACTTTGACGTCAGAGACGGAATTCCCACGAAACATATTCTGGAATTTCTCCAGAAAGGTTTCGAATTGGGTCTCTCCACAAGTACGTTAAAAATACAGGTTTCAGCCTTAGGAGCCCTGTTTGCAGGTGATATTGCAAAAAATTATTGGGTAGCAAGGTTCATCAGAGCAGCGGCCAGATCGAGACCTATACACAAAGACAGATGTGTGCCGTGGGACTTAAACTTAGTCCTTACAGCCATGACGGAAAGTCCGTTTGAACCTTTAGTTTCTGCCTCACTAAAGGTTATATCTCTTAAGACAGCATTTCTGGTAGCGATAACATCCGCACGTAGGGTGAGCGACATACAAGCACTTTCCAGATTGCCCCCTTACACTGAGTTCTTGCAAGATAGAGTAATCCTAAGGCCAGATCCAGCATACCTTCCCAAGGTAGCAACACAATTCCTCAGGACACAAGAGAGTTCTGCCTTCCTTCCTCCCTAATCCAACCAACCCTAAAGAGCAAAAACTTCAGGCATTAGATATTAGGAGATGCTTACTTACATATTTAGCAGCCACGGATCCTTGGAAGAAGGAGAACGCATTATTCCTATCCTTCCAAGGTCCCAGGAAAGGATACAGAGTATCAAAACGCACGTTAGCAAGGTGGATTAGGGAGGCTATCTCTCTTGCCTACACAGCAGGTGGCGGCCCGGCTCCACAGAATCTGAGGGCGCATTCCACTCGGGCCATGGCATCATCCTGGGCAGAAAGATCTGGAGTATCTATTGATCAGATATGTAAGGCGGCCACCTGGTCATCTCCTTCCACCTTTTTTAACCACTATCGGTTAAACATGAGTGCCTCCTCAGATCTCACCTTCGGGCTAAGGGTGCTGCAGGCTGTAGTCCCTCCCTAAGATAGTTTACATCTCTGTAATTCTCTCGTGGTGCTGTCATGGGAGTCCGAATAAAGTATTAAGTTACGTACCGGTAACGGTATTTTTCGGAAGCCCATGACAGCACCCTTAGTTCCCTCCTTTGTTCACGTATAACGGTGCACTCCTTTAGAAGATTGTTCATAAAATTACCTTATGTGGGAGATGGTGTAAAATAATTCTGGTAAATAGGGTAGATAGGTTGTATATATTATATGTTGTGTACTAACCATGGTAGCCTCTCAAGCTCTGTAATCCAACTGATGCGTGGGAGAGGTGCCGCCCTTTTGTATCTGTAGGTTTCCTGTTCCTATAGGGCGGATCCCCTCTCTCGTGGTGCTGTCATGGGCTTCCGAAAAATACCGTTACCGGTACGTAACTTAATACTTTATTGCCAAGTGCCCTGCAGAGGTATGGGAATGGGTCCGGGAGCGCACGCCGTGTACCGTGGATAGAGCTGCAGCCCTGGCCGATGAAGCCCTTACTATCCGGCCGCAATGGAGGAGGCTTCTGGACAATGAACCACGGCCTGCTCCCGCGCCCCGTCCCCCTCCAATTATATCTGCCCTTCCACCTAGTCGCAAGCCGATGACAATCACGCCTCACAATCCTAGGCCCCAACAGTTCCGACCACGACCTGGGGGTATCACATAGAGGAGGTGTTATGGGTGTGGGCAACCTGGACATTTGCAGTCTGGCTGTCCCTCCAGGATTCGGAGGGAGCCCCACGCAGCCCCACCTCGTCCAGTGCATCTTGTACATTCAACCACACCTGAAGAAGAGCTCCCACCACCCCCACCAGAGTGGACCACCGACCACAGCACCATAGATACCCCTCCTGGAGTGTACGGACTCCGGCCTCTGTCCTTTAGCTACTCAGAGCAACGGCAACACCACCTGCAGGATGTCGTCATTGATGGATACAAAGTGTCAGGATTTAGAGACACAGGGGCATTCTTGACTATCGCTGACCCCCGTGTGGTTCGACCCGAGGCAATTTACCAGGGTCCGGGAATTCCCATTGTCCTGGCGGGCGGTGCCCGCATTTATACAGCGAGCTTCTGTGCGTTTGGATTATGGTTGTGGAGAAAAACTGTGTTGGATTGGAGTTATGGGAGGACTTCCTGCAGATATCCTCCTTGGGAACGACATTGGGGAGTTACAGTGCCAATTTGTGGGAGCAGTCACCCGACTACAGGCCCTTCAAGCACTACGTCATCCGGACCCCACCGGGGAGCAACCACCACGAACCGCATCAGTCGGAAAGCAATACTTTCGCTGCTACTACATTGGGAGAGTCTTGGGACAGAGAGGAGTTTAGGAGAGAAATAGAGGGTGACACTACCTTAGCAGCCCTTAGGCGAAAGGCAGAAACTGGGCACATGGGAGATAATGGGGATGGCTTCACTCGAGAAAACGGACTGTATTATCGTGTAACAAAGGGCAACGACCAGGCAACTCATTGTCCCTCAGAAGTAGAGGGCACAGCTACTTCAACTGGTCCATGACATCCCCTTGGCTGGGCATCAAGGGAGAAAAAGGACTGAAAAGAGACTCACCCAAAGTTTTTACTGGCCGGGCGTCTCGCAGTCTGTAGCCCATTATTGCTGCACCTGTGATGTGTGCCAGCGAATGCGGCATCCAGGAGCTCGACATAAGGTACCCCTGCAATCCCTGCCCATAATTGAGGAACCATTTCAACATGTAGCCGTCGACATCATAGGTCCTCTGGCCCACCCCAGCAGGTCAGGGAAAAAATATATCCTGACCGTGGTGGATTATGCCACTAGGTATCCTGAAGCTGTGGCCCTGTCCAGTATTACAGCAGTAAAGGTAGCCGAGGCCCTTGTTTCCATCTTTACCCGGGTAGGGTTTCCTAGTGAAATATTGTCGGATCAAGGCACTCAGTTCATGTCAGATCTGGTCCAGTCCCTAAGGCATACATGTGGTGTTCGAGCCATTCGCACCACCCCATATCACCCGCAGACCAACGGACTATGTGAACGCTTTAATGGAACCCTAAAAAATATGCTCAGGGCTTTTGTTGACGTTGAAAAAGACTGGGAAAAGTACCTGCCACATCTCTTCGCCTATCGGGAGGTTCCCCAAGAGTCCACAGGGTTCTCTCCCTTTTAACTACCGTTTAGCCGGAAGGTCCGTGGGCCTCTCACTCTTCTGAAAGAACATTTGGAGGGAGACATCTCAGATACTGGAATGCCCATTGTTCCCTATGTTCTAGAGCTCAGAGCCCGTTTCGCCCAGCTAGCTACCTTCGCTAAAGAACATCAGCGAATGGCCCAGTCCAGACAAAAAACCTGGTATGACCGTAATGCCAGGAACCGGGAATTTATGGAAGGACAGCAAGTGCTCATGATTACTGCTTCCCCTGCCAACAAGCTTCAAGCAGTGTGGGAAGGCCTTTATCAGGTTGTCAAGAAATTTAATGACACTAACTATGTTATTGCCCTGGACTCTAGTGGTCGACGACAGAAAACCGTCCACATTAACATGCTGAAGACTACCACGACCGATCTCTGCCTGTTCTACCTGTCTGCCACCCCCCTAGTGATACCGCCGACGACGAGTATCTCCCAGATCTCCTCCTGGTTGCCCAAGCGGGAGGATCACTGGAACAAGTGCCCCTGGGCTCCCATTTATCGGATATACAAAAGGACGATATTGTCGCCGTACTAAGGCCGAGGGCTGCTGCTTTCTCCTCAAAGCCGGGGAAGACTACTCTCACCAGTCACCATGTGGAAACCCCCGGACAACGCCGCATCCAGCAGGCTGCCTACCGGGTTCCAGAGGCTGTTCAAGGCATGATAAAGAATGAACTGGAGGAGATGAAACAACTGGGAGTTATTCAGCCATCTCACAGTTCTTGGGCCTCTCCTGTCGTCCTGGTCCCCAAGAAGGATGATACAACACGATTCTGCGTTGATTACAGACGACTAAATGATGCCACCAAGAGTGATGCTTATCCCATGCCCAGGATTGATGATCTATTGGATCGTCTGACAAGTGCCCAATTTGTGACCGCGTTAGACTTTAGCAAGGGGTACTGGCAGATACCCCTAACGGAGGACGCTCGGGAGCGCTCAGCCTTCATTACTCCATTTGGGCTTTGAGTTCCTGGGAATGCCCTTTGGGATGAAAACTGCCCCCGCTACTTTCCAGAGACTGGTGGATCGACTGTTACAACAATGTCAGGACTTTGCCTGTGCTTACTTAGACGACATCGCCATTTTTAGCACAACCTGGGAGGAACATCTTAAACACTTGGGCATAGTGCTGGACTGTATCCTTACTGCAGCTCTGACCATTCACCCTGATAAGTGCCAGATAGGGATGGCTGAGGTGCAGTACCTCGGGCATAGAGTAGGGGGTGGAACACTAAGGCCTGAGCCTGCCAAGGTGGAAGCCATTAGCAACTGGTGTAGACCCCATACTAAAAAGCAGGTACTTGCATTTTTAGGAACTGCTGGTTACTATCGCAAATTTGTTTCTAATTTCAGTACCTTGGCCAAGCCCCTAACCGACCTGACCCACAAGAACATGCCTAGGAATGTGACTTGGACGACGGCATGCGAGGATGCCTTTTCAGCGTTAAAGACTGCCCTCGTCACTGCTCCTGTCTTGGCTGCCCCGGATTATAAACGCAGGTTCCTCGTGCAGACAGATGCATCCACCTTTGGGATTGGGGCAGTACTTAGCCAAGTGAACGCCGCCAGAGAAGAACATCCTGTTGCTTTTGCCAGTCGGAAACTACTGGATCGGGAAGTTGCCTACGCCACTATTGAAAAGGAGTGCCTTGCCATCGTATGGGCGCTAAAAAAATTGCAGCCCTACTTGTATGGCAGAGACTTTACAATTGTTACAGACCACAACCCCCTCACATGGCTGAATCGCGTATCAGGGGACAATGGAAGATTGCTGCGGTGGAGCTTGTCCTTACAACCCTACAGCTTCTCTATCCAATACAAGCGAGGAAGCCAACACCAGAACGCCGATGGACTGTCTCGACAAGAAGAACCATAGGCTCCCCAGGCCGACCTACCCCTGCCACTGTACAAGGAACTATAAATAACGGAGCAATGTGGACTAAAGTGAGCAGGCCAGAGGTCTGTGTAGACCTCATGGCGTGCTCACTTATTATGGGGGGGGAGAGGTTGTGATCTTGTGATATGTTATGTGGATGTCATTTTTTGTATATTCCTATTTTTAACAATTCCAGTTATTTTCATAGTGCTTTTATTGCATTGTAAGCCTACAGCCTCACTGTATCTGTCTCTTGATGACCCCCTGTAGTGCATTAATCCCTAAGGCCTTTTGTTCTCCTCTGGGAGGCAACTTGTTGGACTACCTCTGGACAAGGAAGGGGGTGGGGGGAAGAACGGCAGCTGGACAAGTCAGTTCTGGTAGAGACAAGATGGTGAAAAGGCTGCATTTCAGAGAGAAGGACCCATTTTTATCCTCTGGTGCTAGAGTTTTGAAATCTCGTTTCCCTGGACATTTTATCCTGATACTGGACTGCATTCTTATTCTGGACTATCTTATCCTTTGTGTGGTAGACTGAATATGGACCTTTTTGTATTTTTGCCTGAAATAAAGGTCTTGGAATTGTTCACTCTTCGCTTGCTCTGTTGATTGTGTGATACCAGAGAAGGACCCCGTGACACCATCTATCTCAGATTTTATCAAATATGCCCATACAGCCCCTGTTTTGATAGTGTTCGCTCATATGGGATGACTGAGTTCACCAGGTCAATCCAGGCTCTGAGAGAGGGGTTTGACCCTCCCATCCAACGTAACGCCAGCACCTTCCGAGCCAAGAAAAGTGTTTCACATAGAAAAATCCTAATATAGTGTCCCCAATTCTCCTCATCTAGCAACCCGAATAAACAAACTGATGGACTAAGAGGAACAGGAATTTGCACTAAGCATGTTAGCAATGATGTTACTTCAGACCAGTATGAAAGGACAATGGGGCATCCCCACACCATATGTACAAAGTTTGCTTCCATTGTATGACACCTCAAACATTTCGAGGATTGGAAACGACCCATCCTGAAAAGTCGCGATGGTGTTAGATGTGACTGATGTAAGATATACAATTGAGTAATTCTGTTATTAATAGATGGAGATACTTTAGTTAGAGATTCAAGAATCTCCTTCCAATCCTCAGCCTGAGCATCAGGAATGAGATCTTCCCACTTCCCCCTAATTGTCGTTATAGCAGAGTCAGTTCCTGCCGACAACATGTACATGTAAAGAGTAGAGATAAGGCCCCGAGGGCCTTGGGATTTAAGGATTCCTATTAAAGGGAGAGATGAGATAGCTTGGGTCGTACTTGAATACCGTAAATGCGAATGGACAGCTGATCTGAGTTGAAGATAACGGAAGAATTGGGATCTAGGGACATTATATTTAAGTTGGATTTGTTCAAAAGACATAAGGATATTACCTTCATATAGGTCTTTTATTAAAGAAACACCATGTGAGGTCCAAAAGCCAGCGGACGGGTGGTTCAACAGCACCGGGAAATAGTTATTGTTCCATAGTGGCATTTCAGCAATGATGCCCTCAAAGCGGATCACTTTTTTGATCTGTCTCCAGACCGACCTCGCTAAACGGAGTAGAGGTAACAATCGGGGGGCATTAAGTTTATCTGTTTCTAAAAAAACGGACAGTCATTCTCTGCAGCATGAATGAGATGATCCGAGTTAGGTAGATTATTTTCCGGCATCCACTTACTCAAAGCTTTAATTTGTCCTGCCAGATAGTATAAATAAAAATCCGGCAGTGCCGCTCCCCCCGTGCGTTTAGACCTCTGTAGAGTGGATAATTTAAGTTTGGGTCTAGATTTCCCCCATATAAAGGACGTGGTCAGGGAGTTCAGATTAGTGAAGATGAATTTAGGAACCAGCACCGCACTATGCTGGAGGGAGTAACTAAGTTTGGGAAGTAGAATCATTTTAATTAGATTAATACGGCCGGCAACAGAGAGGGGAAGTTTACTCCATGAGGCGAATTTGAGTTTGACCAGTTCCAGTAATGGGAAGATATTAAGTTGTAGGTCAAGATCACTGCTTTTAGAGATATTAGTTCCTAAATATTTAAAGTGAGACACTATGGGCAAAGGGGACAGAGAGCTAAGATGGGTCACAGGGCCATGAGAGAGGGGCAAGAGAGCGGACTTATTCCAGTTGATATAAAGGCCGGAGTATTTACTAAATTTATCTATGGTAGTAATCACATGTGGCAACGTCTCGTCCGTTTTATCCATAAACACCACCATGTCGTCAGCGTATAAACCAATATTATCTAGACTATGCTATTTTTATACCTCTAATGTTCGGAGAGGCCCTCATACGTATTGCTAGCGCTTCTATAGCAAGGGCAAAGAGGGCTGGGGAGCGGGGGCAACCCTGGCGCGTTCCCCTAGAAAGAGAAAAGGATTCTGATATGGAGTTATTTATAACTATACAAGCTTTAGGTTTTGCGTATATTACACCAATCCATTTTTGGAATTTAGCACCAAAGCCATATCTTTGTTAACATGCAAACAAGAATGGCCATTCAAGGGAATCAAAGGCTTTAGCTGCGTCCAGGGATGCCAGGGCCTGATTATTATCTGGTACCAGGGAGCTATATTCAATCACTGACTGGACCCTCCTGATATTTATAGAGGTGCTCTTACCGGGCACAAAGCCCGTCTGGTCTGGGTGTATAAGATCTAATATTACGGAGTTTAATCTAGTGGCCAGAATCTTCGTGAAAATGTTATAATCTACATTTACCAGTGATATGGGGCAATAAGATCCACAATCAAGGGGGTCCTTCCCTTCTTTCTTGAGTGATAATATTTGCTTCATAAAAGGAGTCAGGAAAGCCGTCCCCCCTCAAGATCCCTTGAAATACTTTTAGAAGAAGTGGTGCCAGAATATCTTGATATTTTCTATACAGTTCAACAGGGAACCCATCTGGTCCAGGAATCTTTCAAAGGGCCAAAGCCATCATAGCATTTTTAATTTCCTCTATATCAAAATCCGCATCCAAAAAGGCTCGCTGGGTAGCATCCAGTGTGGGGAATTCTATATCTGATAGGTAATTTAGGCATTGTAGAGTATCAAGACCACTCGTTGAATTATATAATGTTGGGGGGCGTGGCTTGTGTCTGGAGCATGTAGGACACAAGTTCTGGGAGCTCTGAGGAAAAACCTCCCAATCCGACTCACAAACCAACAAATACCGGCCATCCAGCCTCTAAACCTGATGAGACGTGCTCCTCTCCGCTGGGAGAGCATTTTGACACCAAAACAGGCCATCTAGTCCCACTAGAAAGGGGAACACACTTTGAGGCCTACCTCATTTAGCCTCACCTCACAGCCTGGGACTCTCCTAGACCAGCGGTTCGATCTGCGGGACCTGGACACCCCACACTCTCGAGCCCCATTCCTGCTCGGGGGATACCTGAGACCCGCTCGTGGAGACCCGCCCTGGATAACCTTCCGGTGTTTATCTGACAGCCAGGGAGTCTGAACGTTGGTCTTCGCAGCCTGTTAGGCCTTAGAGGCCGACGGCCTAAACTGATTTGGACTGCATCAGACTTCCAAGCGGCAGGAATTAGTGACGCAGGCAGCGGGGAGACCGGACATATACAAACCGTGAGTGGACTCTCCCGTGGTATCCCCGCAGTTTACCGCTTCATCGCTCCTCCCTCCCCCCCCATCTAACTTACCCGAGGCGCTGCGCGGCTTCTGGGGCCAGAGAGAGAGACGTCAGACCCGCGGCCAAGATCATAGTTGCTACACAGACTATGAAAGCTGCAGAGACCCCAGCGCTACTAGTTGTGACCCAGTAACAGCAGATAGCTCACTGCTAGATAGATAGCTAAATAGCTAAATCTGCTTCACTGCTCCTGTGGTCCCTTAAGTGCTGCCCGTTCCCCTCCCCCTCACCGCATCTAAAGGTACTGTCACACTTAGGGATGTACCAGCGATATGACGCGGTCAGGATCGCTGGTACATCGCTAAGTGGTCGCTAGTGAACTGCCACACAGGCAGATCTCACTAGCGACATCGCTGGGGACGGGGGTCGCTACTTACCTGTCACACCAGGCGATCCTGCGTCCTCCCTCCCGGCTCCACGCGTCGCTCGTCGTCACAGCAGGAAGCGCCACAGGAAGCTGACGACGAGAAACAGTCCTGAACGTTCTCGCGCGATCAGCGATAAGCAGCGGGGGAGCCGGTCGGAGGTAAGTATCAGATACAGAGATATCGCTAGCAATATCGCTATAACGTCACTAGTTATAGCGATATTGCTAGCGATATCTCTTAGTGTGACATGCCCTTAAGAGAACGCTTCTCTCCCTCTTGTTTGCTTAGCTAGAGATAAGCTGAGGATATCTGCAATAAAAAGCCTGTAATGCTAGTCATCATTAAGGCCAAAGAACCGCTGCTCCCCTCTACAATAGTTGCTTTTATTGGTCTCGGGCATCACATACAGTGTCTCTGGTGGGTCCCTGGTGACAACAAAGTAAATTTATTACCTCTGGCCGTCCCTATCAATCAAAACAGGAACACAGAGACTTGCTGTGCTGGACTGTTTCTAACTCCCCCCCCCCCCCACCCCACCCCCAAGTCTCTCCTCCCTCGGCTACTAAAGATACATTAACCCTATCAGTGGACAAGAACTCTCCACTCTTTTCTACTTTCATAGGTTCATTTCATTGTAATCTCTGCAAAATTAGACTATAGCAGATAAAATCTCTCTCAAAATGAGCAATCAAAAAATAAAAGGGAAAAATGCCTTATCTAAGCCACAGAATTCCAGAGGTTCTGAGAGAGCATTTGGATTTCATTGGCAATCTAGGGATCAATTAGAGGCCGTTAGTCCGGTTAAGTCACGTTCTCCCCTGAGAAACAGTCCTCGCTCACTAGATTCACATAAGGATCCACAACATTCTCCTAACTAAACCGCACGAACAAGAATGCTAGGAAAGACTTCTTCCCCTGATAAAATGGACTCCACTACAAACAATAAAGGAAGAGTACCAGGGTCATGGGGCGAAAAATTCGACTCTTCTAGGGAAAATTCAGAAGCTGAAGACAATGATGATGCTTCCACTGACACTTCACCCAAATCGAAGCCCTGCCAAAAACAAAATGAAAACTGATACATCCGGATCCGCTAAGAAATCGGTCACCTCAAACCTTCCACAAACATCCGTTAAAGCAAAAGATAACAGCCCTGACTTTGAAGCCATTATGACTAACCTGCTAAAAAAAACACAGCATCGAGATGGATGCCAAACTGGAAAAACAGAGTAGAATGATCAAAGCCGACATTGATATGTGTTTCCAAAAATATTTTGACGAAATAGATAAACAACTAACTAATCATGAAGAAAGGATCAACAAGCTAGAGCGTAGATTTTCGATTACATACTACGAACTTGAACGCCTATCATGAGATGTTCATAAGCTCAGAGTGAAATTAGCGGATCTTGAGGATAGAGGACGCCGCAACAATATAAAAATCCGGGGAATCCCCGAGAGCATTGCTCAAGACGATTTGACAAGTCACATCCAAGACGTCTTCCGACAAGCCTTACCAGAACTGAGTGAGCCGGATCTAGCCATTGATAGGGCCCACAGACTACCGAGACCACCGAAGATTTCATCAGATTTACCAAGAGACACCATCCTCAGGATACATTTTTTCAAAACGAAGAAGATCATGACTTTCCTAAAAACCCATGGAACCTTCCCAGAACCTCATAAAGAATTAAGTGTTCCCAGATTTTTCCAAGGACACTCTCGAAGCAAGGAAGTCCTTCGGCAAAATTACTGCAGCTCTTCGCGACAGAAACATCCCCTATAAGTGGGGTTACCCCACAAAATTGTTGGTCCTTCATAAAGGGAGAACAATCCCAGTATTCAACTCGGAGGATGGAATTGATTTCATTAGATCACTTGGGGGAGTTTTGTCTCATAATGGCAAATGAGCCTAAACTTAATCTTGCTCCTCTACTCTGTTGGCTGGCTCTTCGAACACCACCACAGTTCTGAGGTTTTTCCTCGTATTCCCTTCGGCACGGATTACCCCCAGTAATAAGAGGCAGTCCTCTTAAAGTAGACTTCCTGAACAATTTCTCTTCTTGTAGCGTTAATGCTTAACTCTATACCCATTTGTTGAAAGTTGACATTTTCTTTGTTCTACAGTCCATATTTCTGCATAACTGTTTGTCTTTCTAGGCTCACACTAAAGGTTCTAAGCCTTCTGTAGGCTTTGGCGAGTTACAGTATAGCTCTTGTATAACTTAACATATTTTCACTGGTTAACTCATTGTCCATATTAACTTACTAACATGAGTCTTACACTTGTTTCTTACAACATTAGGGGCTTGAACAGCCCACAAAAAAGACATACCCTTTGGAGAGAACTTTTAAATGCTAAAGCCGATATAGCTTGTATACAGGAGACGAAATTCCTGGCAGGCAATCATCCCTACTTCACACACCATAATTTCCCTCATGTATTCGAAGCTTATGGTCCCCAAAAAAAAAGCAGGAGTAGCGACCATCATCAGTGGATCTACCCCTTTTTGAAGCCTTGGAGGAATACGGGGACGAGGGTGGTAGATTCCACATATTAGTGTGTAAAATCTGTGGTACAGAATGCACTTTAGTAAACGTGTATGCCCCAAACAGAAACCAAATCAGATTTTTGTCCAAACTCATGAGGAAAGTATCAGAAGTAAAAAGAGGTGTTCTTCTACTGCTAGGAGACTTTAATATCACCCCAGACAGCTCCTTAAGGGCCAGTCACACCAAGAGATATCGCTAGCAATATCGCTATAACTAGTGACGTTATAGCGATATTGCTAGCGATATCTCTGTGTGTGATACTTGCCTACGACCGGCTCCCCTGCTGGTTATCGCTGATCGCGCGAGAACGTTCAGGACTGTTTCTCGTCGTCAGCTTCCTGCGGCGCTTCCTGCTGTGAAGACGAGCGACGCGTGGAGCCGGGCGGGAGGACGCAGGATCGCCTGGTGTGACAGGTAAGTAGCGACCCCCGTCCCCAGCGATGTCGCTAGTGAGATCTGCCTGTGTGGCAGCTCACTAGCGACCACTTAGCGATGTACCAGCGATCCTGACCGCGTCATATCGCTGGTCTGGATCGCTGGTACATCGCTAAGTGTGACAGTACCTTTAGACTCCTCTTCCAACAAAAGACCTCCCTCTGATAACTTGAATCTCTGGTTGGATAAAAATTAATTGTTTGACTCCTTCAGGTGTTTAAATTCAAATTCTAAAGAATACACACATTTCTCCACTGTTCACCAATCTGCTTCAAGGATCGACCTAATCATAGCTGATATTTTTTCCCTCACTAAGATCACAAAAGTTTCTATTGGGCACATATCAATTTCGGACCATTCTCCGGTTTTCGTAGATTTGTCCCTAGGTCTCCCCTTGAATAGAGCCGGCCTGTGGAAATGCAGTTCCTATGTACTACACGACCCCATCAATAAAGCCACCTTGAAAACTGCTATTGACAACTTTTTTGCTGAAAACAAATAGGAAGCCACAAATCCAGCTTTGAATTGGTGTGCCCATAAAGCAGTCATCAGGGGAGTTATCATTGGCATATCCTCTAAACTGAAAAAGGAAAAAAGAGAAAAAATAGCGAAAATCCAATCTTCCATACGCAAACTAGAGAACTCCCTGTTAGGCATAGCACTCCCTTCCCTCCAATGCAGTCAGAGCTAACTCAATTAAGACAAGAGCTGAGATCTGTTCTCTATTTCCCGTATGAAGCAGCATTGAGTTCCTCGAAATTTAAGCTATACGCTTCTATTAACAAACCGGCGCGGTACATGGCAAATCGTATCAAACACAAAAGAATTTATAATAAAATAAAACAGAATTAAAACTCTTAACGGAGGCTCCAAACTCTCCCATCCGCAGGAGTTAGCAAATGAGTTTGCCAAATACTACAACAAACTATACAATTTGAAATCTGCCCCCCCCCCACCTACAGCTTAATCCTAATGATAACAAATATCTCTAAGAAATAAACCTACCCCTTCTGAGTGATGAAGACCTTATAAGTCTGTCAGCACCATTCACCCCCTTAGAAATAGATGGAACAATATAGGAATTAAAAATGCACAAATCCCCGGGTCCAGACGGGTTCACCAACGCCTACTACAAAGCTTTTGATGACGCCCTGTCACAACACTTGGCTGAGACATTTAACTACACTTCAAAAAAAGGCCACTTCCCCCCGGAGATGTTAGAAGCGGCAATTACGCTTATTCCAAAACAAAAGGGAGATCCTGAATCTTTAGATAATTTCTGGCCTATATCATTACTAAATGATTAAAAAAATTAATAAAAAACGACCAAATTGGGTTTACGAAGGGGAGACAGCCGGCCGATGCTACCAGGAGGCTAATTGGATCTATTAAATTAGCCAATTCGTCAAAAACGACAGTTCTGATATCAGTAGATGCTGAGAAAGCTTAAACTGGTGTTATTTAAAATATACTCTAAACAAATTTGGCTTCAATGAAGCCCTAACCACTACCTTCATGGCTCTTTATTCGTGCCCTAAGGCAAAAATTATATGCAATAACCATATTTCTGAGACTTTTGCGATCTCCAATGGTACCCGACAAGGCTGTCCCCTTTCCCCCTTACTATTCAACATGGCCATGGAACCATTAGCAGAACACCTACGGCAAAATCCTAATATAACAGGTCTCACCACCCATACTCGTCAGCATAAGTTGAGTCTATTTGCCGATGACTTAATACTCACTCTCACAAGGCCTGAACTTTCCACCCCTGAAGCCCTCAGAGAAATAGATTCTCAACTCTCTCCAACTTCAAAATAAATCACCAAAAATCAAACATTCTTCCACTTCATGTTCAAAAAGAACAAATCACAATCATCCAAGCTGTAACCACATTGAACTGGTGCGAAAAGGAGTTCACTTATTTAGGCGTAATCATTAATAAGAATCTATCGGAAACTGTCAAATCCAACATTAAAAAAATAGAGGAATCAATTCTTAAAGACAGTAGATCTTTCAAGGACAAAGACTTGACCTGGTGGGGGAGGAATCTCGCAGTAAAATTATTTACTCTGCCAAAAATTCTGTACATCCTGAGTTGCTTACCCCTGCCCATCCCCACCATATGTCTAACGAACATTCAAGCATTTTAATAAACTCAATTATTTGGGGTAATAAAAGATCTAGGACTGACACCAGATCCCTGTATAAGAAAAAATCTCACGGAGGAATTATCTTTCCCAACCTCAATGCACATTACCTCACCCTCCTACTCAAACACAGTTTGTCTTGGCTTTCTAATTCACTCGACCCAGCTTGGCTTGATCTTGAAACTGCTATTAATAATACCAAACCCCTTACATTTTTAATACTGGATAAAATAATCCGTAGGCATCAGACTCATCAAAAATATCCCGTCTTCCAAGCAATAACTACTGCCTGGCTAAAAATCTTAAAATCAGATAATAAAACTCCAAAGACAAAAATATTACAAGAAATCCCTCTATCTTTATCTTATACAATAATTGGTCATACTATTCCTCCTACTTGGGCAGATTTGAATATCAAAAAGTTAGGAGATATCTTTAACGGTAAAGACTTTCTAAGCTTTAGCTCCCTCAAGAATAAGTACAATATCCCCTCGTCACTATTTATGGATTTCCTGATTCTAAGAAACAACTTAAGGCTGTTTCGGAATAAGAAACCTACCCTCTCTGAGACCTCTTTGAAGCTGCTATGTAACTGCGGACATCCAAGATTTTGGAGTTATAGCTTCTTATATGACAGTTTCAATGGTGATTCAATTTTAAAAGAAAACCCTTACATGATCAACTGGGAAAAAACTCTCAATCGCACATTCGCCATAGAAGATTGGGAAGACTCCCTTTCTCTAACCTATAATTCCACTTTATCCATGCCTTTGCAGGAGGCGCATTACAAAGTGTCCTCCCGCTGGTATTATACTCCAGCCAGAATGGCCCACTTTGGCTCGTCAAACTCAGCTCAATGTTGGAGAAACTGTGGGCAAAAAGGAGACATTTTCACATATTTTGGAGCTGCCCAATAGCACACTCCTTTTGGACTCAGATTTTTTTCTATCCTAAGCAAACTTGTCGGCTCTACTATGACTGTAAGGCTGGAGTCACACGCAACAAATAAAAAATCGGTCCCATTTTAACAGTCCGAAATCGCACAAAAGTATCTTAACCAGTGATCCGTTTTTGATGCGATTTTTCTTCATTGATGCAATTTTAATCGCATGTAAGGATCCGTTTGACATCCGTCTGGCGAGATTTTCTCGCAGGGTAGCTAAATGGACATATAATGGAGCCCGATGACAGGTTTCCGCACACAAACGAATTAATAGATCCAGACACATTAAAAAAAAAAAAAATATATATATATCTCTATGAGATAGATATAGATAGATAGATAGATAGAGAGATATATATATATATATATATATATATATATATATATATATATATATATATATATATATTTCTAATTCATACACAGTTCATCATTGAATAGCCGCTGAAACATTTGCCGGCTTTTGTATAATTATTCTTCTGCCCGACATGAAATGACACATGGTTTACATATAGTTAACCATTTCATTTCATGTTTTTTTTTATGTCTATCATTATTAATTATATGAGGGTTTGTGGGTAAAATTTTGGAGTTGTAGGGGTTCATTTAAGGGGTTAATTCATTGTATTAAATTGCTGGGACTCCCGCTGACGTCACTGAGGCTGCAGGGAGTCCCCGCAATTTAATACAACGAATTAACCCCTTAAATGAACCCCTACAACTCCAAAATTTTACCCACAAACCCTCATATAATTAATAGTGATAGACATAAAAAAAAAAACATGAAATGAAATGGTTAACTATATGTAAACCATGTGTCATTTCATGTCGGGCAGAAGAATGATTATACAAAAGCCGGCAAATGTTTCAGCGGCTATTCTGCAATGAAGAACTGTATGAATTAGAAATATATATATAAATGTGTCTCTATGACGTGTGTGTGTGTGTGTGTGTGTGTGTGTGTGTGTGTGTATACATATATATGTGTATATATATATATATGTATATATATTATTGTGTGTGTCTAGATCTATTAATTCGTTTCTTTATTTAACCGGTCATTGTGATATTACTGTATTTAAAAAAAAAAAAAAATTGGGCTTTTGGTGCGATTTTACTGCAACTCACACATCGGGTCCGTTTGCAATCCAATTTTTTCTCGCCCCCATTGACTTGCATTGTCGAATCCGATCCGAAAATCGGTGACAATCGCAGCATGCTGCGATTGTCTCGGTCCGAGGATTGGATCCGATCAAAAATCGCATGATGTGAGCTGCCCCATAGAATAACATTAGGACGAATGCAATGCGATTTTTTTTTTTTTTATCGCATTGCATTCGTCCGATTTAATCGCCAGTGTGACCCCGGCCTAAGTCCACAATCTGCACTTCTTTCCTTAGACATAGCAGAATGGGAACCCTCTTTAAAACCATTATTTTTACATATTTGCATGGTAGCAAAAAACTCCATTGCATACCACTGGAAAAGGGCCTACACTTCCTAACTCTAATGACATTATACAATTAGTTTCTCGCCATTGCTCCCATGAACTAAAGTTCGCTCTAACAACCAGTTCAAATCATTTTTTAGTAAATGGCAAAAATGGGACCAAGTCTTCCCATCTCCCATCACTTAAACATTACCATGCTAGAGTCCAACCCTATCTACCTACTTGATTTATTTCTCTCCAAAGACATATCAGTGTTATATTGCAATATCGCTATTACTTCATCCTTACACAATCTAAACTCTATATTGCTATACAGACCTGCTATTGTGTATTTTTGTAATACTGTTTCTCTGTTTATGTGGTTTATTCTGCATTGCCTTAGTTAATACCCTTGTATTATATTTCAGATTATAATGTTGACTTTGTTTACGACTCAAGGGTTGCATCCCTTGTCAACTGATACTTGTTCCCTAATTCCATATTATCTCTTTCCTCCTCCCCCCACCCCCCCCTTCTGTTTTAATGTTTTAAACAATAAAAATTTTTGGAAAAGAATTATATAATGTTGTATAATACTCATAAAAACAGTGAAGTATATCTTCAGTTGAAGTCACTGTTGAATTATCCAATGTTCGGATCTTGGCGTGTGGTGTTAGATGTGTTATGCTGACGCACCAGAAAAGCCAAAAATTTACCTGCCTGATTCCCTAGTTCAAAATAGGATTGCTGAGTAAAAAATTTGCGCTTAGACTTGGTGTCCATGTGCTGAGTATATAGCCTATGGGAAGTCAGCCATACCACTCTATTCTCATTAGTCTGAATATATATAGATATGCTGCTTCGGAGTCTTTAAGTCGTTGTTCCATCTCATCATCTTCCCTCGAGGTCATCTTTTTAATATAAGAGATCGTAGAGGACAAACATCCTCTCAAATACGCCTTAAGGGCATCCCAAAACAGATCAGTATCCTGGGGTTCAGGGTGAGACGAGATGAAATAATCTAATAGGCTCTAATGACAGAACTATAGACCAATCAATTTCAGCCAAAATGGATTTAGTTTCCAAAAAGTATTGTTTTGATCGGCCAAAATTAAGTCTAAGTATAATCGGGCTATGATCTTAAATTCCTTTGTTACCATGTTCTATGTCAACCACCCACATCACTAAGCTACTGGAACCAAATATGTAGTCTATGCGGGATAGAGTACCTTTAGTAGACGAGTGACAGCTGTATTCCTTTACCCCGGGGTGGCGCATCCTCCACATATCCAACCAACCACTATCCTCCATAAACAGCGCCAGTGAAGAGGGAGATGAGGGTAAAGAGGAGGTCCCTCCAGAAGTCTCTCTATCCAGTCTAATTCTATCGAGACAGTCATCCATAACTAGATTAAAGTCCCCCATACATATAATGTGTGCATCAGGATAATTTAGAGCAAAGCTCATTGCCATCTGAAGAATTTACATATTGGCTGGGGGGGGGGGGGTTGTATACACATGGTATGACGTATGTCTTGGAGTTAATCAGTGTGCATGCAAAAACAAAGCGGCCTTCCGGGTCTCTTCGAGCCTCCCTGACCTCCTGTCTCACAACAATGAAACCCCTCTCGAGTAGCTAGTATGAAATGCGTGAAGAAACCACTGTACCCATGGCTTCTGTACATGTCGGGCTGAATCCCTGGTGAGATGCGTCTCGATCAGAGCCACGATGTGGGGGTGATGGCGCTTAATCTGGGAAAAGACCTTAATTCTCTTGCGAGGAGTCCCAAGACCCCTTACATTCCAGGTCAAACAGACAATTTCAGAATCCATGTCCCCTCATTTAAGTATGAGATACCGTATGATGCGAGTGGAGTTTATAGGCAACACATAAAGATCTTTGGCAGCAATATCTATAAAAACTACAACAAAACTAACAAGAAAACGAGAACAATAAGAAGTTCAAAAATAAAGGAGCAAAGTCCTGCTCTCCTATCATACATCCAACATGAGGATACCCTCACTGGAAACAGTGTCCGGTATGGTTGTGAAGTCGGATGCCAGTGGAAGGAGCTCCAATGCTACAGTTCTTCGGATAAATGTCAATTAGCTGCAAACATATCAGGACTTATTTCCACGAGATCCCGTGTGAGAGCGTAACCACTCAGCTGCCTCTGCTGGATCCGTAAAGAACATGGAAGAGCCCTCATGGACAATGGGGAGACGAACTGGATATATCATTGCTTATAAGATGTTTTTTTTTCTCTGAGCTGCTTCTTAATGTCCATGAATTGTGCCCTTTGCTTTTGGAGTTCCATAGAGAAATCGGGGAAGATTGAAATCGTGGCATTGTTAAACTTAATAGTTCTTTTCTGACGTGCCAGACGTAATATAGCATAACTGTCTTTACAATTGAGGAGGCGCGCGAGGAATGGTCTAGGTGGACTGCCCGGTGGAAGTGGCCTTGTGGGGACCGGGGACCCTGTAAGCCCTTTCCACAGAAAACGTGGAGGAGAATTCATCTCCAAGATTATCCTTAAGCCAGCCCTCTAAGAATCGCTCAGTTTGCTGACCCTCCGAGCGCTCCGGCAATCCTATAATCCGAATGTTATTTCGGCGCAGTCTATTTTCAAGATCATCCGCTTTTTGCTTCCAGGCATTTATAGAGCCGGCCACTCTTGTTAACTTAGTTTCCATGGGTGGGAGATTGTCTCTAAGTGGGATACTCTCGTTTCCACTTCTGTAATGCGCCCCCTCATGGTTTGCATATCCTGTCGGAGACGGCCCACCTCGGAGTGAACATCCTCTATCTTTTCTGTCAGGGATGCTCTAGTTAAAGATATGGCCTGCATTAACTGTTCGGATGCTTGTCTAAGAGTCAGATCATCCTGGTCCCCACCTCCCTCACTATCAGAAGCGTGGTTTTTACGCTGATCCGTAGTTTTGGCATGTGATGAGTTATGCCTGAGAGATCGTGCACTGTCGGATGGATCAGTTCTTGCAAATTCTTTCAGTTTGTCAGCTGCCCCCGACCCTTTTGAACAATTCATATTGAACAGTGATGCAAATGGCAAGCTGAATAAACGTGTGACCACAAAATCCCCTCTTTCCTCCGACTCCAGCAGCTATAGTGTTAATCTACTATATATGTGCTCCTTTAAGCTGGGCAGTAGAAAGGAATGCAGCCAGCTCAGAATAGGGTCACAGCGTGAAGTGTTGATTTATGACAAGCCTGAGGTCCTCACCCAGGTCCTGCAGCACAGGGTGTATTGCAGTGCCTGCAGGGGGGCCACAGTTTGTGTGTACAGACCCCTGAAATGACAGGAGCCACGGGCTAGTTTATTGTGACCAGGGAAGCGCAGGGCTCATTTCTCAGAGCTCACACCACGTATTCCCCTGAAAATACCTCCGAGAATCACTGAGTCGGCCCACAGGTCTCCTCAGGAGCGGGATCCGACAGATGGCATTCGTCTCTCTGCAGGAGACACAGGAAAAGATGGCCGCCGCCGTCTACTACAGGCCTCACTCCTTGCTGGAACAGCTGCGGGGCGGGGGGGGGGGTGCCCTCTCACTGAAGCCGCCCACACACCTCCTAGGAAGCTGGATGTTGTCAGGAGCCCAGGGGGACCGTGCCACAGGCAAATCACTCTCAGCGGGCTCTGTGTCAGGATAATTGCCTGGATTATAGGAGCTCTCCCAAGGTGTGTCCTCACGGCTCTGCTACATCGCCCCACCCCCTAGAGAATAATTTTGTTAGGTAATTTTTACTATCCATTGAACGGCGTAAAAACTAAATCCCCAAAAATGTCTATAGCATTTTTTCACCATTAGACCTCTTTTGGAATTTCTTGTACATTAAGCCCAACTTGTCCCACCAAAAATAAACCTTCATATGACTATCAACTGAAAAATAGACATGCACATCTCTTTGTACAATGGAAGGAAAGAAAAATCAAAAGGGCCAAAAAAACGAAAAATCACCTAGTGCTTGAGGGTTTATTCAGAAATGTAGATACTCCCTCTCATCAGTTGTTAATGTTTTACAGCGTAGTCTGTACAGATGTAAGCCATGATGATTTCACCAGTCTCTCCCAGACAACTTTGCCTGCTCTTTGCTTTGTAGACAATATAGTTACATGAGTAGTTATAGGAGCCATAATGAAATTCAATATCACATTGTCATCTCTAGGCGCTTGTATTCTTTTACTAACCCAGTGAATATAAACATTTCATCTTTCAGTGGCCTAAAGAATGATTACAACAAGGAGACCTTCACATTGAAGCATAAAATTGATGAGGAGATGTTCCCGTGCCGTTTCATTAAAATAGGTATTTCATTTGAATCCTGACAAATATTTTTAATTTGCATTACTTGGTAGGTTTTGATTGATTTTGATATATAGCGGGTGAAATAAGTATTGAACACGTCACCAGTTTTCTATGTAAATGTATTTCTAAAGATGCTTTTGACATGAAATTCTCACCAGATGTCAGTAACAACCCATTCCCTCCACACAGGCAAAGAAATCAAAAGATAGAGGTCCATAAATAAGTTGTGTAATATTGAGAAATGACACTGGGAAAAAGTATTGAACACATCAGAGGTGAAAAAAGCCATGGAAAGTCATGACACCAGCTGAAATCTATCCATCATTAGAAAGCAATCCTTGCACTTAGTGAAAATATCAGCTTTTTCAACTGATGACCTACAAAAAGGTGTCTCGTTACCAAGGTGCCACGCAAGAAACCTCTCCTGATTAAAACTTGTGAGCGCTCTCAAGACATTCACAAACATACTGATAGTATTGCTTATATAAGCATTTTTAAACTACTGAAGGTTATTATTTATTATACATTTTTATAGCGCCATTTATTCCATGGCGCTTTACATGTGAAAAGGGGCAAATATACACAAGTACAATAAACATGAGCAATACAAGACACACAAGAACAGAAGGAGAGAGGACCCTGCCTGCAAGGGCTCAAAGTCTACAGGGGATCGGTGAGGATACACTAGGAAAAGGTAGAGCTGGTCGTGCGGCGGTTCAGTAGACTGAGCATCATTGCAGGTTCCAGTGAACACTGTTGGGGCCATATTTCAGAAGTGGAAAGAACATCATTTCAACATAAACCATCCACAACCAGGTGCTCCCCGCAAGATTTCATCCAGAGGAGTGAAGAGTTATCAGAAGAGTTGTCAAAGATCCAAGGACCACCTGTGGAACACTACAGAAAGACCGGGAATTAGCATGTTCAATTGTTTCAAAGAAAACTATAGGTACAGTAATGCTCTCAACCTCCAAGGCCTGTATGCTCATTCACCACGCAAAACATCCAAGCATGTTCAAGTACGTTTAGTTTGCTCAATAACGAGCCTGTGAAACACTTGGAAAATGTAGTCTGGTCAAATGAGACCAAAATTTAAATCTTTGGAGGCCAAATGGCACTGCTTATAATCCTGAAAACACCATACCAACAATGAAGTTTGGAGATGGGAACATCATGGTATGGGGCAGTTTTTTAGCATATGGCACTGGCAAACTTTTTTTTTTTTTTTTTTTTTTTTTCCAATATCTTTTTATTTGGTTTTAAGAAAATAACAAACAGTTTATACAGTGCTTTAGACTGACAAACATTGAAGTCTACATAGTGATTAAACCTACAGAAAATAAAATACAACATAACTTACAGGGCTTTATTCAATAGATTTCAAGGATTAAATTAACTACTATTAAATTAGAACAATATTTTCTGGATGATTCAACCAACTCTTCCAATTAACATTGAAAACTTGTAACTTATTTTTTTTTTTCTGTGCGATCATTTTTTCAAAAGCACAAGTTTTTATTTATTGATTGTATTAGCTCTTTGTTGGCAGGAATTCCTGGGTACTTCCATTATCTTGTAATCGCTACTTTTGTAGCCAGAAGAATGTGAGGCAATTACTCTGCTATTGGGGGGATTAGAATGTATGGGTGTGTGCACACGCTACGGATTCTGCAGCGGATTTGGTCCTGCGGATCTGCAGCAGTTTCTGCTGCGGTGTACAGTACCATTATAATCAGTGGAAAACCAAAACCGCTGTTCTCGCGCTCTCTCTCTCGATATCTCTCTCTCTCGATATCTCTCTCTCTCGATATCTCTCTCTCTCGATATCTCTCTCTCTCGATATCTCTCTCTCTCGATATCTCTCTCTCTCGATATCTCTCTCTCTCGATATCTCTCTCTCTCGATATCTCTCTCTCTCGATATCTCTCTCTCTCGATATCTCTCTCTCTCGATATCTCTCTCTCTCGATATCTCTCTCTCTCGATATCTCTCTCTCTCGATATCTCTCTCTCTCGATATCTCTCTTGAAAACTGCATGCGTTTTACCCTACAGTTTCTGCCAAACGATGCAGATTTTTATGCAGAAAAAATCCGCAACGTGTGCACACACCCTATATCTAACAAAAGTAGTGCTAAACAAGGAGATGGTTGTATTTTTTGGTGGAGAAGAGATCAGATGAAAAGTAAACGACCAGGTGGAAGTGATTACTGGATATCTCCAAAATGTGTGAATTAAGGAACCTTTTTGGCCACAATTATGCCAGCAGAGTTGAGTAGAAGAGGGAAACCAGAGTGAAGCCTCATTAGGGTGTAATACCATCTTAAAACTGTTTTTATGTAGGACTCAAGATAAGAGGCACATTTGAAGGTGTGAGCTACAAAAACTAGTGAGCTTGTCTATTCACTTCTCGAGAGTGTCTTGTTTAATTATTTTTCCCACGATAAAAAGGGAGTCGACTTCATAAAAAACATTTTTCATGGCTATTAAATTATATATAGGTTTTATGAAATGAAACATTTTAAAGAGTCAATATTAATCCTGAGTTAGCCGTTACCTCTGATATCGGAAAATGTAAGGCGTGCCGAATTTGGAGATATTTATAGAAGAACTCTTTATTGGGAATTTTGAAATGATTATGTAAAGAAGGAAAAGAGGACGTTAGGACCTTCATACAAATTTTTCACTAGAACAATGCCTCATTTTGTCCAATCTTTAATATTAGAATCTGGTATTAAGAGTTCTTAGGTTTCCAACGTAGTTATGGACACCACAGGGGTTGAGGCATTAGAACCTTTTCATGGACTACTTTCCAGCTGGATGACACCGTCAGAGGAAGAGCATCTATCAACTAGAGCAGTCAAAGTTGCACTAAATATAGCTTTTAGATTTTTAGAGGCTGCACATTGTGATTCAATTTGAATTACAAGTTTTATTTCCATTCCACCACCATGCTCGAACTTGATCTAATTGGGTAGCTAGATAGTAATCATGGATATTAGGGAGGTTGAGCCCTCCAAATTTCTTAGGTCTTTTTATAAGGTGATTATATTAGCGAGGCCTTTTGTTCCTTAACACAAAAGTGTTTACGATTCTGCTTATCTAACTGAGAAAAGGGAGATTTTGGGGAGGGAGATTGGATCAGTGCGAAACAAGTATAATAATTTGGGTAGTGAGAGCATCTAAAAGGCTGCAACATGTCCCACCCATGAAATCTCGTATTGACCTATTTTTATTTAGGTCAGATTCTTGAGTGTGTGATAAAGGAAGATAATAAAGGGGAGGAGTGTCTCTCATCCACATGTGAAAAATGAGGATGAATGATCTCATGGAGATCAACATCCAACACTGCGGAGACACCATCACATGTTTCTCAACGCAGTGATTCTAGAGCAATGCCCCCATCCCTTATGGGAAATATGCAAAAACATGCAAAACACAAGCCACGGAGACACCATCACATGTTTCTCAACGCAAGCAATGACTAGCCAGGTCTTTCCCCGGGAAGGAACAACCACGGGAAGAGCAGTCTCCAATGAAGGAAACCACCTATGCCAAAACATGGTATCCATCCACAGACAGCTGTTTCGGGGTATTGCCCCTCATCAGTGTGGAGTAGGAAACTGGCTAGTAGGAGCAATTCCTAGTAGAAGACTGTGAAAAATGAGGATGAATGAACTCATGGAGATCAACATCCAACAATGCGGAAACACCATCACATGTTCCTCAACACAGTGATTCTAGAGCAATGCCCCCATCCCTTATGGGAAATATGCAAAAACATGCAAAACACAAGCTTCGGAGATTTATATAAAGTTGACATAAATATAGTTATTGATGTTCCTAAATGTGTTTTTTTTTTTTTGTTTTTTTTTTGTAAATGTAGTAGAACCTCATCTGGTGTGTTTAAAGGCAGAATCTGGGATTTGTTTTAATTTATTTTATAGTATGACCTTTTTCCGAAATGTTCAATTGTTTCCTAATTGCGTCATCAGCATATAATGAAATTCTATGTGAACTTCCAGAAATCTCCACCCCTTTATTCTTTCATTTTGCCTAATTACTTGTGCCAAGGGTCAGTAGTGAGCACACACAGCAGGGGGGACAAGGGGCATCCCTGTCTTGTTCCATTTGTTAAAAATTCTTCCGATAAGGTGCCATTAATGTAAACTTTTGCTGAGGGTGTGGCGTAAAGGGCTTTAATGGCATTTAGTATTGAGCGCCCGAAACCCATTTGGTCCAAAACCGAGAAGGCAAACAACTAGTTAACCCGGTCAAACGTCTTATCTGAATCCAAAGCCACCAGGACCACCGGAGCCCTCCTTTTTGTTTGACATCAATCAAGTCTATGACCCTCCTTGTGTTATCTGCCTCCTGTCTCCCTTTTTAGAAAGCCAGCTTGATCTAATGATATTAATGATGGAAGAATGGGGGCTAGGCTTGCTGCTAGGCATTTAACGTGGATCTTAAAGTCGGTATTCAATAAGGATATGGGTCTAAAATTTTGTGGGATGTCCGGCTGCTTGCCAGGTTTTGGTAATGTTATTGTGGTTGATAACCTCTCTTTGGGATGAACCCTGAAAAACCGTATACTGAAGGGTCTCTGTCAGATGTGGAGTTACCTGATCTATAAAGACTTTATAGTACATTTGAAAAAGCATCAGGGCCTGGCGCTTTGTGATGGTAGAGATAAGATGGTTTTCTTTATTTCTGCATTAGTAAGGGGCACTCAGCTGTTCCAGCTGATCCTTAGACAGAGAAGGAAGAGGAAGGACTCCGTGTCCAACACATTGGGAAGAATATAGTCAGGAGCAGAGGATAAGTTATAAAGTGAGGAATAATATTCCCTAAATTTATTTGCAATGTCTTTAGGGCTGTATAAAATGTTGTTGAGGGCCATTTTTGAGATAGGGGATTTTTGCTTTAATTTCTCTGGATTTTAGTCTATTTGCTAATAACTTCCCAGCTTTATTGTCTTGAGAATAATAATGTGCTTTTATTTATTGAAGATTGAATTAGAAGATTACGTAGTTTACCAGGCCTTTCTCTATTGAACGTTTGTGTAAGACTTCTAGATTCTGGATTTCAGAGAGAATTTCATAAATTTTTTTTTTTTTTTTTTTGATCCCTTTCTCATTTCATTTTATGACTTAGTTTAATAAGAATCCCTCGCCTGTATGTCTTGTGTGAGTTCCATAGGAGGAAAGGACTATTTACTGAATTGGCATTACTTAAAAAAAATTCTTGTAAATTCTTTTGGAGGTACTCTACGTTTTGTGGAGAAGATGCGGATTAGTTTTCCAAAGAGTGTCTCTCCTCCACATGTAACATAAACGGGACATAGTCCGACCATGTAATGAGGCCTATGGACGAGAGTACAATATCCTCTAGAAGTGATCTGCTCACCAAAAATCTGTGCGTGAGTATGTGTTATGGACAGATGAGAAGAAGGAATCATCTCTGTCATATGTATGATGGATTATCCAAATATCGTATTGATCCTTCTTGTTCAAGATGCCGATTTTGGGGAGTGTCTTTTGGAAATTGATGAGAGTCCAATTCATGATCGTGTGTTAAATTGAAATCTCCACAGTAGATGTCATGGCCTTGTTTTACTTTGTTTACATTTTTTCATTAACTTGCGCATAAAGTTTAACTGAGAATATTAGGCGCATAAACTACTACAATAGTATATATTACATTATTAATGGAACAGAAGAGTCAGAATCCAAGCATATTGAACAGAAAGCCACAGTGCTGCTGATAGCTAGCATCACACCTTTTTTTTTTTTTTTTTTTCTTATAATTGTCTTGTAACATATGGAAAAAGGGGATGTCAGTCTGCCAGCATCTCTGTGGATGATAGGAGTTTCCTGGACACACAAGTTATCACATTTAGAGGAAACCACCTTTTTCCACATAAAAGATCTTTTCTGTGGACTGTTAAGACCATTAACATTAATTGAGCATATCTTAATCACCAGTTTTATACTTGGGGAAAATGCTGAAGCTAGATAAAATCTGTGACCAACCATATACAGGTGTGCAACATCAACTCCATCTTTTCAAGATCCACCTAACTTTCAGAATTAGTCTGTATGTAAAAGAGAACCTAAAAATACAAAACATTATTAACCAACATTAAAGTAGCAGATCAACTAAAGGATCTACTTATTCTGTGCGACTCACTAGTCAGTAACCCAGAAGAGGGGGGGAATAGTTCTGCCTGATTGGCCGAAAAAGTTACACGATTCCCTCTCTACGCAGATGAAGATTCTATCATTCAGCACTTAAGGCCCTGTCACACTAAGCGATCTCGCTAGCGAGATAGCTGAATTTGTGACACATCAGCGATCTCGCCAGCGAGATAATAATAAATTTTATTTCTATAGCGCCGACATATTCCACAGCACTTTACATTTCAGAGGGGATTTGTACAGACAATACATTTCAGAGGGGACTTCTACTGACAATAGACATTACAGCATAACAATCACATAGATTATAACAAATACCAAGAGGAATGAGGGCCCTGCTTGCAAGCTTACAATCTATGAGGAAAGAGGTAGACACGAAAGGTGGGTGGTAACAGTTGCCCTGATTGTATGGACCAGCCATAATAAGTGTGTAACAGTACAGACAGAGGGCTAATGGATGCATAAAGCATGTGGGAACATGATGCGGGGAACCTGGTTATGGTAAAACTTTTGACTGTGCCACACAGGGATAGATTAGGTTAATGTGTTGAGGCGATAGGCCAGTCTGAATAAATGCGTTTTCAGGGCACGCTTAAAATTGTGGGGATTGGGGACTAATCGTATTGACCTGGGAAGTGCATTCCAAAGAATTGGCGCAGCACGTGTAAAGTCTTGGAGATGGGAGTGGGAGGTTCTGATTATTGAGGATGCTAACCTCAGGTCATCAGCAGAACGGAGGGCATGGGTAGGATGGTATACTGAAACAAGGGAGGAGATGTAGGGTGGTGCTGAGCCATGGAGGGCTTTGTGGGTAAGGGTAATAAGTGTATACTGAATTCTGGAGTGGATGGGTAGCCAGTGTAATGACTGGAACAAGGTAGAGGCATCGCTGTAACGATTGGTGAGGAATATGATCCTGGCTGCAGCATTCAAGACAGATTGGAGAGGGGAGAGTTTGGTAAGAGGGAGACCGATTAGAAGAGAGTTACAATAGTTGAGACGAGAATGAATAAGAGAAACGGTAAGAGTTTTTGCAGAATCAAAAGTAAGAAAAGGTCGAATTCTAGAAATGTTTTTGAGGTGCAGATGACAAGAGCGAGCCAGTTATCGAATGTGGGAGGCAAAGGAAAGCTCGGAGTAAAGTATGACCCCAAGACAGTGGGCATGTTGCTGGGGAGTAATAGTGGAACCACACACAGAAATGGCAATGTCGGGTATAGGTACATTAGTAGAGGGAGGAAACACAAGGAGTTCAGTCTTTGACAGGTTCAGTTTCAGATATAGTGAGGACATGTTAGACACAGCGTTTAGGGTAGTTTCACATTTGCATTTAAGGACGCAGCGACGGCCTGCGCATGGCTGCTGCTAAGCCCCACCCCCTGCCGCGCCTCCTCCGGTACCTCCGCCTACGGGCACATGACGCTGCATGCATCCCCTATCTTTAGCACTGGGGAAACAGGCCGTGCACAGGTATGCGTTTGGTGGCGCATGCGTCTTTTTGACGCTGCGCCGACCGCACCAAAGTGCAACAGGTTGCGTTTGGCGCTGGTCGGCGCAGCGTCAAAAGGACGTATGCGCCGCCAAACTCATACCTACGCACAGCCTGCGTCCCCAGTGCTAAAGATAGGGGACGAATGCAGCGTCATGCGCCAGTAGGCGAAGCTACCGGAGGAGGCGCGGCAGGGGCGGGGCTTAGCGGCGGCCGTGCGCAGGCTGTCGCTGCGGCCTTAAACGCAAATGTGAAACTACCCTTAGATAATCACCGGTGTTTCATAGAAAGGCTGGCATCGTGATGTCAGGAGAAGAAACGTATAATTGGGTGTCATCAGCATAGAGATGGTACTGGAAACCAAATCTACTGATTGTTTGACCAATAGGGGCAGTGTACAAGGAGACGAGAAGGGGGCCTAGAACTGATCCTTGAGGAACCCCAACAGTAAGGGGAAGGTGAGAGGAGGAGGAACCGGCAAAAGATACAGTAAAGGAGTGGTCAGAGAGATAGGAGGAGAACCAGGAGAGAACTGTGTCCTTGAGGCCAATGGAATGGAGCATAGTGAGGAGGAGCTGATGATCCACAGTGTCGAATGCTGCAGAGAGATCCAAGAGAATTGGCATGGAATAATGACCATTTGATTTAGCTGTTAGTAGATCATTAGAGACTTTACTGAGGGCAGTTTCAGTAGAGTGTAAAGAGCGGAAACCGGATTGGAGAGGGTCGAGAAGAGAGTTATCAAAGAGATAGCAGTTAAGATGGGAGTGGACCAGGGGTTCCAGGAGTTTAGAGATGAAGGGAAGAGTTAGAGACAGGTCTATAGTTAGCGGCACAGTTTTGGTCGAGGGATGGTTTAAGTAGTGGATGTATGACGGCATGCTTAAATGAGGAGGGAAGGATACCAGAAGAGAGAGAGAGAGAGGTTAAATATTTTAGTTAGGTGAGGGGTGACAGCAGGGGAAAGGGACTGGAGGAGATGTGATGGAAATGGGTCACTGGTGCAAGTGGTTGGGTGAGAAGATGCAAGGAGCCTGCTTACTTTTTCTGTGACTGGTTCAAAATCGGAGAGTGAGCTAGATGCAGTGGGGGAGGGAGGACAGTGCATGGTATGAGGTGATTGGGAGATAATTTCCTGTCGAATCTGGTCAATTTTTTCTTTGAAGTAATTGGCCAGATCGTCAGCTCGGAGCTCTGTGGTTTGGGGCCTGTACTCTTGGGTTGAGTAGAGAATGAAAAGTGTCAGAGACGTTTCGAGTTATTTGACAGTGAGGTGATGAGGGTGTTGAAATAGGTTTGTTTGGAGAGGTGAAGGGCAGTGTTGTATGTTCTAAGCATAAACTTATAATGGATGAAATCTATCGCTGTGTGTGACGGGGATCAGCGACTGGCCCCCCTGCCGGTTATCGCTGATTGTGCTCGAGCGGCCTGGGCCGTCTTTCGATCGCTGGTCTCCCGCTGCCCAGCGCGCATCGCTGCGTGTGGCAGCGAGAGATCAGCAACGCTGGTTCCTAATGTAAATGTCGGGTATCCAGGAGTCGCGCGGCTCCTTGATACCCAATGGTTCCCTTTAAACCAGTGTGTACGCCGGTTTCCAAGGTAAACAGCGGGTATCCAGGAGTCGCGCGGCTCCTGGATACACGACGTTTACATTAGAAACCAGCGTCCAGCTGGTCCTGATCGCTGGGGCTGTCGAACGATGTCCCAGCAATCCCATCATGTCGGATCGTTGGTGGGATTGCTGGGACATCGTTTAGTGTGGCGGGACCTTTTGACTTGTTTCTAGTTGAAGAAAGTTGTTAGCCAGCTTCCACAAATTTTGTGTGGGGTCTGTGAGGGCGAGTGTGTTCTATTAGTGTAATATTCCAGTTACGCATGAGGTTTTCTCACTCTTCCAAGGAGGTAACCATATGCTGCTCTCCTCTGTAATTTGAGAAGCTTCAGTGGGAAACCTCATCTATGTCACTTCCTTTTCTCAAAGTCAAGGTGATGGGATTCAATAATCTGTGGAAACGGAGAGTCGCTGCCGAAACATCTGCAATGATTTTAATTTGTTGATAAGAGTGTGGGAGTTCTCCCTTTGTTCTAGGAAAGAGTAGTATGTCTTCTTTTATATCATCATAGAAATGGATACGAGCCAAGACATCGCTGGGCATTGCAATAGTCAGGTATATGCTTTGGGCATTGTACCCTGTGGATTCTGTCAATGATAGTGTGTAATGGGGAGCAGTTAGGGAGAGCTGCTTTAATCAAACCTTGAAGGAATGAAGGCACATCTTCTGGTATCCCTCGTAATTTTACATTGTTTCGCCTAGAGCGATTTCTTCCAAATCCACAAGTTTATTTTCAATGGCTCCGCCTATGACATGTTGCGTTTCTGTCCATTCAGTGGGCACGTCAAAATGACGCATTCGCATACATCCATGTGTCCTGCGTACCCAATGTTAAAGATAGGTTCCATAGGACGCATGCAGAAGTAGGCGGAGCTTAACTGAGGAAGTACGCAGCCCTCCGCAGCTCAGCCGAATGCTAATGTGAACCTAGCCTAAGTAAGTTGCCTGATGCTGGTTCATCTGATGTGAACTGTGCCAGTGAAGTACTAGATGTAGCAGAGCTGCCTGATTTCCCTGCTCACACTTGCAGCCCCTCCCCCAGTCTCATTCTGTGTGCAGCTTGGTTAACTGTGGGAGAAGAAATATCCCTCCGCCTCCCCGACAGAACTACATCCTCCTCCATGTCTATCAGGGGACTATATCTTAAACCTGTTGAGTGATTTTGCTGCAGGGAGGTTCCGGGGATCCCATACTCACTGCGGGTGGGGAGCGCAACTCCGCTGAAGGTGTCCGGGTCACGGGAGGCAACACACGGAGACCGGGCTGTTAATGGAGGTCTCAGTGCCCTCCTTCGTGCTCCGGTCTTCTGTGAAGTAAAACTCCAGCTTTCCTTGGTTCTTTAGGTCATCATGCCAGGTGTCAGATGAGCGGGATGAGCCATTAAAAGTAGAATGAACGCTGCATACGTTGCTGAACTGGCTCTGGGTAAGAGGGAGCTCTGTACTCACGCAGCCGTTTTAGTCAGCTGCCAGGCCACGCACCCGTCACTGGCATACTTAATTGAAGGAAGGATGAATGGACAAATGTGCCAAGACATTCTTGATGTACAGTAGGGAAAAAAAGTATTTAGTCAGTCAGCAATAGTGCAAGTTCCACCACTTAAAAAGATGAGAGGCGTCTGTAATTTACATCATAGGTAGACCTCAACTATGGGAGACAAACTGAGAAAAAAAAATCCAGAAAATCACATTGTCTGTTTTTTTTTCATTTTATTTGCATATTATGGTGGAAAATAAGTATTTGGTCAGAAACAAGCAATCAAGATTTCTGGCTCTCACAGACCTGTAACTTCTTCTTTAAGAGTCTCCTCTTTCCTCCACTCATTACCTGTAGTAATGGCACCTGTTTAAACTTGTTATCAGTATAAAAAGACACCTGTGCACACCCTCAAACAGTCTGACTCCAAACTCCACTATGGTGAAGACCAAAGAGCTGTCAAAGGACACCAGAAACAAAATTGTAGCCCTGCACCAGGCTGGGAAGACTGAATCTGCAATAGCCAACCAGCTTGGAGTGAAGAAATCAACTGTGGGAGCAATAATTAGAAAATGGAAGACATACAAGACCACTGATAATCTCCCTCGATCTGGTGCTCCACGCAAAATCCCACCCCGTGGGGTCAGAATGATCACAAGAATGGTGAGCAAAAATCCCAGAACCACGCGGGGGGACCTAGTGAATGAACTGCAGAGAGCTGGGACCAATGTAACAAGGCCTACCATAAGTAACACACTACGCCACCATGGACTCAGATCCTGCAGTGCCAGACGTGTCCCACTGCTTAAGCCTGTACATGTCCGGGCCCGTCTGAAGTTTGCTAGAGAGCATTTGGATGATCCAGAGGAGTTTTGGGAGAATGTCCTATGGTCTGATGAAACCAAACTGGAACTGTTTGGTAGAAACACAACTTGTCGTGTTTGGAGAAAAAAGAATACTGAGTTGCATCCATCAAACACCATACCTACTGTAAAGCATGGTGGTGGAAACATCATGCTTTGGGGCTGTTTCTCTGCAAAGGGGCCAGGACGACTGATCCGGGTACATGAAAGAATGAATGGGGCCATGTATCGTGAGATTTTGAGTGCAAACCTCCTTCCATCAGCAAGGGCATTGAAGATGAAACGTGGCTGGGTCTTTCAACATGACAATGATCCAAAGCACACCGCCAGGGCAACGAAGGAGTGGCTTCGTAAGAAGCATTTCAAGGTCCTGGAGTGCCCTAGCCAGTCTCCAGATCTCAACCCTATAGAAAACCTTTGGAGGGAGTTGAAAGTCTGTGTTGCCAAGCGAAAAGCCAAAAACATCACTGCTCTAGAGGAGATCTGCATGGAGGAATGGGCCAACATACCAACAACAGTGTGTGGCAACCTTGTGAAGACTTACAGAAAACGTTTGACCTCTGTCATTGCCAACAAAGGATATATCACAAAGTATTGAGATGAAATTTTGTTTCTGACCAAATACTTATTTTCCACCATAATATGCATATAAAATGAAAAAAAAAACAGACAATGTGATTTTCTGGATTTTTTTTTCTCAGTTTGTCTCCCATAGTTGAGGTCTACCTATGATGTAAATTACAGACGCCTCTCATCTTTTTAAGTGGTGGAACTTGCACTATTGCTGACTGACTAAATACTTTTTTTCCCCACTGTAAATCTGCTGCTTTCTACCAAGATGATGAAGCAAGGGTGGACATTTCAGCAAGACAATGATCCCAAAAACACATCAAAGGAAACTCAATTGGTCTCAGAGAAAGAAAATAAAGCTGCTAGAATGGCCCAGCCAATCAGCGGACCTCAATCCAATATAACATTTATGGAAGGAATTAGAGCTCAAAGAATCCCACTGAACCTTCAGGATTTGAAGTGTTTGTGTGGAAGAATGGGAAAAATCACACCTGAGTAATTCATGCCACTAGTTTCTCCAAACAGGAGGTGTCTTGAAGCTGTAATCGCCAACAAAGGCTTTTGTACAAGGTATTAAGTGTCCAATACTTTTTTCCCTTTGTCATTTTTCATTATTACACAACGTTAATTTTTGGACATCTGTGGTTTGATTTCTATGCCTGTGTGGATTGGATGAGATGTTACTGACATCTGGTGAGAATATCATGTCAATGGCCCCTTTTAGAAAAATATTTTTAGAAAATGTATGTGTTCAATATTTTTTTTTCACCTGCTATATGCATACACAGATGTATATATCATTTTCGCATAGTGTATCTCAACAGCTGCATGCAAGAGTCATGCTTTGGGACATTCAAACTGTAGCTTCCAGGCTGGGCATGTCAGAATTCTATATCTAATCTTATTGTTATGATTTGTTTTAGTGCCTCTGTTGTCTTGGGGTCCAAGTTTTAACTTTAGTATTTGGTACGTTGAAATCAACGGCATTGATGATCCAGATGTGGTACAACCGTGTCTACATTGGTACAGCAAGGTAGGTGTGCACTTGAACCTTTGACTTAATAACAGACTTAAAGTGAACCTAACATCTGACCTTTGACAACATAGACTTAAAGGGAATCTGTCACCCTTTTTTTGGCCATTCAGCTGCCGGCATAGACATCGGGGGCTTACCTACAGCATTCTGTAATGCTGTAGATAAGCCTCCGATGTAACCTGAAAGAGAAGAAAAACACGTTATACTCACGGAGGTGTGCGGTCCAGTCCGATGGGTGTCGCCGTCCCGTCCGGCGCCTCCCTTCTTCATGCGATAACGTCCTCTTCTCCCACCCTGTAATGGCTCTGACGCAAGCGCACTGCTCTGCCCTTTTGAGGGCAGAGCAGAGTCCTGCAGTGTGCATGCGTCGGGAGAGGTCTGGCGCCTGCGCACTGCAGAATTCTGCTGTGCCATCAACAGGGCAGAGCAATGCGCCTGCACTGGAGCCATTTCAGGATGGGAGAAGAGGACATCATCGCATGAAGAAGGGAGGCGCCGAACCGAACCGCAACACCCATCGGACCGGACCGCCCACCTCGGTGAGTATAATATAACGTGTTTTTCTTGTCGTTCAGGTTACATCGGGGCTTATCTACAGCATTACAGTATGCTGTAGATAAGCCCCCGATGTCTATGCTGGCAGCTAATAGGGCAAAAAAAGGGTGATAGAGTCCCTTTAAAGTGAACCTTACAGCTGATGCAATGCTGCCTGTGGAATCGGGTACCAGCTGTATGATCTCAGCCAGGTATGCTTGACTCTGGAACATTTTAAAGACTTACTTTAAAAAAAAAATCACAGAGGAACAAGCCACACTAGAGACCAGTCTGACAGGTGGGTCCCTGTCGCAGACTGCCTAAAGTGCCGCCAATTGGTTGTCTTGATAGCAAGGGGCTTTCTGAAGGTCTATCATGTTCAGCCTCATTGGAGACCTAGCATATCAGTCATACTGTGTAACAGTTTCTCTATGGTCACATAGAGTGACATATGGTCACCACCTGGTGTGATCTTTGTGTTAAACAGTTATCTGCTGCCCCCTAATGTCCAGTGGACAATTACACGATTGACCAACGAATAACGGAGGAGGCCGTAGGCTGTCACCACTAATAGGCCTTCTATCGGGAAACTAACAGTGAGCATTTGGTATATACACCTTTGATTCCAATGCATTGAATATGTATATACCCCCCCGTACGATCACCGCTAACTACACGATAACTCCAGACTACTCGCTGCCACCACCAGTTGATTTCTACAGGCTGGAGAGTTGATAGGTAGCGTATGGCTTCGAGGTGCAGTTTACAGAACAAAAGGAACAGAACTATATAATTTCATATTTAATCCAAAGAGGCAGTGTTTATGAAAAATATACAAAAGATTTTACAAAGGTGATTCATGCATACAGTATCTCTCTACAGGAACCACGATCATAATTTGCATTATGATCACCTGAGTTACAAACCCCCCCCCCACCACCTCCCGTGAGCCGGGTTGTGGGATGTCCTCAGCCCTTCAGGATTTTATGAAAATCACAATTTATGTGGTAACTCCTCTTCGGATGTACACAGAAGTTCAAGATTGCAACCATATTTTTTTATTCAGCTTTTACGGTCACCCAGACACTAAACCTAACATGGCTACTGTCAGGAATTTGCCCATTATCGATTTGTCCTATAGGGAGGGGTTATAGTTCTGACAAAATAAACATCATCTTCCCTAGTTTGCCCTGGTGCTGATCATGTATGTCTTATCAATATCGAATTTATGTAAACTCCGATATCCTATATTTTCTTTTGCAGACATTGCGTCTAGGCTAGCTATTGTACATATAACCCTTGCAGAAAACCACAATGTCACTTGAATTCAAAATGCATTTTCTGGGGACAAAGACTTTTCTATTTATCCCTTCCACTTTTCTATTTATGTATACAAGGGTACCCTATTTTTGTCCAACTCTTTGAAAAGCGTTCTCCTGTCCATTCTAAGGGCTCCGTTACATTTAGCGATGCACCAGCGATTCCGACCACGATACGACCCGGTCAGGATCGCTGGTGCATCGCTAAATGGTCGCTAGTGAGCTGCCAAACAGGCAGATCTCACTAGCGATGCAGCAGCGGTCGTCACTTACCTGTCAGACGCGGCGATGATGGCGTCCTCCACCCGCGTCCACGCATCGCTCGTCGGCGCCTGCAGGAAGCCGCCGCCGAGAAACGGCCCAGGACGTTCTCGCGCGTTAAGCGATGGCCAGAGGGGGAGCCAGTCGGAGGTAAATATCACATTTAGCGATATCGCTAGCAATATCGGTGCTGCGTCACAAAATCTGTGACGCTTTAGCGATATTGCTAGCGATATCGCTATGTGTAACAGGCCCTTAAATATCTCAATTACTTGTTCAAACTTTAACTCTTGTCTACACACCAAATGACCTCTTCATGGTCTAAAAGGAGCTCTTGCATGTTAATTAGGCTGGTTCACTATTTGGCCCCATCCAATTTCCTACTTGTATTGGTCTAGTGTCTAAGTTTAGGAGACTGTCAGCTCCTGTTTCCTTACTGGAAATCTGTGTGATGAGAAAAAAAATGGAGGGGGATGAGTGACTTCACAAATTTTTAATATTTTCTGTGACACTGAATCACGTTCATTTTGATGCAGTCCTTTGGTGTTAAGGTATTATTGACAGCAAGCATAGTGCTGCACAATGTGGTTTTCTCATTACACAGGTCAACGAAAAAAAAATTTTTTTCTGGTGTCCAAAATATTTTAATGAATTTGGGGTATTTTTGGGGTGCTGATTCTGAATATGTCATCAGTTTTGCCAGATTGGCTCAAGTTTTTGAGATTTTTGGTATCTTATTTATAGCACTTGTTGGTAAATGCGACGCATCATCTCATTAATTTCTTTGGATTAGTACTTGAACTGAGCAGTTCTCAATATAGTTTTGTGTTAATTAGTGTTCTAAAAGTTTGTTCATAGCTTGATTTTTGCACTAACTTTATGTTGTTGTCTGTTTTCCAGTGAAAAGCATGAACTCATCATGAAGAAGTTGTCTTAACGATCCAGACTCATTCTGTTACATTTGTGGTGAATATACACTGCCAAAACATAGAAGAAACATAACACACTTCGTAAAAAAAGTGTATTTTGCCTATTTTGGGGTTATGCTTGGGGACCAAGACAAGTTTTGGGCACCACACATAGTGTGCAAAGCATGTATCGAATTATTACGAAAATGGAGCAAAGGACAAAGAAAAAGCTTCAAATTTGGTGTTCCAATGGTGTGGAGAGAGCCAAAAAATCATCATGATGACTGTTATTTCTGTGCAGTGCAAGTGCAAGGATTCAATAAGCATAAGAAACGAAAATGGGAGTAACATGGAATCTGCAAGAAGGCCTGTCCCTCATTGTGAAGATGTGCCTGTACCTGTGTTTACCATAAATAACAGTCATCATGATGATTTTTTGGCTCTCTCCACACCATTGGAACACCAAATTTGAAGCTTTTTCTTTGTCCTTTGCTCCATTTTCGTAATAATTCGATACATGCTTTGCACACTATGTGTGGTGCCCAAAACTTGTCTTGGTCCCCAAGCATAACCCCAAAATAGGCAAAATACACTTTTTTTACGAAGTCTGTTATGTTTCTTCTATGTTTTGGCAGTGTGTATTCACCACAAATGTAACAGAATGAGTCTGGATCGTTAAGACAACTTCTTCTTGATGAGTTCATGCTTTTCACTGGAAAACAGACAACAACATAAAGTTAGTGCAAAAATCAAGCTATGAACAAACTTTTAGAACACTAATTAACACAAAACTATATTGAGAACTGCTCAGTTCAAGTACTAATCCAAAGAAATTAATGAGATGATGCGTCGCATTTACCAACAAGTGCTATAAATAAGATACCAAAAATCTCAAAAACTTGAGCCAATCTGGCAAAACTGATGACATATTCAGAATCAGCACCCCAAAAATACCCTAAATTCGATGAAATATCTTTGGCACCAAAAATGCTGTTGACCAGTGTTATCAAAAAATGCAGTCAAGGCAGCTAGAAACCTAAATGGAGGTTCTGAGTGCAGATTTAGGTGAAGAATAGATGAAGCATATGTTAATGGTTTATCAGTGATTTTTGTGTAATTCTAACATTTGAGGGTTTTTTACTGCAAGCTTACAGGTCTTGTACATATATTGATTTTTTTTTTTTTGTGGCGTACGTATTATAGTAAATCTGCTCATTCTTCTCCTTGTTCCAGTAGTACCGTGAACAGGAAGCCATTCGCCTTTGTCTGAAGCACTTCCGCCAGCACAACTACACAGAAGCTTTTGAGTCTTTACAGAAGAAAACAAGAATAGCTTTAGAACACCCAATGCTAACGGAGTTGCATGATAAACTAGTACTGAAAGGAGACTTTGATGGCAGCGAGGAACTGATTGAAAAAGCTGTTAACGGTATTAACACTTTTTGTTTGTATCTTAATTGAGCTTTGTTAGGCATCTTGTTTAACTCCCTTCATGACCTTTGCCATATAGATATGTCCAAGGTCTTGTCCCTTGATGCGGACTTTGGTGTGGGCGGAGCCAGCATGCTTCCCTTCACATGACATATCATCTGATCAGTTGTCATATGTATCTACCAGCTGCGGGTGTATTCGCTATATACATCTGACATTTAACATGCGCCGAGTGGAAGTGTGTTACAAGACATGCCCATCGGCACCCCGTCACGTGAATGTGTGCGCCGATGCGTTATTATGACAGTTGGGGGGGGGGGGGGGTCTGCACCGTGCCTGTCATTGTAACTCTCTTATGAACACCGGCCATGCACCGCCCCCCACTCCTATGACTCCTATGACTGAGTACTGAATGCAGACGGGGAGAATAAAGATTTTCTTTTGGCTGTGTGCAGGTGCCAGACAGCATAGTAATGCCGTTAACCTGCAGATTAAGCGCATATCTGCAGGTTAACAGCGTTATTTCTGGTGACAGGTTCCCTTTAAGGGTGTGTGCACACGCTGCGGGTTCTGCTGCGAACCGGCAGCGGTTTTAGCTCTGCGGGTCCACAGCAGATTCTGCTGCGTTGTACAGTACCTTTATTTCCTATGGAAATAAAAAACCGCAGTGCACATGCTGCAGATTTTTCCGTGCGGATTTGCTGCGGGTTACAATCCGCAGCATGTCAATTCTTTGTGCAGATTCCACTGCGGTTTCCTACCTTCACCATTGTGAGGTGAGAAACCACAGGGCAAAACTGCAGGCTAATCCGCAGGTCTTTTGACCTGCGGATTATACAAAATCTGCAGCACCTAAAAACTACGTGGGCACATAGCCTAAGTTTTTGTGAAATATCCAAGGGTATTGTGCTATTTCTCACTTTTTGGCAGCAGAGATATTATTTTTTTTTTTTACCATGTTGCTTGGAACGTCGTCCTTAAACCATGTGCAGACGTTGAGTATTTGAGTTTACCGAAGTATTTGTAAGCCAAAGCCAGGAGTGTGTGAAAAATACAGAATAGGTGACGTTTGTATTATACTTTTTCCTGTCCTGATTTTGGCTTATAAATACTGAAGTAAAATACTCACCAAATTCTCAACATGTACACATTGTCTAAAGTAGTTTTCCTTTTAACCCCTTAGTGACCAGGCCAAATTTTTGAAATCTGAAAGTGTCACTTTGTGTGGTAATAACTCTGGAACGCTTTAACATATCCCATTGATTTGGAGAGTCTTTTTTCGTGACACATTATACTTTATAATAATGGTAAATTTACGTCTGTTTTGTGTTTTAAAAATAAAAATCAAATTTGACAAAAATGTAAAAATTTTTTAGCAATTTTCATACTTTGATTTTCTTTTTTAATTCAGATAGTCATACCACACAAAAACAATAGTAAATAACAATTCCCTCATGTCTGCTGTAACCCCTTACTGACAGAGCTAATATGGTACTTAATGACCAAGCCAATTTATACAATTCTGACCACTGTCACTTTGAGGTTAGAACCAAGGAACACTTCAACGTATCGCACTGATTCTGAGAACGTTTTTTCGTGACATATTGTACTTCATGATAGTGGTAAATTTTCTTCTATATAACTTGCGTTTTATTTACAAAAAAAAAAAAAATTGAAATTTGGTAAAAATGTTGAAAATTTTGCAGTTTTCAAGCTTTTAATTTTTGTACCCTTAAATCAGAGAGTGGTGTCACACAAAATAGTTAATTGGTTAATAAATAACATTTCCCACATGTCAACTTTACATGAGCACAATTTTGGAAACATAATTTGTTTTTGTTAGGACGTTATAAGGGTTAAAAGTTGACCTGCGGTTTCTCATTTTTTCAACAAAATGTACAAAACAATTTTTTAGGGACCACCTCACTTTTGAAGTGAGTTTGGAGGTTATCCCCTTCCCGACCAATGATGCCACATAGGCGTCATGAAAACCTGTGCCATTATAAACAGTGACACCTATGTGGCGTCATGACTTTAAAGCCCCCCTGCGGGTCGGGTGACCGGGGTCACTGAAAGGTCACCCGACCTGCAGGTAAAGGGGGCTTTGTACTTCACCACAGGGGTGTGGCTTCACCCCCACGTGACTACGATAGCTCTGATTGACTGTTTCATTTTTAACAGCCAGTCAGAGCGATAGTAATATTTCATCAATGAAAATTGATGAAATATTACAATCCAGCCATGGCCGATGCTGCAGTAGCATTGGACATGGCTGGTGACACCGATCCAACCCCCCCAACGGTTAACGGGGGAGATCTGCCGCCGCTGTCATAATCTGCTCTCCCCGCCTTCCGATTACCTCCCTTCCCAACCCTCGCTACCTACCGAATGCCGCTATCCCTCCCGGTGTCCCGCGGTCCCGGACCGTGGGCGCCGCCATATTGAAAAAAGGCGGGCGCATGCCCAGTGCGCCCGCCGGCTGCAGATTCCATTCATTCATTTTGATCACTGTGATAAACGCTCACAGTGATCAAAATAGAATGAAAAGTAAATAAACAAACCCACCCTTTATCACCCCCATAGGCAGGAACAAATAATAAAATAAAGAAATTATTTTTATTTTTCCATTATGGTTAGGGTTGGAATTGGGGTTAGGGTTGGAATTGGGGTTAGGGTTGGAATTGGGGTTAGGGTTGGAATTGGGGTTAGGGATGTGTTCTGGTTAGGGTTGGGATTAGGGTTAGGCTTGGGATTAGGGTTAGGGATGTGTTGGGGTTAGGGCTGTGGTTAGGGGTGTGTTGGGGTTAGGATTGGAGTTAGCATTGAGGGGTTTCCACTGTTTAGGCACATCAGGGGGTCTCCAAACGCGACATGGTGCAACCATTAATTCCAGCCAATTTTGCGTTCAAAAAGTCAAAGGGTGCTCCCTCCCTTCCAAGCCCCGATGTTTGCCCAGTGGTTTACCCCAACATATGGGGTATCAGCGTACTCAGGAAAAATTGCACAACAACTTTGGGGGTCTAATTTCTCTTGTTACCATTGGGAAAATCAAAAATTAAGGGCTAAAAAATTATTTTTGGGGAAAAAAATTATTTTTTTATTTTCACGTCTCTGCATTATAAACTTCTTTGAAGCACTTGGGGGTTCAAAGTGCACACCAGACATCTAGATAAGTTCCTTGGATGGTCTAATTTCCAAAATGGGGTCACTTGTGGGGGGTTTCCACAGTTTAGGTACATCAGGGGCTCTGCAAATGTAACATGACGCCCGCAGACCATTTCATCAAAGTCAGCATTTGATAATGTCACTACTTCCCTTCCGAGCCCCGACGTGTACCCAAGCAGTAGTTCCCCCCCACATATGGGGTACCAGCGTACTCGGGAGAAACTGGACAACAACTTTTGGGGTCCAATTTCTCCTGTTAGCCATGAAAAAATAAAAAATAGCGTGCTAAATATCGTTTTTGAGGAGAAAAAAATATTTTTTATTTTCACTGCTCTATGTTAGAAAATTTTGTGAAGCTCTTGGGGGTTCAAAGTGCTCACCTACACATCTAGATAAGTTCCATAAGGGGTCTAGTTTCCAAAATGATGTCACTTGTGGGGGGGTTTTCACTGTTTAGGCACACAGGGGCTATCCAAACACGACATGGTGTCCGCTAGCGATTGGAGCTAATTTTCCATTCAAAAAGTCAAATGGCACTCCTTCCCTTCCGGACCCTGCCGTGCACCCAAACAGTGGTTTATGAGCACATATGAGGTATGTGTGTACTCAGGAGAAATTACCCAACAAATTGTATGATCCATTTTATCCTGTTGCCCATGTGAAAATGAAAAAACTGAGGCTAAAAGAAAATTTTTGTGAGAAAATTTTTTTTTTTTTTTTTTTTTTTTTTTTTATATACAGATCAATTTGTGAAGCACCTGGGGGTTCAGAGTGATCATTATGCATCTAGATAAGTTCCTTGGGGGGTCTAGTTTCCAAAATGTGGTCACTTGTTGGGGAGCTCCAATGTTTAGGCACACAGAGGCTCTCCAAACGTGACATGGCAACCGCTAAATATTCCAGCATATTTTCTATTCAAAAAGTTAAATGACGCTCCTTCCCTTCTGAGCCCTGCCGTGCGCCCAAACAGTGGTTTATAACCACATATGAGGTATCGGTGTACTCAGGAGAAATTGCCCAACAAATTTTAGGATCCATTTTATCCTGTTGCCCATGTGAAAATGAAAAAATTGATGCTAAAATAAAATTTTTGTTGGAAAAATTAAAATGTCCATTTTTTCTTTCCACGTTGCTTTAGTTTCTGTGAAGCACCTGAAGGGTTAATAATCTTCTTGAATGTAGTTTTGAGTAGCTTGAGGGGTGCAGTTTTTAGAATGGTGTCACTTTTGGGTATTTTCTGCCATATAGACCCCTCAAAGTGACTTCAAATGTGAGGTGGTCCCTAAAAAAAAAATGGTTTTGTAAATTTTGTTGTAAAAATGAGAAATCACTGGTCAACTTTTAACCCCTATAACTTCCTAACAAGAAAAAATTTTGGTTCCAAAATTGTGCTGATGTAAAGTAGACACGTAGGAAATGTTATTTAGTAACTATTTTGTGTCACATAACTCTCTGGTTTAAGAGAATAAAAATTCAAAATGTGAATAATTGCGAAATTTTCGCCAAATTTCTGATTTTTTTTTTTTCACAAATAAAAGCAAAAATTATCGACCTAAATTTACAACTAAGGCCTGTTTCACACTTCAGTTTTTTGTTGTCAGTTAAAATCCGTCAAAATGGCGGAAAGCGGATACGTTGGTAACTGATGTAAACGGATGGCAGCGGACCGTTTTTTTGACGGATCCGTTGGGCGCAGAATTTTAAAAGAACCGCAGTCGAGAGAGAGAGAATTTTTACCGTCTGCCAGAAACGATTTCAGGGTTAAATTTCCGGCAGAGTTGATTCCTCCGGGCATGCGCAGTGCAAAAATGCGGATCCTTCAGCCCAAAAACGTTACATTCTCCGTCCAGGCATGTCGGTGGATCCGCAAAAAAACGGATCCGACGGATGACCATCCGTCAAGATCCGCCAGTAATGCAAGTCAATGGGAAAAAAAACGGATCCGCCAAACAAATTGGCGATCTGTTTTTTTAGGAAAACGGCGGATCTTGACTGATGGAAAAAACTGAAGTGTGAAACAGGCCTAACAATGAAGCCCAATATGTCACGAAAAAACTATCTCAGAATCGGTAGGATCTGTTGAAGCGTTCCTGAGTTATTACCTCATAAAGGGATACTGGTCAGAATTGCAAATAATGGCCTGGTCATTAAGGTCAAAATAGGCTTGGTCATGAAGGGGTTAAATATAATAATAATCTTTATATAGCGCCAACATATTCCGCAGCGCTTTACAGTTTAACAGTTTCAAAACACAACTCATAAGTAACAACGTTAACAATACAATAATCTGCTCGTGAGAACTTACAATCTACAATGAGGTGAGGGAGATAAAAAGTACAGGTGTGTATTTACAGTGGTGTATTTACAATGAAGGTCCAGCCATGGGGGATGGATGGAGATAGTGAATGTTCTACACGCCCACACGTACACATAGAATGACTTTGATTAGTGAACGTGATAGGCCGCTCTGAACAAATGTGTTTTGAGGGAGCGCCTGAAACTATGCAAATTGTGGATAGTCCTGATTTCTTGGGGTAGAGCATTCCAGAGGATAGGAGCAGCACGGGAGAAGTCTTGGAGTCGGGAGTGGGAGGTACTGATTACTGCAGAGGTTAGTAGAAATCGTTGGCAGAGCGCAGCGGTCGGTTAGGCCGATGGACAGAAATGAGGGAGGAGATGTAGGGGGGTGCTGCACTTGTGGAGAGCTTTGTGGGTGAGAACAAGTACTTTGAATTGGATCCTATAATGAATGGGCAGCCAATGTAAGGACTGGCGAAGAGCGGACGCGTCTTAGTACCGATTAGTCAGATGACCCTGGCTGCTGCATTAAGTATGGACTGGAGAGGGGATAGTCGAGTGATGGGGAGGCCAATTAATAGAGCGTTGCAGTAATCCAGGCGGGAGTGGATCAATGCTACAGTGAGGGTTTTTGTTGTTTCCATGGTGAGAAAAGGGCAGATTCTAGAGATGTTCTTTAGGTGTAAGCGCTAAGAGAGGGCAAGAGATTGTATATGGGATGTGGAGAGATTGGTGTCAAACATAACACCCAGACAGCCCACGGAGAGGGAAATGTCAGATTTAGGGAGGTTAGTAGACGGCGGGAGCAGAAGAAGTTCAGTTTTGGAGAGGTTGAGTTTCAGATAGAGAGTGGACATGATGTTGGAGACTGCGGACAGACAGTCACTGGCGTTCTGTAGTACAGCGGGGTTAAGGTCGGGGGAAGACGTATACAGTTGTGTGTCATCAGCATAAAGATGGTACTGAAAGCCAAATCTGCTGATGTTCTGTCCAATTGGGGCCATGTAGAGAAAGAAAAGAAGGGTGCCAAGGACTGAGCCCTGAGGTACCCTGACAGCGAGAGGAAGAGGAGGTGACGTGGAGCCAGAGAACAAAACACTGAAGGAGCGGTCAGAGAGATATAAATAAATATAACAGAAAATACCCAAAAGTGACACCATTCTAAAAATTGCACCCCTCAAGATACTCAAAACGACATTCTAGAAGTTTATTAACCCTTCAGGTGCTTCACGAGAACTAAGGCAATGTGGAAGGAAAAAATGAACGTTTTACTTTTTAAACAAAAAATTTAATTTGGAACCAATTTTTTTATTTTCACAAGGGAATCAGGAGAAGATGGACCACAAAATTTGTTGTGCAATTTCTCCTAAGTACACCAAAATTGGCAGGAATCAATGGTGTCGCCATGTTGCGTTTGGAGACTCCCTGATGTACCTTAACAGTGGAACCCCCCAATTCTAACTCCAACCCTAACCATAACCCTAATCCCAACCTTAACTGTGACCGTAACCACAACCCTAATCCCAATACACCCCTAACCCTAGTCACAACCCTAAGCTCAACCCTAACCCTAAGCCCAACCTGGAAATAATTTTTTTTTTATTTTTAACTAAGGGGGTGATAAAAGGGTTTTTTTTTTTTTTTTTGTTTTTTTTTAATTTTGATCACTGTCATAAACCCTATCTCAATGATCAAAATGAACCAATAGGAAAAAATTTCTATTGTTGCCGGGTGCCGGCAGATCTCGGCGGGCGCACTGCACATGCGCTCGCCATTTTCTTCACGGAAGAAGACGCCGGCAGCAGGGGGACTTCATGGGGTGATGCAGGGACACTGGAGATACTGGGGGGGGGGGAAATCATGGGACCCCAGGTCTATCTCCTCTGATTTGCGATCACATCAAAGGAGAGAGAAATTAAATGGGGAATTTTTTTTTTTTTTGCGAACGCCGTTATTCCGTGAATAACGGTAATCGCAACTCTGGGGTTGGTAAAAACCGACCCGAATCATGTTCTATGGGGACTCAGCTACCCCCAGTAGCGTCACAAAAATAGTGACGTTACAGCGATATTGCTAGCGATATCGCTTAGTGTAACGGGCCCTTTACAGTACTGGGGTCCTGGATTCAAATCCCACCAAGGATAACATCTTTAAGGAGTTTGTATGTTCTCCCCGTGTTTGCGTGGTTTCCTCCCACACTCCAAAGACATACTGATAGGGAATTTAGATTGGGACATTGCCAATAATGTCTGTAAAATGCTGCGGAATATGATGGGGCACTATATAAGCAATGAATAATAATACTTATTTTATAATTTTTTTTTCTCTAGATGGGCTGTTCAGTCAGTACATCAGTCAACAGGAATACAAACCACAATGGAACCAAATCATTCCTAAAAGCATTAAAGGTAACACAATTATAAAAGTAGTACAAATTGTAACTTGCCAGCACTCAAGGAACCTGTTCACTTGTTCTAGATGTGCTCCAAGAAATAATCTGTGACATAAAGAATGTTTTGTTATTGTTACTGCATGTGATACATGGTTGTAAAGCGACGTAAACCAATAGACGGGGGGGGAACTAGAGATCTGTCAGTTAAACAGCGATCATCTATTGAGCTTTCCCATAATCAGGGCTGTGGAGTCGGTAAGCCAAACCTGCAACTCCGACTCCTCAATTTCCCTTCCACCGACGGAGACTCCGACTACAACATATATTGCTTACATTTAAGTGAAAAATTTATTGTAGTACAATGTGAACATCAGACATTTAATCATTTTTATGTTACAATAATCAAGACATTTGGATAGAACATAATATATATTTGTTGGATTACAACTTTAGAACACAAACTGAAATAAATTGTAAATATGTAATACACTATGTAATATCGAAAAAATATATATATATATATATATATATGTGTATATATACACTGTGTGTGTGTGTGTGTATATATATATATATATATATATATATATATATATATATATATATATATATATATATATATATATAAAATCACTATGTAATAAACTATGTAAGTGGCAAAAAAACAGTTTTCAACAAAAACATACTAAACATTTGTGCAGTCTATGAATTTGTCCTAAGAAATAGAATTGCCTCCATCAGATCCTCCTTCATAGATGACCTAAAATTTGACCTAATAATTTTAAGGCTAGAGAACAACCTCTCTACACTAACTTGGGTTGGAGGCAAAGCCGTAACCATAACAATTTCCGGGTATAAAGGAATTGCCTCATGCACAGTCAGTATTGATGAATTTTTCTTTGAGAGCAAGTGAAACATTTTGCTGAAATATTGTCAATCTGCTTGCTATAGGAGACGGAGTGAAGTCTTTTTCCTTGCAGCAACGCTTTGCCTGCTCCATATCATCCAAATACTTGTCAAAGTCAAACTCCTCATCTGATGAGGATGAAGATATGGCAGCAGTAGCACTGTCAGGACCCAAGTCCTCTTGCGCCTGGCAGTCCTCCTGTATGCCACTCATCCTAACTGCTACCTCAGTCAGAGCTTCTTTTCCTTTAGTAAGCTGTTGATCATCAAGCAATATACGATGACTTGGGTCCACATAAACAGCTGCCAGAAAATTTTTTTATTTTCCAATAGCTGTGTCTCTCTCCATTTCATTGAAGCAGAAATGCCATCTGCGATTAAATCTCTTTGGGACAGTCAAAATAGCAAGTTCTTCCACTCCCTTCTGAAAATGCCAGGAGTTAAATCCTCAGCTTGTAATTTTTTAGTTATGGTAAATAGGCGATTAGGCAATTCCTTCAATTCAGCCACCTGTGGCCATTGACCTTCATTTAGGGTTACCTGAGGGTTCGCCATATCTATAAGAAACAGTTTTAGCCAGGATCAAAACTAGGGGGGGGGGGGGGCAGAACCTCATACTGTTCTGCAGAATCTCATACTGCACACCTCAGCTGCTGCAGAACCTTATACTGCACACCCCTACAGTTGAAAATAAAGCCTGCACCTTAAGATGTGGTGAATGCAGTCTATTTATCTATCAATTGATGTTGATGTGTTACTGAAGACGAGCAGTGCCTGTCCTGGGCATCCTTTTGGGCAGCTATGAGGTGTACCTGACTGGTGCTAAAAAAAAAAAATCGAGTGTTAGTCTGTGTGCTACCCGGCTTTCATTCTTTTTGGTACAGATAAGATATGGACAGACAGATATTGATAAATGGATAGAGCAGATTTCTAATCTGCTTTTGCTATTGAAAACATTATCTTTTTAAAAAGCTGATCTGCTTTTGCAGCTGAAAAACGTATCCTCAAAAAACGCAGCAAAACCGCCGTGTAGCCTTAGATCAGGAATAGAACAGCCATTTATAGGACATTTCATAACTTTCCCAAATTCCTATGAATAAATATTCAGCACATTCTGCATTGAACTACTGTACCCAATTTATTATATATTTTAGGAGTCGGACCACTTTATACCGACTCCACCAAAATTAGCTCCGACTCCACGACTCCGATTCCACAGCCCTGCCCATAATCTGCTTGATATGCAGGAATTATCCTTATGCTATATAACAAGTGATGGATCCGATTCAGTCTTGCTTGGACTCTGGTTACAGACCGAACGATGCAGGAAGGTTTATTTTACAGCAAGTTGCCGGCCATCCAAAGACAAAATCCCAAATCTTTTCACGTGCTTGTGACTCCTTCCAGGAAATTGTGTGAAAGACTGTCATTGAACAAAAAAGCAACACAGAGATTTTTGATTGTAAATTTTGCAATGCATTAGATTTAGTGGTTCCAGTGCCTTTTAAAGAGAACTCCTTTTGTGGATTTTATTTTTTTTTTTTTTTTCTTTAACATTTAATATGCCCTTTGTGGGGAAAAAATAATGGTGTTTATTGATTATTTTTTTATGAATAGAAATCTTTAGGCTAAAAATAAAAAAGTATACAAAATGAAGCATAGCGAGAAAGCAAAAGTAGTTGTTTTATTTTATGTAAAATACATAAGATTTAGGTGCACATAAACTAATAAAGAACCCCCCAACCCCTTATATTAATATTTTAATTACTGAAGGTTTTTATTACATTTTCTTTAACTAAAAAAGCTTTGACTCTTAAGAATTGTATTGTTTAACCTGAGTAAAAATGTATTAGAAGTTACACTATCACCAAATATCTAATATATAAAGCTCAGTGTGTGTGTGTGTGTGTGTGTGTGTGTGTGTGTGTGTGTGTGTGTGTGTGTGTGTGTGTGTGTGTGTCCGGGATTGGCATCCGCACCGTCGCAGCTACAGCCACAAAATTTGGCACAGTCACACGTCTGGACCCCGAGAGCGTCATAGGCTATGTTGTGAGGCAAAATTTTAACCCTGCGCGTTCCAATTCACCAAACAATTTTGCCCTTATCTACATAATGGGGGAAAAAGTGAAAGGAAAAGTGTTGGAGGTAAATTGACAGCTGCCAGATGTGAACAAGGGGGACAGAACGAATGAGAGCGATGGCGCCAAAGAGTATATACCGTACAGTTGCTAAGGTGGGGCCCTGACATAGGTTACTCACCACACACGAGGATATGAACACACACACAAAATGCGCCACACACTACCACGTGCTTCAACACATATACCACCCTCAGCACACATTTCACCACACATACACCAACCTCGCCACATAAAAGTTGAAATACAAAAGTCGCCACTCAAAACTCGCCACGCTGTCCCAGAGCTGATTAACCCCTTAACCCCCAAGGGTGGTTTGCACGTTCATGACCGGGACAATTATTATAATTCTGACCACTGTCCCTTTATGAGGTAATAACTCTGGAACGCTTCCATGGATCCTGGTGATTCTGACATTGTTTTCTCGTGACATATTGTACTTCATGTTAGTGGTAAAATTTCATTCATATAACGTGTGTTTATTTGTGAAAAAAACGGAAATTTAGCGAAAATTTTGAAAATGTCGCATTTTTCCAACTTTGAATTTTTATGCTCTTAAATCACAGAGATACGGCACACAAAACTTGATAAGTAACATTTCCCACATGTTTACTTTATATCAGCACAATTTGGAACTCAAATTTTTTTTTCTTAGGAAGTTATAAGGGTTAAAATTTGACCAGCGATTTCTCATTTTTGCAACACCATTTTGTTTTTACGGACCACATCACATTTGAAGCCACTTTGAGGGGTCTATATGATAGAAAATACCCAAAAGTGACCCCATTCTAGAAACTGCACCCCATGGCAGAGCTCGGAAGGGAAGCAGCGCTATTTGACGTTTTTGGCTGGAATTGAGATCGGACACCATGTCGCGTTTGGAAAGCCCCTGATGTACCAAAGCAGTGAAACCCCCACAAATTACTCCATTTTGGACCCCCCAGTGCTTCACAGAAGTTTATAACGACCGGCGTGAAAATAAAAAAATCGTATTTTTTCAACAAACATGATCTTTTAGTCCCCATTTTTTTATTTTCCCAAGGGTACCAGGAGAAATTGGACCCCAAAAGTTGTTGTCCAATTTGTCCTGAGTACGCGGATACCCCAAATGTGGGAGAAAACTACTGTTTGGGCACACGTCGGGGCTCGGAAGGGAAGTAGTGATGTTTTGGAATCCAGACTTTGATGGAATGTTCTGTGGGTGTCGTGTGTTTGGAGAGCCTCTGATGTACCTAAACTATTGAAACTCCCCACAAGTGACCCCCATTTTGGAAGCTAGACCCCCCACGGAACTTATCTAGATGTGTGGTGAGCACTTTGAACCCCCAAGTGCTTCACAGAAGTTTATAACGCCCGGGAGTGAAAATAAAAATATCATTTTTTCCACAAAAATGGTATTTTTGCCCCCAATTTTTTATTTTCCTAAGGGTAACAGGAGAAATTGGACCCCAGAAGTTGTTTTGCAATTTGTCCTGAGTAGGCTGATACCCTATATGTGGGGGTAAAACACTGTTTTGGCGCATGGCAGAGCTTGGAAGGGAAGGAGCACCATTTGACTTTTTCAACTCAGAATTGGCTGGAATTGAGATCAGACGCCATGTTGCATTTGGAGAGCACCTGATGTGCCCAAACAGTGGAAACCCCCTAATTCTAACTCCAACCCTAATCCCAACACACCCCTAGCCCTAACCCTAGCCTTAACCCTAGCCCTAATGGGAAAATGGAAATAAATACATTTTTTTTTATTTTATTATTTTTTCCCTAACTAAGGGGGTGATAACTGGGGGTTTGATTTACTATTTATGGCGGTTTTTATATTTGGCAGCTGTCACACGCTGAAAGACGCTTTTCATTGTAAAAATAGTTTTTGCATCACCACATATTGAGAGCTATAATTTTTCCATATTTTGACCCACAGAGTCATGTGAGGTCTTTTGTTTTGCGGGACAAGTTGATGCTTTTATTGGTATCATGTTCGGGCACGTGACATCTTTTGATCGCTTTTCATTCCGATTTTTGGGACGCAGAATGAACAAAAACCAGCGTTTCGTGAATTTCTTTTGGGGGGGTGCGTTTACACTGTTCCGCGTGGGGTAAAATTGATAAAGCGGTTTTATTCTTCGGGTCAGTACAGTTATAGCGATACCTCATTTAGGTTGTTTTTTTATGTTTTGGCGCTTTTATGCAATGAAAACAATTTTATATAAAAAATAATTATTTTTGCATCGCTTTATTCTGCAAGCTATAACTTAATTTTTCACTGACGCTGTATGGCAGCTCATTTTTTGCGGGACAAGATGACGTTTTCAGCGGTACCATGCATACCATGCACTTTTTGTTCGGCGGCATGACAAATCATTATTTTTTGCTTCGTTTTTTATTTTTATTTTTTAAGGGGTTCGCTAAAGGGGTTAACTAATGGGACAGTTTTATAGGGCGGGTCGTTACGGATGCGGCGATACCAAATGTGTACTTTTTTTTTTTTTTCCCCAAAAAAATGAATTTATTAGAGAAAAAAAAAAAAAAATATATATATATATATATATATAATTATTTATTATATATTATTATTATTATATATATATATTTTTTTTAAATTATTGTCCTGTGACAGATCGCTGATTTGTCACATCACAGATCACTGTGACAGATCAGCGATTTGTCACAGGCACTGCACAAGTCTTCCTCCTTGCCTGCGCTTTGCAGGCATGAGGAAGCCAGCTCCCTGCAGGCCCCCGAAGGTCCCCGTCGCCATCTTGAATTCGGGGACCTGCAGAGATGGAGCCCCCCGCAGTAGCGCTGCACATTGCGCTGCTGTGGGGGGCTCAGGGAAGCACGGAGGGAGCCCCCTCCCTGCCGATGCTTCCCTTTAACCCCCGGTACACCGCGATCGTGTTTGATCGCGGTGTGCAAGGAGCAACGTGTCGGGGGCGGACCGTGACCGCCCCTGACACATTGTGCCGGGTGTCAGCTATGATAATCAGCTGACACCCGGCCGCGATCAGCGGCGCTCACCACGTGGGCGCCTCTGATCGCTGTGACGTACTATCCCGTCCCTGGGAAATAAGTCCCAGGGCACATGGATGGGATAGTACGTCACATGACAGAAAGGGGTTAAAAGATGAAAAATAAGCTGTGATTGGTTGCTATCAGCAACAGTTTTTTTTTGTAGACAGTTGTTGTAACTGAGGCCTATTATTCTTATCATTTCTATGGTGTTATCGTCTATTAGATACACGGCTCAGCAGTCAGTATCACACAGGATAGGATTAGATACACAGCTCAGCAGTCAGTATCACACAGGATAGGATTAGATACACAGCTCAGCAGTCAGCATCACACAAGATAGGATTAGATACACAGCTCAGCAGTCAGTAACACACATGATAGGATTAGATACACAGCTCAGCAGTCAGTATCACACAGGATAGGATTAGATACACAGCTCAGCAGTCAGTAACACACGATAGGATTAGATACACAGCTCAGCAGTCAGTATCACACAGGATAGGATTAGATACACAGCTCAGCAGTCAGTAACACACATGATAGGATTAGATACACAGCTCAGCAGTCAGTAACACACATGATAGGATTAGATACACAGCTCAGCAGTCAGTATCACACAGGATAGGATTAGATACACAGCTCAGCAGTCAGTATCACACAGGATAGGATTAGATACACAGCTCAGCAGTCAGTAACACACATGATAGCATTAGGTACACAGCTCAGCATTCAGTAACACACATGATAGCATTAGGTACACGGCTCAGCAGTCATTATCACACAGGATAGGATTAGATACACTGCTCAGCAGTCATTATCACACAGGAGAGGATTAGATACACGGGTCAGCAGTCAATATTACACAGGATAGGAATAGATACATAGCGCAGCACACAGTATCACACAGGATAGGATTAGATACACAGCTCAGCAGTCAGTATCACACAGGATAGGATTAGATACACAGCTCAGCAGTCAGTATCACACAGGATAGGATTAGATACACTGCTCAGCAGTCAGTATCACACAGGATAGGATTAGATACACAGCTCAGCAGTCAGTATCACACAGGATAGGATTAGATACACTGCTCAGCAGTCAGTATCACACAGGATAGGATTAGATACACTGCTCAGCAGTCAGTATCACACAGGATAGGATTAGATACACTGCTCAGCAGTCAGTATCACACAGGATAGGATTAGATACACTGCTCAGCAGTCAGTATCACACAGGATAGGATTAGATACACAGCTCAGCAGTCAGTATCACACAGGATAGGATTAGATACACAGCTCAGCAGAAAGTATCACACAGGATAGGATTAGATACACAGCTCAGCAGAAAGTATCACACAGGAGAGGATACTTGAGTAATCGTTTTGTTAATTTGTGTTGCAAATCTGTAGTGTTGAATATATGATGTGAAATGGTTTTATGTGCAATATAATCATTATAATTTGCTATAACTAACCACAGTTGGTTACTATGCCCAGGCAACGCCGGGCTCTTCAGCTAGTTTAATATAAATATAAAAAATCCCTGTCACTACTTTCTCACATGTCCTTTAAGAATCTTTTAGAAACCTATAGTAATAACTGCTGCTCTTCCACATAAAATCCTGATGATGGGGGATAACGCACCTAGATGGGGGCTTTAGCCCTTACATGAAGGACTGGGAGACAGACAATCTGCACTATATAAGGTGGACAACAACTGATTAGAAACATTATTGCTTAATGATGCACAATGATATACAGTCTCCTAGTCATTCATATAAGGACTAAAGCCCTTAAATGATTTTGTGGTAGGGCAGTAGTTATTACTTAGTGTGTTCTGTCTGACAGGCAACACACAGAGCCTGCCTATCTACCAGCAGCCACCTTCACATACCCTGTATCTACCCTGAGTGGCAGTAAATTTTTAGTTCTTGTATCTGTAGAAACCTGCCAGCATGCATGTGTGAACATTTTATAGCTTGTCTTATAAGTAATTTTTATGTAACTATCAGCTTAAATCACTAAAGGATTGTATAGACTGGCAGCATTGTAAATCATGCCAGATACCAGATTAATTTATAATAATTCTAAATTACTGACCTCATTTGGATGGCTTTTTTTAAAATACTCCTTAGGAAACATTGATGGTCTACTTAAAATGCACTTGGTGCTTTTTTTCTTTTTTTTTTTTTAATTCTAAACTTTGTCACCTCCTTTAGGAGATGGCGAGGACAGTCGTCCGGGAATGAGAGGAGGACATCAGATGGTCATTGATGTTCAATCTGGTAAGTAACTTTTTGTTTTTTTTTTAAACTTTTATTTTGATTGGTGTTATGGATGGGGTTAGGGTGGTTTCACATTAGCGCTTTTTAAGCGCACGCACAGCCGGGGGTAGCTCCGCCCCCGAGCCGGCTCTCTGCCCGGCGTGCCCGCCCCTTGCTTGTAGCGCCGCCTCCTAGCGCACAGCGGCGCCTGCGATCGGCGCACCCTATCTTTAGCATAGGGTGCGCAGATCGTGCGCAGGCCGTGGGCTAGTTGCGCTTTGGCCTGCGCTGCGCACTTTTGACGGTGCGCCGTGCGCGCCAAAATCAAACTTTTCGGCCGTGCGTGCGCTTAAAAAGCGCTAATGTGAAACCACCCTTACATTTGTTTTAAGTGAGTCAACTCATGCTAGTAATTTTATTTGTAGTTTAGAATATTTTTAAAAATTTTAGACTTAACTGGTTCAAGCATTGGAAATAATTGTAGGAGTCTGCAGAGAGTGTCTAGCGTATTATTCAGAATAAAAAGCACATAGTCTTGAGACTAGCCGTCTACTTAAAACTTCACAAACTAATTTCTGTGCTGGTTGGTTGTTATCTACCTTCATGGGAAGCAAATATTTAGTAGCAAGATTTTTTTTCTTTTTATCTGCCTAACCATTTAATTTAATCTTTCCATTATATATGGTGTTTATTTGTTTTTGTGTGCGCTCTGAATGAAATATTCTAGTTTCAAATCTTTATTCATTACATAGTGGAATGCGTTAAGAACAATAAAAAATAAAAATGATCAATGTAAATCAGAATTAATATCCCATGGAGGTCTGGATTTGGAATGATACTCAAAATCAATGTGGAAAATCAAATTACAAGCTGATCCAACTTCAGTGGAAATGCCTCAAGACAAGGAAATTATGCTCAGTAGTGTGTGTGGCCTCCAAGTGCCTGTATGACCTACAGTGCCTGAGCATGGTCATGATGAGGTGGCGGATATTTTCCTGAGGGATCTCCTTCCACATCTGGATTAAAACATCAGTCAACTTCCGGATAGTCTGTGATGCAATTTGGTGATGGAGCGAGACATGATTTCCCAGATGTGCTAGATTGGATTCAAGTCTGGGGAACGGGCAGACCAGTTCATAGCATCAATGCCTTCATCATGCAGGAACTGCTGACACACTACAGTGACATGAGGCCTAGCATTGTCTTGCATCAGAAGGAACCCAGGGCCCACTGCACCTGCATATATTCTCAATAGATATGAGGTTCTCATCCGGTACCGAATGGCAGTCCATGTACCTCTTGCTAGCACATGTAGGGCTGTACATGGCCCTCTAACAAAAAAAAAAAAGTTCCACACCATTACTGACTTGCTGCTAAAGCGATCATACTGGAGGATGTTGCAGGCAGACAGAAAATTCTCCACGGTGTCTCAAGACTGTCATGTCTGTCACATGTGTGAATCTGCTCTCATTCGTGAAGAGCACAGAGCACGAATGTCGAATCTACTCTTCTTTGTGTTCTCTGTCAAATGCCAGTCCTGCACGGTTTTGGGCTGTAAGCGCAACACCTACTTGTGGACATCCAGCTCTCATACCACCCTCATGGAGTCGGTTTCTGACAGTTTGAGCAGACACGTGGATGTGAATGGCCTGCTGGAGGTCATTTGCAGGGCTCTAGTACTGGTCCTCTTGTTCCTCCTTGCACAAAGGAGAAGGTAGCAGTCCTTCCGCTAGGTTGTTGCCCTCCTACGGTCCCCTCCACGTCTCCTGATGTACTGGCCTGTCTCCTGGTATCTGCTCCATGCTCTGGACACTGTGCTGACAGTTACCTTTCTTGCCACAGCTCACATTGAGGTGCCATCCTGAAGGAGCTCAATACCTGAGCAACTTGAGATGTATATATCCAAGAAGGTCTAAATAGATAAATTTTTGCACATGGGGACAAAGACAGCAAAACGTTTTGTTTCTAAAACAATTTCCTTTTAAACAATTTGAGTAAACTAAATTTGTGTTGTAAAAAGGCAAAAAGAGCACACCTGCCTAGCAAACACCATTGGTTATACGATGCAGTGATCAAACTGTGAGCCCACACCGCAGTCAACAATGTAGAAACGAAAATCTTAGCATAATTTAAAAACAAAATTTTGAGTCTCAACTTATTTTGCATTTGTTATCTGCGTGGACAGACACTTATCAATTACATGTGAAAATGACCTTAATGCAGTCACGACTCTGCAGTAACAGTTAGATCATGCCCCATAATCACATTGCAATTGCAGGCTTCTCGAGGATTAAGAGCAGTTTTTATTTTTGCTCTGCCTAATGGAAATACAATAGGGCTTGTCCAAATGGGATAACACCTTTTTTAAATGGATTTATTTCCCCTTGAGGCATATTATAATTGGTATTTTATTGATGAGTAAGTTTATGGAGTTCTGACCTTTTTAGATTTGAGTGTATTTACTTTAAAGTTCACTTTCTATATAGTCATAAGTCAGTTTTATGTCATCTTGGCTTTGATAACTATTATTTTGTTCCTGCTGTGTAATATAATTTTCTGTGAAAAGGATCGGCACCTTATTCCCTTTTGCATGTTTTCTGGAAAATATGGCTTTTTTTGCCCACTCTTGTAGAATTGTATAACAAAACCCTTGGCATAGCTACTGCTGGTGTTTTGGCTCTCAGCCCATCGGAAGCGCATTCTGTTCCAAATTTCCCATTTGAATGAAGCTGTTGTGATGGTCAGAGTGTTTGAGCTGTGAGAATTATGTACACAATGGGGCTTTTTCACTGTGAAGAGAACTTGTAGCATATTGAGCCCATCGGAAAGTATAATTAGTTATTGAGCCTCAGTAACCATGTAAGTGCAGAACGCCTCTATTTCCTTCTGTCACTATTTGATTGCATGATCATGCACTGACTTTCACTCAGTCATTCACCTGCTATTTAGTCATCTCATTCTTCAGTTGGAAGGCTAAATCACTTCTCCATATGTTTGGAAGAGAGTCAATAAGAACAATACTTCCATGTAGAAAGCAATCTAGTCATAAAAATTGACTGCTTTATTGGGTACTTTTCCCTATGCTGTACTGACGTAGTTTCATTAGCAATCTGTCACTGGGAGGCCTTTTGATTCCTTTCATCCAGCATCATTGCTTTAGAGGCAGTCAGGAAAATTTGTCACCAAATTTTTGCTTCCCACTTGAAAGCAGCATGATGTTGGGGCAGAACCACTGATTCCAGTGATGTATCACTTATTGAGCTACTGGTTGCAGTTTTGATACAATCACAGTTTAAAATCTTGCAAATCTGCCATTTCTCTGCTGATCTCTGTTTAACCCTGCCCATACTAGTTATTGGTAGCTTTCTGTGTGTACTGTGCTTAGGCAGAAAGCGGTCAATTGGTCATTAGAGCTGGGTTATACACAGCTCATGAATATGGAGGACTACATGACAGCAGGTTTGCTAGTCCCATAGTGGTAATCTCCTGATAAAACAATGATTTTTTTTTTCCAAAGGAAAAAAGGAAGCAGCTCTCTGACATCACTGGAATCTGGATCTTTAACGCTACGCTATGTTGCTCTCCGATTAGGTGGCAAAAACCTGCTGACATTCCATTTACGGTCTCGACCGTGGTGTGATTGCAGGGTGCCGATGGATTGCCATGATAGCTGGGAATCTGCTGAAGATCCTTGTGCCTGTCAAGACTGTAATCCTGTGAAAGACCAGCCTGTAGCTGGCTTTCATAAGAAACCATGATTTTCACTATACATAGCAGTTCTACAGCCCTTCTGTGAATAATAGATGTGATCGAATGATCACAAGTTAAAGTAAATAAAAATATTAAAGTTCAAATCACCCCCTTACTCTATTCCCCCATTCAAACTAAGATCTAAAAAAAAATTTGTTATAGTGGTGTTCATAAAACAGCGTAATGAGAGAATAAAATCAGAATTGTGGGGTTTTTTTTTCTTTTTTTTTTTTTTCAGCTGCCGTATTAAGAAAAAAAAAAATATAAGGGGCAACACAACATTGTATCAACCTCAAAATGACGTCACTAAAAACATCTGCTCTGTGCTTAAAAAAAAAAAAAAAAAAAAAAGCCCTCACATCTCCATACCACGAAAATGGACACCGTTAAGGGTCTCGGTATCTTTGCGTTTTTGCGGCGGAAATGGGACAAAAATACTATGGAATCCTCATGCAAGCTAATTTAATGACAATCCTGAAGTGTTGTGCACATAATCAGTAATTTTCCTTAAATATTTGCAGTTTTTTTCTTCTCCAGCATGTCAATTCTCTTTGCGCTTCTGCAGCGTTTTTCACCCATTGACTTCAATTGAGTCAGTCAAATCCACAGCAAAAACGCAGGTATAAAAATGTTTGTGGATGTGCTGAGTTTTTGTTTTGCATTTGCATTTTATCAGCCTTCTATGATTCTCACGCTGTCATCTGTGTGACAGCGTGGGATACACTAGCGTGATAGTTCTAATCGACAGTAACGCTATTGCCGGTAAGACAGACAGTCAGTGCACTGTGGAGTTAGGCTGTCAGATGTCAGCATGACCCCTCAGCTGTGTCTGCGACCCGCAGTAATGCTACTGCAGACTGTCGGTCAGAGCGCTGCGATATCATGCTGTCATATGTCAGCGAAACCCCTCATCTGTTACTGTAACCCGCAGTGGTGACCTGTGGTAAAAAGCTGACTTCAGGTCAGCAGGAGTGGACTGATGAGACTATTGCTCTGTCTGCTGTCACTCATATCATGTCTCATATGCCGGCATCTGTGCTCAGTTTAAGAGGAAAAAAAAAAAGTAAAAATTACATACATATTCACACAAAAATAAAAACCCAGTATACTCACCTAACACCAAATCCCAGATGCCTTCGTCTCCTAAAAATAATGTAAAATAATAAACCGACACATACTCACCTGTCCGCTGTGAGACACTCAGGATTACGCTGTGGGACACTCAGGATCTAGCGTGTAGAACAGTCACATCGGGAGATGTGACTGCTCTATCTGGCCTCTAGCAATTCACTGACAGGAGGTAATCGCTCCCGCAGTGTATCACTGAGCTGCCGTGATAGTTCACTGGAGTTCATCAGCTCTGGTGCTCTGTTTCAGCACCGCTGCGTGAGAATTTTTTCACGCAACAGTGGTGCCGTAAGGGAGATCACCGGAGCTGATTAACTCCGGTGAACTCTCACGGGAGTGATACATTGTGGGAGCGATTACCTCCTGTCAGTGTATTGTTGGCGGCCGGATAGAGCAGTCACATCACTGACTCTCAGTGATCAGGATCGACGTGTGACATTATGGATTATATTCTTGGCGGACAGGTGAGGAATATTATGGTTTATTTTATTTTTGTTGCAGGAGACATTGGCTTTGGTGGTTTAATTAAGTTTCATTAAAGGAGTCGGTGTCATTAATTTAAATAAAGGACTTTATTCTGGGTGTTTGTTTTTATACAATATCACTATGGGGTTGCTAATGGATAGGTGTCTTATAGATGCCTCTTCATTACTAACCTGTGGGCTTGATGTCACCCGATAATACAAAGGTGACATCAGCTCTACAAATATGAACCCCCACTTTTCACCTGTACAGGGCAAGTAGGAAGAGCAAAGCTAAGTGCCAGATTTAGCGCATCTTATAGATGCGCCTTTTCTGGGGCAGTTGAGAGCTCATGTTTTTAGTCTGGGAGGGGCCACTATCCATGGCCCATTCCTAGGCTATTAATATCAGCCCACAGCTGTCTGCCTAACATTTGCTGGTTAGATTTTATAGGGGGACCCTACCCTATGTCAATTTTTTTTCCGGGGTCCCCCTGTAAACTAGCCAGTAAAGGCTAAGTAAACAGCTGTGAGCTGGTATTAATAGCTTGGGAACCTTTATGGCTATTGGCTCCTTCTAGAATATTAACATCAGCCCTCAGCTGTCCCTCTGCTGGTTATTAAAATTACACGGGAACCCACACAATTTATTTTTTCTTTAAAATTAACAGTTGCTGTCTGGTTACAGCCTATGTATGTTTGTTCTGTTAACACTCCTACATAGGCTAGTGACAATGTGTGTGTGTTTGTGTTTACTTATTGGCTTAGTAATGAGGGTGTTGGGCTGACACCTTTTAATTATTAAGCCTAGGTGTCAATTACAGCTGCTGACACCAAGCCCTATTCCCATTACCGTGATGCCACACTCACACTGCATCAGCATGAAAAAGGTGATACTCCACTTGCGCACATAGCCTAATTGTACAGACATGGAGAAACATATTGTCAGGTCACTTTTATTGTAAAATGAACGCTGTAAATGTTTTTTTTTTTCTTGTTATTTTGCACACTTGGAATTTTTTTTCTCCCCCATTTTCCAGTACAGCAAAATAAAATGGATGATGTCGTTCAAAAGTACAACTTGTTTATACAAGCTTTCACACGACTATGACGACGGAAGAAGAAAATAAGTTATGACTTTTGGAATAAGGAGAGGAAAAAATGAAAGCGCAGTGTTATATGTCATACTGTTATAAAGACTAAGGGGGGGGGGTCACCATATTTTGATTTAATGTACCTTTTGTCCATTCACTTTGCGTTTTGTTATTGATAACAATAAATGTACACTTCTAGTTTTAAATGCATTCTTGGCATATCTTAACTAATGTGTGTTCTAGAACGTTTTGTCACTGTTTTAACAAGTTTGTTTCTCATGGAATAGAGACGGTCTATTTATTTGGAGGATGGGACGGCACACAGGATCTAGCAGACTTCTGGGCATACAGTGTGAGAGAGAATCAGTGGATTTGTATATCTAGAGACACCGAGAAAGAGGCAAGTGACTACAATTTTCAGTGGGATTGTTGTAAGTTTATGTAACCTAAAGTACTCTCTCCTGGCGTCTAATGTAGAGCAACACTGCCAATAACAGGACGACTGAGCTCCCCATTTTTAGTCTCTCTCCGAAATGTATATCTCATAAGATTTGCATACATACAGTTGTGGCCAAAACTATTGACACCCCTGCAATTTTGTCAGATAGTAATACTCAGTTTCTTCCTGAAAATGATTGCAAACACAAATTCTTTGTTATTATTATCTTCATTTAATTTGTCTTAAATGAAAAAACACAAAAAGAATTGTCCTAAAGCCAAATTGAATATAATTCCACACCAAACATAAAAAAGAGGGTGGACAAAAGTATTGGCACTGTTCGAAAAATCATGTGATGCTTTTCTAATTTGTGTAATTAACAGCACCTGTAACTTACCTGTGGCACCTAACAGATGTTGGCAATAACTAAATCACACTTGCAGCCAGTTGACATGGATTAAAGTTGACTCAACCTCTGTCCTGTGTCCTTGTGTGTGTACCACATTGAGCATGGAGAAAAGAAAGACCAAAGAACTGTCTGAGGACTTGAGAAACCAAATTGTGAGGCAGCATGAGCAATCTCAAGGCTACAAGTCCATCTCCAAAGACCTGAATGTTCCTGTGTCTACCGTGCGCAGTGTCATCAAGAAGTTTAAAGCCCATGGCACTGTGGCTAACCTCCCTAGATGTGGACGGAAAAGAAAAATTGATGAGATTTCAACACAAGATTGTGCGGATGTTGGATAAAGAACATCGACTAATATCCAAACAAGTTCAAGCTGCCCTGCAGTCCGAGGGTACAACAGTGTCAACCCGTACTATCCGTCGGCGTCTGAATGAAAAGGGACTGTATGGTAGGAGACCCAGGAAGACCCCACTTCTTACCCCGAGACATAAAAAAGCCAGGCTGTAGTTTGCCAAAACTTACCTGAAAAAGCCTAAAACGTTTTGGAAGAATGTTCTCTGGTCAGATGAGACAAAAGTAGAGCTTTTTGGGCAAAGGCATCAACATAGTATTTACAGGAGAAAAAAAGAGGCATTCAAAGAAAAAAACACGGTCCTTACAGTCAAACATGGCGGAGGTTCTCTGATGTTTTGGGGTTGCTTTGCTGCCTCTGGCCCTGGACTGCTTGACCGTGTGCATGGCATTATGAAGTCTGAAGACTACCAACAAATTTTGCAGCATAATGTAGGGCCCAGTGTGAGAAAGCTGGGACTCCCTCAGAGGTCATGGGTCTTCCAACAGGACAATGACCCAAAACACACTTCAAAAAGCACTAGAAAATGGTTTGAGAGAAAGCACTGGAGACTTCTAAGGTGGCCAGCAATGAGTCCTGACCTGAATCCCATAGAACACCTGTGGAGAGATCTAAAAATGGCAGTTTGGAGAAGGCACCCTTCAAATATCAGGGACCTGGAGTAGTTTGCCAAAGAAGAATGGTCTAAAATTCCAGCAGAGCATTGTAAGAAACTCATTGATGGTTACTGGAAGCGGTTGGTCGCAGTTATTTTGGCTAAAGGTTGTGCAACCAAGTATTAGGCTGAGGGTGCCAATACTTTTGTCTGGCCCATTTTTCGAGTATTGTGTGAAATGATCAATGTTTTGCTTTTTGCTTCATTCTCTTTTGTGTTTTTTCATTTGAGACAAATTAAATGAAGATAATACCAAAGAATTTGTGTTTGCAATCATTTTCAGGAAGAAACTGAGTATTATCTGACAAAATTGCAGGGGTGTCAATACTTTTGGCCACAACTGTAAATATTGTATGTTTATTTTTTTATCTTAACAGTTGCTTTGACTGTCATGGCTATTTTGTCTTGACAAACAGTACTGAGTGAAAGCCGCATCCATAAAGAGCAGCACATCCAGTTTGCTACAACTCTGCCTATGTTGTGTTTTAGCCTCGTCGTTAGTTGTTGTTTTTGCTCAACAAATGTCTAGGAAATTATTGCAACTTTCAAATGCCAATTTTTTTTTTATCTGTATTTTTTCCTATTGAAGCCAAATAGGGGAGATGTGACATCCTCAACACAAAGGATGTTCTCTTGTTTGGAAAAAAAAATACACGTCCCTCTACAAATATGTATTTTATAAATGCAAGGTGCTAATGGGATTGTCAGATAACACAGTAACATTTCCAATTCTATACAGATGTCTTCATTAGTCATCTCATTATTATTAGGCAGTATTAATTTTTTACCAATATAAAACACAAATTTTCCTTTTTTTTTTTTTCATTGATCTTTTTGCAGTAGTGCATTGTTAGAAACTTTCAACAGTTGTCCTTGATGCAGGGCATTGCCTGCTAAGCAGTTGTTGTTGCCATATATAAATAGTGTGGAGATTCTTCTGTATGTTGTGAATATTCTACTAATACGAGGTGCGCAGAACCGTATATCGCCAGCAGTGCGATTAGTATAGCTTTCTCTTATATATTTAGGGTCACTGGTGTAATTCCTATTTAAATTGCCTAGTATTTTATTCACTTACATAACATACATTCAGTGCTTTAAAGTAAATAAAAAAACTAAAGACTCACAGGATTCCCAATAAATATAGATAATAGCTTCCTTCCCCCTCTCTGCATAATGACCTCTGCACAGATCAGAACCGAATCCATTCTCTAAGGCCACGTTTGCTAGAGTAGTGGACGAGCTCCTCTTTTCAAGCCTCATTGGAGACGGAACGAGTAGTATTTTTGGTCTTCCTCATTCTGATTTCTCCGTCTCTAGCCTGCTCATAACCTGCTATACACTGGTAATAAATATTCAGAAGTACGTCTGATAGAATAGGCTGGAACACATTTTCAAGTGTCTGGGTGTAAGTTTGTAAATTCAACAGTGACGTTTTCCCTTAGAATGGTCCCAGTGCCCGATCTTGTCACAAGATGTGCATTGACACCCAGCGGAGGCAGATCTATACTTTAGGCCGATATCTGGACTCATCTGTGCGAAACAGCAAGTCTTTGAAAAGTGACTTCTATCGTTATGACATTGACACTAACACGTGGTCCTTGCTAAGTGAGGATACTGCTGCTGATGGTGGGCCAAAACTGGTATTCGATCACCAGGTACGTAACAGCGTGGGTTTGAATGTTGTTGCAGTGTTGGTGTGTTCTGTGACATCGCCTTCTCACTACCTGTACCCATCTGCACCTTGTGCGCTTGTAGATGTGTATGGATTCGGAAAAGCACATGATCTACACCTTTGGAGGGCGAATCCTTACATGCAATGGTAATGTGGATGACAGCAGGGCCAGTGAACCCCAGTTTAGTGGACTTTTTGCTTTTGACTGTCATACTCATACCTGGAAACTACTGCGAGAAGACTCTTGCAATGCAGGACCTGAGGATATACAGTCCAGGATAGGCCACTGCATGCTCTTCCACTCAGTAAGTTGATTCCTTATTTTTTCTTTTCAAAAAATAAATATTTTGTAGAATATAATGGTCACATGATGTTTGACTTCTATGCTACCGAATGCTTAAGCTATTAATTATCACATTGCAGAAAAATCGCTGCCTGTATGTGTTTGGTGGACAAAGATCAAAGACCTATTTGAATGACTTCTTCAGCTACGATGTTGATGGTGACCATGTGGAAATTATATCAGATGGCACCAAGAAGGATTCTGGTATGGGTAAGTACAAGCAGAGAAAGTTCCTAATGCAGTGTCTCACCAGGCCATGCGTGCTAGGAGTTCCCACAAGCATGTTCTGCCACCAACAGCTCAGAAGCAGAACTGACCATCTATTTCTCAGAGATATTGAGCATGGGATTGTATGGGTGACTTGTTTTCTAGAAGTATCCATAGTGGTGAAAGCGGTTGGACACACCAAACTTTTTTTCTTTCTTTTTTTTTTTTTCAAATAACACTTTCCCTTTGCAGCCAACTTTGTTTTTGCTCTTCATTTTTATTCCATACACTTTTCTGTCAGCTTAGGTTCTTTTTATTTTACCATGGAATGGACTGGAAATAAGGGAAAAAAATTTGACATGCAGGAAAGTCTCCCAAATAATGCAATTAGGGTTTTGTTTTTGCACCAGTCACTGTGGGGTAAAAATGACCTAGCAACTTGATTCTTCTTCTGGTCAATATGACTACGACAATACCAAACTTGTATAGTAACTTTTTTTATTTTTTAATTTTCTGGATAAAGTTCTGAAATTCGTGTTAAAAAGTGGTGCCATTTTGACACTTGTGCATTAACGGTGACAATGCTGGCATTTTTATTTTTGCTTTATGGCAATTACCGTACTAGTTAAAATATCTTTTATATTTTATAATTTGACTTTTATGGACGCCGTAATGTCAAAAAATGTTGTAATTTGAATGGGGTAAAAGTGGTGATTCAGATTTTTAGGTTTTTACAGTGTTTCTATATTTTGTAAACCTTTTCTTTTTTCTCTTACGGAACTTCCACACTAATCTGATCGCTTGTATTATATACTGCCATGGTAACCCATTCGCACCCCTTGTTTGTGTCAAAAATTGGCATCTGGGAGTATTCATCACAGACCACTCCTGACAGCAATTCAGCAGTTTCTGCTGACATCACGTCATCAAAGTGGTGGCTTCTTTTCTGTCTGGCTCTGTTGACAGGGCGTGACTGCTGATGTCATGCTGATAGGCAGTGGGGAGCTGGCTGCCAAACTGCAGGAATTCGGCTGTCAATCAGCATGATGTCAGCAGTCTCGCCCTGGCAACAGAGCACTCCAAAAGAAGAGCTGGTCTATCAACAGAGCAGCTGAATCTCTGGCAGGAGCGGTCTATGATCACTGTGTCAATGAAGGGCATCAAGCACAACAGGCAGGTAGCAAATACATGCCTGTTGGTGCTTAGGCACAAATTATTTTTTCTAAATACAAAGTCGAGGATATCGCCTTTAAGGGGTTATCAATATCTATATAGAGGCTTTTCTCTGTTTTGCTTCTGTTACTGTCAGATGTTGGCTGTATTACACAGCTATCATCTACTGGGTATGGTGCAGGCTCAGCTCTTGAGACCACTCCATAATTTTGCACCTCACATACACTGTACATGTACACAAGATGTTTGGAAGGAATTAACATTTTCTGTATTCAGTCCACAACTGTCCTTAAGAATTAAAGGGGTTGTCGGAGTTAGGGCTGTGCAATTTGCAATTTGCTGTTATTGTGACCTTGCAGGTTGCAATACGAGCCCATTTACTTGTATTTTGGCGCAATGTAGTGGCACCATACAGTCTTTGGCTGTGGGAAAGCAGCGTTGACACAGCGCTGGATCAGTAGGTGAGTATGTATGGTGTTACTGTTGCCACCAATAGTTCTGTGTAATTCTGGACACAATCAATTTAAAATGTACACCTGGTCACAATTCAACTGAATGAGCCCCCCGAGAGGTTTCATTGTAATCACTGTGTTCATTTTGTTCTTTTCTCAGTGCCAATGACGGGCTTCACTCAGAGAGCTACCATTGACCCAGAGTTGAATGAAATCCATGTCTTGTCGGGGTTAAGTAAAGATAAAGAAAAGCGAGAAGAGAATGTCAGAAATTCCTTCTGGATTTATGATATTGTTCGCAATAGCTGGTAGGTAACAAGATTCGCTTATTGTGATTTTCACCTTAAAAATGATGCAGCTAGTTACATTTATCGAGTGAGATTTAATATTGTCTTTGATTTGCAGCACATCCGGAAACTAACATGTTGGTGTTTTTTTTAGCTGCTGAAGAATTGCTGCCACTGATAGTTTGTGGCTTATTCATATATGTAGGTTTCGATTCAGACATTTTTCCTCCAAAGGACAATTGGCAGAATGTGGCTCTGAGAAGAAAGGGAGCAAAAAAATGAAAATGCAAAACCGAAAGTACCCCTGATCGTTAAGGGGTTAAAGCATATAAACGCTACACATCTTTACAGGGGTTGGAAATTTTAGCAGAATGGATTCTGAATTCCAGTATTCCTTTAATGTAAAATGGCAAAGCTTAATGGTGTTCCTACCCCTCTGCTCCAGCTGCAGCTCTGCGCCTTTATTCCGGTGTCAGATTTGGCACAGTGGTGACTTCACGTTGCTGCTTCAGTCCATCACTGTGCTTAGCTGCTCTACTGATCAAATCTGAGACACGAGCTGTAGCATAGAGCTGGCATGGGCGAATACTATCGGTCTTTATTTTACATTGCAGTAATAGATTGGAGTCCACTTTTCTAAGTGAAAGTCTCCTTTTAAATGTGTAGTAGCATAGCCCTACCAGAGTCCCTTTTTCAAAGTTTCTTCCGACAGCTACACCACCTTGTACTTAACAAAGTGAAGTGTTCTGGTTTGGGCCCTCCATCAGCTGTGTGTAGGGGGTGAGCCGACTGCTTATTTCATAGCTGAATGTCTGTATGCATCGACCATGATGGAAGACAGCTGACTTGGCTATTGAAATAAGTGGGCCGCCAGGTGGAAATGGTGCTGGTGAAACAGGTGTCGGTAGAGCTTTGCTACTGCACGTTCACTTACCGACATTGCTTCAAGAACACAGTACAAGATTATTTTTATGAATGACGTTTATACATCGTTATAAGTCACTGGTAAAAGGAGTTGCTTGTTAAAAAATAAAAAAAAAAAAATCTGTGGACTTTATACCATTAAGAGGACTGCTTTTTATAGGTCTTGTGTCTATAAGAACGATCAGGCATCAAAAGAAAATCCAAACAAAAGCCTTCAAGAAGAAGAACCCTGTCCAAGATTTGCACACCAATTGGTTTATGATGAGCTGCACAAGGTAGGCCTCTTTATGGTGTACAGTATAAATTTATTGAACTATATTTCTTGTTATATAGCTTTTTTGTTATATTTTAGATTTGTAGCACTGTTTGAAAAAATGAATATTTTTGACACGGACACTACTTACTAAGGCTAGTTTCACTAGCGTTTGGAGGCGCAGCGGACGCTCACCGTGAAGCTCCGCCCCCTGCCGCGCCTCTTCCGGTCAGCTCCGCCTATGGGTGCATTACTCTGCATGCGACCTGCATACCCTATCTTTAGCATTGGGTACGCAGGCCGTGTGCAGGTGTGCTTTTGCCGCCGCCTGCGTCCTTTTGACGGTGCGCGACCTGTGTCAAACGCAATGTGTTGCATTTCGGTGGTGCGCCGCAGCACCGTCAAAAAGGAGTGCAACAGCAAAAGCATACCTGCGCACGGCCTGCATACCCAATGCTAAAGATTTGTGATGGGTATAGGCAATAGAAGCCAATGCATATGTGTCCAATGTTATGTAAAATAATGACACTATAAAAATATAAATAAACTAAAAACAAAATGAGCTTAAATACCAGATAAAAATCTGAATAAGTCTTTATTTGAACATATTGACATTTAAAAAGGACATAATATTAAAAATGAGTGCTAATAGCCCAAATCAGAGGCTGCAAACCAATCAGTCTGGAGAGACCTTAATACCTCATTAGCTCACTTAAAATATGTACGATAGCATGAAAAAAGTAGTGTATGCAAAAAACATAATATGCAAAATAATAGTAAACAATATGCAATAAAGCAGTGCTCAAAAAAACAAAGTGCTAGGTCTCTAAAGTATATGTATATCAAATCCCCATTCATTATTATCACTTAAAGTGCATTGTCCAACAAGCATACAGATAAAATATATCTTCCAATATTTTATTAGACTATAGCTTCAAAAGTGCAAAAAAGTGTAAATAAGCTGCTACTGTGCAAAAGTGCATGCAGTGCAAAAATTATTGCTGAGCAGCATGTAAATAAATTAAGTCAAAAGCTATAAACAAGTAGCATATAATTTAGAAATACATCATCCATAAAGTGATGATGTTTTATATCACAAAAATATCAGAGTGAACGGCAATAAATACTTACAAATGTGAGCTGAGTTTAATAGTAACATAGTAACATAGTTTTGAAGGCTGAAGGAAGACCTTATGTCCATCTAGTTCAGCCTATTTTAGTGCAGCTGTTCTGCATTGTTGATCCTGGGGAAGGCAAAAAACCCACAGAGTCGAAGCCAATTTTCTCCATAGGGAAAAAAAATTCCTTCCCCTAAGCTGGGTCAACCATCTACCTATAATATTCTGTTATTCGTAACCTTCTATGCTGTTACTCACAAGAAAAGCATCCATTCCTTTCTTAATTCATTCAGTGAGTTGGCCATCACCACTTCCTCTGGAAGAGAATTCCAGAGCCTCACTGCTCTTACCGTGAAGAACCCTCTTCTGTTGTGAGTTCATTTTCCCCTTCACTACTGAGGCCCGAGGAACTCCCTCTTCTGGTGAAGAAAGGTAGTGAGCCTGATTGTCAAACACCTGGGGCTGATGATGATGACTGGCTGAGTGGAGTTAATGACTGGATATAAGGCTGCCGACGCCCTTCTGGCCTGCGGGTGATTTCTCTGTGGACTTCTAGGAAACCAGTCTGTTTCCTGCTCCTCTAAAGCTAAGATTTCTGCTTTGCCTTTTTGCATTTGTGTTTTGTTTTCCCTGCTTTTCTGGATTCTGCCATTCCCTGCTGGGGTGTGCTGAATCTTTTTTTGCTTGTTGCTCTGTCTTCAGAATATTCCTGAGTACTGACATAGCCTTTTTTGAAGCCTAGCGTCTTCAGGACTTTTTTTTACTGTCAGTTTGTTGGCTCTTATTTTCATAGGGTTTTTCACGGATTGCAGACAGCAGCCTTCCTGTCCTTTCCTTTCCTATCTGAGTTAGCTTGGGCCCCATCTTTGCTCAGTCTATCTTTCTGTCTGTGTTTTGTTCTTTCTTCTTGCTTCACCGTCATTATATGTGGGGGGCTGCCTTTTGCTTTGGGGTCTGCTCTGGGGCAGTTTAGATTTCCCTTTCTGTCTTTAGGCTATGTAGTCCTCCGGCTGTGATCGAGGGGCCTAGGGCATCGTAGGAGCCCCCCACGGCTACTGCTAGTTGTGTTGATAGGTTCAGGGGTCTGCAATCCGATAGCTGCCAACTTCTCTGGTTTTCTGGACATAGCTAGCATTTCTATTTTCGCCTCCTACGGTGACTCAATCATAACACTCTTCTATGCTGGTGCAGAAATTTCCTCCAAACGAAGAGAATTCCCCCTTGTTCTTGTCACAGTCCTTGGTACAAACAGTTAATTAAATAAAATATTTCACAGAGGTTTAAATAATTTTGATCATTTGGTTTGAAAGCTGGTAATATTTGTAATAAAATGTAGCAGTCTAACCTTGTTGGATTTGCATATCTCTCAGTTAAGCTGCAAAAGCTATTGAACTACAATGCCACATAAGGGAAAAGGAATAAGTTCTGTCCTTTTGTTATCTAATTGTGTGTATGTACGTGGTGTGTGTGTGTGTGTGTGTGTATATATATATATATATATTTATAATATAGCTAAGGCTAAGCATCACTCTGTCTGAAGCCTCTATAGACTGCGCAAGCGCGATGCGCCTGCGCACTGCGCAGTCTTGCTCCAGACAGAGTGACGCATCCCCCGCAAGAGATCGCAGTATGCGTAAGCACTGAACGCGTACCGCGATCTCTGCAACACCTTACTGCGCCTGTGTTGCTGTTGCCACGGGGTCTTGCGGCATGTGACGTCACTGCAGTGTGTCTTCAACAAAATGGCTGCGGAAAGCGAGGACTGGGCAGGCGCCTAGTCCGGTGCCACAACCGGGCATCTCCTGACGTCACATGGTGCAAGACCCCGTGGCAACAGCAACACAGGCGCGGTAAGGTGTTGCAGAGATTGCGGTATGCAGGCGCCCAGTCCGGCACCACAACACGTCCAGAACAGGACAGCGCTGGACATAGGGAAGAAAGGTGAGTGTAAAAAAAAAAAAAAAAAATTTATAATGTGTGCAGTTTAATAGGGGTAAGGGTGACCATTCATATCAGGATTTGGGGGTGAGGGGACCATGCATACCAGGATAGGGGGGTGAGGGGACCATGCATACCAGGATTGGGGGGGGGGGGTGTGAGGGGACTGTGCATACCATGATAGGGATGGGGGGGTGCCATGTATACCACGATAGGAATGAGGGGGGTGCCATGCATACCTGGATTGAGGGGGTCAGGGTACCATACATACCAGGATAGGGATGAGGGTTGCAGCACATACCAGAATGGGAGACCATATAGCAATAAAGATGCCCTCCACCCGGGCGTAGAACGGGTTCATAGCTAGTGTGTGTGTGTGTGTGTGTGTATATATATATATATATATATATGTATATATATATATATAATATATATATATTACTTGTAGGCTATATATATATATAACTTGTAGGCTATATAGATATATATATAACTTGTAGGCTATATATATATATAACTTGTAGGCTATATATATATAGCTTGTAGGCTATATATATATATATATATATATAACTTGTAGGCTATATATATATATATAACTTGTAGGCTATATATATATATATATATATATATATATATATATAACTTGTAGGCTATATATATATATATATATATATATATATATATATATATATATATATATATATATATATATATATATATATATATATATATATATAGCCTACAAGTAGGCTATATATATATATATATATATATATATATATATAGCCTACAAGTAGGCTATATATATATATATATATAACTTGTAGGCTATATATATATATATATATATATATATATATATATATATATATATATATATATATATATATAGCCTACAAGTAGTATTCAACCCCCTGCAGATTTAGCAGGTTTACACATTCGGAATTAACTTGGCATTGTGACATTTGGACTGTAGATCAGCCTGGAAGTGTGAAATGCACTGCAGCAAAAAAGAAAGTTATTTCTTTGTTTAATTTTTTTTAAATTGTGAAAAGTTTATTCAGAGGGTCATTTATTATTCAACCCCTCAAACCACCAGAATTCTGTTTGGTTCCCCTAAAGTATTAAGAAGTATTTCAGGCACAAAGAACAATGAGCTTCACATGTTTGGATTAATTATCTCTTTTTCCAGCCTTTTCTGACTATTTAAGACCCTCCCCAAACTTGTGAACAGCACTCATACATGGCCAACATGGGAAAGACAAAGGAGCA